>NW_027526407.1:109135663-110582551 GCF_048455015.1 Haemaphysalis longicornis | reverse complement strand
CCAATATTCCGCCCCATTAGAGAACCATTCGACAAATGTGAAATGAACCCTGTATTGTGATACGTCTTCAACATGCCGCATGCTGACGAGTCGCGCTACCAGGAGAGAATTACAACTTGCGCATACTTCAAAAATAGCGTTGTGTGATGTGCGTTCACGTGGTGAAGTATCACAAGAAAAACAGTTCGTCAGAGTTGTAATAAATAACACCAATATTCCGCCGCACGTTACAGAATCATTCGATAAATGTGAAATGAACCCTGTATTGTCATACGTCTTCAACATGCCGCATGCTGACGAATCGCGCTACCAGGAGAGAATTACAACTTGCGCGTATTTCAAAAATACCCGCTATGCTACGATGCTGAATAATCAATGCATAATTTCAAATATTGCAGTTTTATCAACTAGGCAGTTCGCCCACTCAGGAACCTCAGATGCTTGGAAAAGCTTCCGAGGGTGGTCGCCGCAGTTCTTTTGTAGAGGACCAGAGCCACGGCCCACGCTGTTGCAGAAAGAGAACCTAGTTTCGTAACGGACGGAGAAACGCGCTGGGCAAGCCGGGTGTTCTTTGATTGAGTTGGCGTGCGCTCAAAGGTGTTGCTAAAACATTGTCAATCAATGCTTAAGAAGCTTTTAGGTTGTTGTCGTTAACGAATCTATTTTCATTGAAAACCACAACGTAATTTCAAATTCATGCGACTACTTCCATCCCTGCAACCTCGAACTCAAAAAAAATTCTATTTACCTAAGGAGAGAACGAACTTTTCAATCGTTTGTGAAAGGCGCCCTTTGCCTAATACCCCAAACATAACGCTTCTAATAACAATCTTTTACCGGCAGATAACGATGATCAAAAAAGCTGCGCAATAGCCCCTGTGTCCCGTCGCATTTCTTTTTAAAACACTATGTCTTCGTTCTCATTGTATATAAAGTCTTTGTTAAATTCAGACCTTCAACCTTCTCAAAATTCTCAAAACAATCCATTCCGTCAAATGGCCGGACACTTTTTGATGATACAGTGCGTTTTCTATTTCGGTAAATAAATTGTGAGAAATAACTCAAAGAGAAATTGAAAACGCTTCCCCTCAACAGACCATTTTCCTGTTCAGTTTCTCCCTGCTTTATACCCTCAGTAGCATCTGGTTGACAACACTACTCCCCGGATCCCACAATGTACGTATCATTGCTGCAGGTCGCGTTGATGTTTTGCTGTGCAAATGTTGGAAGATCTTCCAAATGCTCAAAGGATGGTGTTGCCCCTCTTGACATTAAACAGGCAAGTTTATTTCAATGGCTTGTGATTGAAACGCTATAATACGGCAACAACGATCGACAATGTTATAAACCTGTACAGTAATAAACACTACAGGTACAAGGTACAGTGTTAAGCTTGACTTCACTAGTTTTCCTTGAATGTGATATTTGCGAAACCTGTTCCTAGAACCAAAGTTGCTCATTGTTCGCGCACGCGTGTTTGCGCCGTGAATCCTAGTTATTTACAGTTGATCTAGGCTGCTTATATGCCTGAAAACAACTTACATTTCACAAAATTCTAAAACTCCGAATCAAGGAAATGCTTCACATTGAGCCATATTCAAGATAAGAGTGAGGTTAAGGTGTGACCTTTTCGTCATCACAAATACTGATGTTAGTATGTATTCCTGAACATCAAATTGACCCGTGTAGTCATGGCTATGCAAAGCATAGGTTTATAATGCAGTAAGGTTGAAGCTCAGGAGGTCGAAGCTTTGAAGATTGCGTGATCCGTTCTGCGAGTAGTTCGGGTATATAATAACGAAGGATAAAAACGAAAATCAAGTTCATCTGAAAATATGCGGATTGCATGCACACTTTTGTAGATATACGTACTTAGGGGGTGAAATATACTGCATTACTGTGGCGAATTAAGGATCAAATTGTCTAAAAGTGGGCGCTCTCCTCCTGATATTCCGCTCCCTTTACTAGCAGAAAAAATCTGGTTAATCCGTATTTCATTGGAATCGGTAAAACACGCAAGTGAAATGTGCCTTCACAGGAGCACTTGGGTTAATTTTGCATTGATATGAACTTGCACATCGCTATTTATGTTTCGCCAGTGGGGACCGCTGGACGCATCAACGTTTGAGACTGGATTACAGGTGAATACGATGGACACCTAATAGACTCACAAACTGAACGGAAGAAACTAAAGTGGTGGTCAGCGAATCATTTGGTGAAGTCCCGGTTCTCTTCACTGAAAGGAGCATGATTTTTGGGTCTGCAGTAGTTCTGTGCGTGTTCTTGGCGATCAACGTCCTGGTGGCGGGTAGCGTCGGCAAAGATTCGACCTATTCGGCACTGGTCTATGGCGTGTGTGACAAACACCTGCGCTGCGATGAGCTCAGCTTGTGGAAAGGAAGAGGCAGGGTTCCTAGCTTGGTCCGCGAAAGCGTGAACGCATTGCGCTTCACGCTGGCGTCTGTCATCACAACAGATCAGTCAGGAGAGCGACATTCGCCAGTGTGCGTCGTTGTCTTTTTGCGGTAATGCAACAGTTTTCTTACAGGGCGCCACAGTGGAGGAATTATTCCTCCACCTGTTAATGAGGACATCACACCCGGAGCTGCTATACGGTGCTCCATCGAGTGGCCAACTGTCGGCACTTCTATTAGTCATGACTCACTACTTTGCTTCATCTCCGCCAGACGGCAGCACCATCTGAATAGAGAAGGATAAGAGACGCTTTCGCGAGGTCATGCTGTTTGGAAATCATAGCCCAGTGGGCAGAGTGTTTTACACCTTCTCTTGCGGCCACAGTGATCGTGGGCTCCAATTCTGGCGCCTCTGCGTCAGTGAAACGTTTTATGTCATTTCCGTGACTGTCATGACGTCGGTGAGGTATTGCTGTACCTCGTCATAAAACACTGTCACGTTAAAAACACCTTCCCCAATATTATTCTGCCTTGTGGTTAAGGAGTCATAGCCGATAAAGCCGCGGATGCTGCGGTGTCGATTCAAAGCGTCCTGAAAAGCGAATCTTCCCTTTACCAAGCGAAATCTCACAGTTTGTACATAATTGTCAGCGCTTTTTGGAAGGCCTCAGAATGGTTCAATTTGAATTCGCGCTGAGTCAGAGTGTCCCCGAAGAGATGCTTCTTTACATTTTAAAAACAAACTTTTTTTAACTGTTTTTACGGTTGGAATGAAGATTTAGGTTTATGTTAGGCGTTTCTGGCGCGTCATGCATTATTGTATCTTAAACGAACGCATTCACAAATAAAGTGAAGCATACGCTGATGAAGAGCCACTGTCCATAAAGCGCGCGCATCATTTTCATACCTTACGCCTCCTGTAGACCCCGCGTTTTTGAGAACCGAAAACGAAAGGTCAACTTTCAGGTATACCTGTCATACCCCACTTTCGGTTGCTCCAACTATGCTTGCGGCAAACACCTCTTAGATTTTGCAAGTTCGGTCAGCCCGTGCGTATGCATGAGCGTGGAAGGCGCTGTACGTACAAAGAATTCACGCGTACTCAAAGTTTTGTTAAACAAACACACCGTCTAAGATAAAGGTATCAAACGTACAGGCAGGGCGACCACAATTATATTACGTGGGTGCCCCTGTGGGCGACACCGGACACGGGAAGCGAGAAAAAAGAGTAACACTTGCTTACAAGGCTGCTAACGCACTCAGCCACACGTGAACTACGCAAAACGCAGCAACAAAAACGCCCTATTTGCAGTTTTACATATCAACAATACGGTTCACTTCATCCTGGGCACAAACTGATTAGACCGAGGTCTCGTAAAGTACCCCTGAAACGCTAATGCTAGGAATGTCTTTGATTCTACAGTTTGACAACAAAAGTTCTCTAATAATACAAGTCGTTCCAGCGGGCAGCTCTGTCAGGCGTTTTGGGCCGGGGTACAAAGCCTAGATGCTCTTTCGATCGTAGACGACGATAGAAAAGATCCTGGATCCATCACGCTTGTCACGCTGACAGAAATGTAATGATGGAGGACCCGCTAAGGACATGTTAACCACGCTTCCTTCAGCGACTTGCATATAACCCGAATAAAAAAAGGCGGACCGTTGTTAGGCCTGCGCACTTCTCCGAAACCGAAGCGTGCGTATTGATTGCAACACAGGTGGCTACGCTAGCGGCCATTGGCTCCAAATTCCCCTTGCTTCTTTACGTCACACGTATTCTTTCTCTGTTAAGAAAATTGACGGGGCACTAACACATCTATCGCCGAACCATCTAATGTATAATGCTCCTATCAGCTATGGAGTGGCTTTATATCAATTCCGCGACTAAACGGCCGTATCTCAGAAGATGGATGAACACCCACGCGTGGTGCAGTATTCCCATAGTTGGGAGCCCTGTTTAGATTTTGCAGCGTTTTTGTGTTCTTGTAGGCGTATGCTGGGGAATCCCCCTACTGGTCCTACATAGGTGTGGCCACCCATAGGTGTGGCCACGGCAACAAGCTAATAAGAAAGAAGCTGATCAATGATCTGACAGTGGGGCGTAAGTTTAAGAATTCGGGATGCTGCTGCAGAACCGATATTCAGCTCTTATCGAGGAAGCAGAGTTTACGATACAGGAAGCCAGCGACAATCTTACACGCATTATCATGGGGTGTGCAGAAGAAGAGGGATTCACGATGGCCAGATAGGATACTGGCCAAATTTCCCAGGAGACGAAAGATCTAATTAGGAAACGAAAAGCCATGACGATCTCCACCCCAGCTGACAGAATTGAACTAGTGAAGCTTTCGAAGTTACTCAAGAAGCGTAAGACAGCTCACATACGGAAGTATAATATGCAGAGGATCGAGTATGCTATAAAGAAAGAAGGCCGCGTGAAAGCAGTAAAGAGGCGTCTTGGTGTGGTGAAAAATCCCATGTATGCACTTAAAGACCAGCAAGTCAATTTCATCACAAATAGGCATAAAATAGTCAAAAGTAGCCGAGGATTTCTCTAGAGGGCTGTGCTGTAGCCGGGACATTGAGGATAATGCCGAAAGAGAAAGTAGTTCAGAGGACATAGACTTCCAACCAGTAACGGCAGAAGAAGTAGGGAAGGCTTTGAAAGAAATGAAAGGGGGCAAACACCTGGTAAATATCAGATAACACCAGACTTCCTGAAGAACGGCTGGCACATCGTACTAGTAAAACTGGCAAACCTGTACACACAATGCCGTATGACCGCGAGTGCACCGGAATCAGGAAGAACTCGAACATCATAATTATCCGTAAGACAGGTGACATGAAGGACTTAAAAAATACAGTCCGATCAGCTTTCTGTCAGTCGTCCACAATGTACTTACCAAGGTAATCGCTAACAGAATTTCTGCAACCATAGTTTTCTGTCAACCTAAGGATGAAGCTGCGTTTCGTAAAATCTATAAACAATAGACCATATTCCCACGATCAATCAGGTAATAGAGAAGTGCTCGGAGTATACTAAACTCCTAAATATAGCCCTCATAGATTATGAGAAAGCATTTTACTTGGTAGAAACCTCAGCTGTCATTCAGTAACCTCAGATTTGCTGATGACGTTGCCTTGTTATGTAACTCGGGGGAAGAATTGCAAAGCATGGTTACCACACTGGACAGAGTAGAACCGTTGGCCAAAAAATAATATGCAGACAACTAAAGTACTGATCAGTAACCTCGGGAGAGCACAGCCGTTTGGGATAGGGGGCGAGGCCATGGAAGCGGTCAGCGAATATATCTACTTAGGCCAAGTAGTGGCCCCGGATCCCAACCATGAGGCAGAGATTGTTCGAAGAATAGGAATGGGGTTGGAGTGCATTCTTCAGTCATTGGCAGATATTGAACGGCAGCCTACCATTGTCCCTTAAGAAGTGTGTGATAGCTGCATCTTACAGGTACTCACCTACGAAGCAGAAACTTGGGGGCTCACTAAGAGGGTTCAACTTAAACTGAGGACGACTCAGCGCCAATGGAATGGAAGATGATAGGCGTAACATGAAGGAACAAGAAGAACGTGCAGCGGGTCAGGGAACAAACGCGTGCTAAGGACATATTAGAAGAAATTAAAAAAACGAAATGAACGTGGGCAGGGCACTTAATGCGAATGCAAGATAACCGTTAGTCATTAGGGTAACTGAGGGGATCCCTAGAGAAAGCAAGCCTGGCATGGAGCGGCAAAAAGTTAGAGGGGAAGGTGAACTCAAGACGTTTTCGTGCATAAATTGGTTGCAGTTAGCGTAGGACCAGGTAATTGAAAAATAATAGGAGAGACCTTTGCAATGAAGTGGGTGTAGAGAGGCTGGTGATGATGGTATTTCCACATGACATCGGCATCAGATAAACAACACACGTTGCAGAACACATGCTGCATTACCACCCCTTTTGTGCGTTGTGCAAGGTCCGTTTTTTGCCTGATATCGATGTCGTGCGGCGACACATATAAGGAGAAAAAGTTGTGCGATGCGTAAGCGTACGTCCACAAGAACATAAAAACACAGCAAAATCAATGCTGGGCTCCCAACTATGGGAACACTGCACCACGCATTCGTGGTCACCTATCTTTTGCGAAACCACCGTTTTGACTCAGCATCGAGATAAAAGCACTCGAGAGGTGATAGAAGCATTTCCCGTTAATACGTCTAGCGTTGGATGTATTAGTGCCCCGTCAATTTTCATTACAAAGAATATTGTTATCTCTTGCCATCGTAGCCGTCAATTGGTGTGTTAGGGTTTCGCTCTTTTAACTTCCTTACCCTTATTTTCTCACCTGTAGCGCGGTATGTATTTATACCCCATAAAAAGTGACTTTCATGCTTTTATCTGGGGCACCCGCCGCGTTGCCTAAGTGGCTAAGGCATTGCGTGTCATAGAACGAGGTCGTGGGTTTGATTACTGGACGCGGCGGCCGGTCTTCTGATGTAGGCGAAAAGCAAACACGCCAGCGTGTACGAGATTCAGGCGCACGTAAACATCCCCAGGTGGTCAAAATTAATCCGGGGCCCTCCACTACAGCGCGCCTCGGCGCCTGCATTGTGTCGGCGCGTTAAACGCTACAATCAATAAATCAGTTATACCTTGGGCGAGATAAACGTACATGATAAGTTTCAAGTATATATTTGTGTTTCTTTTTAATAAACAAATAGTTTCGCGTTTGTACCATGTCGCCCCTGTTTCTTCAACTCTCGTTCCTGTTGTGTGGGCTCTCCCACCTTTAATATGAGGAACTGTTTATACTAAAGTCTATAAAGGGTAACAAAAAATTCCGCGTAAATCAGTTTTTTTACAAACGTGCTTTATAGGACCGTGCCATTTACCTAAAATAATGATTCATTTTAATATTTAAAAAAGTTGTTTTTACAATTTCAAAGAAGCAATCACATTTCCTGAAATTTTTCTATATTGCCGGCTTGTGCTGTATAGGAAAGAGCAAACAGTGTGAACAGAACAAACTGCCTCACTTTCTACGCAAATGGGGAGAAATATATGTGGCAATAATTTGTGATTTGTTACGTTGATCATGTAACCTTCTTCAATATTGAATGGAAAGCTGTTTTGCAGTTTTACAGCGGAAGCGGCCCCATTTGGACACTTCGTGGCACATCTGGAGATGCTAAGATAAAGTGCAAGGTAGACAGAAAGAAAAAAATAAAAGGCACGCACGTAACATTTGTGCGCATGTTTATTAAAGGAACTGAAAAGTAAGTTTGCATGATTAAGTATTTTTGTTCACTAATTTTGCTGAAATGACCAAAATTTCTGCAGGCGCTTTGAAACTCTCACAGGGTCTTTTGAGGAGTACGATTCAAGACACCACCCAACAGCGATGAGCCTAAAATCAAAAGGTACACAAAAGATCTTTATTACCTTATTTTATGCAACTGCCTTACAAATACAATCAAACACGTAATAAATAAAACTAAAAAATACCTCAGTTTGCTGAGGAAGTTCTTAATAATTTACATTGAAAACATAGCCAAGGCAACATGGCAAAACCTAGTTAAGGCAAACCGTCGTGGTAATGCATTTTGAGCGGTCATATATTACTATTTCCCTTCTTACGCCAAATTTGTTAAATGACCCCTATATATTTCTAGGGAAAACGTAGGTTGTGCAACATTACAAAAACGATTCCGCTGGGTTTTACAAACAAATATTTGTCGCAGGTCTCCGGACAATTGTTCCGTGCATTCCGCTGGTTTGTATTAATTACTAATTGTTCCGTGCATGGCGCGGATTGTCCCGTGCATGGCACGAGAATTTAGAACAGCGAAGGGAGAAAATAAGGGGGGTGGGGGCGATGAGTTTAAAACAGAAAAGAGGGAGAGATGGGAGGGAGGAAGCAAATCTATAGGTTAGCTGGGAGTAGGGCAAGTAAACGTAATAAAACAGGCAAGTCGGTTGCTGACAACCGACGCCCCGATTCAAAGGGAAAGCCACTAATCATCATCATCATCATCATGGGCCGTGCCATGGGTTGTTCTCTGTTGTACCCTTGTTTTATTATGCCTTCAGAGGGGAAACCTTCAGCTTACAATTTGCCACCACCGAACCCTAAAGTTTCTTTCAATGAAATGAGAAAAAATGTATTAATTTATTTTCTTAGAATGCAAACAAGAAATGTGGTGCTAGGTGGCGCATGGAACAACTAAGCACACCCCTCGCTCCTACAAATATTGGCCAATTCACAAAAAAAATATCCTAACAAAACACACATATACACTTCCGATCGACTCCTAAGCACCCAATTCAGCCAGTGAGTGATGTTCCGCCATCCGCCTTGGGTGTTTATAATCTGTGTTCCTGTTTGCGGAATCGAGGGAGGCCGGCGGCTGCAGAATCGAGGTCACCAATAGGCTGGGAAGAGGCTACTTCAATATCCTGTGTGCAGCCTGTCACAGCAAAGCAACAAATGTTACGCTGTGCTTCGTGCGGCAAACGCGTGCACACAACGTGTGCACGCATTACACTGCAATATTTACACTGCAACATTTGTCAGAAATTGACACCACCCGCCAAAATCGACGAGAACTCCGTCCAGGTGGCTGCTACATCAGCTTCTGCCTCCTTCTGCGTGGCTCCCGGCCACGTGGCATTCTTCCCCTGCTCGGACTACCTTGGAAGCCAACCGTGCAGAATGAATAAACTTTTTGTCAACGCGGTGGAGGGCATTTTGTTCCTAACCGATGCGCAAAGCCAGCTACTTCAGGAAATCGCCCGTCTTTGAATGGTTGCGACAAAGGCAATCGGAAGTACAAGCGGCCGGGACACCGTGGGACGCCATGGTCCGTCGGACACCGTGACGCCACTGCGCAGTGCTAGCACCTCCTAGACAAAGGTTTTTTGGTACAGACATTACATCCTTACCCACCGACCATACATCCTCGCCCAGTGGCTTTGATGGCGCTTCCGCGTGGACCCCGCCCCGCCCCGCCCCGGTAGCTTGTAGAAAAGGGAAGGGCGCGATCACCTCCAGGGCGCTTCTGCCAGGGAGAAAAAAACAGTCAGCTAATGATCGTTCCCCGCCAACCCCGACCCCCTCTCAAGAAACTCTTGTTTGCGTCCACTAAGACGCGAATACCTGTGTGTCTACTGTGAAAAATTTGTCACGGCTATTGGCAAAGATAAGAATGGTGTTTGCACCCTTCAAGTCACGCTGATTGTGAGCCATTTGGGTCTTCACCTTTTAGAGTATCTGAAGTATGGCCTAGAGAGCGCTTATTCTCCAATTGGATGGTATCGTGACGGAAGACCGTGTGCTGAAGACCCACCAACATAAATATTCTTTGAGTATTTCTTTTAATACCTTAGCACTTGAGTCCTACGTACAAAAGCGCAACAGGTCTTTGGTATTGCTATTGCTTTAAATTATGGCGTGAATTACCGAGACCTGGTAGTCGGACCACATTTCTTCCACAGATTAATTCCCCTACGAGTAGACTATCTTCCACAACGACAAGAATTAAGAACACACCTGCAAAAAGTACGGTGGGGGAGCTTCAACCTCTCTGTTAAAATCCATGTCCACGTTTTGCGGTCCTTACTTAGAATTTGAGAACGAACGCATTTGGGTCGAAGCAAAGGCTAAACGCGGGAAAAGATTGCTGATTGACATGTATTTTCTTTATCGTAGCGTACGAATTCCTCCATTCACGTTTGTTTTTCAGCACTTCTCAGGAACTATAGACCTTTGCGAGAACAGCCTTGTTGGCAATTTCAACGTAACGAGCACTTATAAAACCCAATGGAAAATGTTTGGAATTTTAACAAAGCACCTGAGCTGATTAACGTATGCTGATTGCCCTGATACGGCAAATGCTTTACTACCTCCTAAACGCACAGGAAACGTCCTAGACATCGCTTTCCCCAACATGACTTTGTCGATCCTAAAGAGGCAATAGAATAACCCTGCTGCAGTCCTCCTAAGTCATAAACCTGTAAAATTGTACGTTATTTTTATCGGTTGTTAGAGGCGACGCAAGGAGACGCCTTTTTTTTCTTTTCTGTAGTGTTATTATAACACGCTATACAGAAAGGTGAACGATATGTAGTGGGAGTCAGACTACACTTCGACTATAGCAGACGAGCGGTATAGAATGTCAAAAAAAACAGTCAAGCAGCATTTTTCAGCACACATAGAACGCGGTTGGGCGCCTTAGCCAATTTTGCTTCATGTTTAGCAAAGACCATCGCAGGGAATTGTGTAGAAAGTTTTAACTCTATAAGCAAACGACAGCTACTAACGATACGTCCACCTTCATGAGCTTCATAGAATAGCTTTCAGTTGTGATATCACTCCTCGCACGCGCCAAAAATATTTTTCGTGCTTGACGGAATCTTCTCTTACCCGTTCATGGTACACTTCTGGTGGAACGTAAATATACGCACAAGAAATGCCTCTGACGGGATATCGCTGCACGATGGTGACAGTGAAGTGTATGAGGGTGTCGGCATCTATCGGCTTGTAAGCGGTGAAAAGGCGTTTCTCGCATCTCTTCTCTCCGCCATACATCGCAAGAAAAACATGTATATATGTACGTCTTGAGGCGGCTTAACTAGGATGTTTTACAATTGATATCCACTAATCGCAACTCATATTTCTATTTTAGGCGTATCAACAAATATTCGAAAGCCCAAAACAAGTTAGGTCTGTTCGACAAGCGCATCAATTCGAGCACTCCGCCCCCAAAAGTGCTTGGCTCCAGTGTGCCGTGTGCATCAAATGTATAATAATGGTTTTTGCCTCTCCTGGAACGTGTTTTCTGGAAATATTAGGTCATTAAAATGTGCTTATAAAAAGGCAACTATTTTATCGTTTTTCTGCCCCCTTGTGCATAAGGCAGACAATGTAAGATAATGCATGGCAGCCTACCACTGTCCCTGAACACGAAAGTGTATGACAGCTGCATCTTACTAGTTCTCACCTACGGGACAGAAACTTGGAGGCTTAATAAGATGATTCAATTTAAATTGAGAACGACTGAACGGGCAATGGAGCGGAAGATGATAGGTGTAACATTAAGGGACAAGAAGAGAGCGGAGTGGGTCAGGGGACAAACGCGTGTTAAGGGCATCTTATAGAAAATAAGAAGAAGAAACGGATGTGGGTAGGGCATGTAATGAAAAAGTAAGATAACCGTTGGTCATTAAGGGTAACAGAGTGGATCCCTAGAGAAGGCAAGCGTTGCAGGGGGTGGCAGAAATTTAGAGGCGCAAATGAGATCGAGACGTTTGCGGGGATAAACTGGTCGCAGTTAGCACATGACCGGGGTAATTGGAGATTAATGGGAGAGGCCTTTGCCCTGCAGTGGGCTGGTGATGATGATGATGAAGCCCTCCTTGTTCGGTATATAAAGGATCCCGGCACATAAGGTATATCGTTTCTGCTTCCTGGAGAATACTGCCATTGTACACTTTGTCGTACACATCCAATGTACATATATGTATATAAAGTCATCACTCGTTACTTATCTTAAATTATCTGTTAATTCAACACGTATTTTCCTACTTAGTTACCGGCCATAGGCGCCATGTATTGCCCGTATTTATTTCAAAAAGCTATTCCGGACGCGTATTTCCAAACGCTTCACTGCACAGAGCCCCCATGTGACATGTCAGTTCGCGCGACGGAGGATGGTAATTCAACGTGGCCATTGGCTGCTCTCCAAACCTAAAGCGACCTAAAACATACCAAGTAACAATTATTAACAAAAAACAACGCGTAGATTTTGGTTCAGAAAAAAATTACATTGAGCCAAAAAATAGGCAACAAAAAAAAAAGACAGACGTGCCCGGGCTCAAACCCAAGCCATCAGCACCAGTACTGAGTACGCGGCATCGTGTCTACAGAGCCTAAACGGTGGGGTCGTTTTATGAGGTGCCCAAAAGAACAGCGCGCGCAGTGACATCCCACATGTCACGTGGGTGCTCTGTCCAGCGAAGCGTTTGGAAACACGCTTCCGCGGCACCGCGGCTATCTCAAAATGTTGACAGATGTTCACAAGGGAAACACGCAAAAAAGTCCGCTAGAGACAGCGGATAAAATCTCTGTTCAGACATTCAGCTGCCATTTCGTACCGTACACGGTCGTTAGCAGAAAATTTACGCTCTTCGACGTCGATATTTCGTTTACCGAAATGCTGTCCGTCTCTTAAATGTTTGAAGAGAGCTTTACTCGTTGCAGCTGATAATGAGGACGAGGGGGAGTCTCGAGAAGTGCCTACGACGACATCAACAACAAATATTGTACGCCAGCTTCGGAACGGGGTATTTTGTATCGGTGGCGACCACCAATTGATGCGATGCATTCTGCCGATCGATAACAATTTCCTGGGAGAACACAGGAGCGCCCAACAGCCCAGCATCACGCCGGTATTTTTAAGGGAATGATAAATCAGTTCAGGGATGCTTGTACTCACGCGCAAAGCTTGAATGCAAGACCTGTTTTAGTCGAGGGTTGCCAGAGACAGTAAACGTTCATTATCATTGTGTATTTGCAGAGTTTCTCCACTAGTGATCTTCATATGCATCGAAAGGATCTTCGTCCTCTTCGCGGCGAGTAGTATATGCAAAGCCTTCCTCAACATTGTAGACTTCCCCTACCTCTTGGTCATCGACTCGAGGCAGCAGTTGCGGAATCCGAAAGTCGCCTCAGGAAAGAGTCGCGCGCTCGTAGCCACGTCTCTAATTATCCATAATGGCTGGCAGAGAACGTGGTTTCCTCGGTGACATCGGCAAAGCAGGGAGTATTTCCTCTTTAGCAGAAAGTTTTGCTAAACGGCCGCACGATGCGATATCATTCCTCATCTCCTCCGCCTTTGGGCCACTTTCTCCATTTCTAATTTGCATTCACGTTGTCATTTCGTGGACCGCGAAAACCAGAAGGTCACACACGTTCCGAGGGCGCCAAAACCGTGGCCGTGGACCCCCCCCTCCAACCATAAGTTAGAGCCTTTTGCAAATCTGCCACGCTACCAGCTGCGCTGCAACTGACAGACGTAGTGACGCCGCTGTCTTGGCCATCGCAACCATTGCAAGCGGCCGTCCCAGCTCCGGCGCATCGCCGCTCAGCGCAATACCCAAACCGGAAAACCTCGTGCAAGGACAGGATATTGACCCCGAAGAGCTCCAGCAGCCCAAGTGGGCTATAATCCGCCACCGGCAAGAAACCCTAAAGCAGGGTGCCTTACATCACGTTCTCCTTTCAAACTCCAAGAAGAACGAGCGTGGACCTCGAACACCTCGGGAGCTGCGCATGTACCCAAGCCAGGCTAGAAGCCTTCTCACCGTTCGAGCAGCTGGCTTCGCCTCTCTTGAAGTCTCATATAAAATAGTGCTTCGCCCTCGGGGAGAGAGAGGGATAACTTTATTATTTGCAGTAGGTTTAGGGGTCAGGGTGGCCGTAGGCTCCAGCCGGGCGGCGATTAGCGTAGCCCTATCCACGAGGGAGAGTTTGTGCCCATGTCAGTGCTACCTAGCACTCCATTCCACTGCTCGTCAAAGGAAAGTAGAGGGTTAGTGACAAGAAGGCAGGCCGACATGGCTTAGGGTACAGTGGGGGAGAATGGGAGTTGGGTGCAGTCTCTATGTGCATTCTTGTGTGATGATGCCCTAAGAATGGACAGGCGGGTAGTTGCAGTGGGAGAGCGGGCAATGACAGTCAATGTCGTTGTAACTTATCCGTCTGTCCCTGGCAGATATGGCCCCATTGTAGAGAACGAGGCTGGGGCCCGCTAGGATTGCCAGTCCTCGAGCGACGACGTGGGCTGCCTTATTTCCAAACAAGCCGGCATGAGCCGGGGTCAAAATTAGTTCGCTTGGGGTGGTTGGGAAATTTTGAAGCAAACATTTGAGGGAGGTTGATGAACTAAGGCCACGAGCGAAAGTCTCAACGTCCATTTTACAATGTGTGACTGTTATCATGGGCGTCAGCCTGTACGACAACGCCAACCCTATTTCCACATTCTCTGCCTCTCCGGTTTGAGTGGTGTGCACCATAATGGGGTTAATGCGCGTGATTTAGGGCCTGTTAATCCTGGCTATCGCATATGCGTCGTAGACGTAGCCCTTGAGGAGTACCTGCACGGTAGTGAATAGCGCCAGCAGCTGTAGCTGACGCAGTCCAAGACCAAGCACGAGTGTCGCCTAACCGTGAAGATCACATTTGGGTACACTGTGTGGCTGGTTAGCTCTTGATTAGCACACAGTCAGAAGATCGCGGCACCCGGTACGCCGGAATTAAATTCCTAATGCTTGCACGAAGTAGCCGGTCACGTGTCCGCACCAGCTAATACCACCACGGGAGTTGTCTTTAATGTCCCCCAGGACTTCGCGTCAGAACAAGTACTGGGCAGTATTTTGAACTCTAACCCAGACTTACCAATACGTGACGTTAAATTCTTAACTCTCTAACATAGTTGAAATCTTGTTCGTCGGCCACCGAGTGCCCTTGTCAGTGCTTTATAGGGCGGCCGCTACCGGTGCAATTCCTTTTCGCTGAAATAAGTAAACATGACCGCGTGCTGGCAAGTTCGGCTCACGCCAGATATGTTCCCTGCCATCAAAAGCCCCCCCCCCCCCCGCTCCCTCCGCGCTGCTTCAGTAGTGGAACTACGAATCCCACTGAGAACTACTCCCGAACTCCCGGGTGCCTAGTGAGCGGGGGCCCTTACCTTACGGGCTCCGCGGACTGTCCGCGACGCTTTTAACCCCCAAAACGACCCCAGTCGTCCGCTCAGGTAGTATCAGAACAAGGAAAAGCAGCCAAGAATCCGAATGACCACCCAGCCAATTATTCTGTCCTGGACCTCGGATCCCGCACCAAGGACCTGAGGGCAACGCCTGGAGTTCCGAAGACCAAGGAAACTTTTCGAGGGTACAGTGAACGCCTTGGAAACATCTGCAAACAGGAGGGCGGAATAACTCATCGTTATACCAGAGTACATAGTCTTCTGCCTTGATGACCAACCTACGCAATACGGCTGCAACACCCACTGATCCACCACAAACTGCAGCAAGACCCTCAACATTTACAGGCGAACCGCCGACGCCTCCCTTCAAATAATCCCCTACCACCGAATGCGCCTCACTATACCGTAAACTTCCTTCAACAATTACAAGCCATACTCGCCGGCGTGCATTAGTACGGCTAGAAAATATCCTCCTCAAAGACAAAGCTTCGCTCTCCTCAGTACTTTCGCCAGAACCCGTAACCACGTACCTCCCCCACTCTCCATGCCTTCCGACGACATGAAACTTGAAGCATCCTAAGCCCATCCCCGTAAACGTAAAGCCCAGTAACCAGAAAACCCTCAAACTCATATCGATATACATAATATTTACCGCATCGGATCTATTGAATGGGCTTTATCTAATCAAGGGCAGGAATATCTTCACTTACACCACACCCTACTAAACACCCAGAGCGCCCTACAAGCTGGTATCAAAGGTCTTCGCGAAGATATACACTCTTGCATGCGGGCGCTCACAGTAAACTTCAACGCAGCCCCAACTGCGCAGGAAATAACCCTCCCCCTTCTGATTCCGACAATGAGGAAATGTAATTTAGTATTCTAGTCTCGCAGTGGAAATGCAGTGATTTTGTTAAGAAACTCCGCACTATACCCACTGACAACACACCCAAGTAACACTATTATGGCGGTTCATAGAGAAGTGATCAAAGTAAAACTGAAGAGCTATCAACCACACAATCTCCGAACAGCACCATTTACTTATACCCACATGCACCACGACGTCTCGGTTGTATCCACCCCCATTACCGCAACCAACATTCCGCACGATTTTATTTTTTTAAGTCCTCCTGCTTGGAAATTCTTTCGCCTCAACGTACTGAATGTTTACAGAAACCATATCCCGAAACTTCAACTCCCTCTTTAGTCATGGCATCCGAGCAGGATAGCATCGCCCTCTCCTAATCATTGGCGACTTCAACGCTACCCATCTCGCGTGGGGGTACCATCGCGCCTCACCCAAATACCGCCGTCTGTGGGACCTTGTCAAAACCAAACGCCTGACTAATTATTGTGACTCGACAACCTCCACCCGCTAGGGAAATAATGTGCAATGCGATACCATGCATAATATTTATCTGTCCAGCAAGTTTCATTCCTTACGCTGGCACAGCCGACCGCATTCGCTCGACAGCGATCACTTTATTTTTGCACTGGACCCCCTACCCATACGCCAGTTTGCACCGAAACCGCATCAGCATATCTTGCGAACTGGCATTAGTTCCGCATAGAAATTTAAAAGATCCCGCCAGCAGGGAACATCTACGCCAGCTCTCTGACGTCTTAAGCGGCCGAACTCTTTGCAGCTAAACCAACTCAAGACAGACCCCTCTACGCTGAAACTCTAAGCGATGTTGTTGACACTCGCCTTCATCATCTCCTCGAGGCATATAAAAGTATTGAGCGAAGGGTGCGATCGTTTAAACAATCCCACCGATCGCGCCAGATTAGCACACCTACAAAAAACTATTGAGGCCCACCCTCTTAAACTCGCCCGGCTCCAGGGGGTACAACATGCGATCAGATGCAAAGAAAGCTCGGCATGCACCGTACCTGGTCTCTCAAATGACACCTACTGGACCCTAGCATCGCCGAACCTAAGCGCAATCAATACTCACTCAGCATCGCCCCAAATGTTGCGGCATCAATACCCAACTTCGACATTATCTCCAGGCTGCATACATCGCACAATGCAGCACTTTTATAGCTCCAACTATTCTGGATCCCTCAACTCTGATTCAGATAGAGAAACCCCACAAGCTGAAGTACTCGCGGCCCTCCTCAAGATCCGCACCACCACAGCGCCCGGCTAGAATGACGAAAATAATACACTTCTACAAAAGCTCGATCATTGCTCCATAGCCACTCTCACCAAACACCAAATTCACTTACGGATAACCAGCACTCTCCGCCTCGAATAGAAACATGCTAAAATATCATTCTTTGTTTTCTCATTTTTTTTCAAAACCTTCATAATTTCTTCGGTCGTTACTGGCGGGATCTCCAGCTACTCCGAACAATTTCCTCGTAACAAGTCATGCTGGATGTGGAAACGACTGTACAGATCTCTATAGAACTGCTCTAGTACAGCTATCTTAACCCTATTTGTGATGACATTGTCTTTGTGTGCCTACATCTGATTTCTAGTCATGCTTAGACGCCTCATCACTGCTTTCAGTTTGGCTTCATGATTTACAGCATGCGCAGTCCTCGCCCCAATATACTTCAGCATGTCTACTTTCCTACGCTCATTGATTGACTTCGAAAGCTCCACTAGTTCTATTCTGTCAGCTGGGGCGGATATTTTACGTTCTTTGCCGTTCCCTAAGTGAACATTCCGTCTCCATGGAAGGTTTACCAGTATTCTGTCTAGCGATCGCACCTCCGTCTACTACTGTGCACTTCGTGATAACGTGTGTAAGATTGTCGCTGCGTTTCTGTGTCGTAAAGTCTGCTGCCTCAGGTAGTGCTGAATATCGGTTCTACAGCGCGATCCTAAATTCTTTCAATTTCTGTCTTACTGTTAACTTATTGAACAGTTTTGTTAGTACTACCTAATTACACTCCCACCTACTTTGTAGCCTAATTCAAGATCTTACCATACCGTGGTCACTATGCCTATCCCTTTCGAGCCCTTCCACATAATAAACGTCGCCAGAGTTATCGCGTAGTGTGAAGTATATTTCATTTTTGTGCTCTTTATTTGGGCTCTTCTAGGTCAACTTCCGGCTGTCCTTTTTAGAGAAGCAGGTATTCATGATGTGTAGATTAGCCAATCGTAGGAATTCTACTAATAAGTCCCATCTGTTATTTCGACAACAAAGACCACAGTTCCCTTACTGCCTTGTCTTCAATCTGCGTGTATTTACTTTACCATTTATTCTCCCATAACTACGGTCTACTGTGTTTTTACAGTATTCACTGCCGATTCAACTTCTTCACAGATGCCTTCAACTATCTGGTCATGGAGTTTGATGTAGGCGAGTACCCCTGTACCACCTTGATTGTGTACCGCTTATTAAGCCAATTCACTAGACCAGCTACCATTGGGTAATAATGTTGTAGTAATTTTCTTTGTAGCGAGCTGTACATTTGTTGACTATAAATCCAACTCCCACTGCTCGTTCGTCCACAAGACCATTGTAAGATGGGACATGTCTATTTCCAACCACTCAAAAGGCTTCACTGGTCCTCCTTACCTGTATAAGCTCTATTACATCTCATTTATGTAGTGCTATTCCTCAAACAACGCTTCTAGACTCACCTCGGTAGATGATGTTCTTGTGTTAAACATTGCCAGGTACACATTTCAATGGCAGTTCATCCGGATGCAGATATTCTTAGCACCTCAGCAGGGCAAAGCAACTGGTGATGTTCAGATGACGGCAGTCTTCTTAAGGATGGCGGGCCACTTGTATTAGAAAAACTGGCAAACCTGCACACGCGACAACTTATAGCCGTGATTTTCACCAGGTATGGTCAAGGGAGTTCTGAATCGTTACGTGATCACCTTCTGTGAAACTGTTTACTTCCTCTACTGTTGGTGTAATTAAGACATTGGTTACACATCACTTTCCCGTATTTCTGTGCTTTTATACTAGACACATAAACTTTACCAAACAGAGCCTCAGGTTTCCCTTTGGTCGTACAAATTACTCCGACTTATTTGGAACAGAGACTGGTACCCTATCAACTGTACCGGCCCTCATTTTGCCCTAGACCGGTTTTGCAGTGTCATTAATTGTGCGGTATAGCTACACTAACATATATCAGTCCAAAATTTGGATATCAGTTCAATCCAAATCAGTCTAGTCCGCGCGCACTATGGCTTTCAAGTTCTCTCTTACGTTCCTCGCGTTATAAGGATCACCGAATTAAAAACATTATCGACTACCTTTTACGACAAAATTTAAAATGGCTTAAATGATATGCCAGAACCGTTTCACTTGTACTCAAAAGAGCTAAAGGTAACTATCACGAAAATAGCCCTCGGGAGTGTGGCAATGACGTAAACAAAAAATGAAAAATACCTAATCCTGATACCTAAACCTAATACCTAATCCTAACCTTTTCCCTCTGTAGCAGTGGTGGCATGGAAATACACTTTCAATCAACCTATCGAGAACCTCATTCGTACCATCCTATACCCCTCAAAGATAATTTACCACCATCAAATGCTTGTACATCAATTCTTCACAGATTCCGATACAGAAAAAGGCTTCTGTCCTTCGTATCGTTATAGTCATGCACCTAAAAATCCGTATTTATTTCGTCTGTACCCGCAAAAAATTGCTCATAGAGTAAGACAAATTCTAAGGGCAAGGCATTACTTAACGTACGATCTCTGACTTGTCAGTATTTCGCGTTCATGCACAGTACTTAAACATTTTCATTTATTGCATGAGAACCGCATCATCGTCATCATCATCATCATCATAATCATCATCATGATCCTGTTTTTGTCCATTTCAGGACGAAAGCCTTTCCTTAAGATTTCCAGCCACGCCCATCGAGTGCCAGCTCAGGCTGGGCTTCCGCGCCATTTTCGTTGATCATCTTACCAACGAGCTCTTGGCCGCTCCTAGCGCGTTTGTGGTCTATTGGCATGCAGTCTGCCAAACGGATGGTTCACCTCTTGTCCTTCATTTGAATTACGTGACCAGGCCATGCACATTTCCTTCGCCTAATTTGAACTAGTGCGACAATGTTCATTTTAGCCCCTAAGAAAAGAGTGAAAAGAAGTCATGTGTATTATTACCTTCTCCTCCCTCTGTCGCCAACGTCACCTCTATCATAAAGCAATGCTTTTTAACTGTACCCCCAAGAGTTCTTTCGAGATGGTACCATCGACGTCACTCGATGCGAAGTCAAAACGCGCTGCACAAGAGAGAGATTTCTGTTCTTCGTCACGCTTGTCCTCCTTTTCACCAATCGGCCGTGAGCTTGGACAGTGAAAGACTTGAAGGACGGAGTACGCTGGGCAGTCACCGTCAAGCTAGCGTTCCTTTATATTTTTTTCTTCAATGGCGACCTTACGGTCCGCAACAACAGCTCCGCTGCTCAAATTTATTTGCAATCCGAACACTTTGGCCGTAATTCACAGTTGCGCTCTTGTTAAAGGCATTATCTCTAACTGAGTGATGTTGCCTCACAATTAGCATCCGCTTTTGTGACGCCGCCTTACCAGTAAAAACAATATATATATATATATATATATATATATATATATATATATATATATATATATATATATATATATATATATATATATAGTAAGGAAATGAGGGGCTCGTTGAGGAAATACAGAAAGATAGGTGAGCAGTCTACAACGCCAAAGGAGGCATAGGGGTGTGGTTATGCGCTTTTCTTTTTCACAACGGTTAATGAAGTAAACATTTTTTTAATATACAGAAGAAAGAAAGAAAGACAAACACGCGCCCAGAGTGGGGACCGAACCCACGCCTTTCGATTACATGTCGAATGCCTTACCAATTCGGCTCTCTGGGCGACTGTGTTCTCCTTCACTTTCTGGGCTATTTATATTTACTAGAATTGTATCTGACGCTTGAGGGTGGTAGCCAGCGCCACTCTGACTACACGGGGAGAAGGGGGCCTTCTTTTCAACCCCCGGGGCATGACTCAAACGTCTACAGCCTGTCATGAGCGGGTAACTGGCGGGAAGCCCTCTTATGCTACCTAGGCATCAAGGCTGCCACAACCGAGACCCTCGCTAGGCTTTCGCAGAATTATATAGTAAGGAAATGAGGGGCTCGTTGAGGAAATACAGAAAGATAGGTCAGCAGTCTACAACGCCAAAGGAGGCATAGGGGTGTGGTTATGCTCTTTTCTTTTTCACTACGGTTAATGAAGTAAACATTTTTTTTAATATACAGAAGAAAGAAAGAAAGACAAACACGCGCCCAGAGTGGGGACCGAACCCACGCCTTTCGATTACATGTCGAATGCCTTACCAATTCGGCTATCTGGGCGACTGTGTTCTCCTTCACTTTCTGGGCTATTTATATTTACTAGAATTGTATCTGACGCTTGAGGGTGGTAGCCAGCGCCACTCTGACCACACGGGGAGAAGGGGACCTTCTTTTCAACCCCCGGGGCATGACTCAAACGTCTACAGCCTGTCATGAGCGGGTAACTGGCGGGAAGCCCTCTTATGCTACCTAGGCATCAAGGCTGCCACAACCGAGACCCTCGTCTTTCTTTCTTTCTTCTGTATATTAAAAAGAAATGTTTACTTCATTAACTGTAGTGAAAAAGAAAAGAGCATAACCACACCCCTATGCCTACTTTGGCGTTGTAGACTGCTGACCTATCTTTCTGTATATATATATATATATATATATATATATATATATATATATATATATATATAGACTCTACAGCTACCATCATCCTCCATAGGGAGAGTAGTAAAATACCTATAAGGAAGGGTGTCAGACAGGGAGACACAATATCTCCAATGTTATTCACAGCATGCTTACAAGAAGTATTCAGAACGTTGGATTTGGAACAGGTGGGAGTAAGGGTTAATGGGGAATACCTCAGTAACCTCAGATTTGCTGATGACGTTGACTTGCTAAGTAACCCGGGGGACGAATTGCAAAGCATGCTTTCCTCACTGGGCGAACAGAGTAGAACCGTGGGCCTGAAAATTATTATGCAGAAAACTAAAGTAATGATCAATAACCTCGGGACAGCACAGCAGTTTCAGATAGGTGGCGAGGCAGTAGAAGTGGTAAGCAAATATATCAACTTAGGTCAAGTTGTGATCCCAGATCCCAACCATGAGGCAGAGATAATTAGAAGGATCAGAATGGGGTGGGGTGCATATGGCAGACATTCTCTGATATTGAATAGCAGCCTACCATTGTCGCTGAAGAAGAAAGTGTATGACAGCTGCATCGTACCGATACTCACCTACGGGGCAGAAACTTGGAGGCTGACTAAGAGGGTTCAACTTAAGTTGAGAACGACTCAGCGGGCTATGGAGCGGAAAATAATTGGTGTAACATTAAGGGACAAGAAGAGAGCGGAGTGGGTCAGGGAGCAAACTGGTGTTAAAGGCATATATTAGTAGAAATAAGGAAGAAGAAATGGATGTGGGCACGGCATGTAATGCGAAGGCAAGATAACCGCTGGTCATTAAGGGCAACAGAGTGGATCCCTAGAGAAGGCAAGGGTTGCAGGGGGCGCCAGAAAGTTAGATAGGCAGAGGAGATCAAGAAGTTTGCGGGAATAAGTTGGTCACAGTTGGCACAGGACCGAGGTAATTGGAGAATAATGGGAGAGGCCTTTGCCCTGCAGTGGGCGTAGATAGGCTGGTAATGATGATGATGATGATGTATATAGACACAAACTTAGGGTTGGCAGTCAAGGAAAACCTCGGGAAGCAAAGGGAAGTTGAGGTCGGTCATAAAACATATGGAGAATTTTTTGAGTCAGAAAGAATGTGGTGAAAAATGCCCGCCGGGTGGTCAAGTTCCCGGCGAACATTTCTTCGCCACTTTCTTTCTCACTGAAAAAATTCTTCATATGTTTCTATGACCCACCACAAGTTCCCCTTTGCTTTCCGAGGTTTTCTTGACGCCCAATTCTTAGTTTCTGTCTGATTTCACAAAGCCCCTCATTTCCCAATTCTGATTCGCTATATATATATATATATATATATATATATATATATATATATATATATATATATATATATATATATATATATATATATATATATTTTATGTATATTTTTTATATATATATATATAGGTAGATAGATATTTAGATATATAGAACGAATCAGAATAGGAAATGAGGGGCGCGTTGATCATATTATTTCTGTCTTACACAGATATATATATATATATATATATATATATATATATATATATATATATATATATATATATATATATATATAAATATATATATATATATATATATATATATATATATATATATATATATATATATATATATATATATATATATATATACATATATATATATATATATATATTTATATATATATATACTCAACGCGGCGTTTTCTGGCTGCAAAGCACTGAAAATCTTGATGACGTCACACGTCCCACGTACGTCGAGCTTTTTCGCGGCCGCAGTCCTCCGGTCAGATAATGCACGGCAAATGTTTGACGTGTGGCCGAAACACGTGTAAATGGCTTTGCGGCACTTGGCAGCTGCCGATCTCCAGAATCGCGTGTTGGGAGAACTCAAGTACTCAGCTCATTGTTCTGCAGACTGATACGGTTTCGCAAATCGAACACTCACTATCGGTTTGACTGGTAGTCCTCCAAAATTCTCACATTATAAGCCGCCTATCTGCAATCATTAAAAATTTATTGAGCAGCTACTAATTAACTTTTCCATAAATAGCATCTGGTAATCGTTTGTTGCGTACATTTCGGCCCGTGATAACTTCGCGCAAAAAAAAATTCAATGTCCAAAGCCTATTTTTGAATCTTATCAGCTCCCGAGAAATACCTTGATTCCATACATTCATGTATACGCGCAAAAACGTACGTTCTTTGGAGACTTTATTAGGACGTTTCAACCTGAGCCAGGTCTTTTTCTTCAGGTCGAAACGATGGCGCAAAATCACCGAAATGCGTTCTGTCACTTTGTACGTATTCCTGCAGCAACTAAGGACTGCACTTCAAAACTATATATATATATATATATATATATATATATATATATATATATATATATATATATATTGCCACAGACACTATGAACGGTAACTATCCCCGCAAGGGTATGCGCCGACTACTCGGAAACCGCCATGACCACTAGGCGGATCCAGTGACTTGGCTATAGGAAGAAGACGCTTTGCCGTCTTGGTCGCTACCTTCTGTGGGCTCGATTCTAATTAAAACTAGTCTCCTGTTTGGCAACCATCTGGCCCTCTCGTGACAGTTTTGGTGGAGCTGCAGGGTATCCAACCCATGTACTTCGGTGCCTAGGACCCGGCTACTTCAAGCCCCAGCGCAGTGGACACAACACCAGTTCACAAGGCGAGCCGACGCCTGCAAGGCTTGGAACCGGAGTTTGGGCGTCTTGCCACACCTGTCAGGTCAGCCATGAGGTCAGCCATGACTTTTACCGCGAGCCAAACTAGCCAGACGGCAGGAATGGCTCAACCGCTTGTCCTGCATACGCCTCGCACACCGAAAGTATTTCACGGGGATAGCTTTGAAGACGTCGACGATTGGCTTTAGAGCTTTGAACGGGTGGCCTCATTCAATGAATGGGATGACCGTCGAAAACTCAGGATGGTTTATTCCTCTCTGGAGAATTCAGCTCAGACTTGGTTTGAAAACCATTTTCGTTTGAAAAAGAATTTTGGCGACAGCTCTTGGCCACATACCGCAGTGGCGAACGAAAGGAGCTGGCTGAGATCGCCCTTCAGTCACGTTTCCAGGGTCCAAACGAGACTGTGGCCATGTTTGTAGAAGACATGTGCCGACTGTTTAGACGGGCCGACACTGACATGCCCGAGGAGAAAAAGGTGCGGCATTTAATGAGAGGTGTAAAGGAGCAGCTGTTCACAGGCCTTGTTCGGAACCCACCGGGTAGCGTTGCTGACTTCCTTAAAGAAGCAGCAGCAATGGAACGCGCGCTGCAGCAACGTGGAATGCAGTACGGCCATCAATCTCATCCCCAGACATCAAGCTGCCATGCTCTAGCGCCTGGGAACACGGATGACTTTTCTCTGCGTCAGCTTATAAGAGCCATTGTTCGCGAGGAACTTCAGCTCCAAAAAGCCAACCTCGTTGGTCGTCAGCCAAGCGTGGCCTCCCTTTCCGACGAAGTCCGCGAGGAGATACGTCAGGCATTGCAACCCACACCGCCACCGCAGAGCACCTACGCTACAACTTCCGACGTGCCTGCACCCCATGCAACAACTTACGACGTGCCTGCACCCCATGTCATTGTGTACGCAGACGCTCTGCGCAGACCTCCCTATGGGCCTCAACGTTATCAGCCTCCAACTGCACCCAGGCAGCAGCGGTTCACCAGCAGCACTGCGGCGATGGATCCAGACCAGCCTGCTAGAAAAGCGGTGATATGGCGCACTCCGGACAACAGACCCCTCTGTTATCATTGCGGGGAAGCGGGCCACGTTCGGCGCTACTGCCCCTACCGCAGGATGGGCATGCGAGGGTTTTCGCCTGATGCCCCTCGACCCCGCTAGGGCGAACGACCTCGTGAAATTCAGTAGTACCTAGCCTCCCATCTGCTCCCTCCGCCGCAGCAGCAACGCCAGTCCAGATCACCTTCGCCGCAACGCTTCATGTCCCCTCGACGCCCACTCTCGACTACGACGACCGCCGACGCTGGTGGAAGGTCCCGTAGCCCCCGCCGGGGAAACTGAGGACGGCGTCCTCCGGGGGTAGGGCTGCCGCCGCTCACATTTCGCAACATCCTCCACCGGCTCTACGACGCGAAGCGAGACCCGACGCCCCGGCCTCACCACCGCGACGACCCGACCCCGAACCCGCTTTTGCAGCGACTCGAACAGACGACTTGACGCCTAGCCCAGAAACGCACCATGAAAACGCTGGCGTAGTATCCGCCGAAATTCTGATTTCAGCCGACGACCACCCTTTGACGGCTCTAGTGGACACAGGAGCGGACTTTTCTGTAATGAGCAGCCAGCTTGCTGGCCGGTTAAGAAAGGTGGTAACACCATGGAGTGGCCCCGCGATTCGCTCGGCTGGCGGCCACCTCTTTACACCGCTTGGAGTTTGCACGGCCAGAATTAAGATACGAGACGCCTATTTCCCGGCCTGTTTCCTTGTCCAGCGAGAGTGTTCAAAGCCACTCATCCTCGGACTAGACTTTCTTTATGAGTATGGGGCCATCATCGACCTGCGGGAGCTCCTGGTCACGTTCTCTACCAACCGATCTGTCATAACCGAATCCGAGCCGCGTTGTATGGCATTGCGCCTTTGCGATGGTCACGTGACGCTGCCCCCCCCGAGCAAATGTGTTTGTTTCCGTCAAGTGCGACAGTGACTTTACGTGCGGAATAGCCGAAGCTAACGTGCCCCTTCTGTTGGAACGACAGATCAGCGTGGCCCGGGGAGTGGTTGAAATCCGGAAATATCGCACGGACATTCTCCTAACGAATTTCAGTGCCGCACCCGAGCATCTTAACCAGGACACAGCTGTAGCCTATCTCGCAGAAATAGCGGGCATCGATGAAATAGCTACTGTACAGAATACATTGGATCAAGATCGACAAGACGTCTTGAACATTTCTACAGTCACAGCGACTGCTGAGCCTACCAGTCTTGTTGAAATTAGCCCCAGTCTAACCCAAGAGCAAAAGCACCTACTCCAGGCTCTCATCAGCTCGTTCAGTGATTGCTTTGCCTCCTCGACCAAGGTAAAGCGCACTGGCCTAGTTAAACACCGCATTATAACCGGAGATGGAGAGAGACCTGTTCGGCAACAACCGTACAGGGTTTCGTCAGAAGAACGAGAGGCAATTCAACGCCAGGTCAAGGAGATGCTGCGGGATGACGTGATACAGCCGTCTAAAAGTCCGTGGGCGTCACCTGTCGTCCTCGTTGCTAAGAAAGACGGTACCCTTCGCTTCTGCGTCGACTACCGAAGACTTAACAAAATTACGAAAAAGGATGTATATCCCTTGCCACGTATCGATGACTCCCTCGATCGACTCCGCCATGCCAGATATTTTTCTTCCATTGACCTGCGTAGCGGATACTGGCAGATTGAAGTTGATGAACGAGACCGTGAAAAGACTGCCTTCATTACCCCTGACGGATTGTTCGAGTTTAAAGTGCTGCCATTCGGACTTTGCTCTGCACCTGCCACATTCCAGCGAATGATGGACAGCGTTCTCTCGGATCTCAAATGGCACTCTTGTCTCGTTTACTTGGATGATGTAGCCATCTTTTCGGCGACGTTTGACGAACATCTGGAACGCCTCCGCGCAGTATTTCATGCGATCCGTGCAGCCGGTCTCTCCCTCAAGCCAGAAAAGTGCCACTTCGCCTTCGAAACACTTAAGTTTCTTGGACATGTCGTGAGCTCTGAGGGCGTGAGCCCAGACCCTGAGAAGACGTCTGCGGTAAGATCGTTCCCAACGCCAAACTGACAAACATGCCATTCGCCGATTCCTGGGTCTTTGTGCCTATTATCGACGATTTGTGGCCGACTTTTCAAAAATGGCAGAGCCCCTTACCCACTTGACAAGGGACGGCGTACCTTTCGTGTGGGGAGAAGAACAGTGCATAGCTTTCGAGGAGCTCAAGAGGCGCTTGCAAACGATCCCTATACTTGGCCATTTTGACGAAGACGCCAAGACTGAGCTGCACACAGATGCAAGCAACGTTGGTCTCGGCGCCGTTTTAGTACAGTGGCAAGAGGGAGTTGAGCGAGTGATTGCCTACGCAAGTCGCACTCTGTCACGGGCGGAGAAAAACTACTCGACGACAGAAAAGGAGTGCTTGGCGGTAATATGCGCGATTACAAAATTCAGACCCTACTTGTATGGCCGGCCAGTTCGCGTCGTTAGTGACCATCACTGCTTGTGCTGGCTGGCAAGTCTCAAGGACCCGTCGGGACGCCTTGCGCGGTGGAGCCTCAAGCTTCAGGAGTTCGATGTCACCATCGTGTATATATCCGGGAAGCGGCACACAGACGCTGACTGCTTGTCGCCAGCTCCCCTTGAGCGTAATCCTGGCAACTCGAAAGAGGACAATACGTTCTTCGGAGCCTTGGAAGCTACAGATCTTGCCCAGCAACAAGAGAGACGACTCGGAGCTCCAGCCACTCATTGAGTGCATCGAGGGACGTAGCGCGGTTATCCCACGACTTTTTAGGCGCTCACTTTCATCTTTCGGTCTCCGGGACGGCGTGCTCTTTAAAAAAGGGTTTCAGCCTACAGAATCCGAATACCTTTTGGTTGTACCGACAAGCCTGCGCGGCGACGTTCTACACGCTTGCCACGACGAGCCCTCGTCGGGGCACTTAGGCTTCGCTCGCACAATGGCGCGCATCCGCCAGAGGTACTACTGTCCAAAGTTAGCCGCGACAATCAAACGCTACGTCACAACGTGCCGGGATTGCCAGCGCCGCAAATCTCTATCCACTCGGCCAGCGGGCTTCTTACAGTCTATCGATCCCCCGAACCTACCATTTCAACAGATTGGCATGGATTTACTAGGCCCATTTCCTTTGTCGTCAGCTGGTAACAAGTGGATTGTGGTCGCTACCGACTATCTTACACGGTACTGCGAAGCAAAGGCAATACCCCGAGGAACATCAGCGGAAATTGCGACATTTTTCCTCCACAGTATCGTGCTCCGCCATGGTACCCCAGCAGTCGTCATTACGGACCGAGGAACTGCCTTTACATCAGCGCTTACTGAAGAATTATTGAAACTTACCTACACCGACCATCGCCGCACAACTGCATACCATCCGCAAACCAACGGTCTGACCGAGCGGCTAAATAAGACCATCGCTGATATGATTTCCATGTATGTTACGATGACCACAAGAACTGGGATGAGGTACTACCCTACGTTGTTTTCGCGTACAACACGGCTCCACAGGAAACAACCGGCTTTACTCCTTTTCGTCTCGTTCATGGTCGGGAGGTCACCACAATGCTTGATTCGATGCTCCTGCCCAGTGGAACTGAAGCACCCACTTCAGGCGCCGAAGAATTCACTACGTGCGCCTAAGCAGTTCTGAACCTCGCGCGAAATAGAATACGGAACGAACAAAAAATCGACGCCCGCCGATATAATAATAAGCACAGAGAGGTGGTTTACAAGTCTGGAGACCAGGTTTTGGTGTGGAGCCCTGTACGCCTTCGAGGGAGATCCGAAAAAGTGTTGCGCCGCTATTTCGGCCCCTACAAAGTGGTGCGTCAACTCAGTGAGGTTACGTATCAGGTAGTTCCCGAAGGAACTGTTAGATCTCGACGGAGGGCTTTTCCAGAAGTTGTTCACGTAGCCAGGATGAAGCTGTACCACTCATGGTGAGCGCCGACACCCGTTCAATAGACTTGATGGACTTCCGGCTACTGAAGTTACAATCTCCCTCCTGGAGGAGTGCCAAAGACGCCTCCAAGACTGTGAAGGACTGTCAGAACTATAGTAGAAATTGTGTTGTGTTTAGAGCCTTCCTTTTCATTGTTTCCACTTTTCTTTCGCATCGAGTCGATGCTTTTTGAAGGGGGGGGGCTAGTGCCACAGACACTATGAACGGTAACTATCCCCGCAAGGGTATGCGCCGACTACTCGCAAACCGCCATGGCCACTAGGCGGAGCCAGTGACTTGGCTAGAGGAAGAAGACGCTTTGCCTGCTTGCTCGCTACCTCCTGTGGGCTCGATTCTAATTAAAACTAGTCTCCTGTTTGGCAACCATCTGACCCTCTCGTGACAACATATATATAAATAATTATATATATATATATATATATATATATATATATATATATATATATATATATATATATATATATATATATATATATATATATATATATATATATATATATATATATATATATATATGTTTATATATGTGTGTGTTAACCACTTTCTTTTCGACTCAAAAAATTATTCAATTGTTTCTATGACCCACCACAACCTCCGCTTTGCTTTCCGAGGCTTTCTTGACTGCCGACCCTTATTTTCTGTCTTATGTCACGGAGCCCCTCATTTCCCATTTTCTGATTCCCTACATGCTTAGCGAGGGCCTCTGTTCTGGCAGTCTTGGTGCCAAAGGGAGCTTAAGAGGGTTCAACGCTGGTCGACCACTCTCGACATGTCGTAGACACCCGAGTCACGGCCCGGGGGTTAAAAAGAAGGTCCCCTTCACCCCGAGTAGTCCCAGTGGCGCTGGCTACTACCCCCACGTGCAGGAAACATAAATACCCGACATAAATACCCGAGAAAGTGCTGGGGAAACAGCCCCGCCGGTAGCGTAGTGGTTATCGCACCAGACCGGTATTCTGGAGGTCGTGGGTGCGGAAATCACACGGCGAGCATTTTGTCCCCACTTTCTTTTCGAATCAAAAAATATTTCACCTCTTTCTATGACCCAGCACAACGTCCCCTTTGCTTTCCTAGGTTTTCTTGACTGCCAACCCTTATTTTCTGTCTTATTTCACGGAGCCCCTCATTTCCCATTATGTACCACGGGTGCACTGATGTATGTATATACATATATATATATATATATATATATATATATATATATATATATATATATATATATATATATATATATATATATATATATATATATATATATATATACATACATCAGTGCACCCGTGGTACATAGTTACACGCATGTATGTGTATATTTGATCGGCCACGGGCGTGTATTGTGAATACTTGTAAATGTTCCTCCATATGTATTCAGCAATGTCTGTCATTGCCAGAATATCAAGACGACTTTATTGTTTTGAACGTGTTCGTACGCAGATGCCGATACTTTGTCATTAAACCGGAATTTGTGCGTTCTATTGTACGCGTAACTAATGCCCTTCAGTAATTAGTGCACTATGCATGCGGAATTTGTGTATTTGTGTTCCTGTATGTGCGGAGCGTCTGTATGTGTGTGTTTGTGTGCGTTCATCTCAGCATATACACTGTATTTTTATAGTTACTGCTTCTCGCGAGCCGTGTCCGTATTTTTATTGTTTCTTACTGGTCGCCAGTACGTTTAGTCCGCCACCCAAGAAGGCTTATTTTGTTCCTAGAGAGTTCTGTTGCTCGGCGGTCTCAAATCAATCAATCAATCAATCAATCGATCAATCAATCAATCAATCAATCAATCAATCAATCAATCAATCAATCAATCAATCAATCAATCAATCAATCAATGAATCAATCAATAAATCAATCCATCAATCAATCAATCAACCAATCAATCAATCAACAACCATCCAAACAACCAACGAATCACTCACTCAATCAATTATTCAATCAGTCAATCAATCACTCACTAAATAAACAAATACATAAATAAATCAATCAGTACAGGCAAAGTGTTTTGTGACATGCTTGCGTACATGCTTTGTGATATGCTTGTGTAGGAAAGGCGTACAGCTGTAATACGTTGTTCCTTCATGCAATTTTACACGCATTGATTCCGAATGCTTCTGAGTGTGTTACTTTCGGGATGGGTGGAAATTCATGTTTCTACTCACAACCGTTTGAAGGCGCGAGGCCCTTTACCTGCCAGATATAATTTTGAAGCTATTGCGAGAGGATGACTTCTCTGTCAGGCCACATGCAGTCGTCGCTCGGTGTCCCAGCGAACACTCGGAAAACTGTGCTGTCTCTCTCCCGGCGTCTCGCATTTTGCGGCATATCCAACGATGATTTGTTCCTGAATTCGCTGTGTTTGAAAACTGCGGTGGTAAAAGAGCAAGAATTGACAACACGCAGCGTTGAGTAAGCAGTAAAGCTTTTTTTCAGAAACGGCGCAAAATAGCGTATTTACTCGCGTTATGATCGCACCTTTTTAAAAAAAAAATTGGTGCAAATTTATGTGTGTGTTCGTTACGCGTGGTAAATATTTTGCGAAAAATGTTTGAGCACAGAAAGGGCAAGCAAGTTGCGCGTCAAAAGTTTTACTGTAGGTCTCATGAACATAAGAAAAATAATAAACAACAACTTAAAACACTTCCGCACACCTTCGCCAGCCGCTTTGCAAAGTGACGCAAAATGCAGTGTTTTCATAAATTACGGAACGCGGCGGTGCGGAGCTTGCTCCGGTGTGACAACATGGCGACCTGTAAGTGGCTGCCGCATTGTGCGGTACATCAAAAGAGACATAGGAAGCGACGGAGCCAGCTGAGCGCATTTCATTTCTTTGTCTTCTGAGCACATTATGTGCATTTAGTGATTTTCTTCCTCGTCAATACTGAACGCCTGCTTGCCGATATCACTAATATCAGAAAGTCTGCCGCAATAACCTAGCCAATTTGACTTTGAAAGGGAAGGAAACAGAGGTACGCATGATCATCGTCAGCTGGACTTGGCATACATACCACATTCTGCTGCGGCAAGTTCAGGGTGTGTTCATTGCGCGGGAAATTAAAAAAAAATCTAAATTTTACGACAAACTTCAGGGGCGCGATCATTATGCCAGTGCGGTCATTATGCGAGTAAATACGGTAAATCGACAAAGAAATAGAAGACATACACTGCAGACGAATGGAGAAAACACTGCGCTAGCACAATGATATGTTTGAGCACTGTAGGCACTTATACTCACGGAATTCAAATTGTGAGGCATTACGATGAACGTCCTTGATTAGTATATTTCCTGACGCCATGCTCACCCACCATCCTCCTACTTTCTTTTTTACGTAGAAATCGTGTACTTTCTACTTGCACGGCGATTTTCAAACTTTAGACACGTGCATATTTTTACATTTGGGTTATCACCGCAATTCACGCGGATGCACTGAAAGATTGGTGCCCGCTCTTCTTTTAAGGTAATGTTCAAGAGCAGACAAAGTGGCATTAAAGCAGGGGCTCATTTCACAAATTTTGTACTTCAAACGCGTGAATAGAAAGCCGTAAACTACATTCAACGCCCTCGTATCTTTCTATGAACTTGTTTATGGAGTTAAAAATAGACACCTTTGTTGATTTTGTTGAGATAGGTGTGAGCGGAAAATCTCCGTGTCCCATTCGTCTTCTTGACCAGCACGACGAGTCATGCCCAATGAGTCGTCTTTGTTTTGAATAACGCAGGGCTCAATGAACGAAATGTGGCATGAAACCGTGAACGTTCCTCTGGAATCACGACTGCAAATACGTATTTCAAGGTTGAGTGTGTTGCAGAGTTTGTTGTGCGTGTTCAGTATTGCATTTGTACAAGAGCAAAACACGAGAAACCCCTTCAGTGTTGGTCGGGGACAAGTGCAACGTTATGAGCCGTGCACAATTTATGCAATTTTGGGAGGAATTAGTCAGAGGTTTTAGGTCTGTGCACATTCAGCTCAAGACGAGATGCAGGTCATTGTTAATCGCAGTTCCAATCGTACGAGGGAAAGCGACACGTCGCATGAGGAGCATATCGGGTTTGAGCACATCGGCGATAGTAGAAAATTGAGGTAAGTCTCAGCAGTGATGGGTGGCAAATGGGTAGAAGCTCGGGTGGTAATAGCTCATAGGGACGAGGCCCGTGTTCTACAGTCAATAAATGCTGCAGGTTCGCAGCTTTAACACGGGCCGGGAATCTCTTCTTGAGGGCGGGCGTAAAAGACTGCGAACTGTACCATTATGTGAGGGTCAATTGCCACGCGACTGGTGCACACTGAACAAATAGCAGTGCCGTGTTCATTTATTCACGCAGAACGCTCCACGACGTGGGTTTGGGTATCTTGTGGAGACGGCAGAGAAGGAGAAAACTAATTACGAATATATAGGATCCTGTGTTTATACTGCTGTAACAGGCAAATCGTCGTTTACGACGTACGGTAATTATGTTTCTTCGGAATAATAAGCATATCGTATTACGCCGGTTCGGAAAGCGAGCCTTACATGCGTTGCTCTTTTATTTAGTTATTCGAAGAAAATTGAGCCTAGCCGGGCATCTGGGAGGTGTGATGATGTTGTGAAGAGGGACTTTGGCAACGTTGGAGGAATTGTCACTGTTTCGCGCGGCTTCCTAAAGTGTTTGATATCACATAGTGTGGGTTTCAGGAGTGCCATGAAAGCCACCTGGAGAGTATTTAGAATATTAATAATACAAAACCAATGATAATAAACGGGGTGCCTCTTTTAGGACGACGAAAACGAGCAGTTGTAACAGCACCTCGTACAATGGCTACCTTGGAATATTAGAAATAAACGGGCTTCTCGTCCCGGGTACGCCAGTAACCAGTTTCAGCTTTGCAATTTTCCTGTACACAAAATCATGAATGCCAGGTTTGTTCTACACCTAGTTGCGAATATCCTTGTATATTTTCAGGATATTTGTATACATAGCTCCCATTACTTGGCACGCGTATCTTGTGCGGTTCATCCGAAAGATTACGTTTGCATGAGATTCACATTTGGTAAGATTCTCCTTTGTACGAAGATATTGCCACGCTGTGAGGTAGTATGGAGAAGTGGAGGGCCATCTGGCGTTTCTGGCCGCATGGAATCGCTTATATTGTTTGCAATGACGGTTACAGTGGCAGAAATTGTGTGAATGAGAAGATGAAAGGCACTGCTGACCATTTTTTGTAGCAAGTGGTCCATTTTATCTTACTCCTCCTTGTTTTTGTCAGCTATCCAAAACGAGACGAATGCGCGAGCTTTTTTCTGGCCGAGAGTGTCGTCTGAGAGGCTGGCCGAACGTCTCCGTAGCTTCTTTTTACACACCTTCCAGCTAAGTCCTTTTTGCGTATTTATTACTTGTCATGCTCGTCAGGAAAACGATCAGATTCGCCAGCAAGAAATTTTGAATTGAGCTGTATTGAGTGTTGATACGGTCGCACTGAACCACACGTGCACAACGAAGTCCTCTCTGGGGCACAACGCGCCACAGCCAGGAGAATGAAAGAGTAAGACGAAGAGTGTAATCAGTGCGTTCTCTGAATAAGAAGGTTTGGTGTACAGCCGATGGAGGGCATACTTAAAAGCTCCGTTGCAAATATTGGCTGAACTGGTGAGTAACAAGGGAGCACGACTGCTTTAATTCAACCAAAAATGTTTTAGGACGACGCGAGGACGATTCGGGGCAGTGCAAATTTAAAACGCCTACTAAACTGATGAGTCGGCTGTCTCATAAGACAGACGATCACACAGAGTCCTTATTGTGCTTTGTCCAGAGCCAGATGTGCCAAGCGGTCATGGCTGTCCCGGCATCGCCGCCTTTGAGGCTGACTTCAAGGCGCACTTTGCAATGTATCAAGGTTGATAATAGAAAAAATATATTCCCATTGAACATTGATTGATGGGATACATACTTCAGAATGTTGTAATATTTGATAGGGTACTGTGTTACCAAGAACGTGTGGTGAATACAGGCAGCACAATATTTCCTTTTCTTACGACGTCTGACGGGCGGTATACGCATTGTTAGGTATGAGGTAGAGTACCGTCGCTACGGGAATGAGCAAAGGGTACAAAATCGGCCATACTGATCGAATTTGAGTGAATTGTGTTTATGCGCCGTCGCTGAATTATTGCGTTAGTGTGGTGGGACGTAACTGCATCTGATACACACACATTCTTTCTTCAAGAAATACAGCATAGTATATTGCAGCACAAGTTTCACTGCGATACAGTATATAAGTGGCGTTTTTTTTAAACGAGATATTCCACCTAGAGCGTAATGTACAAAAAGCGAACGTTTTTTTTTGCAAGACCTCAAAGCAACATTGTCAAAACAGTTTGGTTTTCTTTACTTTTTGCGTTCACCTTTTCGTCGACGTGTGCGGACAGATATTTATCCGATAGCTTAATACCGTCTGAAGTCATAATACGCCTGCTCTGAAAAAAAAAAATTTCTGATCCCACCCTCGAAACACTCCGAATATTCATGCAAAGCCAACTGTGATTTAGCAAATGAATTTTGCCCATTTTGATCCGTGGCGCTGCAGGACCTGGCTCGGTTTAGATACAAAAGTCTGCGTACAAGTTTACTTTGCGTTATCTCATCTATTTTGTTGCCATCTTTTTCTAGGAGAACGTTGCCTAGTTCCTCTTGCCACTGCAGTGTTACGCGACTCAGTTCCGGTGTTTGGAATTGGCTCATCTTGAAACCAAAACGCCTTATACGTCGGACTCCCCCACCCACCCCCAAGAGATTTCATTGTGGTGGCACCACTTTACTCGGCCCCGCTAGAGCTTTCATTTTTGCAACCGCGGACCCAAATTCCACAACTTCTATCACAACTGTTTCTCCCCTAGCCACCACCCATTCCTCTTTCACAAGTTCAACAATCGGCTGATGTCGGTGGTAGCGCCGTTATCAGATGACTGCGGACAATCAACAGAAGGTGGAAGGAGCGCAAACAATGAAGCCTATATAACTATGCCAGGTAATCCTAAATTAGTGGCCAGCGCGAACTGCAGACTTCTCGGTCACGGCGCATATCTGCTCCGTGTCGGGAAGTGATCGCGTGATCAGCGGACACAATGCAGCATGAGCTATCCTGCTACTATCTTGCTAGCGCATCGTCACCGCCACCTACCATGTTGTTGCAAACCGCTATCGAAACTATACCCCTCCCACACCCCAACCCCGCGAAAAAGTCACTTGGTTAGGATAAGCAGGCAAAGATTACCAGTGTCTGCCAAAAGTGTGAAAGGGAGGGAGCGATATAGATGCGCCAAATGCTCCGACGCCAGGTGGTCTGACCAGTTAGGTGCCTGACAAGCGGGTCCTGCGGTCTCAGTATGCTCCCTCCCCGCACACTTTCGCCACCTTTTCGGCCGCCGCTTACTTGCTTCCTTCGCTCGCATGTTTACGACGCTGACGCCATCACCATTGCAACCACCAGACTACAGTCGTTGCCGGCAAAGTGCCTGAACACTGAAAATGAGGCAGCCGCTTCCGAACCAGAAGCTGCCGTCGTTTCCGGCTCACATTCCACCTCCCCCAGTGGCTACTAATCCCTTCTTGATGGGGAACAACTATCGCGCACGGAACGACAACGTGGGCCAAGATTAGTTGCTCAGCGGTAAGGTTTTTTGGAGCCACATCTGTCACGGTGTTCTTCACAACTCAGCGAGCGCACACAAGCGGTGGTAGGTTTATGCGTGCAGGGATTTGAAGTGGACCAAAAACGGGTTGGATATTTCGGGGGAAGGGGGTGTGCCCGCTAAGCTGTAGGTTTCGTGTCCTTACTGATAACATGTAAGCATTGCAGGCGGGAGGTATCAACGGGGCCGTCAAACAGCCGAATTCGACCAGTCCGATGTCATCAGTGGTCAAGTGGATTGGGCTGTGTGTTACACCGGCAATGAGATTCCTATGACTTTGGAGCGAACATACAGCTGTATGGTTGTCCGATGGAATAAGCTTGCGTCTTTCAGTTTCATTCAGCTGACTGGCTATGACGTATGCTCAACCGCAAATTACAAACACATGTATATAATTTTCTGCACTCAGCGGACTGCTTCCACATTAGGAGTTTGACCTTCTTCAGAGTGGAACGGCGGTACATTTTATTGTTTGAGCACGGGCGCAAAAATCCCCTACCACTATGGGGAAAGAACAGCATGCCGCAACTGGAAGCTTTCCAAACTCAAGGTAAATGCCAAACGCCGCAACGCATAGTGAGAACTCTTTGCTTAGCGGGAAGGTTTACTACACTGCAATTGTGCTTTCTACTGTTTTAAAGATACCGTTCAACCATAGTCCCCCATACAGAGATAAGTAAATTTTATTCGAAGTTTCCTCTTCCAAGCAATTCTCTATATCTGAACTGCTTCGACCTTGCGGGTATTGGCTTCATAGTGCCAGAGAGCCAGTCTCAATTCTGAGAACGTGAGGAGCGTAATGTTTCTTCACTGCACCTACGATTATCATAATCGTGAAAACATTGGTTTCGTGACGTGCATTTCATGTGGACTACAGACATCACTAAGCGTCTCAACGCTGGCTCTAAAGATATGTCCTAAACATAATTTTGGTTTGACAAACTTAAGAGCAATGATGTACTGATGTTTCTATATTCTTTTTTTAACAGAGGGAGGTGTGGCGATTCATGAGAAATTACTATATCAAGATGAACATTACACGTGCGGAGTAATTCTTCTCACATTAAAAAAGTGTACTGGTAAGTTCGATGTGTAATACAACTGGACTATTTCCTCCATTCACCGTGTAGGCACAGATATTATTTTATGGGGCACAAATATTTTTTTATTTTTTATTTTAATTAAGCACAGAGTAGAAATCAAACCATGGACACAATCTTGCGAGTCGTTGTATCGTATTACCAGTTTCCAAAATATCTGCAAATCAAACATACCGAGCAAACGTTTATGTAAAGTGGGACCTTATGGCCTCTCTGGTACTCTGGTTCACAAACATTGTTCTGTAATAGCACCAGGACAAAATAAATAATTTTCCGACGTCATTTTGCAGGCTTCCCTCAGAAATAGGAGAGTGTTAAATGATCTTTCTATGTACAGAGCAACAAACACTATTGTGGCTAGCGAGGTGTCCTACCATTATGTATTATCGCTCAATAAAGCCTCAGAATGCTAACTCCTCCTAATGCTAGTATTTGACTGCTTCCGAAACTTAATAGGTGTATCTCTACTTGTTTGTTTTGGGTGAAACACCGCATACTCTAAAAACACCGCCTATAGAAATGTTAAATACTATAGGACTACTGATTTGATGCGGGGAACAAGGTTTTATTTCTAAAGGTGGGGAAAGGCCACGTTTTATATTCCTATTTCTATTCCTATAGTGTGTTTGGCGGTATAAACAAATTGTGCAGTTTCTTCAAGGATGACCCATCCAGTGCGGATTTGAATTAAGGTGTCTGATAGGAAGCAACAAATTGTGGCATTTCTTGCGACTATATATAAAATTTATGGCATCGTTTATTGGTGCAAACTTGTGTACGCAATTAGTTATTAATGTGTATGGCCTTGACGTGAAGCCTTTGGAAGAATATAATTATTTGACCTGGCTAGCTACCCTGGGTATCCGTAATAGGATGATAATATACGGATAAATATTTTCGCCACGTCAACCGGTAGAATTTAAAAAGGACCGCATTTATAATCTTTTTTGGACTGAAGCGGGAAGAGAAAACATAATTGGGTTTCAAAGTATATATGAATCCCACATGGTTTCATTTTGTATTTTGACATCTGCTCACGGTGTTCCAGGTGGAACGAAATCCGTGTGCGAGCTGCGAGTGAGGTCGAAAATACGTCCACCGGTACCAACCAAAGACTGCAGCTATGCATTTGAAGTAAAATGTCAACGACCATATATACAACTTTACGAAGACACCTGCCCCAAGAAATAAAGATTGAAATCTCAAGATCTCCTTGTTACATTTGCCACAGTTTCGCGCGGTGCTACCAAGAAAATGCAAAAAAAACCCTTGAGAATGCGAATTACCAGTCACGAGAAAGTGGCATTTTTATGCGCGGCTTCCGCCTGCAGTAGGAGAGCGATTGAGACAGATGAATAAACCAAAACAGTAACAACCGCGAGATTTATATGTCAACAGTGAGGGCATTGTACAAGCAGAATCAGATAAACTTAATAACATACACATAAATTTTGAAAAGTAACAGAGAGTGAACCGTTACAGAATTTGTAGAAACGAGGAGTCCCCAAAAACAAAACATTTCAAAGTGCAAAATAAGAAAGAGAAAATTTGTTGCCCAGTTAAGACCCTAAAATTCTGGTATGTTAATGCTATGTTCATTGGCTTGGTCAATTTCGTACAGCTGTCTCGGAGGTGAAGGTGGCTACCTGGGAAATGTTGAAGTTTTTTTGGATTGCCTATGCGATTAAAATCACGGCAGCTCAGCTACGCGGGTGCATTTGTGGCTCTTCAAATACACGGGCCGACAATTACGGTTTACGTACAGAGATCGAGACGGCTTGGTGTCAGCATGAGCATAACATTTATAGCTTCGCTAACGCAGACAATAAAAGATATTCGCCGCCTTCGCAATGCAGATTACAAACCCGAGGAAACAGCGGAGCTTGTAGCCTTCAGAACCATTAACTGGGTTGTTTAAAATCAGCCATTCTAAGCGGTAGATCGGACACAGACTGCGCCAAACGCACACCGTGTCCCGCAGCAAGGAGAACACCTGCACGTTCAAGCCAATGTCATCACCACGTGCAGCCAACCCTGGACGCGTGCCTCCCCACGCGAACATATGCGCTTTGACGCACTCCGCACACCTTCTCGTCTGCTCCTTGCCTAGAAGGAACTTCGCCTCATAATTATTGTCCTACCATTTCCCTCCTTTCCAGGTTACTGCGCTGAGTTTAGAGGGATGCTCTGCTATGCCGCGAAAGCGAACATCTGCGCAGCGAAGTGACTTGCCCACACCTGCTCCTCGGCCTTTTAAAGCAATGCTATCTGGTCTACCAGCCAACGGTTCTTTCGTGGCGTGAGGGGCAACAAACTCCCAAATCGGTGCAGGTGGGGGCGCGGGCGAGGACAATTGGAGGGAGGGTTTCTTTCGCAGACAACACTGTAGATGGCGCGATGAATTTCTTTAGCGTTCCTCGCGCATACGTGCCTGCTCGGAGACGACTGCGTTGGCGGTACGGGTTTGTCGTCTGCTTTAACGATGATTGTTTTAGGCCTGTTTTGCCGAAGCTTAACATTCATTGAGCGCTGCCTTGCACGGTTGAATTACTTGTTCAACAGCTCCTCGAGGTTAGCTCGAGCCCGACTGAATGAAGGAGTCTTACGGCAAACATACGTTAGGATTGATTTGCAGTGCGGGAAAACAAAATGCACAAACCACATACACAAATCTCGCCGCTGGAGGAAGGCTATGTTTTGAGCACTGCTTTTCACAAATTGGACTCTGTTTTTGAATTCGTGGATGCCAATTCGGTTGTGTAAACGGGTAATATAGAAAGTTTAAACTGGTTGTGATAAATAGCGATTATATAAATTCCTTCAGCTTTCCCTCTCTATTTTGTTGAAACGTGCGTCTCCTTCCAGATTGAAAATTAGGCCGCCTTAATAGAAGTGCTGAACTTTTCTTGTGGCCTTCAGGTGAGCGTCCACCAGGGCTGCGGAAGTCACCATTTGCATTCGTGTGCCTTGGTGGCACCGGGCACGTACCGGCACAAAGGATAAGCGACTCCCCTGCCTGGCGCTCGTTCGTGATGTGGGTCAACAATGCTTACCACGTTCACCCGGCTTGTAAGAGAAATTGCCCATAAGAAATAGAGCAGCTCCAAACAGGCACGGCCTTTTTACGGTGGCAAGCCTCGCCCATTGCTAGGCCAGTGCCATTGCTGATTCTCTACCACAGCTCAACCGGTGCAGCCCTCACCGCAAGTCCTTTTCCGAAAGGTTGCAAATCTGTTTTGCCAACTTCCTTTAGGTATAGTGGTCTATCGACGAGAGGCCTTGGGGCCTATCGACTTTGGACAGGCTACCCACATCGCGTCTTACGTTTCATGATGTGCTTGGCCACTGGTAGTATGAAACTGGTAGTATGGGGTGCAGCGATGGCGTAGAGGTAGAGCATCCACCTCGCGTGCAGAAGGACCGTGGCTCGAATTCCGGTGCTGGACAATTCCCACCGGATTAAAAAAAAGAAAAAAATCCGCGCATTGATGGAATTGCACAAAGGGGCTTGGTGTGCGGCCTGACCCCGGCGACCATTGCCGGCAATTCACTCCCTCACCAGAGAAGGATTGGCCACCCTGGTGTAGTAACGGCCACAAGCTCCCATGAATACGTCAATTAACCCTCGGCCCTCAGTCCCCAGAGGCTGCGAAGACAATGACCACGGCGGCGGTCAGACCTGTGATGCAGCAGGGAGTGCTAAGAATCCCTGGATCCGGATAGGCCGCCAATGGAATCTGAACCTGGCAACGCGTAACGCGCGAACCTTATGTAGCGAAGCGAGTCTAGAGGTGTTGTTTAGCGAGGGCTTAGCGAGGTTAGGAGGGCAGGAGAGGCATTTACGGTGCTGAAAAATGAACACGTTCTATGTTACCGGGGTCTAGAGGACAGAAGAGAACTGGGAGTGGGATTTCTAGTCAATAAAAGCATAGCTGGCAACATAGAAGAATACTATAGCAATTACGAAATGGCAGCAGCTCTTGTAATTAGGCCCAATAAGATGTACAAGCTCAAGGTGGTGCAGGGCTACGCCCCACATCCAGCTACGACGACCATGTAGTGGAACGCCTCTATGAAGATGTGGAATCGGCAATGGCTAAAGTAAAAACACAGTATACCGTAGTTATGGGGGACTTCAATGCTAAAGTAGGCAAGAATCAGGCTGGAGACAAGGCAGTTGGGAACTATGGTCTGGGCTGTAGGAAAAGCAGGTGGGACCTACTAGTTGAGTTTGCTGAACGGAATAACCTACGTGTAATGAATACTTTCTTCTGTAAACGGGAGAGTCGGAAGTGGACCTTGAGGAGCCCGAATGGGGAGCATAAAAATGAAATAGGCCTCATAATATGCGATAACCCTGGCGTCATGCAGGATGTGGAAGTGCTCGGAAGGATAAGGTGTAGTGACCACCGTATGGTAAGATCTCGAATTAGGCTAGATTTGAAGAGGAACCGCAACAAGCTAGTACGAAAGAAGCCTCTAAATGAGTTATCAGTAAGACGTAAAGCAGAAGAATTCCGGATTTCGCTGCAGAACCGGTATTCAACTCTTAACAATGAAGCCGAGCTTACGACCCAGGAAGCCAGCGACAGCCTTATACGCATTATCAAGGAGTGTGCAGTAGAAGTCGGGGGCACTATGGCTAGACAGGATACAGGTAAACCTTCACAGGAGACGAAATATCTAATTAGGAAATGGCAGACCATGACAATCTCTACCGCAGCTGACAGACTAGAACTAGCGGAGCTTTCGAAGTTAATCAATAGCGTAAGACAGCTGACATACGGAAGTATAATATAGACAGGATCGAATATGCTGTAAAGAATGGAGGTAGCCTGAAAGCAGTGAAGAGGCGTCTTGGCGCGGGGAAAATTGAGATGTATGCACTTAAAGATAAGCAAGGCAATGTCATCGCAAAAAGGGATAAAATAGTCACAGTGGCCGAGCAGTTCTATAGGGACCTGTACAGTAGCCGGGACATCCGGGATAATGCCGAACGAGACTGTAGTTCAGAGGAGATAGACATCCCACCAGTAACGACCGAAGAAATAAGGAAGGCTTTGAAAGAAATGAAAGGGGGCAAAGCACCTGGTGAGGATCAGAGAACAGCACACCTCTTAAAGGATGGCGGAGAAATTGTACTTGAAAAACTGGCAAACCTGTATACGCAATGCCTAATGACCGCAGGTGTACCGGAATCTTGGAAGAACGCGAACATCATCCTAATCAATAAGAATGGCGACATCAAGCACTTGAAAAATGACAGGCCGAGCAGCTTACTGTCAGTCGTCTACAAGGTACTTACCAAGGTAATCGCTTACAGAATTTCTGCAACCTTAAATTTCAGTCTACCTAATTATATCTACCTAATCTACCTAATTCAGTCTACCTAATTTCAGTCTTTTGTAAAGGTTATTCAACAATGGACGATATTCACACGATCATTCAGGTGATAGAGAAGTGGGCTGAGTCTTCTGAACCCCTATATACAGGGTGTCCCAGCTATCATGCACCAAGTTTTAAAAAAAGAGTAATGGCGTAACTCGAAGAAAACCTATTGGATAATGTTTTCAGTGCTGTGAAAAAGCGGTGACTAATTTTTTCGTTAATGAGACTTAACTAATTATTTCTAATTAATTATTTAACTCGATAATTACTGTCCTAATCACTGAAGTGTCAATGAGGCATTTGTAGGTATCGACAAAGGGGCATCTAACTGCGGTATTTTCAGCGACGAACTAATTGAGTACTCATTTATTCTGACTGATAAAGAAAACCCGCGAAATATGAAAAATACCACGTGATGGCGCATCCGCGCGCATTGTAAAGCAGCGTCCCCAAATAAGCTGATTCAAAGCAACGGCTTCCGGTGTTACCCACCGGAAGAGACAGCGCATCACCTTAATAAGGCGCGTGTGCAGATAAGGCACAAACTCGGTGGCGATTTCTTCTTTCTTTCTTTTGTTTATTTCATTCTGGCTAACTCAGAGGTAGCCTGTTTGAGGGCGTTGCTTTACGATGCGCGCGGACGCGCCGTCACGTGGTATTTTTCATATTTCGCGGGTTTTCTTTATTAGCCAGAATAAATGTGTACGTAATTAGTTCGTCGCGGAAAATACCGCAGTTAATTGCCTCTCGTGGGTACCTACAAGTGCCTCATTGACACTTTAGTGATTAGAGCAGTACTTCGCGAGTTAGATAGTTAATTACAAATTATTAATTAAGTCTAATTAACGAAAAAACTACTGTCCGCTTCTCCGCAATACTGCAAACATTATCCATTAGGTTTTCGTCGAGTTACGCCATTACCCTTTTTTAAAATCTTGGTGCATGATAGCTAGGACACCCTGTATAGCCTTCATAGATTATGAGAAAGCATTTGACTCGGTCGAAACCCTAGCAGTCATTCAGGCATTATGGAACCAGGGGGTAGATGAGCATACTAGAGGCTATGTACAATGGGTGCACAGCTACCATATTCCTCCATAAGGAGAGCAGTAAAATACCTATAAGGAAGGGTGACAGACAAGCAGACACAATCTCTCCAATGTTATTCACATCATGTTGTGGTAAAGTGGGGGATTTTACTGTTGGGAAAGCGCGGGAAAGTGTAACTGACGGGCGGGACCGACGACGAGAAGGAAGAAGAAGGGGCACGCGAAGGGAGAACGAGAGAGGAAACAAACGAGGCTGCTCGATCAGTGGTTCGGGCCTGCGTCTTGGACCTCCAGGACGGCGAGAAGACACGGCGTACCTCTCGTCATTGTTCCGGAGGAGTGCTCAAACAGCCCTGGTGCCCACTTGCCTCGCGGCGTAGGCCCGAGGAACTCCTCCCCCTCAGCAGTCTCGGCCAGTCACCGACGCTGACATCCGAGCCAGGGCCGGGGTTTGGTGAGACGCCGCGAGGACATTCTCCAGAGACTTGTGTTGTGCCGAACTCCCCGGGTGGGTGTGCTAAGTCCTGAGAACGATTCGCTAGTCTTTCGTTTGTGGTCTTGTTTACGTGCCTGAAATACAAGTGCTGACAACGTGCAACGGAGCGAGTCCTACGTCTGGCGCGAGATTCCTGTTGGACCTCTGATCATTACACATGTTTACAAGAAGTATTCAGAACGTTGGATTGGGAACAGGTGGGAGTAAGGGTTAATGGAGAATACCTCAGTAACCTAAGATTTGCTGATGACGTTGCCTTGCTAAGTAAGTGGTGGGCGAATTGCAAAGCATGCTTTCCGCACTAGATGAACAGAGTAGAACCGTGGGCCTGAAAATAATTATGCAGAAAACAAAAGTAATGATCAATAACCTCGGGACAGCACAGCGGTTTTAGATAGGTGGCGAGGCAGTGGAAGTGGTAAGCGAATATATCTACTTCGGCCAAGTTGTGACCCCAGATCCCAACCATGAGGCAGAGATAATTAGAAGGCTAAGAATTTGGTGGGGTGCTTGTGCTAGACTTTCTCAGATAATGAATAGCAGCCTACCAATGCCGCTGAAGAAGAACGTGTACGACAGCTGCTACTTACCGGTACTTACGAACGGGGCAGAAATCTGGAGGCTCACTAAGAGGGTTCAACTTAAATTAGGAACGACTCAGCGTGCAATTGAGCGCAAAATGATAGGTGTAACATTAAAGGACAAGACAAGCGGCTATTTATGGAATACCCCATAGAAACTCCGCGTAGCTTGCTTAGCCAATAGGAGGCGACTGCCGTGCGAAATTTCTGACGGTAATTTTGACGGTTGCCGGGATCCCCAAACATCCCCCTCGCGAGGGGCACGATCAAATGCAGCGCATTTCCGGGGGCGCACGACGTTAAGTAGTTTGCGTTACGTTAATGTTGTTGCACTTGTGGCAACTGCTGATGAGAGAGCGCTCTTCAGCAGTAATTTGAATGAGTCAACGATATAAGGCGCGTTCGTAGCGTCCCATTCTGTGTCGGCTTTGTGGCGCAGTGGGTATAGCACCATGTACATTGCATTCCGCCCGCAGGGTCGAGGGATCGAAACCGGGCGACGGATAGTATTTTTTTATATAGTAGGGAGGGGTGCGGACTACGGGCGTCAACGCGGGTGACATCGTGAGTTACTGAAATGCTCTGCATTTATTTAAAAGAGCGTAGTGGGTCAGGGAACGAACGCGTGTTAAGGATATACTAGTAGAAATTAAGAAGAAGGAATAGGCGTGGGCAGGGCTTGTAATGCGAAGGCAAGATAACCGTTGGTCATTAAGGGTAACAGAGTGGATCCCTAGAGAAGGCAAGCGTTGCAGGGGGCGGCAGAACGTTAGATGGGCAGATGAGATCAAGAAGGTTGCGGGGATAAATTGGTCACAGTTGGCACAGGACCGAGGTAATTGGAGAATATTGGGAAAGGCATATGCCCTGTAGTGGGCGTAGATAGGCTGATGATGAATGAATGAATGAATGAATGAATGAATGAATGAATGAATGAATGAATGAATGAATGAATGAATGAATGAGTATTAAAACATGGCTTCACGTGCAACAAAAACCTTCCTTTGTTTCCTGCGCCGGTCAGACCTAGTTAACATTCTTTACCCGTGCCATTTATTGGTGCGACATGTGCTACAAGACCGTGTTCATCACCTTTCCACTCTCAAGCTGGACATTTGCGTCCTAGTGAACATTGCGGGGTTGTGCTCAGCATGACTGCTACGCTAGCGCTGAACGACCCATAAACTCCGCGGTTTTGTGAACTCTGCTCAAATTCAAAGCGAACATTTCGCCAGTGGTATTACCAGTACTTATATTTTTACCCCAACTTTCTCCGGCCCACTGGCATCTCACTTGCAAGGTGCAACGTCTTTTTACCCTGGAAAAATGGTTGCGCTCTTGTGAATTTCCGGTCCAAAAGTTATGATTTTGCTGGGTGTTCTTGCCATTTACGTCGATACATTCACTGTTAGACTTACCATCTCTCGGAATATTCTAAAATAGGTTTTACAAGACCCAATGATTTTCGGTGCGGTTTACCTTTACTAAGAGAGATAACATCAATAATGATATCCGCGTTTGTTTTTGCAGATTTGATTGATGGCATCTCCTGTACTGACTCAGACCGATGCTTGCAACATTACACCGTCCAAAATGGACAATTTTTCTGGTATGAGAAATACTGAGTTATGTAAACTATCTTTGATATTTTTAAAAACAGATTGAGGAGAATGAGGAGCATTGCATTGCAGGTAATGTAGATGTCCAGATAAATACTTCATTAGCCATCCAAAAAACAGGTTTTGCTGTTCAATATATTCCAAGTTCATACAATTTATTCCAGCACCATCCAATATCCAAACGTCATCTAGTTTAAAACAGGCGTGAGATATTCGAATTCAAGTACCAACCATATTATTGTCGGCACAATACAAAATATTCCCAGTACCAGCAGGGTAGGCATGACTGTTTTTTTTTTTCGAAAATTCTAGCAGCTTTACGGCAAAGCTTTGAGCGTCTTGTGACCATTTCGGCATGTATGAGTGCGTCTTGCACCCGATGAGCATGGATACAAACTATGAAGGCCTAAAATTGCAACAGGAATGTTTTGACTACCGTGGCACTGGATGAAACACAAGAGCCATTTCTTTGAGGAAGGTTGAGATGGCCATTTTTTTTAAAGGCCGGCAGGAAAACTGTCCCAAAGGCATTACAGTGCGCAATAAAGATAGTTGTAATGCTTAGGGACACGAAACGAGCAATATGGATTAGCGAGAAAACTCGAGTAGGAAATACCACAGGTCTAATTCGGAAGAGAAACAGACTTGGTCTGCATAGGACTACAACAAACTGATAACAGGTGGACTACGAGGGCAGCTAAGTGGGCACTGAGAGGCTCGAGTAGAAGAAGGGGCGGACCATCAACTTTGGGAAGGGACGAAATAAGAAAATTCGGAGCCAAACGCCGTACAAAACTGGCAGCGCTCTACAAAAACGGGTGGAGTTCAATGGCAGATGCCTTCGTCTTCTAGCCCCCAAAACAAGCTGAGGATGATGATAATGAATAACACTTCAGTGACTTTAGTTCAACAATCATAAAATATAGCGATCTAATTTCGCGTGTTCCAAAGGAGTCTAGGAAAATAACCATACAAGTTAATTACGTGGTTGGTTGAAATTAAGGTATGACTGCACTGCTGGAACAACCCAAAAAGACACTCGGTACATTAGTAGTTTTATTCAGACCTTAGGGCCGTAAATACTTCCTAAACACCTCACCACTATCACCAGCACCCCACGATTCAGATTTGACCGAGGTATGATATGCAAGATATAAAATAAGCATATTTGATTGAAGTGTTTTCATGACACAGGATCCAGATGACGGATGCGGTCATAATGACTGTAAGTCGTCCATCTGAAATTTCTCATTAAGTGGGACTTCCACATTACAGCAGAAGTTTTTAATGTGTCGAAGAAGAACAATTTCAGCAGTCCTATGAAATCTCATGAGTTGTTGAGGTGCCCTTTGTAGCGGCATAGTGAACGTGCTTGCACATGCTTCATGTTGATTACAGCGCGAACAATAGAAGAATTACGCCTGTGATCTGCTGTACCGTCACTGCGGCTTATGTGCTGTATTTTGCCTCTTTTGTGGCATTCACAATCACGGACCGACGGTATGTTTTTCACCTGCGATCACACGCAGTAGTGCTTCTCAACGTCCGCAAAAACTCCGAAGGAACATCTTCGGTTAAATTTAAAAGAGAAAGCTATATGAGGCGGTCAGAAACCCATCTTGGGTCATGGCCAAAGCCGCGACTCGCCCCGTCAATGGAATGAAGTGCTGTCAGAAAAGAAGCAACTAGGCTGCCAGGATTGCATTCAGGGATTGCTGCGACGATTCTTCCAAGACTTTGTTGAGAACGACCCAGTGTACATTGTCGGCAATAATCTGGTGGATCATTCATTGAGAGCAGGATGTTTAATTCCTATTTGGTGCTCGTCACTAGTTTTATAGCCGGAGATACCCTATCATCAGAAAAAAAAAACTCCAATCACACCGCACATGACAATAGGCCTTATCAATGTAGTGGCGCTACACCATCTTTTGCTCATTCTCGAGCGATTTCCGTTAGAGGTAGGCGGAATTGCGGTAAGTAGGCGGAATGGCTGCCGAATATGGCATGACTGCGTCTGCAGTGATTCTGCGTACTCACGGCCTATTGTCTTGACTTCATGGCTGTTTCTCTCGGCCGACGTTAGAAAGGAACAACTGGCACTGAAAAAAATGGCTCCGATTTGCGCTCAGTAGGTAGTTTCAAAGCAAAGCTTTAAACGACACCCACAACAAATGCCGACGCGACGCCACTTGAATTCACACACGTGGCACTAAAAAGAGTGGAACTAAAGCCTCTACCAGCTGTTACCGAGAATTCGTTTGGCGCCGTCCACAACTTAGCAGCAGCGTCGCCCACGGCCAGGCTATAGCCGCGGACGCCGCCGCTGTAGGCCCGCCTTGAGTCGAGAGAAAGAAAACGGAGGGAAGCGCCTTTTAAAGGGTGAGACAGCGGATTATAGGCATCCTGATCTTCTAGCTTGGGGCTACACCACCGAGCGACAAAAGCTCAGACACCCAAACAATTCGGCATGTGAGCTCAGTGATTACCATTTATACCTATTTAAACCCGCCGCGGTGGCTCAGCGGCTAAGGCGTTGCGCTGCTGAGCACAAGGTCGGGGGTTCGATTCCCAGCCGCGGCGGCTGCTTTTCTGATTGAGGCGAAAAGCAAAAACGCCCGTGTGTACGAGATTTCGGCGCACGATAAAGATCCCCAGGTGGTCAAAATTAATCCGGAGCCCTCCACTACGGTGCGCCTCATCGCCCGCGTTGCGTCGGCGCGTTAAACGCTACAATCAATCAATCAATTATACCGATTTAAACTAGTCATTTTAGTAAGTTTGAAAATTGCGACAAATTTGAGGGAACTTTTACAATCGCAATTTTTCAGAACCAGTTGCCTCTTTCGCCTTTTGTAAAACCTCTTAAAACACAAGTGCAGTGGTGTGCACCAATTTGAAAAACGGATTCCCATTTGTGGCAAGCAGTGCGCAAGAGGTTGCGTTTGTGTAGTGTCAAGATGTGAGTATAACGTTTGTACATTTTGTTATCCTGCTCTGCACACCAATCCCTAACGTATGATTGCCACACGACCACTTAATTTTGTATGCTGCGGGATACCCTTGAAGCGCGCTCGAGCGAGTCAATCAAGCCGTGCAAAGGCAGTGCGCGATTGACGCGCAGCTGCGCCAACACAGCTCCAAAACAACTCTTGCTGAGGCAGACGATAAAGCCGTACCGAAGATGCCGTCACCGCCGAGCAGGCCCTTCCACGTGGGGTATGGTGGGTAAATTCACCGCGCCACCTGCAGCGTGCTCCGTGAGCGAAACCCTCCGGCTTCGCTTCCTCCCACCCCGCCGCCAGCTCCGCCGCGATGGGAGTTTTGTTTTCTCTCACACGACAAAAGAACCGTTGGTTGGTAGAGCTAGAAAGCTTCGTTTGAAAAACATAGATTCAGCATGCAAATAATACATAATTTAAGAATAGTGTTTTATCAAAGCCTCTTCCCTGCGTATTGTTACGCGAGAAGACGATTTTTGCACAATGGCAGGCAGACAGCTCTCCTGGTCACAGTATGTTTTTGACTCTATGTTAAGCTCTCCGCATAAGAGTTTTTTGCAGAAAAACAATGAAACGCCAACGTTTCGTACAATATTTTAAAAGCTCTTGCTAGAGAGCTCTCCATTTCAAATGTCAGCACAGCCCAAATTGTTGAGGACGTCAGCGCGGTGCCGACTTAAAACTTCTCATCAAGATGCTTGGCATAAACATCAATATGGCTACATTTATTTCAGTATCAGACTGTAGCACCACAAATAAACGCGGTGCTTTATAAAATAATTTGCACAAGACTATCGTGCACGCACGGAGTGAAGCAGTTTACAATCACCTTTTGTCATGCTTTCTGAGACCCAGTCTGGCCTCAACAAAACCATGGCAGTCATTGAGATTACTTCCCCGAGCTTGAGTAACTTGTTTAGCCAGCACGGGTATCACGTGAGTTAGCGACGGTGAGAATAGTCGAGAGAAAAAACCTGGCAGTCCAGGCAAAGTACCGTAAGTAAAAAAAATGGCTGCAGAATGAGGGAGTTATGTTGTAGCGCTACTCGACCGCTCAGGCCCAATCGGTTGCGTGGTGCGTATGATCAGTGTTTTGGCACAGAAAAGATGGGTTGGTGGGTGTAAAACCTGCTACGGGCACCAAAGAAGAAATTTAAACACCCTCAACCAAATCTTGACCCACGTCATCCTTCCCAAGAGTATTGCCTACAAAGTAGACAGGGCCGAATTCACAGATTTCCGTAATGAATCTTCTCCGCAAGCCCATGAACACGACCCCAACGGCGAAGCTGTCTTCATCTTTAAAAGTGGTCCTGCCCATTCACGGGCTGATGTGGCAGCTTTGGCCATGATCCGAAACAGAATCTGAATGAAATAATGAGTGGAAGACTCAATGTAGGAATTTATTGTCGTCCGCCAAAGCAAGAACAGTCAAGCAGCACGCGTACTTTGTCTCTCCAAGGACTGACACCGGCATATCGGCTGCTGTGTGTGTAGACGAGGCGGATAAAAGACATGCATATAACAGCGAAGAACGAGTGGGCGATGATAAATATGAACATATATACAAGTATAAACACTGTAGGAAAAAGGCACACACATTCACACCTACACGAACACACGACCACACTTCAGTTCAAACAGGGAGGGTACGCTAGGGTACGGTAGGAGTCCCTAGACAGTCAAGAAGGAACCAAAGCACGCATGCTCTTGAACCGCGCTGTAATAAAACTTTCCAGACAAGAGAAGATCACACACAAGGACGTGAAGAAGCGCGATTTATCAACAGGTGTATTTTTCATAACAGACACAAATATACATAAATAAACACTGGTGCAAATTAAGATTATAAATGAATAACAAGAAAATACCAACCAGTCAAAAACACCCCTCTCGTTTCACCACCCCTGCGCATGCGTAAGCAATTCTACCTTGGTATTTGTGAGGGTAACGGATGGCATACTTATGCCAGCGTCTATTTTAATGATGGCGAAGGCTTAGACGCTTGGTATGCCGTCAATCACACTTCTACATTCTACAATACCAGGTAACAGCATTCTACAATAACAGTTAACCAGGGCGCACATCATTCCAGTATTGCCCTTCCTAAACTCCAGCCTGAGACTTGGCGCGATCTTTTTTAAATTTTTGTGGCCCTACATACAGGCACAAATAGCAAGTAACAACTTCATTTTTTCTTATTTAAAATGCTCGTGGGCTTATGGTTGCCTCGTCTCTTTTTAGGTGTCAATGTGAATTTGGTGCAAAGGAAAACGGACGTGCAGGAAGCAAAGCTGCGTAGCGTGCGTAATGTGTACATCACCAACAAGCCGAAATATTTTGTGGCTCCTCTTTTGTGACCCTGGATGGGGATAAAGACAGGCCACAATAAACAATTCTGGGAATACATCTGCTACGACGGATATAATGAATATATGAAACCTGCGTGCGCGAACCTTACAGTTACCTATCGACACACGATAGTTGACAAAAGAAGGGTGCCCTGTGTAACGACATAAAGAGGCAATAAAACCGTATCAAACAAAATTCACCGTTTCCTTTGTAGAGAGCTTAAAACATTCTGCAGTAGTGCCAGTGCCAGGAGCGGCGCAGTACCATCTCAATCCAGCATCAGCGCACGGTCTGGGAGCAGCTTCTGCAGCGCACGCGCATGCGCAATGCAGCGCAAATGCACGCGCCTTCCAGTGATACCACACGCTCATTCTAGCGCCAGAGCGAGCACATTGGCGGGTTAGGATTATCGCATATCAGCGCCAGCGCAAGTGTTTTGCAGCAACTAGCGGTGCCGGAAAACACGTGGGCTTGTCCGGATATCAGGAGGGCGCTGGACACTGCATTGCAGCACGGTGCCTTTTGCAATAGAGATACCATTCTTGCCTGGGTTGGCCTATCAGTTAAAATTCTATTTTTACGTCGTATTCTAAAAACGCATCCCACATAAAACATGTCCATCGTCATCTTTCCCTCATTACCGCGCAGCATGCACAATTGGCACGACGCCAGAGGCAAGAAGCCACAGCCACACCTATTTCGAATGAATTTAGAAACAACTATGGCGTTGCCTGCACGGATGCTGACACATATCAGCGGATGCAGTGCATGACTCCTGTTGTAGTCATGAAAGCGCAACACCGCATTATTAAAACTATACCACAACACAACCCACTGCAATCGGGAGTAGTGGCACTTGCCCTTGCAGCGAGTAAAAAAACATGTGCTTTCATAGTCAACCCCCTCGGAGCAGGCATGTGCCTGTTTAAACAGAACAATCAATTATCGCACAACAATCAAGGTTCCCACTCAGCACACCCGTATTGTTTTATGGTGACCATGTGGGCCCTCCTCATCTCGTCTTTCTGACAACTAAAGCGTCCCTCCTTTTGCTCAAGAGCCGCTATTGAAGGGCGTCAGCTTTGATGAATTGAAAGGATGACCACGTAACACCAAATCACTTAACACTAAGGACTAAGGCGTCCACTTTACCCCCGGCACAAAAACAATCCCCGAGAAAGCATGAGCTACTGTCTTTTGGCCTCCATGAAAATGCTTTCGTGGTATGGTCGAGAGTGTTGTTCACGCGGCTCGTTCATAAGCTATGGTGGACTGAGGAGGCGACTTCATGGACACCAGGGTGCTCTCAATGAAAATATTTTTCTCACTGTCAGGAACGCTTCTTGAGAGACATCAGTTGTCAATTTAAATTGACGCTTCCAGTAACTATATCAGTCCATTCCAGGAGTTGGCAACCTGTTCCACACGTTCCCCATGCGGCCCTGAGGGAATAATAAGTGCGCCCCAGGACGTTGCAATAACCCGCTCTCTTACACTTTTCACTTTCGATTTTAAGGCCGACATGCCAGTTTTGGCTTCATATGGTATTAGTTGGAAGACAAGAACAGAGAATTGGTCGGTTCCAGTTGACACTTTCCCAATCTTTTTGACACTTATCGAAAATATTGTCAAATATTGCCAAATAATATGGCCAGTTTCTCCAACTGAAAAGTTTGCCGACCCCTGCTCCAAGGAAAAGCTCGCGCGCTTAGCCTGGGCAATCCATTCGGCGATGATTCGGTGCGCACCTCACTCCCTTGACTATTTATGTGACGATTGTGTTTTCTTTGTCTTTATAGAGGGGCAAAAATTGCTTCGACAAACCTTCTACATTGACAAAACCCGGACTCGTTCATATCTTCGGGAGAATATAAGATGTCATAAACTAGAAAAACATTATTTACTAAAATTGTGTCTCTCTTTTAATCGAGAAAAGTGCACCATGGCGTCTGAACGTAAATCATTCACGTATTTTTATTACCCAAATACTTCGCACTTGTGCTTGGTAATATTTCACTACCTCTAATCAGCCATAGCATCCACATGAATTTTTTAGAGAGTTATATTGTTTGGAGCAGCACACTACTTGCATGTCACTCATAGAGTCAATCAGTCAGCAAGTGACAGATCTTTCTTCAATGGTTCCTTTGTTTGAAAGACAGCGTCAACGTTGCAATATTTATTCGGAAATATATATAGCATTGTTTTAACCTTTTCGAGGTAGACGCATAACAAATTGCTTTATTGTGATCAAAAAGAAAAGTTATACCGGAGGCGGTTCGAGAGGTTTAGACGCGGGAACGCTAGAAATATATGTGCACGTTAACGACCATAAGCTAGCGTAGTAAATATGAAGGTACGGTGGTTAGAGGTTACTCTTATGATGCTTCATGGGCCGTTATTAAGCTGCTATAAAAGTCGTCAAGAAGATATATCTCCGCTGGACATAAAAAAGGTAAGCAAACCGCATTACCCGAAAAATATGAACGTGCTGCACTATATTTTGAGTGACATTCAAGGATGCTATCGACCATATGCTGTTTATAAAAGTAAGAAAAAATGCTCCATATATTTTCATTTCAGTGTAAAGTGTTCTGATTTGTACTTGCGCGAACCCATATATGTTGCCGAAGAAAGGTGTGTTAACGAGAAAACTTATGTTAATGAGGAAACTTGGTTTACGTGCTTTGAGACCGACCTTCTGTAAAACAAGGCTTCTGTGCTTTTACATTTTGAATAATACATTTCAAACCTTTCTAGAAGACTTTTGTTTATGTTATACCTTTTGTATTTGAAACATTCAAGAGACAGCAAAAAATACAAAGAAATCGCGAACAAATAGTTTGAGAGGCTTATACTCAAGAATAAATATCGAACAAAACAGCCTTCTAAATACAGTAGAAGATACAGGATATCCCACGGCAACTAAAACCTCAAACCTGATTCCCTAGGGCATTTCATGCATCCACATGCAACATCTCAAATTTTAGCCTGTAAGAATTCAATTCTAAGGCGTGACTTTTCACTGGTTTGCGTTTTTAAAGTGACGCGGGAAATTAATGCCACGCATCCGTAGATTTGCGGTTAGTGACTTTTCCAAGTTTTCGCTTTTGTTTAAAAATGGGTCAGAAGCCCACAACAAGAGTAATGATCCTGTTTGGTGTTTTTGTGTGGCTTCGCACGTGTCCCCCAAGAGTTAGGTGAATGTTTTTAAAATTTGGCTTTGGATTTGTGTCATGAGTTATTTTGCCATGAATATTTTCTTATTCAATAATGGGAAAGCATAACCAAACTTCGTACGCGAAGCGTATGTTGAGATTTCTATGCACATGGACAATTTATTGGCGAAGGCTTATTAAAAAAGATGCTTAGGGCGTTGATGCAAAGCAGCAGGACGTGTGCTTGTTGCGTTTGAGGATACAAATACGTCTGTAGCCTTGAAAACACTGCTCCTGAAATGAAGCTTCCACACCGATTTTATTCTAAACTGAAAAAGCATGGTGAATTTTGCGCTCCTGCCTGCAGGAACAAAGTATTTTGGGCATTGCGAACCAGTTTGGCTAGTAGAAAATAGTGGCCAAGCGTTGAAGGTGTACAAAAATTTGGTGCATTCCCGCTTCTAATGCTTTGTTCGTCTTTCTAATTTAAAAGTTTTTTTTTAAACCAAACTGTTTACTTTTTGGAGTACGTTTCACTATCGCTGGAGCATACTAATTAACACCAAGATTAACACAGCTCCGCTTGTTGGCTATAATGATTTTACCGATTTAGTAACTCGAAAAAAGGAGAAAAAATTTCCCACTCTCAATATCCGTTGGTTTACGGAAGCGATATGTGGCGTATTCGATACCGCTCTCCAAACTTGGTAGCAGAAGGAAAACACACGAAAACAATTTGTTGCTTTGGACAGCCGAGCGTTCTTTCACCACTCGGTCGAACGCTCACTTGCAAACAAAAAACCGAAGTTCAAAGACATTGTTCACTGTAAAGATATTTCGGCATCATGCTTCAACTACAAAAGCTTTTCGAGTTATTTTGCTGCCTGCATCAAAAGGAAATATGCCATTAGTGATATATAATAGTAGGCAGACCCCTCCTATGGATTCTAAAAAGCAGCCAAAATTTACTGAACGATTGCCATTTATACGCCTTGATGTCCAGGGTTTGTTGGTGCGTAGCCTTTATATTGCAACTATGTCTTTATTTTTATACACTGGACAAATGTTTAATCACATTAGGTTTAGTTTTCGCTCATATTGAACTTCGCAAGAATAATACAGTAATAAAATGTATTGGTACATTAGGACAAAGCGGCAACATCTCACACAACATCTCACAATAAAGCGGCATGAATAAATTTCGTTGCATTGTGTTGAAAAAAAGTAGGAACCGTGTCATTTTCGGAGACCATGGTTATAAAAACAAAACTTTCCCTATAAAAATGGCTAATTATATTGGTTAAACGATTGATGGCCAAAACAATGTGGCTATAATTTGTTTGTGACTAGAATAATTAGGTGAAATTACCGTCTTCAATATCTTGTTACGTATGGTTCGGTTGCACACAGCTTTATTGTTCACAAGCATGGTTGGGCTTGATGTGGTGTCTTTTAACCCCTTTTTACGTACAGAGGGCCACAGTGTTCTTGCAAAAGGAGGCACGAGGGTAAATCGGCAAAGGGTCGCCCCAAAAAAGAATACAAAAAGAATGCACAAAATAAACCCGGCAGTAAATGTTCGTTTCAGATTAAGGGTATGTGTAATGCACAACTGAGGCAACAAGCTGAACATTGTAAATTTAGTCAAATTTTAGCATCCTGAGTTGTAATCCCAAATGTTTAAAAATTTGGGCTATTCAAGAACGTTGGAGGTACTGGTTTGTAATATTGGCCATAATTTACCTTTTCAGAGTACGTACAAAATAGGGACTATTCATCTTTATTAAAGTAACCCAACCCATAGTTTTTTTTCAAAGACGTCTACATAATCAATATGTTTAAATATAGCACAATAACTGCTAAAACGTCCGCAATTTTTTAAAACAATGCGGTTTTTTTTCTGAACTTGTGATTTCTAAGAGTACCAGTGTTTGTCATATGAAACTTCCTGGCATTGATTATTTGTCACGCTGCCTAGGTCGCCGCCATATCTGACCCCATCAGCTTATCCAATACGACTAATATTACCAGAGAGGATCCTGATTTCATGCAGCCGGACAGCGTATTTATTTGGGTACCCGAACAAACCGTCGAAGTTATTTTATTTTAATGCCCTTGACACCAAGTGCTGACATGCCATATAGGTGAAGTTAGTAACTATTGCTCTACAACTAGCAAGGGAAATGCACACGTCATTATTATATCAATTTTCTCGATCAATCGTGATTGTTAAAACCTGACTTCAAGGATCAGTGCATATGCCCTGTTTTTTTTTTGCGTGTCAGATTATCTGTGTAAGTACTCTGCGTAAAAAAGTCATACTGCCATTGGACAATTTCAGTCAACGTAACACGAAACACATGCAGTTACCGTGATATTCTCCATGGGTGAGTTTTTATTTGACTAGAATTTTTGCGCTGCTGCAAGTTTTCAATGTTGAATGACAATATTGAGCACCCTTGTAACTTCAGGATTTTCTGATACCCATTTTCTATACGTTACGCTCACGTACAAAAAAAAACAGCATAGAAAATTTACGTTTTCAGAAGTTAAGGGCTAGTTTCAATGCCTAACACTAACATGCACAGTGATTAGCACAGCCGCAAATTTCATTTGGAGTATTTGAGGCATATCGTTCCCACAAAAGGTAATATAGCAAAGTTTATGCAATAAGTAAATATTCATATTCAGACGCATTAAGAACCATATTTTATTTTTGGTTTGAAAGTGATTAATAATTGTAACATTATGAGGATGTATATGTTCCAATTTTTACAGTTTTACAGCTTGTGCGGGTATGTTTGGACTGTGCTGGGAACGTGTGAAGACCAGGGTATTACATGCAAGGTCGACCAAACAAAGAAGTTCTGGGGGACTAGGCGCGTCCTCTACCGGTGGTACCAGAAAAACCAACAGAAGTATGAACACTTGTCGAAAAAGTATTTGTTCAGTGTGACAATTGTTTATAAATGTTTACAAATGTTTGTTGCAGATATTCTGAGAAATTTCTTGTCCATTTTGAACCACACAAAAAGGGCGGACACCCAACAGGAATGTACCTCAAGTCTAAAGGTAAAAAAACACTTACCGGTATCCTGTTTTGTTATTGCAGTTATTGTACGATTTGTGTAAATTTGCTGGAGGGAGTTTCCGGAAACACTTGTAATTGTAAGAATTTCTCTAAAACCGACGGCAAAAAGGTGCATTGCTCGCACCAGAAGAAGGATCCTTACGAATACCTGAATACGAAAGCTTGGGTTTATTTTTGTACAAATATGCACAATATACGTGGGCCACAAAACTTCAGATAGTTTTGCTTTAGATTCTTGGGTGTCATTCGCCGCATATAAAGCATTCATAAAATTTCTACTTTTGCGTTGACGGCAGCCTGTTTCTTTTCGGCAAGATAACTAGAAAATCGTACCTACAATGCATGTTTGGAGTGGCTCTTGTTGTCATCGCTGTTTTCTGGCGTCATACTCATCCTGTATTGGTCGCCGTGATTTATTCCTTGGCCAATTGCGAATGTTAGCCAGACCTCTTCGCTATCAGCCGAAACGAGCTTAGCTGGTAAATGAGGGTTCACTCGTATAGAGCAGGATTGACCACCCTGGAGTAGTAATGGCCACAACCTCCCATGAGGACACCAATTAACGACGGCCCTCAGTATCCAGTGGCCTCGAAGCAACTGACCACTGCGTCGGTCAGACCTGTAATGCAGCAGGTGGTGCTAAGAGTTCCTGGAACCGGACAGGCCACCATTGGTATCTCAACCTGGCAACATCTAACACGAGAGCTTCAGCTAGCCAGGCGAGTGTTGAGGCGTTCGAGGAACTATAGGGCATTACCTGGAATGTAATAAGGCTAAGTGAGGAAACCAGGTCAGGTGAAGCCTTTAGAACGCTGAAAAACGGACACGTCCTATGTTACCAGTGTCTTGTGGACAGAAAAGAACTGAGAGTGGCATTTTTAACCAATAAGATCATGGCTGGCAACATTGACGAACACTTAGTACTAATGAAAGGGTAGCTGGTATTGAATTAGGGCTTAATAAGAAGTAAAAACTGAATGCGGTAGAATGCTACGCGCCTACATCCAGCCCCGACGACCCGCCAGCTGAACGCTTCTATAAAAATCGACAATGTTTTATCACTAATGGCTAAAGTATCAACACAGTATACTGTAGTTATGGGAGACTAATTCTAATGTAGGCAATAAACTTGCAAGGACAAAGCATTTTGTAACTATGGTCTAGGCTCTAGAAAAAATGGGGGTACCTGCTAGTCGAGTTCGTAGAACAATATTCTACGCGTGATGAATACATTCTTCTGTAAACAGTAGAGCATTTGGAGGGGCGCGAATGAGGCGCAAATGATATATACTTCACAATATGCGATAACCCTGGCCTTCCGCATGATGTGGCAGTGCTCGGAAGGGTAACATGTTACGGCCACCGTGTGGTAAGATCTCGAATTTGGCTAGATTGTCGGAGGAACGCTAACAAGTAAGCCGAAGAAACGGTCAGTAAGCTCACTGTAAAACCTAACGTTGAAGAATTCAGGATAGCGCTGCAGAACCGCTGATCAGCTTTTACCTAGGAAGCAGAGTTTACGATAAACGAGGCCAGAGATAATCGTATAGGAATTATCACGGCGTGTGAAGGAGAAGTCGAGGGCACGATGGGAGTACAGAATTCTGGTAAAGCTGCATGTAGACGAAAGATTTAATTAGGAAACTGTAATCCATAACAATCTCCAGCCCAGCTAAGGAAATAAGATTAGCGGAGCATTGAAAGGTAATCAATGAGCGTACGTTTAGGCAAATAGGGTTATGGCTTCAGCAGTCTGGAATGCCTTTGGCTATCCCCGACTTCCGACCCCGTCTTAAGTGCGGCCGCTGGGAAAAGACGTTCTACGTCTTCCCGCGGTGGTCGAGGGGCGGCACTAGTTGACCGGGCTCTGAGCAGTCGTAAATACAAAACCCCGCGGTATAGTCGAGAGAGGAGTCGCCGCGGAAGTAGCTCAATGGTAGAGCACCGCACGCGTTATTCGGAGGCTGTGGGTTCGATTCCCGCTTCCGGAAAAAACGGCGCATTTTTTCTCGACTTGAATTTTCAATTATTTATTCCTGCATAAAAAAAGGCAATCATACCTCATTCGGCACTATAAAACACTGTTAAAACGCCAAACAGCACTGGAAATAAGGACTGCAACTTTTATATGTGTCCTTACGGAATCCCTCGTCCCGTACGTCTCTGTTCTACAAAATGCATTGCGAGGGTTCTGGCTTCAGCAGTCTGAAATGCGTTTGGCTATCCATGACTTCCGACCACGTCTTACGTGCGGCCGCTGGGAAAAGACGTTCTACGTCTTCCCGCGGTGGTCGAGGGGCGGCGCTAGTTGAACGGGCTCTGAGCAGTCGTAAATACAAAACCCCGCGGTATAGTCGAGAGAGGGGTCGCCGCGGAACTAGCTCAATGGTAGAGCACCGCACGCGTTATTCGGAGGCTGTGGGTTCGATTCCCGCTTCCGGAAAAAACGGCGCATTTTTTCTCGACTTGAATTTTGAATTATTTATTCCTGCATAAAAAAAGGCAAACATACCTCATTCGGAACCAACCATAAAACACCATAAAACACTGTTAAACGCCAAACAGCACTGGCAATAAGGACTGCAAGTTTGATATATAAATAGATATATATATCTATATATATATATATATATATATATATATAAAGAGAGAGAGAGAGAGAGATACATACATATTTATATTTCATTAATTATACCCTTAAAGGCCCGAATGCTTTACTTCAGGGGAGGGTCATGAAACATTGTTTAAAGAAATACAAATGAACCAAGATATTGTTAAAAACACAAAACCACGCAAAAACTTAAATGTTCTAAAGCACCAGAGTTCAATACATTGACTAAGGTAGGAACATCGCAAAATAAGTGTTACATAATTTTACAGACATTAAAATAGGTCGAAGAAGCAAACACTGATCAAGTTCAAGAATACATATTACACAAAATATACGTTACAGAAGTAGAATTTGAAGGTTGATCTTGGGTGAAAATAATTTTTTCTAGTTTATCTCTATAACGTTTATTATCAGTGCATGTGACAACGTCGTCGGGCAACGCGTTTCATAGTGTTACAGCTTTGGGAAAAAAGGATGAGCTAAATGCTGATGTACTGCCGGTAATAGGGCTTTTGGTGACTGTGATTTAAACGGGATGAAATTCTGTAATGTGGCCTCAGTAAAGAGTGCCTAGATTGGGGCCAGTGAAAGAATTTGTGGACGAGGCATAAGCGGGCAATGAAGCGGCGTAAATGAAGAGTCGGGAGAGAGAGGGATAGCTTGAGCGTGGTGACACTGATATGGTTGGAATACTTCAAGGAGATAAAACGAGCGGCACGGTTTTGAATAGCTTCATTCTGAAGGGTTAGATATGTTTGTTATGAATGCCAGACGACTGAGACGTATTCCAATTTCGCTTGTACGAAGGTTAGGTAAGCTAGTTTTTCAATTTCAGGAGAAGCAAGTTTTAGATTGCGCCGAAGGTACCCGAGCGTGCGAGAGGCTTCGGAGCAAATGGTATCGATATGCGTTGCCCACGTTAGCGATGAGGTTACGTGCATGCCGAGGTATTTGTATGAAAGGACTTAGCTGATTGGAACAGAGTTGATATGATAGGTGTGCTGAGATGTTACTTGTTTCCGTGTGAGTGACTGTGATTTGCACTTTGTTAAGTTTAATGGCATGTGTCATTTGTTACACAAGAGGAAGATATTGTCTAAGTCTGTCTGCAGGGTATTATGATCGTTAGTGGCGGAAATAGTTGTGTACAAAACGCAATCGTATGCAAAAAGTCGGTGTTTCGATGTGATATTTAAGGGCAAGTCATTTATACAAATCAAGAAAAGTGGAGGCAATACACTTGCCCCCTGCGGAACGCCGGATGTTACGTTGGTTAGATCGGACTCGTGATGATTAGCTGAGTTAAGTTGTGTGCGTCCTTTCAGATAGTGTTCGATCCATGAGAGTAAGCTAAAAGGGATGTTTAAGGTAGATAGTTTTGCAAGTAAATGATAATGGCTGACACGGTCGAAGGCTTTGCAGAAGTCTAAAAAGACAGCGTCTACTTGAAGCGTATCGTCCATTTGTTGTTGTAAATCGTGGGTGAATTCTGCAAGCTGTGTTTGACATGAGTAGTGTTTGCGAAAGCCGTGCTGGTGCGGGTAAAAATAATAAACAGATTTTAGGTGAGCCATTAGATTAGAAGTTATGATATGCTCAAGCAGCTTGGAAGGAATACTCGTTAGTGAAATAGGGCGGTAGTTGGTTGGTAGTGAGCGGTTGCCAGCTTTGAAGATAGGCACAATGTGTGCAATCTTCCAGTCGTCTGGCACGACGCCTGATTGCAATGGCTGTGTAAATAATAAATAGAGGATTAAGCTTGAGAAGTATTCGTTGTTTTTAACAGTTTACTGTTATATATAATATTCTTATATCTTATATATACCTTATAATCTTATGTCTCATAATCCCATATCTTATATTATTCTTATATATATATTGCCGCGAACCGTGCATTGGGTTTGTTTGGTTGTGTTTTGCTTTTACAGCCCAGCTGCGCCAATCTGTCTTATCCGTCTTATCTGTGTGCCAAGGGAAGCGCGTGTTTCATTCTTTCTATGCCATATGTAATATCTCTTCTGATAGTCAGAGTGTTCCGAACTGACGGGAACAGCCTAGAATAATCTTCTTTATTTTGGATGTAAATCGACGGTTCCAGAAATACTCGCGTCTAAAGATAAATTCTTGCGGAGCCGACGCCGCGGAATCCGAGTCTTTGACGCTCACTTGTGCACGTCACTTTGCTGAGTACTGCTTCGCCGCATGTGTATTCTTTGAGTTGTTATGGAAGCACAACTTCGCTCTAATAAACGTGTTTTCCTTGAAGACAACTGCGTCGTCTTTGGCTTCGTGACATCTGGTAGAGGTTCTGGGTACATGAACCCTAAACCCTCTTCAAGCAAAAAAGCAAGCCCAAGTCATGTCAGCCGCCGACTGAAAGGTCTTTAGCCAAAGTTTGGACTGCTTCGAAAAAAATTCAATAAAGAAAACGTCGTCAAACCCACCATGACCAACGCAAACACCATGACCAGCGCTTCCATTTCTGCCCTTGTTCTTCGGCAATTCAGAGAGCCCCCATCAATCCATGGGTCGCCTGTGGAGGACCACGAAGACTGGTTAGGGCAGGTCGAACGGGCCAAGAAGTTTAACCGATGGGACGGCGCGGAGACACTGAGGCAAGTGTTCTTCTAACTCGAGGACTCAGCACGGATCTGGTTCGAAAACCGTTAGAGCTCACTAGAGTATTGGAACGATTTCAGAGCACAATTTTTAAGGACATTCAGCATGGTTGTGCGGAAAGAGCGGGCCAAAGTATTGCTGAAGACGCGGACACAACAACCTAGAGAAAGCATTGTTATGCTGTTCGAGGGGATGAAGAGGCTTTGCAGGAGTGCTGACCCTTGCATGGTGGAAGAAAAGAAGTGACGCTTCTTGATGCGCAGTGTGAAGGAGGAATTGTTTGCTGGACTTGTCCGCAATCCACCCAAAAGCGTCTCCGAATTTCTGACCGAGGCCAGCACAATTGAGAAGGCCCTCGAAATGCGTGCTAAGTAGTAAGATAGCAACTTTGTTAACGCGGCCAATGCGAACTTTTTCGACAGCACGCGGATTCCGGCTGACAGCATACGCGAGACTATCCACGCTATAGTGAGAGGAGCTGCGGAAATTTCTGCCAACGCCGCCACAACCCCAAGTCGCTTCACTTACCGACGAAATTAGGGAAGAAGTGCTGCTAGCGCTGGGAACTTCAACGACGCCAGAAGCATTCCGTGAGCCGCTAAACCATAGCCTACGCGGCTGCTACCCGTCGACCTCACCTACCTGCCCCCTAGCGTCCCGACGCTCCATACCGTCATCCCCTGTCGCCGGCCCGAGCACCTGCGGTGCAACCCGCAACCCCAAGGGAGACCGACATGTGGCGAGCGCCCGACAATCGTCCGCTGTGCTACCACTGCGGAGATGCCAGCCACATCTACCGTAGCTGCGCCTACAAGAGGCTTGGTTTGCGAGGATTCTCCTTCGACGCACCATGCCCCCGACCCTGCCAGGGCCCATCTGAGATCGATGAATACCTTTCCAACAACAGCCGTCGACCAACCAGTCGCCGAACCACAGTAGCAATGCTGAGTTCGCGCGTGGAAGATTCCCCAGCCTACGTGGGAAAAACTAAAAGCAGCAACATCTGGAGCTGAAGTTGCACAACGGTGGAAAAACGAAAATCCTCCTACGACGCAACGACTCACGGAAGACAGTGATTCACGGCATGCCCGCATCTCGACGACCCGACAGAACCTTGACGAGACTCCACACCACGACGACACTACACGGTGCGACGTGTACCCAACATGACCGATACTGCTGCTGGGAAGACGACGACAACGACGACGCGGAGTGCCCGATCGTCAACACGCGCAAGCCGAGATGCGACGCCCCGACGCACCCGGAACTCGTGGAAGGCAGCGTCCGACGTCCAATTGTCAATCGACGGCTTTGACGTAGTCGCCCTCATCGACACGGGAGCCGACTAATCGGTGATGAACTGGTCATTCACGTCTAAACTGAAGAACGTTACGACAAGACGGGACGGTCCGCACATGCGCACAGAAGGAAGCCATTTCGTAACGCCAAGTGGAACGTGGACATCACGCGTCACCATAGACGGCACCACATACCCTGCTGCTTTCGTCATTTTACCTAACTGCTCCCGCGACGTAATTCTCGGAATGGTCTTTTTACCGGACAATGGCGCAATAATTGATCTGCAGACCAAGTCGATTATTTTTTTCTCTGATCACTCCACGACGCCGCGACCGAACCGCGATCACCGTGCTGCTGTAAGGATCGCCGATGATCATGTCATCCTGCCACCCCGCGCAAGCTTGATGATCGCCGTCTACTGTGAGGAGGCTGCTCCTGACATCGATCCTATCGTAGAGAGTGACCAAATGTTGATTTTCAACCGTGGTGTCTCAATCGCAAGAGGCATTGCGCGCTTCAAGCAATGCAAATCCCACGTTTTGGTCACCAATTCCACCGAGGAGTACCGGCATCTAAAGAAGGGTGCTGCAATTGCGTTCCTCAAAAAAAAACGCAAGAAGCAAGTCAAGTGATCGCGGCCTCGAACTTTGAACGCGCACACGCAGATGCTTTGAAGCTGCGGCATCCTTTCGACGTGAACCCGGCGCTGTCGGAAGAAAATCAGGACAGATTACTTGATTTGCTGCGTCGCTACGGCGAGTGTTTTTTTGTCAAACTCTAAATTACGTCAGACACCCTTAGCGAAGCACCGAATTATAACTGAAGATGGAGCCAGACCTACCCAACAGTCACCGTACCGCGTCTCTTCACACCAGCGGGAAGCCATCCGGACCCAAGTCGACATGCTCAGCGACATTATACAGCCTTCGAAAAGCCCCTAGGCTGCGCCGGTCGTACTTGTCAAAAAAAAGGCGGCGCGTTAAGTTTCTGCGTTGGTTACCTGCGACTGAACAAAATCACCAAAAACACGTGTAGCCCCTGCCATGAATCGGTGACGCTCTCGACCACCCCTGCCATGCGAAGTAGTTTTTTTGGGCTGTGCACGGTGCCAGAAACGTTTTAAAAAGTCATGGATACTGTGCTGGCTTGCCTGTAGTGGTACACTTTCCCCGTACACCTCGACGACGTTGTGGTATTCGCCCGAGCTTTCGACGAACACCTCGCAAGGTTTGAGTCTTTACTCGAGGCCATTCGTACGTCGGGGTTAATGCTGAAGCCTGACAACTTCCGCTTCGCTTACGAGAGATTTCTAGAGGACCTCCATGTCAGAGTTGCACAAGCGCTTTCGATGCTGTTGGCTTCTGACTAGCATATCATGGGCCGTGGCTTAAAATGTTCCTGATATTGTCGGTAGTGGCGCACACTGTACACAATGGCGACTCTACTCAGCCTAGAGTAAACAAGAAGCTTCGGGTGTATGCAACATTAGGTCGTAGCCGGTGTAGCACACCTTCAGTGCGCATTGGCAGACCACGCGGATGCCACAAATTGCACTTGTGGTCTATACCATAGGAGGCGCATAACTTCTCAGATGATGCCAAGCCCGTGGCTGGAGTTGCCATTAGATTGCAGCTGCTTTGCTAACCTCGTTAGGAAGCGGGATTCCAACGGTAAATTGAGGAGGTGGTCCTGTCTGGCGGCCGCATCGGAGACCCTGTTGCCCGTTATACCAACATAATCTGGTAACCACTGAAGAAAATTTTATGTCCTTCGCGCACCGCACTTGGAACTATTTCATACATAACAAACACATGTTGGTTGCGACGATCAGGCTGCCTATTTAGTAGTTGCAAGCTGGCCATAATCGGAAAGAATTACCGACCGCCGAGCAGGACTTCCGCTCATGTAAAGAAAACCTGCTGTGACAGCTGCTAGATCAATGGCGGTGGAAGATATTCGGTGGCTGAGCGTTTCTTTAATGAACCCACAGGCTGACGGAATCCATACACCGATTTCTGAAGCTGAAGTCGCGGATCCATTCGTGTACACTTGGATGTGGTCTGGATAACGGGTTTCGGTATGTTCCACGATAAAATATGCCAAGGAAGATGTGGGCAAATACGACGTTTTGCCTATTCCAGGTACGGTGGTGCACACAAACCATGCCGCGTCTAACCACGGTGGAGGAGCAGGGGCTTGGGTAGAAAAGTATTTAGACGGCAGACATGCACCACGTGAGATGCAGAAGTTGCAGCGAGTGGATGACCAAAGCATGGATAAGCGTGTGGAAGGCCAATACGAAGCACTTCTTGTCAGGAAGACGTGGTGCTGTAATTGATAGGCATTGCACTACTAAATTAGGGTATATTTTCAACTTGAATTGTCCCTGGCAGAAAAAAGCGCTGTCCCGGCGATGGCACGTGCAGAAAAAGTTCATAGTGATGAAGAATATGGTGGAACTAGATTCCAGACACACGGTATAAGACGTAAGTGGTTTAAGCACAGCTCTACGCAGTGCGTTTCGAAAACAAATTCTTCAATGCACTCTAAGTAAAAAAAGAGAGGCTACCAGGAGAAGAAACAAACGAATATTCATCAAGTTTGCGTTTTGTGTTCATTTTGGTCATTTCAGAGACACAATGATGTCACGTGTGTTCGAGATATCGGTGCACGTTAAAGATGACCAGGTGGTCAACGTTAATTTGCACCCTTTTAGTACCAGTATGGCTCATTGGCCGTGTGGTGCCACCGCGTAAACCCAAATATTCAATCAATATTTCAAAGAAACGTTCAGTACACTTATGTTCGCTGGCGTGCTTTTCTGGAGGAACTACTATTCGCTCACCTAGCCAGATTTCTAAATTACTTCTTCATTGGTACCTCCCGTATGTGTCGCCCGATTTTGATATGTTCTCAAGATATATGTATACAGTCTGTATCTAAGGAGAATAAAATTATCTGCCGCATATTCTAAAAAAATTATGAAATAAAACCGAAGCGGGAGGTGCAGAGTTTATGGCACGGAAAAGTATCTCCTGTTAAATAAGATATTTGACTCACTCAGATTTTTTTTCTTCTGGTGCGGATTGTCTTTATTCCAAATTCCTGAAAATATTGAACATCAATGCTATATTATCCCAGCAAAAAATTTTAAGCAATTTTTTGAACAAAATGCAATCCTTGCCACTTGGGAAATAGAAAAAGTGGTACCAGTCTATGGAGATAAACAGTCCTCCTTGAATTGCAGGGCAATATCTATCACTAGCATACCATGTAAAATTTTGGAACACATCATTTACAGTCATGTTGCCGCTTTTTGGCATCCAATTACTTTTGTTAACCTGCGCAGCACGGTTTCCGGAAGTAGTTTTCATGCGAAACCCGTTAAACCCATTTAATTTTATTTACTCACTAACTTCGTTCTATTCCTGACTACCCTCCATTTGCCGACTGCATTTATTTCAATTTCGCATATGCATTCCACAAAATTCCGCAAGCGTTACTGCTAATTTGGCTAAGAAATCTTGGTCTCAAAACTAGCATGCTAAACTGTAATAAATGTTTTCTAGTGCATCGCCAGCAACTTTTCACAGCTAATGACACCAATTCTTCTCTAACCCCGTTAATGTCAGGTGTACCGTGTATCCCAGGGAGCCATCTCTGGCCGGTGCTTTTCATTATCGATATGAATGAATTGCTTAAAAGTATGTCGTCATTATTACAATTATTCGCTGATTATTGTGTCATTTTTCGGGAAATATAAAACAATACTGACGTGCACGCACTCGAATCTGATATCAATTCCATATCCCGTTGATGCAATACGTAGCAGATTGTCCTAAACGCAACAAAATGGAATCAATATTTGTTTGCAGCATTACTACTAACACGCACTCATATTTTCTTTATGGTGATATACTAGAAACGGTTACTTCGTATCAATACTTTGGCGTTCATATCATTACTGGCGTATCTTGGAATCTTCACACTAAGTCGCCAACAAAACCAATCGCATGCTTGGCTAAATGAGACTAAATTTTTATTCCGCCTCCTTTTCGATAAACCTGCTTCTTTTCAAATCCCTTCTGCGTTCACAATTTGACTGTGCATCACCGATTTGGAATCCGTGTAATAAAATCAATAGTCATCAGCTTGAGATAATTCAAAACAACATCGAAAGTTTTTTTTGTCGGCGAGGAGACAGCGTATGCTGAATGGAAACTAACTTGGGTCTAACTTGTTTGACGTCACGTCGCAAATTTGCACGATTATGCTTGTTACATAATGTATTCTTACACAGCATGCTTAGCCCGCTTTACTTACTCGAACTTCATACATACCTACTCTTTTCAATCATGTTCCTAAAGTTGCCGTTCCTTCATGCAACACCAAGGCCTTTATTGTTCCTTAATCCAACATACCTCTAGCGACTGGAACCACCTTCCTTCTGATATTTTAAGAATTAGCAAGCCGGATTTGTTTCGCACCGTTGTGTCTATTATCTTTCAGGTCGGCCGATTGTGAATAACGATGCCTTGCTTTTGGCGAATTCTATTTCTTTAATGTATATGTTGCAATATTTGAATCATACTTGCAATGAACGCCAAACATTATCAAGCATACACACCTCAGACGAAATTCCGCCGCCGCCGCAGAAAGATTGCAACCTAATATTCATGTATAACCTTGTTTTGTGAAGGTTATAACTACTTCGGGTTTGCTGTTTGTACTGCAGTTTCCTCATTTTTTTTGTATAGTATTTACCCACGCCCTTTTTCACTACAAATGGCTTGAGGGTAATCAAAAGAAAATAAAAAAACCTGCATCTCAGAGCACTTTCCTAATAAATTTATGCGAGGGGAATTGAGTGCACTAAAGTATAATTAACACCCCAGAAATCGCCCCGGGCGCCAATATTTCTAGTAAATTTTTGCGTCAAAGGCCTGGAAGCAACTTCTGGAGTTTCCATGACACACTACGAAAATTGTGATTTCATGTCAAAAAACAAATGGTTGCTTCTATGTATTCCCTTCGAAATCTACTTTGCTTATATTCTCTGCTCCTGTTACAAATTCATAAAAGTTCTTGTTTAACAGCAGTTGTCTCTTCATACTCAATAAGTACTTTTATATTTAGTTTACACAATTAAACAGCTCTCACATGCCGTAGGAATGCAACTTCATTAGAATTTCGAATGCGGCTCTTCGTCGGACGCAAATACAGCTCTCCACCGATTATTTTTAACATTGTTGGACAACGTTTTGGGCAAAACGGAAAAGGTTTCGATAAGGATTTTACGAGTTTGAAATATTCTCTTGCTCTTTTTTCTTTTGAACAGACACTGGAATGACGCTGTATGAAAAGGTCCTATACCAAGATGAGAAATATACCTGTGGCGTGTTTGTAACGACCGTTTTAAACTGTGAGTATCCTGGCTACTGGCATTGCGTAGACTGAGTAGTCTCCCATAATGGCGATACTTCTGCAAGCAATAACTGAAGATTAAAAAAAAGACTGGTTCTGCGCTTAACAGGAAGTGAAAATATATACTTCACGAAACGCAACTAAAATGGTGGCTGAATAGAAAGCTAACTTGAGCGGAACCGGTGATCTGAGGAGCACCTAAGGTTTGAAAGGCACATTCCCAATAGGCGCCCCTTCATTTAGAACCCCATTCGTTACCACCGCTTAGCTTGTTCTTGTCGTCACTCGTGTATCCTGCACTTCTGCGATCCCAAGCCCACGGCCATAGGTGTAATACGCTTCCTTTTGAAGCCATGTGCGGCCTAAAATTCTCGCTGTGTAGCTCACTTTCTCAGCCACACGTGGTCACTGCGCACACTTACATTCGTTCAGGCTTCCTAGCAACGTCTCCAAGTCTGGTTGCCCCTGTTAGGCAATGAGCAGCCAGTGCATATGAATTGATGTGGGCATGATATGGAACGCATTGTCTCGGCCGCAAAATCTAGGAATAACAAAAATCCGGAACTGCCGTTGAATTTTGTTGCATATCTCTAAAAAACAATCTAGCGCTTTCTTCGCAATTTTTATACGACTGCTTTTTTTGTTGATAGACAATTATGTCAATGGACCTAATAAATTTTTTTTGGTGCATGAAACTTTCTCAATCTGATTGAAAAACTTCTTGCCCATGAAGACCCGAGCATCATAGTGGTTTGTGATTTGAAATGTTTGAAAATATACATACTCTACAAAAGACAAAAGTGTTAAGTACTTTTTTTTCTCACCAAAGTGCACTTTTCTTGTGCTCTATGATAAGCAGCGATGAGTTTGTGGCTAAAATTTTGGTTGTCTGTTAAAAAACACACTTTATTACCTTTTCGTCTCTTGCTAGCAACTATACACGATAGTTATTTGTTCGCTCTAGCGGCATTTTCCCTGCTCACAATTTCGCTTGAGGACACCAGACAATCCAGCCATTCTTCGCAAATGTTGAGAAGAAACTTTGGAAGACCAACAATCATCCAGTGAATCTAAAATTTTTCAAAATATCTCTCCGCGAGGGTGCCGTACCCCAACACTTCCTCCTTTTCAGTCCTGTCCATCAATCGCCTTTACCGTGGCTGCGGCTCCCCCCTCGGAGTTCACGGGTGCTCGAGCGTCCCATATCACGCCATACTCTCCGCCAGTCAGAGATGCCCCTCCCCTCATCCTGGAGATTTGAAAAACAGGGTGTCGATGGCTGAAGCAGTGCCGTCTATCATTTCACAATCCCAAACAATAGCTAGCGCTCCTTCCTTCTTTCGGAGAAGGTTATCTCACACCGCGAATGTTTCTCGCAAGCACGATATATGCCACACCCGCAATATACAATCTGCGCTTTGTCGGGTGCGTGGAAGAGCACGACGAGATGTATTTTGAACTCATAAAATTCGCCAGAACAAATTATAAATCCTTTCTGTTGCCTGAAACGCATCTTGTAAACCAAAAACTCACATTCGAACACCCAAGTCTCCTAAATATATCATAACCATCGAAGCTTCTCCTGTACCACTCTAATTGGTATAGGGTGGTTCCGAGATTTTGTTCTGAAAAATTGTACACGGCGAATTTGTTGATGTCTCAAAACCACATTCGAAGAACCTGTCCGTGCCTTTACTGTGGCGTCATTCTTTACCATTATTTCAATGTCTCATATTTCATAAGACCGTACGAAATTTTGTTTTGACAGTGGTAGTAAACTGAGGTCGTAATTCTTATGATCTGAAATTCGCACACGCGCTGTGCCATACAGGATCTTTCTTTCTTATAAATAACTGCGCATGGGGTATATCACGGATATTTACGGTAGAGAATGCAGCAAGTGCCGTCCATCTTGTGTTTTTTTGAATAATTGTAACAGTGTGAAGACATTTAGCAATGCCATCGTCACCGAAAGGTGAAAAGGGCCATTCTCTCGTATATCTGGCCAAAATGCTGGGCCATGCAGGGAGGCCAACACAAAGAAAGGAAAAAATACAAACAATGCATAAACAGGATGCTACGTATAACATGCTACCAAAACTTCTCAATACTTCGTTCAGCCCAAGCACCCCGACATAAGAACACCGCAAATGAATTCACAGTGGGGGAAAACGCCTTGTCCAAAAAACACAGCACAAATATCACAAAACAGCAGATAGTTTTATTATGCAGTAAAAGTGCTCACAAGCACGGGTTTAGATTATACTCATTCTTAAGGCAAGTAGGTTTCCAATTCTTGAGAGAAGTTCCTTGATTTGTAAACCTCAAGGGGAGGAAATAACATTCGTCAATGGTACGCACAAAAAAACAATTCATGTGAGAATTTGTATTGGAAAATATTGGCGTAATACAAAGCTTACATTGATGTTTTCTTTTTTGTGATTCCGAAAAAGTTACTTAACGTGGTAGCTTATGTCCGAATTCCCAACTTATGACGCTATGAAAACACAACACTTGAGACAAGTTTTGCGCCTGCATTCTAGCGAACTTATTTTATTTCTAAGCATTAGTAATGTGGGGGAATCATGTCTTGTATATTTGCCAAAGCTACATCTAACAGCCTTTCATGGTACGTGCTCCACATCCATAATGTCCTTTTTAGTCTGAGGGTCCCCCAAAACAGCAACGTATTCCAGATTCCATTTTAAGAAAGCGTTATAAGCTAACAGTTTAGTTTGTGCCGGTGCCTCTTGGCTTTCTCTTCAAGAACTACAACTTTCGTAAGGCTGCTGAACACCTAAGGGACATATGGTGTGAGCGAGATAGTTTAATATAGATGCAACCCCTAAATATTTGTATTTTTCTACCTAAGATTGTGCCATCAAAACATAAGGAAATACGCTATGTTTCTTTTGTGTTACCCTAAGCGAAAGCGTTTTTAATGATTTCCATACCCTAAAGTTTGTATTAATCGGAAAGTGCAAGAACTGAATTTTTCAAAAATGGGGGATTGTTTTGTGAAGCTATTATTTTAAAATGACGCTGTAATCCGCAATTAGAGTAATTTTGCTGCATATCCGACCTGTCCAAAAAATCCTCTACCTCCTCGTTCCGGAAAGCAAAACTTATTAGCCCTTCATGTGGATGGTGTACCTGGTAACTACTTAAGTTGATAGGGTTTCACAGACTTTGGCCAGCTTCCCGAGAAACTTACACGGAGCATAACCCCGTATTCATGTGGGCAATCTCTCCCTGGGTATGTGGTCCGGTGGAAGGACGCTGGTCGATGACTAATGGAATGAAGACAAGGTAGACGAAGTCAGAGCTGCCGCTGGACTGGGTTCGCGCCGCCAACCCGCCTCTGTCCCGGTGACTACGGTATATTTGTAACTACAACTTCTTCCTTATATATATATATATATAAATATATATATATATATATATATATATATATATATATATATATATATATATATATATATATATATATATATATATATATATATATATATATATATTTATATATATATATATATATATATTTTCGGTGAAAGCCGCACATCAGACGGCCACCCCCTTCATCACCTGTACCCTGTGGATTCGTTGGGGTTTGTTGGCTTTCTTTATCCGACTCCCCATATCTTCTGACAGTGCACCCTATTTAGGGAAACCGATGGCAATATTATATATATATATATATATATATATATATATAGACTGAAAAGATAAAAACTCACACAGAGCGCGAAAAAAATAAGGTTAGTAGAGACAGAGACAAACGAGAAAGACTTAGAAAATAAAAATAAGTTTACTGACGTTTCAGGGAGAGGACTCCCTTTCTTCAGAGTACAAAATAAGTTCGTTTCAGAGCTATATATACAGAAAATGTAGCAAGCGCGAGGGCAAGGTAAGAGGAGGGAGAGTTTGTACAAATGGATTCATGGTTGGTGGGTAGCAAAAGAATGAAGGGAGAGCGGGAAAATTAATTACAACAAGGATAATAAGAACACACAGTGACGCGGTACGAACTTGGAAAAAAAGAGAGAGAGAAGAACCAAAAGCAGAAAAAAAAATAATACATAATTAAAAAATAAAAATAATAATAAATAACAAGGTAATTTTCCTGCCCCGTGGCAACGGGGGTGAAAGAGGGGTCAAAACAAGAGAGGCCCATGCCCGTGTTTGACATGGGCAAAAAGATTAGTCACGCGGAAGACGTTCCAAAGAAGATATGCACACAAAGGGCGAACATCTGCACATTCACACCCGTTCTCGGAATCTAAGTAAGGTCATTGAAACAAGAGACACGTGGCTTCTGTTGGTGGGAGGCGGGGGTCGCGCCCAAAAGCAGTAGGACAGGCAGTTTCGACAGGGAAGAGTGTACATTGGTATACAAAGAGCGAAAAAAATAAATAAATAAAAAATAACCAGGTAATTTTTCCCTCCCTTGTGGCAACGGGGGTGAAAGACGGGTCAAAACAAGATATGCCCATGCACGTGTTTGACATGGGCAAAAAGAGTAGTCACGCGGAACAAGGAAACGAAGATATGCAAATGCACACAAAGGATGAACATCTGCCCAAACACACCCGTTCTAAGAATCCTGGTAAGGTAATTGAAACGTGAGACATGTGGCTTCTGTTGGTGGGAGGCGGGGGTCGCGCCCAAAAGCAGTAGGATAGGTAGTTTCGACTCGAAATGAGTTAACATTGATAGGGGAAAAAAGACAAGGTCAAACAAGTCATGAAAAAAAAACAGGCAGGTGCACGCGTATGACACGGCAGCAAGTGGTATTCATCTGCCCGGCGCATGGTGCCAGTTCAGTTAATGCCGAGGCGGTCAGCAACGAATATTAGAAAACAACAATACAAAAAACAAAGAGGACACGAAAACAATCACACACGCTCGCGTTCACAAATTAATTGGAAGGTGAGAATATCAAAGCTAAAAATAGTACTGCAGCCTTCTACCCAGAACACAATGTCCAGACTTGTTCATCGAATTTGCTTCAGTGAAGCCATTGTGCTAAAAAACGTCGTGCTAGCACGAAACTATACCCAACTACGAGAGCTCGCCAACTAATGGGAGAATATTATTGAGGGAAAGAAATGAACAGGCATAACACTAGCCTGAGAAATGCAGCCGAAATTTTAATCGGAGGAAAGACAGGTTAATTTCCCATAACTTTCATTTATGCCAAACGACGCTGATTTAAACTTATAGATAAGGTAAGACTCACGAACCTCGCGATCGTGATGCGTTTTAAAACTAGATTCAAGAATTGTGGCCTTCAGTTGTTCAAAAGAATGACCAGGAGTGTTAACATGCTTTGATAGAGGCAAAGAAGGGCAGGTTTTTGCATGGGAGCGGTGATTGTTAAACCTCAAACGAAAGGGTGTTTCAGTCTGGCCAATGTATTTTTTGCCGCAGAGGGTGCATTCCAGCAGGTATACGACGTTGGCGGAATCACAGTTAAAGTTCCCTTTTACATTAACATAATAGTTTGAAGCTGTGCTGGCGGCGCGCTGTGTGGTGGTCATTTGTGGGCATACCTTACACCGTGGTTTGTTACAGGGCATGCAACCAGTAGTCTGTGGTCGGCTGATGCTGGATTTAGTGAGAACGTCGCCCAAATTTTTGCTGCGTCTTACCTTACCTTATCTATAAGTTTTATATATATGTTTTATATATTTTTTATATGTTTTATATATTTTTATATATGTTTTATATATATAAGTTTTATATATAAGTTTTATATATATATATATATACCTTATATATAAGTCTTACCTTATCTATAAGTTTAAATCAGCGTCGTTTGGCATAAATGAAAGTTATGGGAAATTAACCTGTCTTTCCTCCGATTAAAATTTCGGCTGCATTTCTCAGGCTAGTGTTATGCCTGTTCATTTCTTTCCCTCAATAATATTCTCCCATTAGTTGGCGAGCTCTCGTAGTTGGGTATAGTTTCGTGCTAGCACGACGTTTTTTAGCACAATGGCTTCACTGAAGCAAATTCGATGAACAAGTCTGGACATTGTGTTCTGGGTAGAAGGCTGCAGTACCATTTTTAGCTTTGATATTCTCACCTTGCAATTAATTTGTGAACGCGAGCGTGTGTGATTGTTTTCGTGTCCTCTTTGTTTTTTGTATTGTTCTTTTCTAATATTCGTTGCTGACCGCCTCGGCATTAACTGAACTGGCACCATGCGCCGGGCAGATGAATACCACTTCCTGCCGCGTCATACGCGTGCACCTGCCTGTTTTTTTTTTCATGACTTGTTTGACCTTGTCTTTTTTCCCCTATTAATGTAAACTCATTTCGAGTCGAAACTACCTATCCTACTGCTTTTGGGCCGGACCCCCGCCTCCCACCAACAGAAGCCACGTGTCTCACGTTTCAATTACCTTACCAGGATTCTTAGAACGGGTGTGTATGGGCAGATGTTCATCCTTTGTGTGCATTTGCATATCTTCGTTTCCTTGTTCCGCGTGACTAATCTTTTTGCCCATGTCAAACACGTGCATGGGCATATCTTGTTTTGACCCGTCTTTTACCCCCGTTGCCACAAGGGAGGGAAAAATTACCTGGTTATTTTTTATTTATTTATTTATTTCGCTCTTTGTATACTAATGTACACTCTTCCCTGTCGAAACTGCCTGTCCTACTGCTTTTGGGCGCGACCCCCGCCTTCCACCAACAGAAGCCACGTGTCTCTTGTTTCAATGACCTTACTTAGATTCCGAGAACGGGTGTGAATGGGCAGATGTTCGCCCTTTGTGTGCATATCTTCTTTGGAACGTCTTCCGCGTGACTAATCTTTTTGCCCATGTCAAACACAGGCATGGGCCTATCTTGTTTTGACCCCTCTTTCACCCCCGTTGCCACGAGGCAGGAAAATTACCTTGTTATTTATTATTATTTTTATTTTTTAATTATGTATTATTTTTTTCTCTGCTTTTGGTTCTTCTCTCTCTCTTTTTTTCCAAGTTCGTACCGCGTGACTGTGTGTTCTTATTATCCTTGTTGTAATTAATTTTCCCGCTCTCCCTTCATTCTTTTGCTACCCACCAACCATGAACCTATTTGTACAAACTCTCCCTCCTCTTACCTTGCCCTCGCGCTTCCTACATTTTCTGTATATATAGCTCTGAAACGAACTTATTTTGTACTCTGAAGAAAGGGAGTCCTCTCCCTGAAACGTCAGTAAACCCTTTTTTATTTTCTAAGTCTTTCTCGTTTGTCTCTGTCTCTACTAACCTTATATATATATATATATAAATATATATATATATATAAATATATATATATATATATATTTATATATATATATATATATATATATATATAAGTGTTTGCAGCAAAAAAAAACTTCGGAAACCAAAGGGCAGGATGAGGGGGTCATTGAAACAGATAAGGAATTCCGAAAGAAAGTTGAGGAAAAATGCCCGCAAGGTGGGATCCGAACTCACGACCTCCAGAATACCGGTCAGGTGCGATGACCACAACGCTACCGGCGGGGTGATTTTCCCCTCCACTTTCTGGGGTATTCATTGTCTTGCTTGGTAACAGCGCAAATTGTCTGTTACCAAGCAAGACAATGTACCAACTCGCTCAGTCGTCTGTTTTGGGGTATTCATGTTAAGGTATTTTTGCTTCCTCTGCTTGGGGGAGGTATCCAGCGCCACTCGGGATACTCGGCGTGAAGGGCACGTTCTTTTTAACCCCCGGGCTGTGACTCAAGTGTCTACGACACGTCAAGAGTGGTCGACCAGAGGGGATAGCGAGGGCCTCCGTTCTGGCAGTCTTGGTGCCATCTGAATCTTAAGAGGGTTCAACGCTGTTAATAAAAAAATTCTCAAACACCCTCTCTAAAGCAAACAGTATCCTGGGGAAATACTAAACAATTTTAGCCAGTAAAAAATGTCCTAAAAAGGTGTTCCCGAAGCTTCATAGGTACCTTACCGCTGAATGACGTATTTAGAAGATATTTTACTGCAGGGTAAAATCGGGCCTTCAAAGCAGCAAGTCATAACAGTCGTAAGCCTCATAAAAGTCATAACAGTCATAGTTGCATGTGTTTTAGTCAAACTTAAGTCTGCTAGGGACAGGCAATAGAGTTCGAGTGAATGGTATTTATTTCCCACATTTATTACCTGGAACCTGCTGAAATTATCGCTTTCAGAGGTGACTTAGAATCTTTCTAGTAATCATCGGAAATACCACATCAGGTGTTGTCTTGCGCGTACCTTTATCCGAATACTTTGACCCCCATTCTCCAGCTCTGCGTTTGATCGTTTATTTCTTTTGCTTTTCGAATTTAGCTTCCATTTTTTAGGCAATCACACTTCCTCAGCCATTGCTCTGGAATTTTATTCGCCCCTATTTATTGCACCGCTTTGTCCAGCGCCCCACACATGGTACCAGCTTTCTCTTTTTTGTCATTTTGTTTCATAAAAAGCTCTCACTAGGAATGTTGCTGTTTGTAGCATGTAAAAGTTCAGTTGTGTCTTTTTTTCTTTATCTTCATCCTGGTCACTGGTTCCTTTTTTGACCTCTAGCTGGCCGACACCTTTTAATAATGATTTCCCCTTCCACCTGTTTGACTTCGGGCGTTTCCAAACTAGATTCTCTAGGCCGTGTGGTGTGGAAAAAAACACCGCTTTACCCCTTTTTTTCTGTATCAACCAAATCTTACATCCCTCTTACCATCTATGAGCTAAAACTATGCCCCTTGCTTCCTCCTCGACATCCCCGGTCTCACACTCCCATACCAATCCTCCGAGTTCACTGAAACGCCACGTGAAGGCATGCCAGTGTGGAATAGTGGATGGCCACAAGAGTTTTGCAATACATTTTGGTGGAAATAACCATGTGTGAAGTAGGCCTCGTGGAAAGCTAGGGATTTTTGTAGACTCTAACAATTGTTGTCGGTTCTGAACCTAACAGACATTAACTGATTGTTACAGGTGGGAAGCAGCCTTTGTGTGAACTAAGAGTCAGATCTACAAGCACAAAGTTCCCAATTCCGAAGGACTGCAAGTATGCCTTTGAAGTGAAGTGCCCCAAACGACCATACGTACATGTCTTCCAAGATTTCTGCCGGCTTCCATCCAAATGGCCATTTTAATAAAGGTACCTTATTAACGACTGTTTTAAAGTACCTACTCCCTCAGAAACGCAATGAGCAGCACTCGTTCAGAACAAATGAATCGGCAAGGTACAAAGAGAAAGCCCTACGTGTGTCATTATGCCAAGAATTGGGCCGTTCTTCTTGCTATTCTAGACTGTTAGATATCATCGGCGCCCATGAAAGAGTAAAGGGAAGCAGAGTGAAAGCTGATGGCGTGTAAACTAAGCTATGCAAAGTAGCAGACCGATACTCTACCAACTGTACCATCTTGAATTTTACCTCCGTAAAACAAAAGGTTAAGCTATTTCTTTTATTGTGGCCGTACAGGCTTGGAGGACTGACCCAACAGCTGGAACCTTGAAGGCGAATGTGCCACCTTTAGAAAATTCAAAAATTTGCAGTCCATTCAAAGAGGGCGCAGGCACATTGCGTGCGCAGGGGCCACGGGTAGGTGGTCGAATATGCTGGATTCGATGTTTGCTACGCGGCGCATGGGCTCCAACTACCTCATGGTAAAGTTTTCGTTCTGGCGCGTTTTATGCTGCCTTCCTTAGGTACGTAAAGACAGAAAGCTGTTGCATCGGACCCATTTAGCCAATCTGGCTTAAAATGGCGTGTTTTTGGGCCTTGGTTAAGCTGAAGGTCGCCGTGAGGTTGCGTGGTCCACGGTAGGTAAACAATGTCCCGTCGAATGCGCCTTGGAATACCTCATCACGCGTTTTTTTTGTGTGTCTGTCAGGGATCGCATGTAGCGACTATTGTAAACGGTGCGCTGCAAAAAACGGATGTTTGTAAAAATGGTCTAACCGTGGCAGGCACGGCGCACATGACCGGTGTAACATAAACAAGCGTTACAACACACATCCAGTTTCAAATAGATGTGGTGTGTAATCCTTGCGCCATTAGCACCAAAACCGTATCAATCTTCATTGTTATCATCATCATGTAGCGTGTAATACAAGTTGTTTGGGGTTAACCTAATTAATATTTGGCATATTAAGCAGTTTTCCCTATATCGTAGTCATATATCAACACCCTACCCTTAGCCACCACTTCCGCCAACTACACAGTCTAAAAACTTCATCTCCCTCAACTTCCAAGCTCCTCCGCAGCACAATTTGACCATCAGCTATTGTACACTGTAAAGCAAATATACAAAACGGCTTCAAGAGGGCGGTACATGAGGTCTTATACATCCGCAGTTCGCAGCCAGACAAGGCTTTGCTTTTCCGTCGCTTAGTTTGATGTTACCGACAATGAGGCATCATCAATCGGCAATGGAGCGAACTCTTCGCTGAACTGATTGAGTGAACAAATTTATTTCGCCCCAGACGGCGATGGGCAAAGAAAGGTACCCGAATCATCTGCAGCATCCTTCGCCCCACCCTCAGGTTGTGTAGAAAAAACATAAACCAAGAGAGGTAGTCCTCATGGTGAAAATCGCTAAGCCGGGCCTGCGAAATAATTGGAGCTGAGTCCTCCGCGACTTCAGACGCAGCAATTGTCCAAATGGCTCTAATAAACAGCCACCGCATACGTGGGTTTCAGTGACACTTTTCAGTATAGAAAGAAGGCATACATAATTGCAGATAGACCACAAATACTTTGTTTTTCCCTGCGGCCAGGTGACAGCTGTTACAGGCCTTGCAGCGCAGCAGCAGAGTGGTGGTTTTAATATGAAAAGATATAATGGTTGTCTAGCTATTATGTCACCACTTTTTCGCCTAGCCGAGAAGGCACTCGAACTTGAACAACTAGAGCTAGAATGATGCAATATTGCGAAATTGGTGTCCGCAAATAAAAAAGCTTATTATTATATTTCCTACCAACAGTGCAAGGCACAGTTTACGAGCTCCGACTTTATGTCAAGGGTAGCCTAGTAGAGGGGGCCCGGGTGGTCAGGCATGCTGCGGTATGCCTGACTAGAGTACTCTCCCGCCTTCCCAAGTGCGGGCTCAGGCCTTAATATTGGTACCTTACATCCCATCCCTACCTCATTGTCCTTCCAACCTGTAGCAATGACAATGTGCTGCCCCAGGCAAAGAGACAATTTTTTTTCCGCAATTTTCTACCACTAATCCAAAGTGGGTGCACTGGAGGAGCGCTGAGGAACCTAACTGCCGACCAGTTGTGCAAAATTCGCAACTGATAAAGTGCCAGTCTGGGTCGTTCATAGCGACATTTTATTACAGTAATGCCTAAATGTGTGGCGACACCGCTAGCGCGATAGCTTCGAAGGGTATTCAAGGAAACGGAGTTGTCGCGACAGGAACGCCATGACCGGCGTGTGCGCGCTGCGGAGGGGAAAAAAGTCCCCGACACCGTGGACACTGAGTGCGCTGGTACGTTTGCCACTCGTCGATGGATTGGTCTATAAACTGTCATCATCATCATCACCACGAACATATCTACGCCCCCTGCAGGGCAAAGGCCTCTCCCATTATTCTCCAATTACACCAGTCCTGTGCTAACTGCGACCAACTTATCCCCCCAAACGTCTTGATCTCATCTGCGCATCTAACTTTCTTCCACCCTCTGAAACGCTTGCCTTCTCTAGCGATCCACTCTGTTACCCTTAATGACCAACGTTTATCTTGCCTTCGCGTTACATGCCCGCCTCACGTCCATTTCTTCGTCATTTTTACTACTATGTCCTTAACACGCTTTTGTTCCCTGATCCACTCCGCTCTATTTTTGTCTCTTACTGTTACACCTATCATCTTCCGCTCCATTGCCCGCTGAAACGTTCTCAACTTAAAGTGAGCCCTCTTAGTGGTCCTCCAAGTTTCTGCACTGTAAGTGAGTACCGGTACCGGTACTGGTAGTATAAACTGTAATTCAAGGAAATACAAAATAGTGCGCCCAGTGTGGCACCCCAAGTCCACTGCGCATGAGCAAACAGGAGCACACCAGCTACACAGAGGTTGGGTTCAAGGGAAGATTTCCTGTGTTCCGGTTGTCTTGCCGACGTAATTTGCGCCAAAAGACAAAGATTCAGAGGGCAAGGAAAGACGCATTGTTTGCGAACCAGCCAAATCTATCAACACTATGATATTAGGAAAACAGAAAACGAAAGAAAAAATTACAGAAGGATCAGTTCGCAGTAATAATACTAAAACGGCAACTTTAATTTTGTACAGTACATTCCCGTATACAATGTTGTGAATAGCTTTCACTGTACATCGAAGAGTACTTTCGAGGGAATATACACAAAGCAAAAGAACTATACGATTCATTCTAAATATATTTAGACGTGATCATACCTTCCCACACTATGCCCAGGGACGAATAATTCATATAAAAATGTATAGGTGTCGTTTGTTGTAAATGAGTTTTGTCTAATTAGATGGAAATTTTGAGGGCTTCTTTTATACAAATAAAAATCCGTAGACACCATAACACTTTAGGAATGAAAGCTTTGTAAAGAATAAAAGAGAAGTAAATATGGTATTTATTTATTTTAAAAGAAATCGCGAAAATTCTCTATTTTTATTAATCTCCAGTAGGTATTACGGAGAGCTCGCCCGCTTTCCTTGCCTTTAGAAAATCAACCAAAATGAATTACCTCCTACATTCGTAATTTTTGTGTATATTTTGTTTTTATTCCCTTCAATCCTAAAGAACACGTACTTTTTTGGATTTAATGGTTGAGTCGTGTTGATGATGAATATGTTGACTACTAATGGAATTTAATTGATGAATGTTAACTACTAATTGATGTGGACTATTAATTCATTTGAATTGATGAATGCTGTATCGCGTTTCATAATCCCCTATGTGTTCTTTGTATGCATGTAACTTTTGCGTTAAGTTTGAACGGTTGATATTTCGTTAGATGTAATATTTGTTAAGTGTGTGTTGAGTGCTTGAGAGTTGCGTTTTCAATTATCTTGGGCCCCTTTTGTCTGATGCGGGTATTGGTTGCTAGCAAAAGCTAGTCAGGTGGTTTTGAGGGCCGCGTCGTGCTTTGGCCCCAAGGCAAACTACTCTTCAGCGTAGTTAGTCAATAAATAATCAAATACGTCAATAAATAAATCTGAAATTATGTAGTGTCGTGCTTTTGCTTCAAAGCGCTTAGGCAGGCATAAATTTTCTTACCACTTCCGTAGCCAGTATTTTTTATGTGCTGTTATGCGTTATCACAGGGAAGAACATTTGCCAAAAGAACAATATGTTTTGCTGAAACCAAAACGTACTAAAAAAATCGTACCTGCCGTCAATTCTCAAACCACACCTGTGTCTTCATCCTTCACCGTTAGGTACTGCAACTGAAAAAAAAAAACCACCAAGCGATAAGATTAGATGTTCTAACAAGTTACAGCGTACGTAATATTTTTAAAAGAAATAAAAGTAACGTATAAATACTTTTTCTCAAAGGATAATACTGGTAGTCAACCCCCCCAAAAATGCAACTTCCTCGTAGATGCAAGCGACACTCCAGCTCACCAAAAGCGGCGCCACTCCTCGTCACTTACCTAATGAAATAATCTAATCCTCGTTTTTTGCAAGGTGAGGGTTGCTAAACGGGTGTGTAAACAAACAGTAACAGCGAACTACCTTATTTCCAACCAGATTTAAACTACAAAACGAGCAGCCGCCAGACAAGGCGTTGAGTCCCTTGCCGCATTTGTAGCCCTGTTTCGGTTTAGGATAGTGTGCAACAAGCAGCCCAAATCGCCGTCTGAACGCCGTAAGAGAAAGCTGAGCGAACTTCAAAAAACGAGAAGTCGGCTTTCGCAACGTTAGCGGCTTTTCGGGCCATTGCTCTAAAGATAATAGTGCGGAGAAGGATGAAAAAGTGAAGAGTGTACGCTAACAAAACAGCCCAAAAGGCGCTGGTTGCAATCAGATCTCTTTTCCGTTCGCGTGCGCTACGGCAACTGCACCAGCCCAGCGTCAGTAGTTCGTGTAGCAGCGAAAATCTGATCAGGTTCTTCGCGAACTATCGGGGAACAACACAGGGTCCCTACGAACACTTGTAACAAGGAATCTTCGAAACTTGGTTTTATCACGTGGAAGCTCTCCAAATTTTACGACTAGTGTACCGTATATGTGTAGTACACCAGAAGTAAAATGAATTATTAGAAATTATAGCCGTGAACACTCAGCAGAAATTAAATCTGATCATAATTTTCTTATATTTTCTATCGCATCTATGCCTTGTGGTGAAAACCGTCGCTTGTTTTCTTCGTTCGGCGAGCGGGATGATTTGTAGTAATTTATTATTAACCCTTTGAGGGTCACGGCCGTGCATCTATGGCATCGGCAAACACTTTCAAAATGGTCAATGACGTACATGTACGCCATTCCTTGTATCTTTAAAAAGCGCGCGTTTTTTGCCATCTTCTTTTGCTTGGGATGTGCTGCCACACTTCGGAAATATGTCCAATGTTTTTTCTTGTGCCTAAGTCTTTTCTTTTTCTTTTTTTATGATTTACTTCAGCGGCGCCCTAGCTATCCCTTGCGGATCCGATAACGAGAGGGCGCTCTGAGCATCACCCACGAGGCACCCGGGCGCCTCTCGCTTCTTGCGCCTCCCACAGACCAAGGCCGCCTGCGAAACTGATGAGGCTCTTTTCTCTCTTTTTTGTTATTTTATGAGCGCTGCGCCGTCTGTCGCTGCCGCATCCGGCCGGGCGCGCCCGCTCACGCCAGTGCGCGCATGGCGGCTAGTTTCGGTATCGCCCTCCGGGCGCTTCCCGCTATTTGCGCCCGCGAAACTGATGTCCAACTGATTTTGATTTACTCAAAAGGTGCCGGCTTGTTACCCTCTCGTTTTTATTTATAATATTTTTGTATTACTCATGAATAAACCACATATATGCAACATGACAAAAGATTTTTTTGTCACTTTATCATCACCCAAAAAAATTACGAAAATTATTTCTCGAAATCGATTCATCCGAAGACATAAATCAGCAATAAAAAACTCGACCCAAGGGTTAGCAACAAAACCACCTCGTCAGAATTAACGCGGAAGGCCGAATACTCCATGTACAAGTAGGGTTTTAAGCTGAAGTGCAGAGAAAAAAGCTACATGTATGTTTCAAATATTATAAGCCGCCTCCCTAAAGTACTGTTTATTTCATGCTGACATGCAAGCCGAAGATCTTGGGTAACACTACAGTCAAAATGTTTCTCGGTACCTTTTTATAACCAATAAGTTGTTAATGGCTCCAGTTTGGTAAATTTTTGTTCAGGTGAACAGTTCCTTCTCAACAGAAACGCTTTCTGCAACGCCAACTCATCGGGAGCGAGAAGTAGAAGATGGCTGCCTTCTTCTGCTGCATGAAAGCTTTACGTTAAACATTTTTCCACTATTTCCTGCTAATACCATGGGTGTATTTTAGGGCATGGTGTACTCCCCTGATTGATTTTCGTCTTTTTCCTATTTCATTTAACTGAAGCGATTAGCTCCTTTACTCACATGGCTGATATTGTAATCTGTCGTGCTTGTCTATCCAGTGTCCGCAAAAATAGATCCGAACGGCTCCAACGCATGAACTAATCATTCAATTTTTATAAAGATTAGACTGCGTCACCAATGCTTTGGGAGCGGATATTTTTGTGCTGAGTTATGCGTCAGGCAGACATGTCGCCCAACAGTTTGGATTCTTAAAATAAGCAAATTAATGTTGTTGTTTTCAACAGCCTCGAAGGTGAAGTTTTTGGTACATTTTGAGCCACACACCACAATGGTTCGGTGATTAAGCCGCTGTGTTGCTGAGCCCAACGAAGCGGATGCCATCGCTGCCACTGTAGCTGCTATTGTGCTGGAAGCTAGAAGCAAAACCGCAAGTTCGCCTAGATTCAGATGGGTGTAAAGATCGCCAGGGGGTGAAAATTATGCTCGGCTGTCAACTGCGGGCTCCTCGCTGCAGAGGTGTAATCTCTGGGTGTTGAACTCCATCATCACTATCAAAGCTATTATGACTGACCCTGGATCCCTGCTTATATGCGTTTTGTGGGCCAGAAGATATTTCTTCGGACATATACACTGTTTTGTCTCTAAAATTAACACGTCTTATCTCTATTCCAGGGGTGCGGTATTGTATCCACTCCGCCTTAAAAGACGCTGTTGAGCCGCTGAGATGCCCCTGGCCTATGCCAATTCCCAAATCTCGAGTAAACTTTTCTGTTTGCGTTTAAATACGTGCCAACACCCCCCATGTTCGACGTAATGAATGACTGTCGCTTTCATGAAGCACTTGCAATTTTAGGGAACTTTATGGCGATAATAAACCACCAGCATTAGGGTGTATTGCGTTTGACCAATATAACGATACAGACGCATACCAGGGAAGTGTATCTTCTTGCGCCTAAGCTCGAGTGAAAACTGGGCTTGAACATTCAGTTGTGTGATGTGTATAACAAGAGTCCGGAATCTAGATAAAATTGCCCCCAGAAGCAACGGCATTCTTCTGTCGGCATGCATTATTGATAATAAATGACGTCGGTGTTTAAAAAAAATGAGTGGAATGTTTATCCTGTTTCTAAAAATATTACACGCCAGTTATTCAACCACAAATCCAACATTTTTAAGGTTTCGGCCAAACATTTTGAAACTAAACATAGATCTCCCGTCTGCACGCAGCACCCACAGACCTCAAGCTTGAACACGTACCGTTTTGTGGTGTAACCATCGCATGCGACACGTCCATGCGCGTTCCTCGACCATTCCTGCCCAAAACACATCGTCGCCACATGTTTGACGGCTTCACAACATGGCCCACCCCGCATTCGGGCATCTCAAAAAATAATTGCGTCCCGCTAGGTTTGGCCACGTATGAACGCTGACATTGGAGACTGGGTACGATTCCCCACACCGGGTCAGCGTTCAAAAATCTAACGGCAACCTTTTCCCTCTGCCTAGCCATTCCTCAGGCACGATAAACACTTTTCCGTCGTTCATGTTGACCTCGTTGGCCCACTACCTCCTTGCCAAGGTTGCTGGTACATCCTGACCGGTGTTGACCGCTTCACACGTTGGCCCGAAACCTGCCCTCTTTCCGACGTCACGCCCTCCATAGTAGCTTCAGCCTTTGTCTATAGCTGGGAGTTGCGCTACGAGTGCCCTTCCACAGTCGTCACCAATCGCGGCCGCCAGCTGAAGTCGTCCCTGTTAACCGAACTACTGCGTCTTCCCGGAACGACTCATCTGCGAACAGCGTCGTACCACCCGCCGTCAAATGGCCTTGTGGAGCGTTTTCATCCACACCTAAAGGCTGCACTCACTGCACACGGCTGTCCTACCAAGTGGGTCCAACAACTACTGTTTCTTATTGCCAGGAACTGTGATCTGGCTTAAAATTGGCGCCCGCGTGCGGGGACCAGCACGTGGAAAAGTAGCGGGAATCTCGGCGTGATGTCACGCGGAGGAGACAGACGAAGACGAGAAAGAAGGAAGATTCTCGGTCGCCATGTTAAAGCTTGTTCTGCCCTGTACTTACTGTAAATACAGTTTGCTTTTCTTGATTTCCGTTCGCCTTTGAGATTCTTTAACAACTGGTGCCGAAACCCGGGAGGTGTGGAACGCCCTACAGTAAAAGAGACAGCGGAAAAGCTTGGGGTGTCCAGCAGGAGGTTAGCGGTGTGACTGGTGTTAGGAAGCAAGGATGAACCGACTGAAGGAGAAGCGTACTGCTCGGCGGCAACAGAATACTCGCCTTATCAATGAAGCAAAAGTCGTCTTGGATACGGCAGACATCGGCGAGCTAGCGGCGTTGCGTGAAAGACTGCAGGCCAACAACGACGAATTGGAAAGGCTTAATGTTTTGTTCGAAGAGCACCTCAAGGACTAAGAGTTCGCAGCGGAAATGGAGGCTGTACTGAAATACGAAGACCGTGGTAAAGGTATGCTCGCTCACTTAAAGTCAAGAGAACCAATGCTTCAATCAAGCCTCGTGTCACCTATCCCAAGAAACCCGTCACATACGAGGGTGGATCAACGCGAGGAACTAGTGCGAGGCAGTTCCGTCAAGCTTCTGACACTCAAACTGCAGTCCTTCGATGGGGAGATATGCCAGTGGCCTAGTTTCTGGAAGCATTACCAGGCGTCTATTCATACCAACGACTGTCTAACTAAGCGAGAAACTTTCCAGTACCTACGTACGCATCTCAACGGCAAGGCAGCTGCGTCTATCGCGGGCCTTCAAGCGACGAGTGAATGCTACGATGATGCCGTCGACAATCTTAAAAGGCGCTTTGGTGACACTCGACGCATCGTTCAAGAGCATCTGGCTTGCTTGAGGACTCTGCCTTCGGTGCAAGCATCGGACGACGTGAAGGGTTTGCGCAAGCTTAAGGACTACGTGCACTGCCACATGAGGGGACTTAAAGTCCTAAACATCAGTTCGGCTACCTATGCGACGATGCTGATGGACATCATACTGGAAGGTTTATCAAGCGACGTCGTCATTCGCTATCATCGACTGGTGGCGACTTCTATGTCCTCATCCACGTCGTGCACTGAACAACAAGACGAAGGCGGGAAGTCGCTATCCCCGGCAACTTGCGAAACAGGCACGGCAGAGCGTGAGATGCAAGGTCTTTTTGAATATCTGCTGGTAGAGGTAGAGAGTCGAGAGCGAAGTGGGTTGGTTGATCGCCAAGATAAAAGAAGTCCTCGATGTGAATTTGACCGCAAACAATTGACGCAACTACCAACTGCACCCGTACTGCATACTGTCGCTCCACAGGAAAACAAGCCCTGCTTTTTTGCTGCTCTCCGAAGCATTCTACCGAGAACTGTGATGTAACTATCACCAAAGAAAAAAACCTGAAGAAGCTCGCCAAAGAGACCCGTTGCTTTCGGTGCACTAGGCGTGGGCATCGTTCAGAGGATTGTCGCCCGAAAGTAAAGTGCAGCAAGTGTCAAGGGAGGCATGTTTTATCTACGTGCGACCCAACGTGGCAACCCAAGAATGCTGAAGTCACCAAAAGTGTGAACGCTAACAGCCATCATACAAGGACGTGTTCATAGTTGACTAACGAGGTACTTCTGCAGATGTTCCGTACTTTGGTTGTCGGAAGTTAGCGTTGCGCGTACATTCGTGCAATATCAGACTGTGGAAGACAGACAACGTTTATTCGGGAGGACATTTCCAAGACCGTATTCCTGAAGAAGCTTGTAACTACGAGTCTCCAGTTGAATACGTTCGGACAGGCGGCTGCAACTTCACAGCGTCGGCGCCTCGTGGAAGTACGTCTTCGCAGTCAGTACGACGGTACGGAGCATCTTATACAAGCCATTGAAGTCCCATTCATTTGCAAGATGTCTAAGTGCCGGGTGAACATGACTTCGTGAAGACACTGGAAGACAGTGGTCACAACATCGCCGACAAACTTTATATACCGGGCATGGCAGCCGTACCTGGTATTGGGCTGCTTGTGGGCTTTGATCACCTCTGGCAGCTGATGACTGGAGAGATAAAGCTCTACTATGGTAATGCAGGCATGGTGGCTCTTGACTCCGTCTTCGGGTGGATGTTTCAAGGACCTCTCTCATTGAGTACATCAGTTAACTTGACGATAACACCTGCGTTCTACGAGTGAGTGCGTCAGCGGAACCAGGAGACTGCATCATGCAGAAGTTCTGAGAGTTTGAGAGCATAGGTATTGTGGACCAGGACAATACTATAAATGAGGCCTCGAACGTTCTTTGTGAGTTCAAGCGTAGCGTCACGTTTCAGGAGGGCCGCTCCGACGTTGTACTCCCATGGAAAGATAATGGTGGTCGCTTGGACGAGAATAAGACGCAAGCTAGGAAGAGACATCTTCCTCTCCGGACAAAATTGCGGCGCCATCCTGAATCCGGGCAGCAATACGACTCCGCCATTCGGTTCTACATGACTTTAGGACACGCAGAACGGGTAGAGGGAATCGGACCGTCATCCTTTCCGGTGTACAACATGCCGCATCATGGAGTGATTCGCAGGAGTACACGACTACCAAGGTCCGAGTGGTTTTCGACGCATCGTCACAAGGGCCACAGTGCACGTCCCTCAATGAACACCTGGAAAAAGGTCCAAGGCTTCTGGCGGACTTGCGCCCACTGTTGATAAAATTTTGGTTGCATCCCATCGCTCTGACCGTAGATATCGAAAAGGCGTTCCTGCAAATCTGCATTCGAGAGCAAGACAGAGATGCACTGCGATTTCTGTGGTTCAAGCAAGTTCCCTCGAACGAGAGTCCTAACCCTGAAGTGGAAGAACTGGGGATGACGAGAGTACCGTTTGGTACCACAGCAAGGCCATTTTTGCTGAACGCCACCTTACAACATCACCTGAGACTTGTCACCGGCTCCTTTAGAGACACGGCTGCCCCCTAATCGCGAAGTGTTTTACGTGGACGGCTTGCTCGTGGGCGCCGACACCGACGAATAGGCGCAACGTGCTTTCACTGAAGCTAACGCTATACTAGAGTTAGCAGGTATGCGTGTTAGGAAGTGGACCTCTAACTCGACACACCTACAGCAGCTGTTAGAGCAGGAAGAAGGCATCACTTCTACCGACGGAACACTCAAGATTCCTGGCATGGTATGGGAGCCCCGCAGAAATCTCAAGACAATAGCTTCAAAGCTTGTACTTAGTTTTTTTTACAAAGATCGAAACTCCAAAATATCAGTGCTCCTTATAGTGGCACGAATTTTCGATCCTCTCGGAATAATCGCACCATTCACAGTTCAAGCCAAGATATTCCAAGAGATATGGAAACGGGATGTCTCTTGGGATGAGGATCTTCAACTTGACATGGGCGTGCAATGGCGACGTTGGAGATCGGACCTGCAGGAACATGGCAGCGTCAAAATTCCTCGCTGGGTACATTTATCCCCACAGACTACGGCCGCTCAACTGTACATATTTTGTGACGCGAGCCCAAAGGCATATGGAGCATGCGCCTATTTAAGGCTTCAAGACAACAGCAATTGCGGGAAAACAGAACTGGTGATGGCCAAGTCAAGAGTCGCTCCTATGAAGACGTTGACATTGCCGTGACTCGAGCTTCTCGGCGCCGTCCTCGGGGCCCGGATGTCAAATTTCATGGAAGCATCTCTTGCCAAAGTACCGTGCAACGTCGAAACTATATTTTGGACAGACTCCTGCATCACTATGCATTGAATTACGGTTAATCTATCACAATGGAAATAATTTGTCAAAAAATCGAGTCGCTGAAATTCAAAGACTGACGGCTAGGACACACTGGTGGCATTGTCCTGGAAATTTTAATACTGCCGATCATCTCACTCGCGGGGTGTCATCGCACATTCTGAAAACGGATGAACGATAGTGGCATGGACCCACGTGGTTACTGAAAGACCCAACAGATTGGCCTATAGAAGAGTCAGAGATTGGGTTGAAAGGCGTCGACGAAGAAAGAGAAAGATGTGTGCAAATCGGCTTTGTGAGAACTTTGAATCATATCTTGCACTTGGCGCGGTATTCCACCCTGTGGCGAATTCTCCGAATCACCGCTTGGATTCTGCGATTTATCAGAAATTGTAGACATGTTGCCAACCGGATATCTACATCTATCTCAGTGTGAGAGATTAAGGATGCGGAATCGTACTGGATCCACGTTGTTAACGAGACAGTTACGGTGAGGAGATCGAGCCGCTCTTGAATCAAGCTCCTCTGGGCTGCCGATCAAGCATTCGAACGCTCAGTCCGTTTCTTGACTCAACGGGATTTATGCGTGTGCGAGGCGGGCTAGAGTTCTCTCAAGAAGAACAGGAAGTCAAGCACCCTCTCTCACTGCCACCTTCTCACGCGTTCACCGAACTTGTCATTCACGATTGCCACCAACGAACCCTTTATGGCGGGACTCAAGACACATTGACCGAGCTAAGATAGAGATTATGGGTCCAGCGCGAAAAACAAATTGCAAAAAAGGTAATCGGCAGATGCAATGCTTGCCTAAGGACACGACTAAGGCTAGCCAGCGCACCTGTAGCCCCTTTACCTGGTGATAGAGTGCACCGCTCGGATGCCTTCAAGGTAGTAGGGATAAACTTCCCTGGACCTCTTTATGCTCGCTCTGAAGGTTCATCTGCGAAAGTATACATTGCATTGTTTTCATGTGCAGTTTGAGAGCCCTGCATTGGGAGTTGGTTTCGAGACTGTCGAGTGAAGCGTTCCTTCTAGCCCTACGAAGATTCACGTCTCGCTGTGTACTCCCAGCTGTCTTCTACACGGACAACGCACGAACTTTCAAAAAGGCATCCAAAGATATTGCATCGTCGAAAGAGGCGTTTCTGGACGTAACGTATAAAGATTACTGTGCTCAAACACGCGTGCAATGGAAGTGTATTGTAGAAAGAGCGGCGTGGTGAGGCGGATTTTGGGAGCTTATGGTGCGAACCGTAAAATCCTGTTTACGGCGAATCCTGGGGAAAGCTGCACTCATGACTGAAGAACGGACGACTGTACTTCAAGAGGCAGAGGCGGTAATTAATTACCGGCCGCTCACGTACCTTTTTGCAGCACGAAATGACCCAAAGGTACTCACGCCCGCACACTTCCTAATAGGAAGGAGGCTTGTTACGGTACCTGCGGGTCAACCACCAACAGCGGGATCAACAAGAGGCGAAGTCACGCGAAAGTGCCTCCATCGTAAACGGCTTGCGGAACAGTTCTAGGGGAGACGGCGCAAGGAATATTTGTTGCAGTTGCGCTCTTTCCACCATGCGAAAAATGTGCCCACCCACGAGCCTAAAGTTGGAGATTTGGTGCTTGTGCACGATGCAAAAGATCCTCGACAAATGTGGAACACTGGTCGGGTTATACAAGTTATCATGGGACGCGACCACAACGTCCGAGTGCATTGTGAGGATTTCTAGAGGAGCTACATTGCGACGACCGGTGTAGCTACTGTACCCAATAGAGGTTACTGCCGCGTAGACGGAGATTACAACCCTCAGTGCTGGGTCCGGGAGGACATTTTTTATTGCCAGGAACTTTGATCTGGTTTGAAATTGGCGCCCGCGTGCGGGGCCCAGCACGTAGAAAAATAGCGGGAATCTCGCTCCGATGGCACGCGGAGGAGACAAACAAAGACGACAAAGAAGAAGGAAGATTCCCGGTCGCCATGTTAAAGCTTGTTCTGCCCTATACTTACTATATATACAGTTTGCTCTTCATGCTTTCCGTTCGCCTTTGAGATTCTTCAACAATTACCTATAACGCTCCTTGGCATCCGGTGCGTATACAAAGTGGGCCTCTCATGCACGGATGATGAGCTCGTCTATAGTACATCTCTGCGTTTGCCTGCAGACTTGTTGGACGAGTCTTCACACCCCGTCCCTACCAGCGAGTACCTCGATCAACAACGAAAGGTTTTTCGGCAACTTCGGGCTCAACCCACGCGCCTTTCAAAGCACCACACGGCTTACACACACCCAGGCCTTAAAACTGCCAGGCATTTGTTCTTCGTAACAGACCCGTCCGAGGACCACTGTGGCCTCATTACCTTGGTTCGTACCTGGTCGTGGACCGCCGCACGTCGACATTCGTACTAGAGATCAACCACTCTCAAGACAGTGTCGCAATAAAACGACTGAAACCCGCGTACTTTGAGCCGATTGAAGTCACTTCGTTGGAACCTGCTCTGCCCCCTTTAGCAAGACCACTTCGACGTGTCTGCGGGAAACACGAATGAGTTTTTCGCTCGTCACTCCCGCTCCTCTCTCGGGGGGGAGCCCTGCCACAGCAGCTCCCGCGACATCGCTATATCAAGTTCCACACCGCGCGAGGCAGCCCAAGTGACATGGCGTGACAGGTGTGGCTGCACGAGCGCTGGAATTCACGGGGTCTCGCAGAGTTCCTACAAAAAGTGAATCTGTCTTCTCTTGCGACGAACGGTCGTCTTGCCTAAGGCTCCTTTCTTTACCCCACATAGCGCCTAGAAACGAAACAGAGACATCTTCGTTTCAGGGCCTTCGAGACCAGGGCGTGAAGGGAGTGCGAAGAATAACCATGCGTCAAAGTGACACCAAAATCCGTAGAAAACACTTGATCTTGACATTTCACTGCTCAATGCTCCCCGAGTCGGTGAATGCAAGCTGCATACAATGTCCAGTACGACCTTACATACCAAACCATTCCCACTGCTTAAAGTGGCAGTGGTTGGGGCATGGTACAAACTCTTGCCGCGGAAAAACGACCTGTGCCAAATGCGCCGCACAGGATCACCCGACAAGTAATTGCAACTCCAGCACCATCACGTTTGTAAACTGCGGGGGACCATACGCGGCGTACTCCCGCAATTGTGAGACATTCTAATAATCAAAGAGGTTCGCCTCTTTCCCACTGGGTAGGTACACCGACGCAGCTCGTCGGGGGGGGGGCGGAGCGTCGTCTGGTTTCGACGGGGAACCAATACCGCGAGTTGGAATTGGTTCCTCAGGTTGCCTCAGGCAGGCCTCAGGCAGCGAACCCGTCACCACGCCACTTGCTGAGACAGCAGTGGTTGTGGTGCCAAATGCTTCCGCCGGGACCATCGCCGCTCCCGCCGCTTCCTCCCCGTCTTCCAGTGCATAGGAGGGTGCCGTGGCAATTGATACTGAGGGCCCCGCATCAGCTCCCACCGCACCACACCGCCCGTGTGAACTCTGGCGACCCCGACGCCCACGGTGGTGGCCACTCAAACGAAGGCCCCTCGATGGGGGGCGAAGTCCAAGGGGACCGGTCTGTCGGGTACCCTTTTGACATCTGACGAGGCGATTAATATCGTGCCGTCCGTGCCTGCATCGCAGCGCAAGGAGCTGACCCCGACGTCCAAGCAACAGAGGCCCAAAAGCACCTTCCGGGAGTACAAGCCCCGAAAGAGGGCACACACACACACACACACACACACACACACACACACACACACACGCGCGCGCGCGCTTGCACACACACACACACACACACAAACTCCAGTCATCCTAAAATGTAAATAATTGGTACAGAAAACATCCTTCAGTGGAATTGCAGAAGCCTCGGTAAAAATATTGATGATGTGTATGAGATGCTGCATGCCAATCAGACAAGTATCATGTGTCTATAAAAAACATCAAAATTCCAACCAACAAATTTCTTAAACAGGTAGATGGTATTCAGAAAGCACAGGGTTGGCTGCACACACTCTGCCGGTGGTGTCACCATTGTCACCCGGAAATCATTAGCATGCCACCCTCTCTCTTTAAACAGTGTTGTTGAGGCTGTAGCAATCCGTACGATATTATTTAACGGGTTGCTAATGGTATGCCTGATCTGCATCTCCTGATTTTGCACTTGTGAGCTCTCATTTTGAGGCGCTGGTTGACCAGCGACCCGACCATACATCCTCATAGGAGACCCTAATGCGCACAACTCTATTTGGGGCTCCTCCCGAACGGATGCCCGAGGTCGCCTGATAGAGAAGTTTCTTGCATCCTCTGGAGCATGCCCTCTCAACAAAAAAACAGCTTACATACCATAACTTAGGACACAATACATACTTACATCTCGACTTGGGTATTTGTTCCTTAGTTCTTTTTCCATTTATTCAGTGGGGTTTGGGCACGGACGTATATGATAGAGAACACTACCACACTTCACTATCGTATATAGGTAAAGGCCCAAGCGCTCCATCTCCCCTCAGCAGGTTTAATGAATCAAAAGCAAACTGGAACACCATCACAGAAATATTTGAACTACACCACACATCCATACAACACATACACGTGGATGAAGCAACCCTTCTCATCACGGCGCACATCCTCGACGCCGCCGAAAAGTCCATTCCCCACGCCTTCGGTAACCCCACGGAACCAAAGGAGGCCGTGGTGGAATGAGGATTGTAGGCGGACGCGTGAGGCCCAGAACGGGGCGTGGGGTATCCTCCGTTGTTACCCCACATAGCACAATCTCGTCTCCTTTAAACGGGCAAAAGCCCTTGGGAAGCGTGTGTGCCGTGAGACGAAAAGGGAGAGTTTGCGCGCCTTTCTTACGTCCATCAACTCATACACAGACACAATGTATGGACAGGAATACCCAAACTTAATGGACAACAGACACACAGCCTGCCCCTTGTCAGCACAACACGGGGCAAAGTTGAAGACCAGGCTAACGCGTTCTCGCAACACTTCCAACATGTGTGCAGCTCTGCACACAACGCAATCATTTTTATGAAACACAAAACATCTGCAGAAAAGAACCCCTTACATGACCAAGAAAAATAGAAAGGGGCTTACAATGGCGAATTTACACTTCATGAGTTAGGGCTGCCCTGAGAACATGTAAGACTTCAGCTGCGGGTGCAGGCTACATTACATACAGAAGAATAGAACACGTACATGCAGACGCACTAGAAACACTTCTCCACTTATAAAATAGGATAAGGCTTTCGGGGCCTTCTCCCGATCCCTCCCATGCCTTGTAGGGCTGCCATAGTAATAGCCTTTCTTCAAGATGGAGAGGATCCCAGACTACTCGCAAGTTATCGTCCCATCGCACTGACAAGTCTGCCTGTGCAAGCTTCTTGAGAAGATGATTAACAGAAGACTTGTGTAGTGTTTGGAGCACAACGGTCTTCTCGAGAGCTGCCAGGCAGGCGTCATGGTTGGGCGATCCACGAATGATCGACTTCGGGCCTAAGAGTCATATATAAAAGATGCCTTTGTTTACAAAGAATATTGCACGTCCATATTTTTGACATTAAAAAGCATATGACACGGCGTGGTGCTATGGCGTCCTAATGACTTGAAATATTTTGGAATATCTGGAAATGTGTTGAACATACTTGAAAGCTACTTGTCTAACAGAACATTTCGCGTGAGAGTAGGTTCTGTGCTTTCCAGAGTTCATGTACAAAAAAAAACGGTGTGCATCAGGGTAGAGTATGGAGCTGCACATATCTTATTGTGAACATGAACTCACTTCGAACAATATTTTTTTCTATGTATGTAGACAATATTCAGATATCTTTCAAATCCTGTAATCTGTCCCTGTGCGAACGGAGAGTCAGCTTGTCGTAATAAACTCCCTCGCTGGGCAGATCAAAATGAATTTAAACTGAATCCTACAAAAAGTACCTGCGTCGTATTTTAAAAGAGGCGTAGGATCCACGCGGTTCATTACAATTAAATTTAGGGCAACTCAATTTCTGTAAAAATTAACATAATTTTTAGGTGTTTTTCTAGATAAAAGTATCACGTTTATTGGCCACATCAAACATATCAAACATTAATGCTTGAAAACAGTCAACATTCTTAAACTCGGGTCCCACTAGTCCTACGGTGCGGACAAACAACTCCTTTTGCGTGTTTTTTTCCAGTTTGGTGGGTTTTACCTTGGACTACGGGGGTGTGGTATGTGGGTCGGTAACAAGAAGAGCACTCGAAATGCTCGACCCAATACTGCACTTGGGGCTTCTCCTTTCGTGTGGTGCATTCCGTACTAGCCCTGTCTAGAGTCTTTATGCAGAGCGTGACCAACGGACAAACAACTCCTTTTGCGTGTTTTTTTCTAGTTTGGTGGGTTTTACCTTGGACTACGGGGGTGTGGTATGTGGGTCGGTAACAAGAAGAGCACTCGAAATTCTCGACCCAATACTGCACTTGGGGCTTCTCCTTTCGTGTGGTGCATTCCGTACTAGCCCTGTCTAGAGTCTTTATGCAGAGCGTGACCAATGGTGCTTATGCGAACCTATACTGACTTGTTATATGCTTTTAAAGTTTCATCGAGGTATGACCATCCTAATAAACCTATTCCTAATTATGCCTCCACCACATCCCAGATTTCTTTCAAATTGCCCAACCTTCTCTGCACCTTTCTCACTGAGAGTCAAAGAGCTGGTGTCTGAACTGATGGTTGCCTTTTTAGATACCTGTAAAATATCCTGTAGCATCTTTTACCCCCATGGAAAGTTCGTCCTGTGTAATGCGACTTGTGATTTTTAAAAATTTGAAAAAAATCGAGTTCCAGGAAGCGCAATTCTGCAGCACTTCCTGTTTCTATAGGATAAATATCGCTGTGCTAAATTTTACACCGATTCCTCGAAAACATCATCCACCATGTCCTGTGGTGCGCATGGTCCCAATTTTATTTCAAGTAGAACCTTGAATATAAATCCTAGTATCATTACGGCGGAAGCATACGCCATTTTTCTTGTTGCAAATCATGTCATTCAACATAACAACCTAAGGCTGTCATTTATACCGGCTCGTTGAGTGTGGTGCAAGCATTGCCATCCACAAAGTCTTCCACAAACAATGTCATCAATCTAATCCTCAAGACCCTTATTTTTGCATATGCATAGAATCTTGAACTGACTGTTTGTTGGGTCCCGGGCCTCTAGGGAATCTCGGGAAATGAGACAGCATATAATTTTGCCTCTGCTGCACTCACAAACACGGTACACCCTACACCGACCTGAAATTACACATAAAACAACTACGTAAAACATGGCAAAAACATTGGAGTGAACAGACACACAACAAACTGCACATTGTAAAACCACACGTGTGACGATACACAACACATTCACACTACAGACACACCGAAGTGGCCTTAGCTAATTAACGGAGAGGCCACACACACGTAACACACTCCCACGTGCTCACTGGATCTCGAAGACCCATGTGCAGCGGGTGTCAACAAGGCCTATCCCTAATCCACATACTCATTCAATGCAAGGCAATGGACATAACACGGCAAAAACACTTCCGACATCTATACACATAACATATTCCACCACACCCATCATACTTCCCAGAATGTGGGCCTATGTTTTTAATCAAACGTCTTTTTGAGTTTCTTACCGACATACCATTTTTACATCTCATTACTTATCCTACATCTTGACAACCTGACCCTTTACACCAGTCGTCTTCATTACGCTGTGTTTTATTTTTGTTGATTTTTGCCTACATATTGTACTTTTACTTTCACATCGCTCTCATAAAATCACTTTTGTTTGGTGCGGTTGGCCCTTATTTGGCGCTGCGCAATTCAAATCCAAACATCATCAACGTCATGCTTCTCAAAGTGTCGATTCTTGTAACAAAGGGATATCCGCTCCTCAAAATGCCTTGAATTCCCGTTCGCCGTTTGCCAACTGCGTCTGAAACACGCGGCCATTGTGCGTTTCTCTGCGAGAGACGCATAACCCTCATGTTCCTTTGTGGCACGGCAACCTTCGCACTCGGCTTCCTCAGTGATTATGAACTACATCCTTTGAAACACTTTCTGCGTGGAAGCAGACGCTTTGTCGCAGCCAAAAACAGCTTTGCGGTATATTATAAAACGATTGACTCAAGTGATTGGTAATAGGTAATGTTGGTATCCTATTTATTTGGTGCTAACGGGCCCCGTGTTTATAAAAAAGCCTGGGAGCTACTATGAACAGCTCTTTTTTGCCTACAATATGTTGGCTGTTTTGGAATCACAGAACATGAAATATAAACACTACAATGATTCCGACGACCTTAGTATACTGCATTTTTGGAGGTCGCACTATGTTTTAGTGATTGCACTGAATATACTGCACAGGCCTAACGAGAAAACAAAATTGGAGAGTAGGCAAGGCTTAGGGGAGAATAAATAATATTTCTGAAACACAAATAATTCATGGGCAAAGACATTGCAATTCGTGGCACCTTTAGCAAGAAAACAGCGCCAAAAAGCAGATGCTCTGCCAAACGGTACCAGACAAAATTGTGAATTAGCACTACGCTTTTTCTAAATGAAGCTTTTACGAACAGAAAATCGGCACAGTCGTGTTTATATGACGTTACCTGAGCAGTATTTCCGACGTCTCTGAACTGAATGAGGGATAACTCAAAAGTGTCTTGACATAAACAACGAAAATTTAAGTAAAATAGGCAGAACATCTTTATTTTTACAATATGCCCCAAACCTTGATTGCGGTAAAACAAAAAAAATTGTTGGCGAGTGGATATCCTCTCTTCTTTCTATGGTCTTTCCCCAAGACGACTCGGAAGAAAACAAGTGTTTGTAAGGCGCTTCACCGAGGTAGAATTTTTTCTTAACCAGATTAGGTGGAACTATTAGATGGTCCTAAATTTAGAACTCGAACATATATAGGGCTATTCCTCTAGTTTGAAAGCGCTATTACATATTCGTAAAGTGTTGTAGTGCAATCACGCTCCGTGAGTTTTTTGTGTGAGTGTTTTCGTAACTTCTGCCTATGCAACAAAAAAATGAAATAAACTCAAGAGAATCTCATTATTTTTGTATTGCCGAAAGCCCTGTGTGGACATTAACTATTGTTTGAGCTGTGTACCCTCCGCATGCTGAGAAAGCCTTCCTGATACAAACTGAACGCCCGCTATCGCGTGTTACCGAACAGCAACTCAAATATGGCAGTTGGTGCTTATCTTCTGCCGTCTTTGGCTGCAAAAATGCAAAACCCATTTACATGCTACAGGTGTCGCGAGATGCAATGGGCATCATCAGTACTTAGCGCAGACGTCTTTGCAGATGAACGTTTTACTCGGTGAAACTTTTGTATTTAGGACGACATGGGCCCCATAAACAGGCCCAAGAATAGAACCATCGTTTGCAAGCGCTTTACTTATAGCGGTTGCGTCAGCTGTAATTAATTTTGCCATATTCAATGTGTATTCTTCTGAACCTGTATATGACAAAAAAGGACTGTGAAAAACTACCAGGAATTTTAACGGCTGTTTGAAATATATAAAATGACTTTTTGCAGATACAATGTTGATGTAGCCAGCACGTATCTACCTGCGAAATTGCGTACACTGGTTCCACAGAAAATTTCACCACATCGCGGTTCAAAAATCCACAAAACATATTACACACCTTGTTGGTCCTTTGTGTAAGGAACCAAAAAAACAGCGTACTGTGTGAACTTTTTTTCGAACGTACGGTGAAAGTCTAGCGCATAAACGCAGATTTCTATCTTGAACTGCAAAGTCTGGGAAACAATGGGTATTGCGCAGCGACAAGACAATGGCCTTTGCTCCGTCTTGAGATGCTTTGTTCAACCCCCACAAAAATCTTCCTGGAAGAGGTAAAAGTTCTACAAATACTCAAGACAGTTGGGTTCAATATTAGGGAGATACCGCGTCTAAGAAAGGTGTAGGCGTATTTTTTAAAAAGAAAAGCGGTTGTCGCTAGAGTGCAATGAAATATGTAGCAATGTCTTTACCTCTCCACTGCAATCTTCACTTTGTTTTATATATAGTGAACTACGAAAATAAAAATATTATTCGCTGAAACGATTAGGTTGTGGTTTTATTTTGTGACTGGTATATTGATGATTATTTAGTTTTGACTTTCTAGGGCAAAAAAACCTATAATATATTATGTTGCTTCTTGGGGCATTGCCTTTCTGCCTAGAGATATAATGCGCAAACAAAAAATCCCTGAAAGTTTGAAAACGCTACCTTAAGGCGCAAACAAAAGTCCAAAAATGATGCGCACAATTGTGCAAGAATATTCCACATAAAGTGGAGTACTCTATGCATAAAAAACAATTCAGCAATTATTAGAGTTACGACACGTTTCGAAGGAAAGTGCTCGAAACAAAATGGATATTAACTTTTAAAAATGCAAGATTTTGTTCTGCCGTGAGGGTGACAAGCTTTCCCTAGAGAGGGGACGAGCCAGAAACTTCTTCACTAACACCGCTCGAATATTGTAATAAAGCAAAGCTAGACACAGGTAATGGATTGTGTTATAATTTTTAGAAACTTTCTTTACGAACGTCTGTTTCGACCAGCCCAACATTTCTAGATTATCCGTAGGTTTTCGAGAGTACAAACAAGCTTCATCAACAAAACCTCATAAGACATAAATGGGCTTTCAGCAAAACAGGTTTTCGTTGATAGCGCCAACAAAAAAGATTGGCCTAGACGATTTCGTGTTACCACACAGCAAGGTAGCCAAAAAAGACCACCTTGATATGTACACAATAGTAACACCTCTGCGAAGAAGAGGTGGCTCCACGGTAATCTTTACGCTAAGATTGAAACCATGTTCAGCGCAACACCTTTCACACAACAAGGTTTCTTCGAACATCACAGGTGTAAAATGTATCACCATGAAAACTGAATTGTATACACCCAGAGAAGGTGTGATACGTTGTCGCTCTTCGCAATTGCGTCTGAGAAGAGGTATCTTGGGAAGGTGGCTGAGAGGGCCAAACCAGCAACAAACGGAGAGACAAGGGCCCCGAAATCAACTTCCCCAAGAAACCGATAATGCTGCAGCGGAAGCAGTGGGACGGAGAACCTGAAGGTTACCAAACGAAGCTAAAGTTATTACTCCAATAGACCGCGAGGTGTCTACAGCCGCACTCACACGGGCAACTATGCCCGGATAGCGTTACTCAAAAATGTGGTGTGGAAACGGTACCATGTGGAAGACGAATAAAACGTCACGAATTCACTCCCATTAGAACATGACGGTGCACTGAACGCAAAAAAAGAAATTCGATAATTTTCACGAAGTGCATTTGCATTTCTGTCATACCAAGAACGCTTAGGTGGTTCAAAAGTGTTTTTTATATACTAATAGTGGTCAGTGACTGACATTGTACGTGGTGAGTATGCTAAGACAATCCTAATTGTGTTCTATTTGCACTACGTTATGACATTTGTTTTATAAGTGCCACAACTGTGGTTCCCTTTCTTGCGATGATTATCTTACTGTAACAACCAATAAAAAGTTACAGGTCGAAGTACAAAAAGTGAAATTATTTATACGGCTGTCGAAGTTAAACCACAAACTTCTCGTTAATAAATAACAAAAAGGAAGCCTACTGGTTAAAAAGAGCGATATTAGATCTAGCTCTTGATGAAAGGTTCAAGGGTATTTAACTTATCCCCGAGAGAAAATAATTTCGAAATGCAAGGATAGCATGGGCGGAATCATAATCAAGATGTTTGGTTCTAACAGAAAAAGTGGCGCTAGAACGTCTTTTGCCAAAAGCTGTGGTGATTGGTGGCTACACATTTTGCCAGACGTACGTCTCACCACCGACAAGCATTCACTAGCGCACTGATAGAGCGTGTTCACTTGAACTTCTCACTTATATTGCAGGAGACATACACAGAACCGTGTTTGAGTAAATTCGTCACCATGTTCAAGTACATCGCCCTTCAGAAGTTCGGAGAGTGTGGCTATCTTCTCCTCTTGAACGACATTACATTGTTTTTACGGCCGTGTAAAAAAATAGACTGTCTTTAACAAATTTTTGCCTAATTATGTCTTATCTGTACCTTTCATAGAATCATTTGTACGAGTCATTCAACCCTCTCTTGTAATGTCGTATGAAAAGGTGCTACACCTTGAGTAACTACATTTATGTTTTAGTAATCGTTAAAAAAGATCACTTTTTATAGAGTTTTTATTGTAACAAAACACCTGTTTCTATTATTATTACGAAAAATGTGTCCCAAAATAATACAACCTGGACGAGTGTCAAAATTTTTCCGCACACGACTAACCGAACCGCCGCTTATTGAGTCTAGTGCATGTTCTGCTCACGGGATACTTTAGCCTGTAATGCTAATACCATAATTATTACAATACCCGTTACATTCAGTAAAATTAATTTTTGTTAAGGCGTTTTGTCGTTTCGCCTTGCAAATGCCTTTTGTACATCTTTGTACACCGACTGACATCAAACAGTTTGTCCACATGGCTTGTAATTGAAAACTTCACTTCCTGTGTCCCCTGGTGAGCGCGTGCTGATACCGATCTGTGACTGGCGCACAAAAGTGTCGCAGCCAATTTTTATAAATTTTTTCTAAAACAACTGCTAATAGGCCCTACCCCCCTAAACTTACATATTTTTAAAAGTTATCCATGCCAAATCTGTTTGGAAGCCTCACATTTGAATCCAAAAAAATTAGTAGGTAGAACTTCGGCTACGATAGGTATCTGCGATGAATAAAGATTTTGTTCGAGTTCGACACACACCCCAGTAGGAAAAAACGGTCGGTAATTCACATCCAGAAGTGTTCTGTGGATGTTTGAAAAAGGTAATTTAAAAGGGCAATAGAGACAATGTGCCAGTCTGACTCTTTATAAATACTGTTCTTTCGCAATCACTTCAATACAATTTTATCGCTAACTTACAAAAACTAGTGACGACCGCAAAGAAAACACACAAAGCAGTTTCAAATCTCCAGACAATTTTCAGACTTCCTAAGACGTCGCATAGTCTGTTCCATTGATTTGCGGCCGCAGAGCAAACCCATATCAACACGCAATAAATTGTAACTGTAATGTCGCTTGTTGTTATATATGACCGTATCACTTGATTGGTAACGGGTAGGTAAACCTTTCAGCCATGGTGGGGTCAATTGACGCCATCACAAAAAACGTTTACGCCATCACACAAAACTGATAATTTCTTGGGGAATTGTCCTCCAATGATGTCTCAGTTTCGTGCCAGAATACAGGAGCAGGCTATTGAATTTCCCCTAAGGCGGCTTCCTCCGGTGGCATCGCTTGGCCCCGGGGGCTTGTTTCGACGCCTTGTTATGCCCTAACCACATGGACGCGACATAACGCGTCAGGCAAGTGGCGGCGTCGTTCGGTGGCCATGCGCGGACACGCTGTAAAGGGCGAGTAACCCCGTCAAACCGGCGAAGTTACGCGCCAGCCGCTGCATCGGTGTGCGGCGCTGGACACGTTTTTTTAACCATGCCATTCGGTTGAAGTCATTTATGAGCAGGTATTATCGATTGTCAAACTGCAGTTATCAAGACCGTAGCTTTATATAACATATATATACATATATTTGCGGGCATACATAGACGTGTTTTTAAATGTATTTCAGCCCGCACGGGGCACCTTGAGTATTCGTGGTGACGGTGTTGGCGACACCGCTGACCCCGAGCCCCCATACTCACGCCGTAACCGACCGTGGCAATGATTTTTCAGGTGAAGGGTAGAAACCTCAAACTGTGGCCGTCCGAGTTGTGGTCAAGCTTCGGCGGATGGACTCCCTGTCTGTTTACCACGCAGGGAGCTCCATGATCTCTTTGACCATGGGGGTAAATTCAAAGAAGAAAGTACCATCGTTCCCTGCTTTATACTATGGCGCATGGTATTATCTAAACCCCTTCTTCAAAATTATTCGGCCTCGAAAAGGGCCCGCACCGAAGCAATATTTAAACCCCCACCGAACGTCGTCTTCAATAACCCAGACAACTTTGCTAGCTTCCTAGTCATGCAGACAGTTGACAAAGCCACCCCAATATCTTCAAAATTTGTGTTCCTGATCGCCACGTTTATTGAAGGTATAGTTTGAAAAAACTATGACTCAAAGAAACTTGCATCTGGTGACATGCCTATTGAGGTCAGAACTAAGGAAAAATCTGCTAACCTTCTGAAACAAACATGCATAGGTGTCTTACAGATCACTGTAACACATTACCGAACCCTCAACAGCTGCCAAGGTGTGCTCTCGGAAACTTAACTCATACATAAAACTGAGGCAGATATTCTTGAGGGCTTGCGTGAGCAAGGAGTGACTGGTGTTAGACGTCTCACAATGAGGCGCGATTGAAATGAGATTAAAACCAAACATATCATCTTGACTTTCGATTGTAGTACGCTCCCCGAATCTGCCCAAGGCGGGTTTCTCCACTTTTAGATAAGGGCGTACACCCCAAGCGCGCGGCGTTGCTTCAAATGTCAAAGATACGGGCAAAGTAGCAACAACTGTCGAGGGCAAACACATGTGCAAAATGCTCGAATCACGACCACCAGACCGATGAGTGTAACGCAACGCAATTTCACTGTGTTAACTGTGAAGCATCCCACCCCGCGTCTTCCTGTTCTTGCAAAAAATTCAAAAATGAGAAAGAAATCATAAGCCTCAAAGTGACCCACAACCTGTCTTGCCCAGAAGCTCGAAAAACACATTCTATGCTTCCCTCGTGAAGTTACGCTGACGCTGCTCACCGAGGGGTGGGGTGGCGTCAGGTTTCCGTGGCGACCCAGTGCAGCAACGCTGTCCTGGTCCCAACCACGCCCCCCACTGGGCTGGCTTCTGCTTCCCAAACTTTTGTACCACAGCCTGTGGATTCTGCTGCGGCTGAGGTGGCAACGAACACTGTAGGTGGAGATGGCTTGCATTCCTCTCCTACTGCGCTGTCGCCTTGGGCACAGTAGGCAGCGAGATGGGGAGCCTTGCATCCACATCTACACGCACAACACCACTACAGCCGGCATTGGCCCACGCGGCAAACACGGGTTCAACTCCCCGAGTTCCACGGCCAAAGGAGGGAGATCCTGCATTTACTCCTTTGCTGTCGGATGAAGAGATGGATGGAACACCCCCCCCAGCTCGGTCAGCTGTTCAGCCAAACGAGCAGCGCGGCAACATCGGCCGCGGGAAAAAACCAGCTCTGCGCATAACTGGCCTTAATGCGGGCTCAGTAACGTAGATAACACCACCCGTCTGCTAAACGCCAATACACGCTGCACTCTCTCTTTAAACACTTATAGTAGTAGAATGGATTACACAATGAAACGCAGGGGCTTAATTAAAAACCTAAACGACATATACGAAATTCTTCATAAAAACCTATCAAGCATTTTATGTCTTCAGGAAGCACAATTACAATCGAAACAAACAAACTTTCTGAAGCGCTGTTTGTGTTTAGGAATTATAGAAACGACTGTTCTCTTTCCTCTGGTGGTGTAGCTACAGTTATACAACATTCTATTCCCTGTCAATTTGTCCCTTTGTCCACAACTCCCTAAGTGGTTGCTGTAAGTGTAATAATCACCGACAGGGTAATAACGATAGCTTCAATATATATTCCCCCTAACTTTTCCCTTTTCAGTCCACAATTTTAATTCCTAATTAACCAGCTACCGGATCCATTCCTACTGGTGGGTAACTTTATTGCCCACAGAAACCCGTGGTGATCTGAACTCGAAGATGGCCGGGGCCGTTTAATAGAACGATTCTTGCTCTCATCTCGTGCGTGTATATTTAATAAAAAGAAACCAACATACTACAGCCCAACACACAACACGTACTCCCACATCGACTTAGCAATAGGTTCATCCATCCTCTTTCCTTTGTTCGAGTGGAATGTGGACTCCAACCCCTATGGAAGTGACCACATCCCTGTCACTCCTAAATGTCTAGATACACTCTCTGACAGTTCAATTTACCATAAAAGGTCCAAAAAATTTGTGCAGACAGAGTGGCTTTTAAGCAAGGATCACATCTGTCCTACACATTCATACAACACTTACATATCGATGAACCTTGTAGAAGTGTCACCGCCCACATTATAGAGGCTGCCAATAGTTCAATTCCTCAAACCTCCCGCACTCTTCAAAATTCCAGCGGGCCCTGGTGGAACGAGAAATGTCTAAACGCGCGCAAAGCGCAAAACAAGGCCTGGAGAAACACCCGAAGGTACCCAAAACGGCACAGATTGTAATTGCTTTCAAGCGTGCCAAGGCAGTTGGAAGGCGTGTTAGAAGGCGTATTAACTCTTACAGTGACACAAGCAAGGTGTGTAACCGAATAAAAAGTTCAAAGGGCACGAAATAACCTTGCCTCTTGTTAGCACCACTGATAACACATTAGAAGACCAGGCGAACACATTAGCCAAACACTTTGAACTTATATCAAGCTCTTCACATTACACAGACCGATTTATTAGGTAGAAAATACCTGCTGAACGTAAATCCATTAGTGACATCAAGAAATAGTCACAAGACTTATTACAACAGTCCAGTTTACATCAACGAGCTTAGGGTTGCCTTTGCGGCTTGTAAGACATCAGCACCAGGTGCATACCAAATCACATACACAATGATTCAACACCACCACGCAGACACATTCGAAACACTCCTTTAGCTGTTTAACAAGATTTGGAGTACAGGACATGTTCCACGGGCGTAGAAAGAGGCAATTGTGTTACCATTGCTTAAACCAGCGAAAGATGCCCCTTCTCCTTCTAGCTATCGGCCAATAGCACTTACTAGTTGTTTAAGTAAACTGTTCTAGAAGATTGTCAATAGAAGGCTCATGTACTTTTTTAGAATACCACGGTATTCTAGATAGCTGCCAGGCAGGTTTCCGTTCGGGAAGATATACAACCGACCAGCTTGTGGCCTTCGCATCGTATGTAAAAATGCTTTTGTTCACAGGCAGCACAGTATGTCTATTTTGTTTGATTTGGAGAAGGCGTAAGATACTGCATGGCGCTATGGCATCCTGCGTGACCTCAAAACGTAGGGTGTATCTGGAAATATGCGCAACACTAGAGAAAGCTACCTATCTGAGCAAACTTTTCGCGTAAGGGTCGGGGCATCACTTTCTAGAATACACACTCAAGAAAACGGGGCCCCGCAGGGTGGAGTACTGAGTTGTTCATATTTCATTGTCAAATTGAACTCACTCAAAAAGGCACCGCCACCCACAGTTTTCTTCTCAGCCTGCGTTGATGATATCTAAATCAGCTATAACGGATTACAAGACTTATGTCTTGTAATCCGTCAATCTGCGAGAAGGAGTTAAAACTTAGTGCCGATAAACTTGAAAAGTGGGCCGATGAAAGTGATTTTAAAATTAATCCTGAAAAGAGATCATGTGTACTGTTTTCTCAGCAGCGTGGAGTCCAGCCTGACCCTGAAATCCGTATTATTAATTTAGTGATTCCCGTCAGATATGAACACAAGTTTCTGGGTATTCTTCTGGACAAAAGGCTCACATTTTCCCCCACATTAAACAACTCAAAATTAAGTGCACTAAAACCATGAACATTGTTAAAACACTATCCCACCCTTCATAAGGTGCACATAAGATATGTATTGCTCTGTCTCTTCAATAATTTATTGCGATCGCGCATACACTACAGTAGTATGGTGTATGGTTCTGCGTCGACAACAGCTTTAAAAATGCTCGACCCAGTGTTGCATTTAGGGCTCCGCCTTGCGTCTGGGGCTTTCCGGACAAGCCCTATACAAAGCCTGTAGGATGAAACCGACCAGTGGTGCTTAGAGCAACAACGCACATACGTGGCACTTTTGTACTACGTGAAAGCAACGTCGATGAGGAATCGCCCGTTCAATGGTATTGTTCAAAACACATCTGAAAGGTTATTTTTGAGCCATCCTTTACTCCCTCTGCCTTTTTCTCTCCGAGTGAGAGCAGAGGCAGAGGACCTTGGTGTCACCCTGCCCCACACCTACAAAACAAACATCACTGAGTTTATTGCACCTTGGAATCTGCTCCCTGTCCTCTGTGACGTGTCTTTCAGGGAAAATGACAAAAGACACGCACCAAAGAAACTCATTCTGCAACACTTTCTACACTTACAATACAAGTACCCATGCACTGCTTTTTAAACGGATGCCTCAAGGCCTTCCCCGGCAGTGGCATGTGCAGCACATGGTGCCCACTTTTCCAGCACAAGAACGCTGAACAGGAACACAAGTATATTTACGGCAGAGGCACATGCTATTTTTATAACTGTGGAGCACATAACACAAACGAAAACACAACAATCTATTATATTCACAGACTCCTTAGGCGTTGTAACAGCATTATGCTCTGGCAAAAAAGTAGAAATGCGATATTGAGCAAGGTCATTAAAGAAATCATGTCAGCGTATGCTTTAAAACAGACCATAATAGTGTGCTGGGTGCCTGCACACTGCGGAATTACTGGCAATTAAATCGCTGACAAGAGCACAGCCGCAGCAGCACTGCGCGGTGAAATCGATGTTACTCAGCTGTTCTCTCTTGGCATAAAACCGTTCATTCATAAGGCACTACGAAAATGCTGGCAGGAACACTGGGACACACAGACAGAAAACAAACTCCACACTATAAAACCCCAAATTGGCAGCTACTACACAGAAAAACATAACAGAAAAACAGAAGAGTACGTGAGCAGACTACGTATAGGTCATACATATGCCACTAATTCCCATCTTTTAAATGGAGCCCCACCGCCACGGTGCAACAGTTGCGGACATCGTCTGTCAGTAATGCATGCTCTCATTCAATGTCTGCATTTCCACAGTGCGAGAAAGAATCATTTCCGCGAACTGTACACACACGTCATTCCACTTCACCTATCATTGTTTTAGGCAACAAACCCTTCATTCCAATTAAACGTGGCTTTGCTTACCTTGGAGACAGTGTACTTTAAAAGGCATCTCATATCATATATATGTTAGCAAAGCCCCTCAGTGGGGGTAGCTTTCACTGAACAGTCATTGTTTACTCTAACGTCATAACCATCTGGCTCACTCCAGAGTTTTTTTTAATAAGGGGCTCTATACACCCCGCAGTAGTGTATCACATTCCTATTTTACTTACAATTTTAGACCAGAAACGACACAGCCATGGTGGTGGCACTCTTTGGCTTTCCTTGTCCTTGCTCCAGAATACAATCATAAAATGTATTTCACCATCAAATCAGAAGAAAACAAGACGAAAAAGAACGAAGATGCACTTCGCACAACTTTGCTTGCGGCATTATTTAACCTTGATGTTATGTACCTTCTGCACCTTTATGAAAGTGTAAGCAAAGCAAATTTCAGGGCCGCCTTGATACTGTGTTCGCCGTCAAACGTCAGTCGTAGGTTAAAAGGTAAGGTACTCTGGCACGTTTTTTTCCCTTGTAAAACAAGGTGCTAAAACCGTAATTGAAAAAAAAAACAGTGAGGTACTGTAAAAGTTCCAACTATGGACTTCTAAAACAAAACGCCGGAACCCAAGCGCCCACCTGCTCGGCAACGCCGAAAGACGACGCGGGGCAAATAAATTGGTACCCTCACAGAGGCTGCCAACACATATTTACGGGTGTGTTTTGTATTGGTCATATTTGATAGATTTTAGCCGTGGTAACGCCTGTTTCTTGCTCACAGATCTTTGATCTGCGGAGATTATTCTAGTACTATGAGCAACGTATCTACAGCCCCCAAATTTCTGTGAAGAAAAGCTATCGCTCCTTCTTGTTCTCCCCTACGCAAGCCACGTTGATAAAACTTGGTCGTCAAGCACCAATCTTGCAGACAAGCCCTATTATGCTAATACTAAACGCGACGTAGCCAGAGCTCTCTTATTAAATGCACAAAAATTCATCGCAAACGACAGATCCCCTGATTAAAGCCAAACTAGCTACAAATAAATAAGCGCTTTTGAACCGAAATAGCTTGTATTGGTATGAAGTCAGCCGATTACCATGAGTAAAAAGCAATTGATACTATTGTACTGTAAGGAAGACCCAACACCACGAGAAGGACTGGAAACCCGACCGCTGCTGCCCGCTTTCCGCTGCTTTGTCGCGCTGCGTCGCCGCCGATATCTGGACAGCAGACGTCGGCGTTGCTCGCGCATCAGCTCGCGTCGCCGTGCATTTTACAGGGAAGCTGATACCCTCTGGTTGGTCGGAAAATTTTATGTCATAAACAGAGACATCAGGCAAGCCCCAGCAGTTCTTGCTTAAGATGCCGAGCGAATGCGTCTGGGTAAGCATGGATGAAGCATGGAGCCCAGAATTCCTGTAAAATACCCACAAAACGACCATCGCATCCGCATCATGCATGAAAAGGTGCCTGTGAACAACTGAGCCCCTGCCCCCTCGCCATTTATTCCGGGTAAATTGTGGGCTTCCAGTTGCTGTCGAAAAGGGGTTTTGCGTCATTCGAGGGCCAAAGCATTCATCAGGCTAAGCAGGACCCACCATCTGCCGCAAGAGAAGCCACGCGCAAGTAACAATCCCGCAGAGACGAAGAGCAGCATTTCATAACTATATCAACCTCGCAGGGTGAGACGGCCTCCATGTTTTTTGATGACGTGCGCAGACACGCGTCGATGCAGAGCGACGTCGACGCGAGATAACGCGGGCATGTGGTTGGGTTTTTATAACATCCGCATGTTGCCTGGAGCGAACGGATAACGCGTTGGCAAACAAAAGAGGTGTGGCCCCTCATTCTCCGCTCCCCGCATGTACCGGACGCCTTACCAGCGTTGCGGATACGTCAAGGTCGAATTGGGCTGGTCCCCGCGAAGTACGCACGTGAAATGGCACGGGCACAAAACGGATACAAAAATTCTAGCCGAACATGGCGACGGGTGATTTGCTCTTAACATTGCACATCTTCTGTGGTATCCCGGAGTATCGTTTGGTTTTACTGCGCTACGAAAGGCGAAAAAACTTTGAACGTACCGGCGAAAGTTTTTAAACCAAATTCAATAAACCACTGCGCTGCAATTAAGACGCCTACTGCCTCCTCCTACACGTTCAGAAAACCACGCGCAAGGCGGCACGACTTCTGCAGCTGCGGGGTTGGGCCCCCATACACTAGCGCCATTTACGTGGGCGAGCAAAAAGTGCGCGAAGCACCCAACAAGATGTGGTCGCATCGCCAGGCACAGTGTCACCACCTAAGCTAGAGTGTACTAGAAGTTTTAGAGTGGCATGACCGGCGGCACAGAGAGGTTCTCCTTTCGCGCAGAAAGTAGCGGCGGCACTGTAGTCGACCACTGAAAGCGGCGCTGGCTGCGCGTGCTGCTTTACGCGCACAGTGCTTGAAGCTTGTTATGCGGGACGTCAAACTCCTTACATATATTGTAGCTATAGTGGACTGTGGGTAGCGAAATGAAAAATAAACGCTGCGGGACACTTTTCGCCAATTTTGTCCGTTCCGCTCGATAACAACGAAAAGATTTCGGTTTCTTTTTTAGTGCAGCATTGGTAGCGGATTGCAATGACATTATCGCTATTACAACCTCCCACGAGAAAAGATTTTTTGTAAAATGGCCTATAGTGAAAGAGTTCATGATTGCTTTATGATCCTGCCCGTATTATAGATGGACATAATTTGTATACACAAATGAAATAAAAAAAACTATGAAGCCTAGCGTACACATTTTTATTACATTGTTGAATGCAAAGAAAATGAAATGTAACGCAGAAAATTGTACACAAAGTCTATTCACCAAATACAGGTACAAGAACGTTAGCATAGAGATTGAACTGGGACAAGAATACTTTGCTTATCATTCTGGGCCACCGCATGGGACTTGTTTACAACTTTTATTTAGAAAGGTATCCGTGTCACAACCTAAAACCCAACTAAGTGAATGTTTTTCTGCGATGGTCGCAAGCAATGCCACTCAGGCATTTCTTTTTATATAAGGGCCAGCACATCCACAACGCTCTTTTTGTGGAACTCTTTGCCGCTAAAGTAACCGGTAAAAATGTTTTCAGGATCGCTAATAAACTTAAAAAGATGCACTGAGGACTACAGAAGTCTTCCAAAATATAAGAGTTAGTGAACACAGCTACACAAGTAGCTTCTCCTGGCATGCAGGAAGAAGCTGGCCCTTGAAGATGTGGCTCTTAGTTTTCCGGACGCACTTCCTTGCCACGTAACGTGCTACATAGTAGGTTATTTTTTCTCGCTCGAGTCGGTCCTCTTCAGGGTTTACGAATTCTTCGGATCAACTGCATCTGCAGTTTCCATGGTGGCTTCAGATTTCCATACGTTCGTTTTGTGGATGAGTGCATCAATCAAGTATTGCTGTTTGTAGAAACAAAAAGTCTGGTCGTCCACTGTAAGCAGTAAACTGATCAAATCCTGATGTGCATTTTGTCCGATTAAGGTTTTGTCAAAGTCACAATAACTTAGGCAGTTTACAGTTGCCGAGAACTAAAAAGTTCGCGTGTGTACACTGAAAATGTCCGCCACACTATATTAATATATCTGATTTTTACTAAGTGCAGGTTGAAGAAAGGCACCCGAATAAACTACACTTTTATTTTCTCAGTGCAATGCCTCGCACACGCCAAACGCGTCGTCGAAGAAGCAACGGTATGGGTAGCTGATAAGTGCTGTGCGTTTTTTATTGAATAAAATGAAAAGGAAAAAATGTCCACTAACTACAATGCAAGCATAACGAGTAGGGCTACCCCTGAAGAAGAATTTTAATATTCACGTTCGAGGCAGGAACGCAAAACAATAGTAAACTTTCTACCGCTCATAGGGTGTCCGCTCCAGCGCTTTTGCTTCATGCGCATGCAGAGTAAAGCGGGAGAGGGGAAAACTTTCCCGGTGACATAATGACAAAGTTTCGCTCGATTTCGGAATCTCAAAATATATGTGAAATCGAAACTTTCCCTGGGCTTTCACTTACATCCCTTTTTCCACCCATTTGCTCGAAAGGTTTTTCCTTAGGACCACGGATATCTCAAAATCTTGACAGAGAAGACACAAGCCGAGGTTCGCTACAGGCAGCTGGAATTCGAACGCTTAGATCACTCTACGCGCCAAACGCGTTAGTGATAGGCACATTTACACGAAATACGCGCTGTTCAAAGCCTATCTCCCCGTTACCGAAATGCGGTATGTCGCTTACATCGTTTTGATATACCTACATTTGGACAACGCAGCTCATCAGGCGGATGACCAGAAACCCGCTGAAGTGCCTACAACGGAAGAAACAACAATCATGCAGCGTCTGCTTCCGAACAACAAAGAAAGTAACGCTGGCGACCAACAACTGATGTGATGCATTGAGCAGCGTAAGAATGCTTTTTTGGGATGCAGATGCGAACGCAAAAAGGCTAGTATCGCTTAGTTAATTCTTTAGCAGTATAAATAGTTTTTCCGGCGAATTGTTTTCTCTTTATTGCGAAAGCACCCAGTTACAGTAGAGCTTTTGTGAGCAGCAGTAGCTCATATTTCAGTGACCTGGAAACAAACTTTTACAGGTTCATTTAAATCGAAACTCCTCTTATCTTGAAACTTTCATATAATATTACGACTTTGAGTTAACGAGAGGGTACTGTATAACAAAAGCGTTTTTAGAACAAGCACCAGGAATTGTGAAAGTATCGTTGAGAAACACCGTCGATAATTTTATGTTGGGTGGTACGGTTTAAAATTTTCACAAGCAAAATTATAACGTTCTGCGCTTGCTTTCTAAATCACCTGCCTAAAGGCGTGGGTTAGACTTCTTACAACGGCGGCCGCTTGTGTGATGGAAAAGAAAAGCTAGAAACGGCCGTGTTTTCGAGATTTCGGCACAGATTACAGATTCTCAGGTGGCCAAAATAATCCTGAGCCCTCCACAACGGCGCGCCTCATCGATTGTGTAGCGTCGGCGCGTTACACCTTATACAACAATACATCAGCTGCACCAAGTGCCAAACACCGGGACGGGCAGCGCAAATCTCGCCGCGCGCCAGCTGGGAGCTGGTTCCTGGAAGCGGCGGCTGTTCAGTCGTCGAGGACAACAGTGCCGCCGCTATACAGGTTTATTTTCAGCGCGAAAGTCGACCCGGCGGAACAATGGTTGAGGCTGCAGCTCAGGCGACTCTAAAACTTCTGGTACACTTTACCTAAGCTATTTCTTACACCGTTGCCACAGTCTCACTCTGGAACGGGGCCGTCTCACTTTCTATGTTCCGTTTGGGCCATTTTTTGTCACTTTGCTTATGACTCTTGCACTCACCTCTCGGTTGGAAAAGGTGATGGAAGGGATGTGGCTGGACATACTGGAGTCTACAATGTGTAAGCGAATGTGTGAACAATCACCTCAAAATTTGTTAGAGTGAGCACAAACATGGTTTGCAAACCGACGTTGGTTTATATATTGCTTTAATGGCCGCTCGTTCGGGCCAATGTCGAGCTTGATGGTACAGTGGGGACGCCGTGCACACATGTACACAGGCAGTTGTAGTATTTCATTCCATAATGCCGATGGTTTCTGAACATTTGTTATCGTAACAAAATGCAGTGACACATTTGCACGGTACGTCACAGGCCCTATTTTAAGAGTGCGGCGTGCATTGTGTTCCCCCCCTGCGGTCCCTTTACTTCCCGAGAACCTTGTAAGCGACTTTGGTTTATATTTGGTTTATATCAACTGCTAGACAAGTTAACCATAAGAGATATTACGAGCAGTTTCACAAGACTGTAGTGTGTGATGTGGGGCCATGCGCGCCTGTGTCTATGTTGGGCTGCGCATGTAATGGCACAAAACAAGTATTCCGCCCTCGAAATTTTCCCTCACCCCTGGAGCACCTTCAACTCAATATGGGTTGTTTTTCGTTTTTTTTTTCGTGCTCAGGGCTGCCAGTTGCGATATATGTAGTAGTTGGTTGCTGCTGGTGGCCCTATACATCCCCCCACCCCCCAAGCTTACCTTTTGTCCTGTTTATGCCGATGGGAGAAAACTACCTTGACGATAAATAAAGACATGGCATATTACAATGTACAATGTACTTTGCAATGTATTTCGTAGTCTGAATGTACAAGTGCGTTTTTATATGCACAAAACACGAGTTTAAAACTGGAGGAAGTGTACCTATTACTTGAACGATGCATTTACGTTTGATATGGTAGTTTCACACTTCAACCTAGCAGATCTCTCTGGGATTTCCGAATATGATTCCCAAACCATGACGCTTAAATGGCAGTAAAGAAAGAAAAAAGCAACACACTGCTGGGATTTGAACCAGCGGATCTGATTGAGCGGACGTATAGCATCAGCCCACTGCGCCACAGCATAATTTCTTTCTTAATGAATGCAAATTTTAGAAACTATCATAGACGATAATTAACAGACAGTGTAAACACTACCAGGCAGCAAAGGGCAAGCGCGTTAGTCAAACAAAGGTCGGCACCATTTCAAAACTCAGGCAAGAAAACGTACGCATTCAAAGACCGCTCCCACTCAGGTGGATCACCCTGGACCACAAAAACGCCGCACCAACGCCGCCTGTCCCCGAAAAATGCACTTGGTTGGGCTAGGGGGTTTCGCATGCCTTGAAGTCATGTGGCACTTCGCGAAGCTAAAAAATCCTAGGAGAACAAAAACGCCAAACGGCACTCGATTAACATCAGCAAATGGCAAGAAGCGAATAGTGGATGTGGTTGTCGTGACAAAAAGCTCCCTCGCAGGTTCTTTTCAAGAATTCTGTGGCGATGGGGACCTGCCACAAAGCCAATAATTATACGAGGCGCTTTACAACGAAACAAACAAATATTCTTAAGAAACTGCAGCACACATCGAAACACACATCATTACAACCGAAACACATCACACCGCAAAGGTAAATTAGACAGACATAACCTTACGGCATACTAAACTGAACCTAAAGAAAGTACCAAGAAACGTTCCCACTGAAGATTCAGACTGATGAGGCGTAGTCAGGACGTCGTGAGGGCTGGTGATGATGTGAGGGGTGTCGTTGTTGGGCTACAATTACGGCGTCACTCTTGCCGGGACGTGGACGAGGAACATGCACCGTGATCTTTGCTGACAACGGTCTGGTCGGTGCCCGTTCACGATCGAGCGCCAGTAGAAGTGCGTCGGAGGCACCCATTCACTGCCGGTCGCCGACGGGCAGCTGGCGGCGGTTCGTCCAAGCGCGGATCACGTTGATTTCACGTGCCTACACAATTCACAAGTCGTGAATCGGCTCCAGGATGCCAAGGCACCAGGTAGACCTCTTTCGAGCTCGGGTCCTGAAAACATGACAAGCTTCGAGTCTTGAACCTCTACGTCTCGGTCCTTCAACCTGCTGTGTCCGCTCCTTCCTGCGTTCTACTTTTTCTCCCTTGCCACCTTAGTTCTTCGGCTGCGGTCGTCTCTTATTGGTCCACGTCAACCCCTCGCGTGACATGGCGCTTCTTTTTTTGAAGGGCAATCCCATGAAGGATGAGGGCAATCCCTTCATGGTTATGTGTCCGCGCTTGCGTCACCGTATTCTTTGAAATGCGCACGTCACACAGGAGTGTTCTCAATTTCCTTTTTTAGTGTCCGTTGCAAATATTCCCAGAAAAACACCGCGTCATGGCCCATACAAAACAATGGTCAATACTCTCTGGTTGATTGCACAAGCAGCAATTGTTGCACCAAAGGATCGACATTTATTTATTGCGCAGCCATGTTTTAGCTGCAAGTGTTTTCGGAATGAAGTTTAAAGAAAAACGTTTTTGTACTTGGGGGAACGCTCATACACTTTGCAGGGTCCAAAACATTACTGTTATGACCCCGGAAGTAGGGCTGGCGATCAAGAGGCACAGGAAACAGATTATAAATAAATTGTTCGTCATAGGCTTTTTTGAAAGACTAAGCAGGTACTCCAGAGAAAACTGCTCAGTGAAAAAATTGAAAGCATCCCCAACTTCCTTTACAAAAACCCCATGGTGGCTGCTTGTTAACCTCACCCGCAGAAGCAAGGTGATAAGGTAAATGGTCCCGTATGCATCATTGAAATACAGTAAGTAAAAGTGTATCATCCGCCAACTGCCAAGAAAAACCGATACACAAGTTGGTGCACAAACAAATGCATTAACCCAACATCACCAGTCTCTAAAGGAAGAAACAAATTATTCCTGCTCATTGGCTCCCAATAAGATGCCCACACGAAGGTTGCAAATACTCCGTGACATTTATACCCAACCTTTGTGTCACATCAGTGTTTTCTACATCATTTGAGAGACTCCTGGCTGGTGAACTTGACATTTCTTGAAAAACCGCTGTGCAGTAAGGTTCCCTAATGCCCCAACCATAGCCGACATCCGGCAACAGAACGGTTCCGGCTGCGACGGTGGTAGCGCAATGCGGAAATTGTAATAGCCCTGCTTTTGTATTGCGAACAACGCCAACCCCTTTGGTCGATATTGACTTCTTATAACCTAGTAAAGGTTTCGTAACCACTCTTTTGCTACCATCTGAGCCTATACGTTCTCCAAGCATTGCTGGTTGTTCACGAAAATGCGGTTTGCAACTCTGGGAAAGGATGTGGCCAAAGCGAACGGACGGCGCGTAGTAACCCAAAACACGGATCCCATGAGTTTAGCTGTAGACACTTCATGGACGTTACTATGCTTATTACACTTTTGGAACTAAAAAAACAGTGCCGCATTTATTAGGGCACTATTGTTGTGGGGATGCAGTTTTCGCTTCACGATCGATTCGTCGTCGGCAGCATCGTTCAGCAAGCCAATCACAAAACGGGGATTTTCGATCGTCCATCGTGTTCGTGTTGACGTCGGTGTCATGTGAAAAGGCAGTTGCCAACCCGGAAGACGGCGTCTCCGTCGTCTTGTAATCGTCGTTTCGGCCTAGCCAACGTGCCTTTACGAGAAGCGTGATAAAAGACAAAGACGTTGATGTAGAGCAAAACGAAAGCGCTAATTAACCAAAAGCGGCGCAGCGACCTGTCGACGCTGAGCAGACAATGCTTCCTTCCACCAGAAGTGAGTAAAAAAAACCTCCAATTCAGACATTTCTGCTTCGTGACGCGCATAGGAAACTTGATCACGTTCACCGAAGAAGATGGCGGAGCCCACAAACAGACAGGAACGGGTGAAAACGCGAAAACAAACTTTGCAGTATGAGCTTTCCGCTGCACGTTAGAGCCTTATACTTGGTACAGACAACGTCGACCAGCCAACCTAATGATTGCGCTAGTTTATTTAGTGTGCTCAGAATTCTTTTCAAGGCCCAATAACACATTAAACATTATGCTGTAGGGCTGCCCCATACGACGTTTCTCCCGAACATACTATATCACTGCAGCACATATTTAAAACGCTATAATAAAATGTCGTTTGTTTTGGTCAAGAACCTCTTTAGTGGCTTGAATTTGGTGTTTCATCGTCCTGGTCTCTGTAACTGAAACTGAATGGGGACTATTTCTAACTTTCACAACTTGTACTACAATTTGGTGAACGATGCTCAACTCATTTTTTTTAGGGCACGCAAGTAAATTTTATTTCAACAGTTGTAAAGCATAATTCTTTTTACTCGCATTGCAACTGAGTTTATTACTGCTTTATATTCTAGTTTTAAAGAAAATGTTTCAGCCACCTGTTTGAATTTTAATCACCAGTATTGAGTCAGCTCAACGTCCATGACCTATTTTCTGCGTATATAGAACAAGCGTTTTGATTTATGCAATGTCAAAGTGCAGTTTTTATAACAATGAGAAAGTACTGTTACTGTTCTTTGATATATCTCCCCTTGCTTTTTCATGGGTTCAGAAACATTTTGAATCGCGATTGTTAGATTCAACTGCAGCTGGACGCGTGCAACAATGCAACCTAAAGTTCCTTTCGGAGGTGAAACCATATGGAGCGGTGGTTGCTACCTCTCGCTCATTTTAAAAACCATACAGGTTTTCTGTGCTAGATTTCACCTATTACTTCATTATGACATCACTGGGAGTCTACACTTGGTTGGTAGCTGTTGCCCTGCTTGGTAAGTCATCAGAATATCTTGTTGTTCCAGTTAATTGAGCGTTTTTACACGTAAGGTTATACTATCAAAATATATCTTTTTTGCATTTCTGATTTCTTAAAAATATTCAGAGCTTATTATAATGAATTAAGTGTGATGGTAAAAGTACACTTGAATAACTATTTTTTTTTGCTTTGGTGGAAATACTTCTGTGTAGAGTAATAATTTCTTCAAATTAAGAACGATTGGCGCCTTCACATTTATTTTGTCATCCTATTGGTTCACCTTTTTCTTTAATAAAGAACACCGGGACCTAATGAGAAAGTGTTGACACACAGCACCTAGACACGTGAAGAAAGTTTTACATCGTCCCAGGAGGTAGAAGCACTGAGTATTGTAGCATAAAATCTCCGTAGAAATTTGACGTCTCGTGTACAAAAATGTAAAGTTTTTTTTTTCTTCAAAGGCAAAAACTACAATGATACCCCAGTTCTTTTGCTTGAAACGTGTTGCAGAACGAGGAGCTACGACCAAGAAACTTGTGTTTCGGGAACACCATCCACGGGTTATTTTGGCGCGTTAAAAAAGTACAGCTGCATTTTTGCACAGTTAAAGAATACTGCAACGTGGCGGCAGATGACACAACAATACAGCAGCAAAACGATGTCTTTACACAATGCGGCGAACATTTTATATGCGGCAAAAACTGAGCCTGGTGATAATGCTGATGATGATGTCCTCAAAGATTTTAGCTACATACCCACAAGGGGGGATTGGCCAGGGCTAAATCGGCTGTTAAATACGTGGGTGCTTCAAAATACAAAATTATTTGCGGAAAAAGGCTGGGCTGGCTGCGCCCCACACACAGCTGCTTCTTTTTTGCCATAGCCATTGAAGGTGGGCCTTTGCCCAACGGCGATTATCCGCTACGTCCCGTGACATAACCCCTCCGGTAGAGGAGGACCGCTCCGATCGAAGACGAGACACGCTGGGGACTGGATGCGGGATATAAATGTGATGAAAATATACATAGACGAATCGCTTGCCTCCGTGCTGGCGATGATGAGTATAATGTTGCAAGACCCCTCAAAAACGATGTCTTCAGTCGTGCCGAAGCGTCCAAGGTCAAGGAGTCATGTCAGACGGACGGGCAGGGAGCACAGCATCTTCGGCTTGCGTGGGCTTGGCTCGTTTCGAATTGTCTTTATTCAGGTCTCTCGGATAGGAACGCAGGGCGGAAGACATCGTCGTGTTCTCGTCTCGACTGGGTTAAGGCTGCCCGGGCGGCTTCATAAACCTTGATGACTGCATCCACGCCAATGCGACGCGATGCTGGGAAAAAGGATGGGGATGAAACCAACACACCTTACCAACTCTCACGTGGCGACAGATGACACGAACAATGCAGCAATAAAAAGACATCATCATATATAACTCATATAACCATGTCATAAATCAGTGGCTCTCTCTTCGGGTTTCATCATTACGCTTGCCAGTATATCTTGCAATCTCGGCATTTTGTATACATGCAGGAAAGCCTGAGAGCCTACTAGTAGCATCACTGTTCTATTTGGCGCAACTTTTTAAGTCAACTAATACACTGTTATGAAACTATGGTATTTTTCCGACATATTTCAGTTAATTGGGAGTCTATAGTCGTAAACAATGATGCAGGTGTTTTTTATTCCAAACATCTGTCTGGTCTGTACACTAGTTTACAACACGAAAAAAAAGGTGATGTATAGATTCTTTAAACAACGTGTAATTCCAAACCATAAACGGCACCTAAGCAAGATCAGCGTGAGTATAAAAAACATAAGAAATGGCTAGAATAAACTGATATTTACGGCTGTGTAGGGCAGGACAACGTCCTATATTCGACCTCAATATACGCTACCTAGTTGTGGGCAACAAAAAAAGAGATAATCGCACGAAGTTGACCAATTTGAAAGTTTATCATCTGCCTTTTAAAAGGATAAAGCATTCTGCGCCACAAAAAAAAAGATTACACTAATTTTATAGAACAGATATTGCCTTTTACGGTACCGAAATAACATTCGGACAGTGTTGCAGTTTTTATTTGATCAGGCAGACACAAAAAACACAAAAAATATATTTTTTCTGTTCGTATATCTTCAGTAAGAGTTTCTGTCCGCGTGCATATAAAGGTGAGCATGTGAATGATTAGGTGGCATTCGTCAGTCGAAAAATATGAACGCAGGGTGTTCAGCCGTATAGCTTTAAATCTAAAAATGCAGTATTCTTTTTCAAGTGGAAAAGCAAAAGAGACAGAAATTTAAATGAAGCGAATTTAGGGTATAACAGCCTTGAAATACATGTACGTAAATCTAGATGACCTTGATTCTGACATTTTCATAGCGAAGCGTTTTGAGGCTGGGTTACCATAAACTAAAATGCGGTGGTGCCGTGTACGGAGAAATCTCACCAGTGGCAATTTTATACTAAGGGTAAAACAGCAGTTGAATGGGATATATACATGAGACGAGAGATATTTGTTGCATTTATAGTTGATGCAGTTACACTTCCACAGCTACCCACACTCGTAATTAGCGACGGCGCATTTAACCGAGTGAAAAAAACTCCACCAGATTATGCGCAACATGCTACTGCATCAAGCACATCTGCAGTAACAACAGCGGTAAACAGAAAGAACAGCGCTAACGTGTCAGCTGCAAGAGTGGGCCGTATAATAATTGAAATGGAATCAAAGGCGACGAAAACCCCTGGCCACATATTTAAGCTTCACTGGTTCACCATCTGTTTCGTGTTCGCATTGTATTATTGCAGAAATATCATGCAAGAAATAGGCGTTTTACTTCAACAAAACCTTATTTTGTTGTTTATATTTTGTTACTTTTGTTACTTTTGTGAGCTCCGGCATTATTTGTGGACAGCAAATATTTTGTAGGGAACACTTAGGTTCATTAGCCGCATATAAAACAGAAATCCTTATGTTGCCGACAATGGAAAGCCGTTGACAGGTCGGAATCCATTATAGCGATGTGCGCCATGCAGCAATACCGTACTCCACTCTTTAAGTTTCCTCATCTCTAATCCTACGCTGCCTATAGAGGAAAACAAGGCTGCCAGCGGTAATTTACAAAAAAAGCAAGTTTCCTACGTCTAGCTTCTATACATATCCACATATACGCAAATAAATCTTAGCGTTTGCTAGGTAACCTTGCACATTTTGAACTTGAAAGTAATTTGACTTCTCCAGGCGATAATACCACATTTTTTTATTTTCAACGCGGTCGGATAATTCGGGTCCATTCAAGTGTCGTAGCACAACTTTAAAAGACCGGAGTACATTAATCCAAAATGTTTGCGTTGGCACGACCGTTGAGGATGAAGAAAGAATCGTAAATACGCAATCATGGCGTGGCAGCAAAAGCCTTGGGATTATGGAGAGTAAATAAAGAGCTTGCACATACAGAGCATGTGGAGAGACCTATGTCGCCAAAAAATGCTTCGGGGTGCGCGCTTGGGTTTCGCGTTACACAAGCACTCACTCTGTGTGTTTTATTTTCATGTATTCACTTGGATCCATGGTTGAGCGTTATAAAGCTGGCTCTTTAACATGGCCTGGGGGTCATGAGTGAGAACTTGGGCACTGAAATATTCTCAAGAAAAATAACGTGCGAACTCAAGCTTTACATTGTGTGTAATAAATATACACCTGAAAAAACAGCAGCTCTTAAATTTTCGAGACGACTTTTTCTTACAAATACTCGTGGCGACTCAATTTTCTCTGTTCGAGAACAAATTATATGGCCATTCTCTACTTTCTATTTTTTTGCGATTTGAATAACTTAAGTAAAAATTGCTAAAAAAACAATTGCGAAGTTATTCTAAGAAAACACAAGACACTTCCTTGCAAGGCTACACTCTGGACCACCCAATATATTTTAACGTGCGAATTATAACGTTTGGGCTTATTCTACAATATACGAGCGATTTTGTGACTCGTGTCAGGGGCCCCAAGTCACTTTGCGATTGTAGGTGACACATGGGTACGAATAAAAATTGTTCGCGTTCACACAACTTGGAGTGCTTAATCAGATTTATTAAACCGTGAGTTTCTTTAGGATTAGTATATTACATTCGAGAATATCGTCGCGTTTCACAACTCTAAAACCTTGTTTTTTACACAGAATGCGTGCTAGGAGCCATGAGACATGGGGACCTAGTGCAGCAACCGATCTGTTCCATACTTCGGACATGGGGACCTAGGGCAGCAACCAAACTGTTCCATACTTCGGTGCTATTTTGTGAAGCTAGGTAGCGCACCCGGTTCTATTGTCTTTGGCAACGTCTTTATGCACGGAACTTTGGTAAATAGCATTGATTGCCGCTGAAATAAATATTTACATGATGCACACTGCCATAAATCTTGATATGTGTGGAGCACGAAAGCAATATTATACAACTGTTCTATCGAAATGGTAAGAATGACGAGAGCGTAAATTTGGGCTTGTTGGTGATGCATTCTTGCAGGCTAAGCGCGACGCAGGCAGAGGACGAGACAAGAGATGAGACAAGGACGACCGCTCGTCCTCGTGTCATCTTTTGTCTTGTCCTGCGTCTGCCTCGCGCTTAGCTTACAAGAAAGTAAGAATAAATTCTTCATTGGTTATAGAACTCAGCGCAGCCTATCTGCACCTGGGCTCTGAGGAGCGCTGTAATAAAATATTCCGTAGCAGCTCTGAACACATGTATTTCTTTAACTCACGCCCTAAACTTGACACACCAGCGTTTTCACATTCCGCCGCTATCAAAATGTAGCCACCGAAAACGGGATCAAACCCTCTTTCTAAGGCTCAGCTGCACAACGCGTAAAAGTTCTTCCCAAGCCGCGTTGCTTCATGTTGACCTAGAGTGGGTAATAATATTTTCAATTTACGCTTGGTGCTACGTCATGAATTTATTTTGTTACACGAAAACTCTCCGGATCTCGAACACATGTTTATTAATGAAAGAGCCGACATTTTGAAGGAACAGAAGCTGTACAACAAAGAAGAATCTTGGATTCTATTCAACAGCCAAAGCACGTGAACTGTTATCGCAAATCTCGTACAACACCGTTTAGGTTGGTTAGTGATACTGTGAAAGCTCGCTCTCTCAAGCGCAAGAGAACGCCATCTCAGTTCACAATTTTCAAAGTTACAACTGCTGAAAGTATAAAAGAATGATAATGCATTTATTTTGCGAAGGTGCAGGATATTTCAACAGTTGGAAGCTTCAAGAGGCTTGTGATTGCGGTGTACCTTTTATCGCTGAAAGGGACCGCGTACACACTCGTCTGCGACAACTGAATGGGGCGGATGGCCTCCTCTATCCGCCAAAACAAAAAAAAAACACACGAAGTGGTTAATCCTGCCATAACATCAACACTAAATCCAAACGGCGTCCTTGTCCTTGTCTTCCTTCTAAGTGCCAGCGACAGGCTCGGTCTTGATATCTGAAACGATAAAATATTCTATCAGTGCGCAACACGTTCTTTTCAACCTATTCTTCAATAAAATACACGTTTTCTCACCTCTGCCATGAACGCTTCAGATGGGGTTACCCGTATTTATTTTCTCTCCTTGTTCTTTCTAACGATCTGAAGCTGCGGCACCATCGTGTTTAGTCTGCACATGCGCTACTGTGGCTGTGTATTAGTGCCGAAGTTTTAGGGTGAACTCTTCTAGTTAATATACTCTATATTCAAGACCAGCCTGAGTAAAATAAATATATTTTCATATATATTCTTTCACAAAGCTGGGCGAGATGAAGTTGCACAGTTTGGATTATCCCTATTTTTTTGAAAAATTATTTCAATGAACTGGGTGAGATGAAGTAGCAACGGTTGCATTATCGTTAGGTAGAAAACATTGAAGTTTATCAATTCGCACTTACTGCAATATATTAGTGTTTTGTGATACAAATTTAGGTCTAAGCCCTGAGCCAATGCATGCATAAAGCAGCCTGCAATATTGGCCAAATATATTGCAGGTAAACACGAAGAATAATATTTCCACGTATGTGAAAGTTGTCGGGCGCACAAAATTTATAAACTTGTGTATTGCGCCAAGAGAAACCTAATTGTAACCTATTGTTTCTTGTACGATTTTTGTATGTCGATATTGGTTGGTGATGCCGCGCGTTTTTCGAAAGAACGCAAGAACGCAATGAAACAAACTCTGCTAGCTCGTGTATTTGTTTTTATTTTCGCACACCTGTATTTCGGGTGAAGATAAAATTACCCTGTAAACGACTTTTACTAGAAAATCTGTATTCAGTTCAATCTTGTTTCCTAAACAACTCACGTGGCATGATAATACCTAATATTCCCAGTACCTACGAAGGTTGAATGCTCTTCAGAAGTTAGGGAGATCTTGTCCAGTTCGAAAATATTATAAAGATAGAACGAGCTGCTGTTAAATACAACCTGGGAGGGAGGAAGTTTTTTAAATCGTTCTATAAAATGTTGACGAGAAGATGACCGCGACTTACTCACCTGCACGCTGAACGGGTGTTCAACGGATGCAAAAAATGTATGTTTTTAAGGTTAACGGTAAACTCCTAATAGTGTACTCATTGAAATACTTATTGCCTGAATGCATAAACGATGGATAAAAACGCACCACTTGCGTTATTTTCAGATGGTCAAATGGTTTCACTTCGAGGCTTTTCCTAAACGGGCGTTACCGCTTATTAGTGGGGGAAAAGTCATCCTGATTGTTACAGGCTTTAAGTTACATTGTTGTGTAGGATATTCCCAGTAGCGCTTTCTAGAAGTAAAGTTGAGCTAATTTTTTGTCTACCGACAACACAAACTTTTAACTTATCGAAGATATCAACGGATTTATATGTAAGACATGTACGACAACTGCTACAATCTATGTCAGAACGAAAAGTTTATCTTTGCCATGTTTCTCCCGTAATGAAACGTTCCTAAAGAACGCAAAAGCTTCTTTATCAATTTTGGCTAGCAAAGTGTTGGGCTCCTTGGCAGCCAGTAACTATAAACGCTTTTACTGCTCTAGTAATTGGTGCAGGTGAGCCACGTATTATAACTAAAATTATAGAGACGTTAGTTGACATAAAGCAGACCCCCCAAAATGTCAGTTTGGGCGTTTGCAATTTATGCCCGGAAATAACCGAGATGAGAACAAACGCTATTACACACTGCATCGGTGATTACAAGTGGAACGCTGGCAATGCATTTTGTTGGAAAAGCAGCTATAACTTGCGAATAACAGTGGAATTCGGTAGTTGTCAAATCATATCTGGGAGAAGCCAGGCTGGCTTTCAAATAGCTTTGAAAAACAATCACGCCTACACATGCCACTAAGCGTACACAAAGGGCCATCGACCTAATATTTCTGTTCATCAAAGTTTTCTAAGGGTATATTCTCGTTTTCTCGCCCTTCATTTTTGCTAGTGCTTAATAGAGCACGAATGCTTTATTACGTAAAAATAATTTCGATTTTAGTTTTACTGCTATGACTCGTTGTTTTAACCAATTTATTTTCTAGGTACATGCTGCAAGGGATACGGGGATTTTCAATGCTATGATATTCTCATTCATGTAAGTGTTTTTTTCTTTCTTATACAAAGATTAGTCAGATAACGAGCAAAAACATAATGCGAATTTAAAAGATGAGGGAAAAAATGGAAAAATATACCTCACGAAAAACACGCTCTAGGACAAACATTGCTCTGGAACACTATTTGAACTATTGAAAAGGGTATAAAAATTTTATTGATTCATTAAAAAAAAAAATTAAACCCGCCGCGGTGGCTCAGTGGCTAAGGCGTTGCGCTGCTGAGCACGAGGTCGCGGGTTTCGATTCCCGGCCGCGGCGGCCGCTTTTCTGATGGAGGCGAAAAGCAAAAACGCCCGTGTGTACGAGATTTCGGCGCACGTTAAAGATCCCCAGGTGGTCAAAATTAATCCGGAGCCCTCCACTACGGCGCGCCTCATCGCCTGCGTTGCGTCGGCGCGTTAAACCCAACAATCAATCAATCAAAACAAAAAATTAACCAATAGTTAACACGGATTTTTTGTATTTTCTCCTTGGATCGGTACTTGTAATTCAATATGCACCGGATGAAATTTTGCATATGTTACTTAAAGTGCACTATAACGAATCACTGGTATTCTGGTGTTCCTCGGAAAAAAAAGGTATAGGAATAACGGATGTGACTCAGAGTGGAGTTCGTAAATTATGTAGAAAATTGTAGAGAAATATTTGTACTTCTAGAGCTGAATATTGGTCCCTCTAATGATCGATAATGTAAAATAACGAATCACTGGTATTCTGGTATTCCTCGGAAAAAAGAGGTATAGGAATAACGGATGTGACTCAGAGTGGAGTTCGTAAATTATGTAGAAAATTGTAGAGAAATATTTGTACTTCTAGAGCTGAATATTTGTCCCTCTAATGATCGATAATGTACTTTTCAAACAGTGTGTAAGATAGAGCGTAGAAATCATGACAATTTCATCTGCTGTATCAGATATTGAGTAATAACGGACACAAGAGTGATGTATTGGATTCTTTACAAAAGAAAATTCCGGTCACTCTTTGGAGCTATGCACAATCACCGCGCTAAGAACCTAAAAATATGTACCGGAGTAGTTTGAAAAAACAAGCATGAGACATGTAACATGTGGCAATAACAAAATTTGTGAAAATTATCAGGGTAAGCAATAGTTTTTTTTCATTTCACCTATGTAGACCAAAGTGCCCAACAAATCATACTGGAATCTTGCTTATGAGCCGCGCAATGTTTCTCTGAGTTGTTGTTCTATGTCTCTCCCTCTAGCTTTTTTTTTTAATAAAAAGTACCCCCAGGTCAATTTATTAGGGCACTGCTGTTGTGTTGTGGTTAGGTCAGTGTCCTGTTACCGAGGCTCCCTCGTGTACATTCTTTTTCTTGATTTGGCCTAATACAAAAATTACTACGCTGTGGAGCTGTGGGGCTTCAACTGTGTATGGGGAACATAAAATTTTGTCTGGTCAGGCCCATAATGCTGGTTTTTATAGATCGGGCCGAAGAAGTTTTATGATCAAGCAAAAAAAAAATTACACCATCTTCCCGTGGGGAACCCTGATGAGGAGGCGAAGCATCGTGGCAGTTCCGTGTGGTTCCATTGTGTTGCCGTTATGTTGAGTGATCTGGTTTTCACTAACGCCAGAGGGAATTCCGCGTCCGGGTCCACACCGTTGGCAAGGGCACGCAAGTGCTGTTGTGTTACGGTGAGTAGGCGGTGGTTCTCGAGGCGCCGAAACTCGTCCATCATGTTCTTGTCGATGTTGTCTCTGTGGTAGAATCGGTAGTCTCCGTCAGCGTTGGTGAGGTAAAGGATTTTGACGTTGGTGCACCGGCTGAGAGCAATGTACACGCCCTCCTCTATGCACCTTTGTCTTCTCCTTCTTCTTCAGCGGTTCCCCTGCGGGAAGATGACGACGGTGGTTGAACGCGAAGCTGTGTCGTGATGGATTGTTTGGTTGGCCAATCCCTAGGGCATCTTGCCACAATCAGCATCAGGGGCGTGCAGACGGGGCTGGTTGAGCTGAAAGACACGTGGCGCTTCCCGCCACAGCTATCCCCAAAGGAAATTAAACATCTTCCTCTAAAGTTTTCAGTTCGTCGTTTCCGGTGACGTTGAGCTTCGCGTGACTTCGTTGTATCAGTAGCTTCTTGACATAGTTTGAATGAGTCAAGGACATAAGGCGCGCTCGCAGCAGTTGCTCCTGTCCCGGATTTGTAGCGAACGCTCAAAAAAGACATGGATATTACGCCTTTCTGTATCCGATTTTTGCCATTCGACTATCCTGGTGAGACGCCTCATGACATGTCCGTGGTGGTCGGTTTGTACAGTCTGTGGTGATGCCGCTTATGTGATAGGCATGCTGAGTCACCCAGATCAACTAATTCCGATTTCCGAGAAACTGTAGCATTCGTACATAGTGTGTACAGTTCGCTTGACCAACCACCTGACTGGTTCCCTCTTTTGAACGCTTGTGTGTGTTTGCCTGAATTTCTATGTATATGTGCTTCTCATAACTTCAGTGTATTCTTTTGTTTGCTTGTATCCCTCGTACTGCAACGTCTGAGCGTATTCTCCCCCGTAATAAAGAAAAAAAAAGGATTTGTGGCGTAGTGGGAAGCGCACCGCGTACCTGCCGTTGCGGCCAGAGAGTCGTTGGTTCAAAACCGGGTGCCGCTAAATATTTCTTTTCTTCATAGTGTAGTATCGCGCAGCTGTGGAGTAAGGAGGTGAGTTGCGCATGCGCAGTGTGAGTGCGGACGCCGACGCGGGACATGCCGAGACCATAAGATGCTCCGCATCTAAAATACTAACAGTACTACCCTGTCTCGATTTGTTGGAATGGTTGTGACCATTCAAACGTCCTTTTCAACACTTGTTTATTTTAAGCCGCCGGCTGACCGAGAGACAGACATACAAGCACGAAGCCCAAAATTGTCCCATTGAAATAGCTCAAGGAAGGTCTTCGTGTGAAAGGACCCAGAGAATAGACGCACGGGGTGTTTCCTTGCCAGGAGGCCGCGCACAAAAGCAGCGCACGTCGGGTAACAGCGTATGAACACCCTAGCCTCCCTGCCGTGTCTCCCAGCAGGGCTCACCTCTCGAGTACCCCTACTTCCAGCATCGTAGTGACATAGTCTCACAACCAACCTCAATTGTAGTCGGGCTATGGCGGTATAAAGGAAACTGCTTCGGTGACATACCGAACCTCTTGAATATGCGCCGAGCATATAGTTTAAACTACCACCAACTATGGGTCAGCACTACAAGTATGTAAGTCTGGAGGAAGAACAAGCGCTGCGCAAGCACTCCGTTGTCGCTGCTTCAGAACATGTGAAATGGCTAGGGTTCAACTCCGACTATCGCGCCGAAGCCGCCACCCGAAAACGTGCACAAAGAGCAGAAGGCCTGAAATATGGTGCTCATCGATCTACAGAGGGAAGAAGGTCGGAGCGCGAAGAAGCTACATTGACCCCCAGCTTCGCTGTTTCTGTAGCCTTGCATCGCTTGTGCATACTGCGACATTTTATTTCTTTGTTATTGACAGTTGCTTCTTAGCCTGGTTTATTTTAGGGTGTGTTTGTTGTTTCGCAGTGTAAATTTCGCTTTTTGAAAAAGAACCTGTCATTTTTGTGTAATTCAAGTAGTAACGTATTATCGGTGAGATGTACTGGCCTAGGATAATGAGCTGAACAGTTTTGGTTTAGGTTTTTTTCATCTTAAAGTTTTAGGAAATACATATTTGTGGAGTAGGACATAATGCGACGAATTTAAGATCTAATACGTCTAAAAATTGATAAAGAGTAAAATGCGGGTTGGCTGACATCGTCATAAAAAAAGGCGGGGTATATATTCCAGGTCGATACAGGCCTCTTGGGATTTACCCTGCAGTCTTCTGAGGGGAGGTTGTAAACAAAGAAAGTCTTTTTGCCTCTCTTCTCTTCGCCCGACCTTTTTTCACTCCTAGTGCAAGAACAAAATAAAATTAATAATTTTGCTTGAAGCGGCAAAACCAGAAATGTTAATTTTAAGAGCATGACAGCATTGAACTTTATTCTAAACCTCTCTTACAAATTTTTTCTATGGTAGTGCACAATTGTTAGGTTTCCGTTATTTCTTTATTGTAGGCATATTTTAAAAGAATTTGAGAAACTTAATTTCAGGGAATTTTTGACCCGAACTAGACTTCTTGAGATGCGCGCAGGAGAGGAAGTCTCCGTAAATCCCTTTACCGCCTGGGTATGTGAACCTGCTACAAAAATGTGACAAATCCCTTTAAAAGCAGCCATTTCGGCCATTTTTAACCCAATCTACGTGCAAGGCGCCAAGACGTCTCAGCCAATTCGGGACATCACATGCCAAGAACTTGGTACATCTATCACTGTTCACGAGCTGATTTTTACTTTGACGGTAGGATTTCCGAAAAAAAAACACAATGGCGGGGAGCAGGTATTTGTCTTCCTCCATGTGTATTGAGACAGTTTTGAGCGGTTTCTCCTCCTTTCCGCTTGCGGAAATTTGCGTGAGATCGCTTTTGAAGTTCAAGCTCACTCCTGGCAGCACAACAATGTGTTATAGAAATAAAGCAATGCCGCTTAGCTCACCGAGAAACGCGCTTAGTCTTCAAATATTATTTCGAAGGTACAGTCGCTCACAGCTATAAAAACTTTTAGTCTTGGTATCTAATAATATCTTCATCTATTTTATCCCGTGTTGGCCTGCGTGCCGTCAGAGACTGCACGCAGGCCAAGAAGCACTACGGGAAGGTGATCGACCTAGTGTTGTCCATCCAGACGCGCAGTGAGAGCACTTTTTAGCTGGCGATGGAGCCGCTCAACGATGCCGTTGGCACATGGATGGCACGCCGTGGTATGGCAGTGTTTTGTGCCAAGCAAGCGGCTGAGGGAAGTAAACAGAGTACATTCGAACTGCCTGCCTCGATCCGTGGTAACAATGCCTTGGCATCCGAAACGGCAAACCCAGGCCAAAACGAAGGCTTTTGCGACCGTTTCTGCCGTGATGTCCGGAATCGGTACGGCTTCGGGCCAAGGGGTGAAGCGGTCAACCATTGTCAGAATGTAGCGGCAATCACGAGAGTGAGGAAATGGCCCGACCAAATCCAGGTGCACGTGGTCAAAGCGACAGCTAGGTGGCAAAAAAGGCTGCGCGGGAGTTTTCGTGCGGCGGATCACCTTGGCTGTCTGACAAGCGAGGCACGAATGGGCCCATTGGCGGACATCCGCATTGATGCTCGGCCAGACGTACCGCTGTGTAACGAGGCGCTGAGTGGCTCGGATGCTGGGGTGGCAGATGTCGTGGAGCGAGTGAAAAACAGCACGACGAAAGGCAGCCGGAACGAAGGGTCGAGGCGCCGCCGCTGACATGTCACACCACAGTGAGCCAGGAACGAACGGATGAGGCATAAGTTGTAGACGGAGGGAACCCGGGTGGTCCCGGAGTGCTTTCAGCTCAGAGACTTCAACTTGCGCCTGAGCTAGGCGTTCCCAGTCCACAGCAGATGCAGCACTGCCGATGGAGGTAATGCGTGAAAGTGCGTCAGCAGCCTCGTTCTCGGTACCTTTGATGTGCCGAATGTCCGTCGTGAATTCCGAAATATAGGCGAGATGACGGAGCTCCCGTGCGACGTATTTGGAGGAGTTCGTACGGAAAACGTACGCCAGAGGCTTATGGTCCCTGAGAACGTGAAAAGGTTGGCCCTCCAAAAAGTGCCGGAATTCTGGATGGTGGCGTAAATGGCGAGCAGCTCACGACCAAAAACGCTGTAGCGTGTCTCGGCAGGTTGGAGCTTCCGAGAGAAGAAACCCAGCGGGTGCCACTCGGAGTCGATCCTCTGCTGGAGAACAGCGTCAATTGCAACGCTGGAAGCATCCACCCTGATGCGAGTGGGGACGTCGATTCTAGGGTGGATGAGAAGCACCGAATCGGCGACGGCTTGTTTAGCAGCGTTGAAAGCCGACTGAGCTTCGGGAGACCAGGAAATCGCGGATGAGGCGCTCTTGGTTGTGTGCAGAAGCTCAGTCAGTGGATGCAGAAGTTTGGCAGAGTAGTGTATAAAGCGTCGCGAGAAATTCACCAGGCCCAGGAACTCACGAAGCTGGCGGAGGCTGGTAGGTTCGGGGAAGTCCTTCACGGCTTGAACGTGAGAGGGTAAAGGGCGAATTCCTTGCGCCGAGATGTGATGGCCCAGGAACTCCAGCTCGGAAGCCCCCAAGACGCATTTCTGGGCGTTGACAACCAGGCCAAATTGTTGGAGGCGCTCAAAAAGTTCTCGGAGGCGACGCTCGTGATCTTGGGGAGTGCGACTCGCGACGAGGATGTCGTCAATGTACGCAAATAGAGCCGGAAGGCCGCGCGTCACCTCGGCAATGAACCTTTGAAATGTTTGAGCTGCGTTGCGTAGCCCAAAGGGCATGCGCACATACTCAAACAAGCCGAAAGTTGTAGTGATGGCCGTCTTCGGGATATCGGCAGGCTCGACGGGGATTTGGTGGTACGCCTTGACAAGGTCCACTTTGCTAAAGATTGTGCACCCTTCCAAGTGGCTGGTGAAATCATGGATGTGGGGTAAGGGGTAGCTGTCGTGGACAGTCTGAGCGTTGAGCGCCCGGTAATCGCCGCACGGGCGCCAGTCTCCACTTTTCTTTGGAACCATATGCAGTGAAGAGGCGTGGTTACTGGACGATGGGCCGATAATACCGAGTTCCAGCATGTGGTCGAATTTACGTTTAGCAGTCGCCAGACGCTCACCGAAGAGGCGGCGCGGCCGAGCTGCGACTGGTGGACCACGCGTGAGGATGTGGTGGGTGACGCTGTGCTTGGGCGGCTGCTTTAAGTTGCAAGGTCTCGTAACCTCAGGGAAGTCTTCGAGAATTCCTGCGTACGGGCATGAGGGAAGCAGCGTGCGGATGCTAGTTGGAGCGACAGTAGACAGTACGCCCAGGATGGAAACGCGTGTCTTGCTGTCAGTCAGGCGATGGTGACGCATGCTGACGTCGAGGTCAAAATGGGTGAGGAAATTGGAGCCGAGGATGGGCTGATTGACGTCGGCTACTACGAAGAGCCACCGGAAGGCGCGCCGCAACCCAAGGTCGAGGGTGAGGGACCGCAGACCATACGTGGCGATAGAGGTAGAGTTCGCTGCACGAAGCGTAGGTCCAGGTGACTTAGAAGTACGCTTATCCTTGGTGGTTGGTAATACACTGACCTCAGCACCCGTGTCCACAAGGAAGCGCAGACCAGAAATGCGATCCGTGACCAGAAAAAGGCGGCCAGGTTGTAAGGCGAGGTCACATGCTGCCATCAGTGATCTCGCGTCGCGTTTCCCGACCAGCTGCATGGGGAAGTGCAGTGACGGGCGCGGTGCTGGAAAGTGCGATGGTACCAGCAGATAGACGACCTTCGAGGGCTGCGCGAGAAAGAACCACCTGGGGAAGGCGAACGACGGCTAGGACGTTGGGAGGAGCCGCATCGGCGATCAGGGGATCTCCGAAGCGCTTCAATAGCAGCGGCACGTTTATCGATCCGAGACTCTAAGCGGGACACGGCCGATAACTCTGCTGTCGAAGCGAGGCTGGCGACGGACGGAGAAGTCGCATCGTGAACTCTATCAGCAAGCTCGGCGGCGCGGTCGAGGCTCAAGTCCCCTGCAGCAGCTAAAACAATGCGAGTGGACTGTGGCAAGCGCTGCATAAAGAGCTCCTTTAAAAGCGCACCGTTCGAGTCCACGTTGCCCGCGCCCACGAGCTGTCGCATGGTGTTGAGTAGTTGGGAAGGGCGACGATCTCCAAGCTCTTCGTGGGTGAGCAGGTGCCGGAGGCGCGCGCTCTCAGACGCCGTAGTTTGGTCCAGAATACTGTGCTTGAGCCGCTGGTACGGAGCATCGTTCAAAGGTGCACCGATGACGTCTGCCACTTCACCAGCCACCTCAGGAGGCAGGTTGCAAAGCAAGTGGCGAAACCTAGTAGTCTCCGAGGTGACGCGGTGCAGATCGAAGACGGCTTCGACCTGGGCGAACCAAACGTGCGGGTTCTTACGCACAAAAGTGGGTAGACGGAGCTGTAAGACTGCGACGTCCGGCGGGCGCGAGGAAGCGTCAGGCAAACGAGGGTCCGATGGCGCGAGGTTGCTGGGGTCGGTCATGTCTTAGTCCGGAGTCACGACTGTCGGGAACCTCGGGTTAGCAGTGCAGCGCAAGAGAGACAGTACCAGCGTGGCAGGCTTTTGGAATCGACCTTCCAGTGCGTGCTCATGCACCCAGCACGCGCTGCTCGTCTCTTTATTGTCGTCGTCTTTAATAGCCAGCACCTTGGCGCCGGATAAGAGCGCTGACAAAAGGGCGCTACAGTATTATATAAACATTGCAATGCCAAAATACCGTTCGTTCAGGCGGGATTAATTACTCCCATCTTCCCTGTACTTTTTTATAATGTCACAATCTGCAATGACCCACCTAAAATTTGAGCCTTTTAAAGATTCCCAACGCAATTCCATAAAAAAGCAGAACAGTGAGCTGAGGTGCACACCAAAATCCACTCATCGAGGCAATTGTTTAAGGTAAAAGAGTGCCGCGCCATGTTGGTTTTGCGATCCCAGACAGAGCATTACACTTTTTGTTTTAGTTAAGTGCACCGCTAAGAACGCGGCTTAGTCCACTTATGCCTTGTGTTTTGTTCACTAAACAAGCGAACTTGCACAGACTAGAAAGAAATATATTGGGTGTAAAATAGTTCAATATAAAATGCTGTTGTGCAAGCTATATTATCCCGTCCTAGATTGTTTTAGGACAGAATCACCTGAAGTCCTGGGCACTTCTTCATCTGTGTGTTGCTCTGACCGCAGCGTTAGAGGTTTGACTTTTATGATACGGGACGCCGGTGCAGATTCTTAGCACAAAATGGAGACCACTTCATGTACAAGAAATACCTTCAGCTGGTAATTGTACATGAAAAAAAAGTTGTGCAGCATTGCTTTTTAGATCGCACTGCGTCTTCCAAATTTTAGTTCCATTTGTTCTACAACGAAGGCTTTCAGGGCATCAGGGAAACCACGATTGTTAGGTGCAACTATTTTTAGGACTTCTTGAATGAAAACACTACTTAAAATGAGCAGAATTTTTCCACCTGCCATGGCACTTCACCGCAGCCTCATTTAAAACGGGTAATCAAATTATTGGCCTTGACTGTGCACGTCTGTACAGTAAAATTGACAGCTTGGCTAGTTGGTTTTGATTCATCGTAAGTAGCGCTTGAAACGGGACACCGAAGAGAATACGCACAAGACGGCGCCAAATGCACGTCTGTACAACCCAATACTACGTTACTGTGTGAGCTCTGAAGCAGCCGGTGGTGTTCCGTACTTATAGGTGCGAACAGGCCACCCTTGGTATTTTAGCACAGAACGTTCACTATCGAACTGCCTATCGTGAAAACTTCAGTTGTCCTAATCGAAAAGAATAAAGGCTTTAGCTAAGGTATCTCGCAATATGTGAGTTAGGAGAGCGTGGGAAGGTTTCAGGAAGAGCACAGCTTCAACTTTGTGTGAAATCGAGGACCTTCAGTAAAAAGTAGCATGTTCTTAGATTATTCTATTATCAAGAAATGGGCGGCAATATGGAATATTCAGCAGCGATGAAGCCCTTCCGCCAGTAGTGGTGGGCCTTAAGCAAAAAAACTCTTACATAGTACAAATCCATGTACAAGACACATTTCGTTGTGGCAGTAGTGCACATCGACTGCAGTTATAACCCATTATCAATGCGAGAACTGCAAACCAATCTCTGTGTGTGCTCCAAATCTCTATGAAAAAGCTGTATACAGAGAAAAAACTCTATAGGCAAAATTGCTCTAATTGTGTATGAAAAATAACGTGGTCAATTGTCAATAGAAATGTATCACATGATACTATGGTTAGCAATTGTTATACACCTATGGCCCACCCAACTACCATGAAGACAAATTAAATTTTTTATTGAAATGATCACCAAAGTGACAGCCAAATTTATTTGCAATATGTTAAAGTGCACAGCTGGTGACTTATAGTAATCAAGAGCTAGGGACGTCAAAATTCGAGTAAGATTTCAAATCACAATAATCTAACTGTTAAGAAGTAAAACGCAAGCTTGCAGCAGTATGAAACGAAGAAGTATTCTAAATAGCGGTGACAAGTTGTCTGTGTTTTAATGTTTAAATTAAATTGCCCTAAATAAAAATATACACCTGATAACAGCGTTAGTAAATGAGTAAATTGTTTATTAATAAAGGCAGGATATGACCTGTTTGAATTTTACTAAACGCCAGGAACCCTTACGCAAGATTGAAATGCGAAGGAGTCCATAGTGCTTTCGCACATCCCTCAAAAATTTACTGTATGACATGTTTCTAACGATAACACGTAAAAATTTTGCAAGTTTATTAAATTGAAAGATCTTTAGAACATACATGCAAAATAGCTAAAGGGAAAGGTATATTGCAAATACTTACAACTGAGCCTGAATTTTACGCGCGAAATAGAGGAGATCCTAACCGTTGAAAATGAGTTTGGTTTTAAAAATGAGTTCAGTGGATACACGTAAATTATATTATAGTTTTAGAGTTACTGACTTCACCTATACAGGAGATGATTCACAGTTTTGGTTTAGGTGTTCTTCACCTTGAAGATTTAGGAAATGCATCTGTGCCGAAAAGGTCATAACGCGACGAATGTAAGATACAATACCTCTTAAAAGGAGGAAAAGTTTGCCAAACACCGTTCTACCAGACTGCTTAAGTATTTCAGAATAAAATTTACAGAAAAGGCTGCCAAATATTGTTCGAATTGTTTAGGACTAGAGGTGGCCAAAAGCTCGAAATTACATGCATAAATATTTGATGTGAAGCATGGTGGTAAGAACCGTAATATGAAATGGAGAGAGCACTCCGGGTTTTATTCAGAGCGTACAATAGTTAGCATGAGATAAATCACCCTGCATTTGTAGCAACAGCGGGAACGCGCTTCACTTTGGTAAGTCCACTGAATATTTTATCCCAACCCTATTCACATTGTGAAAAATTACAATGTGCGATGTATGATGAATTGTTTCAAAAGACATTTCGGAACTAAGTGAAAGCCTTTGAATACCTTTCCAGATCTGTAGCGCTTAGAAGCATTAAAAAAATCGTAGACACGAAGAGGCACACAAAATAATTAGAGGGCTAATACAAGAGGTGTGCGCACAAGGTAGTACGTTCTAAGCCACACGGAGGAATATACATTTTTATATAAGAGAACAAGAAAAATAAACATCACATCGCCAAAATTTGTTTAAGCGGCCTGGAATGGTGGTTCTGAAATACAACGAATCGAAGCTCCGTATTATGGAGAATTAAGTGCTTTGTCTTTCATTGTCTTTCATTGTATTTCATTGCCTTTCATTGTCTTTCATTGCAAGGTAAGTGCATAACGTACTCAGGCAATCGAAAAATAGTTTTTTCCAAGGCCTGTTAAGTACAGTACCTTTCTCCGGTACATGCTCATATACTGCTCTTCGATGGTTTTCAGGGTATTGTTTTATTTCTTTCACACCAATTTTCACCCGCTTGTTGGTTACTAAGGGGGCGCCCGATATGAACTTGGTACGCTGAGTACTGTCCCATGGCCCACCTTATTGTTTTACCCTTCCGTTATTTTTTAAAACAATTTCTTGCTTTGACCAATGCTGCAAGTTTTGTTCTTAGTGAGACTTCTTGTTTTAAAATGATAGTCAATTTTCTTGCTGTGTCTTCTATTTTTCTCTGCGGTTGGTAATTGTTGAACGCACAGCAAGTACAAAGGCTGAAGGTAGCTCACATTGGTTCTCCTGATTTGCTCAAAGAACATTTGCTCATCTAGGCTTGAAACGCAGACGTTGGAAATACTGGTTTTACAAGCATATCGGAATCAGGGCCGATGGTTGGACGCCGCCTTCAATACCGGAACCACACTAATATCGTGAGAGCTAGTAGTCACATTATCTACTACAAACATGACGGCAGCCTACCGAAATATTCAATCCGTGCTAAGTACAAAATTTAGAAGTTCATTGAAACTATGACAGTATCGGAAGGGCGCACTTTGAGGATGTCTTAGTCTAGAAATATTGAAAAAAAATCACGGAATAAATTAATAAATTGGGAGACAAATGGTTGATAAACACATAGCAACCGTAGGAATGCGTGGCTTCAAACCGAAAAAAAGTGCTAGCCTGAAATAAAAACAAATCAAAGAAAAAACAAAAAAATAGATAATTTCTCCACATTATGCTTTCTCAAAACCCAAACACGTGACTTCAATCAGGACCATGTTTTTAGCATTCGATGGAGGTTTTCTATAAAAATGCTAGGCCAGTAGCAATTTTCTAATATTACTATCACACTGATTTCGAAAGGGCTATTTGAATGTACAATATTTATTTATTAAAAAGAGGTATCTGGCAAGGAATGGCCTTTCACCAGTGATTGTATCAAAATCATGTAATCAATACACTGATTTCATTGAAACACTCCCTTATGTTTGCTTCTCATGACTAAAGTATAGCTCGTACTATAAAGACCGCAGTGTAGTATGTGCGCTGTACATAAAGGAAACTTGCAAGAAGTAATGTTTATATTACTCTCTTCTCATATAAAAGTTCTGAATAATGCTTTCCTGGTAATAAATTACTTTCCATCTCAGACGGAATTGTGCGGTTTGATCAATTATATGCCAATGTGATCAATTGTGTAGCAATTGTGTAGGTAATTATCTAGCAGTTAAACGGATTATTTTCTTTTTTCTGCGTCGACCCACTACACAGTCTTGTAGGTATATTTGTGAAACATTTTTTGGGTGGTTCCATGGCATACTCAACGATGGAGCCCCTTGTTGGGTAAGCATATTCTGTGCATATTATTTTTTTTCAGTTAACATTGCTACTGTTAATGGCTGTTATAAACGAAGCTTTTTGAAACTGTTCAAGGGCTTCCAGTAAGGGTTATACTTTTTTTATTGGTTTAGTGTTTTTGTAGTAGCTAAGCGCTGCGGAGAATAGTTAGTGCTCTTAGAAAAAAGCGTATTGTGAATGTTTTCGCAGAGAGGAGGAGGTCCTGCCAACGTTGGAAGGTGCTATCGAGGTTTCTGCAGAAGAATACAAGGTATCGAGTTTGAATGTTTTGCAATATTTTATAAAAATTCGGAGATACACTTTAGCCTAGAGCAAACGGTGAACCCACTGGTCACCAAGCGTATTACTGGTTTTAAATATCCACTTTGAGCTTTCGAAAAGCACAACAGCTATCGCAATTCTAAGGCTCCGCACCCTCTACCCTTGTTTTCTGAGAACTTCTTTTGTGAAGCTGCTGCTTACTAGTGCAAACGATGTGAATAGCCCAGGCATTACAGAAATTGGGAACAGTTACCGTGTGGGGTTAAAATTCGAAGGGTGCATATTTAAAAAAAAGGTGTCACAAGTATTATGTCTTTCTGCGTTCGTCTCTTACATCAACATCATTTTAGAGAAATCAGATTGGATTGGAAAAACATTTATTGTGCCTTGGGTAAAGTCCAAGTTTGGACTTCAGACTTGGCCAGTGTCGTCCTCGCGGTCACCACCAGGGTTAGAGAAATCAGAGAAACATTCGAACCCTATTGGTGCTGATCTTAAAAATACTCGCGATGATGTACAAAAAACGCGTTAAAAATCGTGTCCCCGCACTCATAACCTCTTCAGTCAAGGGCTTAAAAAACCACAGACACATTAATCGCAAACATACGACTTAACAAGAATCTAAAAAATATTATTGGGATCTCTGTTTATAACGAAAAGTCGGAACAGGGATGGAGATGTTGTTCAAACAAAGAATGGGCGGTTATTGTTTATTTAAATGGCAGGAAGTTTATGTTACAAAAATACGACAAAAATATGAAACCCATCGGCACCGTTGTCAACAATAGTTTGCCTGCCATTCAAAAATGCATTAAACGTAACATCCCTTCATTCTGAACGTCTGCTCTTTACTGGTAAAAAATTTAAAACAGCCACAAACAAATTAGCCCTCTCCATATCAGCAGACAGGCACCGGAGGAATAATAATGTATTCTCCATTTATAATAAATTTGAATAGGCATGTTCATGATGTTTAAACAAAGTTAGGGTTATTCTTCAAGATGACTGCATTTAAAAGCCAAATTGCTGACTTACAAAACCTTTATTTGGATATCTAATGAAAGACTGAATAATTTCCGCAAGTGAATCATTGCACTGTATGTATGAATGTATGTATGTATGCCAGTATGTATGTATGCATGTGTGAATGTGTGTATGTATACACATTTATCTATTGATTTTGTATTTAGCACATTCACACGTTAGAAAAGTGTCAATTATGCATGATTAATGTTGCCCTCAGGCGTACTTCCGCACAGTAACCTTTATTTTTGTTTCCACAGGTCCTCGACCTCCACGCCCTCAAACGTGCGATGGAAGGTACCCTGGGGTAAGTACAGTTATTGTTCGAAGAAATACAGTCTGTGTTATAGCATAAACTTTTACATCATATTTCACTATACTGGCTCAATCGAAGCATATTGTTTGTATAACCAGGACAGTTACTTAAAGTTTGCAGATATATTAGGATTTTCTGGCAATTGGCATCATTAGCAAGCAATCTTTGTCTTTCTGGAACATATTCACTTTGCAGAATTCATAACTTATATACTGTAGAGATTTATAGCGTTGGCTTTTTGCCCATGTACTAAAAGCTGAGCATCATGCCATAAATGGAATTGACTATTTTACCTCCTCCCATTTGTTTCGATTTTTATGCTTTAGCTTGGCCCCTCCACTGATATTATACATTGGGAGAACATTTGACACGCGGAATTGCCTAAACATAACGTTTATATTCCCAGGTGTTTTGTAATTTATTTAGAACAAATCCACACGCGTTCATACGACTCTATCTCTATCTCCCTCTCTCTGTCTGCATATATATATATATATATATATATATATATATATATATATATATATATATATATATATATATATATATATATATATATATATATATATATATATATATATATATATATATATATATATAATATATATATATATATATATAGGAAAACATCTAACAAGGTAAAAACCATGATTATTGCCTACATCTTAGCAAGAAGACTTGCCTTCGTCAGAGCAAGACCCTACTGAAACGTTGACAACAATTCAACTTTGGCACCTTGTTCAAAGATTTCTTTTCTTGTGTTCTTTGCCATCTTCAAAATTTTATTGCTCAAAGTATATATATATAAATATACATCAATATAGATAGATACTTATATATATATATATATATATATATATATATATATATATATATATATATATATATATATATATATATATATATACTTGCCCTGAGGAAAGCAAGTTCTCTTTGCTGAAACGTAGGCCACAATCGTGCTTTTACCTTGTTCGAAGTTTTTCTTCTTTTGTGTTCTCTACCATCTTCAAAGTTCTACTACTCCCTGGATTTCGTGTACGAAGATGACGGAGCAAGGTAAGCCCCCTCTCCTCTCCCTGGCACACATAGCTCTCATCGGTGAAAGCCACTTTAAGTACATTCACGACCACTTCCCTTCCGGACAACATTCACCATACATCAGCTTTCAAAGCGGCGCCACAACCCATGACATCAGAAAACTGATTGACGCCGCCCCACGCAACATCACTCACTTCGTTCTGCACTTTGGCACTAACGACTTAAAGAACGACACCGCAGAAAGCACCATCGAGGCCATGAAAACTCTTGTTCACGATGTTCAGACCAACAGGCCCAAAGCAAAGATAACCCTGACAACAGTACTTCCCAGGATCGAAAACAAACACAAGCCAGACATACCCCAGACACACAGACTTCTAGCTCACTCACAAAGGTCAAAGAAAAAAAAAAAAAAAAAAAAGGCCCTGAGGAAAGCAAGTTCTCTTTGCTGAAACGTAGGCCACAATCGTGCTTTTACCTTGTTCGAAGTTTTTCTTCTTTTATATATATATATATATATATATATATCAGCAGGTAATTGGCGTATTTGGGCCATTACTACACCAGGGTGGCCAATCCTGCTCTGGTGAGAGAGTGCGTTACCGGCAATGGTCGGCTGGGTCAGGCCGCACCGAAAGCCCCATTCTGCAATACCATCAATTCGCGAATTTTTTAAAAATCTAGTGGGAATTGTCTGGCACCGGGATTCAAACCACGGTCCTTGTGCACGCGAGGCAGATTCTCTACGTCTACGCCACCGCTGCACCAAGGCAAGATAACCGTTGTTTATTAAGGGTAACAGAGTGTATTCCTAGAGAAGGCAAGGGTTTCAGGGGCGGCAGAAAGTTAGATGGGCAAATAAGATCATGAAGTTGGCGTGGATACATTGGTCGCAGTTAGCACAGGACCGGGGTAATTGGAGAATAATAGGAGAGGCTTTTGCACTGCAGTGGGCGAAGATTCCCTGGTGATGATGATCATGATGGTGAGGGCTTGTGCAGATCGACGGTGACGCAGCTCTTGCCTTAGGAACTGCGACTCTCAGTTCTCCTCCCTGTCGCTGCTGGTCAGGCGACACATGGTCAGGCTGATCGGGCGACACATGGGAAAAAAACACCCGCATTTCCCAGAAGGGGAGCATGGGGAAGTGCGAATGCACGGATGATGCTATGAGGGGGAGTTATGTTGAACTGTGTTGGCATTCGCCTGTTAGTTGCATTTAACTCCCCCGCGTGATCAAGTGGGGATTCACACACCCCGTTAGTCGTTCTCTGGAAATCTTGGTGAATTAAAGTGTATGTTCGAGGAGATCACACACACACGCAAGTAAAGTGAAACGACCGTATTCTTTATTCAGCACTTGTTGGTGTTGCCGTTGTAGTTGACGGTCATTATGACCGCCTTGTGGTCACTGAAATGTACGGTCAATAGTTGTTGCAAGACCGCGCGTATCAGACAGTTCCTCGCAAAGGCCAGGTCGATGTAGCTGCCGTTGATGGTGGTGGGAGCCTCTAGCGGTAGGCACGTCATGGAGTGGTTGGCGAGCACGTATTCCATCAACCACTCGCCGCCCTTTCGCACGTCCACGTTAAAGTCCCCAACAACCACGACCGGGTCCGAGGGCTTTACGCGCCTGGCCCCACTCTCCATCGCCGCGTCCACGTATTCGACGACGTCGTCGCGCGAGATGTTTGGCGCGAGGTAGAGGGTGACGACCACGATTCCATCGCCCGAGTACGCGTCGGTGTAGACGGCACTGTACGGCGACTCGTCCCTGGCCGGCGAGGTGGACACGGCGTGCGACACGAGGTTCGCGTAGACGTGACCGACGAGGTAGACGCCGCAGTACTCGCCCCGACTTCCGCTCCTGGCGAAGCAGCAGTCGTCGATGGCGTCGGTGGCCTGGGGGCATGGCTCGGGGCGGGGTGATGCGAAAGAATTCTTCTTGGCCAATCGCCCTAAGTGGGCATGTGCTAAAGAAATTAGGAACTCTTCTTGGCCAATCGCCCTAAGTGGGTATGTGGTGCGGACGGACGGACGGTGGTGGACGCGTGATTCAGGGTCGCTTAAGAAGTGCATTCGCACTTAAAAGTGAGTGGCGACGTGGGGAGGACGAACAGCGGCTGGTGAACGACGTCTGTTCAGAAGACTCAGCGGGCAAATTTTGCGGGGTTTGCGGCAGACGATTCAACGGGTGGTGGGGGCTAGCGTAAAAAAATGTTAGCGGGCGCCTGCACAGCCCAACGACAGTAGCGGGCTACATGTGCGTGTGTCCTGCACGCGAAAGTCACGATTCCATTGTCTTTGGTACACTTGGGCAATCACCTGGCCCAATAGCCGGCGAAATAAAACGATGAAGGAAATACAGTGCACGAGGCAAAATCTGCTGCTGATTGGGTGTTTGGACAACGAAAGTGTCCGGACCACCAAGGAAAGGAAGAATAGATGTGGGCTGTAAACCGACTCGCTTCCGACATCTCACTGTCTCCTCTAATAACAACGGGACGCTAAAGAAACCTCCATAACTACACCAGTTATGATGCTTCCAAACATTATGTGCAGAAACAGAAACTACATGAAGCAATGTGTGATACATCCGCAGGCACTAAAGGTGTGTTGAGCGGACCAGAAAATTTACCAAAGCCTGAAAGAAATTAAAAACAAATGAAACTGGTAAATGTATTGTACTTAGCTCGTGCGCATACAAACTTTGGCGTATCTGTGCGGGACTCATACGTTTTATTTATTAAAAATTTTGCCATAGCAAGAGTTCGTCGACAATTCGCTTTCCTCGCCGCAAAGGGGTGCGCCTCACTTTATTACCACTTTATACGTCGTACACACAGGTGTTCTTATAATCTGTGGCTGAGGTGAAAATAACCAGAATGCCTAATGATAAGAACCACGTCCATTCATACTTTTGGATTTTTACCTTTGGAAAGTGCAAAAATTCAGTGCTGTTTTTATGGTGTTTCTAATTCATTTTCATTGCCGCAATCTATTTCGAATCTCCAAAATAGCCCTGCTGTTCATTACCCTTAATATTTTATATACGGTTTTATGTACGTCTAAAAGTTCGCAGACCCACAAGCTGAAGATTTTAATGAATGATTCTAATATTTTTGGCATTTTTTAGCCTGGATACGCACCAGGGTGCCAATACTCCTGTTCAAAGATGGCTGACACAAAAGGAACTAGAAATTACAAGGACGGCACTCCGTGTATAGTAAGCCTTTCTTGTTTTTTTGTTAACATGGGCAGAAATTCTACTTCCAAAATATGATATTCTCTGCTGGGTTAGTAAAAATATCTAAATTTGAGATCATGATAAAAATTATTTTTCAATTTTTCCCAGGTACAGAGAATAAACATTGTGTGCCACAAAATCTTCAGAGCAATTGCAAATATGTTTTGCTTCCATTAAAAAGATCATAAAGTGGATCATTTTATTCATAGTTTAACGATACCTTTATTGACTATTTCGTGCTTAATCAGATGTATATTTCAAGCCAGAAGGCTTTCTAAATAATAACTGAACCTATACTGTGTATGAAAATTTTTCACACACATCGAAACTCAAACATAATGCAGAATAGCGGAAACATTTTAAGAACCTAACTGATAGGTAACATGGGCATAGGGATTTAAATGACCCTCTTTTTATCAAACTGAACATCGCATCGACAGAGGGTTGTGTCTGTCTACATTTACATTACTGTATTCTTGATATTGCAAATTGGAACAAACATTTAGGGAATAGGTTTGCCCAAAATGCTTAAATTCACAAAGTGTCCGCCCAACCCCAGAAGCAATAATTTTATTTCATAAATTTAACATTGATCCATCATCATGAGAGATGTTGGACGATTCGTGGGTATAGGGTCATCGGATAAACATAAATAAGGCGCAGTTGCCTGGCATTATACGAGGAAAAGTCAATTCGGGAAATCCTTTGCCTAAATTCCCAACTTAGCGGTCTTTTAGAAGTGCAGGATAAGGAGAGCCCGAAAACGCTCCCGATCTAGCGAGGAACGAGGCCACTCTAAGCGGCCGGTTAAGAGGGCAAAGCATGGTTTCCACTCAATGAAGTTTTCGTTCGTGTGCCTTTCGATCTCAAAGGGTACATGCAGTTGTGCTAAATAGGTAACAAGAGGGATACTACGGAGTCCTCTTGAGCTTTCCTTCTGTTACTGACACTGCGGCATTAGTTATCAGATGGGTGTTTATCAGTTCTTTCTTAATGAGACATCAATACATTGGACGCTGGTTCTTTCTATTAATATGTCGGTTTTTAGACGCGCATTGTCATATTTCCGTTTCCTGCAATTAGGAAATGCTGTAATAAATTTCAAAAAACAGAGTTTTAGGTTTTTTTACAACAGTGTACTTGGAAAACAGTGAACCCAAAATACTTCTACAGACTTTTCATCATATTGAGTTTTAATACCAAAACCGCCCAAGCATGAAAGCCAAACAAAAGCAAAAATACAAGCTTCAAAACCACCCTTAAGGCGTATTACGTAGTGCCTTTGGCTGTGTTTCATTGGCTACAGCGCAGTATGTTGATTAGATTTCTAGCTTGTGTTTCTAAAGTAGGAAAGTTATATTAAAAAACTGCACAACACACACTTATCCACATTCTTGCTTCTATCAACCGCTTCTGTCATACCACTAATTTCCCTCTCTAAAAAGGCAGCATATAAATTCTACGCAAAAAATGGCGGGATATTCTTCTCTTTCAATAGGATATTGATTGATACAATTCAGAATAGCCATTCTGTTGTAAAACGCAGCGTAAACCGCTGTTACGATTTCAAAACAAGTGACGTGATTACGTTGTTATTCATTTGAAAGCCACCTTTATGTACACCGTGAAGGGTATGGGTTGCAGAAACAAACAAGCTTAGAGGTTTTACTAAAACTGCAGCAGTTAGCCTAAAGTTAGCTTTAGCCTAACTTTAATAAAACTGTAGGCGCACTTTATGTTAAAGGTTTTCCTACATCATTTTCGAACTATTTATCATTTATTTATTCCAAATCCTCGACAAGTTTGTGTGTGATGTGCTAGTTTTGGTTGAAGGTTAAACCATTCATAGACAAGATTCGGGTGTAGCCAGCCGCAGTTCCTGGCACATGGACCATCGATGTTTAGGAAGAAGGAGGCGTGACAACACAATAGGATATTTTGCGTACCCAGAACTGTTGATCTCTTGAGTGCGGGGAAACATATTAGTTGGAACTGGATTTCGGGGAAACATAATTTCACTACGTCGTGTTTTTAAATGGTGGAATGCTTTTTTTGTCTAAAGAAACATGGCATTGATAAAACACCAACTAAATAACGGCAAGTTGGTTTGGTCTTTATGCGAATTGATTTCAATTACTAGAATAGGTTAGAACATGCACACATATACAGCAAGAAAAGGTATTAAACAGTTTACATTGTTTTGAGATATCATCTTTTCACGAAGCACAAGCTATACAACCATTTGTTAAAAGACCATGGCAGCATATTTTTTGTGAGTGAATGTGGCATTTATTTTGTAGCGCCTAGGTTTTTGTGCCAGCTTTTAGGGCATAATCTTCCCAGTCAAGAAGAGTATATTGTGACTTTTATTATTTATTTGTAAGTTCGCACTGTCATCACAAGCAATTACAATAATAAAGTGACTCTTTCAGAATTTGAATTCCGAGAGAAAACCACTAGGAGCAGCTGGCATTTGCAAACAGGGGGTATGCATTGAATATGATGATATGGGTGAGTTTTAGTATTAGTTCCTTTATTTGTAAAAGGAGCGAAAACAACTACAGAAGATTAAATTGTAAAGATGGCATCAGGAAGAAGCTGTGAATTTTTTAAACGTTTTAAAGCTAATATTTTATTGGAGTTTTCATCAAGCTGCTTCTGATATGCCCCCTAATGCGTCGTCGAATGTGAGCCTAATTTTTGTATTTATCCTGTAAATCGTCTTTCGAAACTGCTCTCAGCGATTTTTCGGTCCTGCTGTTATTTTGGTGTTCAAGCTTCAGAGAAATGCTCAAACTAAATACACTGTTAAAAAAAAAAACGTAAACAAACAGCAGTGCATAAATTCTGAAACTAACGAAAAAATTGTTAGAAATTACATTGGCTTTTCAATTTACGAAGCCGTAAGTTTTTTATTTGCTTCACCGAACCAGTAAAAAATAGTTATAACTATATAATAAGTAAGTAAATAAATATCTAAAAGATTTTTAAAACGACAATTACCAAACGATAAATATTTGTTTCCGTAAATACCGATTGGAACTCGTTTTATTGCGGCCTGAGGAGTTCTGATGGCTCCGCGCAAGAAAACGTTTTTACCTCCAAAAGCCTATTTTTTTTATTACTCAAGGGCTTCTCAGAAACGCCCTGTTTATGTTACTGCTTTGTTATCTTGATCCTACAACCATAGTTGCTCCATTTTTATCGCGAACTATTTCTACGGTTTTAATATCCTTCTCTTACGTCTCCAAATCAAGCATTGCCGTTTTTGAACGTTACGATTTCCAGATAACATACTCTGCACACTTACATTTCAGACAGAACACTAGAGATTCCAAGTCTAGTGGGCAAGAATATTTGCTTAAGTTATGAAAATTTCCATTTCAAATGTTTTATAAGTATATTTATTCTATAGTTCGTATACATTTCTCCAGTCAGAAAACATCGTATATACGCTAATTATGCATAATTGGCATAATGCACGAGCTTACAATGTTCCTGTTCGGGGGAAATTTTACTGTATACTTAAAATGCTTGTGCGCGACGAATTGGACCCTTCGAGCATATATTCTCACATGGGTATTCATAAGGCGAGTGTCAGCCTAACTCTGTAGCTTGAAATTTTTTATGCTTAGAGTTCTACTTTATTTGAATAAAAAATCGCGAAGACTGGCCTTCCACAATAGTGGAAGATAGATGTTCCATCTTGATGTTTTATAGGGCGCGTATGAAGATGCAGAAGTGAATAGCTCCACTCGTAAAGCCATTGAAGCCAAAGAAATAGAGCAGCGCCTCAAGAGACTTTCATGAAATGATGATGCAGCACGTGCCATTAACTGTAAAGTGCAGCGCCACAGGATCATGTGCCCTGCTGTAGAGGCAAAACCAGCCGTCTTGAGGGATGAAGATACTGGAAGAAGTTAACAGTGGGCCTACGTGTTATCAGGCGAACAGAATGAGTTTCACGGGTTATTTGCAAACAGTATGAGCTTCGCAGGGTTCTTTCTAGGTGGCTGTTTAACAGAAATTTCTGCTGTAGGTGAATGGAAGACCTAAGTAGGTCTTCGATTTCGCAATTGAATTTTCCAAATATCTCCTCTAACTTTGATGGGTGGCATCGAGGACATTTCGGTCTTTGTTGACAAGTGTACAGTTTGCGTTGTGTTTGTGTAGAAGACACTACAACCAATCGTGGGTAAAAGGCAAATAAAGATTGAACTACGGTTTCACTTCATGCGCGCGTGCTGCAATGTCATTTTAAGAGTGTAGTAGGAGGAGCTGAACAAGAAGTCTATGAAAGAGGTAAAGACCAAGCTTATCTAAAAATCTGCCTTCTCAAGTGACACCACTACATATTGTTCCAATCTGTTGGGTATTGTTTCAAAATGAACAAAAACAATAAAATAATACTCGACGATGAACCATAGTAAAGGCCGGTTTTCATCGGCGACAAATGGTATCGACTATACCACCTGCTTTAGAGACGTCGCTGTACGAGGTGTGCCATTGGTGTCACAGATATTTCCAAAGGTGTCAAACAAACGCATGGTTTATTTGCAAGTGTTCAACATAAAATACTACTTGAAAACTTTGGCGATGATACCTAAACTAGAGTGGTTGTTAATTCCTTCTAAAAAAACTATTTTTCTGAAGGGCGTGCCTGTGGAGAAGACATCGCCAAATAAATATTACTTAACATAAAGCTACGAATTTAATTTTGAGGGAGCTTAGGGCGCAGTGTTTGAGGAAACCGTAAGAGACGGGCTTCTTCTATGGTAAAAATGAGGAGTTCTGATTTACTGACAGTGCAATTGTCTTTGTGATGACGAATATTGATGCACAACCAGATGTGCACTTACCAGCCATTGGATCCTGCGACGTCCACAACTGCTAGGATTTGTTATGCTAGTGGCATCTTCTGGTGACGACTTTTTTGAAGATTGCTTGCAAATGCAGAACGGTCGGGTAGGCTCCTACCAGTCGTCGTTTCGATTTAATTTGCCGGTGCGACCGGCTATGAAGAGCGCATCACTTCGGCAGTGCTGGTCGTAAGCAGAAGGGCGGGCGATAAGAGTGACATGTGACACAGGGCAATACCACCTAGGCCGTTGCATAAATTTGCTATAGGTTTGACTAAAGGCATTGCACGCATTTTGAACGTGTTCCTTGAGTTTTTTTACGATTTCCTACCAGGGCGAAGTAGTTTCAGTGAGAAAAAATTGTTATCAATATATTTCTAAGAACCCTTAAGGAATAAAACTGCTTACTGATTTCCAATATTTAGAAACTTTTGGGTCAGTTCAAAAAGACTTCTAGCATCTGGGGCAGTCATTTTCGTACAAATTATGGCCAGAACTGTAGAACAGCCCTTGTGTGACAGAAGCGATTCTATGGCAACAATGTATTATAAAAAATGCACTTACAAATAGGTAACGCTTATAGCCCTCTGTTTATTAAAACAACTATTGACCACGCAGCGTCATAGTTTATTTGTTTTCACCTAAAGCATAAGCAGCTATTCTTCAGTTATGGCACGGAAAAGGTTACCAGGCCACATAAGCTTCATAGCCAGTATTAATTACTGCATTTCATACCTGCCATCTTGGCAGCAACAGAAATAAACAAGAAACCAGCAATTACAAAAAAAACAAATCTAGGCATTTTGTTTGTTTCATCCTTCAATATGCCCTTTCAAGATCATCATCGCTATCATCAGCCTGATTGTATTCACTAAACAATGAAAACCTCTTCTAAAGGTCATCGGTCACGTCTAGCGAGTTCTAGCCATGTCCCCCCTTTTCGAGAAATTTTCACAGCGCATAACTCTATCGAATCTTTGGTGGACCCGTACTGTGTTCAGGGTCTATTTGGAGCCAGTAGGTCAAAATGATAGCCCATTTTTTTTTCTGCACGCACTTGATGTGACCGCCCATTCTCGTTCTCTTCACCTAACTTGAGCTCGAATGTTTCCCATATTAGTTTGTTCACAAATCCAAATATCTGGTTTCTTGTCCCTAAGCCTGACCCGGAGCATTCTTCTTTCCATAGCTCGTTGTCTCGATCTAAGTTTCCTTTCGCGTCTTGAAGTGAGACACCATGTTTCTTCCTCGTTCGTGAATAATGCAAGAAGGCATACAGCAACATTTTGAGTGACAGAGGAAGCTTACTAATCTACATATTAAAGTGTCTACCAAGATCAGCCAATCCAGCGGGGTTTCTCCTGGTGATTCGCTTTCGTGATTGGCGTCAACACCTAACAACGTCCCAAGATAGGCATAATAACTTACGGTTTCCAATATTTTGTTCACTTTCTTGAAGACAAGTTCCTTGACATGCTTAGTGGACACACAACTCGGTTTATTTTTTCATTTTTAATCGTGCAACCGAGATTTGTGACCACAAAAAAAAACATTTTCTGGAAATACCGACTGCTTTGACTAAACAAGACAATTTCTTCTGCCAACCTTAAGGGCTCTTAAATATTCCACATTCATTCGTACTCATTTTTGTGTGGAAACATTTTCTGAACACGCCCTCAGGACGGGGTTAAAAAATTGCGCAGATAATGTGTCCAATTGTGACGCCATTCTCTAATGAAGTTTACAAGTTTTTTTATGAAGCCGTATAGTTCCGCTGTATCCTTTATATATATCATTCAGAAATATGATAAGAACTTGTCGGCTCCGGGATCACGTAACACCTAAATTACTGCTGAAGCGTGCACTCACTCAACTGTTTTTTTACCTCCAGTGCCAAATACAATAGTGCTTTATCCTGAAAACATTCCTCGATTACCGAAAGCAAAAAAAACATACCTTGCGGGGATGGAATTATTTGGTATTTTAGTAGTATGAGTGATAAAGTAAAGCATAAACAAAAACAGTTTATTCTTGTGACCTGCATCACATCAAAGAAGCCAGAGCTATCGCCATAACCTCCACAACACGTCAAAGACATGTTGCTGTTGCAATACATTAAAGCAAACTGGATGAAATTTGCGGCTACGTAGGACAGCTAGGATTCTCGAACAAGCTACATTTGCAAACGAACATCACTGATGCGGTCGTAGAGAGCTAATTGCAACATGTTTTGGCTTGATAATTTCAATAAGGGCTGCGAATAAACACCAGAATTAAAAAAACGGTGGTTCGTTGGTGCCACTTCCAAATATCCGGGCTGCCATGTGCCACGCAAACTAAAAAAAACACAATTTTTATACAGGCGCACGGCCAGTTGAAATTGTGACAGTTTCCTCAGCTTCAGAAGAACGCAATTGAAGACGACACACGGGCGCACTGATTACTAAATGCGCATAATGAGTGTATACTACCCAGGTTCCGCAAATTCCACACGGGCTGCTTCCGGGCTGCGCCGTTAGAGTTCTCTGGTCGTAGCTGCAGCTATGTAGTCCCGCCTGCCATCTTAGTGAGAACCTCATGGTACAATTCTTGAACAACACACTAAAATTCCTGGCTGTTCAACAGCTCACGAGCTGACACCATATCTCGATCATGCACGGGCATGTTGTTCTAGTGTGTTTTGGTTTGAACGGTATTGACAAATACCGTTATTGACAAATTGATATTGACAAATAGTTCGAGACGTTAGGCAGCATCTTCAGATTCTTCAGGGGTTACGCTCTGATAAGCCTGTCCTGCCTCGTGCCGCGTAGTCACAACTCTGCCTTGCACTCGCGGATCGCCGACGTGTTCTTGGTAAATATGCGTACCCTTTTTCTTTTTGATTTATTCACGATGTTTCTCGTCTGCCTGGAATAACAGTGGCCCCGCTTTTGTATTTTATGAGGAAGATGAAACGGTAGCAAACCGTAGCATCTGCGCATTTTGCAAAAATCACTCTTTTTGTCAGCATATTCCTAAATTTCGCCGTCCTACTTTTTGAACATCCTTGGAGACAATTCTGTGGACATGTCCTCAACAGACGAGTGTCGAAATTCAAGAACTTCCCCTCTACAGTCACCAAGTATCGGCCTCTTCGGCCTCCTCGGCGCTGATCAAATATTCAGCGTATTTTACAGAAGGAACAATTCTGCGCTAGCTCTCAAGCTGGAAAACATTCTTGTCCTGGTAGTGCGCCGACATGCGTGGTTCTTATAGATTATCAATATATCAAAGGCGCTCATTTATGTCTTCTAAAACCTGTTGATTATTTCTTTCAATGCCACCCGCGATATAATCAATAAAGTGCGAGTAAATATTCCACTGTTATCACATTTTGTGTTTCTGTAAGCAAAGTCGATCCTCGGATAGCCGTCGGGAACGCCGTTTTCTCTTTCGTTTTCCACTGTACTTTCGCTGCCGTGTCGACTTTTGGAGAGGCAAGCGTCGTTAATTGTTATCTAGCGAGAACCAAGTGCGGCAGCCCACACCAGAAAAATATTGTATTTCTTTAATAATGCAGTGATTGCCACAAAGATGTTGACTGACAACTCTTGATGACTTGGTTTTCTGGTAACTCACTAAAAGTAATTATAGGCTCCTCTTAAACCCGCACTACGTCATGCCGAGGGATTAGTTCTTCGCTGTTCCCAGGTCAGATGAATTTAGCTTAGTCACGTGAGCCAGTAAATATTATCATCGTGAAAATTTTTATCACGCCTCGCTGTTTTGTCACGTTGAGTATAGGTTAGGAACAAGGGCTGCTCATCTTTTTAAACCTCAATCACGAACACCCCGAAGAAGCAAAGTCAGGAGCCCTTCCGCCGCGACTAGCAGCGGCGCTGACATTCTACGACCAAGGAGAACAACCCTGGGCCGTCCAGCAAGCCCAAGAGGTGACAATGAGGCAGGATTCCGACACATCGCATGTGGGGGAGAAGATGCCTGGCCAAGACGTCCCCCCGACGGTGACCTAGGCCCGGTCGACTAGCGTGCGTGCACGCGAGTTATGCAGGCACATAACAAAGTTTATTCCACTCCCCTCTAGTACGAACAACTGACACTCCCACATGACTGCAACGTCCTACACTGTTTAGCTTGTTTGAAATTGTCGGGCTTAAAAATCTTCTTGTAAGAATCAACGTTCCTTGAACTCTGAGGCGGAAACAGACCTATACTGCTAAGGAAAGGGCTTTTTGATATCTTTGACTTTTCCACATTACTCGGTGTCTGGTTGAACCTCTACCGTAAAATTTTCAGTGGTATATACTCCCACTTACACTACTATTCATGCATGTTGCCGCTAATTTAGAGCATCGACTTTTCGCGATTTTCGTGTCTGCGCAGTGACGTTGGCGTGTTCCTCACAGATATTTTACAGACCATTGCAGGCGAATTCGAAAGAGTAAACATTCCGATAACCATACTTGATTCCCCAATACCGAGACGAGTGGCCTCACAACGCTTTACGAAGTAAATACAAGAGTTCCTTGCACCGCTGACATTGCCAAGCTCCACTCCAAATATACTCCTGGCGCCACACAGTCTTCACTTGTGTTGTGGACATCGTGATATGTGAAAAACAGTATACGCACCCTAGCTTACTTTTTCCTAGTGCAAGGCTTGAGCAGCAGGAGCTTGATTAGGTCGAGTAGGCGCAAGTTATTGAAAAAAAGTTCCGCCAAGGATACGACGAAAACAATTGTTTCGTAAATTTAGAGCTCCCGTCGGGAAACACCAATGTGTCACGGGAGTACCACAAATGCTTGAGAAAGCATCTAAATTCGTATAAGAACGCATAATCCCAGTAATAAAGAGTACTAGCTCTGGCGCGTCTAAGATAAGCGCTCAGTCAATCTTTCGACCAGAAACAAAAACAAGCTTCTATGTTCAAATAACAAGGTTGAGGAAACTTGCATTCAAGAAGCACATGACCTCCAGCGTTTGCGATAGCCTTCTTCATATAACAAAAAAGGAATGCGCCAGCAAAGAGAAAACAGGTTCACAGCAGGAGTGTACATATTACCACTTATTGCTACTGCTTATATGCAAGCCCTAGAAAGGTGCCTCAAAGGCGCATTGTTAATTTGGTTTTCAGTGCACCATATAAAACGGTGAATTTATCCCAGGTGATTACCACGGCGAAGTAAAGCTTGCTCAAGTTCAAGTAATGTGCAATAAATGTTTATAAAACCCCACTTAGTTGAAAACCTAATTCTATCGGGCAGAGCATGAGAACCGAATTCCGCTGTTAACAATATTAATAATACAATGAAGTAATGCAATATAACGAATTGTTATAGAAATATAACAATACGAAGTCCGCTGTTAACCCCCCCCCCCCCCCCACACACACCCACACTATTTTGTCGGCCTCATCCCGACGAGATAGAAGCAAAGAAAACACTGGTGTATTTGACAAACATTCAAAAGAAAACTAGTCACCGACAATGAATCCACCTGTACATCTTGTACTCAGCCCATCTCACCATGATTCAAGTCTGTTGGGCCGCTTCGGCTGCCACTCTCAGTATACCAGTGGAGCACGTCTTATATTCCGTTTGGGTGGTTTGTAATTAAAAATCTAAAATATTTATTGGGAAAATGTCATCTCAGGGCCGCTTTTGCACGTATAAAATAAACCTCGCGGTGTTCGCTTATAAAAGGGGTGCTTAGACTCGCCGGCAAACAGCTTTTGTTTCCATTTTTCACCAAAAGTAAGAAACGGTGCATAGACCTGGCGGGGCAAGATGTGGGAGGGCTATATTGGCAAAACCACGATATAGTAGAGGAGTGAAGACGCAACAAAGACTCAAACCTCCTTGAAACGGCTAGGGCATATTATTCGGAGGCGAGAATGTATTCCTTATACCGATTTTTGGAACATACCCAGCGCTAGATTTAGCTGCGTCGAATGGAGGAAACACCCTGCAGAAACCTACAAAACAAGTTCGCGTTACTTCCGAACCAAAAACGTTTGTCGACAAAGATCTTACAACCTCCCTTCTCTAAGATGCAGTATCCAAAATTCAAAAAAATTATACGAAGCTCATTTTAATGCGCAAGAATTGAAAGTAGGGTATTTCTACCCAAACTTCACGACCAACACGACGTTTTGGATCCACGATTGCAAGCTGATTTTCTTCTTCTTCGCTTCCGCAAGGACATTTACGTCATTATTGTTGCTATACCTTTTTGCTTCTATTTTTTGGCGTAATATTCGTTGCGCATCTTCTTTGAGGGGAGCGCGCTATGACGTGTCTCTCCTTGCGGGAAGTGCTGCGCGATAAGACTCTCTCGTTCGGTGGAAGTGTTGGATCGATAAGGGTGAACTCTGGAGTATTTTTAGCGATTGCTCACCACACTCCCCAAGTGGGTATGCTAGGCTTGACAAACGTAGGCAGGCCACGCTTGGCGGTAGGTGCGAGGCGTTCACGCACAAGCGCTTGTCATTTTAAGGGTTTTTTTACCTGCCGTTGGTGGCAGCAATCTTGGACAATCTCCCTCTCCTGGCCTGAAAAATGTGCAAAGGGGAACACTGGGCGGTGAACGAGAGGCTCGCGCTCACGGTCGAGCAGCCCCCTGTTCCCGACAGTTTCTTGGTGTAATTATCTGCGGGCCGAGAAATGTGATGATTTTCTAAAAAAATTTATTTAAAAAAAAATAAAAAGCTTCTAATGTTTTTGTGTTTTTTCTGAACTGTAGCGCCAGTGATGTTTCATTAAAAATATTCATAAGGTAATCAAAGAGGTAGACTATCAAAATCTTCTAGGATTTGTTGTGATGCATTTATGTGTCAGTTTGGTATTGGAGAGATTCCGAATATGCAGGCAGGAGTTTTTCTCGCGTCTATGTCAAATATTTCCATGTTTGCGCAGTCTTGTGACATTAAATAGTTTAGTATAGCGGGTACCCCGCTAATGGTTTTGTGGTGGGTGGTCTTTTCCGACCGGGACGAGGCACGATTCCTTTCGCAGGTACGGCGGCCCGCCTCGCGGAGCCCGCACATTCGTTCCAGTGAGCAGCGACCTCCGTGCCCTCCTGTCCCCTCGCGCGCATGCACCATCGTGCCCCGATACCACACCGCCGTAGCGTTGGCGCACGCTATCCGCTATGCTAAACTATCATTTCACGTCGCCGATGGCGTGATAAGGGCTTGTCTTTTAACCGATCTAATACCATGTTCACGGCAAATATTTTTTTGAAATATTACAACCACGTTTATGGACATTGCACCACAATAGAGCTCTTCCAAAATCCTTGTTTTTGTTGACAATTATACAAGCATTTTCTTATCCACTAAAGTAAAATCGAATATGTGGGTGTGGGCATAAATAGGGGTTGCAATGTTTTGTATTTTTCTTCACATAAAGCAGTACAAAGAAAGCATGAAGTCCGGAATAGTATAGAATCTTCTACATGTTAACAAGTTATATTATCTTTCATCTATACAGTATTTGGTTATTAAATTTCCAGTATGAGACGCGTTATATATATATAAAATATTAGAAATGTTCGCGTGGCGTTGTCTAGATAAAAATTTAAAACACAACCTAATTTTCTGCCTGTTCACTACGTCTGGTGTTCTTATTTTCAGAAGTGGCTGGTAGTCTAGCAGCTGCCCGTGTTTTTTCAGGAAAGTATCAAAAATGCCCAGACAGGCTACACAGAAAAGTAAGTATTAAATTAGAACTTGCTAAAAACTTGACTTGAAACGTATTTTAAACATCAAATTTTCTTGAGTTAGGTGACACAAAATACCGTTTTTGGTTGCCCTAAAACGGTCGCAAGACACGTATCCATGCCGAATAAAACAATTTCTTTTCTTTGTTTAGAGAATCAATTTTCTCGGGCACAAAACTCGGCCTACGTGCCTCTACGCAAAAGTCTCGTGTAGTAATTTTCAACTCCCGTACTATTATCCCGCGTTTGCTTTGGAGAGTTTTTTTAAAACAGGGTGCTACGGACTAGAGATAACGAACAGAACACCCTAGCTATGCCGGAACGTAGCATTTCTTCCCAAACAGTGGCAGATGCAATGGCATTGCAAGCTCGAACAAGAAAAAATTTACTTCTACAAATGTCCAAACAAATTCGCGTACCCGCAAGTGGCAGTATTCCAGTCGTCTATTTATTTTTTGGCAGCGTCAAGCATGCCTTGTTATCCTATTACCTTTTATATCCACTTTAAAAGTTTCAAAAGGAAATGCCAAGTTTTTGAACGTCTAAAAAAGTTGCGGAAGGAAGCCGAGAGTGGTTCTCAAAACAGAAATACAGACAAGTATAATGACTGAGAACTAGGCAATTAGGAGTCAGAAAGTGAAATATTTTTACTTTAAGGATAACCACACAGACAGGAACAATTCAACAAATTAAAGCAAGCAAATCACACATTCTAACTAACAGGAAGGAATAACAAGGGTTTTTGCAATTTTGCATAGCCATATGTACATACCTTTCTATTTGTTTTTTTTACTTATTTATTTATTTTTGTTTGTTTTTTATTTTTTATTTATTTATTTTTTTATTTTATTTATTTATTTATTTATTTATTTGTTTATTTATTTATTTATTTATTTATTTATTTATTTATTTACTTTAAAATACTGCAGCCCATGTAAGGGTATAGCAGGAGGGTGGAGGATGTACAACTTTTTGCGCATGCGTGGGTGTATAGCAATCGTACATAAAACCATAGAAAACCAAAAGCTATACAAACACATTCTCGCTGAACATCAACAAGGTATGCGTATTTGTAGATTTAAATAACATTTTCACGCTTGTTTAATATCATGGTCGAAGACATAGTGCATGAGCACATCAAAACGCATGCACATATTAGATATAGACCAGGCGGAAATCACCAAAAATACAATAACCATGTTGAGGAAAAAAAGGAAAAAGCATCATTTAGTTCTCTTGAAGAGCAAGTAACATTTCTTCTATGCGAGAAAACATACGTGGTCTGGCACAGAGTTTCAAAGTTTTATTGTGTGTGGAAAGAAACTAATTTAAATGTGTCAGTACATGGGTGGTAAGGGGAAACGTTAGAGTGATAATTACTTCTAGTTGTTGACGGCTTAGCTAGTTTCACTTACCCGGCAGAGGACAGGCAATACTTAGAGTGAATGATGCAGTGGAAAAAAATGAGTGATTCTATGCGTAGGCGCGCAGTAAGTTCGGTTAGTTTCAATAATAAAAGGCCTGAAGTTGGTGAAACATTGCGTTGATATCAGCGGCAGATAAATCGGACGGCTTTTTTTTTTGTATCACTCCAATAGGTTTAAGTCGCATTGTTTGTGCGGGTTCCATACGACCGAAGCGTATTACTGTTTAATACGCGAGTAGCTTTGTGTCTGGCGGACATGGGTCAGCGTACGTTTCAGATAACCAAGTTTCTTTTGAGTTGCAGCCGAGATATAATCCATGTGCTTAGAACAAGATGAGCTACGTGTAAAGTAAACACCAAGATATATAAATTGCGGAACATTTTGCTGTTGGATATTTTCTGAAGACTATGGGAAATTGAACGGGGATGCACTATTGGTAAAAAAAATGACTCCCGTTTTTTTCAAATTCATGGTTACCTGCCATGATTTGCACAATGCTCAAAATGCAAAAAAATGATTCGGTTACACGATGGTGATCTTCTGGCCATGTAATTGCTCCGTACATGATTTATTGAATCGCGTAGAATTTAATGCCATTACGTAAGTCATTTATGTATAATAAAAATAGTAATGGCCCCAGCACTGACTCCTGACAAACACCGTACGACACGCTGGATAAGAGTGACTCGGCCCAAATAAATTCGGCAAACTACTTGCGATTGGTTAGAAAGGTTTAGAGCCTGTTAAGGACTTTTGTGTTATTCAATATTACTTGTAATATATAGATGACGTTTGTGTTGGAACTACATCGGAAGCTTCAGAAAAGTAAATAAATATGGCATCGGTTTGGGTTCCAAGATAAATATTGTGAGTGATGCCATGCCCAAGTTCCATTATTTAGTTATGGTACTGAAACCTCGCCTGGACTAGTGGGGAAAGTTGGGCAATAAGTTATACTTTTCTAGATATTGTAATATGTGTTTGTATATTATAGGCTCCAGCATTTTACACGAGTAAGTTGTTAGTGATATGGTCCTGTAAAATCGTTTCTTCTCTCCGGAATAATATAAGGCCTTCACTTTAGCTATTTTCCATGAACTAGGGACTCTGCTTGTTACAAGTGATTTATTGAAGATAATATTTAGATAGCCGCATGTCCATACAGAGTATCTTACAAAAAGCATGTAATAATGCCATCAGGGCCTTGGAATGTCTTCGTGTTAAGGTTAAGTATAAGATTTAGTACGCATTCATCACTGACCGTGATATCACTCATGGCTATAGAAGGTGTAGGACACAAGAATGTTGGAGAGTGGCCTTTATCTCGTCTGATCACTGCATGAAAGAAAGTATTAAATGTGCTTGAGGTTTTTACTGGATAATTTTTTGTTTCTGTTTTATTTCAGTTTAAATGAGCTTGATGCTGTTTCATAGGCAATATAGATTACCAAAATTTGCGGGCGTAATAAAGCAAGTTATGTATCGCCACTCTGAAAAAAATTTTTACAGATTTTATTTTGTTTCTAAGTTTTTGTTTTGCTTTTTAGAATGTGTTGACGCTTAGGGGCGGCTGGGGTATTTAAAACATCTTAGTTTATGCACGCAGCTTGACAACTGAAGAATTTCCCAATTTATCCAAGGGGAAATCGAACTTCTCAACTTTAGTAGCAACCAAACGCCGCGTACAAGATGTAACCAGATTTTCGAAGGTGCTGACCAGCGAGTCAATCTCGCTATTGATATTAGACTGCATATGCTTAATCCTCGTGCACTGGTTTCAGCAAAAAAAACTATCAGAAATAAAATTGCACCGCATTTAAAACTTTCACCTCCACAGATATAGTGCTACACTAATGCCTGCTTTCGCGCCCTTTCAGATGTGACCACAAACGGCTACGAGTATGCACACCTCTTACTACACCATTTTAAATGTGATAGTCATTGTTGGCGTAATAAAAAGAATAAAAAAATTGCCACATCTTGCAATAGTTGTGCAAGGCTAGAGAAACAGTGGAGCTGTTGGCCGTTGCAGAATTTTCCGCACTGGGATCATCTGTCCATAAGGAGGACCGACTTAAAAGGCCTTGTAAAATCCAGCTAGGCTTGGCCTCGCCTAGCACGTCTATATTAGCTATAACATTTCAAAACCTGACGAAACCTGTAGAAGCCTACAAACAACTTAGAAAAAGTTCACAAAACCGGGACAAGGCAGGTCTAATACCAGCTCAGTTGTTTCTCCCTCCTCGCATCACTGAGTTTATTGCATTTCAATAATTTATAACTACATCAGCATGGACGTGAATGAAGTGAATTCTCACCAAAACTGCGGTGTTTACTTCCTAAATCATCTTAAAATAAAATATTCTGCATATTATCAAGGTGCACTTGATACCGATTCACTGCTTTCAAACTTCCAGGCCATTACACTGCACGACTGTCATTACTACTGCAAAATAAAAGGCAGATGGTACTTTGGGATATACATGAGCAACGCGACATGTCAGGTACGTTTCTGTATAAATATATGCTTAAATACCTTTTATTGCCCAACAAAATAAATTTTATTTTAGATTTCACTGTTCTAGTTTTATCAATTCAGCGGTAGTGTGCACTTGCAGCATTTATTAGATTGCTTTCTCAGACGACCAAAGTTTATGGTTCTGCTCGACCTTTGAGTTACGTCTAAATAAACATCGCATTAAGCAACGAAATATCTAAACGGAAGTCGGTTCCGGCGAATTCTGCTTTTTATTGTAAGCCATTTGTATGAATTAAGGTTGTAGATAATTGGTTTTTTATTTTCGGGAAGTCTGTATTATTACTTTTAAATACGTGTTAGTGTCCTCACCAGGTACAATTCAAAGAAGCTAGGCCACATTTATGTCTGCTTATTGAGGTTGGCAAGAAATTTTACAGTATTGTAAAACGTAATTTGCTCATGCTTTTAACCAAACGTACCCGCACCTAGCAGGAAGATATCGAGTGATTACACTTGTGACATGTACGAAACATAGTGGCCGAGGCAGAACCCTTTTTTTTCCAATTTCGAGATGTAGCCAAATGGTTGTGATTATCATATCACGTACTAGCGCAATGATTGCGAAGGAAATAGTTCTTAAGTATTTCCCTAATGATACAGTTCTAGTGTGTTGAATAAATAAACGAAGGTTGGTTCGAATCATTTATTCTGCGTACTTCCGTCTGAGGCTCCAGCACCAGCTCCCTCGGTGGGCTTTAAAATACGTTTAAATGAGAGTTTCCTAAGTATTCGGACGATATTAGGAAGAAAATATTCCGATGAAAAAAGCAAAGAATACACAGGAACCACGTTGCCATTACTACTGCACTGTTCAGCGATAAGACAGTTTATTCGGCGGAAATCGCATCAATACTGCTGTGTTAGGCACGCACACACCGGTCTCCGCTGTTCTGTCACTAATGCAGGGCACACTTTCTCATTATAGCAATTTTATAACAATGAAGTAAACCTCGTATCACACACGGCCCTCCATTCGTTTCCACACCTTAGCAGCACCTCGAAAGGAATGGACGTGTTAGGCAAATTGCGGCACGGAGGATAACTGTACAATAATTTTTATTCAAATCCTCCGGAATTATTTTGCCACTACAAAGCGCATACTACATTTGTGGCAGTATCCAATGCAACGTTTATATATTTGAAACCGGTCAATGCGTTGACCTCCCTACACCATAAACTTGTTAAATTGTCAACATTTAAACCAAGCAATACTTCTAAAAACAAGTGCTAGGGTTATATCATTGTGAAATATAACCAGTGGCGAAACCATGTATTTAGGATTTAATTCACTCTGTGAAGGTGGTTGAAAACGAGTGTTCTTAGCCCATTATATAGAAATAGCGGAAAATCTCCGTACAATTTTCCGTGGACAAGCCCGGTGAAGCCACTTTTTGTCTAGCGACCATTCTTTTTCACACCAAGAGCACGCACAGAACACGCCCAAAATTGCAAGGGAAGAAAAAGCACTCATGCTGTCACCGATGACGCAGCAAACGCGCAGTGAACTGGGTTGCAGCCTGCGCCACCTTTTATTATCATCGTGGCACATGCCCTTCTTTTAATTCCCTTAGTTTCATCCTCCGGTTCGCACCCCTCCTCGTAAACAAAACGAACGATTAGACGCTTTCACCTTGCAATCGCAAGAGGCGCTGGGCGCCTCTTTCTATCATTTTCAGATGACATGCATGCGTAATCTTTTCTTATTGTCATCTTACACTTCCTTAAAACTAACACGCAATTTGTCACAACGAGTGCACAATCGCACCTGGTACTGTCATACCGTGACTAATTTCAAGTTTTGGATGTGCGCTATCTAAGATGAGCTGCTTTCTATCTTGACCCCAGAGCAATAACAGCCGCTTAAACAGTGATTTGTTGCTCTTTACCCATGAACGCGGTTTTTGCAGAAAGGTTGGTGTTCAATCGTTTCGAAAATAATTCAGATGATTTTAGCCCAGCGCGTGTTGCAACCATTGTAGCATGTGTACTTCTCAAACTTGTGTTTCCAAGAAAGCTGCTACACCACAAATTAAACTTGCTTTTCGTGAAACATTGTATTTTTGACTACTCCCTAGTAAAGCAAATACCACAGCTGATATACTGTAATTTTTGTTTTCCACAGCACCCGGAAACTAAACAAACCGGATGGTGCTGTATGGGAGAATGCCAACGAAGCAATATATGCGGAGGCTTGGCGCCCAGGCTTTTTTAACAAGCTCCCAACAGATGTGTCCGGCCAGAAACCGGAGTGTCGGCCGGTATATGCATATTAACGGTAATAAACGTAGTTACATATTGCAGCGTGGTTTTTTATATAGCGGAAAAACTGGTGTATAATATTTCTTAGTAATTTGAAGCTAAGGCCTAATCAATACCATAAACTTTTTTCTCTCACTGTACTGTTCTCTGCAAATGTGTTGCACGAAACACAGTGATTCGCGTCATAATTGCGCCGTATACAGCTATGACATCATGGTTAGCAATACCTTGCAATAATTCGCAATAAATTGTGGTTACCAATAAACCACAACAAAAAGAAGCGTTGAATCAAAAACAATGTATTGTGCATAGTAGAAAACAGAAATTTGAAAGGGTAAGTGTCTGCTCTGCGTGCATCTGATCAAACACTCTGCCTATAAAAGTATGCAACAGTATATATGAACCGTAAAAAAGCGCCGAGTGCCGCACCATTACCGACTTTATCCCCAAACCAAGATTGCAGCGCCACATGAAGATAGAAGAACAAGAGGACTCTGCATTTTAGTTTGATATAAAGGAGTCCGGAATGTACAGGAGGTTTCAACCTTTGGTAAACTGCCAAGCCTTCTCTGTAAATTTTGTCTAAAATTGTATAGATCCGAATGTATAACAAATCGTCGAACAAACGAAACAAAACTTGTTATTTGTCATACGACAGTTTCTGGCCGGTATCCACTACAATGAACAACGCCTCGGCAGGTTTATGTCTGTAGTTTATTTCTGGATTTCCGAAGCACTAATTCGACTCTGTTGGACTCCAACATTGTTGTGATTAAATCTACGACCACATCTCCGAAAACAGTTCTCGTATCTCAGCAATGGCACTGGAAGTATTCGGTGACCGGCAAAGTTTCCATTTGTTTGTGGGTGCTTGATATAAATAAAAAAAGAGCATCAGAGATATGAACAAAGGAATAACTTGGCAGACACGAGCATTCGTGTGCCTAATGTTACTTTGGTTCTCGTTTTCACGTCGATGTTTTTACGGGGTTCACCACCTTCTTTTCATCTTTAATGCGGTGTCCTCCTTGGTATAAAGCCCATATGCTAGGACGTCACGTTTAAGGTTATGAATTCATGTATTCACCTCAGATCTAAGTTCTTTTCCGAAGCATCGAATCCTGTTGATAGCATATTTGTCACATACGAAAGACCAAGCTGAGTATTGGCACCTAATATATAACGGTATATACAGTCCAGGCTAGGTGCGAGATGGATCAAACGGAAGTTCCGTTTTCTCTTCAGGATAGCTAGCACCGCATTGTTGTGGTTATAAATTATACTTAACAATAAAAATGATGCTTCGTGTAATGTTCACAACAATCTTTAAGGAAAGAAAACCAATCAGCTTCGAAATTTTCCAAAGTGTGCTTCACAGCTTGAGCTTGGCGTGCCTCAAAATAAGCCAAAGAGCACGTATCCCGCAATACCTCCCGGGAAGATATTTCAATATCACCAGGTGTCTAACCAGAAGGTACAAAAATAAGCTAAACGATATAAACCCAATTGTGTGCGTGCGTGCGTGCGAGTATGCGTGTGTGCATGGGTGTGTGGGCGTGTGCATGCGTGTGTGTGTGTGTGTGTGCGAATGAATGCGTGTGTGCTTGATTGCGTGTAACGTGTGCAGGTGCGTGTGCGTGTGTGCTAGCGTATGTGTGTGTGCGTGTGCATGTGCGTCTGCGTGTGCGGGTGTGTGTGCGTGTGCATGTGCGTCTGCGTGTGCGGGTGTGTGCATGTGTGTGTGTGCCCGTGTGTGCGTGCATGAGTCTGTGCTTGTGTGTGCGTGTGTGCGCGCGTGTGAGTGCGTGTGTCTGCGAAGGAAACTTTGACAGCCGCCTAAATGCAGCCATACGGCTGCATTTAGTAGATGTCAAAGCGTCCTTCCCAGAAACTCACTCCACCTTGGGGATTTCCCCTAAAACTGGTCGATAACACCTGTGTGCGTGTGTGCCTGTCCGTGCGTGTAGGCGTATTCGTGTGGGTGCGTGTTTGTGCGTTTGTGTGTGCGTACGTGCGTGAGTGCGTGTGCGTGCGCGTGTGGGTGTGTGCGTCTGTGTGTGTGTGCGAGTGTGCGTGTGTGTCATTATGTGTGCGCGTGCGTTTGTTTGTGCGTGTGTATGCGTGTGTTTGTGTGCATGTTTCTGTGCGTGTGTATGTTTGTGTGTGTGCGTGCGTGCGTGTGTGGGTGAGTGTGCGTGTGCGGGAACATGTGTCTTTGTAGGTGTGTGGCTGTGCGTGTGTAGGTAAGTGTGCGTGTCATTCTGTGTATGTGTGCGTGTGTGCGTATGTGTGCCTGTCCGTGTGTGCGTGTATGTGCGTGTGTGTGTGCGTATGTTCGCGTGTATGCTTGTGCGCATTTGTGCGTGTGGGCGTGTGTGTGAGTAGGTTCGCGTGCGTGCGTGTGTGCGTGTGTGCGCCTGTGTGTGCGTGTGTGCTTGTGTGTGGGTGTGTTTGTGTGTGCGCGTTTTTGTGCTTGTGTGTTTGTGCGTGTGTACATGTGTGCGTTTGCGCGCATGTGCTGTTTGTACGTGTGCGAATGTGCCTGCGGGCGTGCGTGTGCGCGCGTGCATGCGCGCGCATACAAATGTGTGTGCGCGCACGTGTGTGTGTGTGTGTTTGTTTGTGTGTGTGCGTGTGTTTGAGTGCTTCTGTGTGCTTGTGTGTGCGTGTGTGTGTGCGTGCGTGCGTGCGCGTTCGCGTGTCTGTGAGTGTGGGCCTGTGCGTGTGGGTGCGCGGGCGTGCGTGTGTGTGCGTGTGCATGTGCGTGCGTGCGTGCGTGTGCGTGTGCGTGCGTGTGCAAGCGCGGCCACGTGTGCGTATGTGTGGGTGCGTGTGTGTGCGCGCGAGTGCGTGCATGCGTGCGTGTGTGAGTGTTTTTGTGTTTGTGTGTGTATTTGTGTGGGTGTGTTTGTTTATTGTCCAGGAAACACTGGACGCTTAGTGGCGGCAGTTCGAAGCGATCGGAACACGCACATAGCAGTCGCGCGCTCTTCTCAAGCTCCATGTTCATGATGTCAACTGCCTGGTGGCTATGCTTTCATTTTCGTCTTTCCTCTCACGCGTACGAGGGCCAATCCCGTTGAATGGTGAACTGTGATTGCTTTAAGTTTCACCAACAGTGATCAATCTGCCAACATAATAAAAGTTCTGAGTATTTTCCCTCTTCGCTGCTATAACATCTAGCGTGGATATTACCGTGTGCCTGGTGTATAGTTTTTCAACTTTTACTGCTGTGTTACACAACAAAACAGATAAATAAACACCAATAGTCATTTATGCCCAAGAAGGAAAGGGGAAAAAGTTCAGTCATTCTTTATATTGATGTGGGTTTGTTATTTTTTATACAGAGATAATATATAGAAAAAAAGCTGTCAGAACAGCAGAACGGGAAATTGACCTGGCTTCTCGGTGCACTCACAGGGGATCTCGGGAGAGAGGGAACAGCCAGAACCAGGATCTGCAAAGCCGTATCGGACAGCACTGTAAGGGATAGACCAATATATTCTCTACAGGAGCTTAATAAGTAGCAATCGCCATCGTCCATTTCGTTGACGTTTTTCGACAGCACATCTATGTTGGGCCAATCATCTTGCAGCGCATCCTTGCCTCGTTAGACCTCCACTTTATCGTCAGCTGGTGTGGCGGCGGTCTTCACGTGAGGACTGAGAATATATTCGTCATCTTCTTCGACGTGGTAGCCTGGTGGAGCGCCCTTCCCAACAAGACGATAAATAAAAATTCGAGAGCTCCTCATGTGACGAACGCCCATATGGAAGCTTGGACGACACGGCGCGGTCAACGACGATCACGCGCTCACATGCCCTCGGCATTTGTTTTTGCTGCTAACGTTAATGCGTGCAGCTCGTTGGAGGCGCCTCGCCGCACCGGGGTCGCCGGTTGGTCGTCCCGAGCCTTGCGCTCACGTGCGCTCAAGGTGTTCTGTGTGCGCCGGATGACACTTTCTCGGCCTAAACAGCGCTGCTGGTAGAAAATCATCCTCTGGTGGGATCCAAAAAAAACTACCCCCAGAATAACGGTCTGCTGCAATACCAACGAGGCTACCGGTGAGGCTCGTGTTCCCTCAACTCCCATGGGTGTCTATAATAAACTAACTGTTTCCTTCCACTCTGAGAATTGGGGTTGAGGCAGACATTTTTTAAGCCTCGGGCCGTGAAGCGTGTGTATACGACGTGTTGTGAGCCGTCAATCAGCGTTAAACACTGTTAGGCTGGCTATGGCACCAAGACTATGGTGACGCGTTTGTTTTGAGTGCCACCGACAAGGCAAGAAAGAGAAGTCGAGTGTGGGACCAATCTCATTAAGGGGCCGCCATCACTTCCAATTTGCAGATAAAGAAGAAGGATACGGCCACACTGGGGGTTTACGTTGGCCACGAGTGGTATGTGGGAGCCTGCCACCAATGAAGAGTGGTTAGCCTGGTGTGGAACGGAAGGTGAAGCTTTGTTGAAGTAGAAGGAGGAGGTTCGAGGAAAGCGACGCCCACGTAACACAGCTAGAGCTCGTCTGGTTCTCGTGACCCGAACTCAAAGAAGGTCTACATGACGCCTTGCCATGCTGCGGCCAACGTCCGGTCCTGCAGAATTTTGTCAAGTGGGAGGTCACGAAACTTCGTCGTGCCCTGCTCCTGATAGACCCGTGATCTGCTGGCCATCGCCCAGCGGTAGTTGCCAGTTGTATGCGCGGTCGGGTTTGAGTACTACATTCCCAACAGGAGCTACGATGGGGCTACCTCAGCCACTTCGCCGTACGCGGAACGTAGCTAGTGTCCGTTCCGCGCCGCAACGCACCGCATCGCATCGAATCGCAGCATAAACAACCCGGCACCCGGACAACTCCACCCCGTCAGGTAAATTTTATCTGTGACGTCTTGTAATGAACTCAAGTGATCGTAGTTCTTGGTGATTTTAATAACTGTCAGTTTGTCTTATGTCTCTGCATTAGTTTCCCGATCGAGATTTATGGAGAATACGTTTAGTCATGACGTGTCAGAGCGCGTACGCCGGTGTTTTGACTATTCGGATAGCCGCAGTCCCACTGAGTAAACCTGCTACTAACCAGCGTGAGTTTCCTTAAAAATTGACGTCGGCATCAGGACAACAGCGTTTGTACATTGAAATGATAGGGCTCCACTGATGCTGTTGAATCGGTGTACAATGAACGTGTAGGAGTTGCTAGAAGGCAGTTTCTCGGGTTACGTGGCTGAAATTTGCGGCCATGCGTTGATGAAGCTTTTTCGAGGGCGCTAAATTTGTGTTCAGAGCGCGATCCTGCCGGCGTGCGAATCGAGCTGGAAGAAAATATTTTCGAGTTGAAGCTCTGGTTAGCAGAAATTTTGGAGAAAAAAGACTTTGGGAAAGCTGCTACTGACGCGGCATCCGCGAAAGGCACAGTTTGTAATGTAAATCCCAGTAACTTCATCTGCATTTTCAACTAATCTCGCAATATTCTAGGTGCTTCCTTTAAGTGCTTGAAACAAGTTGCCACCGTACAGTTCTGGCCGAAAGAGAATGGGCCAGAGCCATTAGCTTGTGTCTACCAGAAGTGCACCTAACCCTTTCAGGTACACAGGGCACCTTTGTCTCAAAAACTAAAACCGGTGTATCTAAGAGATTACGACGTAATGGAACATATAACTTACGCATGCGTCTATTTTGGGCTGGATATAGCCTTAAAGTATATTTCCTGTGCAACACCGGCGTAGACGTTCCTACAAAAGGGGTGATTCTGAAGCAGGAGCTCAGCGTTTTTTACCTGGAAAAGTAAGTGCAGTTTCTTTTTTTGGGGGGTTGTTATCTATCAAAAACGAACAGTTACAATTTAGTTAGATATTGTTATTCCCAAGATAACGAAAGCGATTGGTAAATAAGCGTGCGTTGTACATTAGTTTTACAAAAACTAACTTAGGTTATGGATCCCTATGTACCATGGCAGTCGAAACCTCAGCAGTCATTCAGGTCTTACGGAACAAGGGTGTAGATGAGCATTATGTAATAATACTAGACGATATCTACAATAGGTCCACAGCTACCATCATGCTCCATAAGGAGAGCAGTAAAATACCTATAAGAAAGGGCGTCAGAGAAGGAGACACAATCTCTCCAATGTTATTCACAGCAGGTTTACAAGAAGTGTTTCGAACGTTAAATTGGGAACAGGTGGGAGTAAGGGTAATAGAGTAACCTCACATTTGCTGATGACGTCGCCTTGTATATAACTCGGGGGACGAATTGCAAAACATGCTTTCCGCACTGGACGAACAGTGCAGAACCGTGGGCCTGAAAATAAACATGCAGAAAACCAAAGTAATGATCAATAACCTCGGGACAGCACAGCGGTTTGAGATAGGTGGCGAGGCAGTGGAAGTGGTAAGCGAACATGTCTACTTAGGCAAAGTTGTGGCCCCGGATCCCAGCCATCAGGCAGAGACAGTTAGAAGATATAAGAATGGGGTGAAGTGCATGCGGCAGACATTCTCAGATAATGAATAGCAGCCTAACATTGTCCCTGAAGAAGAAAGACTATGGCAGCTTTATCTTACCGGTACTTACCTACGGTGCGAGAAATGTGGAGGCTCACTAAGAGGGTTCAATGTAAATGGAGAACGAATCAGCGGGAAATGGAGCGGAAGATGAGAGGTTGTAACATTAAGAGACAAGAAGTGAGCGGAGTGGGTCAGGGAACAACCGCATTTTAAGGACATATTAGTAGAAATTACGAAGACGAAATGGACGTGGGCAGGGCATGTAATGCGAAGCCAAGATAATCTTTGGTCATTAAGGGCAACAGAGTGAGTACCCACAGAAGGCAAGCGTTGCAGGGGCGACGACAGAAAGTTAGAGGGCTAGTGAGTTCAAGACGTTTTCTGGGATAAATTGGTCGCACTTAGCAGAGGACCGGGTAATTGGGAAATATGGGAGAGGCCTTTGCCCTGCAGTGGGCGTAGATAGGCTGGTGATGGTACAATGTCGGAACTTCGGTTCTCTGAATTCACTGGTGTTAACGCTAGTGGTACCGTATGGCCTTACCAAATGCCGCGAAAAATTTTATGGTAGTTTTGTCTTTTTCTCTGCATTTCCTTGAGTTTGAACTTTTACCTTTTCTTACCGCAGCTTTTGAGTCTCAGGAGGATGGCTGCGAAAATGCACAAACTAATGCTGTCTAAGGTGGAGATATATCAAGTCTTTTTCGGTACTGACAACGATGATGAATTCTCATTAAAACTTGATGGGGAACATTTCAAATTTTGGAAGAAGACCTGGGTTATGTTTGGGCCGAAATTCACATTGAGCAGTAAGCTAAACTCGGGCATTTATATACCCCAAGTAAACGCATCAGGTGGGCTGTATCTCTTCCGACAACTGCAGCCCTGATCAGCTCTACAGACGTGCGTGCGGCTAACGCCTACAAGGAAATCACGTGCAAGAAGTCCTACCGAGCCAAGAGATTCACAAATAACGTTGGATAGGAGGACGATGTCCTGCAATGCGTACCGAACAAACAAAAGAAAGGAAAGTGCTCTGACACCTATTAATACTATTTGAGCTGTTATGAACTTCCATGCACTGGTTTTCTGAAGCACTAATAAAGGAGGGCATTCTTTATTCACAGCGAAATATAACTTTTTCCCAACCAAAAACGAAGAAATAAAAGTTTTTCTTTGGCTCACCTTAGCAATTATTTACAACGTGCTGCCAGCTCTTAGAAACGATTGGTAAAAGCTGCGTGACATTGGTGTGCCTTCCGTTGCCGGTGTGCTGACCACTCACCACTTTGAGGAGCTTCCGGGTAACATCTCAACTTTGCCAGGTTCTATAAAGTGCGGCTACTTATTGACCATTCGAGTGAAGCGTTTCTAGCTGAACGTTCTCCCACAAAGCAGTATTTTGTCGAAGAGCACATATTAAAATTTGAAGGCCACAACTTCATAAAACAATACATAAAAACAAAACGATTAACTGGGGCTTCAATATGTGGGGCCATTGCAACTCAGAAACAGAATATTTGCGGGAGTGCAACATGTACAAAGTGAAGAGGAACGAAGGTACTGCCACGGGGTTTGGTGAGTCAGTCGTGTTAAAGCTCACAGATTAACTGAAACACCTTGGCTGTAAAGTTTTTTTTCCAAAATGTTTTTTTTTAATTTCTCAGCCTTGCAAGTGGAGCTTCGTGAGCAGGAATTCAAAGTCTGTGGAACCGTGCGCTTATACCGGAAGGGCATTCCAAGCATTTTTACGAGTGACAAAAAAATGAAATAGGTGATTTGCATCATTGAATGCTGATAAAATTTTCTTAGGTAAATAATGAATGACAGGGCAGCTGTTCAGTTATGCCACTTCATATAGCCGGTCGAATCCATTCCTGTACATCAACGCTGTGCAGGCAAGACAAAAAGGGCATTTGCTGCTCCTGAGTCGTCGAAATATACAAGGAATATATCAGTGGGGTTGACCTGATGGACCAAAACATTTTACCTACTATATGGCCCGACTATCGAAGATCAATTTCAACTCTAGGGAATTTTTTATGCTGCTAGACATTGGTGTCCGCGAGGACTACATTTGCTACATGAAGCTGCAAGAAGAAAACTTAAATATTCCTGTTCTCACCTCGCTTTAGTTTCGACAAGCTGTGCCACGCACTCCGATCGGGATCTTTTCTATTTGACAACGAGCCTTGTCAGGTCTGGTTCTGGCACACACACGCACCGCTGCGTTGGCGCATCCCGTAGCTCAATCGCATCAGATATGGAGTCTAGCAAACGCTGCGAAAATTTCGCTAAGTGAAAAATTGAAAGCCGCACATTCAATAGCTGCACAGTTTTGCAGTTCTCTTGTTTGTTACGCGGGCAAGAAATGTTTTTCTGGATTTTTGTACCGCGAACAAGTAGTTCCCACTGGTCGAGCGAGTTGGCGACCTGAAGGCAAGAAAGAAGGAAGGGATACATTTTTCTTCCGTCGGGATCAGGTAATGGGGGTGGAGTGACTCTCAGGGCCGCCGCGACTGTTAGGGCCCGTGAGATTGTCACTGCCTGGCCGGACTCCGCCGGGTCGTGCAAGACCTGCTCCCAGAGGTGTGGAGAGGGAACGAGCTACCTTGAAGTCCATGGGGCCGTATTTGCCCCGACGTATATCTTTATCTGGTTAACAACAGTTATCTTATTCATCAGTTCTTTGTTTGGAAGGCCAAAATAAATGACAACCTTCTTATAAAATTTCGCGTCTCTTGTTTACTTGTGTGCTCGACAGGGTTATGGTACTTGGTTTACGTTCTCCGGTGGACTCCATAGACTACGCTAGGACTCGAGTGGTGCTACTGTAACGCTTCTGTTTCACCGCGGAAGGGTATTGTGAGAGCTTTCGGCGAAGTAAGCCGCACGATGGTTCTACTTCTACGAGATTGAAGAGTTGCTGGACCGTGGATTCACAATTCAGTTACGGCCAAAACCTTAACTTTAGTCTGATACCTAATATTCACAACAATATTTTCTAACGAACTGCCACATCAAATTAGCCGTGTTCCTTCGGTAACAGGACGGCAAAAAAACTCTGGGATGTGAGACAGGCTGCCATCACTTTCTGGTGCGGTTTAAAGGAAAGACAATCTGGTGCAGTTTAAAGGAAAGCAGTACGCTGGGTCATGCAGAGTAGAAAATCCTAACAAACGGAGCTGGAACCATGCCGTTCTTTTTATGTGACAAATTTGGGCCCACGTCCAGTGATTGTCACTCAAGGTCAAAGCAAGGGTACTGTTCTGGGTGCTGCCGAGTGAATTATAAAGTCACGTCTCGCGCTAAACGAGCTCACAGCGTGGAAATGACAAATAAGCTGAAATTCCATTCCAGGCGATTGTTTCAGAACGGGGCGCTTTGCAACTTATGGTGTCACGATTCCCACAAGACTACCTCGCCAATATCCACTTCGTGGACCCGTTCGTGTGGTGTAACTCGGAGGGTGTTGTCGACTGCTTGATAACGGATAAAGCGCGACAATGCAGCGCAGTGAGCATTGATGCGGAGGACTTATTTTATTCTATTCCCCACGACCAGGCGATGCAGTGTGTTAGGCAATGTAATACTGACGAGAATGACGAGTTCCCCTTCCCAACCAGGAGCGGTACATTTGTCGAATGTTGGCTGGAGCTCTTGTCGTTCTATTAGAATTCTTCAGTGGTGGCGTGAAAGGGGTGCACTTACAAGCAAAAACGTGGCATATGCCTCAGTTCAACACTGGCTCCGATCCTTAGCGATATATTTCTAGGCACGGTTGATTGGTATCGTCGATAAGGCTTTCCATTTTGTCGCCATCTATCTGGTGATTTTGCATCCAAGAAATGAAATGCGCAGAAATCATGTTCTGGAGTTTTTTAAAAGGAGTGAAAAAAAAATTCACCCGCATTTCTCCGAAGGGGAGCATGGGGAAGTGCGAATGCACGGGTGATGCGAAGGAACTCTTCTTGGCCAATCGCCCTAAGTGGGTATGTGGTGGGGTCGCTTTCGCACTTAAAAACTCTTCTTGGCCAATCGCCCTAAGTGGGTATGTGGTGCGGACGGACGGACGGCGGTGGACGCCTGCTTCAGGGTCACTTAAGAAGTGCATTCGCACTTAAAAATCTTGAACTTCACGATGTTAACACCATCAGAAGGTGCGATTCAGTTTCTAGACCTAAGGCTCAAGTTTAGACAAGACCACGTTTGATGGCCATATGTTCCGAGGTCAGTAAGCCGTTGCTGAGCTTCACTTCCAACTATTCGGAGTTAGTGAAAAAAGGCTTAGAATATCATGCCGCAATGAACAAGGTGTGTGTGCATATTGGGCACGAAGTTTCGAAGTGTAGGTCGAGAAGCTAACAAAAGCGGGTTTTCCTGTGATCTTGGTTGCTTCATTACCATAACGTCTGTAAGGGCCATTGAAGCGATCGGGTAAGGAGCCGCCCTGCAGTAGGGATCTGCAGAGTATTAGGAAGATGGCAGTGCTGCCCTACATACACACCGTTTCACATGGCCTTATTACGTCGCAGTGAGCAATAGCATTGGCTTTGTGTTTACCGCTAGGAACAAGCTTGGGATTATCTGTGGAAGCGTTGCAAGGGGAATAAGTGGTGAGTTAAGAGATTGTGACGACTGCGTCATCAAGCACCAAGACCCCTTTGTCGAGTGTAAAAAAGGTGTTGTGTACAACATTTTGTTAGACTGCGGACAGCACAACCTTGGCCAAACCGGTCGCTGCTTTAACGGTATGCTGCGCGAGCATGTAAATATAACAAAAGGGACGCCGAACTAGAATCTTGCACTACATTGTAAAGCCTGCAAAGGGTGCCAACCAGCCTGTAGGAGTGCGACAGAACAGAATGCGCGCAAAAATAGAATGTGCCGCCTCATTGTTGAAGCTTACAAAAAAGCAAATCAGGGGACTCGCGCGTTTCCCAGCCGTCGATAACACTACACAAGAATGAAGTTAAATGTCGGTATCAAACAATTCAGGGTCATAGGGATGGTAACGCAAAAAAAAGATATATTTATGTTCTTATCGCATCTGGTGTGATTTTACGGTCGGGTATAAATGTTTGGGGACCTTCTTATTGAATAACGAGTTGATAGGGAGCACTCGTGTTGTCCTCTTGTGTATCGTCTGTCTGCGCATTAAACATGAATCCGATCTAACAAGCTCAAGTTTCCATTCATCTAAAGACTTTCGATTCAAAGTTGGACGTGAACAACGGATATTGGCAAGTTCCTTCAGAGCAGGCAGCTTGGTTATATACCGCATTCTTCGCAAATTATGGGCACTAGCAGTTTAAGTACACACCTTTCGGTATCAAGACAGCTTGAGCAGTTTTTATACTGCAATATATATTACAGAGTTATAGCACCGAGAATAAAAACGGTGTTCATTGCAACGAAGGCCTCCTCGTCGCAACAAAAAACAGTGAAGATCATCCCAAGAGTTTCCGGGAAATGTTCAAAAGAATCCTCTCTGCTGGCGTGACATTTAGGCTGAAATAATATGGATTTAGCGGAACTTCTTAATGCTTCATTCTAGGACATTTGTACTGTGACATCGAATTGTAAATATTAGCAGTAGGTGGGATCATGGAGAAATTTAACAAGCTTTTGTACGGGGCCACTTCTGTAGTTGAAACTGATCATTAGCCCGTAAAGTGCCCCGCAAGCGCCAAACACCTCAACAGTCGAGTGCCTGCTGGTGTCTACCTCTACATGGATACTCATTTAGAGTCTGTAATCAAGAGTTCGGAGAACATAGTAAAGAATTACATGTGCCGTTTGTTGCCGATAATCGACCAATCTTGGTAATAATGTAACAATAGAGTGTCTTGTGCTCCTGTGTACCCTTGTAAGTGCTGTTGTGATAAGCCACCACCTGGAATTGGAGTGTGCTGTTTCTTTGAAAACTCGTGTGAAACATTATATCCGCAATTCGATGCGACAGTTCTCTACTGTGTGTGGTTGTGTTCGTGTTGGGAACCGTGTTGCTAACTAGGTCTATTCGTTTCACCACCCAGCAGTGTTTTTTCACCGCCACGTGCAGCTTCTTTTTTAGACAAAGCTTTTCAGGGAACTGATTTCAGGTGACGCGTTTGTTTCGACTGGGACTGACGACGTGAGCACGTTAAAGCGAGCGCGGTAACATTGTCTCAGAACGGATCGAGTCATTTCGGCCTTGCCAATGAAGCACAATGAACAGACCACCCTAGGTGATGATGTTTACCAGGAGTGGCCTATGGAAGCCCGCCACAACTCAAGAGTGACGACGCCTTGTGGAACAGGGGAAGAGCGTTAGGTGGCAAGGAAGAAGAAGGTACGAGGAAAGCTGAGTTCAAGATAAAGACCTAGAGCTCGACAGGTTTCCTGGAACCGAGCTCAGGTCTTTCTGGGTTCGGTCCTCCAAACGTGCAGTCCTCTAATAGCAACGTGCAGTCCTCCAAAATCCTGGCCCATGGCAGTCGCACGAAGCTACGGTGTGCCCTGCTCCTATTCGAACCGCGTTCGCCTGGCCTTCGTGCTGCGGCATTTGCCAGTTGCCTCCTTTCGGCAGCCTGCTGATGGTCCCTTTGCAAAGTTCTACGGCCGGGTGTCGAGTAGTAGTTTCCTACAAGAGCGGCGACGGGTCTGTATCAACGACGTAACGGCACGCGGGACACAGCAATCGGTCTCCCGTGGTGCCGCGTTCCGCCGCATCGCATCACTGCGCAAAGCTACCCCCAACACCCTGACAACCCCGCCATATCACGGGGAATTCTCCCGATTAACGTTTCTGATGAGTTAGAACTTTCGTTTTTATTTCATTCCCTGTTAGTGCGTTGTCTCTGTGTTAGTGTATGAGTCGTTATTTGTTTGAGAATGCATGTTTATTTGTCCCCTGTCAAAGTAACCTCGTCATTGTACTGACACTGCGGCTAGCCCCAGTCGCTACTCAGTAAACCTGAAAACAACGTGCGGAGTTCCGCAGACAGACTGACAGAACCGAGTACTTCGTTGGGGGTGTTAGGAATCAGAATGGGAAAGTAAGGCCCCGTTCAAGGAATGGCACCGCGCATAAATTGCCGCTACACCGCCTCGACTTTGTTCGTCTACTACGGGTAAGAGATATCACTTTTGATTAAACATTGCGAGCAGTGTTCCCGTAACACGAATATTTTCAACATTGTCGTGCAGTCTTCGAGTAAGTATTTGTATTTGTGTTTTCAGAAGAGTACAAGTTATTAGACATACGGAAAGAGGAATAGGGTCAATTTTAAAGAATTTAGGCAATCTTTTACACTGTGTTTGGGTTAATAATATTGAAGCAACTCTTTATATGCCAAACAACAAAACATTTCTGTGGTCCTGCGTACCCAGAAAAAGTATATTTCGCAACCCCAAGGCGATGCGGTTAATGTAGATTGAAGAAAAGTATCAATAGTTGAACAAGATTTCCTTCGTTTATACGTAACGTAATTGCGCGATGTATTGCACCGAGACGGATTAGCGGGAAAAGGGCGTGTTAAGAAACAAATAACTGTCTCTCTCATAACAGCCACCGGGCAGAGGGAGCTACTGCTCACGAGCAGCTCAAATGTCAACGGTTGGCATGGACAACGCTGATGCGGGCGGAGCAGCTTCGACGTCCTGGAAATCTTCCTAAGTCACTTCTCATCTTTCTTTAGAAAATAATAGGCAGTAGGTATTGTATTGTTTGTTTATACTGAATTTTTTAGGATACCGTCCTTTTTTACAGTCAGTTGCTAGGAGCGCAACCCTGTAGTCTTTTGTCCTGTACGTGTTCTCTTTCTAGCGATGCAGTTATTAGGTCGTATTGCAGCAACCAACCTAGCAGATCATTTTATTGAAGGGCATGTCTCGAGGTGGTATGCACCCAGATTCACCATCTGTACTTTTGTGTTTTCGGTGACTTCGAAGCCACCCTAGATGTTAAAATGGAGTACCTCTCTTTCAAGTGCACGAGCCGGGATGTGGGCAATTTTCACGTGAGCAGCACACTTGGATCTTTTTAAGAACGACACCAAACAAGAAACTCTGTGTGTGTCGAGATTTCGGCATGTTTAAAATCTCAGGTTGTTGAACTTATCTCCTCGACCTTCAATATTGCGCCTCTTAAAACAAACCTGTAGCGACGGGCGTAAAATCTGGAATTTTCTGCGTTTTCAGTCAACACTCATCAACATTTTACTCGGTCTATATATAAACGGCACAATACAAATGCACTTGATAACAGGACTTTTATTGCAGAAAAATACAAAGATTGCTATAGCCATTGCCTATAGCTGGCGGCATGTTAGCGGCTCTCGCATGTGTAATGGCTGTCATGCTACACACACACGGCATTCTTGCATACCTGAAAAGCCATGTGAGAAGTAGGCTCGTCACAAAAAGATTTATTCTACATCAATTTTTAGTAAGACAATTTTCGTGAAGCCACGTTTACAACAGTTATGTGCAGTACGCATTTTTTTTCTTTTTGTCTTGTTAAGAAGGTGAATGTAAAAGCAACATGGTTGCTCGTCACAAAAGATGTATATTTTAAACCAGCCTCTAGCCAGTGTTCAAAATGATTTTAAAGCTCTATTCTATTTACGTTTCTCAGATATTTTTGACATCCTTTTAGAAAAGCTTTCAAAAAGCAGTGCTAAAGTGAAAGACCCCTAACTGCACTTTTGAAGGTCACGTTAGCGGTTGCGAGAAATTGAGGGCATGGGGTTATAAATAGAAGCAGCTGCGCAGAATCGAAGTTCGGAGAAAAGGCGATGGAGCACAGTGGGAGAGTTGAGGCACACTGTGCCGAAAACAAAATAAGAATAGAAAAAGGAAACGGCTACATTGTCACTGGAGAAGAAGAGGCAAACTTCAGCGGCTGTGCGGCCGTGAAAAAACAAAGCGGCTGTGAAAGAAACGGAGGGAAATAACAGCAAATCATTATTGGCTAAGTGTGCAAGCGCTTTAGCGTCGTGGAAGAAATGCAGGAGGATACTAAACATGGCTTTTGTGAACGTACTGCCCACGCCTTGTATACGTTGCCACATTGGCCAACAGCTTCACACCACTTTTAAATTGGAGGTAGCCCACAAGCCTTACTGCCGTGAGAAATGGGAGAGACTGGCAATGGTTTCGACGGTGCAAGATGCTTGAGCTGCTCCGACTGCCGCTCGTAGAAAATTCGCGTCTGTGTATGAAGCCGCAATAGCGATCTTCCAAACGGAAAATAAAAGTTCAGGAGAAACTTCAACTGCACACCATTCTTGGACAGTTGTGTGTGCGCATACATCTTTTCGCAACTGTGTGCTAGTGTCACTGTCGCTGGTTTCTGTAGTTAGCGTTGCATAGCTATGGAATTTCATTTCGTTAACATCCACATACGCTGAAAGATATTGAGCCTGGCCTAATACTTTCTCGAGACGGCGTGTAAAATATTGTGCTAATTTAAAATCATGCATCAATATTTGCGAAAATGTTACTTTTGTCTAATTTGACCTACAAGTTGTTCTAGCCCCCCAAACTACAAACTGACACAGCAAAATGTCTCGACTGTAAATACACATTCTGCAAATCAATAAAACATCAATATCATACACCAACCTTACTGATAATGCTGTCTGTGAATGAAAAGAATAAAATGGTATTTAGGAAGCAAGGTCGGCCGTTCCAGTAACAAATTGTTATGCCTTTTTTGTTACACTGTCCATGTCTCCTGTATTCTGCTGCAAGCTCCTCTTTCAAATATACAGGCACAACTTTTGTACGACGGCAGAAAAATTGAGGAAAGGGCTCTAATATACTCTAAATTGCTCACGCCGATTTTGGAAAGAAATATTGGCAATATTTTACCACCATGCTTATTGGTAGCCCTGTTCGAGGTTCAACCTGTTTTTTGAAAATCACCTATATGCAGTAAGGTGTACCAATAGAATTTTCTACTACTCTAAGGTTTCGAGTAAACCGCACATTTTATATTCGTAGCCGTACTGCTGTATTACAGGTGGGTGTCAAAAATTTAAATCGCAGTCTGTGCTGACGGAGCACACCTGCATGCACTGTAGACCATGATATTGACAATTACCAGTGCTTCGTACTACCAATAAAAGCTCATTTTTTAAGCCGACACCAGGTCTTACCAGAATTAAGAACAGAATCCTAAAAACTCACTTAAACTTCCACATACATTTTTAGAACAGGAATATTTTCTTCCACAGCCTTGGCTTCCTTCTTACCGGGAGGGCAGTACTTGTGCTCAAAAACAGCATAATATTGTAATTCACAATTTTTGCGTACAATTTTCTGTCCTACGAACTGTAGGAAAACTCCACCCTTTAGGTATATTGTGCAATCACATGCCTTATGTGCACACCTATATTTCATAAATACATTATGGCATTTCATGTATCTTCGCAATTCTGCTTTGTAAGCACTTCTTTTTTATGCTTTACCCGAGATAAGTTCTTTTCGTCGCATGGAGATCCGTCGAGAGCCAACTTGAGCTTATGTATCCCTGTGTCGTCTTCTGTCCCTTTGCTTAAGTAGCAGCTGATCCGGCAGTTTCGAAAGTCTTCAGTATTCTGTGCACAGTGATAGAAAACTCGGTATTATGAAGCATGTTTTAGAGTCCATGAATGTTTTTGTTGTTCCAAAATTGCTGCTTTTAAATAACCGAAATTTTAAAAAAATTTTTTTTTCAAGATGTTTGAGGCTTCATTATGGCTCGTGAATTCTTAGTATAAATATCCGGTAAATTGTCAAGGGGTGGAGAAGACATCCCACTTCCAGTGCACTCTTGCAGTCACGTGGAGGTATTGAGCTTGTGCCGGGGTTTAAGGCTCACTATTATAAAAAGAGCTGGTGCTTTATACCTCTTGAATGAAAAGATAAATTCATGAACTACTTTAGGTACGATGAATTAAGTATTATAGACTTTTGCGAAAGCGAGTGGGAGAATGTTAAAAAAGAAATCTTGAATGCAGTCCTGGTTGATGAAGTTGCGATGAGGGCAAATACGAGTAATGGTCGCGTAGCTGTTTAAAGGGTGCGGGCGACTGCACGCCGCTCGCGAATGACTACACTACGGCAAAAAAGCTTATTTTTGGAGAGGAGTACCCATGCATAAAACGCTCACGCAAATGCGATTGAGCCCGAAACAATATGTATATCTTTGGTCAACAGTACAAGTCCTACCTGACGCGCGACAGTTGCTTAGGCCTACCACTGGAAACATTTGCGCTGACAGTAGAGGAATCTCACGAACTGGTGGTACACACGATTCTTTGTCGTTATCACACTTAGGTTTGCTCTGTCGTATTTGTTGCTCAGGAAAAACGCTAGTACCAAGAACGCGTCGAAGGATGTTTTGCCTACCTAGTTATCTTAGCACGTGTATAAGCATATATCTCAATTTTGTAGGTTAAGCAAAACAACACAATACAAATAAACAACACAACACAACATTAAAAAACTGAATACTATGCTGCAATTCCGAGTGTATGTAAAACGAATTTACAATGCACTGCAATAATGTTCACCAAATAAGCAAGTAATCTTGCTCTGGATTAGTTCATGAAACCGCCATTTTAGCAGCGAACGTTAAAAAATTGTATCTAGGGTGAAATTCCGTCCTGAAAATTAGTAATTTGCAAATAGCTATTGTAATTGCTTGTCCACCGGTTACGGTTCGAAAGTTTTTCCGAAAGTGCAAACATTGTAGCTTCCTTCACAAAAACAACTTGCGAAACAATGCGGGTTATAGCATATTTTTCTTCGCCCTGAGCTTCGTCGGTGTCCCGTACTCACTGTATGTCAAGTGTTTGCAAAAATAGCTAATAAAGTAGAAAACTAAATGTGCCATTGTGACCAACCCTATAGCGGATAATTGATTTTTAGTGTGAACATCGAGCAATACACAGCCCGATATTTATAAACGTATTTTGTTTATGTGTTTTTTATTTCGTATAATCATTTAGGTATAACTACATTTTTAATTACTCCAAGTTATTTACAGTCACCCCTGTAAATTTGCCAACATTACGCCTACTTCTTATTTGTATTGTTTTTCTTGGCATCTACATAAATGGCCGCCACCATTTCCGTTTTAAGATCCAAAATCAGATTGTCGAATACACTGTAATGTCTTGGAAAGGTGTTGTATGTACTAGGATAAAAGAATAAATAGGACGCAAACAAAAGAAAGTAAACACACGCACAGATATATATATATATATGTAGTTTTTATACCCCAATGGCTTTTGCATATGATTATAGCCGCTGGCTTGGAAGAAAAGCAGTATATATTATCTGTATCCGGAAATGTATATATATATATATATATATATATAAATATATATATATATATATATATACATTTCCGGATACAGATAATATATACTGCTTTTCTTCCAAGCCAGCGGCTATAATCATATGCAAAAGCCATTGGGGTATAAAAACTGGCAAAAGCGGCAATGATGTGAGTACGCGAGGCATGCCGGCTGCTTTTCCTCTGCTTGTTTACTTAGCTTCAGGTACTCTTCAAATAAACGAAGGCAAGGTTTGGTCAAAAGGTATGCTGCTTCGAGACGGCAAAGCATGCTGCCGCAAGTTTCTTTAATTACGTTTGATGCGAACAGCAAATATTTATGAAAAGCTGCCGTTTGGAAAAAGTTTGCCTCCACAAGTTGGAGTCCGTTAAGCTTATTGAGTAGATTCATTGATAAAATGTTCTGTTCCAACGCGTCAGCAAGATCTGCGCTCAGTAACCATTCTGCATTGTTCACATTCTTGGTAGGTTGGACATGCACATGGGCATTTCATAAGGTTGGTCACATCAAACAACGGCCTGTAAGCATCTCAGCGTGAAGGAAAACATAAAAAAACGAAAGCACTGTGTGAATATCGAAAAATTAGGAGCTATTTTACCCTGCAGAACAGATGCGTTATAGCTAAGCTGTACCACATAAAAAATCTTGTAGAAGAACATATCAATCTAGACGTATTTGTTATTGTTCTCACATCTTTGTGACAGCTATGAATACAAATATTAATTATGTTTGGCCTATTGAAAGATTCCGGGCGAAAACGTCTCTTTTTTGTATCGTTGTTGAGTGCAGAATAAACTACGATTGTTGTGCACTGAAAATTACCCTTTTCACAGCGAACTATTGTTTATCTTGTTTTTAAATGTCTACATTATATTTTTCAACAATTATCTTTGGCATTGTGATTATAGTAACTTCTCGCCTATTGCGTTGCGATCAGGTTGTGGATATCAGATTAAGCTTTGCAGGGAGATGCTTACCCAGTGAACATTATATCTCAATGTACACATATTCAAGGTGCAGTGAATTTTTTCTGAGGAAACATTTTCTTGGGTGAAAACTATTGCATTGCAGAATGAACTAAATGAAGCAAATCTCTAGTTTCTTGAAGATGTGCTCAATGCAGTTGCCTAACACTACCACCAAAACTGAACTAGCGGACCGATGATGTGGCCACTTGTTGCAGAATATCCCATTACCCTGATTCTTTTTGGTGTTCTTGGCAGATCTTCATGAATCCGGACTTGTTGCAAGTGTCCCATTCATAAGACGCAGAGTAGTACATTTTAAATATACAATCATCAGTGGCTATCACCATTATGTTTCGGTCTTATTTTCGGGGCCACACCTTTTGCCATTTTGGCCAATCATAGCTTATCTTTGCTACAGTATTTCGACACAATACAAAAGCAATAATACACAAGGAAATTTTTTTACTGCCCTGACAAAAAATCTGTTATATTGACTTAGATGTCCGCAATACAGCGTTACAATTAAATGAATAGGAATTTCTTTCAGGTTTAGTTTACGTGCGCATAGAAAAGAATGCTAAAAGATTTCAAAAACAGCACTTAAGAATGTGCCGATATTCCCGTACAGGTAAATGGCTGCCGAATTTGGAGGGCACACTTCAGGGCGATCTACAAATACGGTCGGTTAAAGGCACTTAGTGTGCAGAGTCACTCGTAAACAAGCTGGGCGGATCACATATACACGATGTACATTTTCACTTATCAAAATTACGTGGTTTAAAACGCTCTCACGAGGTGAGTCGCAGAAGATATCACGTAAACTATTTAGCTATAAAACTCCCCAAAATTTTATCACTGTCCTCTCTTGCACGTGAACACAAAATCATATTACACAACAAAGAAAAGGAGTTGTAATAAATTTGTGTCGTAATGGGCTAATAAGGCTGTTACCCAATTAGAGCTTGTATTGTCATTGTCACTATCTGGGAGGTGGGGCAACAGAGAATTTGCATCTAAAGGTTTCGGTCATATAGTGTAGTGGGCGCCGCAATGAAAAAATTGGGAGTAGTATAATAAAACGTGGGGATGTTAGCTCGTTTAGTTTGTTTGTAGAGTACAGCTGTCTCGAAACTTGGTGGACACTGTGTAGACTGACAGGGACGGAGCGCCTATTTTATAGTCGAGGATCCGTCCGGGGTGGCTGAATTCATGAATATTTGCTACCACTGGAAAGGGGAGAGCAACCACGTTGTGATAATGACACCGTTCGGTTTGTAGTTTGTTTCAGATATCCAAATCACCTTTTCTGTTTTCTGATTTCTTAATCATACTTTAGGTCTTCTGTTTAGATGAAACACCCCTGCGGTGGTGTATTGTATTTCCTAGCATGTTTTAGAGGATAGTACGCTTGAACATTCCTAAACTGAAGTGAATAAGAATATTGAAAGCTGATTAGAAATAATAGATTCGAAAGCGAGAAAAAAGAACGCATTAGGTGCAGTGCGTCACGTCGTGCTATCGACTTTTTAGAGTTTCCGTTGGTCACTGGGCACCAGCTCTCGATATTCATGCTTGCGGGATCGAGTGAAAAAGCTCTACGAATGTGTCTCGCGTTGCAAGACGCGTACTGAAATGAAAAAGCACAGACTGAATACAGCTTAACTGCCCAAAAGAAAACTCTGCTTACCATCTTTGTCCCCTCATTGCATATTTGTTAAATTGTTTATTTCTATTCCTGCTGTAGAAGTGTATATTCATGATACAAATAATGTTTAGCCAAAATTTATGCAATGCCTAAAACTACTAACAGCCTAATGTAGTGCATTTACCAGGCTTTCAAAATACCATGTACACTGTTGGGCATCCTTACTTTACATTTTAAATTAAAAAAATATTCCCCTGGAGTCGCACTCACCTTTATGTAAGTGGCGTTGCTGAAATTTTTGAAGTTCTGTTTGCAAAAGGTTTCTCCGTCCATCGTATCTCCGGGCAACTTGAAGCTTTCATCTGGCACCGAAACAACACGTGTTGGTTTCTCTGTTAGCAGGCAACTTGCATTTGGCTTTCTATATAGATATGAATGAAAAATCGATAAGGTAAATATATAGCAATCTGCGTGAGATTTTATTTACTTTGAAAACAGAACCTTTAATTTTTAGGGTTACAAAAACCTTGATGCCTTCTTTTGGCCCCTGTAATCACTATTTTTCTGCTTCAAATAAAACGAATATAACTCTAAAACTGTATTAAACCATATCACCACGGCTATAAAACTTTGTTTTTTTAATTCAAATTCACGTTAGACGTTGTTATCCCAGAAGAAAATATATGAAAAATCGGTGCTTTCTTTCTAAAATGGCAATTTTTTCTCCCTCATTAACAGCTTTTTCTTCGAAGGCAGTATCTTATAGAGTATTGGACATTTAGGTGTAATTAACAAAAACAATCTTATGGAAAAGCTTTTCTCTCGGATTGCATTTTCTAACACAGGAGACTGAAAGATTTTAAGTGCGAATGCACTTCTTAAGCGAGCCTGAATCGTCCGCCGCCGTAGTCCGCATAGCAACAGCTGCGGGTGCGCGCGCTCCTCGTCTAACCTAGCAACGGGGGGAGATGGGCGCGCGCTGCCTGGCCGCTGACATGGCACATACCCACGTGGAGGATCGGCCAGGAATCGGGCGTGAGAAGGGCTAATGCACCCGCTTAACGGAGTACTGACACGAAATTTCAAAGCTGAGGTCCGCTCTAGCAATCAAGTACAACGACAACAAAAATAGGTGTCGGTGAATAAATGCATCTTTCTTTCTTTGTAGTTGTGTGTGTGTGTGTGATCTCTTTCGCGAACATTACCGAACCGCGCAAATTCAACTCGTGCATTCGCACTTTCACATTCTTCCCAACGGGGAAATGCGGGGAATTTTTTTATCATTCGTTTTTTTAATTTAGCACAATAGGACAAGCGGCATATTCTCAAAAAGTAAGTTTTTGTACGAATAACACAGTTTTTTGTTACCAGCTGAGCTTACTATCAAAATAAACACAATACGTGGCGTATTGATCCACAGAGCTGAAAAGGTGGTGCTGTCAGTGGCCTCGGTGAGGAGCTAAGAATGGTATTTTTATGGTAAGGCTAAATTAAGGTAAAGCTACCACGCCCAAGCGGCGGTAACAAAAATACTTTAACATTATTACCACAGAAAGTGGAGCGAAAAATAGCCCCCCCGGTAGCATAGTGGTCATCGCAACAGACCGGTATTCTGGAGGTCGTCTTTCGGATCCCACCTGGCGGGCATGTTTTCTCCACTTTCTTTCTTTTTTTCGCAATTCTTTATCCGTTTCAATGACCTACCCTATCCTCCCCTTTGCTTTCCGAGGTTTTCTTGACTGCCAACTCTTATTTCTGAGTTATTTTTATCTAGCGCCTCATTTCCTATTCTGATTCGCTATATATATATATATATATATATATATATATATATATATATATATATATATATATATATATATATATATATATATATATATACATTTGGGAATGACGGGTTGGTTGAGGCAATACAGAAATAAAGGCCAGCCTTCTCTATCATCAGTAGAGATATAGGGGAATGCTTTTGCATTTTTGTTTACTACGGTTATTGAAGTTAAATGCTTAAACTTACGTAACAAGAAAAGAAAACAAAAAAAAACGCATGGCTAGAGTGCGACCGAACCCACACCTTCCATCGGAAGGCAAGGGTTTAATTCCGCATCTACTTAACCCTAGTAATAAACTGTCGCGAGGGGAGCACAACGCTGGCGTAAATGGTGCAACCAAATAATTTCGTCACCACCCTATTGAGGGCCGGGGATAGTTGACGGGCATCTCAGCAATCCTAAATATATGCCCTCCCCTAAAGTGGGGAGGGTAGACGCGGGCTTGATTTCCGGAAGCGGTGTCCGCTGTCCTTGTGGAGGCCAAAAGCAAACACCCCCCGTGTACGAGATTTCGGCACTAGCTAAAGACACCCAAGTGGCGAAAACTAATTCGGTGCCCTCGACTGCGGCACGCCAAAGGCGCATGCCTTGCGTCGGCTAGTTAAACCCTACGATCAATCAATCAGTCAAGGAGGCCGCCTCAAAATAGCACCAACGGTAGTGCCCCGCACGTGGCCAGAAAACGAGGAGGGAATATGTGACGAAAACTCTGTGAACAACGGCCAGTGCCGGAAAAAATGTAGTCCGCTGCCGATCTGGCAGAATCAGACAGTTCGTCAGCGGTGGAGTAGCGGCAAGACGCAAAACGACGCAACCAATCACGTATTCAGATTTCCCCTCCATGGCGTACAGCGTGTACAGCACGCCGAAGATGGCCGCTTTGAAATGGTTTGATAGACAAGCGCTTTTCCCGCGCCTTCTGGAGCTAAAAAGACGGATTGTACATCTAACGTTTGTTGAGGAAAATGGTGCTGGAAGAGGTGACGTCCGCGCTTCTCTGGTAGCTTAAGCCGCAACCTCAACAGGGCCACCACAAAACAAGTACTATGCTTGGGCCGCCGTTATAGGCATGTACGATAGCTTTTATTAAGTTAAATGACAGCGAACTGGCTGCATAACTCGTATTAGCAGCAACATGGTCCTAGACTGCAGGATCGGCTTATGTCGAATAGATGATATCCTTCCGAGGTCTTCCCAAATACAGCAAAATACTAGAAGGTAACCGCCGTATCTATTCAGAACCGGGTTTGACAAACTCTGCTTGGCCTCATTGCGCCATCTCTCGAGATGGAATGGAGGAAGAACGCCGGTTGAATGTTCTTGGAATATCCTCTGGTAAGTTTGTTTTTTACCTGCCGCTAATGCTTCTGGAAACTGAAAACACATATTTAGACGTGGAAGCGCCCCGACTCAAGCAGAATCGTCAATTGACGTACAACCCAAATGGAAACATTCTGCACTAGACCTGTTTACTGAACGCCGCCGTTGATTCTAGGCGTGGAAGTTCAGTTACCCCTGTGGGAGCAACGCAGCGGCGGTGCGGTGAAGGACGCCGTGTTTTCGCCCCATGTAGTTAAGCCCGACGAACATACAGCGTCCTGCCATGGGGGATTTTCCGCTGCGCGAATTTCATCGTTATAGTTCGCTTCGTGATAGCTCGCCTCTATGCTGTGGTTATGCGTTCGATTTCCCCTTCTGGAAAAACGGTGGATTTATTCGATTCATATATTTTTGACTTATCTCTCTTGATATTCAAAAATGGCCACCATAACTCAATTGTCAGCATAAAGAAAAACACTGTAAGCACTCTATATAACAATGGCAATAAGGGCGTCAACTTTGACATATGCTCGTTCGTACGTCTCTATTCTACAAAATGCATTATGATGGTTCTGGCAGCTGGAGTCCAAAATACCATTGACAATCCCGTCTCTCGACCACATCTTTTGGGGCGTATGCTGGAGAAACACGTTCTACGTCTCCCGCGACGGTCTGAGTGCGGTGCTAGTTGACCGGCCTCTGAGCAGTTCCATACGTAAACCCCCGTTATAAAGTGGGGAGGGGAGACGTCACGGAATTACAAAAATGGTAATGCACCGCACGCGTCATGCGGAGGCTGGGGGTCGATTCCTTCCTCCGGACAAATGCCGGATTTTTTCTCGACTTGTCACTTATTTATCCAGTTATCACAAAAATATCAATCATACCACATTTGGCACTGTCCAAAAAACCCTATAAAAATCAAATGGCGCTGGCAATAAGTAATGCAACTTAAAATATATATATATATATATATATATATATATATATATATATATATACACAAGGTAGAAGTACGCTCTTCGGAGTCTTTATTTCCAACGTTTCGACCTGAGACAGGTCTTCCTCAGGTCGAAACGTTGGAAATAAAGACTCAGAAGAGCGTACTTCTACTTTGTGCGTATTCCTGCAGCAACTAAGGACTCCACTTCACGAATATATATATATATATATATATATATATATATATATATAGTAAGAAAATGAGGGGCTCGTTGAGAAAATACAGAATAATAGGTCAGCAGTCTACAACGCCAAAGGAGGCATAGGGGTGTGGTTAGGCTCTTTTCTTTTTCACTACGGTTAATTAAGTAAACATTTTTTTTAATTATACAGAAGAAAGAAAGAAACAAAGAAAGAAAAACACGCGCCCAGAGTGGGGACCGAACCCACGCCTTTCGATTACATGTCGAATGCCTTACAAATTCGGCTATCTGGACGACTGTGTTCTCCTTCACTTTCTGAGCTATTTATATTTACTAGAAGTGTATCTGACGCTTGAAGGTGGTAGCCAGCGCCACTCTGACTACACGGCGAGAAGGGGACCTTCTTTTCAACCCCCGGGGCGTGACTCGAACGTCTACAGCCTGTCATGAGCGGCTTACTGGCGGGAAGCCCTCTTATGCTACCTAGGCACCAAGGCTGCCAGAACCGAGACCCTCGCTAGGCTTTCGCAGAATAATACAGTAAGGTAATGAGGGGCTCGTTGAGAAAATACAGAATAATAGGTCAGCAGTCTACAACGCCAAAGGAGGCATAGGGGTGTGGTTAGGCTCTTTTCTTCTTCACTACGGTTAATTAAGTAAACATTTTTTTTAATTATACAGAAGAAAGAAAGAAACAAAGAAAGAAAAACACGCGCCCAGAGTGGGGACCGAACCCACGCCTTTCGATTACAGGTCGAATGCCCCGTGTAGTCAGAGTGGCGCGTGCCACCACCGTCAAGCGTCACATACACTTCTAGTAAATATAAATAGCCCAGAAAGTGAAGGAGAACACAGTCGCCCAGATAGCCGAATTGGTAAGGTATTCGACATGTAATCGAAAGGCGTGGGTTCGGCCCCCACTCTGGCCGCGTGTTTTTCTTTCTTTGTTTCTTTCTTTCTTCTGTATAATTAAAAAAAAATGTTTACCTAATTAACCGTAGTTAAAAAGAAAAGAGCCTAACCACACCCCTATGCCTCCTTTGGCGTTGTAGACTGCTGACCTATTATTCTATATATATATATATATATATATATACATATATCTATATATATATATACATATATCTATATATATACTGTCACGCAATCGACAGTCACACCACAATCGCGCAAGAGCTCGATGCCCAAAATTACGTCATGGGTTGACTTGGCAAGAATTGCGAATTCCACTTTGAACGTCCGTCCTCCAATAGCAACATTGACGGTACACACACCAAGAAGGTGCAGCGGCTCCTCACCGACTCCACGAAACGAGGTTCCCTTGTCCCATTTGAAGATCACTTTACGTCCCTGGCGATCTTTAAAAGCATTACTCATAATTGAAACCGTTGCACCAGTGTCAACTAAAGCCACTGTAGAAACACCGTCCACGAGCACTTGCACTTTGTTTGCCACCATAAATACTGGCAGAGGTTGTTTATCTATCGAAAGCTGTCCGGCGACCTCACCTCCATCGGTCGCGCCGGCTAGTTTCCCGGTGAAGGGGATGCGAAGGGGGGGCGACAGGAGAACTTTCTGTTAGCAGCTTACGGTTCCCTGCACTCGATGATGGGCCACATACCCATGAAAATATTGGTACTTTGCGTGTTTCTGAGGACACCGCTATACCTGCGTGGTCTCTGGCGGTCGTACCAGTGAATGCTATGAGACCGGTATATTTGACGCTATAGTGGAACCGCTCTTCCCGAACTGTGCAAAGAAAGACCTTTTGGTGCTTCATTGTGTTGTATCTGTTGAACGAGGACATAGCTATTTGTGCGCTCTCAACTGTTCTTCACAGAGCGTGGTGTTAGCGCAGGATATGAAGCTGGCCGAGTACGAGACAAACGACCACATTTCAGTCGCCGCTTTGTGTGCTGATGAGGGTGCTCCTGCTGACATTTTACCGAAATCGAAGCTTCTCGGCATGGTCAATAAGTCGCTCTCCTCGGATGAACGAAACGCGTTGGTCGACATCCTTTCTCCACATGCCTCTGTCTTCGACTTCTCAGCGGATGTTCCTCAGGCGACACTTCCAGCCACCAGAACTCGACACACTGTAGATACCGGATCGGCGCACCCCGTTCGGCAGAAACCTTACAGGGTGGCTCGATCTGAGCGGAAGATAATCTCTCAGCAAGTTAAGGAGATGTTACAAAAAGGTGTCATACGCAAGTCGGCCAGCCCATGGGCAGCGCCTGTGATCCTCGTACAAAAAAAAGATGGTACCTAGAGGTTTTGTGTGGACTACCGACGTTTGAACGCCATCACGAAAAAAGAGGTCTATCCGCTGCCCAGAATTGATGATGTCATTGATTTCCTGCTCTATGCATCTTATTTCTCGTGAATAGATTTAAAACCCAGCTATTGGGAGATCCCCATGGACCCAAAAAACAGAGAAAAAACAGCCTTCGTCACTCCGGACGGTCTTTTTGAGTTTAATGTGATGCCATTTGGCCTCTGCAGCGCGCCAGCAACATTCGAACGGTTTGTGGACACAATTCTGCGCGATATGAAATGGGACATATGTCTGTGCTACCTCGACGACATAGTCGTCGTCGGACGAACACGACTCGAGACAGTCCTCGGCTACCTAAAAGGTGCCGGATTAGTGTTGAACTCCAAGAAATGTCGTTTTGGTAAGCGTCAAACGCTGGTTGTGGGACACCTTGTTGATAAGGATGGCGTGAGACCTGACCCTCAAAAGATCGCCGCTGTTGAGAGATTTAAGCCACCAGAATCAGTGCGAGAGCTCCGCAGCTTCTTGGGGCTTTGTTCCTACTTCCGTCGTTTTGTGCCCCGCTTTGCAGACTTGGCGTTTCCCCTCACTAGCCTCTTGCACAAAGACACTGCCTTTACCTGGACCACCCAGTGTGAAGCTTCATTTTCCGACCTTAAATATCTCCTCATGTCGGGCCCTATCCTTCGCCACTTTGACCCTGGCGCTCCCACCGAAATACATGCGGACGCTAGTGGTGTTGGACTTGGTGCAGTGCTCATACAGCGGCATAGCAGTGCTGAGCATGTGATCGCTTACGCCAGTCGCTGCCTCTGCAAAGCTGAGCGCAAATACACAGTTACCGAGCAAGAATGCCTGGCCGTCATCTTCGCGATCAGCAAATTTCGTTCGTACGTGTACGGCCGTCCCTTTACAGTCATCACCGACCACCACGCGCTGTGCTGGTTGACTGGCCTCCGTGACCCTAACGGCCGACTAGCAAGGTTGGCCTTAAAGCTCCAAGAGTACGACTTTGTTATTGCCTACAAGAGTGGACGTCGGCACACAGACGCTGATTGTCTTTCCCGGCTGCCAAATGCGTGCACTGATCGGGAGGAAGACCATTTCGAGGACTGTCTGGCAGCTGTAGACACAGAATTCCCCGATGTTGCTACCTTCCGTTCAGAACAGCAGAAAGACCCAAGCATCGAGCACCTCTTTGCTGCTGCGGCTGATCCTACGGCTCCCCGGCGCTACTCATAGCATGACGGGCTACTCTACAAGGTTAACTACATGTCTTGGGGAGCACGTTTTCTTTTTGTCGTGCCAAAACCATTGCGCGCTTCAGTTCTACGCGATGTTACTGCCGGTCACACGGGTTACATAAGAACTTTACACCGTACCAAAGAAAGATTCTTCTGGCCGAAAATGCGCCGTGAAGTAAACAATATGTGTCGAGTTGCCTCCCATGTCAGCACTACAAGCGCCCTACGAGCATTCCATCTGGCCTACTTCAGCCTATAATGCCTTCTTGTTTCCCCTTTGACCAAGTCGGCATCGATTTAATCGGTCCGTTTCCACGCTCTTCGACCGGTAATCGCTACATCATTGTCCGCGTTGACCACCTGACGCGTTACGTCGAAACTGCGGCGGTAGCAGCTGCGAAGGCAGACATCGTTTGGACATTCCTGCTCCGGTTCGTCACCCTTAGGCATGGTGCTCCCAGCGTGATTATCAGCGACCGCGGACGTCAGTTCGTCGCTGATGTTGTCGAAGACTTGCTGCGCCTTTGTTCGACTCCCTTTCGTCACTCGACACCCTACCATCCCCAGACAAAAGGCTTGACCGAGCGTACCAACAGGACTCTCACCGACATGATTGTGATGTATGTTGACTCTCTCCACAAAAACTGGAATGAGGTTTTGCCATTCCTCACATAAGCGATAACACGGCCCAACATGAGACCATTGGCTACAGCCCGTTCTATTTGCTCTACACCCGTACACCTCCTAATACCCTGAATACAATATTGCCATTTTCTTTAGGTCACGACACATCCGTTTCGCGCACACTGTATCTCGCTGAAGAAGCTCGTCACCTCGCTCGTTTCCGAACCCTGGCCTCCCAGCGCCGTTCAAAGCGCCTTTACGACAGTCGGCAAAGTGTGGTTTCGTACGATAAAGGCGACGTGGTGTTGTTGTGGACGCCTGTACGGAAACAGGGACTGAACAGCAAGTTCTTGTCTCATTACACGGCACCATACGTTGTCGTCGATCGGTTGAGCGATGTCACCTACGTTATCTCTCGCGTAACGACCCCTGGACGGAGAAGCTGCAAAACTGAACTCGCCCACGTCGCCCGGTTGAAGACATTCCACCCTCGCCTGTGACTTCCTTGTGCCTCACCTGGCGGGCTTCCGCAGCGAAGGGGGAAATGTCACGCCCGACACTGTAGAGCGTTAAACTATTCGCGACGAATCCCCAAGCTTGGTATGCGTCAGGGGTGGAGCAGACGAGGAAGTGGACGACGAACCGCACTCGTACTGACCGCAGGATCGGTGGCCGCCTGCTTCAGCGCTCTTATTCCTATTTACGGCTGCAAATAAACCATATGCACCGTAACAATATATATATATATATATATATATATATATATATATATATATATATATATATATATATATACAGTGTGATCAAAACTAGGTTGACCTGGTTTTTTAAAAGTAGTGGCCTAGATTTACGTAATGAACACCTCTACACTGAAGTTTTGCGGCCAGGTGGAGACAGAAATAGGTGGCAATTGATGATGTCACTGTCTTGATTAACTAAAATAAATATTTAATTCTTTATTTGCTACAGTAAGCAGGCATGTTTGTAATAAATTGGACGCAATCTTGTTTTTACACAGCTTCATTTCGCAGAATTCCAGTTAATTAGTAGTAAGAGATATCGAACTGCGAAGTTTAATTGCCGTTCGCGTGATTACGCATTCTATACATTGAAAACCGGCGACAAGCTCCTCCCTTTTCTTGTGTGTTTTGATAGCGGCTCCGAGTACTGCAGATTGCGTTAACGACAGTCACGACTGAAAGGGTGCCAGTTATCACTTTTTGCTATGCTCCCATGCCGCTGTCGGGCAAAACACTGTAAGCAATAGGTACGTCACAAAAACGAGGAACTTTGCCCCCGTCTTCAGTGTCTTGCATACGTAATCAGACGAACAGCAATTAAACTTCACAGTTGGATATCTCGAAGTACGGATACGCTAAAAAAATTGTGCAAAAAAAATTGCGTTCAAACAGACGCCTGCTTACTGCAGCCGCGAAACAGTAATTAATAAATTTTAGTTAATTAAGGAACCCCCATCAATATTTACTACATAATTCAGTGTCCCCTGGGCGCATAATCTCACTGTAGAGGTGGTATTCACGTAAATGGAAGCCCCTAATTTTTAAAATCCTGTTGACTTAACTTTGATAACCATGTGTATATATAGAATATACAAAAGCGCTACACATTGTGATGGCCGTATTGTAACTACATTTGTGCAGCAGATAATTCATTTTGTGGTTCCTTTTCTTAATCTTTCCCCGACAAAGGCAGAATGTTTCGGTGAACAAGTGTTACATGGTATGTTTTTCGTTTTAAAGGAATCTTTTAGTAGACATCGTGTTGCCATATTTGTCACGGTGAAAATACATATAAAACAGAGAAAAGTACGAAAATTCACAGAACCTACCGGATTCCACGTGCCAAGAATCGACCTAAATTAGTTGCTAACACAAACATTTTTGCATTCACCCAACCGTAGTTTACACGAATCTACGTTAAAAGTTACCGCAGCACCAATTCTGATTACAGCAAAATTAAGATGTAAAGTGAAAGCGAGGCTATATTTACGAAAATTTCCTTCTTTTGGTATGACAGAAGGTTCCTTAACGCTCCACGCACAACGCCCAGCACACAAGCTAATTCTCACATCCTGCCATATATACTTTTTTTATGCATGCAGCATTTGTTACCACATAGGTGAGTATTCTTTCATTGCTTACTTGAGGAAAGACGCAATTGCTTTAATACTACAAGGAGAGAAAATCTCCTTTGTTTTAGGTTGGGCCGTCATTACAAATCCGTCTTTTTTGGAGCAGTTTTCGGAAGGTGCCACGCCATCATGTTCTGCTCCTAAGCTTTGGAAAGAAAGACAAATTGAAATTTGGCGCACGTAATTTCGAAAAGAATACTTTTTAAAATACTCAACTTTCACGTAATGATTGCACTTACAATAAAATCAAAAGTTACAGCTTCAGCCAGAGTACACAATGTTCTCCCTTCCAGATATGCGTAAAGACTGTATAATTAGTGTTTTGAGGAGTATAAAAAGGTGTACTTATGCTACAAACAAGAATGCAAGGTAAGTAAATTGCACACTCATAAGTAAGTTTTACATACAATGCTTTACACTTGCCGTTGCATAACTCTCGTGTTGTTTTAAGGGGAAAGCTCATACCGTCTACTAAATATATGATCACACACGCCCTAAAAACGCGTAAAAAACAGTACATTTTAGGCTTTGTAATTACCTATTTGGAACATTGCATCGTAGAAAAGTTGAATAAAAAACGCAGTTTTTCATTTTTTCACTTACATGGCTACCGAGATCTAAATATCATTTTCGCCCTGAATATCCAGTAACAATAGAAAGTTGATGAAGTTATATGTGTATTTTGCAATTTTTTTTATTTTGGTCGGATATCTTGTTATGCCTAGTTGCAACACTTCAGCAATTCGGTATAACTCCGCTGAGCAAACTTAGTTTTTATATGTTGTGGTGGCTAAACCTTTCATGAATATAAATTCACTTGACCGTAATACTACTACAAGTTGTTGATGTTTCTCTATTCCACCGAATTTTTCTCGTCGCCTGTTTATTAAAACAAGCAGACCTGCCAACCCCCAACTAAATACTTCAATATAATACTCTAGAGCGGATAAAATTTCTGATATTTTCGATACCGTCCTATCTAGTTTGGTCGCTGGGGCAGCAGATTACATTTCTGTGTGCTGGGTGTTCTGCGTTTATAATCTCTTGAATTTAAGGTTCAACAACACAATGAATAATGTCCCAATAATTGGTGTAATATCTACTCTGGTAACATCAAAGTAAAGCTATATTTATAACAAGGCAATGCTGTGAGCTAATTGTAATGGTTGAACGGCAATATTAGTGCGTTGGTTCTACTCATACTACCAATGCTACTAAAACACGTGTGACGCGGCTTAACCTAACACGCAACCGCGGTGGCAACACCCTTTTAGCCTTATACTTCGTTTGTTCTGCAGCATAATAAGATAATCCTGCTTTGGCTATATACATCAATTCACTGCGATCTGTGCCAAAAAGCAATAAAATACGACGGTCCCTCACATCTTGGGTACATAACAAATTGCGACGCTCTCTACCGTAAGCACCTGAAAATACTAAAAAACCCGGTAGCAAATTATATATTTGTCTTGTAATTGTCACTGCGAGCGTTCATTTAATGTGCAATAGTCATAAAAAAAAACAAATTGAGGCTAGGTGAATTTTGGGTTACTTAAGCAACGTGTGAGTGCCAAAAGATTCATTTATATGGTGTAAATGTATCTTACAGATGGCCTATCTCGTGGGCCATCGTTCTCACTCCTATATATGTCAGGTTCTTGTCTTCTCCCATGGCGATTTTGTTTCCGGTGCAAACGCCTTCAAAATATGCGAGACCTAAGCAACGTCAGACAAAAGACACCAAAATATCAAACTTCTTCAGTGCTCAAAAGTTTTATTATCTTCAGTTTTTTTAAATACACGCTTATTAAGCAATAACTTAGTATCTGACAATTACAACACTTCCCTGCAAAAAGAATTTTTAATGACTTGCAACCAAATACCACAACCCATAAAAGTACCTTTAAGTGGCAAAATACTCACGGATTACTTGAAAGAGAAAAATATTGCCGCGAACCATGCATTGGGTTAGTATGTTTATGTCTTGGGTTTACTGCCTGGCCGCGTCTCGCGGTGTTATCTGTGTTCCAATCAAAGGGCGTGTTTCATTCTTCTTATTTTGATGCCGCACGGGTTATCTCATTCTGATTCGGAGAGCGTTTTGCCATAAAGTCACTAGCCTAGAATAATCTTTTAACTACAGTGTTCTGGATTTAAACCGATGGTTCGAGAAAAACTCGCGACGAAAGATAAAAGCCTGCACAGCAGTCCCCGCGGTATTCAACTCGTCGATGCTCGCCTGGGCATGTCACTTTGTTGACTGCTGATTCGCCGCCGGTGTATTCTTTGAGTTGTTAGGGGAGCACAAGTTCGCTCCAATAAACTAGGTTTTCTTTGAAGACAACTGCGTCGTCTTTAGCTTCGTGAAAATATGGAAGAATGCGCATTACACTCATTACAGAACAAAATTCCGCATTCGTTGCCACTAACAACCTTATACGTGAGTCAGTGATCAAGTGGTATTTGTGTTTTGGTCCGTATTTAAACAAAAAACAATACACTTTACTACAGATGCCTTGAAACTAACTCATTCCTAAAAAAAATATATACCAGGTTTCAAAGACAACTCCGCATTAGTGAGAAAAGTTGTTTACAAGCAGAAACAACAAAGTTCTAAGAGCTGCAAAGGGCTCCTTATGAATGTTGGCATAGAAAAATTCCCGAAGGGGTCCCCGCAATACGGTTACGTTGCGGCAGGATGAACCGGACACATTTAATAGAACACGTAACGACCAGGTAATGTGCCCTGACCTTCGTAATCAGTCGTCAATGTCGGTGCGCGACCTCAAGGGAAAGATGGTGGTTCTATATTGTCATGGAATCAAAAGACAAGGCAGACCTCGTGGCAGTCTACTTCTTCTCATTCAATTACTATATTAGTACCGTCATCTTTCTATTGGGCCTTTTTTTTCTTCTTTCGGTTGCTCCTCTTTGGTTATACCCACGCTTGCATTTTGTTGGAAGAGGAAATTTCCCAGTTACGGTTTTGCAAGTCTTCTAAATGCTTTCGTAGTTTTTACAATCCATAGAAACAAAATTAGCCCTCATTACGATTACCTAAATCACGTTTTTAGTTAGAATACGACAACGCATTCTCAGCGTATTTCTTTTTTCTGCCATCCTGCCCGCTTTTCTTGCCTCTTTCACTATAACTCCGCCCATGCCACCTTTCCCATGAAAAACCTACAATGCCCTTTGCCTGCAATGTATTTTAATCTCTTATAATTTCCAACGCTGTCGAGTGACTGAACGTATTCAGCAGGGCCCCGTTGAGTGACCCTAATTCGGCAAGGTTTTTTACTGCCAGTTAGGCATGGAAGCCTCGCATTAAGGAGGCTTGTGAACGTAAATATTGTTTGTATATATTTTAACTTTTGTCCGTGCAATTTGTTTTCTTTTGTATTTTATGTCCAATCTGTAGGCCATTCGGTTCGCCGTCGGTTCAACACTGACGCCTGAGTTATAAATTAAGATTTAAGAATTGCTTTCGCAAGACGACGTAAATAGACTACGTTTAACAGTTTTCTATGTCAAGTAGGTAAAGTTGTTGTGGCTTTAGGTGCTATTGTTTAGGTGCTCAAGTTATTGTAGCTTTTAAGGCACAGGGTACTTTCTATACCCGGAATAAATATATTTTCAGGAAAGATGGTGTAGCCGATTGGAGTAAAGAAATAGGTTAGAAAGCAGCAACAAAGTACGCTGCTGCACTTGGTGCAATAAAAGGTTTTTTTTATAACAAAACAAAGCAAAATGACTCCCTCTTAACATGTGTATAGGTTCGTACCGGGAAATGTTTTATCCTCAAATTATTCGTTACACAAACGCAAGTGTTCCGTGTTCTTCGGAGTAAAATTTATTTTCGGTGAAATTATAAAATATTTACACGTTCATTTTTCAATATTTTATGAATGATGTTTTAGTTCATGACATCTTTTGGAAGTTATTACAAAAAAGTCTGTCCTTTTTAAAACAAATAATGTGACGTTAGTTCAAATATATTGAAACCCAGTTGCAGAAGTGTATGAACAAATAGTTAGGCATGACCCCCAGGCTGAGATCTTCTTGATTTTGTCTTTGTGTCGTATGGTATACAGGTATCGTGTTTATTATGATTTGTGCCACAAAAATACTGAGTAAACGTCGTTCAAAATGCGTCGCAAATACCAAGGCGTCTAGTCTACCTTGCATTATTCTCATTTTGGAAAAAAAATTATGGTGAAAGTGATGAATGTTCACAAGCTCTATAACCCGAGCCCGCGGCGAAATGCGACTGACAATGTGACGTCTAAAGAAGGTCAAGAAAAAACAACAATTATTCGTAGTCTGTGGTTTACGTTACGCTCCTGAAAACTGAATATTATTATCATGTGGACATCTCCCCACTTCCATTGTTTTGGTGATTGCGACAATCACAAAGGTATGAGAAGCTTTTATACATTTGAGATGTGAGGCTCTTAACAGGTGCCTATAAGATGCAGCACTAGGAATTATTTTTGTCTGCCACGGCCTTAAATCAGTTTATTTATCTCCTTTTAAAGGGACACTAAAGCGATTTGTAAACATTGCGGAAATACTAGCGCAGATTGTAGTCCTGACCCCATAGGCCATGTTTCGACCATTCTGATCGAGTTTACGCGAATTTATTTAGTACAAAAATAAATTCGAAAATGCTCTCCTCCTCTCTGCATCCTCGCCCATTTTTTGTGGTGTTTTCATGTTATGTCAGGAGAAGATGACTCCGCTTGACTCGAACTACTGGCTGGCTGACCTTCCGGCAGAGTCAGCCGGCCCCCGCGTTTGGTTCGCCGGCCGCCGACGGGTCGTCGCCGTTCGTTCGCTCAGTTGAAACGAAGTCACGACACGTTTGTGAATGAAAGAATGTGCCTTTCTTTACTTTGTTAGTTTGTACAGTGTATCTAGCTCCCAGCCAAGCTGGCTCCACACTAGCGCTGCACAATTGCACATGCCACGCTTCGCTGGCTGGTACGATAGTAGGAAAATCTAAGGCCACTTGAACGCGGGAGAAGAGTCAGCGAAGTCAATATAGGTATTATGGGAATAAAATCAACTGATGATTTTACCGTACAGTGTAACACTAGGGAGCACGAAGCAGTTTTTCGCGCTGGGAGAGCAAGCACAGCGGTCAGCAGCATGACCACACATCTGCGAACGCTTTTCTGCCTAAGAAATAAAATTGCTAGACGGGAGATATTGTGGAAATTTGGGCATGCCTACAGCACGAGCGCTATATGACAAATAGTAACCTAAGCTGCTTCAAATGCTAAAACTAAATTAAAGTGTGAACCGGTTATACATTACACACCTTATATTTGTATTGCTTCCAGCGATCCAAGGATTGTTTGGTTTGTGGAAGTGCCGCATGACTGATCGGCGCGCGGAACCCCTAGGCCAACCAATTGCGTTTTTGGGGAACAGGCAGCGTTTCTGGGAAGCACTTATGATGCGGTGAGTGATCCACCGGAGTGGCTGCCTCTTTTGGATGCGTGTGTTTCCTTGCCTGAGTTTTGATCTTTGTTCGACTGATGCCTTTTGCTGTCTGTTAGCGTTAGTGTATTGTGTTAAGTGTCTTGTCTTCTAAAGTTTCTAAAAGTTCCATTCATTAAAGGAGGCAAACACTGGCCCGTGGCCGAGTGGTCCGGCGCAGTGGGTATTTTGTTTTGCAGTTCGAATCGCCGCGGTTACGTTGTTTTCTGTGTAAGTTGACTTTTTTTCATTTTCGGCCGTTGTTTTCTATAGTGAGATCACCATTTTTGGGCCGTAGCGTTCGCTGCTCCAGGAACTAGTTCACTGAATGCGCCCAGGCTGACACTGACGCGCCAGCGAGTTCTCGTTGACGTGCTGTTGCCATAAGCACCGACTGCTTGCGGGCAGTGGGCACAGGCCAGAATCAACATACCTTTGGCCTGGTCCGATCACGCTTTTTACGATACAGGCATTAATAACACCAGCTCCAAATATGAGGGGAAAGCGCATGACATGTGAGCGTCTGCGGTGACGCGGAATGCATTCATCCACTGCATAGGCCTCGGCAAAGGATTGCTACGATGCCAAGCCGTCCTGGGAGGCCTATCTTAGACACTTCACAGCCGACAACATGGCTGAAGCGCGGTACGTGATTATTGCGATATCGAGAGTGCGCATCCAATGATACCGTCGGATGTCGTTCATGTTTTTTTAGTACCGAAACCAAAACTTGTTTGAATGGAAACCTTGGACATCGTCCAATCAAGGTGCATCTCCTCCTGTCGTCACAGCCTTTAGTTGGTGCGGGCGCCGCGTACCGCGCATTGTAGTTTTTCTTGTTTTGCGGTTTATAAAATAATTACCGACTTATCAACCAGATAAACGATGAAAAGACCGCTAATTTGAGCCATTCTACGCAGTGCAAGCCAAACTGGGAGTTTGACAAATTCACTTGAGTGTCCTTGTAACCTATTCAAAACGGCGAATTTATGTTCAGGAAGTCAACGGCAGCGGTTGGAGCCACTTAAAAAACACGGTTTCCACTCGTCTAGCCAGGTGAACTAATCACGTTCCCTGCTAAAAATTTGTACCCATCTAAATAAAGTTCCTGAAATGTTGCGCTTTGGTTGAGGGGAGCTTAAAAGTTCGAGTAAATTTGGAGTGGTTTGGATGATGTTCTCTTGTTTACCGGAGTATGAAAGACGAAAGACGACCAATCTCAAAGGACCTAGGTTTATACACTCCCAAACTTCTACGCTGAGTCAAAAAAAGTGCTGTAGGGGTGTGGGTTATATTTTCCGGAGTTACGTAAGGCCTCAAAACCGCCTGGTCTTTGTGAGGTGTTTTTGAGGTTTTTTTGGACCGCTGGTATTTAAAAAGCTTCATATAATGACATTATTATAAACAACGCTCGTTCGAGTAACTCCAGCGAGGCCTGCTTAAGCCTTCCACGTGAGGATATAAAGATGAATTCGGACCGCTTCTTGTATAGAGTGTTTCGAGAAAATGAAGATGGCAAGCAGTTCTGTACAGGTATAGACGGCAGTGGTACAGTATGATCTTTTAAACTCAAGCAGATCACTTGACGAAATTTAGAGCGGGCACGGATCTTTCTATATCAAAGTAGTTGCGCTTGTCAGTGTTAGTGAAACCTACCACGCACTCATCTTTGGCCGTCAATCTACAGTTGGTACAGTCATGAGCAGTCTTGCTTGGATGCAGCCATATAACATAATTTAGAGCAAAACTAAGCACTTGCACGCGGCATCTAGAACAAACAACTATAGGTACGCGTAGCAGTGGCTCATCCCACCATGGATTCGAAATTTCTGTAAATATCCCACACTTGCGGACGTTGCAAGAACTCCAGACAGCATTGCGACTGACACCAGAGTACCGCCTGTTGTAAACCTTCCGGAATTGGAGAGGTTCTTTCAGCATTTGTACCCGGGAGATGACTGCGTTGTTGTGCAATTTATATGATTAAGTATTTCTGCATCTTGGAAACATTCCTCCATGGTGGACGTTTATAATGGTGCGCTCACAAGCTGAACGCATTTATGTGCTAAGCAATGTGCTAAGCAATGTCACAACGTAAGTCCTTTTTGGCAACAGTGATAATATTTTGTTTCCGTTTTAGACGAATGTGTATGCCTCAATTGCAGCAGAATGTGGCTTATAGGTACACCAAACGAATCAAACACATTACAATTTTGAAGCCTTTTCCTTGTCTTCCTTAAGCCACTTTTGGAAAACTGTCACATCAAACGACAGGGCTTATACGACACCTACAAAAACACCTAATTTCCAGGACAACCTAACAGAAAATACTCGTAATAAATATGTTTTTGTGGCGTCATAGTTAACTGACGTAAAACTTTTGGTGAGGCTGCCGGATCCACAATTTGTGTCACTGTCATCAATCGGTACAATTCAAGTGCTAGCCCTTACAGAAGTGTTTGGCGGGGTCATGCCAAAAGAAATAGCAAAAGATGGCGCTGTCAAAGGAAGCAGCTCAGGAGAAAGGATAGAAAGCAAGAGGAGAGCAGCATATTTTGTACATACAATGTTTTATTTTAAATAAATGCTTTGGTTGCAAAAGAAACTTTGCTTCATACCAAAATTAAACGTTTCCTATCAAGGAAAGCCCATATCTCGAAGTCGCCATTTCTTAAAAATTCTTACAGCCTTCCCAGAGGGTGAAATAAAGTTGGCTAATTGCCAAAAATCAGTTGTAAGTAATATTGAACAATTCATGAGTGCCCAAACTAGCGGATGACAGGGTGGTATTCACTAGGACTGGCAATTAAACAGGTCATGCTCTTAATTGTACTCTTAATCTTATGTTACAGTGTTGATTGAATGTGGGGTTTAACGCACCAACGCAACGCAGGCGTTGAGGCGAGCCATAGTGGAGAGCTCCGGAATAATTTTGACCACCTGGGCATCTTTAACGTACGCCGAAATCTCGTACACACGGGCGTTTTTCTTTTTCGCCTCCATCAGAAAAGCGGCCGCCACAGCCGGCAGGTGAACCCGCGACCTCGTTCTCAGCAGCGTTATGTTGCATTGTAAAAGGGGAAAAAGGATATAGGTATGACCAATATTTTGCAAAAAGGGGGCATTCAAGGACGCTGACAAAGTGTGAAAGAAGTTTAAGCATCCTAATTCCTATCGCTTGTTCTTATTGCGATTCAAACTTTATCAATGTAGAACAGGGTGACCTCAACTGGGAAAGTATTCCGGTATTCTGAGTGCTGCGCGTGTACGCAAAGTACGACGCGCCCCGTGCTACGCAATGCATGTGTGTTTACCAAAAACGCTTAAGGCGGTGAACATTTAGGTCTTACAATGCACGCTGTTACAACTCCGCTCGGCCAAACTCTACAAAAGATAAGAAAACGAAAACGTAAAATAGAGAACACACAATGATTAAAGATACTGGAAAAGGAGGCGAAGAAAGGGGGCAGCGCTGGAGTGGGAACATAATGCAGGGGACGGACAATGTGTGGCGGGCTCAGTTAATACAATAACGGCAAATAGACCCACAGCACGGGATAGTCACACACAGTTTCAAAAGACAGAACTCAGAAAATATGGGGCGACAGTCAGCTCACGGTAGAAGCGGCTGGAAGTCTCTAAGGGCGTTAAGGGAGGCCCTCATCCTACAGTGCACAGAAACAGGCTACCGATCACAGGGATGACGACAAAAATGATAATAAAAAAAACTGGCTAGAAACACTCGTTGCAGAAATTCATGGCCGCGTGAGTCGCCTGTGGAGTCTCCACCTTTGCAAATACCTATGTATGATTTTTCTTCACCTAAAAATTTTAAAACCTACCCAGATAAAATTCCTCAAATATTTAGGTTTTAATGCGCTCAATTCTCCAATGTGCAGGTGTACGCTTGCTTTTGTGTCATTTTATTTCGAATTTGTGCTATATATATATAGTTTGTCTGCGTTATGCTGCATTTCAAAGCGGGTAATGAAAGTACATACCAGAAATTGTTGTACTGATTCCTTCATTAAACTTTCTTGCCATTTCTCGCCTGCAATAGAAACAACAAACATTGGTTTCTATTTGTGTACTCATATGTATTCCAAAAATAGAAGAAAAGCATTTTATTTTTAAAGTGCGATGCATTACCTTTGATGACAACTTATTTGTCTAGTATTGGTCAATATGATTTTTAGGTAAGGGGAAGCGTTGTTACCACTAAACAGATACAACATCAGACAGGCTCCTTTAATGTCAAGTTGAACACATTTGGCTAGAGACTGAATTCTTTTTGATTGTTTTGTTGGGAAGTTTCAAAATAATTTATCGACACACTCAGGATAACATAGCGTTCATTTTAGCAAAGTTACCGTGTGCATTTCTGCATAAATACCGTTGTATTTGTCAAGTGCACGATTTATTGTAATAGTAAAACTGCTTTCTATATTAAATTTTAAACGATGCAAATGTGTGCACTTTTTTTACTCCAATATGTACCTGGGCAAGATTCGCAATATTGACTTCAAAAAACGAAATAGCTTTTATGGCACTCAGCCTAAGAATAATGTTGTTGATTTACAGATAATTGTAATTACAGCCGGATAAGAGCTGCTTACATAACAGTGTCGCATTTTTTGCGATTACATTCAGGAAAATGCAGAGTTTAAATTTAAAGAGTGATTTCCTGCATTCCTGACATACTTAAGACTGCAAGAAACGGTGATCAACCACCGGCTTTATCAATAAATGGTAAATCAAAATTTTACTCGTGTTCTGTTTCACTTGATTTCTTTGTTTTCGTGGGATGCCCTGTGGTCAAAACATGCAGATTCATTTTTCCCCGCAAGATTTTTGGAGCTTACCCTGTAAGAAAGTATACGACGTCTGAAGAATTGGGGATGGAGTTGTTCCAGGCATGGCTTCTCAGCATGGGCAGCGTCTCGTAAGCCAAAAGTTCTCCTGTCGTCCACAGAGCAACATAGCTCTCGTTCTTGCAAGAAACATATATTTTATGTTAATGCTGCGAAGCAAATTAGCCAGAATACTTACAACAGTTGCTGTTTCCAAAGATTTGAGGCAAAGTGCTACTGGTGGATCAAGCTGTTGCAAACGAAGACTTACCTGCAACAATCATTTTATAAAATGCATTTTACCTGTATCGCCGAAGATATTCTGCTTGATTATACAAAAAAATGAAATTTAGCCTTACTTGCGTGCAATAGACAAAAAGGGAGATAAATGCAAACAACAGGCAAAAACGTAAAAAACCACAAAAAACATCCAGGTATAATACATTGACAACTATTAATATTTCGGCCTTCATGATGAAATGTAACATTAACGAAGGTATGGTTTGGGAAGAGAGGCATTTTGTAAGAATTCGAAAATCATGTCTACGAGGAAACAAATTTTATGAATTTACAATGCATAACATAATTGTGTACATTTGCAAATTTATTACAACTGAAACATTTTATTGGTTGGTCTCACTAACCATGTTCAAAGGAACCTAGGTTTTACCGATAATCCTTGCGAGCTAAAATTGTAGGGGTAACCATTGCCGAAGGAATAATGACCCCATTCACGAAAACATCGTTTTAACTACTGCAGTTGCGTACTACTTAAAGGAAACGCTGTCTCTTGGCTAGACGCTATCCCGACCACATCAGTATCAAATGCATCCCACTAAATGTGTCCTGTGCAGGACGGACTTGCCACATGTGTGCCTGGGGCCTTTCTGATATTAGGATGCCTACCCTATTCTTGTTGCCTTTTTGTTAGTTAGATAACAATTCTGTTTTTTTCGAAGCAATCTAAGAAGGGACAAAGTCGGGTGCTTTGTGTTGGTCTGTCTGTAGACGGCTATCCTTGGTTTTGTTCTTGCAAATAGAACTGCACCTGTCTTTACCTTGTAGCGCAATAAGGGCTGTTTTGCTGCATGTCTTTTATTATTGTCATATTATTTCTAAATTTAAAAAAAGTTCCGGTTGTTATAACCAACGCAATTTCTGGGACGTCCTATAAATGGATGACGCATTTTTGTCTTTTTCTGAAGGAGCGGCTTTTAAACAAGTACTTTTGGTTCTATCTTAAAGGGACCCTGCGACACTCTTTGAGCAGTGCAAGTTAACCTGCGCGACGTTTAGATTACACTGCCAGAAATACCTGAGCCAAATATTACACGGGCATGTGAAGCAGTGAGCGCGCAAATCGATGTGAAAGACGCGGAAAAACCAACCGCTCTCTCTTCAGTTGTCCACAAAATGCAACCCCTGGCATGGCCTAAGGGACGTCACATAGGCCATGGCTGCCTGATCGGCTGTCACTGGTCAACTTCGCGGCTAGTTTCTCCCATTTCCGTCGTCGTCATCGCTGTGTACGAACCTATTCTATGCCTGAACCTGTAGGCACAGTTTTGCCGTTTCTTTTGTGTTTTGAGTGCGCGCGGAGTTTGAGTGATGAGCTTAATACTTCCGTTTTAACGGGACCACTTGACTACAAACGTTTATTGCTTCAAAAACGCCCTACCAGCCCGAGCGCGCACTTGCGAGCAGGCACCCATGCCTGCTTTTTTGTGTCACCAGACCGGAAATGGGCCCCTCCGCGTTGCGGAGAAAAGGAGAAAACTACCCGGCATGTGATATATCGAAGGCCGCCGGAGAACGCCGCAAGCCGCCCCCCTCTCCGGGAGAGAGCGCAGCTTTCGTCGCGTCGTCCGCGGTCGAGTTGAGAGGGAACAATTATGCGCGATTTCTCATCGCGCGTAGTTTCGTAATTGTGAACGGATTTTCATAATTCTTGCGGGAGGAGATTTCTGGGACAATAGACTTTATCCCAAAATACATTACTAGTAGTCGATGGCAAGTGTTGCAGGGTCCCTTTGAGATGGAATAAATAAATTGATTTTAATGTGCCTTATTTTGGCTGCGCCTATATATGCAAACTTCAAATAATTCTGATGAAGTATAATAGTCCAGCCTGTTCTCCCTAAAGGAAGAACACGACCCTCCCACAACGTTTTGAAAGGTAGGTACTAAACCCTGGGATGGCGTCTCGTTTCAGTCAATGCCTGAACAAAGTATGTGAAAGCCAGATTAAGCAGTTGTTACACCTACTGCAGTCGGAAACTAAGGCATCGCCTAATATTCATCAACAACTTGGGCTCGGGCCCTTCGCTTGTAAGCTTTAGCGCCTTCCAAACGGTGCCACGTGTTTTTACAAAAAACAACTGCTGTGTAATTTATTGCATAGCTAAGAAAACCCTCCATTTAAAACCCCGCAGTGGATTTTTTTAGTTGGGGTGCGCTCTCTTGTCTAGGATATCTTGCCCGCTCTCAAGCAGTGGCCTCAAACCTAATAAAATTTTGTAATTCCAAAATGGCTTCAATACTGACAAGTGACCAGAGAGAAAGCAGTACGTGTTTTTACGTTTTTACAACAGTTCGGGTGGTTGAGTTGTGGCAACAAAATTCTACTCTTTTCAATTTGTGGCTACCAAGAGAATGTGGTTTTAGGGTTCTTCGCACAACTTTTGTTGTTCTAACCCTAGTTTTTGAGCTTTTTGATTGGAAATTGGGCGCTCATTAAAAGAATATGTTATTGCGTAAAGGGGTCGCTTCACCTTTCCACATAAAAAGATCGGAAAAACCGTATCTTACAGCTTCTTACAGCGGCGTGAACTTCTTAGAATGTACAGTCGCAGCCACAGAGAGGGAACGGGGCGCGAGTAGCCGCGGTTGTCGGACCACCAAGCGGGCGCCGCGCGAAGTATTGCAGCGCAAGCGCAATCAGAGCCAGAGGTGGAGCCCGGCTGCGCGTCGTCTGCTACGGCTCGTCCCACTTCTCTGCACGCGCGGTTTGTGCGGTTTGCGTAGTTCAAAGTGCGCGCGCAATCTTTGCTTCGCCGCTCGCGGCGAAATGGGAGGACCCGTAGCAGACAACGCTCAGTTAACTACGCCGCTGGCCGCAATACTTCCTGTGGAACCCGTCATGGCGCACCGCAGACCGGCCAGCCGCTCCGTTTTCTCTGTATCAGTGGCCCCAACTGCACACGATCTGGTCATATGAAAAACGTTTAGGAGCTGATAGGACGCCTTTTATAATAAAAACATCCCTAGAACCCACATATTGCTCCCAAACTTGTATACGTTCATTTGTTTATGTTTTCTTTTTACTTCCAGCCGCGCCCGGCTGTGTTACCTGTGTCCCAAGCGAAGCGCGTGTTTCATTCTTTATTTTGATGCCGCACGGGTTATCTCGTTGTGATAATGAGAGCGTTTCACCCTACCATCACCAGGCTAGAAGAATATTCTTTCATCGACAAGGTTCAGGATGTAAATCCAGTGTTCAAGAAACACTCACGGCGAAAGAAAAAGCCCGCACAGCAGACTCCACGGTATTCGATTCACCGACATTCGCCTGCCCGTGTCACTTTGTTGACTGCTGTTTCGCCGCCTCTTAATTCTTTGAGTTGTATGGGGCACTAGCTCGCGCCAATAAACTTGTTTTTCCTTCAAGACAACTGCGTCGTCTTTGGCTTCGTGACACTATGCGTTGTATATTGCCTGATAGCTTAAAAACGTTATTCACCTAAGTACTTCAGCTGTAAGCGAATTTTCCAAAATTGAAGATGCCTTTTGCTAAGAGAATAATTTATTATGCGGTAGAACACTAGACGTTTTACTTTCAAACGCATAAAGCGCCATATCATCTGTACGTGTATCCAATGCCAGCTTAGCAGACTATTCTGCATGGCGAGAGCCCACACCTTAACTGTGGGAAGATATGGGGGATGTGCAATTGTATTAAAAATAACAGTCCTACATTGTACAAATAGAGCTAAATGTTCCTCTAACAAAGGCTTGCCTAGATATTCTCAACTTTAGCAGTAACGCACGGGCAAGGTCGTGTTGGCTATTGTGTATCTCATCAAAAAACGTTTCCAAAACGCAACGACGTTGCTCAGCTCACGTATAACGCCCACCCCACTGTTAAAAGAAGACTCGCATTCGGAAGCTTTGCATGCCACGTGGTATTGCAAGGCAAGCTGCTCAATGGGGCATAGCCATATACCGTCGTCGTCATCCAGAACACCAGAGATAAAGGAAGCCTACGAATACAGCTTGACCAGTGAACAGAGATGCGTGAAAAAAATTGGCCTGGGTGAAAATTAAACTTCGGGATGAGAAATAAAATTTGTAAGTACATCAATATAACAGTTATAGAGGCACGCCAGTAAAAACGCCTACAACGTGCCGCGGTGGCTCAGTGGCTAAGGCGTTGTGCTGCTGCGCACAAGGTCGTGGGTTCGATTCCCGGCCGTGGCGGGCGCTTTTCTGATGGAGGCGAAAAGCAAAAACGCCCGTGTGCACGAGATTTCGGCGCACGATAAAGATCCCCAGGTGGTCAATATTAATCCGGAGCCCTCCACTACGGCCAATTTGGGCAACGAAAGCGTAAAGTAGTCTTCAGTGCATGGTGACTTGGGTTCCTGCTGTCAACTTGGCTTTCCGATAGCATGTAGAACACTGAAGGTTTCTCTTTGCTTGATTGATCGAGGCTTACCTAATTGGGAAAACGTCTTTGCTCCCACCACGAATCTCATTTTAGCACTCTTTCTTTTTATGACATTTATTTCATCACTCCAAACGATTGCGGCACAGTTGTAGAAGAGGGCCACACCACGAATCACTAGCTACACAACAATAAGCACGCTATTGTCAAAAAATGCTGCAAAGCGAAATGAAGCGAGCTAATATAGCCGATGCGGTGCACTCGAAGGAGATGCATGCGACGGAAATACAGCTCGTGAGCACTTTGTTTTACCTGACTGCCTTGTAGAAAACTAAACGGCATGATGTCTACATCCGCAGTGAAACGTTGCCGCAAGAATTCGCTGGAAGTCGTTGTTTGTGTTGCTACCCGCAAGTTGGACAATGATTCTGCTTCTACGACCTATGGTGCTAAAGGTGCTATAAAAAAGGTTTTCTCGGTCAAGCGCTCCCTCAGGGTAGCGACACCCGAGTCACAATGTCGGAGGTTCACTAAAGAACCCTGAGTTATTAAAACAGCGCTAGCTATGGCCGGAAAATACAAAATAAAGGTGTTATACCCTCAATTCTCTAAACGCTTCAATTACACGGTTTCCAACACAGCCGAATGGGTAATAATGTATAAGATAGGGTTGGGTTTCAAGTGTAAATAATACTTGCATAATTTCACAACAAAAATACACTATGAGAACAAAAACACTACTATTCAGTGAATCAGTAGCAATCGGAACTCATGTACTTGTTTTTTTTTTAGTTTAGATTAGCCAAGCATAAAAATAATATTATTCTATTAGCGGACAGCCGGGCCTCTGTTAAGGCGGCCTTGGTACCATAATGTCATTAGCGGTCATCGCGTTAGTCATCTGTGTTTGATGGCTGTAGACCCTCTATTCGCCCCCCAGGTGTCCGAATCTTTCTGTGCGCTTGATAGTGGACAAGAAAGTAGGTTCAGCGGGGGCTGTTATCCCTACGGATAAATGTAACAGAACGCACAGGTGTTGCAAGGTAGGCAATGCCACAAGTTTTATTGAAGAGGGATCATTGATGCCTTCTGCGATATTACGGATTGTGACACATCGATTAGCACTTTGTCAATTCAATTGTGGATAAAAGGCCACAGATTAATTCAAAGAAAATAACAGCTAAGAAAAGCGCAAGAAACTTCTCACATCATAATTCATGCATATTGCAAGCCAGTACTTAGTGCAGCGTTGCCGTCAATCTAACTATTTGTGTGAAAGTGTGATGTTTTTTGCGTTCATGAAAAACACAACCCCCCATTTTCGCTTCATTTTATTGTGTACACAACGTTTTGTTGTGTACACAATAGAAGAGGAAGTTGAAAAAGGTTCGCATTAGGCCTCTCCCATTCGTGGTACTGTTTGTCGCCAAAAGCATATTGAGCAAATAAACATAACGCCGTACTAACTGCATCACTTGGCTTATTTTGGGTGTCGTTTTTTCTAACGAAAAACGGGCTACCTACTTTCCTCACCGCATTGCCGCAAATATAAAAAGATAACATAATGACCATTTAAATTTTTCTTACTGCATTGAGAAAAACGGACAAGTATGCCAAATGATCTGATTCACTTCCAAACGTTGTGGTGTGAACGAGGTCTGCTATCAGGTGCAACTCTATAGTCAAGTTGGAAGAAGTGTTTTTCTCTGAAAAAGAAGAAATAAGCTAAACATACTCTTTATATAAAAAGGGGAAATAGCTAGCGCCAATCTCACCCTTTTCGTCAGTTCGTCCTTCAGCGGTTCTCTTATGTCCTGGAAGAGATGTTTGATATAATACTTTATGCATGCCAGTGGCTGCCTTAAACTTTCACGGCTCTTAAAAAAAACTAGTTCTAATAAAATAAAAAAATGAAGCATATTTTTTTTCTAGCCGATTTATAAGCAAGAGATTTGTGGCCAGTTTTTCTGTTCCTCAAGTATGTAAATAAATGTGCCTAGCATTTTAAATTCACTGCGTTATTCTTATACAAGTATCGTATTTCTGAATCTTTTCTCTCCATCTCAGAAGATGGTCAAATAACAACCTCGACAATTTTAGGTGAGCAAGCGTCTAGTAATAGATCCTCTTACAATCTTCCCCCAGAGAAAACTACTGAAATGCAGATATTGGTCAATTAAGTGCCCGTGGCAATTTCACCTGTCTGCTCAACATAGCCTAAAAAATGTGCTGCTTGCTGACACACCTTTATTCAAAGTAATGCTTAAAGCTATAATAAAAAAGCGAGGCTTTTCCCGCACTGGAACCTGTGGCTCCGCCCTTCGGCTTAGCTGAGCCTAACAACGGAGGTTCGAGCTCGCCAGCAAAAGCCATTCCCGTAATTCCGGCGAAGAAGAAAAACATTTCAATAATTTAGGTGCACAGCATACACCCTCCTTCGCCAGTATTCATCCGAGAACATATACTGCGTTGCGTGTTATTTTATATTGTCTTTTAAATTATTCATTATTAGAGAAACAAGGCATGCATAGGAGAAGTACAGCGAAATTTGTACAAATAAACAACGAAGTAACAACAGGAAAGTTCACACTGCCGGTAAGAAGTAAAAAGCAAATGGAAAACTACGCACACCTACGACTAACGACGATAATGATTGAACGCGAATCTTTCTATTTATTTGTGGTTTCGTCGCCTAATTCCAGACGGCAGTATGTGCTACACTATCGGTACGCGCCACTTTATTGAATACCCACAGCACCGTTTTGTTGGCAACCCAGTCGGCCTAATGTTCGGTTTTGGCTGTAAGGTGAGAGTCGGTACGTACCGCTTCGCGTTCAGTGAGCAATTTTTTGAATAGGTGTAGGTTCGAGGTGTCAAGCGCAAGATGTGACGTTAGGCCTCACGTCCTGAACATAAAAACGGGAAGTTAGGCTTAACGTATTGTGGCGCATAGCATTAGGGCACGCAGAAAAGGCCATTCCTCTCCTGAGGAATTCTTTGCTTGTCGCATGAGTTTTCCAATCCCCTTCGGAAATGTCAAAATGGAGCAATCGGATAGACGCCGGCTTCATAACGCGAGGGACACAGGTTTGATTATGGGCACTGGATGGCTATTTTGTTCTTGCACTTCACACACAATCATTAATGATCATCTTAAGAGAAAGTTGGCGTTTCTGCTGGAGCTATTCGCGTATGACGGCAACAGAGAATACAACATAGCGACGCTTGAAAACATAAAAAAGCCAAATCTTGCGAAGCAATAAACAATCGCGAAGAGTGAATCGTCGTCTTGTTTCGCCATGTTTATCCTCGAAATGTACTTTTATTGAACGCAACACTTTTGTATTTAACAATATCGCACTTCAATTTCTATTTTAGTTGTCGCAATAATGTTGCTACTAGCTAAAATGCATTTTTGACAATAAAACTACAACTTTTGTATTTATGTTCTGCTTTAGATGGCGCATTACACCTTAGGACAAACCTGTGGCGTATAAAAATATTTTGCTGACACCTCTCAGTCGAGATGCGTTTATCTGTTCCCAATGATTTAGCATAAAAACGCCATATTGTTGAAGTAATAAATGCCCCAATTCCCTAATTATGGCCTTGAATGTAATCGCAACCGAATGCAGATCGTAGAAAAGGCCAACAGTGAAATGTGGAAACGTATGTAGTTGGAATTATACAATACCGCGCGTCACCATTGCATATTATTATGTTTGTCTGGCAGTCGCCTACCTCCGAATTTTTTTGCAATGCTCTAAGTAAAAATGTGTACTGGAAACCTTTTCCGGGCTAGGAGTGCTAAAAATTGTAATTCACAAAAACATTTTTAGCCAAGCGGAACAGAGAGAACGACACAATTTGAAAAGAAGTATGGTGACTTATTCGAAGAAGACAGTTTCCTCACTTGACACAATTTTCTCTTGTGCCGTTGACTCTGCAATAAACCGGGATACCTTCTCGTCTGCAGGAACTGTGAGCGTTGGTTGTCAATAGATGTGCACTTTAGATGTAGCGGATAATTACAACAAAGTCGCCCACTGTTAAACAGTAAGGAAGGAATTAGATGCCGTTTATATGACCAAAAGCAACCACCCCCTGCATTTCATACGGGATGATTACACTGCCAAAATGCGCACCGGAGACGTGAGAAAATGTTTTCCAACACAAAAAAATACTTGCAGCGATGTTCCTTTAAACATAGAAGGGTCGCAGAGCTTGAAGCTAAATGGATCTTGTTGGAACTCTAGCACGTGTCTCTGCATTTACTTGTGAGTGGTAGGTATTGCCATTAGGGATACAAAATTAACATGGCATCGCTCTTAGCCGCCGTAATGGCATGCTTGAAAAATCTACTGGCAGTAAGTGTCCAAGTTTATTCTTTTTCTGGCATCATGTGAAAACTGCTAAAGGAGAATGTTTAAAAAAATCGCGGTTTCGCTGGAAAAAAGGGGTTGAAGGAAGGCTGGTAATGTAAAAACCTTGAACTGGGGCACCGATCCAGTTACATGAAGCTGGCTTAGCCGTAGTGCGATTTTTAAAGAAAAACAAAAGGAATCGTGTAGGTAGAGCTTTATATTATAGTGTTACAAATATATGGTGTTATGGGCGCTTCGACATTGACACGTATATAAAACTCCTTCTGAGATTCATTTTCGCACACATTCTCACGTTCATAGCTATTTCAGATACATTTCGTATAATATATTTGCCCAAAGTACACTAATGGTCATTGTAACCAGTTAAGTAAAAAATTATAGCCGTCACAGTAAGTCTAAAAATAGGTAGTTCATCTTCCTGATGTTTTGGACGCACTTCTCTAGCTTACAGTGACCAGACATTTGAAACCGTCCTCTCAACTGCAAATGTTGTACGTTCTTTAGAGATACCTTCATTATTAAACAAATTAGCAAAACAATAGCCATTGAACTTTTTCTTTTTCTCTAAATACAAAACTCATATAAAACAAAATGAAGTAAAGCCAAACACACTTTTTTTATTACAAGTACTGTTGTGTATTAGAGATAATCTCTTAGTGTCAGCGCCCATTTTGATATAAAAACCTACTTTCGTCGTCGTACTTACGCACACCCAAACGAGTTTACGATGTAAGACATCCCGGATAAATGTATATTTACTAAGTACTAAGAGTTTCAGGTAAATAATACCACTTTCACTGAATCGAACTCTTGCATCGCTCATTTCAAACAAGCTATATCCTTCTAGGGAAGGTATTTCCCCAGACAGTGCGGTTTTTGGGCGGGTCAAGGAAACTTGTGCCAAAAATTGTTGTCAAAAAGCAAAGATGTTTGATTCCTAATGCGCGTTTTCCTGCCAAAGTCTATGTATGGCACACGCTGCAATAAATGAGAAGGAAAATATGATGAGAGAATAAATTTCGGCTTGTAAGGTTTTGCAGATTTTTCGGTGAAAAGCAGAGACACTCTTACCTAAAACGCCACAAGACTCAGCAATATTCGCATTTGTATCAATATGGAAGATCCTGTGCTCAATTTTTTGAGATCGCTCTGTTGCGCTTCTAAGTACTGGCTTTATTTGGTGAGTATTATTGATAATCCCAGTCTATGCACAAAAAAGCAAACAGTTATTTTTAATGAAAATAAACAACACAAATATCACGTATCTACAAACTGTATGATTAAATTAGTGAGTGGTTCCCGCAAGGGGTACAAATGCGGATAAAAATATTTTGAGATTTATTACTTTATACTTTTACCGTATATAACCTGTGTCTCTAACCTGTTGCATTTCTGTACATCTAGAAAAAAATCCGGTTAGTTGGTTTTGTCTAATAGATATCCATATCCCCCTTGTGCCAAGAAAACATAGTCTGTGTAATTGATGTTGGTAAGGTATTTATGTAATGCAAACGATGACACCGCTTGCATAAGGTACATCCCAAAAATGTTTAGTGAAGCCGGAATCATTAGATACTGCAAAGTTTGTTTGAATAGCTTCGTTTTAATAGTACATTTGATGTATGTACACAGCAATTTAAAAATCGCGATTCCTATTCTTTCTATATGATTTGACAATAAAGCAACTTTATACATGTAAGAAGGCAGGAAATCGTTTTATACAAAAACTGAAGGTGACGTTTTGGAATAAGATAAAACATCTTGAACCCAAAAATGTTCAGGTTACGCCTACTTTTACTGCAAGGACACAAGTGTCCATTCAACGCTCTGCTTATGCACACAATTAGGTCTGGTAGCCTGAACCCAAAGTGCAGCCATTTCATCTCGCGTGCACAGAGCGTGCACCTTTTAACATAGGCCACGGTTTAACTTCATTCTTTATTTTACACTCTCTTTAGCTCCCGGTTGTATAGACTGTTGTATAGACTTTCAACCTTTGTTGTAAATTGATTGATCGAATTGGGTGTACCCCTTACTGAGCCGTTGAATTTCACTCGAAAATATGAGACCATAAATTATCAGAGTAAGCATGAAGAGTTGTTAACTGTTGAGTAAACCTTGCTCACGAGAGCAGACTCAGCATGATGTTAAAGCTCCGACAATATTTGAATGTGCATCGAGGCCAGGTGAACGAACATTACCTTGGAAACACTTTGGCTTTGGAATCAGGGACAATCCCCTAAATGTTTCTTCGCTACCCACACATCTACACACACGCGCGCAAGCCCCCACACGCTCGCCCCCACACGCCCATGGACACCCGCACACCCACATGCACACGCACACACAAACACAATCACGGACGCGCATGCAGATGTATATTTTACATATTTGAAACCCATGATAAATATTGGAAAATAGATCTCTTACGACAAAAAAATTGCTTCCCCGTGCAGGCTCCAGTAGAAGAGAAGATCCATATTGATGATTGTGATAAAGATGTCGTTCAATATGTGTTCCATTTGCCTGTGATTGAAAAAAGTGCTGCCTTATTCACTTTTTTTCAAAGTGCCCTGGAAACGCTTACATGGAAGTTTTCTTCACCATGTTCGCTTATGCGTTGAATTAATAATACAGGCGAAAGTATGGTGCTTTTCTGCAAAGTAATGTACTGCTTTTTCTGTAGAAGTAGAGTTACGTGTCCTTCGTAGCGGCGATCTTCAACAACGAGAGGGTACACTATTTCTCCTTCCTGAACGCCTCCTGACATGATAGTATCTGCAAAAAAGAACCAGTCAAAATGGTGCATTTATTCAGAAAGAAATATTCCGCAGTACATGTTTTGTTATTTATTCTGCTCAGTATTTTTTCGTCAAGCTTATAATGCACTGCAAACTGTGAAACACAATTTTCTTCTGTGGTATAATTTTTATTTCTTTTTCAGGCCATTGAAATGTAACCAGCTTTGAAGACTACATAAATTATGCAGATAAAGCTGTATATAATAATAAAGAAAAACCTTGCTTTAGAAAACCGAGGGGTCCCAGAGAAAAGACGTTGAGTGGGGCTGTATACTTGACGCAATTCAGTATGAAGTCTCAGAAAATTTTAGCAACGTGAAAGTCGTTACCACTATTTGACCAAATACTGAGTGGCCACCTTCCAAAGAGGTTCGACAATGTGTTTATATTTGCGCCTGGCTTAGAACTGCTATCCTTATGTGATCCCTAAGATTTGACCCTAGTAATCCGACAAAAAGACTGCGTGAATTGAGCGAATTTCTTTTTCTACAATCTGAGTTTTTTTACAGGCATACTTGGCTATGACTAGCCGAATGGTTTTTTTCCAGAGATGGGGCGGGCGTGTCCGGTCGACATCTTCAATTTAGGCGAAAATTTTATATGTCGACCGTTGTCAACAAGAGAAAAATTATGTGAGGATATTTTATGAAAAAATTTTCTCTTGCTCAAAAAAATTTTCAAAACCGGCTGAGCTGCCTTACGCGTCACCGGGATCGGAAAAATTTTGGAACTTATACGGTTTTACGTATGAAGCTTCTGCAGCTATTACAATAGTTCTTTTTATGTAAAAATATTATATACTCCTAAATTATCCAACGTATTCGTGTTTGCTTTCAAGGCGAATTTATTAAATACAAATTCGGAAAGCTGGAAGACATGTTGGAAGTTTTCTAATTGTCGTGCATTTTTTTCTCTACGTCTAAGCAAGCCAAGTAGTAGAAAGTTTAACGCTCTTCTTATATACTTGTTAAATACTCGTGCCAGTTTTAGTTTATGTTGTTGGACGTTTCTTTCCTAAAACATGCACTATACTGCAGCTATGCAACGCAAAACGAAATGTTGTGTACTTCTGAAACTTTCAAAAATAAAACCCCAGGTTGCCCTCTGTCACGTAACTCAAAACCATGCTACAATATATTTGTTGTTGTACGGTTACAAAGCGCCAAATATGGCCCTGTAACAGTATTGCGGTGACATAACCAAGTGGTATGTAAGAAACTCGTGAAGGCAATGTTGGGCGAGAAATGGCCGCTACAAAGAGAAAGTAATTAGAGAAACATTGCAGTAATCATGCCTTGTGGAAGTTGTAAGCGTATAGAGTACATTGCACCTAAATCTTTTTTAGAGTTTGGCTTCAGATTCCATGTTTTCTCACGTGTATAATTATCGACTGGTCATTCCTGAACCGCGCAGTTTCAGACCATGCTAATTTTGGCCAGTGGGCCTTAAGTTTTTGTGGTAATATTTGATGAAACTCAAAGGTATTATAGAAAGGTTGAAAACCAAGAGTGCAAATTCTATGCTCCATCTATAATTATTTACATCTGATGTGTGGCTCACGCCTTCTTAAAACTACAGTAATAGCACCGGTTGGCACTTTTCCGTTCACTGAAAATTTGAGTACAGATGATCCCATTCCCGAGAATCTTTGTGGCACCTTATGCTACTGCACACCACATAGAACCCACGAGCCCGTACGTCTTAACTGTTGGCCAATTGCAGGTTAGCGGCAACCAAAGCGTTGTATATGCTGACTCCAAGGGTGCGAGCCGTCTGGTGGCTTAAATGCAGCAGAGGATTTACACGCCGGTTAGTCGACGTAACGGGACCTTATGTTCGATTGTCGAGATATTTCCCGCTACGGGATTTTCTTGTTACAGTGTTTAGATCTTTTACGCTGCGTTACTTCCTATTTGACAATTTTTCTCTTTTGTTACCTCCCAATCGAGCCTCCATGGGCTCGTCGATGTGCGTGTATTGCTTTAGGCGAAGCTCAGGCAGAAACGTCTTAGTTGGGGTGTTTTTTTTCGAGCCACGTTCTCTTATCTTTCATGGCGGGTGAGGCCATGGATACACGCTTTGTTTGATAATTTTATTTTTCAGGAAACATATCATATCTCATTTCAATAAACAACGAAGTTAAGCCGGCGTCTTACAGTCCTTATTTAATTCTGCCCGAACGCTTCATACGACGCTGCAAGTCAGGCTCAGCTCCTGCATAGCCTATGCTTCCCGACCGCTCTAGAGAGGTCTGAATCTTATCTTATCATATATGTATATGCGAATGGACATGCACAGCGTGCACACCAAAACAGTAAGCAGTGCATAAAGAGATGAATGCAGAAGAGCGAGTGTGCTTGCTGGAATGGTGCAGTAGGGGTTCTTTATACAACTTGTTAAAACGCTGGACAGTTTGTTTATGCCTTATTTAAAAAAGCATGCTCACAGTAATGTTTCTTTAATATTTTTCTTCCTAACGGCGATTTGTCTCCTTTCGTTGCTGTCATAAGCTTCTTACAAGTCACCTGAATATGTATCCGCAATACTGCTACAAGGCAACATTTGCCGCTTTGTAGGTGAAAAACAACACATTTAGTGCAATATATTATTGACATAGGGTAAAGAGAGCAACAGTGGCTATAAACGGTGGAAAATTGAAGAAAACCAAAGTTGGATGTCGCTTTGATTGGCTTTCAAAATATACCAAAGTATTTTACCAAACTAAAATTGCCACAAGATTTCAACAAAGTTAGTAGTATAACAATAAGAAATTTGACCAACCCAGCTTGCTTTTAATCGGAGATAAAAGGCCAACGTTTGGGCACTCTTGATTGTTTTTTTTTTCAAAATCTTGAATTTTTATTAAAAATAATTGGCTCCTTAAGCAAAACCCAAATATCTTGAATCATTTAGGATAATGATACGTTTTTTTAAAAAGAACTTGGGTTGCATGCAGTAGCTTATGTTTCACAGCGGTAGACGTTTCCAATTTTTCTTGAGGGTCTTAACGCACCAGTGATGGGAGAAGGCTTTGAAAATTGTTTTGAGCAAGTGGTTTTTTTTCCTGAAAACAACTTCACTTATATATTTCGCCTGGTTTTATAAAATTGTAGTAAAAAAATATGTCGACCGGACATGCTTCTTCTGTTTCTCGTGAATCCTCATAATAGGTTGGGTTATCTTATTGTAACAAGTTTTCTTTTCTTCCTTTTCTCCAACCATCTAAATATGAACAACATAGTGATTACGTGCATTTTGAACGCGAATTATGTATTTTCCGAGGATGCGAAACGTAGTGCAGTGTTGGCAAAAGGTGGCTATTTTTGATATGTATTTCCAATGTTCATTTCTGGGCAAACTTAGATTTGCTTTTGTTTTAAGACATGTGTAATATACATACTTTCAGTTTCGGCAGATTATTTTCGCAACATATTGTTGATTTTGTACATCGTTTTTTTTGTTTTTCAAAATTTACGTAGTCTAATTATATAAAATTAAGCTATTAAAAGTATAAAGGTGTTTGCGTTTTAAGCGGTTTTGCAGAAACGTAGGTTGTGTAATGGTATTCGGTAGTCCTGTATTTTTACACATATTTCCAATGTGATTTTTAAGACTTTTTAGTTTAGCCTTTGGTTTTTGCAGCAGTTTTATAGAGTTCAATTTTCATTTTTCAGTTAAATTTTCAAAATATTTTTTATTCAACTTTGGTTCATTTGTATATTTAAATTTCTTTCGGCGAATTTTAGCAGGTTACTTATATTTAATGAATAAATTTGTTCCTTCCAACCAGTTAATCATTTTTGAGGAAAAGCACACGGGAAACGGTTCCGGCTTGGGGTGCTTGTCAAATAAACCCTGCAATTATAGGGAAAGGGCCATGAACTTGTTGGTGCACAAGTAGACAGGACGATGGCGGTAGCAATGATTTCTATTCGGGTCGTCTGTCACGTGCTGCAAGCCCAAATTCAATTGAAATTAACCCTCGATCTAGAAGTTTATATCGACACTTTTGAATGAAATTCTCATCTACCTTTGCAGAAGTAATGGACGCTCGTTTAAATGGACGCGCGGCTATCATTTCCTTCACGTTGGGAGTTATAATACGAAATTAGTGCGGATACGGAGCCGATCGCTTATCTTCTATACACCTCAGTAAATTAGGATTTTCCAATAAACACGAGTTTCAAGTACTTAACATGTGGTTGGTAGCTTTTTTTTCGCAATGTACGTGTTATGTCTCTCGTGATTTACGGTTCCTTGTGGGTACAGTTTATAGTAATATAATGACTTCATTATAGAGATTTTTTTTTTGGCTTTCTTGGCACGCCGGGAGGCCCTTAATATACTAGGAGCAGCACCTGTCCTTTTCCTCGCTTTCTCTCGCGGATATAGCAGCAGGACATCCGCGTTCACACCATGCTCATCAGTTCTGACAGCGTCAGTACAATCAGAATGCTTTTCGCGAACATGCGGCTATACAAACACAGCTAAAGCCGCTTGCGTCCATCCACATCAGAACCCCTTTGCACTGAGCTGACCGCTGTTCGGTAAGCAGGAGAAGGACACTGTTTCCCGAAAAAAAACGTTTTTCCAGGTACAGCTCTCAAGCGAGGTTATAAGAATGGAGGCAACAGAAGTGGGCACAGCCATTAGGTCCCTCTAAGAACTTTCAGTGACGTTTTGACACTCACCGGATGTCCTAAGAAGCATCCTACACATATTCCGTGAATGCCTAATTGATCCCCCTCTCCCACGCAGCATGTTCCAAGTGCGACGCATGGGAAGACGAGAGGCCAAATCGCGAGAAAATGTAAAGTACTATGAAAATGAACCCTACAACGCCTACATGGATCGTTCCACAAACCACCCTTTAGGACATTGGCCGCTGTTGTAAACAAAAATATAATACCATGCCAGCATCCCTAACTATACCTCAACCCCCTGCAACAGGGGAGAAAACGGTAATCACCCTCGTCATGAGTCAAACCAAGCTGCTGCTATTATCACCAACTCGTCGAGGGCCTGCCGCAATTTCACAAGCAAAGAAAAGAAAATTGAGGGTATTGGTGTGGTGTCAGGCATGGTAAACAACAACTTTAAACGTGTAATCACGTCGATGTGTAAATTCCGTTCACGTGTGGTAGTTTTCAAACTGGTCGGACTGGCAGATGCTGGAACATTCGGCTTGGCGTACCTTTTTCTTCTTTGCAAGGTTTCCCACGTTCACATCTAGGGACGCAATGCAGAGAGTGTGGTTGTACGCCTTTCTTGTAGCAGACGGTAACCATATTTACACATTATCCAAAACACACTCGGGAGTTGGCTGAGGCTTGTTTTTTGTGTAATCAAAACGGTACGTGTGTCAGCAAGCCGTCCCTGTGCCTTCTTAACAAAGAATTTGGCTATATTCGTGGATATTTTAACAGAAAAGGCTGTCACCTCGCTTGGCTTGTGAAAAGATAGGCTTCTGTTGGTAGTGATAAGCCAACACTCGCGCATATTGTTTGAAACTGTGGCATGTGTGAATGCGACTGTTGAGTTTTTGTGACTTCTGCGACTGGTGGTTTTTTTGTGTAGTGCGTCTGAAGTGCATGCAGTATAGAGGTTTTTTTCCCGTTCAAGAAACTTTGTAGATTCTAAGCCCTAGCCTTGGTTTACTATCTCTTTTGCGTTGTGAATCTATAGTTCTTTTCCACCATAATAGATACGCTGCTGCGGGAATGCACGCATGGCTTCCACACAGTGCCCTAAGGCTGCCACCAAAAAGGACTGAGTGGCTGTCGCTGTAGTTGCGGCGGGCCCGGTAGAAGGGACAGCGCCTTCTACACCCTTACCACACCGTGCGCAGCGTAGCGTTCATTTGTGGCACCATATCAAACTGTCCCATAGGGTAATGCAGGTGTTTTGTAACCAGAAGGGCATTGAAGGGTTCGGGCAATGCGTACGCAAAACGTGCTTGTCGATAAATAGCAGTGTGCAGAACCAAGGCAGGGTATGCATATCGATATTCGGTGCGGAGCACCTAAGGACCGCACAATGCCCGTCAGCGTCTTTGCGCATAGCAATTACAATCGCAAAAACTCACACAGGCACCGGCAGGATTCGATTCTGTGCCCGGTAGACCAGATAGAGTTAGTGCCAGTCGTCTTAGCCTTTGGGCTACGACCGTGTGGTATAATGTACCCCAAAGACAAATGGCTTACTCCCTCGCCTGTAACTGTGCGGAGTACCTTCGGACCTCCCAATGTCTGTCCACGTCCATCCATGCGCACACCCCCATCAAGCGAAATTCAAGCGCAATTCGATTTGAGCCATGAGTTGCTGTTCAATTTAGGGAATAATCAAGGTGCAGCTGACAGCTAAAATCGAATGATGGCCGGGGCGGAAATCGGATGTTACTTGGAGCACAACTTCGATGTGATTTCGAGTACCCGTACTGCGCACCCTCGCCATCATCCACGGATTGGAGATGCTGCATTTTTTTAAGCAAATATTTTACCTCTACCAGCCAACAGTCATTTTGTGGCATGCGGGAAAAGAAATTCCCGATCTGGCTGAAGAGGTGGAGGGCGCTTTACACTCACTCAGGACAGGGTAGTTGCGGTGGTGATAAAGTGAAAGTGTATTACCCAGCGTTCCCAGTGCTCTCCCCGGTGGCGGCGTCGGCGGGACATACCTGTCGGCTTTGTCGTCTCCTTTAGCCATGGTGTTGGGCCCGTTTTGGCGCAACAAAATGCAAAGACCGCTTACAGACATGTTGGCGCTAGAGCAACGCCACCTTTTGCGCAATCCGTGTCACAAGTGCGAATTCGTTTTTTAAATTGAGAACACCAATTCGGCCGTGTTTTAACGGGTACTAGAAAAGAAGAATAAAGTAACTTGTTCCTATTAAGAGCGGGTATAAACGTTCCGTCAGCTTTCGCGTACTCTCAAGCTTACGAAACCACTTACTTTAAATCTGTATAATTGGGAATCCATAGGTTCACTTGCCGGAATGTTTTGGTGTCGGCGCTTGTGTCGGGTGGTTCGGTAGCCTCGAACGAGCACATTACGGTGTTGAGGTTCCGCTGTCTCGCCCTTTCAAACATGCATATTTCCGTTTTCTTTCTTGGTACGCACGGGCGTGCTACAGCAGCAGCGTACCCCGCTCGAGCCCGGCCGTGGCCGACGCTGCTGCGTTAAGGGTGGCGCTCCCGCAAATCCCAGGTAATGGCTAGCAGAATCTCTGGATCACTCTTTCTAGAGCCAAGTCTGCGTATGCATGTCATGTCGCATGCAGTGGGGTCGTTCGCAGTTTTGCTTTCCAAAAACCTTCACAGTAAAGATTGGTGCTGTGTTTTAGTTGTAATAAAGAAAGAGACAGTCAACTCCGCAGAGGATAACTTCAGAGAGCGTTAGTAAACACCAATGTAACAACCGCTTCCAAGAAAACGAGACTGTGTGGGCGCTTGTCCTTGGCGTATTAAAAATCTGGCACTTAGGTAAGGAGTGCTTAGAGCCTGAAAACAAAATCCGAAGGCAGCGAACCCACGCGATGCTTATATTGCGTCGATTCCGAAACCCAAAACACTGCGTGACACGAGTAAATGTCGGAGTAACCGGAACCTGTAGCAAAATTTGAAATGAACCTAACAAATTTGTGGCGGCTATAACTTCTACTTGGTAGCGCCTGTTTGAGCACTTCAGAAAGCTACCATGGTGCGTAAGCTGACAATAAACAAAACAAAAAGACTAGACAGGATGTACACTAATATTGTGTAGCGTTCGGCCAGTCTGTCTTCTCCTCTTTCACGGTCCTTAGCGCACTAGGTGGTGCCCGAGTTACGCATACAGCAAATATATTTATAAGGTAAATATTTGTGGAACAGCGATGACATCCTGACATGAATGCGCTAAAGTATCAACTAATATTGACAGATTTACTTACTTACACAGTTCAAAATAAACAAATCCATAAAGGTGAGATATTTCAACCCATAACATTGAGCCATGGGGTATCTATGGGGGACAAGAAGACATGCCAAATGGTCTTAGAGTGTTCTTACTGGCCGTACCGACCAGTTTCTGCAGGTACAGAATATGAAAGCGTGGTATGTCAAAGTTGACAAGTCACATTTGTGAGTGCAAGTATTTTGCAGCTGGGTTCAGAAACTACTGCCGGTTGCGTTTTTGTATGTCCAAAGTCAGAGCGGCTTTTCAGACAAAGAGAAGAACGTGAATTGGAGGGCATGTTTTCGGCGGAAAATTCTGCGCTAACGTAACCGAAGCCAAAAGATGTCTTACTGTTGTTGATCTATGGACGCACGCTTCTTGAGCAGATCTTCCGGCAATTCCGTCGTTTTACAGACAAGAAATATTGTGGGGTGGCGGCTGCGCTTTTTTATAAAAAACCAAATATTTCACCACCAGCTGGAGCCCCTCACGCGTGGGGAGCCGTGAAAAGTGGTATTTAAGTGCCTTTATAAGGCAATAAAATGTCAGACTTGTGGGATAAACTGATAAAATCAGACAAAGAAATATTTGTTTGAGTGAGGAAGACGAAAAAAATAAATACTTTGAAAGAAAATTCTATTTTAAAGTGCCTTACACCTAACATACTAACGGACGTTTGCAGCATCCCGCGGAGCCACATGCCGTTACGCAACGACAGAAAGATCGTTAAAAGTTAGAGCAGTAAAACAACAGCATGCTTATGCGCACGTAGGAACCATGCCAAGAAAGCCAGGCTTATGATGGCCAACTAAGTGAAAAGCTTTCTAATAGCTCAAAAGCTAACGAGCAGCTATTTGGACATCCACGTGTTTTGGGCGTTAGAGTTTCACCTCAAGAGAACACAATAAGCAAACACAATCTGCACGTGCGACAACTTCATCGTAACACCACGGCGCCTCACCTCGCATCGTCACCAGAAATCATGATGCCCTGCAGCCAATGCCTCATCGCACTGAATATTGTGTGGATACTTTCGTTGTTTTTTCTGAAGATTTGGGATTCGTAGGTTTTATGCAATATCGGTTAACTTTGAGTGGCAATTGCCTGCCGTGTGTGTGCTAGTGGAAAGAATACAAGTTCCTTTGTGTCCTTCACAAACGCCCTCGTCTAGTTATTGGCAATAGGGCAAGTTCAACTCCCACCTGAATACCTAAGAAGAACCTGCTTAAAAGAGTCTTCCCTCCCTCACGACATTTTTATGTATAAACGCAAAATAGGCCTAAATTTGGGCTTCATAGCCTAAGTATAAAGAAAGGGGAACATGTGCATTTGCTAAGTGTGTCGCATACGCCATTTTAATTGAAATGTAAAAACACTATAACACACCAGACTGCAGGGGCCTGAAAATGAGTCCTGTAACTCTAGTTAGAGTTGTTAGCGTGTGTATGTAAGAGTGTTTTTACTGACACCATAATTCACCTACTAAAGTTTAGCACTAAGCCAGACTTCCAACAATGAGTGATAGTGCAAAATATAATCCACATAATCGTTAGTTCCTTCTCCACATGAATGATTGAAGAATCGGCGAACGCATACAAACACAGGTTTTTATTGTGCTCCAATATTACAACGCCTCATTCAGAAGAGTATTAACAGCTTTCCGAGTAGCTGTTTATATATGTAACCTTCGTACTGATATTTTCCTCTATTATTCCCACAATCAGATCATCATCATCATCATCTTCTTCACCAGCCTATCTACGCCCACTGCAGGGCAAAGGCCTCTCAAATTATTCTTCAATTACCTCGGTCCTGTGCAAACTGTGACCAATTTATCGCCACAAACTTCTTGATCTCATCTGCCCATCTAACTTTCTGCCGCCCCCTGCAGCGCTAGCCTTCTATAGGGATCCACTCTGTTACCCTTAATGACCAGCGGTTATCTTGCCTTCTCATTACATGCCCTGCCCACGTCCATTTCTTCTTCTTAATTTCTACTAATATGTCTTTAACACCAGTTTGCTCCCTGACCAACTCCGCTCTCTTCTTGTCCCTTAATGTTACACCTATCATTTTCCGCTCCCCTGACGGCTGAGCCGTTCTCAATTTAAGTTGAACCCTCTTAGTGAGCCTCCAAGTTTCTGCCCCGTAGGTGAGTACCGGTAAGATGCAGCTGTCATACACTTTCTTCTTCAGCGACAATGGTAGGCCGCTATTCATTATCTGAGAATGTCTGCCATATGCACCCCACCCCATTCTGATCCTTCTAATTATCTCTGCCTCATGGTTGGGATCTGGGGTCACAACTTAGCCTAAGTAGATATATTCGCTTACCACTTCCACTGCCTCGCCACCTATCTCAAACTGCTCTGCTGTCCCGAGGTTATTGATCATTAGTTTAGTTTTCTGCTTATTAATTTTCAGGCCCACGGTTCTACTCTGTTCGCCCAGTGCGGAAAGCATGCTTTGCAATTCGTCCCCCAAGTTACTTAGCAAGGCAACGTCATCAGCAAATCTGAGGTTATTGAGGTATTCTCCATTAACACTTACTCCCACCTTTTCCCAATCCAACGTTCTGAATACTTCTTGTAAGCATGCCGTGAATAACATTGGAGAGATTGTGTCTCCTTGTCTGACATCTTTCTCTAAAGGTATTTTACTGCTTTCTCTGTGGAGAATAATGGTAGCTTTAGACTCATTGTAGATATCCTCTAGTATTCCTACATAATGCTCATCTACCCCCTGGTTCCGTAATGCATGAATGACTGCTAGGGTTTCGACCGAGTCAAATGCTTTCTCATAATCTATGAAGGCTATATATAGGGGTTCAGTATACTCAGCGCACTTCTCTATCACCTGATTGATCATGTGAATATGGTCCATTGTTGAATAACATTTACGGAACTCTGCTTGTTCTTTAGGTTGACTGAAATCTAAGGTTGCGTAGATTCGGTTAGCGATTACCTTGGTAAATACCTTGAGACGACTGGCAATAAGCTGATCGGCCTGTAATCTTTCAAGTCCTTCATGTCGCCTTTCTTATGGATTAGGATGATGTTCGCGTTCTTCCAAGATTCCGGCACCATTGCGGTCATTAGGCATTGCGTATACAGGTTTGCCAGTTTTTCAAGTGCAATTTCTCTGCCATCCTTCAAGAGGTCTGCTCTTATCTGATCCTCACCAGGTGCTTTGCCCCCTTTCATTTCTTTCAAAGCCTTCCTTACTTCTTCAGTCGTTACTGGTGGGATGTCTATCTCCTCTAAACTACTGTTTCGTTCGGCATTATCCTGGATGTCCCGGCTACTGTACAGATCCCTGTAGAACTCCTCGGCCACTGTGACTATTTTGTCCCTATTTGTGATGACATTGCCTTGCTTATCTTTAAGTGCATACATCTGATTTTCCCCACGCCAAGACGTCTCTTCACTGCTTTCAGGCTACCTCCGTTCTTTACAGCGTATTCAATCCTCTGCATATTATACTTCCGTATGTCAGCTGTCTTACGCTCATTGATTAACTTCGAGAGCTCGGCTATATCTGTTCTGTCAGCTGCGGTAAACATTCTCATGGTTTGCTGTTTCCTGATTAGATCTTTCGTCTCCTGTGAAAGTTTACCTGTATTCTGTCTAGCCATAGTGCCCCCGACTTCTACTGCACACTCCGTGATAATGCGTGTAATGTTGTCGCTGGCTTCCTGTGTCGTAAGCTCGGCTTCCTCGTTAAGGGCGGAAAATTGGTTCTCCAGCGCGATCCTGAATTCTTCTACTTTACGTCTTACTGTTAGCTCGTTTATCGGCTTCTTTCGTACTACCTTATTGCGGTCCCTCCTCAGATGTAGCCTAATTCGACATCTTACCATACGGTGATCACTACACCTTACCCTTCCGAGCACGTCCACATCCTACACGATGCCAGGGTTATCGCATAATATGAAGTCTTTTCCATTTTTGTGCTCCCCATTCGGGCTCCTCCAGGTCCACTTCCGACTCTCCCATTTACAGAAGAAGGTATTCATTATGTGTAGGTTATTCCGTTCAGCAAACTCAACTAGTAGGTCCCCCCTGCTATTTATACAGCCCAGACCATAGTTACCAACAGCCTTGTCTCCAGCCTGATTCTTGCCTACTTTAGCATTGAAGTCCGGTATAACTACGGTATACTGTGTTTTTAAATTAGACATTGCCGATTCCACATCTTCATAAAAGCGTTCTACTAATTGGTTGTCGTGGCTGGATGTGGGCGCATAGCACTGCACCACATTGAGCTCGTACCTCTTATTGAGCCTAATTACAAGACCTGCTGCCCTTTCGGTAATGCTAAAGTATTAGTCTTTGTTACCGGCTATGCTTTTATTCACTATACATCCCACTCCCAGTTCTCTTCTGTCCTCTAGACCACGATAACATAGGACATGTCCATTTGTTAGCACCTTAAAGCCTTCGCCTGCCCTCCTAACCTCGCTAAGCCTATTACATCCCATTTAATGCCCTTTAATTTCTCGAACAACACCTCGAGACTTGCTTCAGTAGATAAGGTTCACGCGCTAAACTTTGCCAAGTTCAGATTCTATTCCAATCAGATACCTTGCCTTTAAAGTATGTTTACTGTGAATCTCTTGACTCTGTTTTTACATGATTTACGCCTAACCTTCATACTACGCCCTGAAATCTTTTTTTCAAACTGTGTTCGATTCTTGTGATGAACATTATCTATGGTAAGGCCTTTTGAAGCTATCGATCGCGTAATTGTTTCGGCGGTGTGGTAACCTTTGCTACAAAGGGTGTTTGTTTTTGTTGTAATGCTTTAAAAAAAGGATTAAAAATACCTAAATATTCCGTACGGGTATTCAGTGCTTGGGTCACCTTACTTTGGGCCACCGGAGGATGGCGCACTAAACATTCGCTCCCCTGGTATGAGAAAGCTTGAGCACCACGTGTTCGCCCCTTTTGCAGGGGCGCTGAGCAGTTCATTCACGACCAAAGCACAGCCATTTTTGTACGTAGCACTCCACCTTGGTTTCAATAACTGAGACAAGAGCGACTGAGAGACCCTTACAATTCCGGCGGGTAGCTTTCCGCCATCACTTTCGGATTCCTGATAAGGAATGGTAGCAGAATGATGTCTATCCACACGACGCATGAAAAAGTGTAATCGCTCCAGTACTTCACGTTTAGCAATTATAAAAACGTTAACAAGGGAGCCTCTGCAACGCAGAGTGTTTTTCAAATTATTTCCATGCTGCTGCCCATGCTGTCGCTATAGTCCAAAAATATATGTGCCATGACCCGAATTGTTACCAAGCGTTTAATAAAATCTTACTTTTGTGGAAGAGTAAAGTCAACATCAGCAAAATTGAATTGAACAAAATTGCGTTGTTAAACACTGCTGAAGTAATTTTTTCCTGGTATACCTCGCTCTGGCAGAGAGAGTGCTGTAGGGCCCGCACTCAAAAGTCGACTGCCACACTAACCACAGGCTATTCTAGGCTTATGCGGCGCACTAGGGGGAACGCGCAGTGAACTCGGATAGAGGCAGCGCATTATTGCATCTGTTTCTGATGGCACGCGTCCTTACTCCTTCCTCCTTTTCAGATCGGTGTATGCCCCCTAGATATAACTATCCACTACATGGTTTGGCCGCGAAACACCTCAAAGCGTATGCTTCCCCTTCGCTCAGCTTGATGGTGAGATTAATTTAACAACGAGCCAGGAATTGTGTGCCTTGTTAGAAGAAGTACTGGAATTTTCCGGGAAGTACGGGTGGTGTCAAATGTGTCCTAATATAATAATATATTACATGTCATATACTACTGCTTGGAAGGAGATCCTTAGAAAAGAACATAATAGCAATAAAATGCCCAAACAATTACAGCTAGATTGCACATGGCGCAAACTTGATGTTACAGCAGGAGATCCGTGTTAGTCGCACTAAACAAACTTCACGAGCGCCATACAAGTTTCTCCAGTCACCGCGTGCATATACAATGCGGTCAATATATATACAGCTATATATATATATATAAATATATATATATATATATATATATATATATATATATTTATATACAGCGAATCAGAATGGGAAAGGAGGGCTAGTTGAATATAAGACAGAAGAAAGAATTGGCGGTGAAGAAAACCTCGGAAAGGAAAGGGGAGGATGTGGTAGGTCATGGAAACAGATAAAGAATTTGGGAAGAAAGAAAGTGGAGAAAAAATGCCGCAGGGGGTAGGTCCGAACCCACGACTTCCAGAATACCTGTCTGGTGCGATAACCACTGCGCTACCGGCGGGGCGATTTTCCACTCCACTTTGTGGGGTATTTATATTAACGTATTTTTGTTTCGTGTGCTTGGGGGTGGTAGCCAGCGCCACTCGGTCTACTCTAAGTGAAGGGGACCTTCTTTTTTTTCTCCACTTTTTTTTCTTTCTTTTTAAACTCTTTATCTGTTTCAATGACCCACCGAAACGTCCCTTTTGCTTTCCGACGTTTTCTTGACTCCAAATCTCATTTCTATCTTATTTTCAACGAGCCCCTCATTTCCATTTCTGATTCGCTAAATGCATAGCGAGGGCCTCTGTTCCGGCAGTCTTGGTGCCATAGGAAGCTTAAGAGGGTTCAACGCTGGTCGACCACACTTGACATGTCGTAGACACTCGAGTCACGGCCCGGGGGTTCAAAAGAAGGTCCCCTTCACCCCGAGTAGTCCGAGTGGCGCTGGCTACCATCCCCAAGCACAGGAAACAAAAATAGGTTAACATTATAACCCAGAAAGTGGATCGGAAAATCACCCCGCCGGTAGCGTTGTGGTTATCGCACCAGACCTGTGTTCTGGAGGTCGTGGCTTTGGATCCAACCTGGCGGGCATTTTTTCTCCACTTTCTTTCTTTCTTTTCCCATAATTTATCTGTTTCAATGACCTATCACAACCTCCCCGTTTGCTTTCCGAGGTTTTGTTTACTGCCAAATCTTACTTCTGTCTTATTTTCAACGAGCCCCTCATTTCCCATTCTGATTCGCTAAATGCATAGCGAGGGCCCCTGTTCTGGCAGTCTTGCTGCCATAGGAAGCTTAAGAGTTTTCAACGCTGGTCGGAAACTCTTGACATGTCGTAGACAGTCGAGTCACGCCCCAGGGATTTAAAAGAAGGTCGCCCTCACCCCGAGTAGTCTGAGTGGCGCTGGCTACCACCCCCAAGCACAGGATAGAAAAATACATTAATATAACACCCCAGAAAGTGGAGGGAAAAATCGCCCCGCCGGTAGCGTAGTGGTTATCGCACCAGACCGGTATTCTGGAGGTCGTTGGTTCGGATACTATCTGGCCGAAATTTTTTCTTAACTTCCTTTCTTTCTTTAAAAATTTTTTTATTTCTTTGAATGACCTATCACAACCTCCCCTTTGCTTTCCGATGTTTTCTTGACTGCCAAATTTTATTTCTGTCATATATAATTGTATATATATATATAGGTGTGTGTGTGTGTGTGTGTGTGTGTGTGTCTGTGTATGTGTGTGTGTGTGTGTGTGTGTGTTTATAGACGAACCAACAAAATGAAAAGTAAACAGCATAGGTGCTTCATTTGTAGTGTCTAATTGAGTCTCCGTGTACTTCCTCGCCCGCAATCGCGAAAATTGCGTCGTGCGGTCCCTGAATATAGAAAACCTTCACTACTGCTGGTTCTTGTTCTTCTGGGTGATTGCCTTTTGCCTGGAAGCGCGGCACCCTTTCTGGTAGATAGCCTCTTCATTTGGCGTCTGGATCTTTTTCGGTCGTGTATGCCCCAAGTTGCAGCACAGTGGGATAGATCTGCCAGCACCGCTGTGCGGCAGGCCGGAGTTTTATTATTGCAGGTGGATACACCTAGCTACGCGGAGCGACGACATCAGAGGCAGATACATTCGTTTTGTCAACGCTGCTGTTTGCTTAAACCCTGACTGCCACGTGCACTCGGCTCTTTTTTCCTTGATACAAGCCCGTAACTTGGCGGAAGCCCATGCCCAAGCCTGGACCACGCCAGGCACTTCGTAGGCGACGCACGCTGACATGCTCTAGCTATTTTCTGTTTTTTTTCTCTCTTAATACACGGCGCAAGCAGAAGCCTAAACAGGGCTTCTATTTTAAAAGGAAAGTTCGCAGTGGTTTTATTTTACACATAAAATAATTAAAAACGCATTTCCACTGTTCTGAATAAACAATTCACTGAATTCATACTATCTGAGAACAACCAAAGAATAAAGAAATAAGTACAAACGATGATGTGTTGTCTTTACTTATTTGAAAGACGGTGCGAAATAGGGACCGTAGCTTCCACTGTAGGGACACATACAAATAAAGTAAATCATAGATAGCGACAGTAGACTGAACAATTGCGCGTGATTTCGGATGTCTGGTTTTTATAACATCTACACATCAGTACACCAAAGAGTAGTCAGGTCGAAGTTCAGGAGTGTGATAACGAGAAGATTGCCTGTCATTGAATGCAGTCAAGTTTCTCGGGATATTGCGCATATGTGACGAAGTGGCTGCCACCCCACCACTGTTGTACTGGCAGCAACGAAATCTACATTCGAACAACGGAAAATGCACAGATGCCACATAAGATCGTCTACTTGAACGCGCAGTGAGCTGCTAAGTGAACACAAATAAGAAGGAGTGAAGGCGAAGTTTGCCAAGCAATATTTGGGTTTTTGCACCAAGAGCGTGCAGTAAGCCCCTTCATATTTTGGGCACGTGGACCTTTTTCTGCTACAGCTTTACTGCACACTCAATTTTGACCGAACAAGCGCATACGCACTTTTGCACAGCCGCCCCCCAAGCCAAAAGGCCTGGCGTCGGGTAAGCTTCAACGATAGGTTGAGGGAACCAGGTGTTTTCGGTGTTTGCAGCTGACATCTATGAGTTGAAGATTTAAAAGTTTAGCAACCTTTTTTGAAGACTGGGCATAGAATACGAAGCTTCCAAAATTTTTTTTGATCAGGCTGATGCCAATAAACCTGCCTGGCAGCTATTGTATTGTTAGCGTATCTTGTGTCCATCTTACCAGGTTAAAATCGAAAAGAAACGCAGATTAAAATTTTTGATATCTTCTGTAATCTTAATGTGTATCTCAAGTTATAGCGAGATTCCAAATGTCCGAAAGTATCCCCCACCTGGCCATATAATGCTAAAAACACATTTTGAAGCCTGAAGTCCAGGACACAGGTCAAGCAATTTTTTTGAAGGAAACGTCATTGCTTCCAATGAAAGAGCCGCTCTTTCCAAGGTTGTGGCTCCCAGAGATGCGAACACTTTCGCTCCAGTTTGCGAAAGTGTTCGCAACGCAACGCAAACATGCGCACTCTCAAAGCAATAACGGCTCTTTTTCAAAAAATTTCGCTGCTCCATGGGACAGAAAAGTGATCGAGTCGGTGAATGTTACCACACGGCCAATACATTAAGTCTGGTCATGAGATTGAGGATTCTAATTAGAGAAGTGTACAATAGGAGCGACCTAAGTAGTTTAAAATGAGTTGCCCCGAAGCGACAACTCAGAAAACAAAGACGCCATAAAAGTTAGAATTTTGTTTATACGCAAGAAAGCACGCTCAAACACCATGACGGTTGCTTGCATTTTTCTACAAACGAAATAAATCTAATTTACTAAGTATGCACAAGGTAAATCATGCACTCACAAAAGTAAGCTCCAAATACTGCAGATATATTTGAGTATTATGAATAAATTTGCCCAATTGCTTCTACATCAAATACACTTACAATGAGGCAGCCACTGTAATTGAACACGGGAAGGAGCAACAAGCTGCTGTTGTTCGCATATAAAGTACACCTTTTTTGTTTCTTGCCCTATCCTTCATGAGGTAGCCCTGCCGTTCTACTAAAATTACATGAGTATCCATCCGTACATACCAAGTGAGATGGTGAAGGTCACTATAGTTTGGTTACAACTCTTGGCCATATCCTAAGTGAATAAAAATACCAGTTTGTGTTGTTTTATTATGTGACAAAAAGCATTCAAAGGAGTTGTTCAAAGCAAAATAATATTTTTTTGCGGCGATAATACTTAAATTGTGAACAATAATTTGCACGAGTCCTGCAACGTTTAAGTGAAACGAATTGTTATAATATACAGAAAGCAAGGTTTGTGTCTCATCAAAAAAGTTTCTCAAAGAAGAATATCCGGATAAACATTGCTCTGCACCACATTCGTTCGGTTCAAATATTTTCAGGCGACGATGATAGCCTTTGAAATCAATGTTATTAAGATACAAATACAGCATGAATTTTAGTAGAGCAGTTTCTGCTCTAAATATAGTCTGTTAATTTTAGAGATCTGTTAATTTTATACTCCTAAATGGGGGTATAAAATTAACAGCGAGGTATTTGGAGAAATCACGTAGTGGGGTGCTAATTGCCAAACACTGGTAGTTCTATTCAGAGTATATATATGTAACATGTTTAGTTATAAATACAATGTGGTTCTTAAAATACTCGGGCGCCGATGAGAAACAGAACAAAACAATCGTATTTTTTTAAATTTTTTGCCCCAAATTGGTACAAGTAGATTGTCGCAAATGAATTGTCACCCGTTTTTCGTTTATTATGCATGCACTAAAAAGATAAATGACAGATACTTGCCTAAAATTGAAGTGGCAAACACTACTTGAAGGAGAATAAAGGGCATAAAGTAGCAAAGGGGGGAACCTCGTTCCAATTCCGTCACACAAAAAAGTAACAATGCAGTTCTCTAAAAAAAATTTCTCAGCTTTGCAGAACGCCCTCTCACAGCTAATAAAAGAACAGTCGTACTTTATCACAATAGCAGTAGAGTAATCCGAGACAAAACGCTGTTTCCAGGGTATCAGATATAGAGAACAAGTGGAGTATTTTGCTTCGTGCCAGCGATGCGCAGATATTTGTTTTCGCGGGAGCAAAAATGTAGCGTTGGCTCTAAAAGAATTCTTAAGTTCAAAAAATATTACTTGTGTTCACTCATCTTTAAAAATAAGCCGCATACTTTTTTATCTGAATATATTAACTTCAATTTCGTTACGGTATTTGCTGAGTAAGCAAAGAAGCGTATATGTAGTGACCCGTGTATTTTATCTTGCAAATGTTATTGTGTGCATAGCTAAGCCGTTTAGCGAGCATACACCACCTGCCAGCTGTGCGGTAGTGCTATAGAATCGGGGATTAAACGCCTGCAGGCGTCGATTCCGACTGATGGAAAAAACAGTACCCCACTGGAAGCGAAAACGCCCTACTCAGGTGATGACTACAAAAGCTGCGCCGTAATTTTATGATGTTGTACATTGTATCAAAGAAAAAACAAAACCGAATAAAGTTTGAACCTACAGAAATGAGAACCAATGGGGAACATTATTTTTGTGATATGTTATGAAAAATTCCGAAACCATTTCCAGAAGGATTCACTAAAATTCATACAGGGTTTCAAGGAGCACTGTTTACACATTATGATATGTCACTAACAGCGAAACTTCTAGACATTTCTGCATTTCTTTAAGTTCCAAATACGCAGTTGTACAAGGTTCATTCAAGGCTGAATAATTCCTCAAAACTGGCTTGAATTTTGGCTAGCGCAGGTGGTAGATGTTCAACGTAAGGTGCGAGCACCCTTAAGAATCCTTTTGTATCGCAAACGTGTTACAAGAAATCAGGAAATTTTAGCAAAAGCAAGGTGCCTTAAGTCATAGCTGGATATATTGGTGTCGTGCGAATACGAAGAGCTAGACAAAAGTATTTGCGCCACTTGTTCTGCCAGATAATGGCGTAGTCAAGCTGTAAGCACCTAAACCTTGGCTTCTCGCTCAAAAAACAGTGAATGAGCACGCCAAACTAAAAAAAGAACCTGATATATATCCGTAAAAGATGATTCACTATTGCTTTTGAGCCAACCAAGCCCCACAAAGTAATAGACGGCATTGGTTGCATGGTAAGTAAGCAAAGTAAGCATAGGTTGACTGAAACTGTCAGTAGGAAGGTAGGAAAGGTATAACAGTACGTGCTCCATCCCTCATGGAAATAAAATATCCTAGTCAATTTGTTTCAAATGAGCCCTGGGCGTTTATTTTTGATGTCCTGTTGCCTGGTCAGGAAATATCTGACGCTTTCAATAGTATCTTGGTCAATACTAAAGGAACGTATGTGTACAACTTTCTGGAGGCTGTTGTTTATCCATGAAGATGAGTGCATTGAATAAATGCGATACCTTCGGTGCTCTAAAATGTTTGTTGTTGTTGTTATTATTACAAGAATATGCTCGCCTGTGGTCATGAATGCTTTGGCAGAAAACGTGAGTATTAAGAGTGCGGTTGTAGTGGTCTAGGTGGTGGGTAGTCAGATGCATTTCTTTTGCTTGGCAGAGGCGTGCCCAAGCACGAAATTCTGTAAGGAAATGGTGTAACGATCTGTTTAGCTAATGAGTGATCGCATGGGGGATGCTCTTTCGCTAGGTATGTAGTAATGTTTTTGCATATTTAACAATGCGCGATGACGCGGTGTTGCCGGACATTGGGATATACAAGGTTACAATCCTAGCAAATATAATTTACGTTTATGAGTACATTGCCAAACTTACACCTGAGCCCATAATGCAGGTTGTGATATTGGAGGGTATAATTTGTTTTGCCTGCATGCACGGAAATGCTTATAAAGCGCCCTAAAAAGGTATGTCGTGCGAAAAAAAAAATTGAACCACCATGTAAATTGTCCTAACTAATAAGAGAAAAAAGCGCCGCCTGATAAAAAAAGATGACGATGGAAATGATTCATAAATGGCATTACCAACGATGCTTCTACACGTAACCACTGTCATGTTATAGCTTTCTCAGCACATTTAAATGGTACCTGTGATGCATGGTTGTCACGAAAATACAACTGAAATAACTTCCAAGAGAAAAATAAACGCTTCCCGTCGAGCAAGGATCGATCGCTTTATCTCAAAGATTTGCCAGCTCGCGCCACCACAACTTCCGAAGCGTAATGATTTTGCGCCAGCGATCAGTTGCTCATGCAACGATGACATTTTCGTTACAGAAGACCACTTAGTCACTTGAGACATGCCAGAACAGCTAAGGAAATTTACAAATTTAACTAAATAATTGGTATTGCACTTACGAATCAAACAGTATAGGCATTCGCAATTTTGTTGTTGTTTTTCTATTTTTGTAATAAATGCACGCGAACTAGTGGTCTTTATTGCTATTTGCAACTTACAGGTTGAGAAATTTATATACAGCTAACTGGTCTGCAGTAAAACCTTCTTGCATACACGAATTAAACAGTTTAAAAATATTTGTGGAAGTGGCTTGAAAAAATAAAGAGCAGCTTCAACGGGCATGCTCATAAGGCTGAAACATATAATGACGTTTGTTTGCTCTTGACGCTTTTCTTTTGGCGCTTTGTCTCGCTGAAGTTTAGATTTACAGCGTAGCAAGCACATGTCTTTGCTATTTTCACGAATATATTCATTCTTCTGATTTTGGACATTTTCGACATCGAAAAAGCTCGGAAGTTTTATAAATTATGTTAGTCTAATAAGCTCTCGTGAACAACAGCCAGATAGAATTTACAAATTGTAAAGTGTTTAAGTGCCTCCACGGCACAGTTTTTTGGTTCCCTGCTCTTTAACCCATCTTTGACAAACGTAACTTGATTTCTTGTTGTCTCAAATTGCCACAAGTATTCTCAGCAAATAAAGACCTTGCAATTGATGGTTGAACGCCCGTAAAAGTTTACATATCCCCACAAGTTAAATATATTCCCGAATTGCCGTTCACCTAAAAGAATTAAAGACATTGACCTTGCATAAATATAAAGATATTTACTTTGTATAAAGCTTAACACCTTCTTTGCATAAAGACATTGACTTTGCATTCAGGCACCGCAGCTCTGAAATCTGCAATTTATGAATAGTGTTCGTCAAATGGAGCATTTGAGTCTAAGGGGGAATACTTACACTGCTTTCAGAGTTTCCATTTTTTGTTGTTCGACATTTCTTGTTTGAAATATACAAAGTGTTTTTTTCGAAAAACCACCGCAGGTTTTGCTTCCAAGCAGGAATTGATGTATTCGGAAATGGCTCAAATTCTTTCCAATTACCACAGTGTGGGTTTATTTAAAAAGTGGTGCGCATAATATATTGGCTGATATAAAACTCTATGTGCAGAAATCGTTGTGTTGGCTAATGGAAGCATAAAAGACGAAGAATACAGAAGTTTCTCATTCTTGCGCCACCCTTTCTAAAAAGACAGAGTTTCAGATTTGATTATTTTTTGTACATGTGTAATTGGGAACTTCAGTTTTCGACGCAATGTTTTCGGAGAAAATGCTGTTTTTATTTCCAGACCTTTTGTTTTTGTTCTGACTTCAAGACTGGTATATGTACTTTATTTTACGTTTCGTGAATATAACCGCGAACAGTGTGTTGAACTCCGTTATCTTATCACAGATTTGACGGGGTTTTACCAAAAGAAAACGTCTTTACAGCTGCACAGTATTTTAAGCTGTTCCTTTGCATCCCAGATGATAAAAAGGAGCCACACCATTAGGTACATTCATGACAAAAGTGTAGGGTTATTGTTAAAACATTTTATTACGTTCTGTTTTTTTGGCTACACAATTTTGTGTCGTCATTGCCTCCTAATTTCAGCGAGTTTTGATTGATAACACTTTTTTGTATACAGCCATTGCCTAATGGTCCATAAATAAAAATGTGGTATACTTCATTGTCCTCTACACTGAATATATGTCGATAACTTTACCCCTAATGTGGCGTGCGGCGAATCTTTTGAAAAGCGATACTTTTTCTCTTAGCCCACTGGAGCTAGATCTCCTCTGTTGTAGTTTTAACAAAATAGTCTAAGGCAATGCTTCCGAAAGAAATCGGTTACTTTCTGGTATATATTTTTCTCTTTATTGTGTTTTCTTCATTTGGTATGTAACCTTTCTTTTGGGTGTTTTCGAATGAAAACCTTAACGATCCGTGTTTGTTTAAATTAAAAAAATTGTTTTTTGCCACTCACAGGTTTGAACTACACCCATCATGATTGCTTTAAATGCTGTTCAGCGTACAGCGGCTCGTACAGCGGCGACGTTTAAACAACGCCGTGAGGCTAAATCGAGTAAACACGCTACTGTAGCGTCCAGTTTCGCTTCCGTAACGTCTTACGCGTCATAGTGAAGTTTCATTTTTTTATGTTTTGGGGGCTCTAAATTGCATTGCTTGCGTTCTAAAAACATAGGTTGCTAATACACGCAGAGGAAAACCTAATGGCGATTCCTTGGTTTTTGAATGTCAAATTTTCTTCGGTAGAATTCGGTAGAAATTTTTAATAAGGATCGCAGTGTACAAAAAAATCCAGCTCTGTGCTCACAGGACATTCACCAGGGCACATTCAAATGAACAATGTTTGATTGTTTGACTAGAAATTGTCTTAATAAATTAAGAAAGGCGTAAAACTATCGGCTAGGCAAGGTATGTTTGTTTTCTTTTAGGTGATATTTTGCACTAATTAATGGCCTCTTTAAGAATTCAAACAAAAGTTTGGGACTAAAATCGCGTAGTGTTAGGTGTAGCAGAATAAGAATTGTTCTACATTCATGGTGTATGTACATCAATCTAAGTGCGAAAAAAATAATACTGTGTTTCGAAACATAACGGTAGAATTTCAGGTTTCAAAAACAAGACCCGCGCCTGCATTTATTCATGCTTGAATATAGGGGGATCGCCGACAAGAAGTTACGTATAATGAAAAGCAACAAAAGTGCACGGGGCCAGAAGAAAACCGCACTAAAGAAGTTAGCAAGCACTTTATAGTGGCCATGGTAGCGGGGAATTCGTTGCAGTGACTGAAAATTTTTTGCTTTTTCTCTTCAATCAGACCGTGCTTCCGCTTTCAGTTTTTACGTGAACGGTTTCAACTTCAACGTGTGTGGCCCGCATACATCATGGTAAGCCTCTCCGGGAACCGAGCTTGTGTGACTCACTGCACACTGCAGCTAACACCAGCCACCCACGTTCTCTTTGTTTGCAGAGTTTCTCAAAATGGTTAGTTAATAAAGAAAAGATAACCAATATTGAATGAACAACAATCGAAGTTTAAAAAAAACAGCCTTTCGGGGATCCTCTAGCGCACACGCTTAAAGCGAATGTTGGCAGTGATTCCAAAGCCACTTTTATTTTGCGTGGTGCTGAACAGCAGATCACTCAAGTAAAATAGCGAAAAATGCTGTCTACCCGCCGCGGTGGCTCAGTGGCTAAGGCGTTGCGCTGCTGAGTACGAGGTCGCGGGTTCGATTCCCGGCCGCGGCGGCCGCTTTTCTGATGGAGGCGAAAAGCAAAAACGCCCGTGTATACGAGATTTCGGCGCACGTTAAAGATCCCCAGGTGGTCAAAATTATCCGAAGCCCTCCACTACGGCGCGCCTGATCGCCTGCGTTGCGTCGGCGCGTTGAACCTTACAATCAATCAAATCAATCAGTCAGGAAAATGCTGTCTCTTCTTGCTTCATGTTCGCGGTGTTTCTTAGACGTTTTTCCCTCTGTATTGCCACTGGTGGTATTGTGTGTTCGCTGGTTATATCGTTATGAGAGCCCGTCAGAAATACAGGTCCTAAATAAATAGAATACCACGTAATACTTCAATAGAGGGACAGGTGAACTCAGTAAGAAAGGACCAAAAAACTTTGCAGATTTAAAGGAACTTTGGTCAATATAAAATGCAATACTAATTAAAAACGGAAATTGTAAATGTTGCCTGGGAGGCTTCTCCTATAGCCAGAAAACATTGATTTACGTCTGCCTAGTTTTGATGCCACGCTTATCTGGTGCTGAAAAAAAGATTCAAAATATCAATGAACTTAACAGACAGAGAGTTCAGCAGATGAAAATCATAAAAACCTTCAGGAAGATATTGTGGGACTATAAATTAGTGTTCATGTGCTAGAAAGCAGATATAGACATAAAACACTGAATTCTATGCAAGAACTGATGATAGGAAAGCTTGTCAAAAGAACAAAAATGGGCTCAGCTTGCACTCGTTTCGCACTGCTGGAGAAACACAGACCTCTATGGGCCCTCTGCCTTCGCTGGAAACCCTGGTGTTGCGCCTCACATTTCTTTCATGACTAGCAGGTCCGGGTTCTTTGGCCCGCAGTCTTTCACGTCTCACTTGATGAGGACCGATTCAGCACACGCCAGGAGCCATGCCACAAAAGCAAACCCCGCGCAGCCAACCAAAAAGAATTTGCGGTGCGCCAGGTTTGCGATGATACCTAAATAAGACAGAAGCTGGTTTCATAACGGGAGAGACCCAGGTTTGATTCCGAGCTCCAGAAGGCATTCTTTGTTGTCCAATTTGCAGCACGTTATTGTTTTCGTCGCTGTTCACTCCGTATTCCTAGCAACTTTCATTTGAACTTGCGGTTAGGTTGCCCGTTTAATGGGGTGTAGGTCCCAAATTCGGCTCACGCGACCTTCCTAACCATACTTCTTTTTTGAGGCTTTACCCTTTTTTGGTGTGATGGATGGACAAAGCTCGGCCTAAACAGTTCTTCTGTAAAAATTAGCTGGACTCAAATAACGTGCTCTGACACCCACCATGATGATGTCGTCAAGAATGAGTCAATAGACTTGGACGGGCTTACGACGCGTAGCGCAGTCACTGTTTGGCAAAAGTACTTGTTTTTTTCTAGAAATGTAGAAATATTTTAAAGATTGGATAAACATTTACAAGGTAAAAATGGTACCTGCTGCAAGCAGGTTCCTTCCGCCATAAATCTTTCTACCTTAAAACGGAATTATCGCAACTGTAAAACGGACGGCCTTCTGAAATACTCCTTCTGCTAAACGAAGAGGCATAAACTACTGCAGAACAAAAATGATATTAGTTTGTCCAGCTTCAGGACAAAGTCATAAAATCCGGGATGTCGTTATGACCGTTCACACACAAACTGACCCGTAACCACACTGCTACCCCCCATCCAAAAGCCTCCCACTGTGCGCATTGTAACGAAAACAAGGAAAGCCTATAACTAAATAAAATTAACCAAATCAGAATTGTCGACGGGTTGGGGTATGCAGCTCTCAGATTAGGTTTTGTGTGTTGGTTTTATGAGCCATCGAAGAGTAAAAATAGCACACATTATTTTAGAAACAATGCGAGCGAGTTCTCATAATATGTTTTTTTCACGAAACATGGCTTCTCAGAAATATAGCGGAATCTAATACCTTCAAAATACATAATACATTTCACATTCATCGCTGGTATGGTTTGGAAATACAAGGAAGGGGCATTGTTGTGGTCACAAAAATGCTTTGAAACCCTGCGCGCAATATTAATTTTGGTAGAAAACAAAAGCGCTCAAAAAACAGGGACGAAGCAAGACGTAGACAGCACGGCGTAGACAGCAAAGCGCCGTGCTGTCTACGTGTTCCTTCGTCCCTATTTTGCGAGTGCTTTTGTTTTCCACCAAGATGAACATATACCGACTAGCCAAACTTTCCGTTCTCCTTGCGCAATAATAATTCACTTCCTAAGCCTGCATCTTCTTAAAGCACTCTTATCGTCACATTGTTCTGTTCTGGTGTTGTTCGTAACCAGATGCCTCATCTGGGTTTTAAGTAGATGTTAAACGTCAAAAACCTCAATTAACTCGTTTGCCGTTTCTACCACTTTTGTGTGGCGTTTTATACTTCCTGAATTACGTTAATAGAGCAGAGAATACAATAAAACATTTTGCCTACAATTTGCGAGGAATGTTTGACCCTTGAATATTACTTTTTTTTAAATTAGGCCATAACCTTGCTTGAGCCACAACTAAGCCACAAAGGTCCGATTAGCGCTTTTCTTATTATCCTACTCCTTTAAATATTGTTGTATACCGTCTTTTATTGTTCTATGGGCGCCCGCTTAACTGCGTGTTTTTTCCCTTCCCCCGAGAGGCCCCAGAAATTTGTTAAACCAGACATCAATAATTATCACTCGGCCGCCGCGTGACCAGGATACGCCGATGATACAAGCGCAAAAGCGCGAAAAGTTAATCACCACAGAAATGATGACCGCCTTGTAGCCACTAGATTTTCCCCCCATCCGGGAAGTCGTGCACCAATACCAATGTAAATCCGCGGCGATCCTTTCAGAAGAGGAAAAGAAGGAAAAGAGGCGCCGACTGTGGCGGGTGCTACAGGTGTTCGGTTTATCCTCCGGGTTAGAGGAGTTATAACAGAAGCGCCCACGTAACAAAAAAATCAGTGTCATTGCAATGTCGCCATGTTGCCGTGGATTTTGGCCGAGGCTGGATAATGATTGGGATAGCCATGTCTTTAAAGACTCCAACGTGCTGCCGAGTTCTTGAATCACCTGTTCGTCATCGGACGGCCTCGCCTCGCCCAAAGTAACGCGTCGTAAGTAGAACTCGCCTCCGGGCAGTAGTTTATCATTTACCGGGTCGGTGAATGTCAGGTCACTTTTATGTATTGTTTGTATTTATGTTTATGTTTTTATCTGAAGTTTTTTCCTCCACTTTGTAATACTCCTTGTGAACACTCATTGTTTGTATCATTCTATACAGTTTAACTCACGCAATTTGTACTGTTCTTTAGTAGCATCTCGTCAATGTTTGTTTTATACTCTTGTGCCTGGACCATAATTTGCCTGTTCGAATAAAAGGATCTTTTTGGTTTATTTTGCAACTTAGTGCTCTGCCTCTTTCTATCTGCCCTTGTCGAAGGAAGAAGCGCATCAGACGGCCACGTCCTCGTCACTAATGTCCTGCAAAGTACATGGTGTTCCTTGCCAGAGTTGACTGCCGCATCCTTTATATAGAGCCCACTCAGAAAGAAGCGAGGCGTTGACAAAAGACGGAAATTTTACTTCTATACCTCCAGCAGTATGAAGCAAATTTCAAAACGAATTTACACTTTTGGTGTTGACACAGCTGTGTAAGGGCTACTTTTTGGTGAATTCAGGGATGATTTGTTCCGATACATCGTTGGTCTCTCCTGTTTTCTGGAGCTTTACAGTGGGAAAAAGGATTGTCTGTTGCGTGGCGTGCTCAGGGCTGCGCGAGAGACACCTAGTGATTACGCCTCGTTTGAGATAGGTAGAATGTGAGCATGCGGGGCTCGTATCAGCTCGATGGCTGTTTCTGTTCTCGCTGTGCCCGCCGCCTTATCTTCCACACCTTTTTTTACCGTAATAAGCCCTACATGCCTGCCCTGCCAGGCCAGTAAACGGAATCGAAGATTACCCGCGCTAGCGCGCGCTGCTGCCTTAGATTTAGCGCACAGCTGTTTATTGAGTAATTGTTCTGCAAATGCGCTGCATGATTGTTCGTTCTGACAATACGCTGTCAATACACAACTATCCGGCTTGTTCACTTGGTTTTGCACATTACCGCAAACGGGCTAATGCCACAACACAATGATAATGCCACAATAATGCAACAAAACTGTGCAAGCGATCACGGACCGATATCTAGTTGCTCAAGAAGAACGGCAGCGGTGCGTTTTTTGGCGATTGTTGTTCGCTTTTTCGCATACACAAAAACAACTGTGGTCCTAATTCTGTAGGGAGCTGCGAAAATTAAACGGCGTTGAAGTAATTAAACACAGCCAACGCTGTACTAAGGATCGCTAACCTCCACTCTTTTTTTCCGGCATGGCGGCGCAGGCAGCGCTTCTCAAGGCGAAAGAAGGTATGGAAGCCAAAGCGATGGGCACAGCGACAAGGCAAACGTCCATCGCACTGATGCATGGCACGCATGCTCATAAGCGACCAGTCTCAATCCAGGCGTTATCCCTACATGTCTCCCGCGCAACATGTAGCCGCCGCTAGCGCGTTATATACATAGGCTTTGCCGACTGACTGCCCCCTATAAATGGCCATATATCCGCAAAAGACAAAAAGTTACGGAATTTTTTGTCACCAGAAACTTTACCCGGAACTCATCCATCGTTCTTGCAAATGCAACTTGCGTTTTTTGATGGTCTGCCTAATGACCGGTTATCACGCTAATTTTACGGGGTGCATTAACATCAAGCAGGGCGGTATACGAATAGTGACGAGGTAGGACAAGAAAATAATTGTTCAAAAGCATTTTTGTTGAGTGTTTTCCTGCCAAGCACAAACACTTAACACTTTCTTTAAAATTTATTCTTACAGATTCTGCCGTATAAAACTTCTTTGTCAAAGTTTGTACTGCAAAAAGAAACAACGCATAAATTAGGCGACTTCTGCTATGGTACAGTGAACATTTTTTTTCAACGTCACTTGTCTGGCTTGTACGTTTTCTTATATGAACGGTATTACGTGCCGATGATGAACGTTCCCAAAGCTGTAAGCAGCGTATTGCACCCGATAATCGCGATCCTGCATGAAACAGTAGGACGAGCACGGGAGCATTATTGGAGGACCCAGATAGATGCGCTGAGACATACGGAACTCAACCAACCCTGTATAAATGAGTAGCACGGAACACTACTTTTGAAATTATTGTCAGGTAACCTCCCGACCCGAACAAATCGTTAAGGTTTCTTCTGACGGAAACGTATCAATACATACGCGTGTAACAAGGTGGTTCCGGGAAAAGCATATTATTCGCAACTTTTCAGGACACAGGTCTCAATGGCCTAAGATAAAAACACACTCAGAGAAATGGATTGCCTAATAAAAGGGACAGGCTCCTTTTTGCGCGCTCAATTTCTCACAAATTGCAATTGCACTGGGAGCCCACCATTCCCACCAGTTATCTTTACACACCCACTCAAATGAAGATGACAGCTGTAGCTTGCGTATGGCCAAATACACATAACCGTAGTCATGACGCTTTTGAATTTGTTTTATTGGCGTTCTGAAATTCCACGAACACTCTTCGTTACCAAAAAAAATGAAGATGTGTGTCATACTGATGCTTCTCTCCAAGCAGCACCGCCGTTTATCACACTGGGGTGCTATCACGAGAAATTTAGTGTGAACCGCTTGCAAAAAGCTTGTTCCCAATCGTATATTTGGTAAAACTGGTAAAGAACTCGTAAGAAATGCTCAAATACTTAAGGCGCTAGCGAGAAAACGAAGCAGGGGAATAGAAAACGTGGTGTGAAATCTCACCTCTACAGTTTATAGTTCCGATAAACAAATTTCTGCTATTCTTAGTTGTTAAGGCGAACCTTACCTCTTCAAGAGCACTATTTGATAATGCAACCGGAGTATTCATAAGCGCTGCTTCTTGGGGGAAGTTACACGATCGTGTTCCACAGCTGAAAATCACAAATATCCCCTTCGTGAGCATCCTCTTGCTCAACGAAAATTGATGCGGGCTAGTTTGTACGGGACGACAGTGCAGAGTAAAAAAAACACCCTTAAATGGGATTTTGTACTAATGGGTCGAAGTAAAATTACACCTGCTGCCCAAAGGTGGCATACCACCCAGCAAATTTAAGCGAGAATGCCTGAGCGGCGGCCGCAAGTGGTTTCGTGATAGATACAAGAATAATGTCTGGGCACATGAGATATGGATGTCACCATAATTACCTCTTAGCAAGTGAGCAAGGTTTCAATACTTTGCTCACCTCTATACAGAATAATTATCTAGAAGCAGCTTCTGTTGTAACACAGCAACAAAAAGGAACAAATGGTTGTCCTACCCCTATTTTTTCATTGTAAAAACGAATTCAGTAGCCTTTGAATAGGCACAAAAAAGCAATTACACTTTGCGCTTAAGAGAGTAAACGAAATACAGAAAATCCCTTAATATTTCCTACAGACACCGTGTTTATACGAGGTAACGGAAAAAGCACGTAATCTGCCTTTGCCCAGAACTACCTGAATAGGCATAATTGCTTTGAACTTTAGAAGTACCCTGTAAATAACGGCAATTGTCAGTTTTAAAATTGCGCCAATACGATCGGCTTTTCAAACAACAAGTAACAAAAATGTTGGCGCTGACAAAAGCGGAACAATATTGCTGGACTTACTATTTGGTGTGGATCGTGCAAAGATTTAGGGAAAGAATGCTGCTACTGTGAGTAGAAGGAAGTGAGAAAGGAGTTTACTGCTCCAAAAATTATCCCAAGTGATCCTCGACTTCAGCCCTTTCTGTGGTACATAATCGAGGAGCTACAAGTGGTGCCGGAGTTGTGTCATTGTTTAAGACTTAAGTCTCTCGAGGTGTTGCTCACGTTTGGCAAGTGAGTTGTGCATTATATTCGCTTATCGAACCCAGGCACCCCACTATCACACCAGCGCAAGATGGTACCCATTCCGTCCCGCTCAAGCGGAACATACCCGGCTTTTGACAACCATAAACTTCGACTGCTGCACGCAAGAAAGAGAAACCTACGAGAAGCACCGGTGACCACCGGCTCATCGGAATAAGTGTGGACGAAGTGACGTGGTTTTTAATGCTCATGTAAGGCCAATGACAACCGCATAGTAGTAACGTTGCGGAAGCATGGCCCTCTGAGTGTCTACGTCACTACGCGGCCAAGCCGGTAGCGAATTATCGGCAGGCCGAGACTAAAAAGACGAGAGGATGGCGAGCGAAGGCCTAGAAGGTAGGGCGCGGTCGCAAAGTACAAGCAAAAAAGGAGGGCCTCCGAAAACTGCTTCGGGCGTCAGTCGGGGTGGCGTCAGGGTTTCTCCTAAGTTTTTGTTTCATAAATAAGGCTGGTATTTCGCATTCACTTTTTTTTGAAGGGAAAGCGCCTAATTCTGCCTACAAACGCCAGGTTTCCAAACATCACTCCCGAACACGTCGTCACTGCAATGGTGCCTCGCTCGTACAGTCACTATATGATTACGCCTGGTCTCACTGCGTGCGCCATCAATATTTTTCAGACATCCCTGTCGTCGACGTGTCCTGCTCTCACCCACAAGTGGACTAATGCGAAGGGTGAACTACCAGTTGTACTTCGATTGAACAGCAGTTTAATTTGTACAGCAGAAAACAACGGGGACATAAACTAAATGTCTACTCTGAATACAACCCGAATTCCCCATTTATTAAAAATTCTTAAGCAAACGACCTGTACCCAATAAGTGTGTTTGAATGCATTTATTTGTATACCGCTTTTGCATATTCCATGCTTGTTCTCAATAACAAAATAATTGGGAGAAGTGGACAAGGTATTTGCGACAATCCATCGGCTCCCTCAATAGAACCTGTTTGGCGGCGGAGAAACTTCGGCATTTGGACACAAGGTCGCACAGGCACTCCTTTCCTTTAACCTTTCCTGAGGCCTAAACAAGAAAACCACGGAACCAAGTTCAAATAGCGCGCTAGCAGTTTTACCAACACGAAACCAGGTGAGCCCAAAGGACAATATTTCTAAATAAGAGGACAAGACTCCCTGAGAGCGGCTGCATGCAACGACCGAACGGGCTCAGCACTGTCAAAGACGAGGCATAACCACTTTGTCAAGAATAATTTGATACTAGGACACGATTCCAGTTGAACACCTTGATTGCTCGCAAATACGTGTCTGCAGCCTGCTATGAAAAACAGAGGCTTGAGGTTCTGAGTGCCTTGCAGTTCCGAGTAGACGACATTGATGTGTGCCGCACGTGCGGGAAACCACCACGACGGTAATATTACGTCTCTTTCCCTATGGCGACTGGGCCCAATATCTGTGCATCAAGACAATTTATGGTAATGTCCGTCAATGAAGTCAGTCTGGTAGTGGTTGAACGGGGCAGTCCATACTAACCGCCTCCTCCTCACAACTGACAATTTTCATTACCTTCGTGACTACCTGGTAGGTGCAGCAGCACATGTGGTTACCAGATTCCAAACAACACAAAAGTGCTATGACAGTGGCATGCAGGTGCTCAAGGAGAGGTTCGGGTACAGGATCCGCATTTTAGAGCTGAAACGCTAAATTACCGCATGGTGCAGACGTACCGTCTCTTTTGGAAACAAAGAAGCTCAGCAGGCTTTTCAACTACGTCCAGATGAACATGCGGTGCCTCAAAGTTCTGGATGTCAAAGAAGAAGGATCTCGGCAATGTTATACGAAGAATTGTAGGAAGCCTTGCACGAGAAGCTGGTTGCAGTGTTTCATCCACAGTTTAGCATTCCAGAGAACGCCCCATGCAAGGCCTTTTTCAATCCTGAGTACCAAAATAAAAGCAGCATGCCGTCAACTGGATTAACTCTTGCTGTAAACGCAGATCGACCTCAGTGGAAGAGATAAATTAGGTCTCGTTTACTGTTAAGGGATTCAAAATATAATCTGAAATTTCGCATTTTTTATGCCTTGAGGGTGGTTAATCTTTCAGCATTAAAAAATACATGATAATCCTATTCTTCACCGCATGCCACTACCATTTGCCACTTCAACCAAGGAAAGAATCTATATTGTGTGACTGACGAGGCATCTTCATTAGGACGCAGACGGGCAATAGGCACATATAAATTCGGCCAGGTACGTCACAACCCAACGTTGGCCGAACTCACAGGTGTGTGTTTCTGACGTTTTTCTCTATTATTCTCAGAGCCATCAAAACTCCCCAAGGGTGCATTTTCTATCTTTTACCATTGCCAAATTCGATTTGTATAAGTGCAGATATAAACACAATGTGAGAAAGCTATCGATGAGTCCAGACTAATCTCTACTCGCTTAAAACAGCCCCAGGTTTTTGTCTTTCTGACAAATCTCAGAACTTAGTCAGAGCAGCATATTCTAACAACAGCTCATTACCACACAGATGTATTTGTCTCGCTTTCACAAACCCATTTGTAATCGATAGCTGTCCCATTATACTGAAGCCAGAATCGAAGAGGCGCGATTAAATAAAGAGCACAAAAGTACCACGAAACCGTGCCTCTCTTACAGTAACTAAACAGAAAGCTCATTTCTCTCCCGTAAGATATTTTGTATTGCATATTACAAAAGCCGTGCACATTTGCCCCAGAAGTTTCAAGTAATTTGTTCCTAAATGAAAGCACGAATCTCACGCCTCCCAGTTTGATTAATGCAAAAGAAATAAGGATGAGCGAAAGGCAATTGGAGCATTTTCCTAAGGTAACTACGGAGAATACACAGCACGTACGTCTGAAGGCATTAGGTTGGGGTGTGATTACAAAATCCTAATTGAAAATTTTAGGCATAGGTAGCTTTTTTCTTCTAGCTGGAGGGAAATGCAGGCATCAAGACCTAAATTTCTTGGTTAATTTATTACATCATGGTAGAAATTGTGCTACCAGTTATGGCGTATTTTTATTCTCCTCACATATTGTTTTTTGAGAAAAAGAAATGGCTACCGCCGGAAACCTGATGAGGAACCCTTCTTCCGAGTGACTCTGCTCGCGCTTGCGCTTGTGGTGCTTCCGCTTGTCCTTCAGGTACCCGTGGTTAGGGCTTGGTGGTTGCCCGGGTTGCCATGATTGTTGATTATTTTCTAACGGCTAATCGTGCCTTATAATAACTCTGAGGATTTCTAGGAGGCCGCATGTAAAATCAGGTTGTCGCTTCGGTGACTGGACATAAAATATTGTGGCACCTACTAGCGCAGAAGAGTCGCGAAGAAGCATCTTGCGAAGATCAGCTTGTCGCCTAACTAAGAAGACGCAAAATATAAAAGGCAGTGTTAACAGTAAAAGAGAAATCGCTCTCTAGCAAAGCAGCCTTAACACGGCCAAATAAAGGCGTGTGCTGGGACTCTTTTGCTGTCTTTCCTGGAGTGGGTTGTGGAAAGGTGATGATGATGACGGTTGGAGTTATTTGGCGCAAGGCCAGATGGGGCAAAAAGCGCCAAACAAAAGTATCTTAAAAAAATAGTGGGTAATAAAGCCAGAACAACAATAAAATCAATTAACGGCAATGGTGATGGCTTGTGTATAGGGCTAGATTTGATTATGCGTGATAGGAAATGAGGTTTAAAAACTTTACGTCTGATAAATACTCAAACACACGTTTCACGGAAACTATGGCATCGTCACCTATAAACAGCGATGGATGTAGTGGGATATGTTGTCTGTAAAGTTCTCTGAAGTGTTGGTGTCGTGTTGTGTGAAGTGCCTTGCGTGTGATTATTTTGTGCACCACGGATAGGGCCTCTCTGCACCTGCTGCACTGGGGTCTAGAAGATCCCGTCAGCAGATACGAGTGCGTTGCATGTGTGTGCCCCATCTGCAGCCTACCCAAGGCGACTTCCGTGTGTCTGTTGTGTGAGTGAGCTGTGTACCGTGCCTAGTGTGGCTTTATTACATGTAGTTTGTTGTCTGTCTGTCATCTCAGTGGGTTTGCCATGTTCTGCGCAGTGTTGTCCTATGTGTGGCTTGAGGTCTGTGTAGGGTATCGTTGTAATGTCTACAGTGTTCTGAGGGCAGCAGCAGCGGCCCTCTCGTCTGCCAACTCGTTCCCAGCTATCTCTGCGTGTCCTGGGACCCAGCAGAGGAGCAGCTCATGCTTTTGTGCATACACGTACATGATAGTGTTGAATACAAGATTAACTATGTGGTTTTTAGGGGGCTTGTGCGATGACATTGCGCGAACAACACTCAAAGAATCTGTATAGATGATGGAATTGGGAATCTGGTTCTCAAGAATGTGTCTTACAATAAGTAAAATTCGATACGCTTCTGCTGAAAAAATTGTTGCGTGCATGCTCATGGTTTCTGGGTGCACTGAAATTTGGACCATGAGCAGCGCACGACATCATAGTGGAGGTTTTAGAAGCGTCACTGTAAAATTCTGCACGTGGGTATTTAAATTGCAAAGAAAGAAAGTGCTGCAGTATTGCAGCTCACGGTACCCGATTTTTGTCAACTTTCATAAAAGAAAATCGGAGGACACAGGACCAACTTTCCAAGAAGGTAAAATGTCTGAAAAGGATGATCTGTACACATCTAAAAACGAAGCGCTCAGATCCGAGGCTCGCTCTCTCACTCTAAGTGAAAAGGGCAGCGGAACGAATGCGCGATTTACAAAAAGCACAGACGTTGATGTGTCGTTAAAGGCAGGATAAAAAGGATGATTATTCAGCGATAAAAGTTTAAAAGCATAAAGAAATCCATGTACTTCCGTTGGTTCTCAAGGCTTCACGTATTACACTCGGCATTCAGACTCTCGACGGGGCTATTGCGAAAAGCACCGTGCGCAAGCCGTAGCCCCCAGTGTACCACAGGGTCAAGCATTCGCAACGCTGTTTTAGTCGCCGACACATATACCACACTGCCATAGTCTAAACGAGACCCAACCAAAGCTGTATAGAGCCGTAGTAGGAGTTCTTTGTCGAACCATACGATTGGTGGGAGAGAACCTTAAGTACATTCATGGTTTTTAGACATTTATGTTTATGTTCCTTGATGTATGGAATGAATGTGTGTTTCTGGTCAAACACAACACCTAAGAACTTGTGCTCCTTGCTGACAGGACGCGACACGCCATTCAGAGTAATGTCTGGGTCCGGATGGACCCCGCGCTTCCTGGAGAACACAACTCAGGAGCTTTTTGCAGGATTCAATTTAAACCCATTCTTTTGACGTTCGCATATTGACATATTACATAATTTAAAAGATATTTGCACGTCCTCTACATACATAGAATAAGAGATTGTTGGTGGCAGTGCCTTTCCAAGAGAGTTCATCTTTACTATAAAGAGATTGCAACTCAACACGCTACCTTGCGGCACCCCATTTTCTTGGACGTGAACCTTTAAAAGTGCACAACCAACTCTTACTCTGAACGTTCTCTCCGACAAATAACTTACAAGGGTGTTCAACATATTATCTGAAACACCGAATGACCTGAGGTCACTAAGGATCCCACAACGCCAAGCGGTGTCGTAGGCCTTCTCGAGATCGAAAAAGACAGGTAAACAATACTGCTTATGCACGAAGGCATCCTTGATGTATGAGTCAAATGCAACCAGTTCATTGTTTGTCGATCGCCCCACCCTAAAGCCTGCCTGGCAGCTCTCGAGAAGACCATTGTACTCGAGGAAGTACACGAGCCTGCGATTGATCATCTTCTCGAAGAGCTCGCACGGGCAGCTCGTCAGGGCTATTGGACGGTAACATGAGGGGGACGACGGGTCCTTTTCCTCCTTCAAGAAACCCACTACAATGGTCTCCCTCCAAGAGTGTGGAATGTGCCCCGAAAGCCATATTTTATTATATAGATGTAGAAGTGCTTGCAGTGTGTCTGCGTGTAGGTGTTGTATCATTGTGTATGTAATGTTGTCTGGGCATGGAGCTGGGGGTTTACACATGCTCAGAGCAGCCCTCAGCTCATGTAGTGAAAACAGGGAGTTGTAAGAAGTCTGTGATCTGTTTTTGTCGTGTAGGGACTTCTTTTCACAAGAGGCTTTATGTTTCAGGAAAGTGTTAGTGTAGTGTGCTTAACTGGACACGTGTTGGAAGTGTGCGAGTGTGTCAGCCTGGTCTTCCAGTGTGTCCCATGTTTTCTACTGACCAGGGGCAGGCTGTGTGTGTGTTGTCCTTTGAGTTTGCGTGTACGTGTCCATACCTTGCGTCTGTCTGTGTACGAGTTTATAGATGTTATGAATACGCGCCAACTATCTTTTTTTGCCTCACGGCGCACACGTTTTCCGAATGCCTTGGCCCGTTTGAACAAGAGGAAGTTTCCCGACGTGGGGTACCGACGGAGGATACACCCACGCCTTGTTCTGGGCCTCTCGCGCCCGCCTACAGTCCTCATTCCACCACTGCCTCCTCTGGTTGCGCTGGGCACCAGAGGTGTGGGGAATGGACTTTTCGGCGGCGTCAAGGATGTGCGCCGTGAGGAGTTGTGCGGCTTCATCAACGTGTAGGTGTATTATAGTTGTGTTGTGTAGTTTCGATGTCTCTGTAAATGTGTTCCAGTTAGCTCGTGCTTCATTGAACCTATTATGGAAAGATGAACTACTTAGGCCTTTACCTATATATGTAAGTGAGGTGGGGAAGTGGTCACTGATATATGGGTCAGTTCCCACACCCCACTCGAGAAGAGGAAAGGGAACTGTGGAGCCAATAGCCAAGTCAAGACATGAGTATGCGTTGTGTCCTATGTTATGACATGTAGGCTGTTTATTGTTGAAAAGGCATGCTCCAGAGGATGTAAGAAACCTCTCTGTCAGGTGACCCCGGGCATCCGTACGAGAAGAGCCCCAAAGAGAATAGTGAGCATTAGGGTCGCCTGTTAGAATGTATGGTTTGGGCAGCTGGTAAACCAGCGCCTGGATGTCAGAGCTCAAAAGTGTAACCAGAGGAGAAATGTATATGCAGCATACCGTTATCAACCTATTTAATATTATTAAGCGTATTGCTACAGCCTCAAGGATAGTGTTTAAAGTGACAGGGTGGCATGCTAAGAATTTCCGGACGATTATGGCCACGCCGCCATTAGAGTGTGTGCAGCCATCCCTGTCTTTCCTGTATACGAGGTAACTACTCAAGAAATTTGTGTGTTTAGAATTCAAATGTTTTTCCTGAACACACCTTACACTTGGCTGATTGGTATGAAGAGTCTCATACACGTCGTGAAGATTATTCAAAAGGCCTCTGCAGTTCTATTGAACAATATTTTCTCTTCCCATTATGATGTATTAGAGCTACTGTACTGTGAGTATTTATGTAAGGTCTTTCGGGGCTTGGACTCGTGGACGGGGTTTCTTTTCCTCCTCTGGAGGTTTAGATGGAGGGACCAGCTCCTTCGGCTCCAAAGCAGACAGGAAGGGTCCCACATCCACCTCATCATCTGAATTGGAAGGGGTACCCGGCGTACCGGACCCCCCGGACCTGGCACTCTTTGCGGTGCCCTTCGTTGTGGCCGCGACTGCCGAGGGCCTCAGGAGCGCCCCGGTTGGCAGAGGCGGTGAGGTGGAGGTGGGAACTGCTGCGGTTTCCTCCGTCTCCGTCTCCTCCGGGCCCTCGCGTGTGCTTTGGGCAGGTGGAGAGGAGGAAAAAGAGGGTGCAGCATCCCCCGCGGATGTGGATGCCACCACAGCCGCTGCTGCCAGAACAAGCGGCGCAGTGGTGGGTAGAGCTGCCGGAGGGAACCCAGGGGTGGGGGCGCCGGCGGGACCAAGTCCGACTCACGGTACTGGGTTCCCGCCGAAACAAGACGCCACTCCGCCCCCCGGCGAGTTGCGTCGGCGTACCTCCCCAGGTGGAAAGAGGCGAAAATTTTTCGCGCCTCTGGGAAGGTGATGTTTTCGGTCACCTTAACGTTAATGATTTTCTTCACAAGATGAAACTTTTCACAACTGCGAGAGTATGCTGCGTGTGGACCCTGGCAATTCGGGCAGATGAAGTTGGTTGCAGTGCAGTTGTCGGAGAGATGATCGTGCTGGGCGCATTTGGCACATGTTGTTCTGCCACGACAGGATTTGGTACCATGCCCGAACGTCTGGCACTTGAAACAGCACCGCGGGTTCGGGATGTACGGCCGGACAGAACAACGGATGAAACCTGCGTTGACATGCTCGGGCAGTGTGCAGCGGTCGAAAGTCAGAATCAGATGTTTGGTGGCTATTCCTTTGTTGTCTCTCCTAATGAGGATTCGCCTTACTGCTGTCACGCCTTGGTCTTTTAGGCCTTCGAGCAGATCAGTCTCTGTCTCGGTTAGGAGATCTGACTCAGATATCACACCCTGGGAGCTGTTGAGGCTGCGGTGGGGTGTGACTCTCATATCAAGGTCTGCCATGCGGGTTTGGCTGATGAGAGTTGTGGCTTGCTGCTGTGCATTGACCTCAACTAAAACTTCACCGTTTCTTAGTCTTTTAGCATTTTATCTCTTGCCAAGGATGGCTTCAAGAAACTTCGATACAAGGAATACGGATTGTGAAGAAAGAGGCTTGGATTTGTCAACAGATTCAACTATCAAAAAGCGTGGGTAGTTTTCGGGTTTTGTGGAGTTGATGGCAGGAAGAGGTGGAACAGGTTCTTCGGTGGGGACCCTTTTCAGAGTCCGATCAGTTTTGGGGGGTTTGTCGATTTACCATATGGCATAGGGAAAAGCAGGGGACGGGAGTACTTCCTTCGCTCGGGTTACCCTGAAACAGACAGGGAGCCTATCCGCCGGAGCTTGACCTGGGCTCCGACGGCCACCGTTTGAGGTTTCTACCCTTCACCTTAAAAACACATCACCACGGTAGGTCACAGCTTATGTTGGGGTGCTCGGGGTCCGCGGTACCGCCAGTACCGTCACCATGAATACTCAAGGTGCCCCGTGCGGGGGGTTGTGGGAAGGTAAGCGTGCCGCTATGAGTCGTCTACTTCTGTGGCTTCGAAAAATAGGTGGGATAAGGTAACAGCAAAGAGACGCTCCAAACACTACTGTGTAGTGGAAACAACCGGCGACACAAAGTGGGTATGTGACGCAGGGGGAAGATTGAAGTGTGACGGGTACTAATAACAGTCGGGTGTAGTAAGGTCTCCCAACGTAACACTGTGGTATTTGGCATAATGTGTTGCCTACATAACGCGGCGGTTCCCTCTGTCAGGTGCGCTACCATGGATACCTAGAGCTACTATACAGGGCGGCTAAGAAGCCCAAAGAAGCATGACCTTAAGACATTCCCGCCGAATCGTCATCGCGCCTGCACCACGTGTCTTCCCAACGGCCTTCCTCCTACGCGCCCTGCACGCTTCTTGTGCAACCTCCACTCAAACTGTGAAGCGTTTCGCCTAACAGATTTATTTTTAGAATTTTAGAATCACCATTGACTGGAACGTCCTGCGCACTTTCGTTGTTATATCCTCCCCATTTGTTTCCACTTACCTCCCTGACAAATTTACGCGTCCCCGAAATGTGCAATTTTTCTCGTTTTAAGCTCTCTTTTTATTTTAGAGTATTAGTGACTGCAATGAGCCTGCGTAATTCAATCATATAGTCAATTCACTCAGAAAACGTGTATTGTAATGCGGTTCAATATGAATTCAAGATGCGTGTTCACTACGTCAGGAACTGTGGGTGGTTCGAAGAAACGCTATCTAAAAAGCAAGATCGATATTCGTCCCGTCGCATGCAGGCGGGGTCGATAGCCCATCCTGTGCTCCTAAACTGGATGTACCCGGCCCACCACGAAACCTCGTGCCCGTTCTGAAAGGAGAAGAGAGGCACTCTGCGCACATCACAGGGGAGTGCACGAAACTCAAGACCCCCCACTGCGCTTCCCCCCACCCCTATCCGCAACCCCCTTGAGCGACGGGAGACCTTGCTGTCCAGCCCCGACCTGGCCACTCAGTACGGACTGGTGGCCAGGGGTAAGGAGCTGCTGGACACATATGGGTCTGGTGACCTGAGAACCACCCCATCTGGTGCCTGCGCGCACACCTTCTTTAAAGGGCGCACTAAACGTTTATTCTCTCTCTCTCTCCCGCAATCCCCCAACCAGTTAAGACGCTACTTGCAAGCTGTCAAGCTTTCAAGCAGTGTTGGGGATACGTGCCGCAATTTGGGGGTATCTGCTTAGTTTTATCGCTATCTATAGATTTTGATGACTCTGCCATAAAATTTTTCCAGAATCGCTATGACCACAACAGTACTAAATGGGAATAAAGATCTTCCCTCAATCAGACAAATCCATTACCTCAGGTGTGTATTTTGTGAAGTGCATAAGTGTTTCAAAAAAAATCAGTAACGCTATAGCCCGCAGACCGTGGCTTTGTTTGCATTATGTTTTACGAGCACGTGCATGTAGCTCAAACCCATGTCGCATACGAAATATTTCAAAAAATGTGCTCCATCTGGCATAAAAATCTATTCTTTACATTTGCACGTGATGCAGTGGGCCGGTTTCTTGTATAGGGGCCTGGCCACACAATTTGTCAATAATATAGCTGTTCGGGGAACAAAATATTAAAATGGCCATTTTCGCGCAACTGAAATTACGTTTACCCTATCAATTAAAGAGTGATTGAGAAGACAATTTCAGTACATTAGATGGTTTTTGGAGTATATATCGTCTGGTGAGAGGCTCCGTATTTGGTTTGTGTATCGGGCACACCGAAAAAGGAGTATTGTTTCTCGTGCACTGGAGAGGCGAAAAAGGCGCCTGATTTAACGAACCAGAACACAAGTAGAAAACATTAAGTTGCATCGACTTTTCTCCTCAGGAAGTGCGGTGACGTGATTAACCAGATACAACCCAAAGTCATTATCACGTATTACTGATAATGAATCTTTTCGTTCCAAGATGTTTTATTGCGGGTTTTAAACATGAAAATAAAATTTTCAGAATAAATGCCTTGCACAGATTGTGTTTTTTTCTTCGTAGTTATTGTTGTAATGGCCAAAAAAATGTGATATCACCATGATGTCTCACTTTCTCAGATTTGATGACGTCTTAAGTTATCCAATATGCCTTATGTAAACGTTTCAACAGGCGTTTTGCAGATAACATCATATGTTTGCTTTGCTGAGCTTGTTCAAATAAATGCAGAAGATTGCAGAATATATTTACAGAAATATTTGAGTTGCAAACGCTGTTGAATAACCAACCGCTTAAATGTTCTAATGCTAAAAAAACCGGTAATTTATTCGCCACAGATACGCATTGTTTCCAGTTATTTCTAGCCATGAAATTGAAATGGAGGGTATTGTAGGTTCCGTCCCGTTATTGACAAGTGTCCTTCAATTCGTCCCCGATATCCTGCGGAATTACCATGAGCTTCAAGAAGACAAACGAACGTAGCAATATTTTCCTGCTGTATCATTGTAGGTTGTGGGTATGGCAAAGGTTATGGCCTAAGGCGGGATCGGGAGGGAGGGGGCAATTCTCAAGCTTCCTTTGACAGAGATGACCGCCACTTACCTCAGAACCCCAAAGATTACATGAAGTGAACAGTGTTCGCGGGCTGGTTTTAGCAAGGGTAGAACATTTATTTCAATGAAAATTCCACTCTCTCCGTGGATTAAAATGCAGCGCGGGAAAACGTTTTTCTCAGCAAATATGCAACATAGTGGGCATGAATAAATTAGGTTTGTATGTTCTTACTACGGTGGAGAAAAAAGTTAGGCGCATAAACTTTCACCGGAAATGGTGATTACGATTCTGATCTTTTACTTATTATGAAGCACATCTCCAAACCTTGCAACCCGTTTTATTTCATGGTTGTATTCAGATGCCTCCATAATTGGTTTTGGAGTGAACACCACTGTTTTGAAAACCACCATTTTATATTCTTCAAGGTCCGTATGAAACATCTCTCTTTGTATCGTTGGAACTGCCATGCTACGTACAAACTCTGTTCCTGCAAACCTGTAAAATATAAAAAAACAGGGCAATCAAGAGAAAATGTTTTTTAGCAAATGCGTGAGAAAGCTGTGCCACAGAAAAAACACAAATTTGCGTTTCATTACTGCGCTGTTTTTATGTATCAAGAAATTTGGAATGAATATATGGTCCTAATCTTATCGCATGATCGAGGAAGTGTTGTTTCAGAAAGCATCCTGCAGTTCCCCTTTCCCCAGTTCCTTCTTTTGCAATTCAGTGCAACAGATTCAGAAAAAAAAAGTTTCACCAAATGTCAGCTCTACGTAATACGCTGGTTTAAAGAGTGAATACGTGTTTTTCTAATTAAACCATTATTGTTAATTCTGAATTCATATTGAGTAAAATAAATTGTAAGCCTCCGCTATTCATTTCGTGAAATCGCCGCTCCGACTACGACATTTTTATGCAGATACCGTGAAGATTCTGGTCATTCTGGTCTGGTCTGATCCCGCCAAGATTCTGGTCATTATTTATGTTTTACAGAAACTGGATTTAGAGGACGAGTTAGTAAAAAAACTGATTTTGTTAACCCAACTATAAGAGTCAACATCAAATACTGAGACTTGTTCTTTCCGATTCAGCTAGAAAATCAGTAACGTCGGCCAAAATTCGTCATCGCAACTGTTACACTTAGGGAAGGATCAGTAATAAAACTGATACAGCGGATGACCGGGCGGCAAATTTGGGGGGGGAAGCTTTCCAGACAAAAAATCAGTGGAAATACACGAGTTTTTTACAATTATTGCGATATTCAGGTTAAGTGTAAGATTGGGGACAATGATTACTGCAAGCGATCATTTCTCTGCTCTTGTCTCCCGTCTAACCCTATTTGAGGTGAGAATTGGCTGGCGGGTCAGCCATCAGATAGGAAGTAACACGAGTACGTGGGGATCTGACCATCCTCATGCGGGCAAATAATATTGCCCGCGGGCTGCACGTTACCCACCGCTGATTTCGGGTATCCTGCACAAAAGGTGTTTTAGTTTCGTCTTTATCAAATTATACCCTTTTGAGTTGCACAAACGTATAGGGAGGTGTGCCTTCACCCTGCACTCTATTAGTGCAAAGCTCACACTATCTCAACTGGAGAACGTTCACAAATAGGTGAACTATTTTTCGCGCCATTTTTTATCCGAGGGTGGCAATTGCAATATTTGTTATGTTCTCAGAATGGTTTTTATAGGCGTGCCTTTAATCTTAACTGCAGTATATTTTATTGCGTTCGTTGCATTCATTTAAACAGTTTCCATTTACGAGTTGCGCACAATTTAGGAAAGTTACAAAAGACCCTCTACAAAAGACCCTTGTAAGTTCAAACCAACAGCGGGGCTACGTACCTGCATTAGTTTAGCCGCTATAGTGCGCTTGTTGAAATATATATATCTCGAATTTCGATAAACATATACAAAACCTATATTTACTAAAACGCAGGTGCACCCCGGAAATGAGCTAGTGTCGTTTTTTTGCCCATACATCAATCAATCGCAAAGCATATGCAAGGCCCAAGAAGTCAACACACGGGGAAGTTTCCTCAAAACGCACAAAAATCCCGATAATAAAATTTACCCAAGGTACCCACCTGCACAAATCACTTTTCAACTATGAAATCGCGGTACATATGAACAAAGCCGAACAGTAAATATTACCGGTACATTTTGCTAAGGTATTAATTGCAACTGTCCCCTCATCTTATTACAAGAATTGTTGGTGGAGTTACCCGGGAGGAGTTTTCTGCATCACACGGTGATCCGTCAGGTGCAACTTTGACAACATACTTCCCATTTTTCTTTAAGGTTCCTTCCACGTAACAGCGGAATATGCAGTTCCGAAAATCTATAGCATTCTGTAAAGATTGAACATTTACACATATATACGTCTTGTTTTAAAAAAACACTTAAGATAGTTTTACGCTGGTCTCGGAGAATAACTGAATCAACGTTTACCCCTAGTTTCGGCAATTATTTGTTATTGCAGTAGAATATAACCAAACGGTTCTGAAAGGCATACTGTTAAAGTTTTCTAAAATTTTCAGATATTACGCCACATCAGAACAAGTTGTTCAGAATGTTCACAACTCTGTAAACATAGCGCCTTTTTGTTCTATCGACAACAAAACATTATGCTTGATTCAGTTTCACTACGATAAGAAGGGCAGTGGTGGCTTCCTGGAACCCTTGACAGGTTAAAATAGTGGATCACGCTTAGTATAATAAAGACGCGGCAAATATATTAGGAACATAAAAACAATGAATAATTAAACAGTACAAATTATACAAGCCTTAGATTGGGAGACTGAAAAAAAGTTGTGGAAGTTAAGCCGCGGTGATGGTAAAGATGGCCTAATCATGCGTAAAGCACACTTTACAGTTATAAAATTGGTTAATTTATTTATATAGAGGGATTTAAAAGGCACGAGCACTATATTTCAATTTAAATGGTACATTGTAATGTCATCTAACCCTAGTCATTTTGTCAGAAGGTACATGGTCTGGCAATAAATCTCAAAATTGCTGCTATGTGAAAGACCCTAAAGAAATGTGTCTGTAATCGAGCGCAGGATATATTAGAGCCAAAGAAGGGAAGCAAGTTCAGTGGGTAACCACATAGCAATGAAGACAACCTGACATATTATTGCCATGTACCGATCGGTTGCAGAGACGGGAGGAAAGAAAGAATTTCAAGGAGAGAGGAAACATTTGTTGGTAGTGTATTTTCCTCGAAATCCAAACACACGGTTGGTGCTTCACTGGTCTACGAGCCGTTAATTGTCGAGTGAGTATCTAAATGCTTGACGGCTGTTGTACGACGCCCAAGCACCACGTCACTTTGGGCAAGAACTTGCTGAATCCCGTGGCCCAGGTGGTCTCCACTGGTTATCAGTGCGCCCTGAGGTCATTTTCTAACCGACAACTCCATCAAGTTGCATCACATCTACACAACTACAATGTAGAGGTATTAGCTCGGCGGCTGTCCACGTTCCTCTAGCGGCAAAGTGGTCTACAACATCTATGCTGAACTTCCCAACACGCAAAGATTGCGGCAATATCACTAGAATCAGCCACATTGGTACTATCAAATAGAATCAGCCATAGTCGTGTGTTGTGAAATTTGTTTCCGTATTGCCCTATTAATTCTCTTCTACTCATGGTTCGAATAACTGCTCATATACTGAACTCTGGTAATATCAGATACATTATATTTATTTCCGTCTTTTAATTTTTTTTGTAAGAAAGCCGTTTCGCTATTTCGGAGACGTGCAACCTAGGTACACAGTCTTGATGTCCCCCGTGTGGTAGTGTGTAATTGTGAGAGTTGACAACGGATGACCAGGATTGAAAGAGATGAAATTGGTGGTTGCGGGATGAAGGGGAATCAGGTAACGGAAGCGGCTGATCCCAGTTTATAACAAGCCGTAGATGTGTTACGAGGGAAGTACGACTGAAGACAAAGAGCTTTCAGACTCCGCAAGCGACCGTTAGCAGTCCTTTCAAGCGGCATCATGCTCATAAAACCCTCGAAAGCCGGAGCTCACCTTCACCCTCCAGTCAGAAGGTAGTGCTGCTACAAAGAAGCACCTTCAGAACAGCTGTAGCTGAATAGCTGACGCAGCAAAAGTGAAACACATGAAGACATCGTGACCCAACAACAGTCCTCATTCCTTCTCAGCGAGGTGAGACTAACAAGTTAACACTGTGAGAACATCTTTGTTTCTGTCATTGCTCTAACCAGTGTCATTCAATGCTTTCCTGGTAACGAAACGCCAACGTAGCGCTACGGGAGGAGCTTGCAATGTCGAAGAAGACACCACGGGGTAGTGCTGGGAGCACGGAGGGGACCGACGATACTAGGCTCCAACAAAATCCGGTTGCGCTGGGAGGTTGTTTTTGCTGTTTGAAATAGTTAGTCGATGTGACGCCTTTGGTCATATTGTAGAGACTGCTTTTGGCATGCCGCTACGATAGCAAGCTCTTAAACCCAGAGTACATCAATGCTGTAAATATAAATATTGAAGGACATTGAAGGACTCTGGTACAGTGATGAAGTCCGAAACGGCTTTGAGGTGCTGGGGTTAACTATTTTCAGTCTACAGACGATGACATTTGGTGGCAATTTAGGAGACAACAATTGGCGAATGTACACAATGGACACGAAAACACAACTTCCTAAAGGAATTTAGCTAAACCTCTTTAGGTCGCGAGGGTATTCCCACATCTCCACTTGATTGCTCTTCTTCGGTTAACTGATCGTCATCTTAAACTTCTGCAGATCCACCCCATAAAACTACACACTCCAGTTTTATTACATTAAAACCACGCCCTCAGGGTAATGTCCTAAAAGAGTCTTAGGAGTAATTACTAACACACATTAGGCCACAGGCTGACCATTTCAAACAAAGTTTATACGCAAACACCCACTTGACCCACACTCCCACTCTAACTCAATCTCCAAGGTATTCTTTTAAGCACAAGCACAACCCTAATAAAAACGAACCGATTCATAGCAACTCTGAGCGCTGGCCATCGACCCTCGGGCGTCCTCATTAAAGTAGCGTTCCTACGATGCGCGCCGCCATTATTCTCGGCGGCGACAAAATTGCTGCCTTTGTAAACACGGCGTCGGCATTTTAAAATGAGCCATCCGTACCTTGTCACTTGTATTTTTTATTGTGGTGGCACTTAGCAGCGAAGAGAGTCGTGGTGGTATAAAGATTTTTTGCAATAAATTTTTTCAAATCTCTTGCTCTATATCCCGCAATACGGGTTACAATTCACCTTTGCATTTTCCTAACTGGTGCTTTAAAAAGCAGGTACGAAAAACGAATAACGATTTATCTGATCAGCTTTATTTTCGGTATCGCTTGCCCTCGATACCTGAATGCGCCGGTTCTTGTGGACACACACTCAGACAAATGTTACAAAAGGTCGTGTCGTATGGTTTCCGAAACCGCCATTTTTAGAAGCAGAAATCCTAGGCTTTTGTGCTTCTGATACAGTACTATGCGTGTCTACCAAAGAAGATGGCGTGCTTAGTGTAAATAATTTCCCCACCTGAATACAAAATTGTTTAACGGTGGTATTCTCCTTCCCCGAGAAACTTGTAGTTCCCACAAGATCGGAGATAGCGAGAAGTTGCACATCCGGTCACCCTTCACACTTTACATAATAGGGGGAAATGTCATTTTCAGGTTCACTCTTAGGTGCGTTTTTTTGCGCGGAGTGAGTGGCACATAGCAAGGACATGCACCATGACAAAATTATTTAATTCCGCCGTAGCCAGAACAACTGCTGTTTCGTATATTTGTGTTAACCTATGAGACTCTAGCAGGGCCCGCTTGTCTTATTCGATTACAAGTGGTGCTTTTGACCTTTTCTCCTTATGTCTGTAAGTGACACAACGTGAGCTTCCCGCCGTCACTACTATTATTTCAACTTAATCAACCCGTCCACCTGCTCCCACAGCTCACTTCATTTGTCCCACCCACTCAAATTGAAAAAAATTGCAATCTTGACATTTACGCCAATTAGCATTGTTTTCAAGTGTAAAGAAAAAATAACCGAATAATGTCGTCCCAAAATATACCGGCGTTTTGAACGACTCTGATTGGTTAAGATCAGGCATAAGACACTAAGCGTTCTTACCTTAACGTATGTTGCATTGCTGTAGTTGCTAAAGTAGTGCTTGCAAAATCTTGGTCCATCCAAAACTTCCCCAGGCAATTTGACACTTAATTCAGGCAGTGAAAGAGCCCTTGTGAATGTGCTCTGACGTAGGCAATCAGCCTGTGGTGTCCTGCATACAATTCGGTATTCACTTTGTTAACAAACACAAATCATTGTTTGATTTCTTGCTTGGTTTGTGCAGCTATTTCAGTTGTAGTGAACCAAGTAGTTCTATACTTTTTTAGTCTCAAGCGTTCAGATTTAAGCCTCAGGAAGAAAACCAGCCAACTACAGGAAGGACAAGCGCAATATGCTTCTCCAATGATGATAGACTATAGGACATGAGAAGTGGCGAAAATTCAAAAAGAACACCTTAAGAAAAGACCCGAGTTTCACTAGGTTTGGAATCAGATGGTAACTTTTCTTTGCCAGGAAGCCTTCATATCAGCGAAAATGCGTGAATTTATAATATCTTTGAAACCACAGTGAACACTACATATATGTATCAGCTAGTTATTATCTATTCTCTGCAGACAATGTTACATTGCAAGGCAATTGAGAGGAAAGCGCCAATGTAACTTTGCTTCCCTGTATTGCCTACACTCAAAAGTGTTGAAATGCACAACTAAAAATTATGCTTAGCTCACAGTGGTTTTTGCAGACATGGTGAAACTCAACGGTTTTACACATTGTTACCCAAAAGGTCAGTGTAGTTTTTGCAACACTTACTAGCAAAGACAGCTATCCACCCATACACACATCTAACTTGGTACCATTTGCAACAGGAATACGGTAGAGCGGCAAGCCTACAAGTGAACAAGAAAGTAACAGGCGAAGAAATATTTTGTCGTTATTCCAACCAATCCAGTTGATTTTGCAAACCACCTAAAAGGCGAAAAGTGTACAAAGTTATATCAAAACAAACTTTTGTGTTTGTGCCACCACTGGATTTATGTGTCACAGGCTACCTTTCCAAACACAATTGTGAGAGATTGAATAGTTTTTTGGCAAAGTTTACACAGTACTGTTGTACCAGAAACGTCTTTTGCCATCGGTATGAAAAACATACCCAGCCGCTGTGATGCACGCTCACTATGACCTTGCAGCTTTGCTCATTAGATGATATTACGTTGCACTGCAGGTGATTTTTGGCGACCCTTTTTATTGACTCCATCATTCAGACAACTTAATTTGAGGTGACCATTTATTTGTTGCACAGAGAAAATCTCCCCTGAGTTGTTCTATACAAACTCTAAATGTTTTTCTTGCCGCAAGCACTGTTTATCCTGTCTATGCTTTAAATATACGTATTTTGTATTGGCACTAGTTGTTTTAGTTCAGGAAAATGCATTTCAGTTGGTCCTCGTAAAGATGAGTCCGTGCTAACCGACCTACACAATGCGCGGCAGTAGAGTACGCTGGATCTACGCGCGCGTGGAGGCTCCTACGTGGTTGATCTCCATCTCGGTTATCGTTGTTTGGCCTAAAGGCAGCGGAGTATGTCACCGTAGGTGTATGGCGATGGCCGACTGGGTAGATCTTCATAGTTTATGCGTACGTGCGTTACCCATGTTGCGGCGCAATTGCCACGTGCCGTCACCAAACTGTTTCCACGTTCATTCTTTATCTTCCTTGCACATGACTCGAGCAATCCTTGTGCCAGCGTTTAGACTATCACCAACAATGTAAGTTTCAAGTCTGCAACCAAACATGCCTATCTGCAATCATCCTCCTTTTCTCGCTGTTGTTGCTAAGACTCTGTAGAATATATTCGCCCCTCAGGCAACACCCCTACGGAACCTTGCTGTTACTTTGAGGTAAAAATAAACCCATTTCCTAATAAATGTTTCGGAAGTGTATCCTCGACCATTTGAACGCACTCCCCAGCTTGATGTTAGAAGGTGACATTCCCGAATCGCAAAAAAAATGATTCGGGTGTATTGTTGTTTGCTGTTTATTCTTAGAATTTACATCTTTAGGCCCTACAGATTCTGAAAAGTTGGAGTTTGGTGTTTGCGTAAAGTATTTTAAACTATTTGTCATACAAAATTTTCATGGTTTAGTGCAGCAAGTTCCTCAAATTTCTGCAACAATCTTGCAGGAGGAAGAGTTGGAATTTTTGCGGCAACTTTTATTTCCAAGAAGCATGCATTAGTAGCAGACACTAGCGCTGACACTGGACACTAGACACTAGACACTCTCGCTGTCCTCGTTTAAAGCTCTGTTTCACAGTTTAATTATAAACCAACTAGCCCAAACCCCAACTTTATTAAGTAGCAGCCTTACTTGAGAAAAGACGCAACTTGTTCTATGGTGCACAGCGAGAACACCTCTTTTGTTCGAGGAATGGAAGTCATTATATAGCCGTCTCCTTTTGAGCATTTGGTCGCCTTGCCTTCACCGTCATGTATTGCTCCTAAACTAGAGAAGTTTAGAAAACAAGTTGACTTTTGAGAAAACATGAAACTGCAAGATGATAAAAAATGAAGCCTTTTGCAAGCACAACCCATACCATAAAGTCAAAATGCTCAAGCAATTTGCTAGAATAATCAAACACTAGACATAAACTGAGCCTAGCTTTGGTAAATAATAAATTTGGGCGTATAAAAGTACCCGTGGCTTCTTGAGTTGTCCTGAACAGCAAACTGTTGAGAACTTCCACATCGCGTTTAATTATGATCATATAGAATTCTGAGCAGTGCTCTGTGTGTAGGCATTCTGATCACTTAACATGTTATCTCACCGCTTACGAAAATTCCACCGGAACCTAAAGGACGATGATTATCTCTCCTTTCATTATTGGCTCCACGTCTCATATACATGAGTAAATTCCGCCAAAGCTTCCTAAGTCACGTTGGTTATAAAATATCATTTTTAAGAAAAGGCTAAGATAAATAAATTGCATAAATTCCAACTTGGGCAGTGTGTAGTTGATCAGGCAAGGGCCTTTTATTTCTGTAGGAAAAACTTTATTGGGTATTGCTATAAAGTCAAAGCTGAGAATGCTGCACCCATTCTATGCAATAGTATGTGTCTCTTGCGTCCCATATAGCTACAGCAGACGGCCTTGCGAACAGCAGCTTTCGTTTGAGGTTGCTATAGGCGCGCGTAATATGATTAGCGAGAATCACAACTTTCATTCGCTAATACATACAAATAATTCTGCGTATTTTTAGTTTTATATATTTTAAGCCACTTTCTTGGTACGCGATTTAGCCAAAGCGGGCATTTTTATTGTACTGTAGAGAAATTTGACAGCAAATAAAGGTAATGAACGCAATTTTGTATGTGCTTAGACTAAACCCAATTAACCATGTTTTTCTTTCCGTTTCCAGCAGAACTAGAGGTACCCTGACGCACCCGACGCTTAGATCAAGACAGGTGATGCGGGAACACCGTGCCACTGAAGAAAAACAGGAGCTTATCAGCATATTGAACACCAGTTTTCTAGTAGCAGCCCTTATAGTTGTCGAAAGCGGGCTATCGAGTGAAATGTGCGAAAAAGGCCAAGGAAGAAACAGAAAACACAGATATAAATACGGTGTAGCCGACGAAAAAGAAGGCCAGGCTTTCACCTTTAGTCTAAAGTGCAGTCCACAATACAGGGGTGTGGTGTATGTACGTGGGCAGAGATTGTGCAAACCTTCAGAAAGTTTGATTCACTATACTTCCTGATTAGCGCATGCAATCCCAGTATTTCTAAATTACTAAAAACCAGCGAACTGCAGAAAATGATCATTGGGTTTGGTTAGTGCTATCACCGGTTATAAATGAAAAAAATTACAGGCAAACAGATTCACAAATAACTAGAGGCACATATTGTATATTTAACAAAAAACGGCACAGAGGGACGGAACAGACGACAATAAAGTGACAAACACGGAGCCAACTACCAACTAAATAAATGGATCAGCCGTGTTACAAGCACATAGAGACCACGTAAGTGCTTTCTAGTGTCTGGCTGGATACCCTCAATGCCCTCATCGGTAGCAAGTCCAGCAAGGTACTGACTGTAGAGCGTATAGGAGCATATTCTAAACGACTCAGTGACTACGGGAGCATGATGGTAATCTGCTATATTAAAGGCATCTTGCACAAGGTAGAAAAGAATTGAAAACCATTCACGAGTCCGAGATGTATCTTCTCCACGAAAAAGTATGGCAGCCTTTGGAAGAAGGTGACCTCGGAAAAGCGAAGCCGCAATGCTTGTAGCATTAGTCATCAGGCTTTTAATCGAGTGCACTACAGAGACTGTGCACGAGAACCCATTGTCTTGCGGCAGCTAGTGTTTAGCACAAACTATTCGATGTGCCAATGAACGCTTGCTTGGGCATGCGATTGCGATCAAATTCGCCACTGGCAGCAGCCTTGCCGCGTGTGTTGCTTCATGTGTCCGAAGGGTCCTCGTGTGACAGCTTGGTTCAGCAGAGTCATGTGCCTAAGCACTACGGTGAAAAAAGAACACCCGAAATTTATGAGGCATATTATGAGCCCGACAGCGGCCACATGAACTAGTAAATCACCGGTTGAGTTACCACCCTAGGATATAGCACATCTGCGATCATAAATTTCTTTTTCTTGCATTTCTCTTATTTTCTGTGCCCAATAAATTTGTTCAGTTATTCACGAACACTTGTATCCCTTTTTGTAGTCATTTCCTCTATTTCTGTGGCTATTTTCGACATGATTGTGAACAAAGTACCCCGTCTTCACATCCTAGTATGGCATACTATTATGAAACAGCTTAGCGACTTGCACAAAACACTCAATGCTGCTAGTGTTAAAGCACTGCTTACTGAAAGTTATTGTTTTTTGCCGCTAAGAATTTCGCACACTTAAGGTTTATAACGCCGCTAAGATCAATAAGGAAAAAGGATAAAAAATTGGGAATTCAAGAAAGAACGAGTCTTTCATATATATTTTCAAAGCATAAAATTACATTTGAAATACACATGGGCTTGTTTTCGTTTGCAGGATATTTTTGTCACCCGAGTACGCATTACCAGCAGACACCTTTTGCATAAAGCGTCAGCTTACAGATGTGCTATTTCGTGTGCCGCTGTTCTCACTCCTAGAAATGTCCGGGGGTTGTCTTCTCCCAGAGCGACTTTGTTCCCTGTGCAAACGCCTTCTCGGAATGCGATACCTAAGAAAAGTTTGGAAAATAAGCAAAGTAAATATTATAAGAAAAGAAATTTTTATCAATGCCGAATGAAACGGCCTTAGCAATCCTGAAGCAGCGTAAATAGAGAAAATATTGATGGTTCTGTTATGAAGATAAATGCTGCCACATTAATTGTGAATACAAGATAGCATATATATATATATATATATATATATATATATATATATATATATATATATATGTTTGGAAATAAGGGGCTTGTTATGAAATACGGAAAGAAATGCTGGCAGTCAACAACGCCAAAATAGGCATAGGGGAATAGTTAGACAATTTTTTTATTATTATTACGTGAGAAAGAAAGAAAAAAAAAACACACGCCCAGAGTGGGGAGCGAACCCAGGCCTTGCGAGTAGATCTCGAATGCCTTACCAATTCGGCTATCTGGGCGACTGTGTTCTCCATCAATTTCTGGGATATTTTTATTTACTGCAACTCTGTCTGACGCTTGAGGGTGGTAGCCAGCGCCACTCAGACTACACGGGGAGAAAGGGACCTTTTTTTTAACCCCCGGGGCGTGACGCGAACGTCTACAGCCTTTCATAAGCGGGTAACTGGCGGGAAACCCTGTTATGCTACCTTTGCAACAAGGCTGCCAGATCCGACACCCTCGCTAAGCTTTGGCACGATAAACGGGTTCGGAAATGAGGGGATCGTTAGGAAATACAGAAAGAAATGCCGGGAGTCTACAACGCCAACGAAGGCATAGGGGAATGGTTAGACTATTTTTTCGTGTTAGTGACGTTACAATATTTTTTATTACCATCACGTGAGAAAGAAAGAAAAGCACGCACCCAGAGTGGGGACCGAACCCACGCCTTTCGATTAGATCTCGAATGCATTACCAATTCGGTTATCTGGCCGACTGTATTCTCCTTCACTTTCTGGGATATTTGAATTTACTACAACTGTATATAGCGCTTTAGGGTGGTAGCCAGCGCCACTCAGACTACACGGGGAGAAAGGGACCTTCTTTTTAACCCCCCGGGCGTGACGCGAACGTCTACAGCCTTTCATAGGCGGACACCCTCATATGCTACCTTGGCATCAAGGCTGCCATAACCGGGGCCCTCGTTAAGCTTTCGCACGATAAACGGGTTTGGAAATGAGGGGCTTGTTAGGAAATACAGAAAGAAATGCCGCCTGTCTACAACGCCAAAGAAGGCAAAGGGGAATGGTTAGACTATTTTTTACCGTTAGTGACGTTACATTATTTTTATTAATATTACGTGAGAAAGGAAGAAAGAAAAACACGCGCCCATAGTGGGGACCGAACCCACGCTTTTCGATTAGATCTCGAATTCCTTACCAATTCGGATATCTGGGGGACTGTGTTCTCCTTCACATTCTGTGGTATTTATATTTACTACAACTGTATCTGACGCTTGAGGGTGGTATCAAGCGCCACTCAGACTACATAGGGAGAAGGGACCTTCTTTTCAACCCCCGGGGCGTGACGCGAACGTCCACAGCCTGTCATCAGCGGGTAACTGGCGGGAAACCCTCTTATGCTACCTTGGCATCAAGGCTCCCAGAACCGACACTCTCGCTAAGCTTTCGCACGATAAACGGGTTTGGAAATGAGGGGCTCGTTAGGAAATACAAAGAGAAATGCCGGGAGTCTATAACGCCAAAGAAGGCATAGGGGAATGGTTACACTATTGTGTACCGTTAGTGACGTTCAATTATTTTTTAATATATTACGTGAGAAAGAAAGAAAGAAATACACGCGTCCAGGGTGGGGACCGAACCCACGCCTTTCGATCAGATCTCGAATGCCTTACGAATTCGGCCGTATGGGCGACTGTGTTCTGCTTCACTTTCGGGGGTATGTATATTTACTACAACTGTATCTGACGCTTGAGGGTGGTAGCCGGCGCCACTCAGACTACACGGGGATAAGGTAACCTTCTTTTCAACCCACTGGTCGTGACGGGAACGTCTACAGCCTGTCATCAGCGGGTAACTGGCGGGAAACCCTCTTATGCTACCTTGGCATCAAGGCTGCCAAAACCGAGGCCCTCGCTTAGGTTTTGCACAATAAACGGGTTTGCAAATGAGGGGCCCGTTAGGAAATACAGAAAGAAATGCCGGCCGTCTACAACGCCAAAGAAGGCATAGGGGAATGGTTAGACTATTTTTTACCGTTTGTGACGTTAAATTACGTTTCTTAGAGGAATTGGTAAGGCATTCGAGATCTAATCGAAAGGCGTGGGTTCGGTCCCCACTCTGGGTGCGTGTTTTTCTTTCTTTTTTCTTACGTAATAATAATGAAAAAAATGTAACGTCACTAATGGTGAAAAATAGTCTAACCATTCCCTCATGCCTTCTTTGGTGTTGTAGACTGCCGGCATTTCTGTCTGTATTTCCTAACGAGCTGCTCATTTCCAAACCTGTTTAATGTTGAATGCTTAGCGAGGGCCTCGGTTCTGGCAGCCTTGATGTCATGTTAGCAAAAGAGGGTTTCTCTCCAGTTACCCGCTTATGACAGGCTGTAGACGTTCGCATCACGCCCAGGGGGTTGAAAAGAAGGTCCCCTTATCCCCGTGTAGTCTGAGTGGCGCTGGCTACCACCCTGAAGCGTCAGATACAGTTGTAGTAAATATAAATACCCCAGAAAGTGAAGGAGAACACAGTGCCCAGATAGCCGAATTGGTAAGGCATTCGAGATCTAATCAAAACGCGTGGGTTCAGTCGCCACTCTGGGCGCGTGTATTTTTTCTTTCTTTCTCACGGAATAATAATAAAAAATAATGTAACATCACTAACAGTAAAAGATAGTCTAACCATTCCCCTATGCCTTCTTTGGCATTGTAGACTACCGGCATTACTTCCCGTATATATAAATATATATATATATATATATATATATATATATATATATATATATATATATATTGTATGTATATTTATATATATATATACACACAAACATAGGTCAGCAGTCTACAACGCCAAAGGAGGCATAGGGGTGTGGTTAGGCTCTTTTCTTTTTCACTACGGTTAATGCAGTAAACATTTTTTAATATACAGAAGAAAGAAAGAAAGAAAAACACGCGCCCAGAGTGGGGACCGAACCCACCCCTTTCGATTACATGTCGAATGCCTTACCAATTCGGCTATCTGGGCGACTGTGTTCTCCTTCACTTTCTGGGCTATTTTTTATATTTACTAGTAGTGTATCTGACGCTTGAGGGTGGTGGCCATCGCCACTCTTACTACACTGGGAGAAGGGGACCTTCTTTTCAACCCCCGGGGCGTGACTAGAACGTCTACAGCCTGTCATGAGCGGGTAACTGGCGGGAAGCCCTCTTATGCTACCTAGGCATAAAGGCTGCCAGAACCGAGACCCTCGCTAGGCTTTCGCAGAATAATATAGTAAGGAAATGAGGGGCTCGTTGAAAAAATACAGAAACATAGGTCAGCAGTCTACAACGCCAAAGGAGGCATAGAGGTGTGGTTAGGCTCTTTTCTTTGTTCACTAAAGTTAATGAAGTAAAGATTTTTAATATACAGAAGAAAGAAAGAAAGAAAAACATGCGCCCAGAGTGGGCACCGAGCCCACGCCTTTCGATTACATATCGAATGCCTTACCAATTCGCCTATCTGGGCGACTGTGTTCTCCTTCACTTTCTGGGCTATTTTTTATATTTACTTGAAGTGTATCTGACGCTTGAGGGTGGTGGCCAGCGCCACTCTGACTACACGGGGAGAAGGGACCCTTCTTTTCAATCCCCGGGGCGTGACTAGAACGTCTACAGCCTGTCATGAGCGGGTAACTGGCGGGAAGCCCTCTTATGCTACCCAGGCATCAAGGCTGCCAGAACCGAGACCCTCGCTAGGCTTTCGCAGAATATTATAGTAAGGAAATGAGGGGCTCTTTGAAGAAATACAGAAACATAGGTCAGCAGTCTACAACGGCAAAAGAGGCATAGGGGTGTGGTTAGGCTCTTTTCTTTTTTCACTACGGTTAATGAAGTAAACATTTTTTTTAAATATACAGAAGAAAGAAAGAAAAAAAAAACAGGCATGGTAAGGCCTTCGACATGTAATCGAAAGGCGTGGGTTCGGGCCCCACTCTGGGCGTGTGTTTTTCTTTCTTCTGTATATTAAAAAAAGTGTTTACTTCATTAGCCGTAGTGAAAAAAGAAAAGAGCCTAACCACACCCCTATGCCTCCTTTGGCGTTGTAGACTGCTGACCTATGTTTCTGTATTTGTTCAACGAGCCCCTCATTTCCTTACTATATTATTCTGCGAAAGCCTAGCGAGGGTCTCGGTTCTGGCAGCCTTGATGCCTAGGTAGCATAAGAGGGCTTCCCGCCAGTTACCCGCTCATTACAGGCTGTAGACGTTCTAGTCACGCCCCGGGGGTTGAAAAGAAGGTCCCATTCTCCCCGTGTAGTCAGAGTGGCGCTGGCCACCACCCTCAAGCGTCAGATACACTTCTAGTAAATATAAAAAATAGCCTAGAAAGTGAAGGAGAACACAGTCGCCCAGATAGCCGAATTGGTAAGGCATTCGACATGTAATCGAAAGGTGTGGGTCCGGTCCCCACTCTGGGCGCGTGTTTTTCTTTTTTTCTTTCTTCTGTATATTGAAAAAAATATTTACTTCATTTACCCTAGTGAAAAAAGATAAGAGCCTAACCACACCCCTATGCCTCCTTTGGCGTTGTAGACTGCTGACCTAAGTTACTGTATTTCTTCAACGAGCCCCTCATTTACTTACTATATATATATATATATATATATAAATATATATATATATATATATATATATATATATATATATATATACATATATATATATTTTAGTGGGGTTTATTTAGACAGCCAAGGAACCGAGGGAATCAAGCGACGGAGGCTGAAGGAGCTCGAGCAGCCGAAGAAGCAGGGGCAGCGAGAACTGAACTCGATCACGCTGCGCATGCTGCGCGCTTGATGCGTGGGGATTGTCCGGGGGGATTGCCCTGCTTCAGCTTGAATTTCGGCCTGAGCTTTAGTCCCTTGACCCGGACCTCTCTTCTTCGTTACAATTGCCCCCGGGTGACAAGGAGCCATCCTGGCGACTGCATGGCGAGGGCGAGACGATGGGCTCGTGGTAGGGCTTCAAACGGTTGGCGTGAACAGTCTCGCGGCCACGGCGACGAAGGTCGTCAGATGGTGTGAGCGGCTCGACGACGTAGTTTACCGGTGATGCGCGCTCTATGATGCGATACAGGCCATGATATTTGGCGAGGATCTTCGAAGACAGGCCAGGCGTTGTGAGCGGTATCCATAACCAAACAAGAGATCCAGGGGGCAAAGAGGGCGGAGATGACCCACCAGGGTCATGTTGGTACTTGTGGCGACGTTGTTCACGGGACGTGAAGGCACGAGCTCACTGGCGACATTCTTCAGCGTGTCGCGCTATCTCAGAGACGGGCTTGCTTTCCGAGGCATCGGGGCTGTATGGGAATATGGCATCCATTGTTCATGAGGGCTCGCGTCCGTAAAGAAGGAAAAAGGGAGAAAACCCGGTGGTGGTCTGCGTTGCGGTATTATACGCGAAAGTCACGAATGGAAGCACCACGTGCCAGTTAGAGTGGTCGGAAGCTATGTACATAGCAAGCATGTCACCAAGCGTGCGATTGAATCGTTCCGTCAAACCATTTGTCTGCGGGTGGTAGGCAGTACATGTCCGGTGAACGATCTTGCATTCACTGAGGAGAGCTTCCAGAACTTCGGATAGAAATACTCGTCCTCTGTCGCTGAGAATCCCCTTGGGGAAACCATGACGTAGGATGAAGTGACGAAGAAGGAACAGGGCGACGTCGCGTGCCGTAGCGCTGGGAAGCGCGGACGTTTCCGCGTAGCGCGTAAGATGGTCTACGGCGACGATAATCCACCTGTTCCCAGAAAGCGTGAATGGTAAAGGTCCGTAAAGGTCAATTCCAACCCGGTCAAAGGGGCGTGAAGGGCACGGTAGCGGTTGCAAGTCTGCTTCAGGCTTTGGATGGGGTTGCTTGCGTTAATGGCAGGCCTCACAGCCACGGATGTACTTGCGCACAAAACTATACATTCCCTTTCAGTAATACCGCTGACGAAGCCTAGCGTAAGTTTTCAAGACTCGAGCATGGGCGGATTGGGGGTCAGCGTGGAAAGCTGCACATATTTCGGCTCGTAGATGGCGTGGTATTACGAGCAGCCATTTCCTTCCGTCGGTCATATAGTTGCGACGGTATAGAAGTCCCTCCCGCACAGCGAAAAGAGCTGCTTGCCGTCGTAGTGCTCGAGGTTAGGAGGTGGCCGTCGGGGCCGTAAGGTACTTTATAATAGAAGAGACCCAAGGGTCTTGTTGCTGGTGAAGGGTCAGGTCAGTAAGCGTGAGCGCAGACACGATGGACTCCGGTGAATAGGGGCACGTCGTCGAATCTGGCAGAGGCGAGCGAGAGAGGGCATCGGCGTCAGAGTTTTTGCGCCCTGATCTGTAAACGACGCGAATGTCGTACTCTTGAATACGTAGGGCCCAACGTGCAAGCCATCCCGTGGGGTCTTTGAGAGACGACAACCAACATAGGGCGTGGTGGTCGGTAACAACGTCGAATGCGCGGCCGTATCAGTAAGGGCGGAATTTTGCCAAGGCCCAAACAATGGCCGAACACTCTCTTTCCGTTACGGAATAATTGGACTCCGCTTTCGTGAGGGTCCGGCTGGCATATGCAACGACGTATTCCGGGTAGCCAGACTTCCGCTGTGCGAGAACAGCCCCGAAGCCGACACCACTGGCGTCTGTGTGCACTTCGGTTGGGGCGCTGGGCTCGTAGTGGCGCAAAATGGGCGGTGATGTCAGCAAGAGCCGTAAAGTAGAAAAAGCCTCGTCACAGTCTGGCGACCACGAAGTTATTCCACTGTCGCTGCCGAGTGGTCTTGTTAGGGGCGCTATGATGGAAGCGAAATTTCGGACAAACCGGCGGAAATAAGAGCTGAGGCCAATGAAGCTGCGGAGGGCCTTGAGTTACGTCAGCTTGGGAAACTCCGCGACTGCTTGTAGCTTGTTCGGGTCAGGTAGAACACCCTCCTTGGACACCACATGGCCTAAGATTGTCAATTTTCCTGCCCCGAAACGACACTTTTTCAAGTTTAGCTGTAGTCCAGCGGCCGTCAGGCAGGTCAGAATTTGTTTGAGCCGGATGAGGTGTGTCTCAAAATCTGGAGAAAACACGACAACATCGTCTAAATAACAGAGACACGTGTTCCACTTGAGACCTCTTAAGATGTTGTCCATCATCCGTTCAAACGTTGCGGGCGCGTTGCAAAGGCCAAATGGCATTACATTAAACTCATATAAGCCGTCGGGAGTAACAAAGGCTGTTTTCGGTCGGTCAGATTCGGCCATCGAAACCTGCCAATAGCCGGATCGCAAATCTAATGAAGAGAAAAATTCCGCACCGTGAAAGCAGTCAAGGGCATCGTCAATGCGGGGAAAAGGGTGGACATCTTTGTGGGTCACCTTGTTAAGCCTCCGATAGTCAACGCAAAAACGTATGGAGCCGTCTTTTTTAGTGACGAGCACTACCGGCGATGACCACGGGCTTTGCGACGTTCGGATGACACCTCGCCGAAACATGTCTTCCACTTGCTCACCAATGACGCGGCGTTCAGATGGTGATACTCGATATGGACGCTGGCGCAAAGGTGGCTGTGCGCCAGTGTCGATGTGATGGGCGACTGTTGACGTACGGCCCAGGGCAGTTTGGTTCGAGTCAAAGGAAGAATGGAAGGCGCTTAGCAGTGCGAGCACTTGTGTGCGCTGCGTTAAGGTCAAGCTGCTGTGTTATGAAGAGGCGAAAGCGTCGGCCGGTAGCAGATGGGCATGGGAGGACGGAGTGGTGAGAGCGTTGATGTCCAGGGCAGATGTACTCAATTCGGCACCGTCGAAGTAGAGAATGGAGGCTATGGGTTCAATATTGCCGAGGGATTCGCCGAACAGCAAACTTAAAGGGCAGGGGGTCGGATTCGTAATCCACACTGACGTGCCGCCAGACTGGAGCTCCAAAACAGCGAAAGGAAGGGGTAGGTTTTTCCGGCGGAGGAATACTTCGGAAGGAGTAAACAGAACCGTGTCATCGGAGGTAGAGTAGCAAGACAGAGGTACAAGACTAGAGCTGTACGGCGGAATATGAGCGTCTTCGGAGATGATGATTTTGTCGCTGGAAGCGGACCAACCGGAAACATTGAACAAAGTCTCATCATATTGAGCAGATAACTCGACCTCGCACGGGCACAATCGACGATCGCGTGATGGCGAGACAGGAAATCCCAGCCCAGGATAATGTCGTGGGAACACGAGGCCAGGACGATTAGCTCAATGGGGTAAATGGCGTCCTGAATAACTACACGGGCTGTACACGTCGCATAATGTTCGATTTTTTGAGCACTTGCGGTACGAAGCAAAAGTCCTGTGAGGGGTGTGGTAACTTTTTTCAATAAGCGACAAAGTTTTTCACTTATGACAGAAATAGTGGCTCCTGTATCTACGAGGGCGACTGTGCGTATACCGTCAATTGTTACGTCGATGACATTTCTTGGGGGCTATCGAGGTCTTGTGCATTTCGATGAGTGCGCAGTTCGTGCCTCGTGAACTGCGCACGTTAGTTTCTCTCTTGGACATCTTCGGAGCGGCGACGCATGGGCGACAGTGAGCGGCGGCATGGTGACTGTGAACGGCGGCTGGCGTCAACGGCACGATTGGGCGGAAACTGATCAGGAGTTGGACCAGGATGTGCGCCACGACGAAGCGGCGGCGGCTCATACATCGACATGGGATAGGGTGAGTAGGCAGCTGCACGAAGTGCGTCGGGACGAGATAGTGGCATACGGCGGCAATAACGTGCGACATGGCCCGGTATGCGGCAGGCGAAGCAGATAGGCCGGTTGTCAGGTGTTCGCCAAGGAGTGGTGACTGGCGGCGTCATGTGAGATGGGGGCGGAGAAAACGTTGGCCCCAGACGACGAAATGCGGGGAACTGGCGTGGAGCTCGGGCCGCTAATTGAGCGTACGTGAGCGGTGCGGCGTCTTCAGCAGAAAGTTCAGACGTCGGAAGCGCTTCGGCGATTTGCTCCTTAATAACAGTTTGAAGAGCAGGAGCTAGAGATGATGACGTCTCCTGAACGTGGGGCACGCAAGATATTTGGCGCGCCACGTCTTCGCGCACAAAATCTTGTATTTTTGCCCAAAGGGACGGGCTTTCCGAAGGGAGAGCGAGGCCCGACACGGTATTCACTGGTCCCAAAGAGTGACGAGCCCCGACCCGGCGCTGCGCAGTTCGTCATAGCTTTGGCATAAACTTATAACTTGACTCACCGTGGTCGGATCTTTCGCAATGAGCATCTGAAAAGCACCGTCGTCGATGCCTTTCAAGATGTGCCGGATCTTCTCGGCGTCAGTCATTGCAGGGTCGACCCACCTACACAAAACCACGACGTCTTCGATGTAGCTGGTGAAAGTTTCTCCCAGCTGCTGGGCTCGTCCGCGAAGGTGCTGTTCGGCGAGAATTTTCCGCACGGCAGGGCGATCAAAAGCTTCCATAAAGCGCGTTTTGAAGTCCGTCCAGGTATGAATGTCGGTCTTGTTATTGTTGTACAACAGCTCTGCGACCTTCTCGAGGGAAAAACTCACGTTGTTGAGTTTCATCGGGTCGTCCCATCTGTTGTAGTTGCTGATGCGCTCGTATGACGAAAGCCAATCGTCAGCGTCCTAGTCGCCAGTGCCGGTGAACTTGGCAGGATCCCGCTCCCGGAGCGCGCCAGAGCAGATCACAGGCGAGGGCGTCGGCTGCGGTTGAGTGGCGTTGTCGTTACCGGGCATGGTTGGGGTTGGAAGCCGCCCATTTCGAAGTTCCAGGGTGATGGGAGGTGAGCTCGAACCCGCACACTCCACCAAAATGTAGTGGGGTTTATTTAGACAGCCAAGGAACCGAGTGGATCAAGCGACGGAGGCTGAAGGAGCTCGAGCAGCCGAAGAAGCAGGGGCAGCCAGAACTGAAATCGATCACGCTGGGCATGCTGCGCGCTTGATGCGTGGCGATTGTCCGTGGGGATTGCCCTGCTTCAGCTTGAATTTCGGCATGAGCTTTAGTCCCTTGACCCGGACCTCTCTTCTTCGTTACAATATATATATATATAGATGTATATTTATTTACAGGAAATGAGGGGCTTGTTGAAAATAAGACAGAAAAGGAGTTGGCAGTCAAGAATACCTTGGAAAGCAGAGGGGAGGATGTGGTAGGCCATTCAAACAGCTAAAAAATTTGGAAAGAAAGAAAGTGGAGAAAAGATTCCAACCAGTTGGGATCCGAACCCACGAACTCCAGAGTACTGGTGTGGTGCGATAACTACTACGATACTGGCGGGGTGATTTCCTCCTCTACTTTCTTGGGTATTTATGCAAAAGTATTTTTGTTTCCTGTGCTTGGGGGTGGTAGCCAGTGCCACCCGCACTACTCGGGGTGAAGGGGACCTTCTTTTTAACCACCTGGCCGTGACACGATTGTCTATGACATGGCGAGACTAGACAACCATCTTTGAACAATCTTAAGCTCCCTCTTCCCCCAAGACTGCCCGAGCAGAGGCCCTCGGTATGCATGTAGCGAATAAGAATAGGAAATGAGCGTCTCATGGAAATAAGACAGAAAGAAGGGTTCGCAGTCAAGAAAACCTCGAAAAAAAAGAAAGGATGTGCTACGTCATTGAAACAAATAAACTATTTGGAAAGAAAGAAAACAGAGAAAAAAATGCCCGCCATTTGGGATGCTAACCCATGACCTCCTAAACACCGGCTTTGTGCAATGACAACTACGCTACCTGCGAGGCTATTTTTCCTCCCCTTTCTGGGGTATTTACGTTAAGGTATTTTTGTTTCCTGCACTTGGGGGTGGTAGCCAACGCCACGCGGACTATTCGGGGTGGAGGGGACTTTCTTTGAACCCCTGGACCTAGCCTGGAGCGTCTACGACACGTCCAGAGTGGACGACTAGTGTTGAAACCTCTTAAGCTCCCTCTTGCACCAAAAATGTCAGAACAAAGGTCCTTCCAGAGCATGTAGCGAATAAGAATAGGAAACGAGGGGCTCGTGGAAATGAGACAGAAATTAGGCTTGGCAGTCAAGAAAACCTCGCAAAGCAAGGGGGAGGATGTGGTAGGTCATTGAAACAGCTACACGATTTGGAAGGAAAGAAAGAAAGTGGAGAAAACATACCCGCCGGGTGGGATCCGAACCCACGACCTGCATAATACTTTTATTTTGCGATGACCACTAGGCTACAGGCGGGGCCTTTTTTCCCTGCGCTTTCTGGGGTATTTACGTTATGGTATTTTTGTTTCCTACACTTCGGGGAGGTAGCTATTGCCACTTGTACTACTTGGGGTGCAGAGGACTTCTTTTACAACCCCGGGAAATGGCTCGAGTGCGTATGACATGTCGAGAGTGGACGACCAGCGTTGAACGCTCTTAACCTCTCTTGTGCACCAAGACTGCCAGAGCAGAGGCCCAAGCTAAGCATGAAGTGAATCAGGATTGGAAATGAGGGGCTCGTTGAAATAAAACAAAAATAACGATTGGGAGTCATGAAAACCTCGGTAAGCAAAGGGGAGGATCTGGTAGGTCACTGAAACAGATAACGAATTTGAAAAGAAAGTGGAGAAAAGGTGGCGGCTGGGTCGGATGCGAACCCGCGACCTCCAGAATACCAGTCTTGTGCAATGACCACTACGCTGCCAGAACGACTATTTTACCATCCACATTCTGGGAAATTTATTCTAAGGTATTTTTGTTCCGTGCGCTTGGGCGTAGCAGCCAACCCCACTCGGACTAATCGGAGCGAAGGGGACCTTCTTTTTAACCTCCGAGCAGTGACTCGAGTGTCTACGACATGTCGAGTGTGGACGACCAGCGTCGAACCCTCTTAAGCTCCCTCATGGACCAAACTGCCAGAACAGTGACCCACGCTATGCATGTAGAGAATCAGAAGAGGAAATATGGGGCTCACTGAAATAAGGCAGAAGCAAGGGTCGGCAGTCAATAAAACCTCAGAAAGCAAACCCGAGGATTTGATAGGTCACTGAAATCGATAAACAATTCGGAAAGAAAGAAAGGTGAGAAAAATGTGCGCCGGGTGAGATGCGAACCCGCGACCTCCCGATTAGAGGCCTTGGGCAGTGACCACTACGCTAGCAGCGGGGCTATTTTCCCCTCCACTTTCTGGGGTATTTACGTTAAGGTATTCTTGTTTCCTTCAACTGGGGGTGGTAGCCAGCGAAAGTCGGGCTACTCAGGGTAAAGAGCACTTCTTTTTAACCCCCGGGCCGTGACTCGAGTGTCTACGACAAAAATTTACGACCAGCGTTGAACCCTCTGAAGCTTCCTCTTGCACTAATACTGCAAGAGCACAGGCCCTCGTTATGCATGTAACGAATCAGAATAGGGAATGAGGGGCTCCTTAAAATAGGACAGAAATAAGGGTTCCCAGTCAAGAAAACGTCGGTAAGTAAAGGGGAGGATGTGGTAGATCACTGAAACAGAAAAAAAATTGCAAAGAAAGTGCAGAAAAATTTTCCGCTGGGTGGGTTCTAAACCCACGACCTCCAGAATACCGGTCTTGCGTGATGACCAGTACGCTATCAGCGGAGCTATTTTCCCCTCAACTTTCTGGGGTATTTATGTGAAGGTAGGTTTGTTTCCTGTACTTGGGCGTGGTAGCTTGCTCTACTCGGACTAGTCCGGGTGAAGGGGCCCCGATTTTTAACACCCGGGCGGTGACTGGACTGTCCACAACATGACGAGCGCGCACGACCAGCGTTGAACCCTCTAAACCTCCCTCTTGCAACAAAACTGCCAGAGCAGAGGCCCTTCCTATACATGTACCGAATAAGAATAGGAAATGAGGGGCTCGTTGATACACGGCAGAAATAAGGGTTGACAATGAAGAAAACGTCGGAAAGCAAAAGGGAGGATGTAGTAGGGCATTGAAACAAATAAGGAAGGTGGAAAAAAACAAAGTGCCGAAAAATCCCCTCTGGGTGGGTTGCGAACCCACGACCTCTAGAATGCCTGTCTTGAGCAATGACCACCACGCTGTTAGACCGGCTGTTTTCCCCTCCACTTTCTGGGGTATTTATGTTAAGGTATTTGTGTTTTCTGCGCTTGGGGGTTGTAAAAGCGGCGTTCGAACTACTCGGTGTGAAGGGGACCTTTTTTTTAACTGCCCCCCCCCCCCGCCATGGCTCGAGTGTTTACGACAAGTTCAGAGTGGTCGACCATCGCCGAACCCTCATAAGTTCCCTATGGCACCAAGAATGTTAGAACAGAAGTCCTTGATACGCATTTAGCAAATAAGAATAGGAAATGAGGGGCTGGTTTTAATAGGACAAAAAAAGGTGTTGGCAAGCAAGAAAATCTCGGAAAACAAAGGGGAGGATATGCCAGGTGATTGAAAGAGATAAAGCATTTGGAAAGAAAAGGGCCCATCTCCCCGCGAGGGGCACTTCAGTAAATGCGTCGCATAGGGGGTGTGTGTATTGCGTTAACGTTTGGTGTTTGGGGAGTTGGTGGCAGTAAATGCGTTGTATCAGGAGCTTCTTGAAGTAGTTTTAATGACTCAATGATATAAGGCGCGTTCGTAGCATTTCATTCTCTGTCCGTTTTGTGGCGCAGTGGGAAGAGCACCATGTACCTGGCGTTCCGCCCACAGGTAGTGAATGCGTTGTATCAGCAGCTCGTTGACGTAGTTTAAATGAGTCAAGGATATAGGGCGCGTTCGTAGCCTTTCATACTGTGTCCGTTTTGTGGCGCAGTGGGTAGAGCACCATGTACCTTACGTTCCACCCACAGGGTCGTGGGATCGAAACCAGGCGCCGGTAAGTATTATTTTTATATATGTAGGGGGAGGGGTGCGGACCTGTTGTTGAGAGCGAGGAGGGTAGCGTGATGCGGGAGAGGAGGAGTGGGGGAGAGGGCGCACCTGGAACAGCTGTTGCGGACGCCGAGGCACGCCGACAACGCCGGGTGACACCTTGAGTTAAAGAAATGCTCTGCATTTAAAAAGTGGAGAGAAAATGCCCGCCGTATTTGATGCAAACCCACGACCTCCAGAATACCGGTCTTTTTGATGACCACTGTGCTACCAGCGGGGGGACTTTCCCCTCCACTTTCTATGGTATTTATGTTGAGGTATTTTTCTTTCCTGTGCTTGGGGGTGGTATCCACCATCACTCGGACTACTCGGGCTGAAGGGAAACTTTTTAAACCACAGGTCTTGACTGGAGCAGTCCGCGGCATCTTAGCCTTCAAACCAGCGTCCCGCCTAATTGTGGTCGTAGCGCCAAATCCTCCCCTGGCGAGCCTGGGCGGGCAAAAGTGAGTTGTAATTGCCATAGCAACGTCACCGCCATCTTGAGCTTGGAGGCGTACTAATTGTCATGGCAACACAGCGAGGAGGCGCGAAATGGGGTAGAGGGGGGGGCTGATGCTTTCCTCCCCCCGCTTCTTCCCGCCGCTCCGCTGCCGGCCCCGCTAGCCCCGCGCCGCCCGCTAGGCCTCGCCGAGACCGGCGCGCCTTCATGCAGGCGTAGGTACGCCGCTGGGAGAGTAAGACGGCAGCAGAAATCGCACTTCAACACTTTATTCATGTTACGAAAATAGGACCGAGCACAAACGCAACGTGCCGTGATAAGCACTCATGTTCGACACGGCATAGCAAATGTTGACATCGAACACGGTACACTTAGTTGTACAGCTCACGACACCGGCGCTATCGTTCAGATTAAATTCACGCTTTACGAACGAGTGTCTCACCTTTTGCTAACACGAAGCAAAATCACTTCTTGCTGCGCTTCATTCCTGTGCGCGGGGCATATAACCGCTCTTGTGTGGTCTTCAGAACGCTGTCACGATATTTCCGCTATGCTACGACTCGCACGCGAGCCCTGCGGCTTCTCTCGCGCACCGGCGCCGCTGTTCCTCCGGCAGCTGCGGCGACCGTTACCCCTCTGTCGCGCATGCGCGCCTAAAGTCGCACCGGGAAGAGGTAGAGTGGGAAAAACAGTGAGAGAAGGAGGAGTGTTTTGCTTGCCCCGCGCCGCTGCGACTTGGAGCGCGTAAATCAAAGAGGAACTAGAAAAAAGTCACCTCGGACTGACTCGAGTGTCTACGTCACGTCCAGAGCGGTCGACCAGCGTTGAAGCCTCCTAAGCTCCCTATGGCACCCAGACCTCCACAAAAGAGGAACCTCGCTATGCATGTAGGAAATTCCGAATAGAAAATGAGAGGCTTGTTGGAAGAAGGTAAAAATAAGGGCTGGCAGTCAAGAAAACCTCGGAAAGCAAAGGAGAGGATGTGGCAGCTCATTGAAACAAAGAATTTGGAAAAAAAGAAAGTGTTAAGGACTAGCGTTCATCTCGGGCACCCAGGTTTACACTGTGCCAGAGATGAACCCTGATGCCTTGAAAAACACAAGTCTCCTTGCTAGAACGTTGGCAGTGGTCTGAGGCCAGTCCCTCATCCAAAGTTATATTTCTATCTTCTATCTTTCTTTCCCTATATATATATATATAAATAAATATATATATATATATATATATATATATATATATATATATATATATATATATATATATATATATATATATATATATATATATTGTAGCAAGGATAACGAGCAGCTCTTAACGCCATCAGCTTATCCGGGTTATGCGCGCAAGCTGGTAGCGGTGGAAGAAGTAGTACGGCTGAAGGTGCTTGGCGCGTGTGTTCGGCCATCGTCGGTACGCTTGTACCTGCGCTCGCCTTGCTTCTGCTCCTGCCAATAAACAACGTTCGGTCTACTACCGGAGGGTCAACTATATCCCTTACAAGTGGTGGAGGTCAGGTGTTTCGGTCCCATCCTGGAGCTACGCAACCGAACGCTATCCACGATGAACCACGAATCCGTCCAGCAGCCTTCGTCGGCGGCACCAACCGTCATCTGCTCGGGCGCACTGCGCGAGCGGGATCCACCCAAGTTCAAAAGAACCGACGGAAATGATTCTGCGGACTGGCTTTCCATGTTCGAACGTGTGAGTAACCACAACCGATGGGATGACAAGAACAAATTGATCAATGTCGTTTTCTCTCTCACCGGCCTCGCGGAGACGTGGTGGAATAATAACGAATCCCGCAACAAGACCTGGTCCTCCTTCCGCTGTAACTTCATGGAAGTCTTCGGGCGCCCTTCGTTGAGGAAGCTTCAAGCCGAGCAGCGCTTACGTGTGCGAGGAGAGCAGGCTGGGGAGACGTTCACTAGCTATATAGAGGATGTCATCGACCTGTGCAAACGCGTCGAATCCCTCCATGGCAGAAACAGAGAAGGTCCGACACATCTTAAAGGGAGTCGATGACGACGCCTTCCAGATGTTACTATCCAAGGACCCCCGAACTGTCGTTGACGTCGTCCGCCTTTGCCAGAGTTTCGACGACCTGCGCAAGCAGCGAGCCCTCGCACGGCAGGCTTGTGCTCGGGAGCAGCCCGTATCAAGTGTGGAGGCAGTATATGGAGGGGACCCTGCGCTGTTTGCGCGAATCAAAGATTTCATTCGGGAAGAGGTGGCCCGCCAAGTCTCTCTCCTGCCCTACATCTCAGACCCGCCTTCCACCCTGGCGCCTTCGCTTCAGAATGTCATCAAGGAAGAGGTCGCTGAGGCACTACCATCGGCTCAGCATAACCTGCCCGTAGCTGCGCCCCTGACTTACGCCTCGGTAGCAGGACGGCTATCGCACCAGCCTGCTTCGTTCTCCCGCCGACCTGTTGTATGCCCACCTGCCGCTTCCTTTCCTGCCGCTTCCTTTCCATCAGCGCCCCGTGATCCAGCTTCATTACCAGCACGACCGCCGATAAGCCCGGTGAGCAGTCCCCAGCTAACGGGTGCGTGGCGCACGCAGGACAATCGTCGGATTTGTTTTGCATGTGGCACGCTAGGGCATGTCGCTCGCTACTGTCGCCGCCGCATATTGCCGCCCGTCGCCAGCTATCCCCAGGCGCCTTTTTACGCCACCCCTTACTTTTCGCCGTATGCCGCTCAACCAGCGCCGTACAATTTGCCCCCTGAGCCGACTGACCGTCCAACTTTCGCTGGCCGCCGTTCAGCTTCTCCACGTCGCCGTTCGGTGTCTCCCATGCGTCGCCGCCCTACTAATGCCGAAGAGGAAAACTGAAAGCCGCAGTTCCGGAGGCAAGAACTGCGTCGCCATCGAATCCTAGAAGTCCTTATTTCTCGCCTAAAAATGTTATCGACGTAATTGTGGAAGGTGTCTCTACCATTGCTCTCATCGACACTGGAGCCGCTGTTTCGGTCATCCACGCCGAACCTCTGCGCTCTATTCGAAAAGTCATGACGCCCCTTTCAGGACTCTCGTTACGCACCGCCAGTTCACAGCCCATTAAGCCGCTAGCCGCTTGAACAGTTCGTGTCGTCATCCAGAACAATTCCTACACCATTGAATTCATCGTGCTGCCAGCTTGCTCTCACGACATCATCCTCGGGTGGGACTTTCTTGCCCACAATAACGCTATCATTAATTGTTCCGGTGCTGAAGTGGAGCTTTCTTCTGTTCTTTTCGACGGTTCCTGTAATGCCGCTACAAAATTACTCGTCGCTGAAGACACCGACGTCCCGCCTAGCTCCTCCGTCATCGTGCCCCTGTGCTGTACCTCTGTCCCCGACGCCATTGTTTTGTTTACGCCTTCTGTCATTTTCTTTCGCCGCAAATGCCTCCCACTACCTTCCGCCGTTTTGGCTGTGCGTGATGCCACCACCACTATGTTGGTGACCAATCTGTCAGCGACCCCGTGCGCTCTTCTACAGGGAAAAACACTTGGCTTCGCAGAGCTTGTAGATGCTCGTCTAGTTGTTGACGTACCAGGTGATCTTTCTCATGTTGAGATCAGTGAACTGAGTGCTTCTCCATGTTCGCCCGGGCTATTGCCATCCGATGCATTTGCCCACTGCATCAACGCCAATCTGGATGCAACCCAGCGAGAACGTATTACTTCATTGCTTTCGAAGTTTCGTTCTTCCTTTGATTGCACGCAAACCTCGCTGGGCCGCACGTCTACTGTTACTCACTCAGTCGACACAGGATCACATGCTCCACTTCGACAGCGCCCATATCGTGTGTCTCCGACAGAGCGGCGAACCATTGAAGACCACGTCACAGATATGCTTCAACGAGGTGTTATTCGCCCCTCGAAGAGTCCGTGGGCTTCACCAGTGGTTCTGGTTAAGAAGAAAGACGGCTCTATTTGGTTTTGCGTTGATTATTGCCGCTTGAATACCATCACAAGAAAAGACGTGTACCCTCTTCCGCGTATCGACGATCCGCTGGACTGTCTGCAGGGAGCGGAATTTTTCTCGTCACTCGACTGACGCTCCGGGTACTGGCAAGTTCCCGTGGCCGAGGCTGATCGCGCAAAGACGGCATTTGTAACCCCAGACGGCCTTTACGAATTTAACGTTATGCCGTTTGGGCTTTGCAACGCCCCCGCCACGTTCGAAAGAATGATGGACAGTCTCCTCCGTGGCCTCAAGTGGAAGACGTGCCTCTGTTACCTGGACGACGTAGTCGTTTTCTCCCCCGATTTCGAGACACACCTGATTCGCCTAGAACAAGTCCTTACTTGCCCCTCGAACGCTGGGCTGCAGCTAAACCTAAAAAAATGCCGCTTCGCCGCACGCAAGCTTACCATCCTGGGTCATGTCGTTTCCAAAGACGGCATCAGCCCCGACGCAACAAAGCTTCGAGCCGTTGCAGAGTTCCCGAAGCCGACCACACTGAAGGCACTTCGGAGCTTCATTGGCCTCTGTTCGTATTTTCGACGGTTTGTTCGCAACTTCGCGACCATCATTTCACCTCTTACCAAGCTACTCGGTAACGACAGCGGCATTTCTGCTTGGTCACCATCCTGCGACGAGGCGTTTGTGACACTGCGTCGTTTGTTGACATCCCCGCCTATATTACGGCATTTCGACCCTTCGGCCCCCACGGAAGTGCACACTGATGCGAGTGGGATTGGCCTCGGTGACGTGCTCGCTCAGCGGAAATCCGGCTGTGAGGAGTATGCTGTTGCGTACGCAAGTCGGGCACTGACGAAAGCAGAAACAAATTACTCCGTCACAGAGAAGGAATGTTTGGCCATAATATGGGCGCTTGGGAAGTCCCGCTTGTACTTGTATGGGCGCCCATTTGACGTGGTGACCGATCACCACGCGCTTTGTTGGCTCGCCTCCCTGAAGGATCCTTCAGGTCGTCTTGGGCGGTGGGCTCTTCACCTGCAAGAATATGATATCCGCGTGGTTTACTGTACCGGCCGTAAGCATTCGGATGCTGACGCACTCTCCCGCTTTCCAATCCCGGCTGACGTATCTCACCTTGCCACAGCGGACTGTAACTTGTCGTCGCTCAGTGTCACCAACATGACTGCCGAGCAGCGTAAGGACCCATGGATAGCTTCCATCATCGGCGTCCTGTCTGGTCCTTCGGCTACCGGCGCACCCAGAGCACTGCGGTGACAAGCCTCTCACTACCAACTGCGTGAAGAGCTCCTTTATAGTCGGAATTACAACTCGGACGGACGGAAGTGGCTTTTGGTTATCCCACGCCATCTGCGTGCCGACATCTGCTCTGCCTTTCATGCCGACCCGAGTTGCGCGCACGCTGGCGTCCTCAAAACGTACGAGCGACTACGCCTACGTTACTATTGGAGGGTCATGTATACCTACGTGCGGAAGTACGTGCGCTCATGTCCGGAGTGTCAGCATCGCAAATCACCGCCTATTCGCTCTACAGCCACGTTGCAACCACTACCGTGCCCCTCGAAACCCTTTGATCGCGTTGGAATTGATCTGTACGGGCCCCTGCCTTTAACGGCTGCCGGTAACCGGTGGATAATTGTAGCGGTCGACCACCTCACAAGGTACGCCGAAACAGCTGCCTTGCCGGCATCCACGGCTCGTGACGTCGCCAGTTTTCTTTTGCGTCACTTTGTACTTCGTCACGGAGCGCCTCGGGCACTTCTGAGTGATCGTGGCCGCGTTTTCCTATCGGACGTTGTGAAAGCCCTACTCGCCGAATGTCACGTGGTTCACCGCACGAGCTCCTCGTACCACCCGCAAACCAATGGGCTCACAGAGCGCTTCAACCGCACCCTGGGAGATATGCTATCAATGTACGTGTCGTCGGATCACTCCAATTGGGACCTCGTACTTCCGTTCATAACGTATGCATACAACACGGCTACGCAGACAACGACAGGATTCTCTCCGTTTTTCCTACTTTATGGACGCGAGCCGACCTGTACACTGGATACCATTCTGCCTTACAACCCTGACGCCACAGAATTTAAACCGGTTTCGCAACTAGCGCAGCAAGCCGAAGAGTGTCGCCAACTCGCACATTCCTTTACAACTGCAGACCAACAGCGCCAGAAGCATCGCCGTGACGATTTTACCACCCCTCCGACATTTGAACCCGGCTCACATGTCTGGCTTTGGGTGCCCTGCCCGACACCGGGTCTCTCCTCTAAACTTGTCGCCAAATATCATGGCCCTTACAAAGTCATCGCCCGCACTTCGCCCGTGAACTACATTGTGGAACCAGTCACCCCCTCCTCTGATCTTCGCCGCCGGGGGCGTGAAACAGTCCTCGTTCAACGACTGAAGCCCTACTACGACCCCCTGGTGTCGTCCTCACCCTAAGTCACCAGGATGGCTCCTTTTCACCGGGGGCGATTGTAGCAAGGATAACGAGCAGCTCTTAACGCCATCAGCTTATCCGGGTATGCGCCACATCAAGAAAGAGTGCCATGCGATCGTGGCCAATCTATGCACGACGGTATGCGCGCACGCTGGTAGCGGTGGAAGCAGAAGTACGGCTGAAGGTGCTTGGCGCGTGTGTTCGGCCATCGTCGGTACGCTTGTACCTGCGCTCGCCTTGCTTCTGCTCCTGCCAATAAACAACGTTCGGTCTACTACTGCAGGGTCAACTATATCCCTTACAATATAAATATATACGCCCACTGCACGGCAAAAGCCTCGCCCATTATTTTCCAAATACCCCGGTCTTGTGCCAACTGTGACTAATTTATTCCTACAAACGTCTTGATCTCATCCGCCCATCTAACATTCTGCCGCCCCCTGCTCCGGTGGCCTTCTCTAGGGATCCGGTCTGTTTCCCTTAATGACCTACGGTTATCTTGCCTGCGCATTCCATGCCCTGCCCACGTCTATTCCTTCTTCCTAATTTCTACTAGTATGTCCTTAACACGCGTTTGTTCCCTGACCCACTCCGCTCTCTTCTTGTCCCTTAAAGGGACACTGAAGTGATATGTAAACATTGCGGGGTAACTTGCAGAAATTGTAGTGTGGAGTCCCCAGGCCATGTTTCGACCACCCTGGGCGCGTTTACGCGATTTTATTTAGTAGAAAAATAATTCGAAAATGCTGTCCTCCTCTCTTTACACTCGCCCAATTTCTGCGGCGTTTTCGTGTGACGTCGAGAGGAGCCGAGCTCGCAATTGGCTGCGCTACTGCACGGCTCCCCGGCTTCAGACAGAGTCAGTCGGCCCAGCGTTTCGTCCGCCGGCCGCCGACGGGTCGTCGCAATTCGTTCGCTCAGTTGAAACGAAGCCAGGACACGTTTGTGAATGGAAGAATCTGCCTTTCCTTACTTGGTTAGTTTGTACACTGTATCTAGCTCCAAGTCAAGGTCGCTTCACACAAGCGCTGCACAAGCGCACATGCGACGCTTCGCCGACTGGTACGCCAGTAGGAAAATATAAGGCCTCTTGAAGGCGAGAGAGGAGTCAGCGAAGTCAATATAGGTACTAAGGAAATAAAATCAACTGATATTTTTAGCGTAAAGCGTAAAACTAGGGTGCGGGAAGCACTTTTTTGCGCTGAGCGAACAAGCACAGCGGTCAGCAGCACGACTACGCATCTGCGAACGCTTTTCCGTCTACGAAGTGCAATTTCTAGACGTGAGCTATTGTGGAAACTCGGGCGACGCTTACTGCACGAGCGCAATACCACAAATAGTCACCTAAGCTGCTTGAAATGCCAAAACTAAATAAAAGTGTAAACTGGCTGTACAATATATACCCTATATTACCAAGGCCAGCACAGCCCGGCCCGTGGCCGAGTGGCTTGGGGTTCTAGGTATGTCACCGCAAGTATTTTGCAAGTCACGAGTTCGAATCCCCGCGGGTACGTGCTTGTTTTTTATAAGTAAACTTGTTTGTTTTCCGCCGATGTTTTCTACTTTGAGTTCACCTATTTTTGGGCCGCAACGTTCATGGCTCCACGAACTAGTTCAAAGAACGCGCGCAGTCTGGCACTGGCGCGCTAGCGAGTTCTCGTTGGCGTGCTGTTGCCATAAGCACCGCCTGCTTGCAGGCAGTGGGCACAGGCCAGAATGAACAGACCCTTGGCCTGGTGCAAACACGCTTTTTACGATACAGGCATGTGGGAGGCAAGCTCGAAATATGGGGGAAAAGCGCATGACATTTGGGCGTCTGCGGGTACGCGGAAAGCGTTCATGTACTGCGTAGGACTCGGCTAGTGAATGCTACGATTCCAAGCCGTCCTGGGAGGCTTATCTTTATGCATTTTTACAGCTGACAACATGGCCCAAGCGCGGTACGATGATTGCTGAGGTATTGAGAATGCCCATCCAACAACGCCACCGGTTGTGTTTTACAGAACCGAAACCTAAACTTGTTTGGTTGCTCAACTTGGGCATCGTCCAATCACGGTGCCCGCTCCTTCTAACGTCACAGCTTTAGTTGGTGTGGCCGCCGCAAACCGCGCATGGTTGTTTTTCTTCTTTCGCGCTTTGTAAAATAATTACCGATTTGTCAACCGGATAAACGATGAAAAGTGTGCTAATTTGAGCCAGTCTACGCAGTGCAAGAAAAAACGAGAGCTTGACAAATTCACTTCAGTGTCCCTTTAATGTTACACCTATTATTTTCCGCCCCATTTCCCTCTGAGTCATTTTCAATTTAAGTTGAACCCTCTTTGTGAGCCTCCACGTATCTGCCTCGTAGGTGAATACCGGTAAGTTGCAGCTGTCATACACTTTTTTCTTCAGGGACAATTGTAGGCTGCTATTATTATCTGAGAATGTCTGCCATATCCACTCAACCTCATTATCATCCTTCGAATTAACTCTGCCTCATGGTTAGGATCCGGGGTCACAACTTGACCTAGTAGATATATTCTTTTACCACTTCCACTACCTCGCCCCCTATCCCAAACTGTTGTGTTGTCTGGAGAATATTGATCATTACTTTAGTTTTCTGCATAATATTCTAAGTTCTAGTCCGATCTTCAAGTGCGAGAATCATGCTTTCCAATTTGTCCCCGGAGTTACTTAGAAGGCGACGTCATCAGCAAATCTGCGGTTACTGAGGTATTCTCCATTAACCCTTACTCCCACCTGTTCCCAATCCAACGTTCTGAATACTTCTTGTAAGCATGATGTGAATAACATTGGAGAGATTGTGTCTCCTTGTCTGACACCCTTCCTGATACGCATTTTACTGCTCTCCCTATGGAGGATGATGGTAGCTGTAGACCCATTGTAGATATCCTCTAGTGTTCTTAGAAAATGCTCATCTACCCCCTCGTTCCGTAATGCATGAATGACTGCTAGGGTTTCGACCGAGTCAAATGCTTTCTCATATTCTATGAAGGCTATATATAGGGGTTCAGTATACTCAGCGCACTTCTCTATCACCTTATTGATCATGGGAATATGGTCCATTGTCGAATAACCTTTACGGAACCCTGCTTGTTCTTTAGGTTGACTGAAATCTAAGGTTGCAGAGATTCGGTTAGCGATTACCTTGGTAAATACCTTGTAGACGACTGACAGTAAGCTTATCGGCCTGTAATTTTTTCAGCTCCTTCATTTCACTTTTCATATGGATTAGGATAATGTTCGCGTTCTTCCAAGACTCCGGTACGCCTGCTAAATTCAGGCATTGCGTATACAGGTTTTCCAATTTTTCAAGTACAATTTTTTCTTCATCCTGCTGTTATCTGATCCTTATCAGATGCTTTGTCTTCTTAATTTCTTTCAAAGCATTCCTTACTTCATCGGTCGTTACTGGTGGGATGTTTATCTCCTCTAAACTACTTTCTCGTTCGGCATTATCCTGGATGTCCTGGCTACTGTACAGATCCTTATAGAACTCATCGGCCACTGTGACTATGTTAGCCCTGTTTGTGATGACATTGCCTTGCTTACCTTTGGGTGCATACATCTGATTTTTCCCACGCCAAGACGCCTGTTTACTGCTTTACGGCTACCTCAGTTCTTTAGAGCGTATTCGATCCTCTCACTAATATACTTCCTTATGGCTGCTGTCTTACAATTATTGATTATCTTCAAAAGCTCGGCAAGTTCTATTCGCTCAGCTGGGGTGGAGATTGTCATTGTTGGCCGTTTCCTAATTAGATCTTTTGTCTCCTGGGAAACTTTACCAGTATCCTTTCTAGCCATCGCGCCCCCGACTTCTACTGCACATTCCGTGATAATGCGTGAAATGTTGTCGCTGGCCTAATGTGTTGTAAGCTCGGCTTCCTTGGTCAGAGCAGAATATCGGTTCTGCAGTGCGATCCTGAATACTTCTACTTTACGCCTTACTGTTACCTCATTATTCGGCTTCTTTCGTACTTGCTTGTTGCGGTCCCTCCTCAACCGTAGCTTTATTCGTTATCTTACCATACGATGGTCACAACACCTTACCCTTCAGAGCACTTCCACATCCTTCACGACGTAAGGGTTATCGCAAAATAGGAAGTCTATTTCATTTTCATGGTCCCCATTTGGGCTCCTCCACGTCCACTTCCGGCTTTCCCTTTTACAGAAGAAGCTATTCATTATCCGTAGAATATTTCGTTCTGCAAACTCAACTAGTAGGTCCCCCCTGCTATTTTTACACCCCAGACCATAGTTCCCAACTGCCTTGTTTCCAGCCTGATTCTTGCCTACTTTAGCATTGAAATCTCCCATAACTACGGTATAGTGTGTTTTTAATTTAGCCATTGCCAATTCCACATCTTCATTGAAGTGTTCATCTACCCGGTTGTCATGGCTGGATGTGGGGGCATAGCCCTGTACCGCCTTGAGCTTGTACCTCTCATTTAGCCTACATAAAAGACCTGCTGCCCTTTCGTTAATGCTTCTATGTTGCCAGCTATGCTTTTATTAACTAGAAATCCCACGCCCAGTTCTCTTCTGTCCTCTAGAACACGGAAAAGAGGGTGACCATTTTTCACCACCGTAAAGGCTTCACCTGTTCTCCTAACCTCACTAAACCCTATGACATCCTATTTGATGCCGTTTAATTTCTTGAACAACACCTCTAGACTCGCTTCCCTAGATAAGGTTCTCGTGTTAAACGTTGCCAGGTTCTGATTCCAATGGCACCCTCTCCTGGTCCAGAGATTCTTAGCACCCAGTGCTGCGTCACAGGTCTGAACACTGCCGTAGTCAGTAGCTTCGACGTCACTGGAGACTGAGGGCCGTGGGTTAAATGGCGTATGCATGGGAGGTTGTGGCCGGTACTACACCGGGGTGGGCAATCCTTCTCTGGTGAGGGAGTGCGTTACCAGCAATGGTCACCGGTGTCAGGCCGCACCCCAATCTCCAAGTAAATTCCATATTTGCGCGGTTTTTTTTCCGGCACCGGGATTCGAGCAGCGGTCGTTTTACACGCGATGCGGATACTATACCTCTACTCTCTATTTCTACGCCAAAGCTGCACCGCACGGCGGTGCAGCGGAACATCAAAAGTTGCCCATGGGTACATATCGTAACAAAACATCCAGCTTATTTTCTTCCCGCCGCGGAGACTGAGCTGGCTCACGGAAGTCCATGCGAAGCGAATACGCTCGTGCTTTCTGAGTAGGCTTTTAAATGCACGTCAGGGGAAGAACGCGCTTTAGTAGTTTACGGATTAGAATTCCTTCGCGGAGAAGCCAGTTACCTACTAAGAAAGAGAAAAAAAAAAAGTTGCCCGGGAGCTCATGCCATAACGTTTTTCTCTAGACAGGCAGCGTATTTACTTCCCGCGGCGGAGACTTAGCTTGGTCCTGGGCGTTTGTGCGAATGCGAATGCGCTCGTGCTTTTTGAGTTGGCTTTTAAATACACGTCAGGGGATTAACTTGCTCTAGAAATTTCGGAATTAGAATTTCTTCGCGGAGGGGCCTGTTGGATAGTAGCGGGCGACGAAGAAGACAGAGCGGTCGAGCGGAGCGTGCACTACCATCGTCATCATTGTACATAACTGATTCATCGCTATTAAAGAGACCTTCGAACATGTCTCCCACGGCTTTGTTTCCTGGCGGTGCACCCGCAACAGGGTGGTCTTTTCCGCAACATTTGGTGCCGAATTCTAAGGGAAAACGAGCGGCTCCCACCGACGTGGGCAACGAGCGATGGCGACGAGGAGATTCTTCTAGAAACGTTCGCCCAAGCAACTTCGTTCTTCTCGGAACCGCACCCAGGGGGACAACGTGCGGACAGGGCTGTCTGCCAAGCGAGTAAGGAGGACTTTTTTGCTTAACTATGGACCGGCTGAAGGCGAAACGCGCTGCAAGGTGAGCCAAGCGAAAAAAAATCGACGGAGGCGACAGCGCTCATCGAGAGCGGCTGCTCTGGCCGGCTCGCACTCCGAAAGGTAGTGGACAAGCTCATGGCTAGCCGCGAGGAGCTAACCAAGAATGACGCCGAGGTCGAGGCCGCGGTTCCTATTGAGGAGCTGGAAAGGGAGCACGATTCGGCTGCGCGTTACAACGGCAAGACGCTTGAGGCTCTGACTCGGCTTACGTACTGGCTCGAGGAGCTCAGCGTGAGCGGCACGGCGCAACCTGCCCCCTCGGCTGCGATTAGCACGACACCGGCCCCAACGACGGTTCCATCCCAAATCTCTGGACCCCGTCTGCCCATGCTCACCATCTAGCTCTTTCATGGAGACGTGTTTGTAGCTGGACGTAGTTTTGGGAGCAATTCAACGGTGCAGTCCACACCAACCGGGCTCTCATCGCTACCGACAAGTTTTATTACCTCCGAAACTACCGGTCGGGTGAAGCAGCAGCTGCTTTCGCGGGGCTGCCAACAACGGAGGCCTGTTATGAAAGTGCCGTCCAGCTGCTGAAGGACTAGTTCGGCGCAAAGAGCCGTATTTTACAGCGGCATTTTCGAAACCTCCGCGAGCTATAAACCTGTGACGTCTCTCTCGGAGGACAAGGAGCTGCGCAGGCTTTATGACTGTGTTCAGCTGGATGTCCGCTGCCTGAACGTACTGGACGTTCCCACGAGCACCTTCTCGGCAATATAGTAACACGTTTTTCTGGATGCGCTGCCGAACGAAATTGTCTTGGCATTCTACCGCCATGGACGTCTTCAAGGTGATACGCATGGAGTGGTGCCTTCTGCTTCAGTAGATGCGACCAGCGCCACAACGTCTTGCCAGAAGCTAGAGCAGCTCTTGAGATACGTACGGATAGAGCTCGAAGCAAGGAAGCACGGTGTTCCAGTGACGTCCTACCGCGACGGCCGCGGTTACCACAAGAAGCGCGTGCCCTCGTCATCACTCCTGCACGCATCCCAAGGAACGAAGAAAAACCCCACTGCGTGTCTCTTCTGCCTCTCTAACAAACATGCGATTGAGGCATGCAGCGCTACAATAACCGTCGCAGAGAAGAAAAAACGACTATGTAGCGCTAGGCTCTGCTACCGATGCACTGTGACGGGCCATAGTGCGAACGAGGGCCGGCGGAAGGTTGTATGCGAGACATTTAAAGCAGGAATGCTTCGACGATGTGCGATCCCAATTTCCAAGCGAGGCGGAGCGACAAGCTGGACACGAAAATCTCTGCTGCACAAGGCCAGTGAAAGAAAAAGGTGCGTCTTCGACTGCCCTCACAAGCTGTCAACTTGACGAGGACGTGCACTGACACATTTTCCATTGCTAGATCATCGTCGGGGCCAACGAAGCGTCCTGTGTCAGAGGCATTTTCAATGGAGGAATTTAACGTACGTTCATGAGAGAAGATCTCGTAGCGAGGTTGGGATTGAAATTATTCAGAGAGACATGCCTCGCTGTAAACACTTTTGCGTCCGATGCACCTTTTCTTGCTAGGGTTTGCAAGGTCGTCCAGCTTTGCGTACGTAGCCAGTTTGATGCAAGCGAACACACCATCGAGGCAATAGCCATGCCGACAATCTGCCACGACATCTCTTCTACTACCATGGAATGCGTTTTCGCAGATCAGTTGCGGCGGCAAAGCTACGGCCTGGCAGACCAACTGACTATGCCTCGAGGATGTGGCTAGAAAGGCATCAGTCTACTGGCAGAATCGGACCAACTATGGAAATTTGTGAGCGGCGATATAATTCGCAGCACGGAGGTGCAAGGATTGGTTGCGGTCAAGACCAATCTTGGATGGACATTACAAGGTCCTGCTAAGAAAACAAGCTTCTTAGATGGAACATCTGAGGTCATGCTTTGTGTTATGCGCGTGCAAGCAGAAGCTACAGGAGGGGAGCACGACGTTCTGAAGTCCTTTTGGTCGCTCGACGCAATGGGTATAGCGCCAGATAAAGACGCTTGTGGCAGGGTAGACACATAGTCTGTTTTCAATGAAAAAATCACCAAGATTTGGACTCGGTGTAAAGTAGCCGTGCCTTGTAAAGAACCGGATAGCGAGCTGCTGCAAGGTAACTACGGCATAACACTAAACCGTTTACAAAATCTCATGCGACGCATCTTAAAGATCGTAGGTCTTCTCGGGAGATATGATTTTGCAATTCGTCAGTACATTGTATCCGGTCATGCTGAAGATGTACCTGACAAAGACTCGGTAGACAGGCATACCTACTACATGCCGCATAAAGCAGTAATCTGCGAGGACTGACTCACAACGAAGCTATCGATAGTCTTCGATGCGTCTTCGCACGCCAAAGGAGAAAGGTTGTTGAACGGCTTTCTGGAAAGCGGCCCAAACCTGAACCCGGACCTAATTCAAGTTATCGTTTGCTTCTGATAGTAGTTATTACTGATGACAGCAGACATCGAGAAGGCGTTCCTGCAGGTAGGGATCCTCAAAGATTGCCTGGACCTGTTCAGATTTTTGTGGTTTAAGGAAACACCTGCTGTTCCTTTCGACGAAGATGCCGTAGAGGTTTGGTGGATGACGAGAGTTCCTTTTGGATATACAGCAAGTTCATTCATTCTCACGGCTACTATAAAACATCACTTGAAGGCGCAAGTTGATCCTGACAAATGGAACGTAGGACAACTGCTTCTGAAGTAATTCAACGTAAACGACCTCCTCTTCAGCGCCGATGACTTGGAAACAGCGGCTACTGTTTACATATGCACAAGAGAGCTGATGGACGACGCTGGAATGTCTTTACGGTAATGGAGTACAAGCTGCAGGCAACTAGAGATGGTATTAGATTCCAACGAAGCTCATGCTTCTTTAAGAATTGCAGAGCTGGATCCCAGTAGAAATTTCTGGGAGAGGGTTGGTCAACGGAAACAGACACCTTCATCTATAACCCGGAAAACATTTTTAAGTTTCTTGGAAAACGCAAGGGACACCAAGCCTTTGTGCTTCACACCGTATCGCGGGTCTACGATCCGTTAGGGATTCTCGCACCGTATGTAGTCCGAGGAAAACTTCTCTTTCAGCAGTTATGGCTTATGAAGGTAGAGTGAGACGAAGAGCTTCCTGTTGATATTGCAGATAAGTGGCGTGACTGGAGAAACGATTGGATACGTAGGCCAAAGATCGAAGTTAACGAAGCATCAAGCACACAGTTACCGAACCACGTGACATGCCGCTACATGTTTTCGTCGATTCGAGCCTGAAAGCTTACCAACCTTGTGCGTATCTGCGGGTAGAAGATGCAAGTGGCAAAGTAACTAGCCCTCTAATAGCCAAGGACGCTTCAATCGCGTTCCTCGAAGAAACGTAACAAACAAGTGACGTGATCGCAGTCACCGATTTTGAACGCGCACCCAACGATACCTTCTAGCTTCCGCATCCTTTCGACGTCAATCCAGTGCTACCGCAAGAATAAAGGAACAAGTTATTGCCTTGGCTGCGTCGCTACAGCGAGTTTTTTCGTCGAACGCATAATTACGTCAGACACCTCTAACGAAGCACCGGGTAATAACCGAGGATAGAGCCTGACCTACCCGACAGTTACCGTATCGCCTCTCTTCAAACGAGTGCGAAGCCATCCGGACTCAAGTCGGGATGTATATATATATATATGTATATAAATATATCGCGAATCAGAAAATGGAAAAAGAGGGGCTCCGTGAAATAAGCCAGAAAATAAGGGTTGGCAGTCAAGAAAACCTCGGAAAGCAAAGGGAGGTTGTGGTGGGTCAAAGAAAGAGGTGAAGAATTTTTTGAGTCGAAAAGAAAGTGGTGAAAAAATGCCCGCCTGGTGGGATCCGAACCCACCACCTCCAGAATACTGGTCTGGTGCGATAACCACTACGCTACCGGCGGGGCTGTTTCCCCAGCACTTTCTCGGGTATTTATGTTAAGTAATTTTTGTTTCCTGCACTTGGGGGTGGTAGCCAGCGCCACTGGGACTACTGGGGGTGAAGGGGACCTTCTTTTTAACCCCGGGGCCGTGACTCGAGTGTCTACGACATGTCGAGAGTGGTCGACCAGCGTTGAACCCTCTTAAGCTCCCTTTGTCACCAAGACTGCCATAACAGAGGCCCTCGCTAAGCATGTAGCGAATCAGAAAATGGGAAATGAGGGGCTCCGTGAAATAAGACAGAAAAAAAGGGTTGGCAGTCAATAAAACCTCGGAAAGCAAAGGGAAGGTTTTCGACTAAAAAATTCTTCTCTTTCTATGACCCATCACAACCTCCCCTTTGCTTTCCGAGGTTTTCTTGACTGCCAACCCTTATTTTCTGTCTTATATAGATGTGTATATATATATATATATATATATATATATATATATATATATATATATATATATATATATATATATTTATATATATATATATATATATATATATATATATATATATATATATATATATATATACATCTATATATATACTGTATAAACATATAAAAAATCCACGGTGTCTGTTTGCGCGAGTCGAACCCATATATTCGGCACAGCTCGCGCAATTTTCTGCCTTCTTTTATATAGCTAGGCACATTCCCAAAAATCTTGATACAATGAAGCGACGAATATTTGCGCTTTTTTCGTAAATAACTCCTACATCTTTACTATATGGTAATATGAATGGTAGGTTGAATATGTTTAATATGGTGTGAAATACACCACCGCAGATTAAATACCTCCCGTATAAAAGTTTCTGTCGAGTTTATTGCCTCTAACCCCATCAAACTCATTTCTTTTACTTTGTTTTTCATATTTGAAACCTTTCAATTCAGGGTATTCGGATTTTTTTTCAGGTATTTAGCTATATGCAATTGCAGATGTATGCGCAAACATCATTCGGTAAATGTTTCTATAGTGAGTAAAAACACTTACCTGCTACTCCCGAGGTGAAGCCTTCTTTGTAACGCTTAACCATATCTCGCCTGCAGAAATCATAAACCAATGAAATAAATAATATAAACTACCAATCTACTCGCAACAGTTGTTTTAACTATTTTTCGGGGGATCCTTTCTTATTCAGTTTTTATAATTGCTGTTCCTCCTTTATGATGCGTAAAAACAACCTTCGCAAAGTGCTACGCAGTTTTAAATATTACTAGTGAGTAAGCAGCAAAGCATAGCAGCAGATATTTTTCTTGAGAACTTCGGATTTTTTGGCCATGTCAGTTTTCTAAATAGGTTCCTGTTTTATTGTGAATAAAGTTACCTGAGATGGCTATTACTACTTCTTAATTACAAGCGTTCCCAGATTTGTGCGATAAAAGCGTTCTGGAGAAAAAAAGATCTATAAATCTTCATAAAACGTTTCATCATCATCATCATCACTAGCCTATCTACGCCCACTGCAGGGCAAAGGCCTCTCCCATTATTCTCCAATTAGCTCGGTCCTTTGCCAACTGTGACCAATTTATCCCCGCCAACTTCTTGATCTCATCGGCCCATCTAACTTTCTGCCGTGCCCTGCAACGCTTGCCTTCTCTAGGGATGCACTCTGTTACCCTTAATGACCACTGGTTATTTTGCCTTCGCATTACATGCCCTGCACACGTCCATTTCTTCTTTTAATTTCTACTAATATGTCTTTAACACCAGTTTGCTCCCTGACCCACTCCGCTCTCTGCTTCTCCCTTAATGTTACACCTATCAATTTCCGCTCCATTGCCCGCTGAGTCGCTCTCAATTTAAGTTGAACTCTCTTAGTGAGCCTCCAAGTTTCTGCCCCGTAGGTGAGTACCGGTAAGATTCAGCTGTCATACACTTTCTTCTTCAGCGACAATGGCAGGCTGCTATTCATTATCTGAGAATGTCGGCCATATGCACCTCACCCCATTCTGATCCTTCTAATTATCTCTGCCTCATGGTTGGGATCTGGGGTCACAACTTGGCCTAAGTAGATATATTCGCTTACCACTTCTACTGCCTCGCCACCTATCTCACACTGCTGCGCTGTCCCGAGGTTATTGATCATTACTTTAGTTTTCTGTATATTAATTTTCAGGCCCACGGTTCTACTCTGTTCGCCCAGTGCGGAAAGCATGCTTTGCAATTCGTCCCCCGAGTTATTAAGCAAGGCAACGTCATCAGCAAACCTGAGGTTCCTGAGGTATTCTCCATTAACCCTTACTCCCACCTGTTCCCAATCCAACTTTCTGAATACTTCTTGTAAGCATGCTGTTAATAACATTGGAGAGATTGTGTCTCCTTGGCTGACACATTTCCTTATAGGTATTTTACTGCTCTCCGTATGGAGGATGATAGTAGCTGTAGACCCATTGTAGATATCGTCTAGTATTCTTACATAATGCTCATCTACCCCCTGGTTCCGTAATGCCTGAATGACTGCTAGGGTTTTGACGGAGTCAAATGCTTTCTCATAATCTCTGAAGGCTATAAATAGGGGTTCAGTACACTCAGCGCACTTCTCTGTCACCTGATTGATCGTGTGGATATGGTTCATTGTTGAATAACCTTTACGAAACCCTGCTTGTTCTTTAGGTTGACTGAATTCTAAGGTTGCAGAGATTCGGTTGGCGATTACCTTAGTAAATACCTTGTAGACGACTGACAGTAAGCTGATCGGCCTGTACTTTTCAAGTCCTTCATGCCGCCTTTCGTTATGGATTAAGATAATGTAAGCGTTCTTCCAAGATTCTGGTACCATTGCGTTTATTAGGCATTGCATATACAGGTTGTGGGGATCCTGACGCCCAAGCCATTGCGCGATCACTGGGTTTGTGGCGTTGCGTGGCGCTTTTCCCCTCTCTCCCCGAAATGCCGGCTCGTCTCGGCGCCACTGTGCACAGCCGAGCCGTCCTAAACTCCTGCCTGAGGTGAAGGCTGCAGTGGCGTTTCCGGCTATAAAACACTGTTACGCAGCGGGCGCTCCGCCCTGGTAGCGGAGCTAACCTCACCTCATTGGTCCGTTTGAACGATGCCCGAACCCGACTCTCGCCGGGACGCGAACGCGCGCCCTGCGCGGGGGTCCGTTCGGGGAGACGCTTCCAGGACGCCAAAGGCGTTGGCCGAAGGTATGTGACGCTTTCCTTACCAGCCGGCTGCAACTCTGTTGCGCCGGCGAAAGCCCACCAGCCCTTCCGGCTGCGGCCCGTGCCTAAGGCTGCCCCTGTTGCCCCTACGCTTGCATATAGTAAGGCCGTACCTATCACTCGACGATCACGCCGTGCGGTACGCGCCTGTGAGCGAATGGGCCCCCTCTTCCTCGCTGCTGCGAGCCGATCTGGCCAGCACGGCGATGCGCGCGCGCACAACGTGCACGCACCCCGGAATTTGCCCTGACCGAAAAGCCCACTGTCTTTGCGCCGACGAAGCGCGCACACTTGCGCGTGGCACCCCATCGCCCCTATCACCTAAAGGGAAGTGCGTACCGCTACTGTAAATTGTGTAATTAGGACTGTAAAATATGTGACTAGTACGTTAGTATAAAATAAACGTCTTCCCTCCGTACCCTGGGCATATTCCTTTGTCGCTCCCTTCTCCACCTGCCCAACAGAGGCGGTGTTAAGTTGGCGCGACGGCGTTTCAGTATCGTGAGCGTGCTCGAATAGCTCTAACCCGCGGTGGTTCCTCGCAGTGTGCATGAATGCCTGCCTTGTGCAATGCTAGGGTTATGAATATTGTGATTTAGAGAGACCGCAAACTGGCGCCCAACGTGGGGCCATTGGTTCATTAGCCTTTGGCCGCTAATTAGGCTGAGTACGCAACCGGAATCAGTCTTAACGCTTATCCGGTAGTGGTAGCTGCTACGGGGACGAGGCGACTGCCCCTCCGTACGCGAGTGTGCTTGCACCCCTCGTTAACAAAGACCCACGGGGGAGTGCGACGGTGCAACCGCGCCCCACTAGAGCGGCGGTATACCCATTCCGGTAGAAAGACCACAGCCGCCTCTCGGAGTAGTGAACGCGAGATTTATGCTCTTTGCCGTCCCCTGAGAGCAGAGCACGAACGTGGTAGTTGACGCGCTATCTCGTGCTTCGTATTTCATCGAGATTTATTGTCCAAGTGTGACTTTAGCTGGCGGCGCAAAAGCGTGTGCCCGTAAAGGAGGCAAAATTGACAGCCGTTGAGAGGAGGAAGAGGCCCAGAGTTGAGAAAGGGCGCGCGGACACCCTGCAGAGAGGGGCAGGCGCTTTTCGCGAACTCCATGCCGCCGGAAAACGGACGGGCCTCGGCTGTAAAATCCGGGGCAAGAAATGCCCGTTGCACGGAGGTCGTATTCAGCCGGAAAGAGCTTGTAGCCGGCCAGCAGAATGTCCCGTTTTGTCGCGGGATTTGCGACGGTCTCTGGGAGACAATTTTTTTTAGTTTGATTTTTTTTAGATGCCGAGACGCAGCTTGTCCTGCTGCGGGCGTGCGCCGGGATGCTACGTGTTTTGTAGCAGGCGCGGGATGGGGGCGGAAGTCAGCGTGTGTCGCCGACGCCCCGGGGGACTCATTTGTGCTGGTCGGTGAAAGACTCGTGCTGAAGTACGTAGCCACCGATAATGAGGCAATTGGCCCATTCAGTATCGGAACCCCCAGAGTTTGAGGTGCGCACTGCTGCGCTACGCTTATGACTAACCATTGGCCGATTATTTATGCCGCTCCAAAGTTTTCGATGAACTGAGACGCTCCGTGACCTGGCCCGGCACGAAGCGAGATAATTTCGCTGTTGCCGGTTATGCCATGTCTGTCCAACGGCGAGGGCGCAAGGTGGGAAGCCGCCTTGAATTGTGAAGCCATTTGACAGTATGCGTCCTTGGCAGGTAGTTGCTTGCGACTTGAAGGGACATTTGCCGAGAAGCAAGCAGAGCTATTACTTATACGGTGTCACGGGCTGACTATTTGGCGCTAGAGCATAGTGGCTCTGCGCGGTGATGACAAGGCACCCAGGCCTATTTAGGCTTCTCTCGGCCAGCTCATCAATATAACGTCACGAAGAGGTCACCTCAGTAATCATAGCACACTAAAGGGGCAGGTACTTTAGCCGCCCGTAGTGACCACTTCATTCAGTCTCAGTCAGCGCGGCCGCCCTGGCCGCCCCAGCCCATTCTGTGTGGTCAGTTTCCGCTACCCTCCAGCAAGTTGTAAGCAAACGTTTATCTTTTTGTTCGGTTTGTAAAAGTGTGCATGTTGCGGGGCGTTGTTTGTGCTATCGTGTTCCATTTTATGCCTGCTGAGGGCGAATGGTGTGTTTAGTACCCATTTGTTTGGGTGATTATTTTGTGTGCTCGCTTCAGCGCACTGCACTGCAGGATGGAGTTGTGTTGACCATTTGTACCATAGCGTGTAGCGGGAAGGCATTTTCTTTTGTTTTTTTACTTTTTGCATGGTTCTGTATGGTCCGAGTGTTTGGCTTGCTGAAGGCGTTAAGTGTTGCTTTTTTGCACGATGTAAAGTAGTGTCTCTTTTATACATTTTTTTTAGTTATTTGTTTCGGTACAGGAACTCTTCTTAGTCTGTGCATGTAGGACGAAGTATGTACTATGGTTCTTCTTATTTACTTCTACGTAGCGAAAAAAGCTAGTATTCTTTTCTTTTGGAGTTGCTTCTTTTGGAGGCGCGCGGTGTTGGCTGGAGAGAGCGTGGGGAAGTGGAAGCTCGGTCGGTCTTCGAGGACATCCCCCTGCTCCTCGCGCGCGGGGTTCGAGAAGTAATGGGCTTGTTTTGAAAGTGTCCGATTTCGGCCGGCCGCGGCCCCGGTGTTCGGGCTAGCAGCGCGTACTGGAGGCCGTTGCGTGAACTGTGTGAAGTTGGGAGAGCAGGCCAGACTTTGGGGGACCATATACTCAATGCCAACGGGAGGTTGTGTTTTCCTGGAAAACGCGGGCCGGTCGTATGCTACGAGTGGGGCGCACCGCGTTGTGGCAAAGGAACTTGGCCCCGGTGTCACGAACACTGTGACACGCACGTTGTGCGGGTATTCGTGAGTGCGTGTGGTGTGTGCTTCTGCCTGCATCAGCGAACCCAACGGTGCATTCCGCGAGTGGCTTCGGCTTCGTCCGGTGCGGGCCGCCGTCACGTGGTGTCTCGTGGGTGTGGTGGAGGGTCCGCAGGTGCCCGATTCTGGAACTTGACCGAGCCCGGAACAGTTACGCTGACTATGGGGGTTCAACGGCATGTAAGGCTGGCGAATGCAGCCGGGCTGCCCGGCACCGACGAGAGCGGGACTGGCGGCCAGTTGCGAGCTGCGGAAGAGGTGCCGTCTCTAGATGTGGACAATGTGGCACCATATCGGAACCGCACCATGCGTCATCGGCACCACGGCTGTCGTCCGGCAGCTGCCGCGCTCGCGCTGGGCGGCAGCCACCACCCGCGCCGCTCGTCGCTCTTTGGCGGGGTCCCCATCGAGTGCCACGCTGTGTCTACACCTGAGCAGCGCCATCGTGGTCATCATACCTGCCGGCTGGCTGCTCAAGCCGCATGTCCTTCTGGCTGGTACCCCCTTCGTGGAACTGTTATGTCGACGCAACGGTGAGGTCGTTCCGGCACTGGTGCCCACCATCTTCTGTTCTTGATTGACCACAACGGACGTTTCCCTAAAAAACTTTCGTCCTCCCAACCGCAGAACTTTGCACAAGCCCCGCGGAACCGCGTCTCCTGAATTTGTAAAAATATTTTCGTAGCTCAGCGTAGTTTCTAGCATGCCTGTGTCTTTTCTTTGGCCCTTTAGGACCGAACCCACGCCTTTCGTAGGCGTGGGTTCGGTTCCCACTCTGGGCGCGTGTTTTTCTTTCTTTCTTTCTCACGTAATTAATAAATAATAATAATATAATAATGTAACGTCACTAACGGTAAAAAAATAGTCTAACCATTCCCCTATGCCTTCTTTGGCGTTGTAGACTGCCGGCATTTCTTTCTGTATTTTCTAACGAGCCCCTCATTTCCAAACCCTATTATCGTGCGATATATATATATATATATATACAGGTGAGAAAATAAGGTAAGCAAAAAAAGAAGCACAATAAACGAAATTAAAAATAAAAAACTGAAGTGTACAGTAGTTTTGACTGGAGGACCAGTCTTCATCAGAGTAACCAGGCTGCATTCGATGTAACTCGCTGAACACTGGGCTACCAGCTGAGCGGCAGTAAACTTCAGCTTTAAAGGTTTACTCGTGTACATCTCAGCTTTCGAAATTCTATATATATAGAAAATATGTGTATATATATATATATATATATGTATATTTAATTTTGTGTCTGTGTATATAAGGCGTGCTTGCTGTTGGGAAACGTATCTATTCTTGAAAAACCACCGGAATTAAAATTATGGAAATACGCCAAGTTGGCTAACGTTCAGAGGGACTAAAAAAGCGAAGAATACTGATGGTAGCTAAAGCGAGGACAGACACGGCCATGTCAACACTGTAAAGTGTCTTCAAAGTGCAGTAGCGTTGAAGAATGAAGAAATATTGCGAACTAACAATTACATCAATTTTCCACATGTGTGCTTATTTACAGGTAGAATCAACAATTTATTTTATTCTGTCTTGGTGAAGCGGGTAATTGTTTTATTGCATTTCCCAATTACTTGCATTCAGCCCCGAAAAATCTTAGGTGCCGTTGAACGCACAGTATTCATAAATTTATTAGGCCATTTCGACAATGCATCAACCGGAAAAAATTGAAAGTAAAAGCTTACCAGCCGAGCCAGGGTGAAATTATTGGTATTGTAACGCTGGAGAAGCACTCTTCCTTTCAACTGTCTCTAAATACTTTCGTCTGCCTCTAAATCAATAAATGTTTGTGCAACAGAAAACTTTGGCGGGGCGTAAAACATTTTGCAAATACTGTAAAGGCAGTCTGCAGTCTTAAACATGGTTTATTCATTATTTTGCTGACCGAAGTGCAAAACAGTCCTTATTTGTATCTACACCGCGGACTCATTTTTGGAGATGCAGTAAATCCTTTATAGGATTACGTGCAAACAAACTCTCGGTATTGCATAAGCAAATTTGAGTTCGACAAATTTAAAGTATTTATTTGATGGTTAGAAGAAAACCACTGCCACCACCAACATCATCCCAAAAGAATTGAAAGCCGTAATTTCTGCAAGAAAGGGATGGATTTAGAGCAGTCAGGCTTGGAGGTACCTTGCTTGAACTTATACGAAAATTAGGAGACCTGATGTCAGAGACTCAACGTTATTCGGGGTTGTAACTACTTGTGGATGTCGCCATTGATTACAAAAAGAACCCAGCGGATGCAATGGCCGGCTTGGCAGTAAACTCACTCTTCGATTATTTCGAAAACAATCAACTATCTTTTACAACCTATTTGAGATTTCTGGGTCAGTACAAGAGGGAGTCGTATTTCCGAACACGCGCGTCTCTTGCGTCTCGTTATACAAAAAGAAGTTAAAAATGCAGTTTTTTCCATACCGACGAATTTATCTGGAATCGCAATGCAACTAAATATTATTCCTACGAACAGGTAACTGTGGTGCTAGTTTCGAACCCACCGAGTCCTAACACTGAAAATCAATGCAGGGTCACACAATTGAACACCCTATTTCCGTGGGCTCATGTTCTCGATTCCTTTACTTCACCTAATTTCTGTAGCATTCCTTAGGTGTACTATGGTACAATGCGTATCCTTTGTGAAAAGCAATTGTTTTGTATAAAAAGCAGCAGAAGCTCATCTTTATTTTTTTAAATGGTTAGACTCATCGGAAGGACTTGTGGCTTTGTTGACTGCGGCAGTTCAGTTGATTTTGTCGTAACGACCTACAAGGTAAAGCTTCCTCTTTCACAGGCTTGATCCTTTCTCCAATTTGTTCTTTACTGTCTTGGTAAAACAAAATAGCAAAATTGGAAGATGCGCACAAAAATGCCTCCTGCTTCTTGGGACAATGACGGTTGTTTTATGGTCATGGCAACAGTATTCGCCATGGCCAAACGGAGCCAGGCGCATTGCATTGATACGTGAGCACAAACATTTGTTCGAAGATTCACCCCTCAAATGCGCTATTTCTATGGACGGAGCATAAGGATTGCCAAAAGTGTTTCCTATGAACCATACATTCCTCTTTTGTAAATATGTCTAACGCAACAAGCACGACAGCAGACATATCCTTCTCCACGAACGTGGAAGACGCCACACTACTAAACGTCTATATACTCTATTACAGTCATCTTTACATCTTCGTAATTCCACAAAAAATAACCCGCAGATTTTTTTTCCGTTTGGATTTCAAACATAGTGCCTGGTGGCTTCCGAAAGACAACTCAAGCAGAGGCACATGCAAATACTACGCAGATTGGGGTTCACATGTCAGTGCTGTTAATTTCTGAGAGACTCGAAATGTTTTATGTCAGTGCAATATTGCTCCACATTTTGGAAGCCAAAACCCGCTTCCATGTTCGACCCAATCGGCGCATGCGAAGTTACGTAGCGCACCATCAACGACGTCCAATAGCTGTGACCAAGCTGACTTCACTTCACCCACCGAAATACCTCATATTGCTTAGAGACTCACCTTGGCTTTACTCGCGCTGAAACTGCCCACCACAGTGTCTGTGTTTCTGCAAACTCCCGCGCTGCCTCCTCGACGACGCTTCGACGAAGGGGTACCAGCAGCATGCGCAAATCGTACACTAAGCCGTCAAAGAGCTCGGACGAGACGAGACGGTACGACGCCTGAACGCCAAGTACCTCACTAGCACCCCCGGGGAACAACAAGACGGCTACGCCGGCGAAGCCAACCCCGAGCTCGATAGGGACATCGAGGAATGGGAGGTACGAGTGGTGCTGCAATCCATCAACTGCAAGTCGGCGGCCGGCCCCAACCGCGTCACAAACAAGGTGCTGCGAAACCTCGGAGACGCAGCTATCACGTCACTTACGAAATTCTACAACGAGCGCAGGTGGGCGGGCCGGCTACCGAAGCAGTGGAAGACAGCTCGGACCATCCTCATTCCGAAACCGGGCAAGCCCATGAACATCGACAACCTCCGACCAATATCGCTGACGTCGTGCGTCGGCAAGGTGTTGGAACACGTGCTCAACAACCGCTGGCAAAGGTACCTCGAGACACAGGGCCTGTATCCAACTCCATGATGGGCTTCAGGGTGCAATTGAGTACGCAACACGCCATGATCCAACTCTACCAAGCCATCAACGACAAGTCGGAACGCACCCCAGATGCAAAGGTAGTACTTGGCCTAGACCTTCAGGGCGCATTCGATAACGTTAAACACTTCGCCATCCTGGCCCAAGTGTAACGCCTCAACCTCGGGAAACGGTCCTATGACTACCATCACTACCATCACTAGCCTATCTACGCCCACTGCAGGGCAAAGGCCTCTCCCATTATTCTCCAATTACCTCGGTCATGTGCCAACTGTGACCAATTTATCCCCGCAAACTCCTTGATCTCATCTCCCCATCTAACTTTCTGCGCCCCCTGCAACGCTTGCCTTCTCTAGGGATCCACTCTGTTACCCTTAATGACCAGTGGTTATCTTGCCTTCGCACAACATGCCCTGCCCACGTCCATTTCTTCTTCTTAATTTCTACTAATATGTCTTTAACACCAGTTTGCTCCCTGACCCACTCCGCTTTCTTCTTGTCCCTTAATGTTACACCTATCATTTTCCGCTCCATTGCCCGCTGAGTCCTTCTCAATTTAAGTTGAACCCTCTTAGGGAGCCTCCAAGTTTCTGCCCCGTAGGTGAGTACCGGCAAGATGCAGCTGTCATACACTTTCTTCTTCAGCGACAATGGTAGGCTGCTTTTCTTCATCTGAGAATGTTTGCCGTATGCACCCCACCCCATTCTGATCCTTCTCATTATCTCTGCCTCATGGTTGGTATTGGGGGTCACAACTTGGCCTAAGTAGATATATTCGCTTACTACTTCCACTGACTCGCCACCTATCTCAAACTGTTGTGATGTCCCGATGTTATTGATCATTGCTTTAGTTTTCTGCATATTAATTTTCGGCCGGTGGTTCTACTCTGGTCGCCCAGTGCGGAAAGCATGCTTTGCAATTCGTCCCCCGAGTTACTTAGCAAGGCAACGTCATCAGCAAATCTGCAGTTACTGAGGTATTCTCCATTAACCCTTACTCCCACCTGTTCCCAATCCAACGTTCTGAATACTTCTTGTAAGCATGATGTGGATAACGTTGGAGAGATTGTGTCTCCTTGTCTGACACCCTTCCTTATCCGCATTTTACTGCTCTCCCTATGGAGGATTATGGTAGCTGTAGACCCATTGTAGATATCCTCTAGTATTCTTAGAAAATGCTCATCTACACCCTCGTTCCTGGGTATGTACCTGGAGCCGAGTGGCAGCAATAAGACCACGGTGGATCGACTCCTCAGCAATATCGGCACGGCGGCGCGTCTCATCCGGCGCGTGACCACCAAACACCAAGGTATGCGATGGGCCAGCTTGTAATGACTGCTACAATCGTTCGCTGTAAGCCACGTGGCGTACGTAGGAGCGTATCACAGTTGGCTCACTCAAAAGCGCGATCGCATCAACTCCGCTATCCGCAAAGCGTACAAGACAGCCGTCGGTCTCCTACAAAGCACCAGCACCGACCGGCTGCTCCCCTAAGGGGTGCACAACACACTCGAGGAGATCAGCGAAGCGCAATGAACGGCGCAGCTCGAGCGGCTGCAAGCGACGCGGACGAGCCGGGCCATCCTGGCCAGGCTCGGCCTGCAACGATCACCGAAGGAGACGGCGCAAGCGGGGGACGTCCCATCGCTCCCACAAGAGACGCTACAATGACTCCGGGTCCTACCGCTACCCCGGAACATGCACCCCGGCCAACACCAGGACCGGCGGACAGCACGGGCACGGGCAATCACGGGTGTCCGCGCCACCGACACGGGCGCCAGGTACGTCGACGCCACGGCGTACCCGGGAATGCCCGGGACCTGCGTGGCGGTGGCGGTTCGAGCGACGACGGGCGAGGTGGTCAACGCCTGTAGCGCTCAAGTCAGGTCGGCGCGACAGGCGGAGGAGGCGGCGATCGTCCTGGCGCTCCAAGATCCCGGATGTACAACCATCATCAGTGACTCAAAGACAGCCATCAAAGGTTTCGCGCGGAACGCGGTGTGTTAAAGTGCAATGAAAATAGCGAAGTGCAGTGCAGTGTGCAGTGAAACGACGCCGGCCACCTACCTTTGGTGGTTCCCGGCGCACGTCGACATCAGCAACACCGGCAGCGGCCACCCCAACCGCAATGAGACGCCGGACGCCGCCGCGCGCGCACTCACCGACCGCGCGGCGGCAGGCCAGGGAACCCTGAGCAGGGGTCCCGGGCGCCGACCGAACTCGACTGTGGGTGACCGGGATGACGACGGGGCACCGGACCCCATCGTAACAAACAGTGAAGTGCTAGGGTGGTACCGGTACAACCGGCGCACTATGCCGTCGCCCCAGAAGGACCTCACGAGACACCAGGCAGTGCTGCTCTGGCAGTTACAGACAAATTCATCATAAACACCGGCACTGGCGCGCCACGTGTGTCCAGAAGTATACGCCAGTGAAAAGTGCAGTATGTGCGGTGCGGTGACAGCAACCCTAGCCCACATCATGTGGAATTGTGAAGTGCGACCGAGAGCGGCGGCGGACCCGTACGGGCCGCTGCCCGCTAGCATCACAAACGCCGTGAGGTCCGCAGACCTGGACACGCAGACAGCCGTCGTTCAGCAACTGGAGGCTGCTCTCTCACGGCAGAGGCGGGGGGAGACCCAGCGGGGGACCCCCGGGGGCAGGATGCCTCGGGGATCCGACGCGCGCCGAACCCGCGGACGCCGGCGCGGGGCTTTAGTCATCGGGACGCGATAACCGCGTGAGGCGGGGATACGCCCTGCGCGGCCCATATCTTACGCCTACCTCTGGGCCTCAATAAAGTGTTTCTCTCTCGCTGTTTCTGGAGACAGGCAAACCTAGTTATCCTACTACTCACACATTCGAAGGTACATCAAGATACATTGTGTACCTTTTAGAAGACCAGTGTGCAAACGTGCTTAAAAAATGGCGCTGCTTTTACTGGTGCTGCAAGTATGGAGAAACAGCAGTACTTGTGGCCCACCTCCCTGCGTCGGAGATGTGGTTGTTTCAGCTTACATAACTTTCCGATCTTGCCACTTAGTGTTGCTCATTTACTGGAATGCCTGGATAGCTTCCTCCACAGGACCTTACATCTCTCCCAATCCAAACCACCTTCGCGCGCGCTAGAAAGCGTGGCAACCGGGTTCGCGAAGGCTTCCTGTAGAGCCTAAACTCGACGCATCTGCTCCATACTTCAGGATTTAACGCACGTAAATTTAAGTGGAGAGCAACAAGAGAGATTTCACGCCCCCAACGCTTGTCAGAGAATTTTCGAAAGTCGAGACTGCGAGCCCAGGCGCTGCACTCGATGTGCAAGCTCGTACGCTCGGTACTTTGTCTTGGTAACTTTTAGCGAGCTTCTTACATGACGCAAGCACACCCGCTGGAATGGATGACACCAGGTGCTTTTCACGAGGTGCAAGCAACATGTACGCTCAGCCGTGCAGAGTTTTGTGATAACGCTCCATCGCCAAACTAAAAGCTTCAAGATATATGCTGTGTAAACAATTTGCAAACCCACATGGCCTGTTGAAATGAACACCCATGACGCGAGTGTGGCCATGGCCTAAATCTCAGCGGCTGTACAAAATCTCACAGTGCAGTCTACGGCACACCGTTTTTAATAAGGTAATTGGGTATCTCTAAAGCACTACTTCGTCTTAATCCCCCATTTGCTAACTAGAGAAATCGGGGCACAATTTGTAATCCTCAAGGCATTTAAAACTAGTCTTCATAACTATATTGACAAGTACAGAAAATATTGGTTTTAGGTACTATTGCACAACTGTATTCTTGCACATTGAGCTGCGCTGGCGTTTAAAACATGAGATTTTCACCCGCTGTGTGGGCAGTGCGGATGGTGAATTGGTCGCTCTGTGTGTATAATGACAGCGACAAACTCTTTTCTTTCATCCAGTGAGAGCTAAGAATGTTATGCTTCATCTTCAGCTGCCAAAAAACACTAAAAAAACCACCGCAGGCCTAATCACAAGACCTGTTCTACGGTTGCTAGTGTTCAATAAATTTTATCACGTTCTTCGCAATGAACCCCCGCTAATTTTTCTCAGCGGATGTGGCCAGCAGAATGTAAACATACCATCAAAAAATTTATTGGAGGGGCTGTGTACGCGGTACGCTGATGGGACAAAATTGGGCACCTTCAACATGGCTCCATTATACCCACAAATTCTTTCGCCTTAGGGAATTCCACATGTAAAAAACAGAATCTCAATGATTGTTTTAGATACTCCCATTCTGGGAGGCCCTTCATTTAACTGTTTTCGGAGGCACTGGGTAAAACAAAGTGGGTGTGTTCTTTCTTGTTCCGCGAAGCCCTCCAGGTGATTGATCCTTTTCAGATAACCGTGAAAGAAAACTGGCCTGGAAGTTCTTGTGTTTTTGATTTAAATAAACAGGCCGGGACGGGGGTAAAGGTTTTAATGTATGCACACGGTGTTACCAATTTGTAGTAGTTATTATACCTTAGCGATACGATAGTCTAGCCTTGTGTATTTTAGGGGGCTAGGAAAAAAGCTAACGTAGTTTAAAACGAAGACAGGCCTTATATGTTTTGTTTGCTTATCACAAAAAAAATTTAGTTGGTTGCTTTCTACAAGGTGGGTATTAAACGGCAAGCAAGTGTTCGTACACAAATTATGTTTTGGTGGTACATAATAATTGTATTTCCTCTATTAGTTACTACACTGAGGAAATGCAAATTTGCAACCCCTTGTATCTACAATTAGTAAATTTTCGGGTTTGTCCTACTGGAATGTGTGAAAGGGTTCTTCGACGCAGTATGAAAATATAATGCCTTTTGGATATCTGCATACTTTAGATATATTATATATAAGGTACTTTTAAGCTCTTACCCTAAACGGTAGTAACAAAAAACCAAAGAGGAAAACTTTGCATAGGGAACAAAATGTCTAAACACACAAAGATCATTGTAAAATATCATCTTACAAAGCCTACATTTATAACAAAATCAAAATTACTTTTATTTTATTTCGACGATTTCATTTATACAAGGTTTTCTTTGTCAAAATATATCAAAATCTCCGCTGAGCGCATTCTGTATCTGGGTGTACTGTTATGTTCTTCCCCGACACGCATTGATTTGCACTTTTTCTCGCAGAAGGCAAGTCTGTTACACCCACCAATATATCCACAAAAATTGCGCTAGGGGACATTTAGAGGGCAGGAGATTGAGTGTTTGTGTGTGCGTAAATCTTTCAAACCAAAAAATTTGTTTCCACTGTCACCCTAAATATTTTCCTAAATACAATAAAGTTCTCTGTCGGTGGAAGTTTTATTGGAAAAAATGGCCTATGGGCGGAGATAAAAAATTATAAAGAGCTCTCGCCGCCAATCGGTCTTTATGGCCACACATTAAAAGTCATAAAATATCATACAGCCAGCTAATAAATACTCGTTTAGGAGGGCTAAATATATAAATCATAAAATATTTTACGCGACTGTAGGAAGTTTTACGCTGTTTCAGATACACAATTACATATATTTAGCGTACTTCACTCATCCGAAGAAATATATATGTCTTCAGCTCTATACCACCCTCGCGTAAATCTCTTTTGGTCAGCTAGAGCCCTTTTTTGAGCTCAAGGGCTATAGAAGTATAACAATTCAGCTGTATTTCGTAGATTTTAGATAGAGTTTGCCTAATGTTAAAAAGAGGTAACCACAAAAGCTTCTGCGGCTGGTAATACAGCAATATATTGCGGACAACTTTAACACTTGTGGCCAGTTAGCAATATTTACCGAGATCATAAACTGTTGCACAGCGACTTTACAGAAACGAAGCCATAAATGCTTCCTCAGGTAGTTACATAGATATGTAAGGGTCCCAACGTCTAGCCGCTTTTTGAAATGTGTTAGGCCGTAAAGGTATAAAACGAGCAACCATCAAAACTCATTCCGCTAGTTTCCAAACAACCTATGACACCAGGCACATATACTCATGGCTTATCTACATCTTTTTTAGAAAAGATGGCGATGCCGAAGGTGACCAGACGGTTATATAAAACAGTTGTTCGATAACCTTATCACAGTGTATAACAACAATATTTAAAGTAAAATTGAATCAGGTACTTATTAGCGCTGAAATTGAGGTTGGAAATTTGGATAATGTGCGTCGTTAAATCTTGCAAATGACCGATGATCGAGGCTGGTACTTTCGGAACGACATTCTGCCAATCTTCGCTGCTGGGGGATTTAAAAATGGGGCTTCACAAAAAACTGCTCTCTCGAGAGCTAGCCAGATTTAAGGTGTGTTTCGCTGTGGACGCTACCTGCGTACCAGGCCAGGGATATGGTTGCGGTGACAGCTGGAACCATCCGCATTGCCACCCCCTGGAAGCCCAGGTAGAGATCATTCATGGAGTATTTGGGAACAACACGACAAACGCTGTCTAACATCAGACCAAAAAAGTTCATTTTGGACATTCGCCGAATTGGTAAAAAGGGTAGTTGACGCCCTGCTTCGGATACTGTTTTTGGGTATGTTCGTTTGAGAGTCCAATTTCTTGGTGATCTCGAATACGGAGAGAGAGAGAGCATAGTATTTCTTGATACTGGTGAGGTTAGCCTAGACGAGGCGACAAGCTTGCTACAGCAGTTGTATGAAAAAATAAATTGATCAAGAGATGATGATGATGACCGGAATGACGATGATGTTCTCGCTATTAGATTCCTGTTTAAAGAGTGTGATCGATTGCTGTGCTTTGCAGTAAAGACAATAAAACTTTTTCTCGCTCGAGATGCTCGCTTAGAGTGAGACGAAGGGCCTAACACGTCACTTAGAGTAGACCTCTAGACAGCTGAACACCCAAGGACGCTAAAAGATATGTCCTATCTTCTCTATATCTCGCACATTCACAAAATACGTGGTTCAATTCCTCCCGCAGGTCCTAAGGTTTGCAGAATTGGGAAGCGGCCTGCTTCAACTGAAAGAAAAAAGAACTTGTGTAGGCGACTTTTAGCAGCACCCTGGGAATAACCGCTTCTTGATTCCTGGACAGTCCATCAGGCATCCTAAATGTCCCGTGCGGGTCTATGGAATGAAGCTGCTCGTAATTTTCTGGCGCAACAACCCACATAGATCAGTGAAAATTTCGGGCACCTTCGTACGCAAGGGAAGAAGCAATTTGTCTGGAGAACGATAGCGGCATAACTGGCCCGTGCAGGTCAAGCACGATGGACACGGAGTGTCCGCCTTGACGTTCCCATTTATACCGCAGTGGGGAGGAATCCACTGAAGCTCTTGATGATGGTGTGCGTTTAGAGCTTGTAAGTGCAACACATTTATGTCAAGAACAAGCTGGTATTTCGGGAACAATTTTCAGCACTGAAATGCCGCCCCAGAATATATGAAGATTACCCACCGATGAGCTGGTTTCCCTAAGATATAGGCGAAATCAGCGCGCAGAGCGGCAAGTTTGGTGACCGTGGACGTCGTGTTGTGGATAGGCGTTGCGCTGAAGGCGGTACGGGAAGATGGAAACCAGATACCTATTGCCGACGAGGAGCTATCACAGATCCATCCGTGGATAGATGGCTGTGGGCGCTGTATATTTGGAAGATGAGTTTCAAAGCGAAGAACTTAAGTGCAGGGGTGGCGATATCCTCTTTGTGGTTAATGCCAGGCACTGCAGTTGTTTTTTCCATACGCGGGTGTATCCAAGGTGGCTGTAGCGACGTAGAATGGTGCTGGTAATGCAGACGCAGAAGGTCTCGCACTTCAGTCGACGAGCTGAGTGCTAATGGGTGACGTCTCTGCCGTGCTACAAATCGCACTTGACCACGAAGCAGCTCCTGCGCAACAAGAGCAATGGGTGCCAGTCGTCAACACTGCACCAATGTTCCTACCATGATTGTGGCCTTCGGAACTCCAAATACACACCCCCAGGCTTGCGCTTGCATGCTTTCTAGGAATCTCGCATGGCTTTAAGTACCGGAAGGCTGTAGCATAACAAGCCCACGCACATGACAACACACAGCCGAAGAAGAGATGGGACGTTAACTCCACCGGTGTTACTAGCTACCATGTGAAAGATGTTGGAGAAGAACGCAAGCATGTCTATTATATAGCGGACGTGTTTTGGAAGAAATATATAAAAAAGCTCTCATATAACCCAAGGGGGCTGATGTCTTTGCCACTGTAATATTCCTGCTCACCGCTGCAATATTTACAAATAATTTTCCCCTTAGTAGTAAGAACAGATATAGTTGTTCCGACAACTAAAACAAAATGTTGAAAGTCGATGTATTTTTAAGTATAACTAAAATCCAGTGAACAAGATAGAGGGTCCAGATATGTGTACGTTTTTCTGCAGTATTTGCTAGGATGCTGGACCCCACCAAAACAAGCATCTGCTCAATCAACCACATTTTGTCTCCTCGCTCCTTTCCGTGGACATGGCATGTGGCGTTGCTGTGTGCTGGAAAATCTGTCGTGTTGTGTGGCTCTGGAGCAGGTGACGTAACCGTGAGCCTTGGAATGCATGTTCCAATCGTTTTTATTGGGGTATATTAGCAAGCGTAGGCTGGCGGCAAAGGGGTGGTGATTGTTTTTTTTTTTATGTAAAGACGTGGTGAATAAAATTTCTTTTGGCAGCACCGGCAGCACCGTGCGCACGTCGTGACCGCTCCTCTGCAACTTTGCAGTGCACTTGGGCCCCGGATCCTGCTTCTGGCTAACGTCTACAATCACCGAATTCTACTGTGCTGCTCCGGAGTTTCTGCCTATTCCACCGTTCGTCGGTCGACATGCGGGGGCCTGGACTGCGCAAGCGCCAGGACAAGACGAGCTGCAGGTAAACCCCGGCCTTCAGCTAGGCAGTTATTTGGCAGCAGAGGCAGCACCATGCGCACATCGTGACCGCTCCTCTGCAACTTTGCAGGTAAATGCACTTGCTTATTTCGTGGACAATTTACTTTTTCCCACGTTTTTTTGCTGCTGCTGCCACTTCCACTGCTATATCTGTCGGTGTATGTTCTCTGCGACTTTGAAGTATGACACAAAACACTCCAATTCAATGGCAGACACATGCCCTTCGTGTGAAGCGGCTATTGCACTGAAAAAAGAATATGTACAGTGCGGTGGATGCGGCCAAAAATACCATTTTGGCAAATGCGCCGGACTCACCAAAAAATCATATAAAGGTAAAAAAGAGGCTGCCAAGAAAGCCTCGCGTTGTCAGACATGCCGCGATGATCTGTGTTCCGGTACTGGTGAAGAAAGTAGCTCCGGCGCTGATGTCAAAGTTATTTTTGCTTCTATCCAACAAAGCCTTGAGTGCTTACCCGCCCTAAAAGCAGCGGTTGAGAAAATTAAAAAAGCCATGGGCTTCTTGTCGGATACGTTTGAAGAATTTGAAAAGAAAATAAACCGACAGGTTAAGGAGATAAAGGCACTCAAGACGAGGGTGACAGAGATGGAGCAGGCGGGTGATAACAGCGACGTTGTGCAAACGCAACTCATACAGGAGTGGCGTTAACTCGAATTTCGTAGTCACCGCCAAAACTTGGAAGTACATGGGATTGCAGTGGTGCCGAATGAGGACCAAATGGCCAAATTAAACAACGTTGCAGATAAACTTGAGGTTCCACATATCACGTCCTGTGATGTTGTTTCCATTCACAGGCTGCCTTCCAAAGGAAATAATATTCCTGGCATAATTGCGAGATTTGCAAGCCAAGCGACGAAGGACGCATGTCTGAAAAATAAAAGTAAGCTCAACGGCAATCAACCACGAGTGTATATTCCAGAAAACATGACTCGTCATGATAGGGAACTGCTTCGATCGATAAAAGATGCGGCCAAAGACACGGGCTACCGCTATGTTTGGCATGTTAATGCGAAGATTCTCGTGCGAAAAACTGACGGTGCTAAAGCCATACGCGTGAGGAGCACCGAGGATTTCTCCCTACTGTAATGCAAACGCACCTCTACTTGCCTTACGAACTAAACGCAGTCGCGTCCCGGTGATGTCCTACTTCTGTAAACTGTATACACCTGAACGCGAGGTCGGTGAAAAATAAGGTGGTTTCCCTAGAAGAATTGTTTGCCGAATTTGATTTCTTGTTTTCTCCAATAATGTTGACCGAAACCTGGTCCTGAAATTACCGGAATGTTTTTAGGCTGGAGCGTTACAAAACATTCTACTTAAATCAAACCAACCCCCAAGGGGGCGGTGTTTCTTTACTGGTTGTAGATAAGGTTGAATGTCTTCATTGATCGTTATTGTTTGATAATGCCCGACTTTGAAGTGTCCACACTGTATGCGGATAAAACAGTACTTTCTGTCTGTTACCGTCCACCGAACGGAAATGTTGCTGAGTTCCTAGAATATAATGACTCCTTTCTAACGTTTATTACAGAAAACAAACTCTAATTGCTGGTGGAGATTTTAAGAATGATATGGGCTCCAGTAACCAATACACAAAAGATTTTATTATGTCATCATTTCCAATGGCTTCGATAATGTAATCACTCAACCTACAAGAATCACTGCTGAATCTAGTTCGGTGTTATACCTTCTCACGACAAACTCTCAACTCTGTACAGGAATAGCTGGCGTGATATCGTACGATCTGAGTGACCATCTGCCTGTATTTCTCTGTGTGAACGGTAGTAGCCAACAGACAAATAAAAACAAGGGCGTATACTATCAGCTAATAACAGATACTACGCTTCAAATATTCTGCAATGATGTACTACAGATTGACTGGGCAAATCAGAGGCAGCTAAATGACGCAAACGAAGGGAATAATATGTTTATTGACCAATTTAGGAAGTTGTATTTCTCTAATTTTCGTTTGAAGTCTCGCCGAACAAAACGCAAAATACGAAAGCCTTGGGTTACAACGGAACTAAGGCGGGAAATGAAAATCACGGACAGGCTTTATCAACGGTTTCTTAGTACACGATCACTTCATGACTTAGTAAGTTTTAAAAAGCAGAGAAACAAACTGACCAAAAAACTGAGATGCGCGCGCAGACACTACCACGTTTATTTGCTGAACGTGTAACCCGGTAGACATGACTTCCTATGGTCTCGACTGAACACTCTACTGCACCGCGGCAGTCCTTACGCCGCACCCACAAAATTACAAGTTAATGGCCAAGAACTATCCGGAAAGAACTTAGCAGATGCATTTACTCCTTTTTTGTAGGACTTACACGGGGAGTGGAATGTCAGACGCCTTAGAATACATGAGTACTCCCAACAGCGATTCTATATTTTTGCGACCTACAACAGCTCACAAAATATTGTCTGTAATCCAAAATCTCAAGAACACTACATACCGTGATATTGAACATCTCCAGGTGCGGCCTCTGAAATAGGTTTCTAATATCGTTGCGCCAACTCGCACCAACATATTCAACACATGTATTAAAACAGCAGTCTTTCCGGAAAGAATGCAGGTGGGAAAGGTAAATGTTATATATACAAAAGGCGATCGAAATGATTTGGGCAACTATAGGCCAGTTTCCATATTACCAGTATTCTCAAAAGTCTTTAAAAGCTTTTGCACATGCGGTTATCCGAATTCATTGAGAAATATGAACTCCCTACGTCAGATCAATTTGGCTTCACTAAAAACCAATTCACTGAACTGGCCCTTCGTACACAGAAAGACTTTATTCTCGAACAATTTGAAAAAACGTTTATAACACTCGGTGTATTTGTCGATTTTTTAAAGGCTTTCCACTTGGTAGATCACAGTATCTTGTTAAAAATTTGGAACAATATGGCATTCGCGGTACAGCCTTGCAAATATTACAGTCATATTTATCCCATAGAAAGCAAGTTGTTAAGCTTTCTAGTGCTTGTTCTGCAGTTAAACCTATTCTCGCTGCTGTGCCCCAAGGCAGCATACTGGGACCCCTCCTTTTCAATCTATATCTTAACAATATTGTAAACTTTAACCGGGAAGCGAAATTTATTATTTATGCAGATGTTGCTGGCATCTTCTTTTCAGGAAAAAATATCTCGAATATTTTACCCGCATGTAACTACACCATGACAGTGCTAGAAAAATGGTCAGTATCAAACTCCATGTGCATAAACCAACAGAAGACTAAAGCCGTTATTTTTCGTCCAAAAAACAAGGTCATCACAGCACATCAAGCCATAGTACTGAACTCCTATAATGTAGATATTGTCGAGAGCTTCACGCGTCTTCGCGTAATATTTTCTTCTCATACGTCTGGGGACGAACATATAAGCTTTCTCACGGGGAAGTTAGCTTCAATAGCTGGTATGGTAGGCCGATTCATCCAATTGCTGTCAACGCGGAATATATTGCTTCTTTAAAACTCGCTTTTTTTCTCTCATCTTAACTATTGTCAGCTGGTATGGGGAACTTCAGCGCCCTCTAGTTTTCAGTGCATTTATTTACCCCAGAAAAAATTTCTTCGTCATGTCTATAACGCATCGTACCGATCCAACATTTCTCAGCTATTCCACAATGCCAGAATAATCAGTATTCACAACTTGTATATTTACCGACTGAGCCCGAAGTTTAAAACAGAGATAAGACAGAACCTGACTGCCTTACAAGACCTAGCAAATTTGCAAAAAAAAAGTTCACACTACCCAACTAGCTATACAGAAAACTGGTTAGTGCATACTGCTAGTCCAAATAGCGGTCAACAGCGTTTATCTTACACTTTACCGTCTCTTTTGAACGACTACAAAGTAGATGGTTTTGATTTGTTTTCTTGTTCTTACTGGAATCTCCGGCTCATTTATAGTGCCCAAGGTTGATGCCTTCCTGTGGTTTCTTAGCTATGCCGTGTTTTTATTGTCACTGGAACTTGTTTTTATTTCTTTCTGTTTCTTCTTCTTGTCCCAACAAATGGAGAACGGTACGGTACGGTACGACAACTTTATTGATAGTGCCTGCAGACGGCTTGTCGCCCTGGTCTTGTTAGGGTACTTCGCCGCGACGCGGCCTTGACGTCGTCTCGGTTGGTGTCGCCTCTACTTTGGCCGCGGCCCCGCTACTTCCTCGGGTCGACCACGCCTGCCCCTGGTCTGGAGCGGCAGTCTTCCCTCGGGTTCGCTGGGTCGCTGCCTTTCGAGTGCGGCCGAGACCTGCTGGACGGCCTGGATCTGGGTCTCCCTGTCGTAGCTCCTCGTCGCTGCTTCTAGCAGCGGCGGGATCGTCTTCCTCGTTGCCGCTTCGTGTGGATTTTTGCTGCAGTCCCATAGGACGTGAGCCGCTGTGGCTCTCTCCTTCTGGCATGTGCGGCATAGGTCACTCGTGTACACGTCCGGGCACACGTGCTTCATTAGGGCTGGGGTGGGTAGCGTCCCCGTCTGGAGTTGCCGATATAGTACCGCTTCCTCCCTGGTCAGGCCCGGGTGGGGCGGTGGCATCGTTCTCCTCTTGTGTCTGTACCACTTCGTTATCTCGTTGTATGTGGTCATGTTGTCTTTGGTCTCCCACCACCACGTTGGATCGACGGCGGCAGTTGCCGCAGCGCGGTTAGTGAGGCCTCGCGCCACGGCGTTCGCGGTCTCGTTGTGGTTTGCGTACCCTCTTTCCGATAAGTCTTCGCCCATGTGTGCAGGGAACCATTTGATCGCCACGCGGCGGCTCTCGATTTTTGTCGCTCTCAGTATTCGCGCGGCTTCGCTGCTCACTCTTCCCCTGGCGTAGTTGCGTACTGCCGTTCTGGAGTCACTGAGTATGGTCGTGCACTCGGTGTCGGCGATGGCCAGGGCGATGGCCACCTCCTCTGCCCGATGCGCCTTCCGTGTGCGCACGCTTGCTGCTGCCTTAGTTGTCCCTGTCGTGGTTTGGACTACGACTGCTGCGTAGGCTTTCTCGTCTCCCGGGTATTCGGCCGCGTCCACGTATACGGCTCCCTCGTCCCTGGCGTGGAGGTCGATGAGTGCCCTGGCTCTCGCCTCTCGCCTTTCCCTGTTGTATTCTGGATTCATGTTTCTCGGTATTGGGTGTACTCGTAGCCTTCTGCTGATGTCTTCTGGGATTGTCTCTTCTGTTCTATTTTGTTCCCTCAGGCTTATGCCCAGGTTCCTTAGTACTTGTCTTCCTGTTCTTGTTTCTGTAAGGCGCGCGAGCTGCGCCGTTCTTTGCGCCTCTGCTATTTCTTCCAGCGTGTTGTGCACGCCGAGGGCCAGGAGTTTCTCAGTGCTCGTGCCGTCGATGAGCCCGAGTGCCGCCTTGTACGCCTTGCGTATCAGCACGTTGATTTTGTTCCGCTCGCATTGCCTCCAGTTGTGGAATGCTGCCACGTAGGTTACGTGGCTTATTGCGAAGGACTGTACGAGTCTCATGAGGCTCTCCTCTTTCATTCCTTTTTTCTTGTTTGATACTCTCTTTATGAGTCGTATGGCCGCGTACACTTTGGCCGTCACTCGTTTGACCGTCTCGCCGTTCACCCACTTCCGTTCGATTAGCATGCCGAGTACCCGAATCTTCTCGACCTCAGGGATCGTGAGGCCGCTTCTCGTCTTGATCCTGATCTTGTCTCTTTCTCTCTCGGATTTGTCTCCCTTTGTCCTTCCGGTTGACCTCTTTGGTGGAATCACCAGTAGCTCGGACTTGCGTGGGGAGCAGATGAGGCCGGACCCGTCTAGTTGCTCTTCGATGGCCTCGACTGCTTCTTGCAGCGTGCTCTCGATGTACCCGTCACTCCCCCCCGGTACCCACAGCGTCACGTCGTCGGCGTATATGGTGTGTCGAACCCCCGCGACTCGCGAGAGTCTCTCGGCCACCCCGATCATTACCAGATTGAAGAGTAATGGTGAGATGACCGAGCCTTGAGGGGTTCCGACGCTGCCCAGCAGCTTCTCGGGTAGCCGCAGGTCACCGGCGTTGATCTCAGTGGTTCTGTTCGTCAGGAAATCTTTGATGTACGCATACGTCCTGCGGCCCATGTTTAGCTTCGCCACTTGCGCCAGGATCGCGGAGTGCCTCACTTGGTCGAAGGCGCTCTGGAGGTCCAGGCCCAGTATGGCCTTGTTGTCTCTTGTTCCCGTTGTGTCGTCGAGAATATCGTGCTTTAATTGAATCATGGCGTCTTGGGTGCCGAGCTTATTCCTGAACCCAATGATGGTGTTGGGGTAGAGCCCTCCGTCTTCTAGGTACCTCTGCCATCTGTTCAGGAGGACGTGTTCTAGCACCTTGCCTACGCAGGACGTCAACGAGATTGGTCTGAGGTTCTCGATGCCGGGAGGTTTGCCTGGCTTTGGGATTAAGATGGTCTTGGCCGTCTTCCATTGTCGGGGCAGCGACCCTGCGCGCCAGCACTTGTTGAAGTAGGCCGTGAGGTTCTCGATGGCCGTTTCGTTTAGATTTTTGAGTGCTCTATTTGTGACGCGGTCGGGTCCCGCCGCCGACTTTGTGTTCAAATCTTGTAGGGTGGCCCTGACCTCCCACACCTCAATGTCCCGGTCCAGCCACTCGTTCTGTTCCCCCTGGTATTCCGGGTGCGCCTCGGTGGGTGCGGTCGGTAGGTACTTGTTGTTGATTCTCCTCTTCGTCTCGTCTTCCCCGTGCTCTTTTCTGGCTTTGTGGATGATTCGGGCCAGGTTGTCGTGCTGGTAGGATTTGGTTGCGCTATCGTCTAAGAGGCTTTTCAGCATGCTCCACGTCTTGCCGCAGTGCATCTGGCTGTCCGCCTCGTTGCACACTTCGTTCCATTGTTGGGTGCACAGCACCCTGCTGTGGGCTTCTATCTCCCTGTTTAGTTCGGCCACTTTCTTGCGCAGTTTCCTGTTGGTTCGCTGCGTCTTCCACCTTGCCTGTATCGATTGTTTGGCTTCGATGAGGTGGGCCAGTCGGCTGTCGATTCTACCGACGTTGTCTTCTGTCTCGATGGTTCTGGTGGCTTCCTTTTCCTTCTCCATGATTTCGTTTGTCCACTCCTCTATGTCCGTGATGTCCGTCTGCTCGGTGGGTAGCAGCTTTCGGAAGGCGTCCCAATCCGTGTGTCGGTGCTTTCGGTGGCCTCTGTATGTCCCTCCGTTGCACCCGATCGGGATCGTGACTTCCACGATGTAGTGGTCGCTACCCAGGTTGTTTCCCGTGTTGCGCCACTCGAAGTCCGCCCTGTCGTTTTTGCCCTTTCTGACGAAAGTGAGGTCCGGCGTTGTGTCTCTGGTGACCGAGTTGCCGGTTCTTGTGGGCTGGGTCGGGTCCGTGATTAGATTTAGTCCCAGGTCCGTGGAATCTTGCAGCAAGTCTCTGCCCTTTGCTAATGTCCTTTGGTACCCCCACGCTTGATTCTGTGCGTTGAAGTCTCCACATATTATCAATCTGTTGTCCGGTCCCGCGATCTTGCTCGCCTTGTACAGTAGAGCTTTGAATTTCTGCTTCCCGTGCGACGGACTACTGTATACGTTTGCTATGTACGTGCTTTCCTTCTTCTTCTTTCCCGTTACCACTTCCACCATTGTGTGCTCTATCATGCTATTGTTGAGACGCTCGTGCTCGACAAACGTGATGCCCTTCTTCACCATGGTGCAGACTCCCCTGCCACCCCTCCTGGCCGTTCCCCGGTCTTTGGGTCGACTGGTAACGGATCGGTAGCCCGGAAGTCGGACGTTTTCGGCACGGGTTTCCTGCAGCATGATGATGTCCGGCCTCCTTGTTACTTGTCTCAGGTGTTGTTGCAGTGTCGCTTTCTTTGGGTCGTATCCGTTGCAGTTCCAGTGCCAGGCCAGGAGGCCTCTCACTGCTGTTGCTGGTGCTGCGGTTGTTGTCCTGTCCATGCTTGCTGGAGGTTCGCTATTTGCACTGTTAGTCCTTGTACTGTCGTCATTAGTTGTTGGCACATTTGCTCTAGTGTCGCTAGTCGATCATTGAACGCCTGGAAGGACGCACGGCTGTATTCTTCAAATCGGTTGAATCTGTCTTCCAGGTTGTCGATTCTGTCGCTGAGCTTGCGCTCCTTGAGATTTTCGAATGCTCTTCTCTTTGGTGCCGGCCCAACCGCTGCTGTCGCTCTCGGGTCCATTTCCATTTCTGTTTCCTCCTTCGTTGTTATTGCTGCTGTCGGTTCCTGTTGCTGTGGTTGCTGTTGCTGCGTTTGCTGTTGCTGTTGCTGTAATTGGGCTTCCATCTTTCTCCGGTTCTCTTCTATGTCCCTGTTGATCTTGTTGATCTTTGCCTCGAGCTCCGCGTATCTCTTTCTCCACGCGTCGTTTTCTTCTTTGAGGGCTCGCAACATTTCGCTCTCTCCTTGGTTTCTCGTGCAGCTATCCGGGCGGCGACTTTGCTGCTGCGACCTTTTGGGTGCCTCCGTTTTTGCCGCCCAGCTGACTCGGTCCTGGGATTGGTATTGGCGCTGGCGACTCGCACTGCGGTCTCGTTTTCGGTCCGCACTTTTATTCGCTATCGGCCGCGATTCTCGGCTGCCCGCTGCGCTGCTTTCTCTTGATGTCATCAACGGCGGGAACTCGCTCGGGGCCAGCTGCTGTCTCTCCTGTTGTTCCGCCATCTTGCGTTCCCATTGTCTCCTCGTCACTACGTAGGGGGTCTTGTACTTGTTTTTACACTCCCTGCCACCCGTTGGGTGCTTCCCTCCGCACAGCTTGCAGTTCGGGTTGCATTCGCTTTCGTGATTTTCCGTCGGGTTGACCGTTCCGCAGTTGAAGCACACCTTCGCATCCGGGTTGGGGCAGACGTCCCTTCTATGGCCTACCTTGCCGCACTGCTTGCAGACATCGAAGTGCTTGCGGTATAGGCTGCATCTCGTGAGTACCGGGCCGTAGCGTACGTAGTTTGGGACCTTTTGGCCTTCAAAGACCACAATGACCGTCGTAGAGTTGCCGATTCTCTGCGCTCCTCTCGCCAGCGGGTTCCTTGGGTTGACGATGCTCCGGTCGATTTCTGCGGGGGTGTCTTCGACGGGAATGCCGCGTATGACTCCCTTAACCGTGCCGTCTGGCGTGGTTTGATAAGCGCCTACTTCGTGCGTCTTGTCTCCGATTCGTATGGCTTGGATCTTGGCGTAGGACAGAGCTCTCCCCTCGTCGGGGGTACTCACCAACATGATGTTTTGGTGGAAGTTGGGGCAAAAGGTGTCCGCCGCGCCGTCTTCTCTCGCAACCCTTGCCGCCGCCATGACTGCCGAGGCGACGGTGACCGTTCGCGCCTTTGCGATGTTCAGCCCTCCTCGTGGCCTTACGATTATCTTGATTTCCTCTCTCGGTAGCGTGTTCGGCATCCTCGCTGCCCTCGTCGTCGTCGCGATCGTCTTCCTTCCGGCATTCTCTCTTGTTTTAGGTCGAGGCTGGCGAGTGTTACCGTTTGCGCTTTCACTGCTCGCCGCGGTTCTTACTCTCCTGCCCACGTGTGACCACCCGTGGCTTTCGTTGAACTCTTCTGGGGTGATTTCCTCACCCTGGACTGCGATGCGCACTTGCCCGTCACTGTTGCTGGGGCCTGGGGTCGCGGGCATTTCCGGTGATGACGTCGTCGTCTCCATCTCCACGCTGTCGCCTTGTTCCATCGCAACGCCGGCGTTAGGCCTAGCCCGCCTAGGCAGGCTTAGCGGCCGTACCCCTCGGCCACTCGGTTAGGCCTGGCGGCGGGTTGCCGCTGCCGCGGGAATAAAGTCCTCTTATTCCTTAAAATGGACGTACCGCTTGGTCGAATCTGGTACCGGGCGATGCCCCGCACCTTCACGGACACATTGGTACTGAATATACAGCGGTAACTGTTAATTAGCGTTGCGAAAATTAGCATAAAAGCCGGAGCCGCTGTGAGCACGTCCTCTTCCTTCGGCGATCGCAGCGCCACCTCCACAAATGGAGAGGATTTTTTTCTCTCCAGTGTGTTCAGTTCATTTATATTGCCACGTACATGCACTGTACTGATGTGCAACTGTGAAGCTGCGCTGAACCAAATAAATCAGAGGCTGTGGGCTGGTCAAGCTGCCAGTGAGCAGCTTTTTTTCTCGCCGCCCTCCCATCTACTGTGTATGTTAAGAAATAAATGATTTGATTTTATTTGATTTTTAAAAGTCCTCATTATATTTGCGTCGAATTCCCAGATCCAATCTTCTTAAAAATAAAAATACCTGAACTGTTTTTCTCTGTTTATCCTCGTACCTTTATGAATTGTTAACGAAGCATTTATTACAAACTGCAGCTAGATAAAAAATCAATGAGCCACAGTCAAAGATTTAAACCCTAATATTATATTGTCTTTGCTATGGCATGCTTTTTGAGGAAGACAACATGACATGCCGAAAAAATGTCTTCAGTTATCTACATAAACAGTTAAAAATTCTTATAGGATACACTGTTAGGATCCTTGAAGATGCTAAATACATCCATTAAAATGTCAATAAGAAGAGCTAAATGCAGCCTTAGACTCCGCTATCGGAGAAGCTAAAGGCACCCATAAATATGTCGACATAAGTAGCTAAGCAAAACATTGAAACGGCCATACCTTAATTGACCAAAGAGGTAAAGCCTACCGTAAGAAGGGTTTTATTTAACCGATCCTACAATGTTTTTCTATGAGGGGGTATTGGAATAATGACCTTGCTGTATGCCTTTTTAATACATGCTCTGCGCAAATTTTTAAAATCTTACCCGGTAAGACAATAAACTACATCTGCAGCGTTGGCGATGGGATTTTGCTGGACGTATTCCCTCATTTTTCGTAGTGTCTCCAAACCAAGTAGTCCTCCCGTCGGCCACAAAACCGCGAAGCTTTCTGCCTATAAAAGGCAAACAATTAGTAACACAATATTGCCAATTATTTTTAAATAATATTTACCATTCTCGTACTTTCCCAGCTAGCTTACTACTATGAAGCACATATCCCTGTTCTTAGCTCCGTGCGATCCGGTCATTGCGATTCTCCTACAAACCCTGACCCTGCAATTAGCTTTGTCCTTTCATTCATGTCGCGATAGCACTCCTCTCATCACCAAATAAATAGGACAGTGACACTCCTCTGAATGCTAATACCGTAATTCACACAATCATACATATATAATGGCGTCGTGATACTTTCCTAAAGCCCTGCAATGGGTCAAAGCCCCAACTGAGTCTTGGGGTTCACTGATGCGCCTTTCAACGTCATTATCAACACTCATTATCAACACTCCTGCGCCTTTCAACGTCATTATCGTCATTATTTTGCCTCCAACATTTCTGCGCTATTATTGCCATACAAAAAAATTTACAGAAAAGCACTTTGGTTCTTGCCACAACTTTACGGGTGCTTCTATGTTGAAATTACTCATGCTGGCTTTACGCCATATCAAAGACGAAAGTCTTTCTTCAGCTACTCAAACCTAGAAATTTTGGCCTGCCTCTCTGTTTGTTTGTCTGTCTGTCTCTCTCTCTCTGTGTGTGTCTGTCTGTCCCTTCTGTATGTCTGTCCCTTCTGTCTGTCTGTCTGTCTGTCTGTCTGTCTGTCTGTCTGTCTGTCTGTCTGTCTGTCTGTCTGTGACTTGATACCGCCACCCGGCCAAAGTAAAACAAGGCCTGCGCAATAGTATTCTATAGCCACAGATAAATCTACCCACCTAAGCCCGTTGTGATGTTCACACTGGAAAACAGTGTTGAAGAACAAGAAATTGCGCCAATATAAGACAACAACCTAATAGAGAAGTGATATTAGCAGTGTTCTTTTTTAAAAGATCATACATACTTGATTTTTCCGAAATCACATATTCATCAACTGCAGAAAATAAATTTCCTCCGGCGTAACTTGCTCTAGCTTCTCGTGCCATTTTAAGAAATCAAGCGGCACAGTTAGGAAAGGTTCCACCAGATAAGCACCCCGTGGTGATTGGAACGCACGTGGAGTAGGGCAACGTGGTTCTATCAACGCTGCAGTAGGGCGCCTCGATTCACGCACGTCTGTCCAATACGGCAGCACTGGCATCGATAAACACGGCCTGGAGCAGTGTGACGCGGTAAATTCAAAAGTGATTTAGGCAAACCTTTGTCGTCTTCATCTTGGGAGGAGCGCGACGCAAGGTGAAAAACATGAGAGGTGAGCGGAAAAGCGAAGGGAGGCATTTACTCGGCAAATGTCGATTACGTCTATCGTCTTTTGTCAACATTTAGAACAAAAGGAGCAGTAACGCGGACAATTTTTAATTCAGTGACACTGCATTTTTTGTCCAGATTTTCTGAACAAGGGTGTTTCAGAGATCTGTGCTCATCCTAAATCACTGAGCACTAGTTCTAATACGGAGACTAGTATAAAAAGTCTTTTTTTCTACTCAGAGTCAATGTGTTTTCTTAGCGAGCCCACGGACATTTGGTATGTCTTAAGTAGGCAGTGTTTGATAGCTCGGGCACCACTCTTTTATCAAAGCTATGTTCTTATTTTCTAAAGCAAATTGCACAAAACACCTTCATCAAAATTACTTACTTGATGAACGATGTCTAAAGATTTTAGACACAGTGAGAGTGGAGGCCGTAAAAGTTGTAGTCGTAGGCTTACCTGCAACGAATAATGAATGGAAAAATCTTCATGATACATATTGCATCCACTAAATTTATATATTCACAAAAAGTAACACTGATGTTTTCCAAGCGTCTACTTTTAATATTACTACGGCAGGACAAGTGCCTCAAAACTATCTTCAACTGCTTTTATTGTTGAATATTCACACATTTTACTTCAAAACATTTTCTCCTATTTTATACCTATATTACGTTTCCGGTCTTACACCAACAGTATGGTGCCCATCGGTACCGCTTTTTTCGTTCTACACTAAGCTTCTGTGGTGTTCAGACTTCACTCACTGGTCACCTACATCTTTTCTATATGACTTTAAATATGCCCTCAGCAAAACTCATCAATTGACCAGGGCTGCTATCAATATTATGTGACCGTTACACAAGTTATACCCAATTCGTAGCATGTGATTAGGACCGAGTATGTATATATTTTTTGCTTGCTGTTTAAAAAGCCCCTGCCTCTTAAGACATACGTTAATTATGGTAATGGTTTGACTTATAGCGCAAATGTTGCTACAGCCAGCAGCTATTGCATTTTTTAGTAGAGTTTCTATCCAAAAGTTTATTACATGCAAGTGCTAAGAAATGCTACACAGCCCATTAATATTTTACAATTTTGTGTTCCTGTTCTCGACAATACTGTTCCAAAAATTATACATATTCTTTTCTTTCTTATCCAGTATTGGAACCGGTTTACATCGCAACCTGCATGATGTCCGTCCGCAGAGTAATTGATGCCGTTGTATTTTTCTCAAAACCTTTGTGTAACATTAGAGTTCCCGAGCCACTCCTACTATATACTTCAACGGCGATTACCTACAATTGATTCTAGTTTTGCAAATTTGTTTGTTCCAGCTGTGACAAATTATTTTAATTGAATTTTTGCTAGCATTGCATCAGTACCAGCTGAAAAATATTTCATTCGGTAGGGTTTCCCTGATCTGACGCGTTTGAATTGTGTCAATATACATTTTTACACAAACGGCTCATTTATTCCCACAATGCTTGGTATGTGTTCTGAAATACCAAAACAAAATAATTGGAAAGCCTGCTTTAAAATTGTCCTGAGAGTAATTGGTGTATTTTGCATAAAAATGTATTTTGCGAAGCTGTGCTCACAGAAAATGTTCCTATCCTAAGTCGTGCTTCTAACGGCAGAGTGGCAATTGCTCAGTGCCTTCTTAGGACGACATCTGGTAACTCTGTTACTGTGATGTGTAGTGGTTCATAACCTTTCAAAGAGGCGATTAAACGCCAAGCTCGTATGCAACAAAAATAAAAGGATGCCGAAATTAGACGTTTACAGAGAAAAGGTTTTTCTATACGAGTAAATAAGGTGGCACTGTTTATTCCTTGTCAAACTGGTGTGCGAAGACACAAGGCACAGCAGGGAGCAAAAGTCAATGCAGAAGTGTTCTTTTTTAAAACAGCAAACATAGAGTTTACACAGCTACATAACCTCTGAGATAAAAGAAACACACACATCGTACAGAAAGAAAAAGTGCTCTCAGGGCTCCTCGCGGCAGGGTTGGAAGTTGAAAGTAACAAAATGTTTTAGCAGGAGATTTACCTGTAAAATGTACAAAAATGAATTAGCGCTGACGGGAATCTACATGCTGGTTTTATGAAGCTCAATGAAGCTAAGCCTTGCGGTTACAGAACGCGACGTAGCAGTACTCTAAAGTCAGTGTTCTCGACCTTAAATGAGTGAAGCGAGCTGATTTCATTATAAGGTAAGAAAAATGCGTTTGTTTACACAGTGCCATGCTTGGTTGAATATATGTTATCCGGCATCAACACTTGTTGGAAGAGCCGAAATATCAGGGATTTATGTACCTAATTAAAATTTTAATGTGAAGATGCATTTTTATAACAATTTCGTTTAAATCTTCGGCAATATAGGTTCGAAAGCGTTTAGGATATAAACTTTGTAGCATTGCTTCTTACCCAGACTGCGCGCGCGTTGTGCGCATTGCACATCAAGATGCGCCTTACGTGAATTATTTCAAATTTCAATGAAACATCTGCTACAAACAAGCTTTTTTGTCCTCTTTCCTTGATAACCATTTTATGAGGACGAATAAACCTAAATGTTGTGGAACTTTTTCAACATGATTTATCATTTTTACGATGTTATGCGATGTTCCGTACCATTCTTCGCGTAAAAAACCAGAAGGTAGCTTGAGGCGCCAATTTGTTTTTGTTTACTTTGGTTTTTTTAATCTTAACATCAAAGCGGCGAAAATCAATATCCTCGTAACCGTTAATTTACTTTAAAGGTATCGCACTTCCATTCTTCCCTACTGTTCAAGCTGTAAGACAGCCGTGTCTGTGATTGAGATTATAATGTACGCTTATAGCTTAAAAGAATACCTCCAGGCACTACTTCAGAAACTGCTTCTTGTTCTGACACTCTCATAGATATACTGAGAAGCATTACTCAAATGCTATTTCCGGTAACATGTGCCAAGCGTGAATTTTCAAACAGTTTTATTGCAAAAGTTTTAGTCCAGTCCCTGATTGCTAGAATGGCGATCGTCTTCTTTTCCTTTTCTAACTTTCATTTGAACAGCTTTACCAAATTTGCTTGGTTATTTATGGGATACCTGTTGGTGACATCTGTGGGTGCCTTAACATATATAAAATGCCTAGGTTCACACTTCGAAGAAAGTTGATTTCACAGTACGCATTTGTTCTGGAAATTGCCAGCCAATCATCCTCTTCTTGAATTGGGAGCGAAGGCATTCTTGTTCATCAAACTTTTTAAATTCCCAAATAAAGCGAATCACCTAAGCCTATCTGATTAGTCAAGATGATTTTAAATATAGATATATAAGACCACATACTATGTAACAACTGATTGTAAAATGTAAGGTCACATTGCCTATTTTTCCGTTTTCTAGACTCTTTCGGGATTTTTCCATTCAAATAAGACATTCTTTAGAACCCAGCATTTTCGTCGTTTTTCTAGACAACGCTGCAGAGCAGATAATGTAATAAGTGCTCGTATAACGCCTATTTATTCTTGGAACTTACACAGCTGTTATTAACTGGCTTAGAAAATTCCACACAGTGACCATGTGCACCACTCTAGTGAAGGTAATGAGAAAGTCAACAAAAACAAGGGCAAAAATTACCCAGTGGCATGCGAATGGAGACTTATTTATGATACGCTACACCAGACTCGCATCCGACCATGAAAACTGCTTTTTCATAAAGGTGTTTAATCGAAATAAACTGATGTTGTTCTTGCGAACTGGGTGACAGGTCACCTATACCACACCAGTGTTGCAAATCATGCAAAAAACGTCCTGCGTAAAACAGTTGCAGTAAAAAATTAACTCATTTCCTCCAATTAGGCCCTGCCTAAATAACGGGCACCAAAATATCCGCTCTACTTTGCGTAATGTATGGTGAAAGTGTAACCATGGATGACATGCTCTTTGTCAATATTCCCTTGTGTACCTTCTTTTACGGAAAGAAAGTGCATATGGGCTCCGGTCGCATTATAAAATCAACGTCCTGCCATAAATATAAGCGTAAAAAGTCTGAACTGTCCAGACCACGGCTAAGTACTCTCGCTGCATGATTGAATTCTAGGGTTTTCTTGCGAGAAACTTTCGGCCTGCAAATGCGACTGGATAAAACATTCTCTTCGCCTGCTTTTTGAATTACGGCTTTAACACCGCTGCTTTCGTGACCTGTTTGGCGCTGGATTTTGGCGTGTTCAGGTTCTTGTGTAATAGAAGCCTAGGCAGTGTTTTGAGACAAAAGGTTGCACGTTTACCTCGCTGTTACACTAAATGACTATTCTTCTCACCTTCACGTGTAAGGTGTGCCAAGGGCTTACTTAAGTATGATGTATTGGCTACAAAATTCGTGAAACGGAAGGCTGACACAAGAAATGAATGCACGATATTCTTGATCACAGGTCTTGGGGTGTCCTTTGATTTTGTCAAGTGTTTTCGCAAATGCTGTATGCGGATTCGCTGATTCAGTGGCTGAGGAACAACAGACGATGCTTGCGATGCGAGGACGTGCATGGTTTGATCTTGAAAGTTCCCATTTTACTGGGTAGAAGACCTGGTGTTGGCGTACAAACATTGTTCCTACATGCCAGTACCAATAACCTCATGATTAAAATTGTAATACACATCGATCATGTTCCATCTAAAGCACTGAAAAGATGTGGTACTACGGCTACCGCGCTTTTTTTCTGAAGGGCATACATTTAAAGACGTATAAACCAGGCCGTCTACAAATTTCCGTCGTTTCGCTGCTTTCAGTGGTGTAAGGTGAAGCGCTTAGTCGGCGGGGATGACGACGACAACGACGTCGCGGACACATGCCCGTGAAGGGATTGTCCTCGTTTTGGCAGGGCCGAAAAAGAAGTGGCAGGCTACAGGAGCCGATGACGGTGAACGCGAGTGGCCTATGATAGCCGGCCACAACGGAGGGGTGACGAGGCCAGAGGGGAACTAGGAACGACGGTCATTCCAGTGGAGGAGTTCCGAGAGGATGGTTCGAGGAGAGCGGCGTCCAGGCGCAGATCAAGAGCTCATCGTGTCTCGGGGACCCAAGCTCAAAGGCATCTACCTGACGCCAAGGCCTCCCCTGACCAGTGTCCTATTCCCCAGTGTCCTGGCCCGTGGCAGGCACACGCGCTGCGTCGTGCCCCGGTCCTGAACGACCACGGCCTGGAGATCGTCTACCGGCGGCTACCGGGTGCCGGCTGCCCGCGGCCTTCCCTGACGTGGCGCCTGGTGGTACCAGGTTCCGGCCATGACCGCTCCTGCAAGTGCCGTTCGTGGAAGAGCTGCGACGGAGTTGCATCGGCAACGGGCAAGCACGCGAGACTTCCGACGCGACCCTCAGCGCAACGCAACGCGACGCCCCGACGCCCGAGTACTACGCCACATCACGGTGAACTGTTTATGAGCTTTTCTGTTGCTCTTTTCTGGTGTTTAGATTTCTAGGCTTTTCTGTACATTAGTTAGCGTTTTGGATTTCGTGATGTCGCATTTGTAGACTAGTTATTCCTTTTGGGTTTTTGTTAGCTCTCTGGTAGTCTCTCTCCATCGTGCTTTGTTCTAAAATACATGTTGTCTTCGTAACCGCACAAAGCGCCCTTGTCTGATTAACTGGCGACTGTGGCTAGCCCCACTCGCCACCGAACACACCCTACTCAAGAACCTGCAGAGGGGGTTTTCCTTCCCCTCCTCACAGTGGCCGCTGCGACTTCCGATTGCGGTTTGTAAATCAACCGTAAAGAAAACTTCTCCTTTGTCACCAGTGCCAGACGAACGTCTATTTGGTAATCTGTATTACTTGAACAGAAACGGTGTTTATTCCCTTCCAAGAAATGAATACAACCCCTGATGATTCTTTTCGGTGTTGTACAACAAATACAAGAACATGACAGGAGGACTTTAACCTCTCAACACTCTCAAGCATTAATATGATCTGCACTTAACAACGGAGATATCAGGAAGTTGGTTAGTGCGTAACTGGAGAATTAAAAAAAAAAACCTGCCGGCCCGTCGACGTCAATAATTGCCATAAAGAGCACTTCGTTCTAGGTTGGCCAATGCAGCAGCCTGTAGTTGTCCCTGAAGTGGCGTTCGGTTTATGCCAGGGTCGTCGCAACGGCTGATGGATAGTGGTGGAAGGCATCCGGCCTTCGCCACAACGAGGCCTTGGGGGCAACCCTGTACTGGTAAGTAGTTAGCCGACACCATGCTAAATCGGTAGACCATTCGTTTGTTCGACATCGGGTGGAGGCTCCGCCGGTAGCATCACAAATTGTCATCGGCGTAACGCCGTGAGGACTAGGCGTTTTTTCGCCTCCATGACGAAAACCGCGCCTCTCCGGCTCTTTTTAGTCAAAACGTCCGTTGCCGTAGCCCCTACGCAGTAACTTTGTAGATTGGCCGGGAATCTTGACTGGATCCTTCAACCACGTATCACCGAAGGTTAAAAGAGGCGTTCACTCTCGAGGAAACTGCAGTGTGTATTCCCAATATAGCTTGGTTGCAATATATTCGAGGTGAAATATAACATGTAGTCTGCTAATTGGCTGGTAATGTAATGGGCATAGTGGAAAGCAGATGGAACCTTTTTTTGAAGAATGATTACTGGGGGCCCCCAAAAAAGAAAGGAGAATGCGGCAACCTTAATGGAGGGTAAATGAATAAAGTCTGAGGAAAAAAAGGTTTACACCAACAACTAAAAACCAGTGTCGAACATTTTAGTAGGGGATTTTGTCCTTCAGTGGAAATTAAAAGAATGATTTGAATTGTGATGATGATTCTCATGGTGATAATACTCCTTACCTTCCACGATTGTAAAGACGCCTGCGTAAACCAGGTGGCAGAAATTAGACCCGCAATTCGGGGTAGCTGTAGATCTACAAATTGGCAATAGCACTCCTCAAAGATTGCTTGAACAAGATTTTTGTTCTAGATAAGAACAATCTTTTTCAAGAGATTCACGCTGAAACAACACAGGGTAAAAAAACAAGCTCCGAAATCTTAAGAGCTATAGAGGAGGTGTTTTGCAATTTTCCCAGAAAAAAAAGCCCCGATGTGCTCAAAAATGAACCTTTTGCGTCACCGTGGCGATCTGGCGATCGAACATCCGCTCAGCATTTTAGCAATCCATTACAGTACAGCTACTAGCAGAGATGCACTGTCATATTTGTGCATAAAATACATCAATTTACCTTTTTTTATTTATTCTAATATTACGAAAATAACTTTTTCTTTGCAGAATTTTCATCTCCTCAATAAAATAGCCTTTACTGACTCTGGGAACACAAAAGAAACACCATTTTGCTTTTCACAATTGTTGCCCTGTCAAAAACCGGCACTGGTTGCAGCATACCCCACACATTAGAATGGTGTGGTTTATTACCTATGATTTGAGAAACCTCACGTTATTTATTTCACTTTTTGAAATATCTGCGCCTCCTGTGATATCTAATATATGTGTTTGTTGGTGCGAGGTAGTTCTAGCATGGCTCTAACTGATATATTCTACACGCATGAGGGAACCTTCAGCTATTGTTCCTGAAATGTGAATTGCCTTTGAAATCTATATAATGATATAACATTGCTTTAATTCCTTTTTGGGTTTAGGTGCGAGTGACTGCATTCTTTATAAGATACCTACTATTGATGATGTCAATATTCTAGAGAATGATGTCCAAAATTTTGGAAATGTGCAATTGATGGCAAATACGGATCAACCTATCAAAACCAAACAAGTGATATTTTTTAACCTCTCAGATACTCATTCCACTTTTCACTAAGTAATTTGAACGAACTGGGCGAATTTAAGCAGTTATCTTATTTATATTACTTCTAATCTGAGCTAGAGCACACATATTGAACACATCAAGAACAAGTCTCTCAAAAGACTTGTATTTCTTGAACGCCGCCTTTTTCAAGCGAACAGCTATACCAAACCGCATACGTATATTTCCTTTATTTAACAAATATTAGAACATGTTTCGAATGTTTGAAATCCACACCATGCGAACTTTATAACTCCGTTGAAGCCATGCAGAAGAATGCCGCCAAGATTCATCTTGCGTTTCTACTCTCCTAGTATAAGCGTATCTGCTCTGAAACGTTCTTTTGATCTGCCTAATCCTGATGCCCGCAGAAAATTTTCGCGCTTCGTGCTTCTTCACTCCATTTACTGCTTCGAACCAGTTTTCAGGTCACCAAATATTTTGCTGGCTTATCAAGTTTTCTCTCTAACTGATCATGCGCACAATGTACGACCGTTTATTCGTGCAAGGACCAAAAAGTATCAGAAATCCCCCCTTGCTTTTTTATTTGAGGAATGAAACTTGCTCCTGGTGTGTGTCGTTTATTTAACAGAACGGTCTTTCTTTCAGACCGCATTGCACTTATTTAGCCCACAAAATATTGGCCAGTAAGCCTTACCAAGTGCTTTCTTGAAAAAAGTATACAGTGTGTGCATTTTTGGTTTAGAGTTTAAACCGTCCTGTATAGTCTGGTAATAATCACAAAGTTTGGAACTGTCCGATTTTTAGTATTTAGGCTTTCCAATGTGCCTAGAGACAATGTTGATGTGACGCGTTGCTTTATTAGCATTTTATTCGTACCCCTGTTTCAGTACTAACTGATGTTCGTGGATACATGCTCTGTTAAACAAAAATGACACCAGGAAGAGAGATGAATGATCGATATACTCTGTGTGTCGCTCCTGGTTCAACTGTAAAATAGTGTTGTTTTGTTTGTTTTTAACCTTCTCTCATCACGGCCCCATAACGAACTGAAAATAATAAAAAAATAACTTAAAGTTTATATAAATTAAGTAAATAAAAAATAAAAAATAAATAAATAAACTAAAAAAACAATATCTAATGAAGGAACGCAACAAACCACCTCAGATACGCAACAAACCACCTGAGATTTATGTGCGGAGCACGAGTAGTAGTCCCCTTTTTGTAAAGTGTTCGTGCAATCATAAAGAAACTTAAGTTTTCAGCTGCAAATAATTAACAGCACCTACCTTTTCCAGTAACCCCGACGACAGCAAATGGGTGCAAAGATAATGTGTAAAGTGTTCGATGTACTTACCGCGTTAAGGAAAATTGCTAAATAGGCGAAATGTTCCGATTCAGTTCCAAACTCTGCTGTGTGCATGAGATCTGCTATGAGGTGCAATTCGATTGTGTATATATTCGGCGGCTCGCTCTGTTCTAAATGAAAAGAGTAATATCGTTAAGTAGAGCGCTCCTTTTTGTGACACACATTTGAGAAGTTTACTTCTTACTTTGTTTATCCGTACGTTCTTCCAAATCAATATCTCTTTCTGTGAGGACAAAAAAGTAATATTAAAAATTTATTCTTTATTTTAAAATTCTCTATTTCACAAACTATTACTGGTTTCTATAAAATTGTCGCCGCACTATTGCGTAAATTTGTGGGTGTGTTTTTTGCAGTATATTGTGAATAAAGTGTTCAGGTTTCTGCGTTATGAAGTAGAATAAGCTTATTTCTTTTGATACCGTCACAAAGCATGCATCTGGATTTTGCTTCTACATTGAAAATGATACTGGCGAAGTGGTTTCAAACAGCTTTGCAGATCTGGCCATCTATAGTATCGTGTTTTTAAGCATAACTATTTTTCCACTGCTCATCGTGAAATTAGACCAATTTTAGGACGACGTTGTTCTCTGCCTGAACCACTCAAGCAGTTAATTTTCCCGATCCCCGGGTCTTGCACAAGAATACTGGCGAGACTTCCATCAATATATTTTGAATTTATCGATAGGGTTACGTTTCGTAGTTTATTTGGGTACAGCATTTTTTTTTCTGCACGTGCGATTTGTTATGCGAAATGGTAAGAATCAGGAAAGAAAACTATTCATGGTGAGTTTGAGTAATCCCCTTCTTCACGAGCACATGAACTTCGAATTGGTTTTAGTACCTTAAAGGCCAACTGCACGGAAAATTTTCTTTGTCCAAATTTGATCCCGATAAGCAGTCTAAGCGCTTAAAATCACATTGGCGAAATCCTAAGCTTGGTAAGCACACAGCTCACTGGGTACCGTTGTTCAAAGTAGTTCCGTACGGGCGACGTTTGCACCTAACGGGGAGTCTCCCGAAACAAGTTCTGAGCGGCCTTTGACGGAGGTTGGGGAACCTGTCTAGGGGAGCACGCGCTTGTACGACGACTTGCACAGCGCTCCGCCGGGCGCAGGCACGTGTTTTTACAAGGTTTTTCTCCTACACCACCGCACTCTGCTGCCGTCGCCATCACATATTTTAACATTAACGCATAGGTAGCAATTTTCGACTTTTTTTCTTCAACGCAATAAAAAAGATTAAAACGTTCTGGAGATATAAATACTATTTTTACTTGAAAATAATATTTGTATTAAAAATAACGGCTTCACGCACATTTGCCTTACATTTGTCATTCCTATTGCATCTGTCACACAAAAAAATATATTTTATAAATTCTTGACCACTTGCACTTCCACTTCCAATATTTCTAATATTTCGGCTGCGCCAACGCCACCTCCTTTCCTTGGACTTGTCCAACTTTTTGCAACCTAAATAGAGCTGTTGCACACGCGGGTACGAACATTTGTGTGGCTTTGCTTTACTCGCTAAGTGTACAAAAATTAACCTTGCTCGTGGTAACACATACATCCGAACAAATGCCGGCCGTCGTCTTCGCGAAGTGCGAAAGGTAAGAAAACTGCAGCTCCCATCAACAATCAACTCGATTTCTTTCAATGCCCCAAAGAAGTATTTACTTTTGTAGAGCGCTATATGTAGCTTACTTGAGGGTAAATAATTTTCAACAGCAGCTGCCTGTGCTGAAAGTAGAAAACAGCGGTTGATAGGTAACAGTTTTAGTGTTTTAGTACATCATTTAGCGATGGGAGCTGGTTTATAGTTTTAGGTCCCTTTTATATTTAAGGCTAAAAATACTCAGGTGATATTCACAAAGCTGTTTGCGCGTAAGGTATGGAAAATTGGGATTGATCTCCGCCGCTGTGCGGTTTATTCCCTTCAAAAAGAGCGATGTGAGAGGTGAGGCGCCGACTAACCAAAGCTGATTTTTGATATCGTGCAAGCAACTAGCTTTGAATAAAAGGGTCTTCGTTTTTTCCTCGCAATGCCAAGGATTGCTACAAGTGCAGTTACTCTCATGGAAAAATACCTGCCGTATGGTGTACTTAATTTCGATTGATAGCAGCTCGATGTTGGAATTGCGCCTAACTCCATCATCCTGGCCCAACGTTAGTTGGAGTTCCTGTGAAGAAAGAGCATTGAGAAACGCGATGCTACCGGCCGCATTCAAAGGCCGCTCTGGACGGCCGCGAGTTCTAACATGGTCGTTTCCGTTCCGTGATGTACGTTCCACCCTGTAGCCGGTAATGGCCTAATTTTCTATTCAGTTTCGGTTACGAAAACGCCAATGTCGTGAGCCGTTTGTGTCGCTCGCGTTCATGTTTGAAACACCGTATTTTGCATTTCCAGTATTTTTGTCAACACTATTATGTGACGTTATTTTTACGTTGTCGAAAATTTGAGTGCAGTTGGCCTTTACGTGCCTTTTATTCACTTAGCACTGGCAACAGCTAGTGTTGCGCATATGCTGATTATATTTCGTATTCAAGTGAATAGTACACTGAGACTTTTGCCTTCTCCTATAATCATGGATACCTGGAGAAGATTTTTGGAATACTCAACACGATGATTGCAATGCGCCAACGCATATATACAGGCCACAAAGCAACTTAGGCTTTTGATATATCGGATAAAGATTTTTTTTATTTAGTCAAACTGCTGTCCAGGGATAATATGACACAATAATAAAATAAATCGATTTCTTCAGGGCAATTGTGAACGAGTTTTCTGGACGCATGCCATAAAAAGAGGCACGGCAACTGCTATAAATATATGTGGGCAGTTTTATACATGAAACAGTGGTCTGGGCACAAAGCCCTCCTCCCTGGGTCTACTGTTGAAACACTGACTGGAACAACACCCTTGAAAGAAATGCAACAATATCCACCGCTTCAGCTGCAACCCATACGCAAATTATTGCGATTACTTATTGCCTTCACAAAATGTTGTTACGGTGACGTGAAAGAAGACGTGAAGCCAAGCGGTACAAGCGGTATCGACACAGTGCATTCACAATCCTGAGAGAACCGCGCAGGCAAGGCGCGAGATCCTGTTCTACTTCTACGTCAAGCTCGTTTCCCGAGTCCGAGAGTGCTACCGTCATATTCTTTCAGATAGCGCCTGGCACATGTCCCAATGTGGTACATAGGGTATGCACGAGCTCTTTCTTTGCTTAGCCTTTTTAGCTAAGACACCGTAGCGTGGAATATTATAGCATAGCATAATATAGCGACGCCGGTCGCTGACCGTGGTACGTTTTCAGGCAGCCTACGTGAAAACTTCTGTTATAGAACGGTGGAAGTTGGCGATGGCATGGGCGGTGTTATTTTGTACATGACATCGGTGACTTGTCGGATGACGCGGTAAGGACCAGAAAAGGGAAAGAAGAATTTTTCAGAAAGTCCACACGCGGCGCGGCCGCGACCACACCAGGACAAGTGATCCCAACGGAAATTAAAGGAATCGGTGTTGGGTGTCGTAACTTGCCTTTTGGGAGACTTGTGATGAGAGGAGGTTGGAATAGGCAACTGGGCGAGCGTGGTGAGCACGAGAAATGGCGGCTTCGGCATATTCAGTTTTGGGCTGAGACGGCAGTACAAGGGTGTTAAGCGGCAAAGATGGTTCGCGGACGTAGAGCAAGTAGAAGGGGGACTGTCCTGCAGTGTCGTAACGGCACGAATTGTAAGCGAATGTGACGTAAGGCAACGCCACGTCCCAGTCGCAATGGTCGGTGGAGATGTACATAGACAACCTGCCTGTAAGCGTCCGGCTGAGCATCTCCGTGAGGCCGTTGGTCTGCAGATGGTAACCAATTGTGAACTTGCGTTTGTTGCGCACGCACGAAGAAGGTCCTCAACAACTCGGGACAAGAAAAAGCGACCTAGATCAGTAAGAAGCTGGCGAGTTGCTCCATGATGGAAAATTACATCGTGTAAAAGGACACCGGCCACCTCGGATACGCAACTGTTTTGAAGAGCACGGGTAATGGCGTAGCACGTAGCGTAATCGGTGGCGACTGCTTTCCACTTGTTGCCCGAGGTAGACACCGGGAAGGGACCAAGGAGATCGACACGAATATTATAAAAGGGCTCAGTGGGGATGTCTAACGGTTGTAGGAGACCGGGCGGTGACGCGGTGGGCTCCATGCGGCGTTGCCATAGGTCGCACGTGGCCAGATAACGTTTGACACAACGGTAAAAGACGGGCAAAAAAAACCAACGATGCACGCAGTCTTAAGGGCGGGAAACCCCCCGGTGACCAGCCGAAGGTAAGTCGTGAAATTGTTTGAGAACGTCAAAACGAAGGTGGTTAGCGAAAAATAGGAGCTCAGAGCCACCTGGATGGAGATTCTGTCGGTAAAAAAAATCATACTGTAGTCGAAACAGGTGTGTGTTAGGTGCAGGGGAGCCGATGGTGAGACTGTCGAAGATGAATTTCAGAGAGGGGTCGCGACGCTGCTCATCACCGATGTGGAGTAATCCCGAAATGAACAGGAAGCAGGATTAGGACATCGTTCGGGAGGGTCAATCGGACAACGTGATAGGCAGTGAGCGTCATGATGAAGGCGACCACACTTGTAGACGTCGGGAAAGGATAGTCTTGAAGGCGAAGTGTCCAGCGACCCAAGCGTCCGGTGGGATCGTTCAAAGAAGATAGTGAACATAATGTATGATGATCTGTGACGACAGTGAAGGGCCATCTGTACAGGTCGGGGCGAAACTTTCCAACGGCCCACACAAGTGCGAGGCATTCCCGCTCGGTGATAGATTAGTTGCGTTCGGCAGGGGAGAGGATGTGGCTGGCGTACGCGATAACCCGGTCGTGGGCATCCTGCCGCTGAACAAGTACGGCGCCGATCCCATGACCGCTGGCATCGGTTTGCACTTCGGTAGGAGCAGCCGCCTTGAAGTGGGCTAAAATTGGAGAGGACAAAGGAGGAAAATTATGATGTGAAAAGCCTCATTTTGGTCGATACCCCAAAAGAACTTGACGTCTTTCTTGAGAATGTCAGTGAGAGCACCGGCGATATCCACGAAGCTTTCGATGACCAGAGGAGAATAAACATATTGTGACGTGGCAACGAAGGAGATGTATTGAGATAGTGTAATTACAAAAATAGACGGGATAGCGAAGGCAGACAAGGCAGCCGCGATGTCCCAGGAACTGAACGCGCACCACCATCAGCGAGCGTCGTCTTCTTCTCATCCCAGAGGGCGCATACCCGCAGAGCGGGGTTGGACACTGGTTCCGTTTATAGTAAGGGGCCAAGGAACGGAGCCCTTGACATGATCCCCGGCGCTAAAAGCAACGTCCCGGTGCTGAAGACGGTAGAAGGTGTGGGCTGAACTTAATCACGGACGAAGTAGGGCTTCAGGCGGGACACATGCACAATTTGAGACGCTGGGTGCACAGTTGACGGCGGGGGCGTGACTGGAATGATTTCATACGTCACAGGAGTAACCAAGCGAATGACGCGGTAGGGGCCCGTGAAGCGGGACAGTAGTTTTTCAGATAGCCCAACATGACGTGAAGGCGTCCAAAGGAGGACCAGGGAGTCAGGTGGGAAGCACACGTCACGGTGTGTCTCGTCGTAGCGGCGCTTCTGACTTGCCTGTGACACTGTAATCTTGGCGCGGGCGATCTGGCGGGCCACATCAGCCTGGGCAATGAGATCACGTGCATACTCAGTTCGTGGCGTGGTCGAGTCAGGCAATATGGTGTCCAATGGCAGGGCAGGGTCGCGGCCGTAAAGGAGGAAGAAAGGAGAGAAGCCGGCAGTGTCGAGGCGTGACGAATTGTAGGCGAAAGTAACGTAAGGGAGAGGAACATCCCAGTCACGGTGGTCAGTGGACACGTACATAGCGAGCATATCCGTGAGCGTCTTGTTAAATCGTTCAGCGAGCCCATCGGTCTGCGGATGATAGGCCGTGGTGAGGTTGTGCTTAGTGCGGCAGGACCGAAGAAGGTCGTCGACGACCTGAGATAGGAAGCACCGGCCACGGTCCGTGATCAACTGGCGAGGAGCACCGTGTTGCAGAATGACGGCGTGTAGTAGAAAATCGGCGACGTCCGTGGCACAGCTGGTAGGAATGGCACGTGTGATGGCGTAAGAATGGTGTAATCGGTGGCAACGGCTATCCACCTGTTACCAGAGCGGGATAAGGGGAAAGAACCGAGAAGGTCCAATCCAACCCGGCAAAATGGTTCAGGAGGAACATCAATTGGTTGAAGAGTGCCTGCTGGAAGTGACCGAGGCGTCTTGCGGCGTTGGCAAACATCACAAGCCGTGACGTACCTTCGCACGGACCGGTAAAGGCCGGGCCAGTAAAAGCGTCGCCGCACCCGGTCGTACGTCCGAGTGACGCCCAGATGGCCAGCAGTCGGCACGTCGTGAAGCTGGTGGAGTATGCCGGGACGGAGATGCTGAGGTACTGCGAGAAGGGCGTCAGGGCCATCCGCCCGGAAGTTGCGGCGAAACAGGACGCCATTACGCAGTGTAAAGGCGTGCAGAGATGGGTCGGACGGCTCTGAGCTAAGACGGTCTATAACCTGCCGAAGCGATGGGTCGCGTCGTTGGTGGGCGGCTATGTCGTGCAAGTCGGAGAGGGCAAATACGCAGGGGTCATTATCGTTATTAACAGATGTATAGCGCAAAAAAGACGAAGGACAAAGAATGCACGAGTGCACGTCTTTTTTGCGCACGTCTTTTTTGCGAATGCACGAATGCACGTCTTTTTTGCGCTATACATCTGTTAATAATGATCGACCAACTAGCCCAACAACGTACTTTACTAGTCATCATCGTTCCACGTTTGATCAGGCGGATCAACAGGATGACGAGACAAGCAGTCGGCGTCCTGGTGCATGCGACCAGACCTGTAGACCACCGAATAGTCATACTCCTGGAGTCTTAACGCCCAGCGGCCGAGTCGTCGGGACGGATCTTTGAGCGAAGAAAGCCAACATAGGGCATGATGGTCGGTTATGACCGCGAAAGATTTGCCGTACAAATATGGGCGAAACTTGCTGACTGCCCAGACGAGTGCGAGGCATTCACGTTCCGTAATGGAATAGCTACGTTCAGTGGGGGACAGAAGTCGGCTGGCGTAGGCTATCACCCGGTCGTGACCAGTCTGTTTCTGAACCAATACTGCCCCTATCCCGTGGCCACTCGCGTCCGTGCGTACTTCTGTGGGAGCCAACGGATCGAAATGGGCTAAAACGGGGCAACGAGTCAGGCGGTCAACGAGAGTGGCAAACATTGCGCTTTGCGCGGTGCCCCAGGAGAATGAGGTATCGGCCTTAAGGAGATCCGTCAATGGCCGGCCGATCTCAGCAAAATTCTCGATAAAGCGCCGAAAGTAGGAGCATAGTCCTACAAAGCTGCGAACATCCTTTGCCGAACGCGGGATGGGAAATTCTTGGACGGCGCCTACCTTATCGGGATCAGGTCGGACACCAGCAGCATCGCCTACGTGGCCGAGGGTCTTGAGTTGCCGGCCACCGAAACGGCATTTTAATGAATTGAGCTGGAGACCGGCGCGACGGAAATCCTCTAGGATGTCTGCAAGACGATGGAGATGACTTTCAAATGTTGGGGAAAAAACGATGACGTCGTCCAAGTAGCAGATGCAGGTCAACCACTTGAAGCCACGTAAGAAGAAGTCGATCATTCTTTCGAAGGTAGCCGGCGCGTTGCACAGACCAAAGGGCATTACCTTGAATTGGTACAACCCGTCGGGCGTCACAAAGGCGGTCTTTTTGCGGTCCTGAGCATCAACAGATATTTTCCAATACCCACACCGAAGGTCAATAGAAGAAAAGTATGATGCACCATGGAGGCAATCAAGTGCGTCATCAATCCGAGAAAGCGGATAAACGTCCTTTTTGGTGACTTTGTTCAAGTGCCGGTAATCAATGCAGAAGCGCCAGGACCCATCCTTGTTTTTCACTAAGACGACTGGTGACGCCCATGGACTGGAAGATGGCTCAATTACATTCTTTTTCAACATCTTATCGACTTCATCTTGAATGATTTTGCGTTCGCCGTGAGAGACCCCATATGGTCACCGATGAATGGGGGTCGCATCCGCGGTGTTGATGCGGTGGGTTATCGTCGATGTCTATCCCAAAGGGCGATCGTCCAAATCAAAAATGTCTCTGTACGATGAAAGCAGGCGATGTAACGCGCGAGCTTGCTACGAAGGAAGGTCCGACGCTATCATTTTTGCGATGTCACCAGAGGTAGAGCAACAATCCTTGGAATCACTCGGCGCAACCATGAAGGCGTCAGTGGACACGGCAGAAATTTGGCATTCCTCGAGAGGAAAAAGCGTGGCCAGCGACATCCCCTCGGGGAGAACTTGGGGCAAAGAACCAAAATTAAGGAAAGGCAGGCTGATTTGGTTGTTGGCGAGGGTGACGACAGTGTAAGGAAGAGCCACGTGGTGTCGGAGGAGGACGTCGGTTATAGGGGACACGACGTAGTCGCCGTCCGGAAGTGGCGGGCATGGTGACAAAGGGACGTAGGGCATTGTGTCAGGAAGCAAGCGGACATGTCCTGTGGAGCAGAGGCGGTTGGGGAGCTTAGTGTCGGTGACAGGACCGGTCGGCACGTCCAGACGAAGAATACCCGTGGCACCGTCAATAAGCGCGGCGTTGTCGGTTAGAAAGTCAAGGCCGAGAATGATTTCATGGGGGCATGCGTCGAATACGGTGAACACTACAGGAATGTGATGGTCACCAACACCAACCCGAGCTGTGCACAGTCCTTCGACGGTGGGCGTACGGCCGTCGGCCACTCTGACAACAGTAGATGGGGCAGGCGTCAGGACCTTACGAAGGCGGCGGCGAAGGTTGGAGCTCATTACGGAGATACTGGCACCGGTGTCTATTAGAGCGCTCACATGAACACCATCAACATCAACGTCAAGCAAATTGCGTCTCGTCGTCTTTGTAAACAGAGGATTTTCAGGCCGGGTCGGACATGCAGCATCACCTCCGGGAGCTGCATTGGCTAGTTTCCCGGAGAGGTGCGTGCGTAAGAAGTCGGCGGCGAAGGGCGGCGAGGCTGCGGCGAACGAGATTGGCGACGTTGTGGGGACGGGGAGTGGCCAAGGCGGTTGCTGGGGGAGCTGCTGGGAACATACTGGGGTTGAGTACAAGGGGGGTAGTGGATAGGCCGATCGTCCGAAGAGTAGGTGGTGGGCGAAAACCGGGAGCGTGCAGGGGACGTCCAACGTTGTCGGCAATAACGGGCGACGTGACCAACGCGAGAGCACTCGAAGCAGATAGGCTGGTCGTCAGGAGTTCTCCATTCTGCAGGGTTCCGGCGGCGGTAACGAGGTGGTGCGTCATAACGCCGTTGGAAGCTATTCCTGGCAAATGAAGGAGGAAGGTTCTGGCGGACGTCCGGACAAGCCATAGCGCACACAGGATGGATACCGAGGTTGGCTAGTTCCTCACGGACAACGGCCTGTATAAGTGATATAGTGGGCAGGGTATGGTCGTGCCCATGGCGGTGTACAGGAGCCGGGGTCAAGGCCTCGATTTCGCGGCGCACGATCTTGGTCAAAGTGTCCGAATGTGGCATCGGACCTGGTGCCGTCGGTAAACTGGGAGGCGCTGTCAGATCCGCACACGATGAGGTTGCTGCGGTGTGAGGCAGCCGGGTGAACTGCTGCGCTATGCGGCGGCATTTTGCCTGCTCAAATCGGCGACATTCCTTCAGTACAGAGTCAACTGTGGCACACTCTTTACACATGAGCAGATTGAAGGCATCATCTGCTATGCCTTTAAGGACATGAACAATCTTATCGGAATCCGGCATCTTGGGATCCACCTTGGCGGAAAGAGCCAACACGTCCTGGATGTAGGCGACATAGGACTCCGTACAGGACTGCGTGCGTGAAGAAAGATCGTTCTTTGCGGCTAGCTGACGTGCAGCGGAGTCACTGAACGAATCCAGGAACTCCTTTTTGAAGGCGTCCCAGCTTGTGAGCCTCGCTTCGTTGTTTAGGAACCAAGTCCCAGCCGTCTTCTTGAGATGGTAGGCAACATTCGCCAGCATGATTGTGTCGTCCCACCGGTTGTGAACACTGACGCGTTCATACATGCGGAGAAGCTCCGTATTTTCTCAAATTAGCCCGGCGAGCGGTACGGAGACGAGAAGTAGCACCTCCACCACAACATGTGACGTGGCAACGAAGGAGATGTATTCAGATAGTGAAATTACAAAAGTAAACGGGATAACGAAGCAGACAAGGCAGCCGCGATGTCCCAGGAACTGAACGCGCACCACCATCAGCGAGCGTCGTCTTCTTCTCATCCCAGAGGGCGCATACCCGCAGAGCGGGGTTGGACACTGGTTCCGTTTATAGTAAGGAGCCAAGGAACGGAGCCCGTGACAATATATTTAGCGTCAGTGCTGATGGCAGGGCAGTCGCCCGGTCGAGGGCATTCTTATTCCGGGATACCCAGGCTTCGACTTGCCGTCCAGGCCATCTTAACAAGTTCTTGCTGGTGTAACGTCGGAAATAAAAACAAAGTCCGACAACGCAGTGCACGGCGTCTGTAGAACACGGAAACGGGAAGTTCTGCACGGCGTTAACTTTCTCTGGGTTTTTCTGAACTCTATCAGCGCCGACGAGATGGCCGAGGATGGTAATGCGGTGGGGAGAAATTCGACATTTACAAGATTTTAGTTTTAGGCCAGCACATCAGAAAAGGGGAAATGATGTCCGAAAGGTGAGATAGGGGAGTTTCGAATGTTGGTGAAAACACAATCATGTAATCCACGTCACACCAGCCCATCTACCATTTGAATCAAATAAGTAGCGAATCTATCTTTCTTTCGGAGGTCTATGGCGCATTTCACAACCCAAACAGTATTATTTTGAATTAGTAAAGTCCATCGGGTGTGACAAAGGCGGTCTTTTCCCTTGTCCATCTCGTCGACAGAGATCTGCCAAAACCGCGAGTGTGGGTCAATTGAGGAAAAGCACTTAGACTCATAAAGGAAGTCGGGGGCGTCGTCTATTCTTCCAAGTGGGTATACGTCCTTCTTGGTTATTTTATTTAGGTGGCGGTAATCGACGCAGAAGCGCCAGGTGCCGTCTTCCTTTTTTACCAGAACTACTGGGGACGCCCACTGGCTGCAGGAAGGCTCGATAGTGTCTTTATCGAGCATTTTTATTACTTCTCGGATTACTTCGCGTTCCGCATGAGACACACGATAAGGTCGTCTGTAGATTAGCCTGGCACCTTCTGGGTCACTCCGGTGCTTCACTTCATGTGTTTGACACATGGGGCGGGTCTGGAAGTAAAAAATATCACAATACAATAGATGAAGCTCGCGTAGTTCTTGGGCTTGTGGGTCTGAAAGGACAGGGCTGATCAATGTGCCAAATGTCTCCCATAACTTTGGGGTAGATATGAGGTCACGAGAGGAAGCCGGTAGAGAAGTGACGACGGGTAGTGCATAAATCAATGCCGTGCAGCGGAGAAACTAAGGCGAGTGAAATTCTTTGGGGAAGTAAATGAAATCCAAAATTCAGAATTGAAAGAATCCTCAGGCTGTTTTTGATGGTTACGACATAGTTCGGAAGGATCACGTTTCGCGTTAGGAGAACGTTGGTGGTAGTGGAATCGAGGTACGCGCCGTCAGAGAGTGGGTGGTGGCAGGGCAAGAGGACATCGGTGACGGTTTCTGGGTGCAGATGGTTGAACTCAGCTGAACATAAAGGCCGAATGTTGAGGCGTCTTGAGCATCGGGTGAAAGCGGTAACTCGAGGCGTAGTAAGCCCGTCGCCCAACCTATTAGTTCAGAATGTTGAGACTAATAGTCAAGGCCAGGGAACAAATCATGCGTGACATTTCTAAAAGAAATCATTGCTGTCGTTGTGTGGCGCCCAATAGCTACACGGGCCGTGCACATTCCGGTAACAGGTGGTGTCCCCCCATTAGCGACACGAACATGCGAAAAAGTTGCCGTCAAAACTTTACGGAGGTGACGACGAAGGGGAACAAACTTTTCTTGAAATCCTAAATGTTAGCAGGACGCAGTCACCGACAACACCCAGTACATAAATCAAGGGGGCGCAAGGTACCTCAACCAAAACTTACTTATCTATGCCCATCAGAAAACTCGCAAATTTGCTCAAAAGGTTTTTCTCTCTCTCCTGGTCTTGACGTTCTTCGACCACTCCAATTACGTTATTAAGGCCATGTAGCGGCTGTTCACCGGTTTTCCTTCAGTTGCATCAATGAACGCTTCTGGATAGCAACTTTAAAAATGAAGGCAATCGAGATATGTGCGCGAATGTCAGCAAGAGCGGTGATAGGAACGTGGTCTCCTTCAACGTCGATTAAATTGTCTGTAGTCGGACACGTCAAAAGAGCTTTTTCGGGTTGTGTTCATGATGCAGCGTCACCTCGGCGTGCTCCATCTGTCAGTTTTGCAGTGAGAAGGGTCGAGGGGGTGCTGGCGGTGAAAGGTGTCCGCTCTGCGGTGAACGTGTCTGTTGGGGCGGCGGCGGTGGGAGGGGTGCCGAGCTTCCCAATCGGATGGCATAGCCAGCAGCACTAGCGACGGATTCTGGCGACATACGAGGGGAAAAACGGCGGGGCCCGTCAGTCGAATAACGGTCTGCACAGCAGTTGTTCCTGGAAACTCGGAGCCAATGGTTCTGACAGTACTGAGCGACATGGCCAATACGGCGACACGTGAAACAGATGGGCTTATCTTCGGCGGTTCTCGAGTCAGCGGGATTTCAGTATCATCGAGGTCCAGACACACAGCGAGGTCCAGGTGGATGGATGATAACTGTGGCGGGTGGCAGGAATACCCAGTGAGCATACTTTCTGGAGACCCATGTTGCTAAATTCGTCTCGAACGACAGCTTGAATCAGCGATATGGCTGGAACAGAGCTGTCGACCGCATAAGGCAGAGTAACGGCAGGAGCAGTGGCTTCTAGTTCGCGGCGAACTATCCTTTGTACGGTTTGTTCAAGGGGGTCGGGGTGAGGAGTCGCGGGAGAAAACGGCTAGGGGATGGTGGCTTGCAGGACGAAGTCGCAGCGGCGTTGCGTATGCGATGGAACTACTGCGTGAGGCGGCTGCTCTTCACTTACTCGAACTGTCAGAATTCGTTTAAGATAGCCTCGACTGTAGTGCAGCCCTTACACATGAGCAACTGAAAAGCGTCGTCAACTATTTCCCTAAGCACATACCCAGCCTCATCCTGTTCAGCCATCTTCTCATCGACCTTACGGCAGAGGGCCAGGACGTCGTGACTATAGGAAACATACGCTTCGGTACATGTCTGGGCACGGGATGCATGTTCCGATTGTGCGCCTAGCTTACGTTGGATGGGATTGCCGAATATTTTCAATAGTTCTGCTTTACAGAAGTCCCAGCTAGTTACGTGGCTTCATTGGTTTGATACCACGTGAGTTCCGCACCTCTAAAGCAGCAGAGAAGATTGGCAAGCATGAACGTAGGGTCAAAACGGTTGTGGGCACTCACCGGCTCGTAATGCTTCATCCAATCTTCAGTGTCAACATTGTCAGTGCCAGTGAGAAAACCGGGCTCCCGGGGCTGCGAAACTACGACCAGTGGAGGCGACGACTCACTCGGCGGAGCCATACTAGCAGGAGGAATATGACTCCCGCTTCGGAGATGGTGATATAGGATCACGACGCATTTATCATCGGATAGCTGAGACGAGAGGGAGGGGATGTTGGGCAACCTAACCAAACTGTCACGGCGACGTGAAGCAAGAGGGGACACCAAGCGGTACAATGGGTATCAACACAGCTTATTTACAATCCTGAGGGCATCACGCCGGCAAGCCGCAAGATACACTTCTACTTTTAGCTCTTTTTCCGATTCCGAGCGTGCTACCGCCATGTTCCTCCGGCTAGTACCTGGTACATGTCCCAATGTGGTACATAGGCTATGCACCAAGTCTTCCTCGGCTTAGCCTCTTCAGCTAATACACCATGGCAATACGTTTGGGAATGTGTTTCCGTTATGCGAATTAGAAGCTGGCTAGCCCAATTTTTAACGCAAGCACAACGTAAAACGTTGGGTAAGCACACAAGCGTAGATTGAAATGGAACTTTAGTGGCTGCTCTTAAGATCCGGTGACATTCATATGCTTATAAGATGAACGAATCGATGTGGTGTCAGTTAGGGTAGCATCCGATATACAACTGATGCTCAATTTTCGGTATAAACTATAAGAAACTCTTTTGAAAAGACGACCTTATTTAGAAAAATTACAGCTTCCTCTTTTAAACCGGCATGGGTAAAAGTTTAATCTATCTCTCACGCAACAATATTTCAAGTCATAGTCCAATAAGTAGAGTGCATCGATCATGCCATGATGGGGGAATCACGTAGATGTCACCTTCAAAGACTTGGTACGCACGTTTCATTCCAACCAGGAAAAATGTTTTTCTCGAAAAGATTCGTTTCCGTTAGTGGAAACCAAATATGTGTTGGTTGTCCGGCAGTGCGTCTTGCGCGGAACGAATTAGATTTCGGACTTCGCCGTTTGATTTTGTAGCATTACTTTTAAACTACAGAAACATTCTATCTTCAATATTCTGTGACTAACAAAAGCATCAACAGCATACTCATAAAAAGTTGGGTTTTCTGCAGTTAATGGTCCGGCAACATTCCATCACTGAGGCATATAATGATCACGTTAAAAAAACACTACGCCATTTCAAAGCGGTTTAAACCACTTTCTAAAACATTAAACTAGTTTAATCTGTTTCCGTCTGTTTTCAATTCAAGATTCACAATTTTATAATATCACTAAAATGTATTTTGCGCCGTGCACCGGGATTCCCCTGTAAAAGTAGCAATTCCTGTGCCTGGGTTTCTGGAAAGTGTCCAGATAAAAATATTCCTACTAGCTTTTATACTTCGCGCCAACTGCCGCTACGGAAGTTTCTGCTGAATATATATAAACGCCTTTCTTAGAGCAGTACCAGCAAGAGGTAATTCAACATTGATATTCATCTTTTTAAGAGATAAAAGTGCAGCACTATTTGTTATATTGGGGGCAAGTCGAATCGCAGTCACATTCGGGTCAACGTAACGCGTTTTCACACTAAGGCAATAATATACCCGAAATACTTTGTACAAAAAAAAATCTGGACAAACTCATGCTTTTTGCTTAGTTTTCGTTTTCAATCAAAAGAACAAACAAAGATCATTTTCTTACCTAGTGTTTGACAAAATGCTTCAGTGCTTTGAGTTGTATCTATTAGATAAATTTTGTGCTCCAATCTTCCAAAGTAGTATTTCTTCTTCGTTCTCGAGGGCTCAATTCTGTGAGTAGAATTTAGGTGCCCACTCTGTGTATGACAAGAACACTGTTAAGTTTTGACTGCCCGCAACGGGATAGATCCTAATCACACCATTTCAAGAACAAATAAATGATTGAGAACCTATAAACACGAGTCTGCAGAACACTAATATCTTCCCCCTTTACAAACACCTCTTCTTCGCGGCTACAACGTTTTATTTTAGCACAGTTATTGTTATCTGCACAGTGGAAAAAAGGTGCGCTCACTTAGGTGCCTCCCTTCGAAATGAATAAAACGCCCATACACAACACTGTAGAGTGTGCGGGGAAATATGAACAGTCCTGACTGCCAAAGCGTTTATATAATATGTAAATTCCGAGAAGGCAAACGGTTACTAGTTCGGCTATTCCACCATTTATTCTAAGATAATATCACCCGCTGAACATATCACCCCCATAAGGAATGAATTTTTTTAAAGGGTTGTGAAATACCTTTCCTTGTCACGTATTTGTTTCTAACAATATTACTCACTCGACATAGATGAGGGCTGAATAGAGGAAGGAAGTAATTTAGTTGCACGCATAAAAATACAAAACAACACAATTTACCATATGCTAAGTTTTGCATTCTGCCCGTATAAAAATAGGAGCTATACAACTTCCGGGATGCTTGCACTCATGCGAAAGGCTTCAAACGCGAAGCTCTTGTGGCCGAGAATTGCTTGGCACAAATTTCGGTTTCGGTATTGTATTTCATTTCTAAGTTTAGGGGGCTATTAAACCTCGTATGCATAGAAGGTGTCGTTTTTTTTTGGTTCCAAATGGTGGATTCAGAGTCATCCTCGCTTTGTAGAATTCCAGCAGCGCTTCGTCATCGGATTGAGGAAGCTTTGCGAGATCTGCAAATCGCCCCGAGAAGAATTGGCACAATCGTGGCGATGTCTACATTTATTCATAATCGCTTCTAGGGAATCTGACGGTCGCTGTTGCCTCTCCAATCAGTGTGTCCTTTCAACTTAAGCATTAGCGCTAGAGCTGTTTTACATGAGTGGAAGCGATTGCCATTACCGCTGAAGTTTTTTTCTCCTGAACCGAATGCCCTTGCGCGGACTCGGCTATCGCCATGAGGGTCGCGCTGAGAAGCAGATGCATTTTCTTGTTCGTCGTGGTTTTTTAACATTCTTGAGAGACATGGTCTTAATATACCTACAGTCTTAGAGCGGAAATTCTTCATTACACTAGCTACTCACACTCACATCAGAGCTTGGCCATTTTTTTTGCATTATGATTCCAACAAAGAACGCGGGTCAAATACCACAGAGGCCACAAGCACTTGGGATGCGTCCTCCAATCCGCCCAGATATAAACAACTTGGACGCAGCGACATACCGCCACCATGACGCATATAGAATAGCCGTCAACCATACGACCGAGCCCATGCCATAAGCTCACTCATGGTGAACGCCCCTTAACTCTGAGGAGGAAGAGGCATTAGCGCAGGCGTTGTCAAAAAGGCCGAATCCGCGATTGTACTCTAAAGTGCTAAAACTGCCATTCGGCATTTTCCTCGTGTCCTTATCACGCCTCTTGCAGTCGAAATGGTTGCTCACAATTTTACAACCTCCCGGGTAGAGCTAATTTGCTCCCCCGCTTGGCTAGTCAAACGCTCTCCATCGATGGCTTACAATCTGATCGGTTCCCAGCGTCGTTACCGACCATTGGGCCAACTCAACATGACCGGGTAATTCATTACTGCCTCGCCCAAACCCAACATTTGCCTGCTCATTCTTCACTCACAAAGCATAGAAACACACAGAGACTCCTCCAAACTCACGCTATCATATGCCAAGATGTAATTCCCTACACACACCTCGCTTTAACCAATTCTCCCAATTTTTCTGCTCGTGGTAAGCTCTCCACTGCACCACCCTCCACTTGGTGTGGCCCTAGTTACCTTTTTCTTCTAATTCCCTCTGACGAGCACCGCTTGTGGGTGATGAGTAGCTGACATGGGAATACAACTTTCCCTCTTTGGCAGAGCTACGATAGTTGCCGCCAGGCTTAAACCTGTGGCCACCCTGATCACCTAAACCTACTGCAACCAATAAAGTTTCTTTCTCTCTCTCCCCCTATCTCCCACTTCCGATACGGCGCTTCCGGAACGCTCTGTCGTTCTGGATTTTTCTCTCTTGCACAAACAGAACAGCGGCTCTACTTTTCGCTTTGGATGACGACACATGGGAGTCAGTCAACGCCATCGCACGGGGATCAGCGGCTTCCAGAGTGACGGCTGTCCGAAGGAATACTTGTCTTCGGCGAATAAACGGCGCCGTCCTAACTGATCTGCAAAGGTAAGTACGGATAGGCCAAAGTAGGTTTGCGTCCAGCCTTCATGGTGCGGCGCCAGTAGCGCGGCCCGTGCTCTGAAACCCCACAGGAAAAAACAATTTCTGCGTTTGCCAGCGTCCGCCAAGAATTTGTGAGCTGCTGTCGGGTGCTGCGGAAGAATGATGGGGCTTCAATACGTACATCTCGCAGCCAATTAAAAGTTGTGTCGTTATGGAACAGCTTCAAAAATTGCCGCTGGGGCGTGTGTGAAGTTGCCACTAGCCAGGGATGCGGTGGCTGAGCTTGTGGCAAAATTTTAGCATAGGGCGCGGGAGCAACAACAGGGCTCGGCTGGAGTGGAGCTTGAGAGGCGTTGCCGCTGGGGCTGCTGCAGGTGTGCGGTTTGAAAACTTGCTGCTGGAGAACTCTCCTCTTTTAAGGGCTGATAGATGATTTATGCTCAGAGTCGTAGAGTACTAAGGACAGCTGACGAGCACCTTCCTGAAGAACAAATTCCTGGATCCGCCGAACAAGGTACCGTTGGAATTATCAGCGGCCAAACTGGACAGAAACTAATCTTGTGTGACGAGTTGCTCAATGAGAGCCTGCTGCTTGCGCAAATCGTCGAAGTTCTGCCAGATGCTAATGACCTCTGCAAGAGTTTGGGTTTTTTGCCAGACGCATCTCAAAGGAATACCCCCTTGTGCTCGAATGTTGTGTTTGATCTTGTCTAGTTCAGGCTTGACACTGTGAATACCTCCGCAGAGATAAACGATGTCCTCTATGTAAAAAGTGAAGTTCTCTCTCCATCACTGTGCACGCTAACGCAAACACTGGTCTAATTGGAGCTTTGGTACAACAGGAGAGCCGAAAACTTTGAAGTTATCTTCAAAATTTACCCACGTTGTTATTCCTGCTTGGTGGTTATGGAACCAGAGCTATGCTACACCACTCAATAAAATTGTGATTTTATGGAGCTTCAGGTGATCATTTTAGTTGTTATCTGGGCTCGCCAATACAAAGCAACAAGCCTGTGCATTACTTCTAGCTTTTCGGTGCCGTTGATTGGGGAGGGGTCCCGCTAACGATTCCCACCTAAGCGGATGATGGAGTTTGTGTAGGGTGGGGGTCATCGGTATGGCCGGATTTCTGCAGCGGCCAGCGTCCGAGTCGGGAGCTCCAGGGTAACGGGACAAGGACCGCTGCACGTTCACCAAAACCTGTAAGGAGGATTTATTCCCACACTGGAACAATAGAAAGCGAAAAGCACCAAGGTCGCGTGGTCTTGTTGACCGGGAGAAAAGCAGAGAAGGGGCTTCTTATAAGCCATTGGTCACGGTTCTGCTCCCGTTGATTGCTGCTTCTTGACTGTGATGATGATGTAGCTATGGTGCATGTTGTGCATGTAGGGGATGTCCAGTGCGGACTGACTAAACCCTCCACTTGATCACACGTGAACAGTGCTGCCGAAGAATTGTTTAAAACACACTCCCGCCTCTATTTGTATATATATATATATATATATATATATATATATATATATATATATATATATATATATATATATATATATATAAAGAGAGAGAGAGAGAGAGAGAAATAAGGAGTTGAATACACAGCAAGAAAAATAACAAAGAAGGTTTACTTACGTAGCGGCTACAGGACTTTCATCAGAGTACGGTTACATAATTTTGCAGCAAAAATTATGTAACTGTACTCTGATGAAGGCAAGTTGCTTTGCCGCTAAGTAAACCTTCTTTGTAATTTTTTTTGCCGTGTATCCGACTGTTTACTTATAGAATTTCTGCAGGTTTTGTGAGTTTTATCTTTTTTATGATTATTTAAATTGTAAGCGGTGGATATGGCCACGACACCAGAGAAATACGCCCCCTGGCAATCTCTCGGTAGTTGTACACAAACGCTATGGGCCAAGTACAAGCACAAGGGTATGCGCCAGTGGACTGGAACTCCATCATCCATCATCGTCATTAGTTGTCTATCATCATCAACACCCGTCTTGGTTGTTCTTTGGGGTTCGCTCCCAGTCACGTAGGACAAGGTTCGTCTAATCAAGACGGCCCCCAAGTCTTCTGCTGCGTGCCTTACAATATATATATATATACATATATATAAACATATATATATATATATATATATATATATATATATATATATATATATATATATATATATATATATATATATATATATATATATATATATATATATATATATATATATATATATATATATATATATATATATATATATATTTTGCAATATATATATTCTGCAATATATATATATCTCCATTTCTGCAAATTCTAGCGGCCCCTCGGAGCACCAGCATGCCCCCTGTCTTCTCTGTCGCTAAGCCCTGGGACGCATCCACAATGCGTGTGCTATGCACTTTCTTTCATTCTTCGGAGCCTGACACATGGTGCAACAATGCATATATAAAAAAGTGAAACTTAGACAGGCATGTAACAAAATTTGTAAATCATGCATTCTTACAATATAAAAATTGTTTCCGTGCGCTGGCTCTACCATTAGAGAAGACCCATTCTTGAGGTTGTGGTACAAGTGTTGCTGAATATAGGTTCCATTTTCCTGCAATATTTCCACAAAGACGATAACGGGTCACGCGCCACTTTTCGGTGAAAATTTGAAAAACGGCGGTACTCACATCAACGTATTCGCTCACACGGTGGATCAATACTCGGGGAGACATTATGGTGCTTTTTTGTAAAGTTAGCTGGGCATTTTTCTCGATGTATAAAATTTTGTTCCCTTGGTATTCGCGATCTTCGTAAACAAGTGGGTACACCACGTGGCCGTCACTTCTAGGGTTCTGTGACGTGGCAGAATCTGTAACGCGGCAGAAGTAATTCTCTCATACAGATGTGTTTTATCGTGAATATATATTTTATATTCTTCTGATGAATAAAGAATCGGGTTAGTTTGAAACACTTTTCTGTCGTGAGTGCTGCTTACGAAACAGACAAAAAAGTTTCGAGACAGTAAACCTGAGTATAAGGTCTGTGGAACTAAGTTCTTTTTTGTGGATTGTTGCCAGCTTCGGGTTCTATTAGGTTAAATTTCGATGAAGATTAATTTGAGCATCCGCTTGTTTTTTCAGCGCCAAGCCTCAAAAAGCTGCCCAATATAAAGGAGAACGAGCGAAAGTGTCCGGCCAATCTAGATTGTTACATTTCTTGAATACGTTTGTCTCGTAGATGCCGGGACATCTCCGTCAGCCATTTACCACACGTTGGTGAAGTCTCAATCGGAGGATCTCTCTATTGGAGGTACGCCCTTTGTCAAGATTTTCTAGGCTGATCCAAAGCCTTCTGGACTACAAAATTTGAAAGAATAAGCTTTACCTTTGGCTGTGTCAAAATTATTTTATAAAACTAAAAGAGTTAAGTGTTTTATCTAGCCTCCTCCTCGGATAAAATGTTTTCGCCAAAGTACACTCTCCCCTGGGCATACAAAATTTCGATGAAATCCGTAAGTCCCTTGCACGGAGAATGCTGGTGAGGTGAAAACATCATCGTAACGCGGAAGCATCATACGCTAAGGCTTTTTCCTGTCTGCCGTCTCAGGGATGCGAGCCTCGCGAAGCCGCATTCGGGGGAATGATCCCAACTTTTATTATTGTCATCATCATCATCGTCTTCTGGATTTGCTTAATAAACGGCTAGGTTGACTCTGCTTGGGGGACGACAGTAGCAAAGACGTTTTAATCGGCTTCGGCCACAAAGTACATTTTTCTCCGGAATATCGCTTTGGACGACACATGTTTGGGGGAAAACATCAACCTGATGTCAAGCGGAAGGGGCGGATAGTATTCCTTCGTCTGTGGGTATATTTCTTATCAACTTATAAGCCATTGAAGATCTCTGCCGTGACACGCTGTGCAAAGCCTAACTTCCAAGAAACGCGAAAACCAAGGTGTCTGCCAAGCCGCAATGAGCCAAACCCGGTCGCCATGGTCAGGCAACTTGAGACACCACAGGAGCTGAGCATGGCGGGACGTAGTTCTATCCAATCAACATTGTAACAACCCGCGGTCAGTGACGACAAATCCCACATAAAACTTCCTGACGTAAGCGAGGAAGATACAGAACTTCACAGCCATTACTCCGATACGCGTGTGGAGAGACACCACCACGACGACGACGCGGGATGGAAACATGCCCTCAGCCGAAGAGGGAAGGGAAAACTGCGCTCAGAACAAAAGTTCTATCCTATGTCGAAGCTACACCTGTGCAGTAGAAAAATGATACAAGACACGCAGCAAGCCCGTGTCAAATTGTTCTAGCCGCACGCACAACACGTCCCGCAAACGTGTGCCCCCTCCACTAACAAAAGGGGACATCAAAATCATCATGCCACAAACTAGAGGGCTCCGATTGGGAGCGCAGTATTGTAGAAACAACACAGGCGATCGCCGAAGGCGGCAAGGGAGGCAAACAACTACCGCACAAGTACGTGGTCAGACCTAGATACAGTTGGAATATTTTGATCGTCAGCACGCCCGACACAGAGGCTACCGATGAGTTGAGAAACATTACGAAAATCACCCTTCCAGGGGTCAGCCAAGAAATAACCACCTACGTGGATTTCTCCGAAGAGGAAGTGAGGGGTGTTGTACATGGGGTTCCGGCCAGCACCACACTACAAATTTAATGGACGGACTAAGATTGCCGGCAGAAAATATGATTATCCAAGCAAGGAGAGTTGGTATAACCAAAACCAGCTTGATTGCTTTCCAGGGCAATACAGTCCAGACTTTCGTCTACTACTATGAAGGGGAGATGCTTTGCTTCTTCTACCAGCGCGACACACAAGTATTCGAAGTGTGCATGAAGCCCGGGCACCGTTCTGATGTCTGCCCGACTCCTAAAGTCAAGACATACAATCAGTGTTCGACGGACAGCCTAGGGAAGGGAGAGAAGTGTCAAGTAAAGGGATCATTGTGTGGGGCAGGCAGCCTTACGGGAGCTCGTCAGTGGGTGATGAAACAGGCGTGCAGTGATCCCACGGGGAAACTCGAATAAAAAAATAGAAAAGAGACCTCGAAGCTGCCGAACCGAAAAGACCGCGATCTTTGAGCTAAGAATGACCACGGTGGGAAAAACAAAGAAAAAGCCTATCTCCATCAAAGACTATGGTGAAGAACCAAACACCAGAGCCAACCCAAGGCCCATAATATGAAACAACCAGAAGAAGGACAAGAAGAAGAAACTCACAGTGGGAAGACCATCGAAAGGGGATCATGTGAGCTGGCCCAATGTAGCTGCCTTCCTAGCTGATACCAATACCAAAGACTATATTAACATTCCGAAGAATGTGGACGGCTTATGAATACGTGTTTTTACTGATTAAGTACGAACAAATAACCACGTGTGTGTATAAACAGAGAATGCTACAGGAATATTCTAACGTAGATAACGTAGATTTGACCATCCTCTAAATCAATAATTTCTTTGAACATAAATACATGCCCTGATATGCTAATTAGCTGAGAAGAAAGAATATACAAGTATTTCGTGACAATGCCAACGCCCCCGTTTACACATGTGCGACAGCAGCGTACAAACATATGGCAAATAAACAGGATACATTAAATCTACAACCACTATAGTATTGAATACACAGGCATACAATACATTGCATGCATGGTACATGAACCATTTTGATAATCTGGAGAAAATTGTGAAGAAATAAGTCACACCATCCCTAGAAACAATCTCCTGAGTAGGTTGACTGAACGGCGTTTAAGTGTTGTACCTGAGCCGTGTCCAACATCTTCGGTAAATGAAGCACCGTTTTTTGGCATAGTCAATCAGCGTGATCAGTGTAATACAATACTGTTTGATTTTGTGTTGCCGTAATGCCATATATTCTTCTGAATCTTTTTCCAGTTCAGGTTATATTATCCGAATTGTAGGTCAGCTCTCCGCCTAAATATTTGTGGGTATATAGCGCGAAGTCAAAGTTATTGTCACGGCAGATGAAATCTGGCAACGAAAAATTGAAATGTTGAGATTAAGCTAATACATCACAAAGAACATGGGGCCTGCTACAATGATCGCGTCATTATTTCGTTTGAAGATATCCAATCATTTGGACGTTGCTGGAACAAATTTTTCTACCAAGCCACAACAACGCGCAATCTGTCAAGCATACTTTTGAAAACCAGGACATTTCACGATGCTTCGATATATGCATTCGTATATTTACACTCAAAATCAAGCACCTACTGCTCAAAATACTTTGTTTAGTACTCAAGACTGCTATAAAAGTAATGGCTTCCTTAAGGTGTGTGCTTATCGATGAATATCAGGCTACACCTAGTGCTAGAAGGACAGAGATGAAACGTTCTCGCAAGCCAGTGTTTAAAAAAGACAAGCAATTTATATTACGAGTCATAACGCTTGTTTAGTGAGTTATCGGAATCATTTTTCATGTATGATTGTCCAGTCAAAAATAAAAATGCTTAACACATTTTTGTTTTAGCTAGTAACTGTAAGAGGTAACTTTGGAGCACTGACCTAAACACTATTAAAATACAGCCTGAGCATTTCTGACAGTGTTCTGATTGTTGGTGGCAATAAATATATACCATTTGAAATAAAACTGACATCTCCCCACTTTCCTTTAGGGGGAAGCACCAATAAAATCCCGCAATAATGTCGGACAGAAAGAATAACGGCTTAACTTAAAAAAAACTGTTGGGGAGGCAGGGATTTTTAGCCCACCGTAAAACAGCGCGTTGTATGGTTCTCTTCCAAATGATTGAAAAAGTATTTGCATATATTCATTTCGGCGTATTAAATATAATATCTCGTAAAACTGAGCCCTCCTACATGCTCTAAAAAAGTGTAGGGATTACCTATAAATTTGTACTGCTACATCATGGTCCATAGGTTATTTTTCTCTATTTACATTGTGTTTCAAAGCAAATAAATCACGTGTAACCATTGAAAGCGTAAGACATCCATTCCATATTCAATGGTTCTGAATAAATGCTCTCAGGCTTATTCACCGCGCTTCCGACACCAGGACTATTATTCGTCGTCTGGCAGGGTCTGAAATTGCTCAGAGGCAACCACCATGACTGCTGCTCTGGGCAGAAGGTGCCAAATGGCACGCAAACCGAAATGTGTTTTGTTTTGAAAGGCGAAAACAGTTCATCACCCCTTCAGCGAAAGAGATGCTTGTACAGTAAGAAAAAAATGCGCTAATTCGGAGGCCTTTCTTTGCACAAGGTGCTCTGCATCACTATGCGCTCTGAAGCACCACCATGAGAAAAAATTTTTTGTCCGGCACCACCGTCGCCTAATGAATAAGAGTGCTTCTTCCAACCTTTCCAACACCACAGTAAAAAAGGCAGTCTCCCACAGTCCTCTCGCTCAAATAAACGGAGTAGAATATTGAACACCGAATCCCAGCTCTGTGGTCCGCCCCGCCCATTCACGGTGGAAATACAAACGAGCGGCTGAACGCCTACTGATCAGATCGAAGCGAATCGCCACAGCGGGTTACAAAGCAAACCGGCCCCAAAGAAAACATTCCAAAGCCTTTTAAAAAGAATGAGGTGACACATTTTATTCTAGATGTTCGGCCTGTAATTCTTGCTTTTGGTTGCATGAGAGGGGCTTATGCATCATGTGATCTTCTATTTTGGTTTTCAGCGGTGGACAGTTCAATGTCATTTCTCTTAACGGCGAGTTTAACGACAGTACTTTCGCTTTTGATAATATATTTGGTAGGCTGCCTTGATCACGGCCCAAATGGGCTGTATTTTTTCGAACAATGACCGTACTCGCGTATATTCGCTACCTTAAAGTTTGTCTTCGAAATTATTTTTTTCCCGCGCAATGGACGCCCCTCGAACTTGTCACAGGAATACGTCGTACTGGTGCCACGTCTACCTGATGATGGTCGTGCTTGCCGCTGTTTCCTTCCCTTTCAAAGCGGAGATGACTACGTTACCGCCGCAATGTTTCTGAAGTTCGCGATATCGCCAAGCATGCGTTCAATATTGATCCGGAAGAAACTCTGACTAAATTCACATAACGTACTCACAAGACAAAAAAAAAAGAAAAACGCGCTAAGCTTTCTGTGTCGCAGGCATATGTCTGTTACTCGTAATTCACGGAAACACTGCAGTTTGCGTAACTTTCAAAGCGGCTGACGGTGGTGTGCGAAGGTTTTGTTGTTTTCTTTATTATTTTTTTGTGTGCGTGAGCCTTATTGTAAAAATTTTGACCGGTAACTTGCTTGCGTTTTTGTGCTAAAAATCGTTTCGCAAAAAGAATTTATCGAACGTAGTGAACGCGCCTCTCAAATGGCATCAATTGTTTTGAAAAAAAAAGTGCGACTTTTAGGCGAGTAAATACGGTACATGTATCAGCACAAAAATTCTTTTTCAGTTTTTATCACCTGCGCAGATAAGACTCACGAAAGATAATTTTTATTACTGAGAAAATATTTCTGCGCCTAAGTTAGGCGTTTTAACGGTTGGTAGAACAACCGATAATGAAACAATAAAAATACTACGTAAATTACGATACCAAGCACATTCATATAATGTAAAAGGCGGCATAGGAGAAATGCGTTAACCAATGAAGACGTTAGCTGCTATTTCAAAGATTTCCCGAAATTATGTTGATACAGATATCTGTTCTATAAAACAACGTGAGACGTAAAAGTGGTGTAGCGTTGTACGCAAACAAATAAGAGTACTTACGTGCAAGGGAGGTTCTAAGAAAGCTGTGAAAAAGAAGCGACGTTATTAAAAAAGAGATACGACCAACTTCCTTCATCTGCTGCTGCTTGAACACGTAACGAAGATGTTGTGTTAACTAAACCTTTTAGAAAAGCGGGGAACTAAGGTGGAGTACAGCTTGAATTGGCTCACGCTTCGGCACTTGTTAAATTGAAAATGTTTAAAAAAATCGACCCAGAATTTACACAGGATAACAAAAGCACTGAATTATTTCCAGCGACATTCGGAAAAAAGTCAGCGGCTTGCAAGAATAAAAGGCGCTCCTTCACCGTGGAGCATTTTAGAAGGTTGTATTATATTTTAGTCGTGCGGAAAGACAAATGTAATCAGACGATAAGCCAACCGCCTTGTCCTAAATTTTGTCGTGTAAACTATTTATTCAAAGAAGATTTCTGTGTAGTATAAAATTTATCTTTAGAGAATTCTGAATTCGTGTTTGCTGAAGTGTAAAAATGGGTAATAGTCGTTCGCTTAGATGGTGTTTGAGTAAAGTGGGCTTATGTCAGACGAAAAGAACGAAGTCCCATACAGAATATGGTAGGTGCTGGTTGTTTTGGAAAAATATGCAAGTTATTCTGTTTTGTCGTTATTGATAAGGGTACATAGATTATCGAATCGGTGATTGAAAAAGCATCTTTGTAATTGAGGAAACGATCCAAAAAACGCAGTGTAAGGCAGGAATAGGCGTAGTGGTAAATTAATTACTACTGAACACAGAGTGAACAAAAGGGCTTCGAAAATTCTTCTTTCGGGAATTTGGGATGGTCCTAATAAATTCACGCGGACCTCAGTGCCAGCGCTTCACAACAAACTGTGGCCACCTCTATGTGTAACTGAGGCACTGCTGGCGCCTAGCTGTTCGGGCTGACTGCGTAAAGACAATCTGCTGGTCCTGCCACAACTTCAATTGCGTGGACTGCCGGCACTTGGTATTCGAATTGCAATGATGCTAGGAATGCAGCGTTCACATTTTTCCCGCTCGCGGAACTTTTTCTTGCTAATTTTTTTGTTTGTCGCCCCCTTTGATATATGAAATAGGCATTGAGTGTGGTTTCGTGAATTAGACACAAGTGTTTACGTTCTCAGAGCAGGTATATGTTAGCCGCGTTGCGATTCTTTCTGCGATAACGGGAGCCGTACTGCAATCTCTTTATTCTGCCAATCCCTTTATTTTTCTCTCAAATTACTTTTGTACTTTTGTCCTTTGGTGTGAAGTAAGTACTTCATAGTCACTGCCACCGGTTTTTTATGGATCGGGAGAAGTAATCATGCAATTGCTTTTTTGTTAGGGTTAGAACCGAGAATCCTGGAAATGGCAATCTTTGGTGGGGTGAAGATTGCAGGTTTCTTTCTTTCAATTGTTTTAATATACACATAAAGGAGCAGATGAATTACATAAGGGGGAGGGTAAGGAAACGACATTTACAGAAATACAATACAACCTAAGTGAGGTTAACAAAACACAAAACACGCAAAAACTGGAAAGCATCACAGTTAGTAAAAATTACTAATGTAAGGGCCCCGCAAAATAGGTCTTACAAAATTTGAACAGGGTAATATTAGATCGAAGGAGCACCGTAAAAACTTGAACCAATACATCTTGCTAAAAATATCTTCGGTTAACACCAATAAAACTTCAATTAGAACCTTGTGTAGCAATATTTGTTTGTAATTTATGTATAAAACGTTTATTTTCAGTGCATGTGGTGATGCGATCGGGCAACACGTTCCTTAGAATTACAGCGTAAGGAAACACAGATAAGCTTAATCCTAACGTACTGCCGGTACGTCGCAAAAGCACTGATTGGCGATTTTTGAAAAAGCCATCTATTATAACTTCACTGAAGTGCCACACTTATATAAGAGCACATTTCTTATAACATTTGCACTTATATAACCCAAGATAGAGTAATACATCAGAAAACAATAAAGTCACGTGTTGTGCCTTCCGTTTTGAACCGACACCTGTAACGATGACGAATGTGAGAGCTGCGCGTGTAATGACCCAGGCCGACTCTTGGGAGCCGTGAACATTCTGTAAAAACATGATTTACACCGCCCATGAGTCGTTTTATTTTGTCTGCTACCCCGTTGCATTTATGGCAGAGTGTGCTGGTTCACCCCAATTTTGTTCCCAGCATTGTACGCCTCCGCATCAGGGCTGTGGTAGAGGGCAGGTGGGAACTTTCTCGCAAAAACACTCCCAACGTAACCCTAACTAGTACGCGTCCCCTTCCCTGTGCCCAAACTCCAAAACACCAGTAGCCCCCCCACTGGAGCGAAGCACTGTCACACAAGGTTATTATGGGCCTCCAACCGTCTCATGTAAACACTCAGAGTACCATTCAGGACCTCGTTATTGCTGGATAAGGTATGAATAACATCGTCATCTTCATTTGAGAAAAGTGATTCTTTACGTACATCTAAATCGCATAACTCATACATACAGGTATCCTCTAATTGCCTCGATTCGACTCAGATAGTCTTTCTCCATCATGGTTATATCGCAGGACGCCGGGCAAGTTATCCCCCTCTGCCATGACCCAGTACCTATGACGGCAAAGAAGTGACTACCACAAAAATCGAACCTGCTGTCTTATGGTCTGCTTGTAGATATTGCTAATATATCGCGCAAATCTCTCAACCAGGGTTTGTTTCGTCTGTTCTGGTGGAACTTAAATATATTATACTTCGAGACCGATGATGAAAACGGCAAATGAAGGTATTTCTTGAGGTTTTTTTACAACATTCTAAGAACAATCATTGAAGATGTTTATACATTTAGGAATAAAAGCGCTGTCGAAAGAAAACATGTTTTCCGACAGCTAATGTGCTTTTAAAGAGACCCACAAAATTTTTATTGACTCTATGCCTTTAATACCAATGCAAGACTGTTTTTGGGCGTGTTTAGTTAGAAACACGAGATTTCTCCACAGCTTTTCCTAAGAAGGAAGGCTCGTAAAGTCACATACATGTACATTGAAAGTTCGTTTTAACCTTAATAAAAACTGGTCTGCTGGCGGACTGATATTTTCCCGTCTCTTAAGGTATTCGTAATTTGCATACTTTATTCTTTTAAGAATTCACGCATCAGCATTAAAATACGCATTCATGGAGTGGCGGTTCGTTTTTTTCCACTATAATAAGTGCGGTGTAATAAACAACCAAATTTAACGGAAAGTAACATGTACGAATAGCTCTAAACGCATTAACGGGCCATGTTATGTAGTCTCTTGGTAACTCTTTTTTCTCATAATTTATAAAACAACTTTACACCGTAGGACTCCAAACTGTATCGGGACGATTGCTGACACTAGATGGGATATATGCGTTAGAAATTAATTAAAAATAATTACAAACTACAATTCGACTACAAGCCTGACGGGATGAATAGTCGCTTTAATATTCGTATTGAAACGGCACGTCTCCCTTATTATTACATATTTTTCAGCTGTTTGAAAGTAGACGGGTAGCAGAGATGATAAAATGATTGTTTACATGTTGTTTGGATAATACAATATATAACTCGCCCTTTCCGACATATGTAGCAGGCTGCCTAAAACGTAATTGAGGTAACTCGTTTTTAGGTTTATTCGGCCTTACTCGTGAGCGAGAGCTGTTGTCATAGACCTTTGGCGGTTGCTGTTTCCGTAGCACAAACAGACAAGCGCCACCGACGAACGCACTTGGTGTTCTCCCCTTTTTGTTCCTGCCTCTTGGCACCCGAGCAGAGATCGTGGATCGAGCTGCCGTCGAGGAGGCTGCGCCATTTGTCAGCCCAACAGGGAACCTTGCGCTGCCTGACTGGAAACGCCTTCCCCTGGCGTGACGGAAACCGCCGCACAGTCTGATCCCCTAAGCAGGTCCGCGATTCAAACGCTTCGTGGGGAGACGGTACTATCTAAAGGCTGTGCTGAAAAGTTTTTCTATCTCATCACGCGAATGGAGCGCACCAGCGTCTTGTATGGAGTCGACCTGCGTTCGTCCTTGAGTTAAGAAACGTCACCAGTAGCCTTTTAAAATATTCATACCATTTCTTGTTCGTTCCAAGTGCCCTTGTGGGTGCGTGGTTTTTTATGCATAGGATAACTTTGTGTATCTTTTTTCAGCCAGTTCACTTGGCCTTGGTTTTAGTGGAGCATTTGCTATAATGACAGTTTCTAAATTTTGTAGTACACTGTTTTAAATACAAACTCAAAACTTTCGGTCGTCTTATAAAAAATAAATTTACTGCATAGTGTTAGGGCCTCCATTATGCTTGTTATGAGGTGTAACGCGTGATTCCTGAGGATCAATTGACGCCCGCGCACAAAGGTTCTTTCAACCGATTACAAGAAAACGAAAACTGCCAGTTTTTTAGGAGAATTCAAGGATGCGTATCGTGAGAGACATCATCATTGTTGCGTGGTAGTGGAGCTGTGGGCTATTAGGAGGAGCTCCAATACAGACAAGGAGGAGGACAAAAAACTGAGGTCGCAGCTTTATTCCCATGCTTCTATATAAATAAATACGTGCAAAACCTGGTGCATTTTGTTGGAATGCTGATGTGTTCATAGAATTTGTAAATACACAGAAGAAAAACGGTTTGCCTAAATTTTTTTTTATTTGCGGACCCCTACTTAGTTGCCATAATATCAACTAAAATTTTAATTGCCGTACGAGCTCTTTTTTAGTGGGGCGATGAAGTTTTAAAGTTCACGAAAACAAAGTACAAACTTTTTTTTTCTTGTAAGAAAACCACAATCCCGTCGGGAAGGATAATAGCCATGCGGTCTCTGTTTCCACAAAATAGCTATCGCTGAAGTGCGCAGCATTTTGTCGGAGTTCAGAGAACAGCTACCCTTTGTCAGGGCAAGTATGTGCCGGAGACCCGGCATATACAAGTCAATGGCACATCAGCGACTCAAAATGTTTTTCACATTCCAAAAAGTTTGACACGTGTTGGTAGGTTAAATATTGTCCTTTGTTTTTAAGTACATTGGTTTTCGGTTCCAGAACTTGCCCATCTTAATACAAAAATTACCTCCAGAAAAATTGCAGCAGCTAAATGTCATAGACAACATAAAATATATCGTTACTGTTCTGCTTTTGATCCTGCTTATTCCGTAATCCATGTGAAGCAGAAGGTTGACGGGCTTCAAGGATTCCAAAGTCAGTGTTCTCATCCCTCGTAAAAACTTTTACTACACCATTGCATCCCGATGCTATTACAGAAACCTGGTACCCTTCCTTTTATATCTGATAAGTTCTTTCGGTGGTGGTACATAAAGATGTCTTGCCAGCAAAGACAAAACACCATTGTGCGAGTTTTAGCACAGGTATGGTGGGCACCAGGGTATGCTAAACCCTATGTTAGCAAAAGCTGTATTAGATTCACTACGTAAAATCATACTAATACTATATAATTGTGATTCGGATAACCTCAAAGGCTTTCGTAGTGCCAATATTGTACTTCACACGAGTTCACACGGTTTTCTGCATCAAGAGTAAGAAAAAACCACCTCGAGTTCCCGGTCTGAATTATTGCCATGAGTGTTTTATTTGCTAATACATGCGAGCACCCCTACGAAGAGAAGGCTCTTAGAGGAAATATTTGAGAACCCCAATTCTTGTATCCGCCACATTACTCTACTGTACGAAGAGGATGGAAGAAAGCTCCTGCCAGAACTAATGAACCAGAAACTAAAAAAGGAAGAAATAAAAGACCACAAAAAAGCAAAAAAAAAGATGGTAATTATAATGCATCACAAGTATTTTTAGCTTCACAAAGGAGCGATATTAGTCTTTTTTTGTCTGAACGACACAGATTCCATGAATACCGACATATAATGTAGCCAGTACTTTATTATGGGGCAACGAGAGAGAGAGAAAGAGAGAGACACCTTTTTTTGGACTTGTTTTAGGGTGCGGGAGTGGTGGTGTCCGAGAGGGCCGCGGCGAAGTCGAGGGGACGGCTGGTGATGTGTCCTTCGCGGTCGTGGTCCGAGCACCCCCACAGGCTGTTCTCAGAAGGTAAGGGAGAAATGGTCGGGCAGACATTCGCGGAAAGAGTGATAAGCGTGTCCGATGCGTCCAACAACGCCCAGCTGGGAGGGTAAAAACTGTGCGGGTATGTATGCACTAGTGAAGTTCGGTGAGGGAAGGTGTGCGTCTGAAGAAGGCGCCACATGTGGCCAGCCTCAGCTGTGAGAGAGAATTGTGGTTGGGTATGTTGTCTACGAAGAAGGCGGTAATTTTGGTTGATGTCCGGTATGTCAGAAGTGTTTTTTTTATTTCCTCAGTAGTACGAGCAGGTAGGTTCGGACTAAAAGCTACAAAGCCTGACAGAGGTCCCAGCCCGCTTTGGTACAGTGCAATAAAGAATAAAAATAAAACAATCTGGAAATTTTATTGTTTCAGTTGTAAAACTCCAAGCAACCTGTAGAGCTCACGACAATAAAGAACAATATGGCAGAAGTACAGTAAATTAAATTACAGTACTAAAGAATAAATAAGGGCAGAATTATGGTTGCGTTTCAAACATAGACACAACTAGAAACCCTGCGCAATAAACAAAAACAGAACATCTCGGGAACGCCGTGTTTAGATGTAAAAAAACGGTTGGTCGAGGTGTCAACGCTCGGGTTGGGCCTGGCAAACCCATTTAGCACCTATGCGCTTTGGGCCCAGGTACACAGCAGCATCAGCGGTTCGGAATGGGTTCGAGGGCGAAGAATTCGGAGGAAAAGATATTAAATGCTACCCTTGCAGTAATTTGGGATTTGGTGTTGCGAGTCTCAGAATATAATGAGGGGAGGTGGTGCTTAGGTGAGGGCAAGGGTTATTGCCGCTTGCTCCGTGATCAGTGTAGTCGATGTAAGTACGGCGGCAGAGGCTTTCGGGTCGGCGCTAGATGCCCCTATGACGAACGAGCGTAGGCGGGCTTTCTCGGGTGCTGAGCAGTCTCTACTTATAGGGAGTCCTGCGAAAGGGGCCGCGTCTCTGATGATCGCAGGAACGGGCTCAATGGTGACCAGTGTGGAAGGTGGGATGCCCATTGCCAAGAATGGGTTTGACGTGGATGCCGGAGTAGGTTCAGAGACAGCTGGCACCATTGGGAGGAGTAGGTTGGGTGGCTTTAGTTCCGCTCGTTCAAGAATGCAGCGTCGGGTGGGCGGTTTGGAGGCGAGTGATTTTGGCAGAGCGGTGGGCTTCGAGTAGCTGTGTCACCATGTTGTGCAGGCCCAGGGGTAGGCGTCTTTCGGGTAGGGCGCATGTGGACAAGAACAGCGCTGCACGATGGGCACATATTAAAACAATAGTTCAGGAATTGCCGTTTACGGGTGGTGTGTGTGGCGTACGGATGTGATTGAAGAAGCAATACATGTGGAAGTTATGAAGGTGGCAAAGGCGCTCTGATTTAAACAGGCCATTTTGAATCCTACAGAAAGCGCAACACTGACAAAACGCGACACGAACAAAGTGAACATTCTGTGGCAGTTGATTATGTAGGTGTTTGGTTTGGTTTTGGGGTTTTTTTTATTGTTTTTTGTGGTTTTTGTGCTGTTCCCATCTGATTGTAGGAGACGCATGCCTGGTCTGATGTCTGGGAAGATATTGGTGCTTCGTCTTTTTTTAATAAACTTTAGTTATGAGTAAAAAAACACTCGTCCTGGGTTTCCTTTGTTCGTGTCACGTTTTGTGAGTGTTGCTCTTTCTGTATGTTTCAAAATGCAATTTCACCAACTAAACAAACTCGCCATTCTGCTGCAGCGTAAAGAGGCTAGTTTCCCGCTCCGTTATGCGTCCAATGAGGCCAACAATGTATGTGGTGTAATTTCGAAGTTTGGGATAGTGTGTGTGCTCCTCGGAGTTGAGTGTGCGTTAAATGAGAGGATGAGGACTTCTGATACATAGGGCATAATTGGTGAGTAACTGACACATAGATGCCTTGAGTGGAACCGTGTATAGAGGTGTGGTGGTGTTTACGAGGAGGTAATGTTTGTCATTCTAATTTGGGGACAGAGAATGTGAGCTAGTGAGAAGGGAGGAAAGCGTGTGTTCGATCATGATATCACTACCGCTGTACACCAATAATGTTTTGTTGTCAGCAAGATGAACAATCGATAGTTGGGGGTGTGTTCAAAGGATCAAGCGAGAGATAGCCTAGCCAGATAAAGAAGACACGGAATTAGGACGGCACCCTGGGTCGTGCCGCGTAAAGGCATATGAAAAGTTGTGGATAGAAGTGAGCCGATGCACAGTGTGCCGGTGCATTTAGAACGAATTTTAATATGCAGGTGTGTGCGGCTGCCTAGATTGCTGTGGCTGGCGCAGACAAGAATGGCTGTTTAGGAGAATTGACCAAAAGCTATGTCCATCAAGTGCGAGGATGGCAGCGTTGTCGGTTTTAGGTGAATGGGTAAGGCCGCCGGCTTGAATGTGGAGGTTAGCAAGGTTAGCATAGTAAGTCGGAAGGCCAGGAATAACGCTCATCATTTTGGGTCAGGGTAGCTGGTGCTCACAGAGGAACCAGTAGGGTGGTGGTAATTTTATGCTCTAAGAGACTGACTAGAGAGAGAGCGAGCGATATAGGACGGAAGTGTTCAAGTGCAAAAGCTATTTTGAGTATCTGCAATTAAACATGTTTTGATCTGGTAAACAAAGTCGTGCGGCTATCAATATAAGCATCGTTAAGATTTGTAAGTAGGTTGGCAGAAGTGGAGTCGGCGCCTAGTGCGGCTTCACGGTGCAGGGAATGAATGGCCTATATGACTTTATTTTTGAAATTTCAACGTTGAGTGTGAGTTCGGAAGCTCCGGCTTAGCATTCAATTGTTTGTTCAGTACTGTTAAAGATGGATATGCAGGGCTCTAAGTCTGGATACAGGATCTTCCTTGGTTCCATTTTGCTTCGTCAAGAGCTGTGTCATACGTAAATAATAGTTGGATTTAGATTTATTTTAGTTATTTATGTCATTGTACCCTCATGGCACAAGGGCACTGGAGAGGGGAGTGGTACAGCGTACATTTTTAGCAGAGAAAAATGTTCAACAAGTTTCTTTACAGACAAACTAAACGCAAAAAAAGATTTGAAAAGGGTCCAGCAGGTGTCGTAACAGAACCCAAATGCGACACAATTTGCCATTTTAAGGTGTGCGGCGTGTCGCGTTAATTTAGTGAATTCGTGGCGCAGGGGACGGCGTTGCTTGTGCTTGCGCCACAGTCACTCAAGGCTACTGTAAGCCACACCTGGTATATCATTTTTGAGTCCACGTAAAGGGAGAAGATCATCGAGTCTACAAGTTTCTCGTGTTGCTGTTTAACTTGCAGCAGGTTGGTGATACACTGTTAAGGCCAGCGTCTTTGTCTGGGGTCGGGAAAGGATAAGCTATCTGTGTTCTGGAAACACATCCCGGTCCGTTATATGCGTGTGGCATGGGTTCTCGTATTAACAGATGTGTAGCGCGGCCTGCAACTCAGAAATGAAGTGGTCGCTTCCCAGGTATGTCACAGGGCTTCTATGTGGCACGATCGAGGCGACACGAGCAAGTAATATCGCGGGCCGAGTCGCGTTGTACACTATCCCCTATGCATGTGGCGAGATTTCAGTCGTTGCGGAAAGTCACCTGCCGATTGCCTCCCAAATCAGGCGCCCTTAACAGGTTGCGTGGGAGTATCCCTACATCATAAGCATGGCATTAAACTTACCCGTAATGACAAGGCGATGATTGCCGACAAGCTGAAACCCCAAATTGAAGATGTAATGGAAGATGTGGTGCGTCTTGCTGGTGAGCTGTAAAAGTTTAGTATATTTCTTCGTTGCGGCAGGACACCGGTGCGACAAACAATTGCAGACGATGAATTATCTATTGATATTATGTACAAGCAACGATCTCAGAGCCCACGTAGGCTGCACACAAACCACTCTTTCGTAGTCGTCATCGTCATTGTTGCAGAGGGTCGCGGGTTATGATCCCACGGGGCATTGCTCGCCATGTCCCGTCAAATAGCCTCCCCCCGCCCTTGTAGAGGACGATGGTCCGGGTCGAGCTCACATATAATGGGTGGGTGGGGTGAAATGCGAATGAGTGTGAGGGGAATAACGGTCGAAAAGGTCTTTTCACCATGGATGATGTTGAGAGGTTGGTGAGCAACGGCCGATAAACAGCGATACCACCAGATGCAACGGGTCAGCGTGCCAAAGTCCTCTTAGTAACGGTGGAGAACTGGCAGGGTAATCAGCATCGGTTTGTTGCGTCACTCCTGGTCACACCAGCCGGTCACGGCGGATCATTGGCTTGGACAACGCGGGGTGGGATAATCACGTCCATAGCTCACCAGGGCTGGGGAGGTCAGACGTGATCCAAGAGGCTCGGTGTGTTTGCTTCAAGAGCCGAGGCCAGGCGAGTCTGTGGCCATGAAAACGATGTACACCCCTGACCTCTACCAAGATTGTACGTAGCGGCAGGACACAGGTGAGAGGAATCATGGCAGACGATGGAGGATATATTTACATTATGTACAAGAGGGGAGAGACCAAACGCGCTTTGGCTGCGCACCAGAACGTTCGTCGTCGTCGTCGTCATTGTCATTTTGTCGTGGATGGTGGGCCGTGACCCCATCAGCTTTGTCCGCCATATCCCATGACAATATGAGGTTGTCTGTTTCCTATACGTTTGGATGAGATGGTCGGAAAAGGTGTAAGCCGGTGAAAAGCAGGGTGTGCTGCTCTACACTCTAGTTGCAGTGTGTGGCAGTTACGAGGTGAGAAAAATCAAGGTCTGTAGGCTTTATAATTTTGCAGTATGACATTTGGGCTTGTGTTCTTCAGTGCAATCACTATACGGGTGTGTGATAGCGTGGTGAGGAAAGCTTCAGACGATGCCCATTCGTCTTGAAGCTGCCTGTTCCATTGTAACATAATGGATGTCATTGTCAGCGTCTGCAGGCTTGGTGGCGTCCGAAGAACTTAAGATCCTTGAGGACGGTGGGTTCCCGCCAAACTAGCGCATCAATAGTAGAATCTCGGCCTGAAATCCTTCGATGGATAATTGTAGTGCCCTAAGTTTGCCCTATTGGGACATGAACATGGATTGATATTCAGGCGGAGTATCTGCTGTAATCGGCCATCAGTAACGGCCGGCTGACTATTGCTTTCGGCTTCATGATTCAGGGGAGGGGTGATTGTGCATGTCTACGACGGGTGGATGGCACAGCAGGCATGGGAAGTGTGGACGGGGTGGCGGGAATGGCTCGGAAATGGTAAGATTTCCCGAAGTGTTTGCTTTTCTTGCACTTAGCGGGATTTTGAGGCGGACGACTGTTTCGCGTACTGCTTTTTTAGAGAATGACGTGGTCATATGGGGTACTAGGTGAGGTGCTAAGAAGGGTAAAATGACACTAGGTGATATACTACCCTTTCCTACCATGGCCGTGAAAGCACCACAGCAAAAAAAACGAGTGGAATAACGGAAGCTATTTTATGTAACTTCTGGTTGCAGTCGAACGCAGTCTCCCCTGGTGAAGAAGAAAATTAGGCTCCAAATTTTGAGCCTTCTTTCAATAATATTGCTTGGTTGTTGTATTTCCCACGTTTCCGTGCAACCACTAAATAAATTTTCAACGCGGACTAGATCAAAAAAACGTCGTCGGTTTTCTAGACGTTACCTTTGTGGGAAGTGTTTCCCAGTTCACGTCCTCAATAACAAGCACACCTTCATCTGGTTACCCCGCAAGGATCGTACACAGAGTAGATACACGTGTCTGGCGTACTTACGGAATTGAGAAAATTTGCCAAATAGGCCGAGTGTTCAGATTGACTTTTGAAGTTGGCAGCGTGCTGGGGATCTCCTATGAGATGCAATTCCATAGCGTGTGCAACCTGTGAGACGCGGTGTCCTGTAACATAATGATGAAGTCAAACAGTCGATGAAAAATTACACTAACTGTCCTATGTCATTTACCTTCTTATTCCTTTCTTTCGTGAACATAGCCACTGGCTTGTGGAAGCGGATAGAAACAGGTCATTTAAAATACTCTATTTACACGAATGACGTCTTTAAATTACCAGAATAAATATTATAGAAATATTGCCCCACAGTGCAGCAATTTCTGCACAAACCTGGCAGAGCACTGTTTACACAAAACAGTATCTTCTGCGCGGTAAGAGCTACTTAATTACACCTTGTGTATACGTACATTCACCATACCTCTTGGCGGACATTTCCATTCCATTATGTATATCGCTTCTCACAGGCTTTATAAAATCCTAACCGCTTAACACAAGAAAGCGCTTCTAGGTTCTCTGCACGCAAGCATCGTCAATTTTGTCTATTTAAAAAAGCCTGTACAAATCACTGAAGCAAACTGCGCACACTGGGTTACTAATGATGAACCAAGACATCGGTTGCATCAATCACAGAATAAAATTTGCACAATGATTTCGTTAATATATTTCTTCAGTAAAATACACATCAACTACCCAAAGAGAACAGTGATATTGTGCTTAGTATTTAACATAACTTAACAGCATATAGGTTCACTAGAACGCCTTATCGGCGCACGGCTTTCTGTGGCGTACTTTTACAACAGGCTAGTGCACGACTTTGAAAATTTTATCAATAGTACTCCCCTGTTTTGTTCAAACAATAGTTACGCAAACTTGTCTAATTGCGGTACCATTAAATACCTAAATTATATCGACGCAATTCATGTAGTCTGAGTGTGCATAATCAGTATCTAATCATTCATTCAGGCCACCTTTATTGCCAATGACCATTTTTTAACCCCGATAGACATTCTACTTCTCCATCGGGCGCAGCAGCTACTACCAATCCTGTATAAACTGAAATGTTTATGCCGTTATTTTTGCTATAAACTCGTCTTACAATAAAAGCTGCATGTCACCAAGCTATCACGCAGTGTGACAATATTTGAGCTCCGCAGTACGTTAGCTCCACAATGACGACTGCTTAAGGGTACCTACAATTAACTTAGTGCATCTAGCTCCGTACTGCTGAAAACTTTAAGTAGTAGAACGACAAGCGAAATTCTGTAGAAACACTGCGACAATATATTTGATGTAACCAGGGCTTCTACAACCTCTTCGTAATATGAGTTCGATTCAATTCGATGGTGGTTTACTTATCACAAAAAAAACAACATACAAAGGGTATATACAGGTGGAGGTCCCGAAGTCAATGACTGCAGGGAGACCTCCTATAAAACAAGCATCAACAAGTAAAAGTTTTAACAAACAGTGGTTACAGTATTATGTTGAAACCGACAAAACATATTACAAAACTGAGATTGCACAATCATAGTAAAAAAGCAAACGAAAAATGTGATAAACGCGAACAAAATGAACTCAAATTGACTGAAGATGAGCACGTAAGCTATTTGTGAAAGAAAAAATATTTGAAGCACTTTTTTGTCAAGTGAGGCAAACAGTTCCATTCGTAAGCAGCAGAAAAATGAAGTTTGTTTACCATAATTAGTTTGAGCTTTAGGAAGTAACACATTGTTATGAAGGGCAAAACGAGTGCAGCTCTGAATTGGAAGTTGGTTAGCAGTGATAATTTCGATGGGAAGCCTACCGCTGAAGAATTTAAATAATATGATGCAAAGAGAATACTTAACCAAATTAGAAACTGATAAAATGTTATGTGCACGAAGCAGCGGTAAAGAACTGCAACGGAAATGACTATGAGTAATAATCAGTATGGCTTGATTCTGGATATGTTGCAAGGGGGACAGGTGCGTCGGGTATGTATTGCCCCACGACGATATGCAATAACTAATGTGACTATGAATGAAAGCATAGTACAATAAAATTAGAGTCTTCAAGCCAAAATAAGGACGACCCTAATCAATATTCGTATTCCATATGCTACCTTTTTAGTTAACAAAGAGATGTGTTTTTGGAATTTGAGATGTTTGTCAAGCTCAACACCTAAAAAAATGGCGTAGTCCGAGCAAAGAAGTTGAGTATCATTTAGGCAGATGGAAGAGTTTTCCGGGATTATTTTGTGTTGAGATCTAAAAATAATAAATCGAGATTTTGACGAGTTAATGGTTAACATGTTTTCCCGACACCATGCAGCTAAATTATTACTATCAGCATTAAGCTTCACAATTAGCGATTCCAAATTCATATCAGTTTTAAAGATAGTGGTATCGTCAGCATAAAGTACAACAGTTGAAAATTTAAGGCATTGCGGGAGATCATTGATAAAGATTAAAAATAAAAGAGGACCAAGAAGAGATCCCTGTGGTATGCCTATATTTGTTAATTTGAATTCAGAGTAAGTACCACAGATGCATACGGTTTGTTTCCTATCAATTAAATACCTTTTTATAAGGGTTAGAGCAGGGCCGTTAATTTCAATTGCATTTAATTTTTTAAACAATATGGTATGGTTCAGAGAGTCGAAAGCTTTAGACAGGTCAATAAACAGCGCACCAACAAGATATCCCGCATCAATGACTTCTTTAAATTTATCAGTTAGAAATAATAAAGCCAGTTAAGTGGAATACCCAGCCCTGAACCCGAATTGATTCGCGGATAGATTGCTAAATTTTGATATATAACTTGTGAGCCTCAGAACAAGCAGCTTTTCTGTACTTTTGCTAAAAAAGGATAATACGGCTATGGGGCGGTAGTTTGATATGTGAAGTCTGCCCCTTTCTTAAACACCGGTGTTAGCTTGGCGTTTTTGAAAACGGATGGGAATACACCAGTCTTAAAGATAAGATTTACAATGTGGGCGAATGCTCCAGAGACGAGATGCGCAATCAACTTGATATATGAAGGCTAAAAGTTGTCTAATCCCGGACCCGTGTCGTTCAAATTCTGAATAACCCTATACACTTCTTCAGGCGAAGTGGGTAAAAGAAAAAAACTATGAGGCAAACGTGGAAAATTCGTGTTGAGCGATTCCGCCGGAACTGGTTGGTTGGGTGTGAAAGAATCTAGAAAAGCGTTTGCGATATCAGATGGGTTTTCAAATGTACTGTCGTCTGAATTTATTTTTGTTACGGAAGGATTCACCGATGTTTTATTTAGGAAGCAGTTTATAACTTTTCATTGCTTTCGCACGTCATTCCGCGCACTGGTGATTTTGCTCTCATAGTAAATTTTTTAGCGTCTTTGAGCAGCTTGCACAATACTTTAGAGTACGTTTTCTAGCGAGCTAGCAGACGCTAGTTAAATGGTTGTTTTTTAGTTTTCCTATAAAGATTGCCTTTCTTTCTAAGACATTTCAAGAGGCTACTCGTTAACCATAGATTATATGGAGCCGCAAACCTTTTTTTGCACTTGACAGTGGTACATGATATTTGAAGAGCATTAGACAACGTAGAGGCGAATAGCTCGAATGGTTTTTCCGCGTCGTCCTGGAGCAGAAATGCTGGCCAGTCAGTTTTCCCAATTCCTTCAAGAAATAAGGGCGCGTTTAGACTCTGCTTAGTGAACAGCATACCGTCGTTCCTAGAGGACATGTTGATTATATTCCTTACGATGACAATTCCACAGTAAAGTATAAAAGGCTGAAAATAAATATACGACATCAACGTTATTATGTTCAGCAGCATCTTGATTCTACATCGATGTACACCAACCTTCATCATTATTGCACAAATGTAGCTGGAGTGTTGCAGAGGCCTAATGGTATAGAGTTAAATTCGTTTAAACCCTCAGGTGTAATAAAAGCCATTTTGGGGCGATCGGCGTCCGCCATAGAAACCGGTCAGTAGCCTAATCGCAGGTCTAAAAATGGAAAAACTCGGCGCCTTGGAAACAGTCGAGAGCATCGTATATACGCGGTAAGGGATATACGTCTTTGCGGGTAATTTTGTTGAGGCTTCGGTAATAGACGCAGAATCGAACGGAGCCGTCTTTCTTTTTGGCCCGGACAACCGGGGATGCCCAGGGGCTGCTGGGTGGTCGAATAACATTTGGTTGTAGCACATCGGTCACTTGCGCTTCAATGACATTGCGCTCAGTAGCTGAGACGCGGTATGGTCTCTAGCGTAAGTGAGCAAGGGGGGTGGTGTCAATGGGGTGACGAACATTCGACGAACGGCCCAAAAAAGTTGGTTCATGGTTGAATAAGCCAAGGAACATGATCAAAAGCGTGATGAGGCGATCGCGCTGCGATGGGGAGAGACCAGGGTCGATGCAAGGTAGAAAAACACGTCATGTCGATGTTCAGGTTGGAGTGAGAGCGCTGACAGCAGGCAGAGGGGTATCGTCAGGCATGTCCGCGATGAAAGTGGGGTCTATACTTTCGACCCATCTAAGGCACTCTCCGGCAGTCATGGGCAGTCATGGACGCCATGGGCAGTCAACGTCAGTGGCGATACAGAAGTATTTCAGACAGAAAGGTGGAAAAACTATTCTTCAGGTAAAGAACAGAAGTAGGAAGTGTAAGGTTCTTGCGTCGTGAGAACAGTTCGAAAGGCGTGAAGAGGATCGTGGACACCGGGACAGATGCACACGACACGGGAACCGGAACGGCAGACAAAAGTGGAATATCTGTTTATGTAGCGGAGACAAGCATAGAAGGAAGAATAGGTAGCATATCGGTCACTGGCGCTGTACACAGGGGAAACAGTTGCACTTCCGCGAGGGTACAACCAATGACGGCTTTGTTACGCGACAAAGAGACCCAGCCCAATATGTAAACACGACGGCAACACTAAAAATTTGACAAAGTTAAGAACGTCTTAAATTACCACTCTGGCCGTGCACGCAGCCAAAGGAGCCACGTGTTGAGCGCTGGCAGTGCGAAGATGAAGGCCAGGTACCGGAGTTGCTACCTTTCGAATTTTGTGGCAGAGCTTCGCATGCATGACAGACACGGCAGCTTCTGTATCGAAAAGGGCATACGTGACGACTCCTTCAACATTGACTTCGATCGCATTCGTAGGAAAAACCGGAGGACTTCGGTAGTTGGACGATGCCACAGCTCTTGCCTCCGCAACTGCGCTCATCAGTTCTCCTTTGGTGGTGCACTTGGACGACGGTGCATCGGCAACAAGGAATGGTGACGGGGCGAAGGCGACCGGTGGCGGCTGTGTTCGTGAGAAGAAAAAAACTACGCGGTGCCCGGGAGACGTGGGTTCGTATGGTTGGCGCGTCATATAGGGGTTGCTGTCATAGGTGGGACCACGGTAGGCGTATTCCCGTCTCTGAACGCGACGACTGCAGAAACGAGCCACGTGACCCGGGATGCGGCAAGCAAAACATATTGGGCGAATATCTGCAGTGCGCCAGGGGCTAGGTTTGGCGGACGTTGTGATTCGAATGGGAGGACGTGCTGGTGTCGGGGTAGATTGCACCAAGGGGGCGCCGGTGTAAAGAGGTCTGTCGATGACTCCATCATAAGCAGAAGGCGTGGACAAATTGTATGGCATTGAAGAACCAGGGTGGCGTGGTGACCTTGCAACGTCGCTAAAGAAAGGGGCGCCGTCACAATTGTCGGCTGACAGGTTGAAGGAGGAGCCTCAGGTAATTGTTCCCGAATAATCTGATGAAGCGGGGAAGACCCACCAGGCACTTGAGCACACGAAAACGGTAGTGTCCACAAGAGAAGAGAAAGTTTCCGGGTACCTCTTCGCGCATGAGGTCCTTAATCCTCTCTTGTACTGAAGGGTCGTCGAAGGACAGCGCTGAAAGGGATGCGTCAGTTGCAGTTAGTCGGTGGCGGGCGTAGATGAGCTGCTTCCGCAGCGCGTCGTAGCTTTGACATAAACTAACGACTTCACCGATGCCCTTCATAATGTGTCTGATCTTTGCACTTTCTGGCATTATGGCATTGACGCGCCTGCAAAAATCGACTATACCCTCGATGTAGCTGGTGAAGGTTTCTCCAGCCTGTTGTGCCCCTTCACCTAAACGCTGCTGTGCGAGAAGTTTGTGCAGGGCTGGTCGGCCAAAGACATCCATAAGTTGAGTCTTGAATGCGTCCCACGTGCTCATATTGGCTTCGTTGTTAATACACGACCGTTCGGCGACTTCGCGAAAACAGAAACCAACGTTGTATCTCTTTATCGCGTCATCTCACTGATTGTACGCGCTTACCCTTTAGTAAGAAGTAAGCCAGTCTTCGGCATCCTGGTCACCGGTGCCTTTGAGATTACCGGATCATGCTGTCGAATCGCCCCGTAACAAACGATTGCCGGTGGCGAAGGTGGTAGTGCGGTTCTGCTGTTTCATACGGCATGCCGGGAGCAGAGAGGGCTGATAGCTTCCGGTTGTGCAGATCCACGCTGGCGGATCCAGTGGAGTTTACCACGAAGGCGCTAACATGGGGTCAGGATGGGGTGAGCCCGCACACTCCACCAAATGAAATGGTATGTTTTGGGAGGATAGATAAGGGTACGACGATGAGCAGGGCCAAACGAAGCGTTCGTTGCAGCTCGTCGGAACAGGGTGAGCACGAGACAAATGGGTGCGGTGAGGCGTCCCGAAAACTGGACCTATGATAGTGTCCTGACACTGGTGCATGTCCACAGACGGAAGATTGTCCGTTGCACTCTCCTCACACTGGCGCATACCCCCAAACAGGAGATTGTTGGTTGCAATACTTCGGTGACTATCTTCTTTACAATATATATATATTTATGTACAAACATTGAGGATTGCTGAAGTATAAAGCCTGCTCGTGTGAGTCATACATGTCTATACTCTACGTCTCAAACCAAACTTCAGGCATCCTTGAAGCAAAACGAAGGAAGAAAAGAGAGGGTACTTTACTTGTGTATTTGGAATTTATGTTGGACTGATTTATGTGATATTGGGTGAAAAAGAAGACAAACAATACCGGGGTCAAAAAGAGGGGACAGAAAATCAAACAGGCGGTATAACTGCAGGCCCGATATAATGCCAACCGAACAAACGAACATACTGAAACATGTACTCACTTCAAGTTTGCTTTGCGAGCAGTGCGAAAATGACGTGAAAAGATCTATGTAACACACAATCTTCAATCGATGCAGCATCTTCGTGGTTACTTGATCAGACAGTAAGAGTGAAAACTGAGGGCCAAACGCACTTCCTCATTTTTCATTCTTTATCAACCACATCTTTTAACTCGGCACAAGTTTTCATATTATTTCTCGCAGACTTACACTATGGCAAACTTGTTCATACAAATCACGAATATTAGATGACCAATGGCACACACTTTCTTGCGGTTCAAATGTTTCTACGCAGACACAGAGTGTAAGTTGCGGATTCTAAATATACGTAAAATAAGTGGCCTCTGCTGCTACCATTATTGAATCACCTGCTTAATCCAATATTAAAAAAAAACTATTCGTCGAAAGGCAAAATCAGTTTTTGACAACTATAAGTGGATACAAATGAAAGAGGGTAAGCTACTGAGCTTTTCCACAGCCCAGAGAGTGGCCCCTGGGAGGCTCTCCTTATATCCCCTGGGAAGTAGCTGAAGGGATTTGGTTGAAATACGTAATGAGAAAACAGGAAGAGTAAATTTGAATTTAAATGGAAACGGGGACATGAAGTTGTTGATCTAATGTTTACTTGGGTGACCCCTTCTGTAGTATTTAATACCTTAGAATGGGCATCAGACTAAACCGAAGTTGTTGCTAGTAGGTCTTCAAACTAATAAACACCAAGGTAAGAAATATTAATGTTCTTGCTGAACTCAACTTTGAACACACGGGAAAACTATAGTAATAGCGGAAACAAAAGCCTTTCACGTTTTAAGCAGCGGATCTTACCACTATTTGATACTAGCAGTCCTATCCACTTCCAGTGCCATAGTTATAAGTTCCCTTCTAAAAATATTTTCACAGTTCATAGTATTATCCGACAGTAATACATTGGTCAACCGTAATGAGAGCTGTATATATGAACCGTTAACCAATATACACCAGCCCTGGATTTCAAACAAATCTTCAGCCTTTTTAAATAAATTGTGTGATAATAATGGTAACCAAAAATAATTACAAAAAAATGGCACCTAAAATTGTGTGGTTCCGTTACATCTGCCATCTAATTGCTTATTAAAACACCAAAGTGACGCTTTGTCTTACCAAATGTTTGATAAAAGCCTGCGGTAGTTCCCTTCTTGTTGACTGGAAAAACATTGTGGGCAAATTTCTCTAAAAACTCGCCTTGACTGCTTCTTGTAGGTTCCATTCTGTCAGTTGGATATACAAATCCCCGCAGCGTGCAGCAAGAGACAGGTGCGTTTTAAATGACAGTGGACGCAAGCAAACATTCATTTTTTTTAATTAAGTTAGTGCTAGTTGTCAATAAAAAGAAACGTCTTGCCTTTTAATGTTTGTAAATATTAGTGCCAATGTTTCCTCTTTTCCTGAAACAAAAAAAAAACGGACCATACTCGCAATATAATACCTGTTTCTATGCGCAGGCTCCACTAGAAGAGATCTATTCCGACGGCATTGATGCAGGTGTCGTTCAATCTGTCTTGCACCTAAATGCCTATTGTAATGTTCAATAGAATGTGTGTACTCGTAATTGTATAAAATTCTGAGCAATATTTTTTACAATGCAATAATCACAGTGATACGCTAGACACCAGCCTCTGTCACTTGGTGAACCAGTATTGCGGGAGGCACTATGGAACTTTTTGGGAGCTCAAGGAGGCATTTTGGTTAAGTGAGAGAATTTTGCCGCCATGATATTTGCGGTCTTCGTACATAAGTGGATAAATAATTTCACCGTAATCATTGGGACCATAGACTTGGTGGTATCTCAAATAAAAAAAAAATGAAAGGAATAATTTAAGCAGTGAATCCAAAAAAGACAAAAATTGAAAGTTTTATTTTATTTTTTTCAGTTTTGAGCCAGCATTTTCGTAAAAGCAGTTTTTCTTATTATATTGCGATTGCTTGAATAAATGTATTATAAAACAGTAACCAGGTCACCAATGAAGCTGTCAAAAGCTAAACTTTTGCCCAGAGGCAGGCGGTGCTGAGATTTTGTTGCAATTGTGGTTGTTCCCCATCTCCACCCTGGAGCTTAGCCTCAGCGTTTTTGTGTCAAGCTTTACGTGTGTATCTCGGGTCTATAAAAGATGAAAAGCAGCTCATTTATCAATTGCTCGCTTTTAATTTAGTATATTTATGATAGGGGCTTTGCGAATTTAAATGCCTGTAGGAGAGGCAGCAATTTATAAAAAGTATCAAATCGTCCCAGTGGTTGCGGCACTATATCAACCGCTTCCAAGTGCGGCGTAAAATCACGTAACGCTTCTAGCTTCCTTGGCGCTTTTGTATTGCGTGTTCTTGCGACTGATTGACAGCTTTTTTCCTTGCCCCTACGATGTACCTTTTTTTTCACGTCGATGTAATTGTGAATGAAATAAACTTTGAAACTTTGATTTTAATATCCCTCGTTATGTGAAACAATATTACGCCTTTCCGACTTCTTACAAGAAGGCGAACACGAAAGAGGCATGCACTTTGCGTTCTTATATAGTCTCATGTCTGTAGAATTTTGGGGGAGCCACAATGGTCTATGCCATGATTTAAATATAATTTTCTTAACAAATACTTACTGTATATTCAGCTACCTGCAGCCTCAACAACGCTGTCAGTTCGACTAAAGCCATAAGGTATTGTTCTACTGGGTTTCATCAATTCTATAGGTTAAAATCTTTTTTGTTTTCCCCTCTTCTGACAAAAATTTAAATGGTTCGGATTACTATATTCATGGCCGGCAGGGTTCATGCACCTTGACAAATATTTTTGGTATGGTATAGGTTTCGCGGAGGAGGGTGGGTGGTTCCTCTATTTTAGCAGAGTTTTATAACGTAATGTGTGATTGACACTTAACTTTTTCGCCCACGTAGATTTCTAGATTCTTAGGCTGGCTTATCATCCTTAGTGTTTGCGAACAACAGGCACTGGGACATACTTCAAGCGAGGGAAAAAATCGTGTTCCTGGACGTAGGAAGAGGAAAGGTTGGTGGCGTTTTTTTTCGAGGGGAGCAAGGCTGTCGGGGTCGCAAGGAGCACGGTATGTAGGTTTGCGGGCCTCTAGGTCGGCGCCTCGCTCTCTTCCAGACGCTCGTGTTGAGGTGACGTTAACGTTTTGAATTTTGGAAGGGAGTGTCTCACGAAGCGTTTAGTTATTCTTCCAGCAGAAAACAGTCTAATGACCCTTGAGAGCCTGTAATGATGTCTAAGCTTCCGTTCCATACATCCTATAGTTTGATTGCGAAGAGGATGTCTCCAACTTCTGTTTCTTTGTTCCTGTACGTGGAAGGGTCCTGTAGTCACAAAGGTTGCCGAAGTTCTCAACTACGACTATTGCTGTCAGCTACTTTTATAAATACCGAGATTGGTGTATGGAGTTGGCTTATGATTTTGGAACTTCTCTAAATGAATTTGGTCCCGCCATATAACCTGTTCTTTTGTGTTTGGGTCGCCGGTTTTGGTCGAGAAGAAATTTTATATGGAGTCGCTCGATCCGTGACCGGTGTACCATCGCGCGCACTTGCTTCTTTTCAGAGGGAGTGCTTGTCTTTCATACGATGGCCCATCCAGACTTTGTTTTCTCTGCCGTTCTTGTGGTGCCACGGGAGTGATTTCTCTGTTTTCTTAAAAAAAACGTTATGAGCCGACAATTGGAAGGGCGTCACCATCAACATTCTATTTAGGTCGACTGCAATACGAACGTCTGGGGTGCTATTCCAAAAGGCGCGATTTCCTCCTACTCCCGAGTTTCTAGCTGCTTGGGTTATGAAAGTATGGATAGTGGAGCATTCGGTACCTTGAGCGAAAACGGCGTAATCGCGCGCCGCACTTCTGGAATATTTAGCGCGCTGTATTGGGGCCGCTTACGTTGATAAAGTACGGCTTGTGCTATCTTCCGCATGCAGCACAATCTGAAATCGATCTGCAATACTCATTCAACAGCATAAACGAGATAACCCCTCTGCTACTTTGAAATCCCCAGCGTGGCTGTTGGCCACGCCCGGCGTGGGGCGGCCCGTTTTTCTCTGTGTTCTATTCTTCCACAGAAACATGTTTGCTACGTGCCTAGAGAGTTGTGTCAGTGTATCTCTGCGCAAGCACAAACCAAGTATTCGAAGCGGTGCACTGTAGCGAGTGAAACGTGCCCTGCTACCGACCATCAAAAATGGCTTTTTTTTACGGCGTGGTTGAGTGTGCACGGCGGGCACTCATCAGAAATCGTCCCAATTCGGCGTGTCAACACCGTGTTATAGCATTGGCGAGTGCATTTTGGACTTTGAAGTTGTGTCAATTCTCGTCGACTGTGTTTTCACGGTGTATGAAGAAAGCTCGCCGGGTAAAATCGTGTCGTCTTGGCCTCTGCTAACGACTCCTTCAACAGTGAACTCCAGTTCGGACCGAAAAACCTCATGACTGCGGTACCATTCGCTGACGGTGGCCGGGGGACCACATTTTTGCATTGTGCTATGTTCCTGTCGCTGCTAGCAGGCACCAAATGACGACTTCTTGGCTACGATGGTACGCCCACACAAAATGGACGCCATAATAGGGTGCAACTTCGGTTGTTACGCCGCGCCCACCAATAGGCTGGGTGTGTTCGACTGACCACAGCCGGACTTGACTGTCGAGTCAAGCCGTGGACTGACATTACAACTCGGAGAAAACACGGGCATTGTTTCGCATGGCCGAGTTGAACTCGGGACATCGGTTGTGGCCGCTGCGGCGTCGTGGTTTTTTTTATTGCTATAGCAGGCCTATTTCTACCCCGACAGATCTTTTAAACGAATTAGAAATTTCGAGGTCGTTTTTAGCTCTCGAAAATGGTGTGCATTGGTTGTGCAGTCGGCTGGCGACGTACCTCAGTCTGCGACGACTTAGAGGCGGCTTTCGCTACATAGCCATCGAGGAGCAAGTGTAGTGTGCGCTTTGGTTTTACGCGACGGGCAGGTTCTACAGAAGCGCTGGTGGCGACCGCACCATCGACAGCCACCAGTCCACCGTCAACCGGCATGTGCGCAATACGATCAGTGGAGACGTGTTTCCCGGACTTCGCATTTCTTTTACGTAGTTTGGCGGACATGGCTTCTGCAGTTTCCTACCGCGCGTCTATCCGTCTGCAGCCGGAGCGTGCGCTTCAGTTACTGTCTGCTCGCAAAACAGTTTCGAACGAAGTGTTGTATGACTGGGCGTTTTGTTTATGATCAGCGTGGCAGACAGATTCGCTTGCGGGGTTGAGTGACGCGCATTTCTTGTGAAAAGGTTATTGGCAGGACAACTTATACTTTTTATATATTCTGTCGAAGAGACAGTCGATGCACCGATAGCCGGTTAAAGTGGTTTATTCGCAGAGGTGAAGCCGATAGGAGCGCCAGTACGTGTGTTAAGATAACCCAGCTCGTTTCTCGCGCATGCACCTTATGGGGTTCATCTTCCCCTGACACGTCTTCGGCGCATACACCGGCGTATAGATAGGACTTAATCCTACCTTCCGCTTCCACATGGTTCATGCTGGTACTTTCCATACCCCGATAATTTGATGGCCTGTCGCATAGGTTCATTATCCTTGCTACAATACAATCAACCGCGCGTGCTTATTATCAGACACGATATATACACATTTCGACGGGTTTGGTTCAGCGTCACCGTCGTATGATAGGTAGCAGAGCATGTAAAGTGAGTAAAGGGGAGAGCTAAGAAATAAAGTAACCGCGTTACGACGGAGGGTGAATAACCGAGGGCTGAAAAGGCGCGAAAGAGGGGAGGGTTATGAGGGCTTTGAACTCTATGAAAAAAAAACGACTGTGGAGAGTTTCTTCCAACAAAAACGGTGAAGGGTAAAAACATAAAGCAAAGAAATCTCAAAAGCTGTTGTCCTTGTTGCTATTCTTTCCTTCGTAACACAAGGCCACTTGGAGCATTGGTCCGCATTTGGGAACTTAGGGGAACTAACGTGCCCGGCTCGCAAAAGTCGTAACATGTGAATTTGAAAAGTAATAGTTGTAAAAAAGTTTTCGCTGATTGAAGCCTGAACGTGAAGTCACTGGAGTACGAAAGGTGCACACCACACTCACAGAACTCCGATTCTATAGGGAGGCCATGGCGTGTTCGAATCAGCTTGTACAATAAAACGAACAAATAAACTAGAAGAAACTGACAGAAACACTTATTAGCAGAAAAGAAGCTGTTTAAATTATTCCGCGCCAAAATACAAAGAAACGAAAGCCGGAAAAAAGGCGCAAGAAGTGTTTAGAAAAGAAGTTGTTAATACGTACCGCCACGCTTTTGCCTCAAAACAACGTAGGCAGACTGTACCGTGCAGAGGAAATTTTTTGTCGAAAAGGGCAGGGTTTCGACAACGAAATACGACCATAAACTGTTTTGAATGTGGCGCGCTTCTATTACGCGCTTTCTTTTTTTGCCAGTCGGCCGTAGTAACGTGATTGCGCTGTCTCCCACCGACGGCAAAAACTACTACTTAGGACGAAAAATTTCAAACAAAGCGCTCATGTGAACGCCTGGAATAAAACAGAATGAACTTTGTAGGGAAATACAGATTAATAAAGCAAAAGTACAATAAAATGAAGTAGTTGGATTGGCACGCCCCCTCTCCTTCTCCTTCGCCCCCCCCCCCTGCAGCCACCAGTGCTGCAGTGGAGTGAGAGAAGACACTGAAAGATGCGCCATGCCCTAGTGGTTCATCATTGGAGAGCGCTGTCCTGGACCGATTACGTCACCTAAATGCAAATAAAGTAGCATGAATCGCGTTTTAAAGCGTTTCAACCCTGCCCCGAAATATTATCATGAGCTAACTACTATCTCCAAAGCGCCGCCTTGCCCGAGTTTTGCTCACACTCGGGCCTTCTGAATAGAACCCCTGGGGCGCTATTCCAGAAGGCCCGAGTTTCGCCTACTTTCGAGTTTCCAGCGGCTTGGGTTATGAAAGCAGAGATAGTGGAGCGTTCGGATACACCTTGAGCAAAACCACTGGAATCGTGCGCCGCAGGCCTTAATTATTTAGCCGGCTGTGTTGGGGCTGCTTACGTTGATAAAGTACACCGTGTGCCATCTTCCGCATGCAGCACGCTCTGAAATCCCTCTCCAATGCTCATTTCCGAGCATAAACTAGATAACCCCACTGCTACTTTGAAATCCCCAGCTTGGCTGTTGGCCACGCCTGATAAGGGTTTTCCATTTTTCTCGGTGTTTTGTTGTTTCACTGAATTATGTTTGCAACTTGGCCCGAGGGCCGTCCCAGTGCAGCTCTCCGCAAGTGCAAACCAGGTAATCAAACGGGCCCACTGTAGCGAATGGAACGCACCGTGCTCCCAACCATCAAATATGGCTTACGGTTACGGCTTGCTTGGGTGTGCATGGCGGGCGCTTATTAGAAATTGCCCGGTGTCAATTGAAGAGTGTGTTTGGTAATTGGCGAGTGCGTTTTAGGCGTTGAAGTTGTGTCATTATTCATCGACTATGCTTTCACGTTCTATTACGTAGGCTCCCGCGAGAAAATCGTGTCGTTTTTGCATCTATTGTCGGCTTGAACAATAGTGAACTCCAGTTTGGACCGTACACCCCCTCTACTGTGGCACCGTTGGCTGACGGTGGCCTGGGGACTTCACTTTTCTTTTGTTCTAAGATCTTGTCACTGCTAGCGGGCATCAAATGACGACTTCATGACTACGACGCTACGCCGACAGAAAGTGGGCGCCATGGGTTGGTGTGGCTTCAGTTGTTATGCTGCGCCCCCCAAAGGGCTGGATTTTTCGACTGACATTAGAACTCAGAGGAAACTCGGGCATGGTTTTGCACGGCCGAGTTGAACTCGGGACGCCCGTGTCGGCCACGGCTGCGGAGTGGTTTATATTTATGGTCTCCGTAGCACGCATATTTCTACCCCGACCGGTCGTTTAAACAAAATAGGAATTTCAAGCTTGTTTCTTTCTCCGGAAAAATGCTTTGCATTGGTTGTGGAGTCGTTTGCAACAGACCCCCGTTTGCGATGCCTTAGAAACGGCTTTAGCGCCATGACCAGCGAGGAGCAAGTGTAGTGTGCGCTGGGGTTTTACGCGGCGGGCAGCTTTTACAGAAGCGCTGGTGGCGACCGCACCATCGACCATCAGCAGTCTACTGTCAGATGATGTGTGCGCAATATAATCAGTGGATACGCGTTTTGCAGACCTCGCCTTTCTTTTAGGTGGTTTGGTCGACATAGCTTCCACACGTTCCTACCGCACGTCTATCCGTCTGCAGCCGGAGCGTGCGCTTCAGTTATCGTCTGCTCGCAAAGCAGTTTCAAAGGAAGCCTTCCATGACCGTGCGTTTTGTTTATTATCAGCGCGGCGGACAGTCTCCCTCGAGGGGTTGCGTAGCGCGCATTTCCTGTGGAGACGTTACTGACCGGATAGCTTCTACGTATTACATATCCTGTCAAGGAGACAGTCGACGCGCCGAGAGTCGGTTGAGCTTGTGTATTCGCAGCCCTGGTAAAGCAAATAGGAACGCAGGTCCGAGCGTTGAGATAACCTCGCTCGTTTCTCGCGCATGCATATTATGGTGGTTCACCTTCTTCCCCTGGCACGTCTTCGGCTCACAACCCTGTGTCTGGATTGGACATAATCCTGCCTTCCTCTTCCACATGGTCGAAACTGGTACGGCGAATACCCCGGTAGCTTGATGATTTGTTGCATCTTTTCAATATACTCTCTACAATACAATGAACGTCGCGTGCCTATTGTGAGAGGCGATCTTAACACCTTTTAACGGGTTTTGTTCTGCGTCACCGTCGTGTGATAGGAAGCAGAGCATGGAAAGCGAGTAAAGGAGAGAGCTAAGAATTAAAGCAACCGCGTGACGCCAGAGGTAGGGTAAGCGGGAGTGGGAAGGGCGCGAAGGAAGAGAGGGTTGTTAGGGGATTACACACTGCGAAAAAAAAACGAAAAACCGACAGTGTAGAGCTTCTCCGAACAAGAGTGGTGAGGAGCAAAATGAAATAAAGCAAACAAACCTGAAAAGTCGTTTTCGTTGTTGCCATTACTTCATTCGTAACACATGGCCACTTGGGGGATGGGCGCGGAATTTGGACCTTTGAGGAAATAACGTGCCCGGTTCGCAAAATTCGTAAGACTGTGGATTCTAACAGTAACAGTTGTAGAATAGTTCGCGCAGCCTGAAGCCTGAACGTGATGTAACGGGAGTGGGCCAGGTGCACACCACCGTCACAGAAGCCCGATTCTAGGTAGGCTGTAGCGTGTTCCAGTCTGCTTGCACACTAAGACGAACAAATGAAAGAGAGGAAACTGACGCAAACGCGCCACAGCAGACAAAAGGCCGCTTAAGGTAATCCGTGCCAAAAGAAAAAGAAATTAGAACGAGGAAAAAGGCCCAATTACAATAAATCAAAAACGAAGTTGCTAAACGTCTTATCAGGGTTTCGCCCTAAAAGCACGTAAGAAGACTGGACCGCGCCGAGGAAATTTTGCGTCGAAAATTGGAGAGTTTCGGTAATGTAATACGAGCAGCAACTGTTTTGAATGTGGCGCGCTTTCATCACACGCTTTTTTTGCCAGTCGGCCATAGTCACGTGATTGCACTGTGTGCCACCAACGGAAGAAACTTCTTCCAAGGACGAAAAATTCCCCCAAAAATTGTATGAACGCATGAAATGAAAAATATAATAGACTCCGTAGTGAAATACAGATTAATGAAGGGAAAGTACAATAAACTGAAGTAATTGGATTGGCGTACCCCCAGTAGCCACTAGTGCACCAGTGGAGCGAGAGAAAGCACTGAAAGATGCACCACGCCCTAGTGGCGCATCCTTAGTGCGCGGTGCCCTGCCCCGATTACGGCACCTCAATAATAAGCAAATATCCCGAATCGCATTTTAAGGAGTTTTAACCCTGCCCCTAAATACTATTATATGCTTAATATTATCACCACAACTCCACATTGCGCGAGTTTTGATCAAACTCGGGCCTTCTGGAATTGCACGCCTGTACTGGTCTCGTCCCTCGCTGCGCGAGATCTTCTTTCCCTGAGAATGTTGATAGTTCCACACGCTTCCGCACCCCGCTCCGCCCCCCCCCCCCCCCCCGTTGAGTAAATACCCTTCCCATTGTTCCATACCCACATCTGGCTGTCCATTTGGTTACCCTGGAGAACCACCGGTTTACAGTTAGTCTCACGGTCATTATCTCGGGGTTGAGGATATCCATATATCCAGTTCTAATGGTGTTGCTTGGTTTTTCTTTGGTTCAAGTGGATTTGTGGTACGGAAGGCTCTGAAATATCCGCATCATAATCAGTGTCTGAATAAGTGTTACAGTTTATTCTCATTTCTTTCCTGCTGTTGTCGTGGTTAAGCAGTTTATGTGGACAATAGGTTAAAGATTTTATCTTCTTTTTTTTGCAATTCTCAGTTGGGCTCTCTCACTTGACGCTACAGCCACGCCGAGCACTCTTACCTGACTATTTTTTTGAAAAGCAGCCGTGCCTATTTTAGGGTGATTATTAACTTCCACGTGTGCTCCCTGTGTCGTTTTCTCCACGGAGCTTGCCGAGGAAACAGAGCAACGGAAATACCCAAAAGTAGTTTGAAAATTGCTTGGATTAGATTCTATATACTATCTTTTATTTTAGTTTGTTTCTGTTCAGAATCAATTTCTTCCTTGATTTCTGAGAGACCGGTGTTGTTCCTTCACCCACTGTTTTAGCTAGGAGACCCAAATTGATTCCGGCATGAGTTTGGGTCAGAAAGCACGCCGGTGTAGCTGGTGGGTAAGGCTCTGCTGATTCCAAGGACCCGGGTTTGATTCCCGGCCACGGCAGCTGTTTGGAAAATGTCAGATGAAAACTGAAGTACGCGCGTATCGACATTTCGGTGCACGATGATGATCCTGAAGAGGTAGAATTTATTCCGTAGCCATATAGTATACTACGGTGTGGCCCGCAGCCGAGGTGTAGCTTGGGTACGTGAGTTACCAGAAAGTTATTTTCATCTTCTGGTGGAAAGACGCTTTGGTGGGGTGGCGTCAATTGCGCGCACTGCTGGCGACCGTGTCTGTCGAGTGTGCTACCACCGACTGGGCGTTGGACGAGCTTCACTCTGCAGGAGCGCCACCTGCTGAAAATGCGGGCCCTCTGTTTCATTTCGACCGTACTATGGTTGTCCTTCTTTCCACAATTCAGCTGCCCCCGCGCAATATTAAGATTCATGCCGGCCCTCGAAACTTGCCGCCTTAATCGTAGCTTCCGGCTGGCCGCGCTCACGTATTTCCGCGGACGCTAATGGACACGACTGATAGCGCACGGCTTCCATGGATGGCAAAATCAAAAAGTCACACTAATTACGCTATCACTATCGCTAATGCATATTCCGGAAGAGAATTTTGCATTTCTAGACAAACTATGGAGAGCGTGCTGATCCCAAATATTGGGCGTTTAATGTGGTGTAGGAAGAAGAGGAAGAACATTTCTTTCTTTTTTAACAAAAAGAGAAATGAGAAAGAAGAGTGGGTGAAGGCCTCATTACCGGGCGCCTTCAAGCCGCAGTGCAGCGTGTGCTTAAAAGAGAAGGTACTACGCATCTTCGCGGTGGTAGCCGCTCAGCATAACCTGCTACTGCTTCAATGCGGGTGATAAGGTTGGGTTGGTAATTTTGACTGTAACCCGATCCCCACCCCCAGCAGGGGATAGATAGTGTTTTTTGCATTACACGTTGCTCAGATGTAAGGAAGACAGGTGATAAGCGACCTGTTTAGAAATCTCCAGTAACTTCCACCGATAGCTTGGAAAGATTCAGTTGTTAGTCTGCGATGGCCTTCCTGTCTTTTTCGTTCCGTCCTAGTTTTTTTTTAGCGGTCAAGTTACAGTCATGAGATTTAAATTAGAGCTGTGATGTTTTAAGTCTGTTAAGTCTGTACTGGAATCTGGCGCGAGATTTGGGAACCTGGCATGTTCAGTGATAGGGGAGAAAGTCCTAAAGCAGACGTTCCCGGCAATGCTGCTACCAGTTTCATGTGTGCTTTTGAAACTGAATTTCTGGCCACGGCGGCTGAAGTCGTTTTCGACCGCCGCATTACGGGAAGGAAAGGGTGACCAGGCGTTCAAACAATTTTGAGGTGAAGTAGGGCTTTGGGGTGTTTTAAAAATGAGTAAATGCCTAAATATTCCGCCGGATAGTCGATTAGGGCATGCCAGTTGTCAGTCAGTAATCACTTTCCAAACTTGAAGCCTTTCCACTGAATGTGAAAGCTACCGGAAGTGCAGAGAAGTGATTCGCCATAATGGGCTGTAGCGCCGTTATCCGCTCAGTGCTACCACCCAGTGCAATTATAATATATCGCGCCATAGTGCCCCTGCCTGACACAGTGCCAGAGGAAGTTCTGTTTTTTTTTGCGCTTACTTTTCCTCCCGCATGTGCTGGCATTGCACGCCACTTTTTTTCGCTTAAAAACCAACCGAACGAGTGTTTCTAACAAAATGAATGCAGGTGCTGCGGGTTGTTACGTATTTTTTGCCTGAAATGCATGTACAGTTCTCTTTGCACTATAAAAAGGGGCGATGTATAACAAGCACCGGCGGATCACGGGTTTTGAACGATTTTACTATATTAACCGCTGGGCATTGAGTCCTATGGGTTAGGCCGCGACAACAGCGGCTGCAATGGAATGACCCTGTGGGTCCAGTTGGGTCCAGCGAGCGACCTGCGGCGAAGACGCAAGCCCCTAAAATGCTGTGCACTTAGAACGGTCTTTGTCCTTGCAATGGCCGCTATTGCGATAGCTGCCTTTTTTGCGGATTCATTTATGCAATGTCTGAAGAGTTGCAAGAGTAATAATTGTTCGTTCGGAATCTACGACACCCGCGACGCGGGCGTGGTGGTCGTATTTGTCTTGTGCTGTCTTTGGAAAAAAACATCTGACTTGGGGAAGTTCGTATTTATCTTGTTTTTGCCTATCTTGTGCTTCTGCATTTCGTATGCGGGTGTCTTGAAATAGGGGTGACTCAATGAGAGCGTACGTTTGATGGGACGCAGTAATCGCCCTTGAGCGTGCATAGCTTTGTAGCCCACTTTCTGGACAACTATCCTATCTATTGGAGCTACAGCAGATCATGGTAGCTTTCTTATATTTGGCGCTTTGAGAATTTCACTGTAGGGGTTCAAGACGTCTGTACGTGTTCAAGGGGTCAGTTCCACCAAACCACTCTTTATAGGTTCGAATTGAAACATTTAATTTGAATATTCCTTTGTTCGTATTTAGATGTGTGGGGTGCCGAAAACTAACAGGCTGGTTCACCGTGCATTGACTATGCAGAAGATCAGTTATTCTTTATTGCCATTTTAATTGGCGCATATTCGTTGAATCAAGGGTATCAACGGCCTTATCGGGGTACGTGAGCAAGTCGATACATGAGCCATCTCCACAAAATGTACCTGGCCACATGCGATTCTGGTGGTTAGGTCAGGTGCGGGGTTTGGTGCTCTACCCTGTGGTCTAGCCCTTTCCTGCCCCACAAACAGTTTTCAGAAAAAATGGCCAGATGTAATTACATTTTGTGTATTTTCCCGTTCCTAATGGGGCTTCTAGAAGCAGAAATGAAAAGCTCAGAGTATTTCACACAGAAAACAGACCCACACTTATATGTGGGCTGGGCTTTTATTAGTATGGTCTACGCATGGTTATATTACCTTCAAAACGGCATCAGTCGCAGAAAAACTGCTTTTTCACCTAATATATTAATAAGCGCTTTATTATTTTCTGGAGAACTGATATTAGTAATGAGATTTTGAGACAAGAAATATTCATGAAGTTTTAGTTATATACACAATAATTATAAATAACATCATTACCATAAGTAATTAGGGAACTAGTTCAAGCTTAAAGCGCAAGAAAACATCACCAACGAGCCACCACAAAACCGCAAATAAATTAGACACCAAGAAAGCAAATTTTTTTATTCCCTATTGCTGCAGGGAACGAGCACGTCACCCGGTACCGCCCAGCCAAATTTTCGTGAAAATGAAATTCCAGCCCACGCAAATCTGTGGGTGCATTTTTGCAGCGCGATGACGGAACTCACACGAAGGAAATGGGTGCATTTTTTGCCTATCGTGTTTTTTCCCGTCCTACAAATCCTGTCTAAGGCTTGTTACCCGTAAATACGGAATAGCATGAAGAAATATTAGTTTGCATCTTGAGGGGAGCTAGCGTGATCGCGCAGGAGAAGGCGCCGTTCTTAATGGGCCATTCCTCACCACCTGGTGGCGACATGAGTGAACTCCAGAAACCAACAAGTATCGGAAACGCTCGCAGTGACTATCCAGGGCTGTGAAACCGAAACCGAAACAGGTGCCACTTTGTAAACAAATTTGTTGACCCACACGTTTGTGTGGGCTGGGGCGTAAAGGGCTAGCCGCAACCACCAGTAAAGACAACTTACCACGCGGCCCCTTCGTTTTAATTACTCCGCCATGCTGTGAATCGTCTTTTGAAGTGGGTTGTGCTGCTCTCCGGTTTATCCTGTATTAGTCGAGATGGTAAAATCTTCAGCGCAGAAAGTGGGAAATAGCTTGGGAAGGTCCGATAACTTGGAAGGCATTTCAATCAGAGCAATATTAAATTGTACAGGAAAACAACGGGGCCTTGTGAGAGAATAAGGATGAGAGATAACATTTGATACAAAATTTTCTTGCGTCAAACAATGCCCGTGGCTGCAAGCCTGAGACGGATGGCGACCTCGGTAGCTAGGGTAAATACGGCGGTTCGCACGTGTCGGTTTGAAGCTACGCAGATGATATTCTGAATGCTCCTCGGACGTTATTAGGGTGAATGCATGTGATGACAATGCCATATTTAGTTAAGCAGATTGGCCGGGGCACCCTCTAGGAGGCACTCAGGGGTAACGTTAATACACGGATGAAAGTGTTAGTAAACTACACCCTTCACTAGTTAGGTTGGCACCTCGCGCAACTAACTCATTTGCAGAACCCTTGCGGGGAGTCGGATTGCGTTAGTTTACTGAAGCTTCAGACGTATTCTTGCTCGTTAGTTTGTTGTGCGGCGGGGGGCAGAACTTCCGAGAGAGACGGTACCGTTGTGCAATTTCCTTGTAAGACACTAGTCTGTACAACCCTTGCAGATATGGCTCCATGGTTTAGCTATAAGCGTGTTTCCCCCCGCAAAATGCGCCTTCGGGGCATTTTGAAAGCTGCCTATTTTTTTCAAAGAAAGCAAGAGTGCGTCGGCATTCACACTAGTTCTTCTGTGGGAGCAAAAAAATTAGGTTCAAAGTTTTAAGTTTTAACCCAAATCTTCCAGAGTCCGCTGTAGAACTTCAGGCGGTCGTTTGATGGTCTTGAGAATATGCCCATTTGCATTCCACCCAGTCAAATTTTAGCAGTATGACGTAAAAAAAGCGCTCATAGAAAGTTGAGTGATTGTAAGATATAACGAGCCGGCGCTACACAGGCAATGAGGCCTGCCGTAGTGGAGGGTTACGCGTAAAGTTTGGCCACCTGGGAATCTTTAACGTGCGGCGAAGTCTCGAACACAAGGGTGTTTTCGCTTTTGGCTTTTCGCTTTCATCATAAAGCGGCCGCCGGGGCTGGGAATCGAACCTGCCTCCTTGTGCTCAGCAGCACAACGCCTTAGCCACTGAGACACCGCTCCTACTTAGTTGTACGCCACTTCTCCGCAAATGGCTAGCTTACAATGCTTTGAACTCTTTCGTTATTTCGTGGAGACGTTGTCGAACGCTCCTTGATTGTCTGTAGACAGTATGGTACTAGGGATGTTGGGGTGAGGTTGTCTACACTTTCTACCAGCGTTAGCAATGCGTCTTGCGTACACGCATTGGAACGTAACTAAAACATAATTAATTTGAGTGTAGAGTTTACTATACGCAGGAAATACTGCAGCCGTCGTTTTTTTTTAAGTCGTTTTTTTATAAATCGTTTTTTTTTCTAAGGTAGCATTCACGAACATCTACCGGGAAGTTGTGTCGCTAGGCTTGAGATCTTTTCGACTATAATAGTTTACATTCAGCGCCTTCCCCATGGGGGGGGGGGGGTGTCAACCTGTGTTTGTAACTATTCATCTAAGAACATCTTACTGTTTGTAAGTGCATTGTATACCGACACAAGAATAGTAATTGCAAAATGCATGTTCAATGCGCGACACTTTATTAAGAAATTAGAATGGTGTTTTTTTTTTCAAAATTGCTTGGCTTTGTAAGGCTTCTCCCTAATGGCGGACATTACTAACAAGCGCAAAGATGCTTTGGTTTACCAATGATTTGCTTGATATGTATTTACCCCACTTTTAAGCATTAAAATGTTCACTCTACCATTTAAACAAGTGATTTTCAGGTGACATTTTACCTACAGCGTGAAAGTGATGTTTAATTCTAAAATGGTTAGAGAAGGATCGAAGAAACTGACGTATTATGAAATGCTCAGCTAACCTACGGGTAATTTGAAAAACATAACCTTCACAGAACTCGAATTATTTGTAACTTAAGGGAGATGTTTATCAATGTGTAACTACTCAAAATTCCAAATGTGAAAAATAGGTTCCACATCGTGAATAAACACCCGAGTCTAAAAACAGACACACCCAGAAAAACGTCCAGTTTTTTAAATGCAGAGCATTTCTTTAACTCACGATGTTATGCGTCCGTAACTCGGCGTCCGCACCACGGCAGCTGCGCCCTCTCCTCCACTCTTTCTAGCCCTCAACACGCTTGCAACAGGTGCAACGCGCGCTCCGGCGTTGCAAGCACCGTAGCAACAGCAGGTATGGGCGCGTCGTGGCGTCACGGTGGCGTGATAGCGCGCTCTCTCCGCCTCCTCTCCCTCTACTGCGTTCGTTGGGAATATAAACCCGGGTGTCGGCGCGTCAGCCGCACTCCAGTTCTGCTTCGCTCTCTTCTCGTCGAGGTTGTCGCAGTTGCTAAGCGATGGAGGCAAGACCTTCAACTAGTACCACCACCAATACAACACCCATCGCCACCGCCACGCGCGTAACGCCGCTAATGCTCTGCATTTACTCGTGCCCCTCCCGCGGTGGCATGTCGGGGTCCCTTTTTCGCATTATTCTATGAGATTCCGCCTAGAACAAGTTTGCCCATAAACCGGCATAATATGTCCGTGTCGCTTGAATTATATCGATTTGTAACAATATGTACGGCTCCAAAACTATCGCCCGATCAAAAACAAATTTCGAGTAGGTTGTTTGAACATTCATGATAATGATTGTTTTTTTTTTATTTCACTGCTGGCACAGGCGATTTGAATTTACGTTTAATATGACAAAAATCGAATGGGTAAGCTTTCCGCGAACAGTTAGCTGAAATATCTTTATATGTAATGTTTGGTGTCGTTGCGAGCCCACGCTGACTTTTTAGGAAGTTCAACGTGATTAAGAAAGTAATTAGTGGTGAACCAAGTTACGAGAACAACGAGACAAATAACAATGGCAAACGTAAGTCCGAATACAAATGGGGAGAGCCCCAAAATTTTTCCATCGTTGACCTCGGGCTGCTTGCCTTGGCCGCGACCCACTTGGTTACCTGTAGGCAATAAACGACATGCAATGGAAGTATGATAAGACTACTCAACTTCTACTTTTTTATGCGCGGAGCACTCTAACGGCTAGGTTATCAATGCGCCGTATTTTTAAATATTATACAGCGAGCTAAACACAAATAAGGGCCAAGTCGGAAAAAATGTACATTATATGTGTAAAAATCACTGATTCCAAACAAAAGTTTGTATATTGTATTTCTGCATGTGTGTTATATATCTGCAGTATTTTTTTTCAGAACAACAGAAAGTGAAGTTTGCGGACGGGTACGAGATTACCGATGTTGCAAGTAAAGAAATATTTATATTCCTCGCTCCATCTATTTCCTTCTGTTTGCTGTTTAGTATAATAATTGTCGGTTATGTGCGTCCGTAATTCAAAAAGGAATCCCTGATCATTTTGCGACTGACATCCTTATATTCACAATTATCATAATCCTCAGGGTAATCTGTCTGTACGTGCCCAATACAGGTGGAAGGTACTTTCACAGAAAATTCAAGCCATGCATACTATGAGCGGGCTACGAAGTTTTCATGGCCTTTGACGCCAAATGGGACGAAATTCATTGAACCCGCATAATAAAACCCTTGCTGCTCAGTGCTTGCACAATAAGTAAGGAACGCTGACACGCCCTTTTGTGGGGATCCACGCTGCAAACGTAGTTCTGCTTTCGAGTAAGTGAGAATTCAACTTTTTGAGGTTTGTGGCAACTTTCCTCAATGAAGCGCCGATGGCACTAGGTGAAACGCACTGCACGATTAAGTCTTGCAGCTCAGGAAACCTTGGTATGAAGAATGACATCCGCAGCTGCACTAATTCCTATATGGAGATTGACTGAGAGATTCGTAAAAATTTCAAGGTCATTGGGGTAAGTGCTATGCATGTGTGCAAGGGCCAAAAATCTGGCTTTTTGCACTGACGTTTTTCTATTGTCCCCCATCTGTGGAACATGTAGCTTACACTCGAGGCTCTCGTAAGACCATGGCGGCATTGAGGTGAGAGTTTTCTTCAGTCGAAAAATGCAGAGAGGTCACGAAATGCGCTATCATTTGCACCGACTGTCTCCACTGATCCCTAGAATGACTTAAGGCAAACAATAACCGAAAATTTCACGTCCTTGGGAGATCCTTAGCATTAGTCTTGCATCACAAAGAAGGTACAAAACCGGACGCACATCTGCTGTTATGCTTCCGAACGGGCTCAACGAAGAGCACAGAAAGGCTATTCAAGGTGGGCCTGATGACATCACCTCTGCGTTTGTCATAGGCAGTGATAGAGGACGTACATCCGGCGGCACATAAGCCTGCCCAGCGAGCGCGTTTCAAAATGCATCTCCGCGTCATCTGATATTGCACTTCTGGTGTGGAGACATGTATACGCGCGTGCGCATCCAACCACACTCGCTATCCTGTCATTTTCTTCATTACAAGCTGCAAAGGTGATCACATTCAGCGGTTGGCGATAGGGTCACGGTCCTTGCTAACATGCCTTGCTCGCGCAATATTCGTCGGCAAAACTTCATGGTGATGTGTGCGTTGCTCGCTCTTCCCCAATTCGTCAGATAGCATATAATGCGCGTGGCGGTGACAACATGTGCCACAGATGGGCTCAAAACTAATTCAAAGTATTTTCCTTCATCTTATGACAATGTAGATAGATCTAGAGCTGCAAAATCTCAAACAATAAAAAATTTTCACAAACACTGTGCACATTCCTTCTTTTAGAGCACATAACTTAGTTTTGGGGGTGTTTAACTTTACCCGCTAAAACGAGTATGACCACGATAAAACAAACGGCTACCCACGAGGACTTTAAAGTTGCCAAATTGTAGTAGGACCCTTTGCTACCGGGTAACAAACGCACACAAAAGAATTCAAACCAATTATCGCTTCAAATTCAGCTCTATTTGAAGAATTATAGTTTCTGGAAACCAGGAAAAGTATGAAAGGCGATCAGTGTGCCAATGTATCATCCGCATGCTCCCCCAATACAACTAGACACTGTGTCATGTATTACCGCTGCCACCAGTCGGAGAATATTGGAGAATAAAAATGAACAATTCAGACGAGCACATGGTAATGATCCTAGATATATCGATCCGGCTGTTATACCGACCATACCTCTGGCCACCTACAACTTCCCTATGCTACTACGCATTGAAACTGTGTCCAGATATACCGAATCATTTCCAAAGTGTGCCTCTTTTACAACAAACACTTCCGACGCGGCCAAGATATTTATACTGATTGTATTGTTTTGATGTGCCGAAGCAACGCAGGCGCTGAGGCGCGCCGTAGCAGAGGGCTTCGGATTAATTTTGACCACCAGGGGATCTTTAACTTGCGCCGAATTCTCGTACACACGGGCGTTTTTTTTACGCCTTCATCAGAAAAGCGGCCGCCACTTCCGGGAATGAAACCCGCGACCTTTGGTTCGAAGCGCAACGCATTAGTCACTGAGCCACCAGCCAAGATAAAAATATGGCGTATACTAAGTGAAAACACAAAATAAAAAATCCCTTTAAAGCATAATAGAGGCGGGGTGCTGGTGCATTTGCGGCTTCAGTTTATACTCGACAAAAATATCCCAGACCGGCGAGCACAATTTGTATGAGTCAGAAAGGAAGTGAAGAAGAAAAAAAAGTTGCAGTGACATCTATGTTTATGCCTGAAGATGTACGACGCAATAGCATTACTTCGACGCCCAGAGAACGTTTTAGAACGGAGTTCGGACATTTCCCATTCATGCTTTACGAACACCTGAGTTCAGCCCACAAAGCAAGAATAGCCTCAATTAATTTAAACTACCATAGCACATGACAGACGCGCCATCCGCGGAGGTGTGGCATAGTATGTAGGTGTGAAACGTTGCGAGTGCTTTCTGTTGACAGTTTCCGCGAGCCTCGGATGCAGCATCTCGATCTCTGCCCTTTTAATCAGCTCAGACTTATGTGGACCTGGGACGATATAGGTCAAAACTGCCTCCAATTTCTGAACAGAAGTGGAATATGTATTGTTCGAGTTGGTCTCCGCTGTGCACACTCTTTGACACAGCTAATGTTTGTGGAAGAGGGAGCATATTTTGCGCATTTATACGGTTTCAAGTTAAATTGGAAAGTTTCTTACCAAACACCTTTGCCCACATTGATTTGTAATATATAGATTGCTTTGGTTACTGCTCAGCACCGCTTATGTGTCCCGATAAAGGCATTTTTGTGGTTTTGTTCGGGGAACGTAAGTTTTCAGTACCACAGGCTGTACGATAATCAGTATCTGCATAAATCTTGTTGTTGGCTCTTTCATTCTTGCTGTTTCCCTGGTTAGGCGCTTTACACTGGGGCACAGTTCGTTAGAGTTCGTCCGCTTTTCTGTAGGGCCATGCCGACGAGTCATGCGTGAGTGTTCTCTGTAATGACACCCTTAAATATTTTGGGTTCTTTTTTTTTTATCTTAGCTGAGTGGCACCATCACCCGTTTGCCCCCCACACTGAGGTTATGACTGAACCTGCAAAAGTTTTTTTCTATGTAATGACACCCTTAAATATTTTGGGTTCTTTTTTTTTATCTTAGCTGAGTGGCACCATCACCCGTTTGCCCCACACACTGAGGTTATGACTGAACCTGCAAAAGTTTTAAAGTACCTAAATAAGAATGAAACTAGGCGCAATAAACTCGAATTTATTTTTTAGGAGACGTTTTAGTTCGTTTTTGCTTATGTTCTAGACGTACCATGTTTTATGAGACTCTGGCGAAGATCTTTTGCCCACCTGTTTCTTCATGTGACCCAATGTTCATGCCCGCATACGTTGCGATTGGACAACCGCTTTCCTGATGGCGTCAGTTACGGGCACGGCTCGTGACGGTCCACCGAGCATTTTAACACACACAGAGCGTACCTACGCAGGCGCTGCGCATGCTCCACTCGCCTATAATTTCTTTTGTCTCGGCGGTAGTATAAATATTCTTCTTTTCGTATATCACTTGGTGCTGCTCATACTCAAGTCTCAGGTGAGCCCTCGCTTCTACCTGCATCAGTTTTAGCTTCCTGTTCGAAGCGGGGACGCATTTCAGCGGAAGCTTGATGAGCACGGCTGATAGCTTATGGCCTGCGGGTAAGAAAAAATTGAAAAACTAGCCGAATAAAGGTATCGTGTTAAAACATACGGAGGGAGCATGAAGCCTGACGGGAACTTGACGCCATCCGTGTAGACACGAACATCTCACCATGCGCTGCAAAACGTGCTGGTGGTTACTTAGCTACCATCGCGGTGGGTGACACTTTGTTTGCACAGTTGCTGATAAGTTATCATGATGACGTTCAAAATTTCGAACGTCGCTCTTCTGCGGCTGAAGCAACGAAGGTGCCTGTACGCTCAGCCGGGCGTGGCTGATGATAGCTATCTAAGCCATTACGGCGAGTTTGGATTTTGAACACACCCTAAAGAAATAACTCCGATTTATTATGCCGGTAGGGGCAGTTAAGATGCAAACACAGTTTAATTCGTTCGAAAGCAGGCAGCGGGCGTTTCATCATAAGACGAAAAGGCTTAAATTGTCCCCTAAGAGCTTTTTCCACATGTTCGCTAATTTGCGCTTGGCTTAAAGGCCGTATAAAACGAACAACTTACGGTTCAACCACTTTTCGCGCCACTTCCGAGTTCTCTATAAACCGGTGTGACAAGAAATAAGCCCCAATATTACACGATTCGATAGACTGCTTCGTTATATTTAAAAAGGAATGCTGAAAAGGACTTTCAGTTAGGTGTCCACGTGGTTGTATTTGCTATGTTTTAGTGACCGGTTCCTCTTGGGTTAACTTTGTTGGCCTCAATTTTATTGTCATGCAGGAACAGTTGGTTACGGTTCATCTCACCAAAATGGCACAGACGTATTCGGTAAACGGTTACACCACCCTTGCTGCTAAGGCCATTCACAACTCCGAGTAAGTCAATTGTAATTGTGGTAATATGATTTTGTGAATTTTTAATACCTAAATGGTTCTTTGCGTTGTCTTGAACCAACGCTGTAGACAACGCCGCACAAGTTTCTTAGAAATTCGTCGCCAATTATGGTTTGCATATCGCCGCGGCGGAATAACGTGAGGAAAAATTTACTTTCGACTCGGTTCTGCGGAAAGTAAAGCCTGAAGCTTAGTGACTACATTGTACAATACACGATTGCATGCGTGCTGTGTGCCTTACTTTTTCCACGAGTAATCTGGCTTGGAATCGGTGTTCCGGCCGCTGGTAGCTTTCTTTCATTGGCCGATGATGCGTCGCTGTGATGGTGGGTGGCAACCACATCTTCGTCACTGCTGGAAGTGTCAGACGACGCTTTGGGTCGCTCCTTTCGCAGGTGCGTCTGTTTTTTCTTCTCGGCCATGTTGAAATCCAATACTTCCCTAATGTTGTCGAGGTATTCCTCCAGCTAGGTACCTTCCCCCGTGGTTTCGCTAGATGAAGATGTGGACGTGGTTTGTTGGCTTGATTACTATTTCTGTTCGGCCATCGCAAACATCACTGTTCGTCTTCTTCTTCATCGAATGACCCTGCGCTTCAGCGCCTTTACCATAGAAACAACCTGTTTTGGCTGTGTCACAAATCGTCAGCAACGTGCAGACCAGAACATACCCGCGTAGGTTATGTGACGCCCCGAAATTAGTATACACACCCTGAAGTTACGATAAGCATTTGTCGTTGATGTTTACAACGTGAAGTACGCCTTGTTGCCGGGTTAATTGGTGTAACTTTTTTGGGGGATTGTGCAGTGTACTGTTTTTACACGTTCGTAAAAAGCGTTCATGACGTGAAGACACACTGTGAAGATGCACTTTTTGTGAAAAGTAGAGTCCGCAATCCTTTTAAACAATGCTTACGACGTCCCTCTCTACTTCCAGCTGATGTACAGAGGGAGACACAATCTTCTGGACCGCGCAAGTGGGTGGGGAGAACTGCCGCTGCGCTATCTGGAGGCATGGCGCCGTCTCCCATACCGGCGCGCCGATGATGGGCCTTCCTGCCCATTGGCATTCAGGCCACTCTTTTTCTGGTTTCTGCAGCTCACGTGCAATTGTTAGTGAAGTACCCACAGTAGACGCCTTTGCAGCAACCCTTCGCCGTGACGACCAGTACACTGCCACTCCTTTCTATTTATCGGATTTGGAGCATCTTTCTTTACTTCAGAATAAGTCGCACATGGCAAAATCAGAAAACAAGAAACAGCAAAGAATTATTTCCGCCTAACTTAAGATAAGCTCGCTGTAAACCCACACGGAAAAACCAAGTGAAATCTATGCGAACGCTGGGCCGGCGATATGTAATAAGAGGGCACCGTATCGCTCAGTGGCATTGCCTTGTGGCACGTCACTAAAAAACGAAATGCGGCTGCCAAAAGCCTGAAGACTCTCGGCCGTGCAAGTAAGGGTATGTTCGGTCTTACGACGCAAAAGCCATATAGTGATCTATGGATATAAAAAAAGGGCATTTCAGGCAGTTCATTTGCTTAAACGTGAAATGCCGACACTCTTTCAAGTTATTGCGGCAGTTCCGGCAACAGTCTAAAATCGGCCTAAGCAATGATGCGTTTGCACAGAGCGCCTCCTATCACCAGGTTCAGTGCCTCAAATGTCCCCTGCCGCATCTTTCTCCACGCGCTAGCGGGGTCACTAAACTTGTGTCCCCGACAGTTCAACAGGGTTAACATGCTTGAAAATTTTTTAGGAAAAACTGGACAGGTACTAAGCGTTAACCACAGCAAGAGTGGTATCATAATAACGAAACTTGTGTTTGCTATTGTTACTATTGGGAAGTTTGGTATGTACCAATTGCAACGTAAGGGCACCGTTACATGCCTTTAAGAAGCCCTCACCCAAAGATGTGTATTGGGCAAAGATTTCGGATTGGTTTATTTACGGTTGTGCAAAAGCCCGCCGAGTGCTGCATAATACAGAATCGGTTTTACTTGCCAATGTGTATCTGGAGCCGGTTTCACAGACCCGATAATTATGCGCCCTAAAAGTTGGTTTCTTTTTAACTCGGGATTGTGTCCCGTACCCACCTGGGAGATTGCTCAAGTAGCAGTCCGCCAAGATTAGGCTATGATGTGGAATAGCTTCGGTAGAAAAAAAGAGGATGAGGAGAATACTAAGTAACATTTAATGAACAGATTGGTAAGGAAAGAATGGGATTAAGAATTCTCTTAAAGTTGTGCCACCTCCCTGGCACTACATCGAAGAAATTAAAGGCGCATGACAGGCAGTTTAAGGCGTGCAATGAATATTCCGTCGTTGTCCTTGGTTGATGGGGTAAGGAGTGGTCAGCCTATGCTTATGGGGCATTGTCCACTCTGTTAGCTATTGAGAGTATATGTTTAATTGAGTACCAGCCCTGGTGCGTTTCATATACACCTTTTGGAGATACGAAGCCCTGTCGAGCCTAAGAGGGTAATCGACGAAGAAGGGCCGGTTGCAAATAAAGTGGCAGCGCCACTGCTCTGCGGTGGCAACGAGACAGCTTTTCAATCCTTACGCGGCCGCTGCCACTGTCTGGTGGAAGCCTGCGATTTTTGTCAAGTATATTAGACGGACGCCAAGCAAAAGCCAACCTCAGCAAACACCCCAGTTTTTTACTTCTGGTTTTGCCTGCAGCGTGTGCCTACCCAAGACTCCTCTAGTTATACTGCTGTTGTGCACTCCATGGAAAGTTCATTAAAACTGTCAGAGGTCTTGTCTGAATGATTTCAATTTTTTTATTACTGGGCTCATGATTTTTGTACAATTTTGTGGTTACCAGCGTTGTGTCTATTTTTATTTTGTTCACACTTTTTATCCACATATAGTACGCGCTAGTTTTTGCATTGTTCCTAAATGGTACCCACTTTCTATTTTTCGTGCCTTCACTTCCTGATCTTCCTTGTTTCTTGCCTCCGAGGCAAAAATCTCGCACTAATATTATCACAAAACAAAGTGTTCCAACAAATGTGGAACTCTGAAGCATAGTGGGTAAAAAGAGATGATTGGGGTTTTTTGCGCCAAACAATTTTCAGAAGACCTCAACCAAAAAAAGACGATTGCTACAAATACGGCCTAAATATATGACCTGAATATTGCCCAAAAGCGAACATCACTCACAAAACTGCTGGAATCCCAGAAGTGTCACCAATATTGCCGCCAAAATTTTAAGTTATCTGTTGCAACAGGTGGCTACCAATGAATATTCGCGTACCCATGTGCCAAAAGCTTCCAATAATCGCTAGTTTCACCGGAATTAAAGTTGGCACGAAAACGTTCGTTCTTTTAAAAAAGAACACGTTTAATAGTGTTTTCTCATCTCTAGAAGCTAATTGAAGTATTTAAAATAACAGTAGCAAAAAACCTACAAACAGCTTGCTGTGTTTTATTGCATTAGGCAAGCACATCGCGACACTGCTAGCCCCATTTGTTTACTGAAGATTCTAAAAAAGTGTGTAAAAAAACTTCCGATGAGTGTCATAAGTCCCGCAGGGATTTCACCGGACTGAAACTGGAGGATTTCTCTCAGCGTGAGCACAGAAGGGCGCATCACCGGGCGTTCGTGCAAGTTTAAAACTGTTTATTTACATGTCACGCCGTCGCTCTACTCTTTGCTGGTAGTAGTCATCCTCACCAGCATAAATATCCTCGTTTTCCTCATGCCTATTGTCGCATGAATGGCAGCGCTTTAGGGCAACATGGAGCAGCCGTGGCTCGCACGTGCACGGCACATGCGGGCGTTGCAGGAGTCGCATTGAGTATCGGTGTTGCAGGTGTTACGCCAGATTGGACGTTGTTCGTTGCTAGGAAACGTGAGATGATCCTGGATGTTTTCCCGAATATTTGTTTTTTTCCAATGGCACTGCGTGACCCCAGGAGTTTCGGCGGTCGCCGCAAGGCACTCGCTCCTCATCCCCCGCATTGTTGTCGTATTAAAAGGCCTTGCGCGTTACAATTGTTGCGTCACGCATAACGGCCACTCGGCTGTTAAAATCTTGGACAAACTTATGCCTCGTTGCATGTTATGCAGTACACCAATTCATCATTCGGTGCCGGATAAACTTTTTTGGAACTTAACGATTCGTGCAGTAATTCAAGGGCCACAACGCACATTCAGGCTTATGCAGAATTGCTTATATGTTTGCAATGTAAAAGGGTTAATAAACCCATTCTGAACGTCCATTCACGCAACCCGGAATCTTTGCCTTCTAAAAAGGTGATTGAACTACTGAACTACACTATATAAGCTATATAGTACGCTTCGCAAAGTGAAAGTCTCCGTACATATCTAATGTATGGCGCACACCTAGAGTGCAGACTATGTTTTTTAACCTCAAAAGATGGGAACCTCAATAAATAGCCTGCAGCACAACACAACCACACCATCAACAAATTTAAACTTAAATATTTCCACAGCATAGTGCGTTGATATGTGAACCAAAATACCCTGTTTGTATTTTAAACGAGTAGTGAAAATATTAACTATAACATGAGCTAAAGAGTATGGCACAACTGAAAATTTGATGTTACCTAAGAACCTATTATTGGCTGTGAACGCAGAAGAAGTGAAGTCTTATTAAACGCCGCACAGTATTTTGTGATTTCTCTGATGAGGTTTGAGCTTCCTTTGTAGAAGAATTATAAACAGCATAGGAAAGGGTTGTGTACATTGCGAAGCGTCCTTGGAAATTTCCGAACCATGGCATTTACCAGAGCACGGACACATGGTGTGCTTGTCAAGGCTCTATGGGTCCGTCGCAACAAATCCCAGTGGTCTTTTGCAAAATACCACATTCAAGCAAACTATCTGGGTGGGAAAACAAAACACTTGTTTGGCTTACCAATGTTCTCACTCCTCCTCTTTTTTTCAGGGTGATCTCTCTCCTTGAGTCCCAAGTATGGCTTTAGAAGCTCCTCTAAAGGTTACGAGGAATGACTGTGTCTCTTCCTGATGATTCGTACAGCTTCATGCCCTTGTCTTTTTGATGTGAGACACGTCAGTAGTTGCAATACAGCCTAACGTTATCTTGCCACCCTTCCCGTAAACAACAGTAAGGCGTAGTACCATGGACGCCAGGCCTGCCTTTTCATCGACTCGGTTTTGCTTATAGTGCTGCTTACATACATGGGGTCAAACCTAAATGCACCACCTCAAGCGCGGGCTGGACAGAATACAATAAAAAGGTTTTTCCTTGGGAGCGGTTACTCAGATGCATGTTTTTGTGTTTTCCTCCTATCTAAACAATGCACACATCGCCATGTTTAGTCACTAGATAATTCACGACTGTTTTCATGGACCCAGCTCAAATACAGAAACCAAAACATTTTTTTAGCTACGAAGACGATCCTATGAACTAAGAAGACGAGCTTGAGCATTTTTTGGTTATATGCGTTGTCTGTATTTGAGCACGTCAGATAGGAAGTTTTGAAGAGTAATTATGAGAAGGTGTGGTATGGTGCACGAAACTATAAAGGAAAACCGAACAAGATAAGGCTGTGTTCAAGTTGTCGCCGCATTCAAGTCATCCAGGAATCGGGCGAAGGTCCGATAGGAAAGAAGACCAGGAGGAGGAAGCTCACGCTGGAGAAGCACCATCTCCATTGCTGCAATTCCAAGGACTGTCTTCGGGATGGCCAGGGGACCTGTGGCCGGCGTAAAGACGCCCGGGCACCCCGTCGCCGGCAACGCTGGGCTTTGGGGGTGTTTTCACTGCCACCACCCTCCGATATCTTTGTGGTCCTGCTCACCATGTCTTCCCCAGCGCTCCTTGAAGAGCCCCGCTGCATGTGAGACGCTTGCCCCTGCCCATCGCCTGGTGCCCTCGACGCCGTTTCCTGAGCCACGTACACCGGTTACATGGTGTGAGGAAGTTTTTTTATTTCTACTTCCGTTGGAACTGATTTCCCCATGTCATCTGACTTCATTTTTTATTAGTTCTGTGACATAGCTTTTGTTTTATTCATTGTTGTATTACTTACCGTATCGTCCTTGTGATCGTCCGTCCCAAATGTAATCGTCCTCCCTTCCACCAAAACCCGTGTTGCGATCTCTCAATTTTGCGTCCCTTCAACTGGTCCTTGTGTCTTCCGAATTTTAACATCACACAAGGCAACGACATGTACGACGACACATGTTTTCTTATGTGAAAGGGGCATGTTGTACGAGTCAACTGTGCTGATTTTGCATTAGCCATTTCACAATTCAATAAAACGTAATCTATATAATATCTTCAGTCACTGTCATAGTGATTGACAGTGCCAGCGATATAGTTTGGTATCGATGTTGTTGCATCCATGTGCAGCCTTGAGTTTCTTACTTATTGGGACCACTTGCCTAGAGTACCAAATCAGTACTAAGCTATAGAACATGGACCTTTGTAATAGCCTATAATGTTCATAGACATAAAAAGGTATCGAAATGTGTTATTTTTGTGATCTAACCACAGATAAAATAAAATAGGCTTTTTTTTATTTTAGAAACACTTGAATGTCACAAGTTTGAATACCATCAAGTCCGAACGTCATTTGCCTCTGCAAAAAAAACTCCGAAGAAATTCGGCCCACGTACGCAATTACTTCTGGTGCATCTAATATAAAAGTAAATTACTTGCTGCACACTTTCTCCATATAGATTCTAAATGGCGGGGATTTTTTTACTGATGACACAAAACTAGGTGCATTTGGCTCATAGATGACAAAGTTTGAACACAGCAGTATTGGCTAGGTGCATTGTTACAAGTGTATTTGAAGAATATCATCTATTCGGGTAGGGGTGAGAGGTAATACTCAAGGTACATCGGAACACCGATAAGGTCCCTCGGGCTGATACACCAAGTTCCTTGTACATTGCAGTAGTGCCATGCTGCTCTAATCGGGGCTAGAAGTCGCATTTCAATAATAGGCACACTATCTGCATCTGAATTTAAATAAAGCGCAGTATAAATTTGCAATAGGAGATCATATAAAGAAATCGTTCATTTAAACTTGGAGCAAACAATTTTTCATTGTGTTGCAGTGCTCAGAATCTCCCATATAACAGTCAAAGTGAAGGGGCATGGGGCTCAGAAACATTGATGTCTTTAATTGTTGAAACAGGGATCAACAAAAAAATCAGATAACAGTTTCTTTTCGGCAGCGTATTAGAATGTCATTGGTAGAAATCGTTAACATAACAGCTTTAAAAAACGATCAGGTTTTGTCCTAAAGATTTTAACTAGTCTCTAACACAAAGTTTTTGGGTAACTGGAAATATATAAACAATCAGTAAATACCTTGCTGTGGCGTTACAACTTGCATGTGACACAAACACTGCTTTTGCATAGCTGTAAAACCCCCAAAGATTACAAGGCAATGAATGCAAGCAACGTTTCATCCAATTCATGAGAGAAGAAATAAAAAAAAACTGCGCGAATACAGCGCCCTTTCTTCTGTATAAAGCAATGTAAGATAACGCTGGTTCCCCAAATCTTCTTACCACGTCGAAGAATATCATTGCTTAATACAAGCTCGTACTGCAGTTTTCCCAATGCATCGGTTACGTACCAGAGCTACCACAGTAAAGACCCTTTCTACCGTCATTTTGCTCCATATAGAAGCCGTTTTGTGGAACGTGAGCGCGTTCTTTTTTTCAATAGAGAGGCCATTACTCTTTGATCGCCATCAGAACAGGAAATTACTTTGAGCAAAAGGTTTCTCGCCTTGGAAATTGGGGCATAATACTACAACAATTATATGCATAGCCCTCCCATATTTGGGAACTTATTTTTATGCAATGGGAAATGGTGTACAAATATTGAAATAAAAAAGAGTACCGAAAGAAAACTGAACATTATGTAGAAGACTTGCGTTGGCAAACTAAAAAATTTCCCAACGTAAGTTTTCTAACATAGCTTTCGACTAGATGCGATTATAAGTACACTATATCTTTGCCCCGAAATGCACCAAAAATACAAAATGTTTCGCATCGCCTAAGCTGTTCTTTGGGAATTGCTCTTTGCCCTTGTCTTTATAACATTGCTCCCGTTTTCTCCCCTTTGCCCGAACGTGTAGCGCGGTATGATTTACCCCAATGCCCCATAATTACAGGGCTGATGTTCTTCTACCACAGGTCATTTTTTGTGCCCACAGTTTTTACCAATCCGTTTGCATTAGCAACACCCAAGTTTCTGCAACACCTTGACCGAAACGTGCGGGCACTGCTCGATATGCAGAATTTTGTTGTTACGGAATCGTGTCTCTAAAAAAATTAGGCCCTGCCGCACAACCATATCTGAGCCTTCGATAATTGGTGACCCGGACGTAAGCAGCATAGCGCCCCGCTTCACCTACTCACTTCCGCCTTTCCCGACTTTGTAGTAACGCTACACATCAGCAAGGTTCCACAAAATCAAAGCACACTACGTCATACGCACCATTCACTCAGAAACCGGGCGCTACTAAACTGACAGCAATCCTGCTTCCAACTGACCTATGCTGTGAGCTCCTAAAGAACGGTGAGCGGCCCTACGACCCCCTGCCAAACTACGTTATGGCTCGCGTCGCCACGAGTCCTTCCCATGAGAGTTACGCTGCTTCATCCCCTGCCAGCATCCCTCATGCACAAAACATTTTCGACGGGAAACCGAAGCAACGTTGAACCACCACCTGGTTTCACTCACCGTAATCAATACACCCAATCTACACCTCGTGGTTCCACCACCCAACTCGATACAGTTACTTTGCCACTTCCCGCCATTTATTTCCTTGAACACTGAGGTGTGGCTTCTCTGATGTAGCGCTTTTTCGAGTATGGCGTCACAGTTCAGCGAGAGCGCAACTCGCAAACGTACGCCACCCCACCATCCAGCTATGCCGGATGGTAGGAGGTTGTATATCAGCGGGGAGAATGAACATGGAGCCCAGCTCTGCGAAGAGATCAGAGACGTCGTTCATTTGCGCTATGCCCGGTACCTAGAACCACCCGCACCAGCTTCCCATCATTGCACAACCAATTTCCAATGCTACTCTACCGCCCAAGGACGCCACCACAACTACTACTCCCACGTCATGCTGCCGGGACGCCAGCTGAATCACAACAACGACGAACTGCACCTCACACCCCAGCAGTCTGTTGTCCACGCAATTGCCGCTGCTCCCCTTTGTACTTGGTCGCTGGGCTAGACCCTGAAAATACCGCTTTTACCACATTACATGCAAGTGGCCTTTTGGGACACGAGTAAAAAATCGGCAACCAGCACGCCAGGGTATTCCTCTTAGCTAAAAAAGAAAGTCGTAGAGGTGGTTTAGCCGCACATTTAGACCGTCTGTAATGAGGATGACGAGTCTGCTGCAGCTCAACAGTTCTCACCCCGTAACATGCACGAAACGCACACTGTGGTACTCCTTACCAACGAACACAGCATCTACCCTGTGAATATGGCAAAGCCTAGCCAGATGATTCTGATGGGCAGTTTTAACATTAACACCATGGCTCAATGAACACAAAGCCTGCGAGACACATATCTCGCGCTCCTAAGGATCAGCCACATGGTCCATCTGACGAAGACGTAGCTTACCTCACTTGAAGAGGCCCCCGCCAAATTTCATGTGAGGCATCGAGCATAAAGCAATCCACCGACGCCTCAGGTGCCGACCGGGAAGACAGTATTCCAGGCTGGCAGCACAGCCCTGTTTGCTTCGACTGCCCAAATGCCCATGGCGCCTGGGCTAAACCGGTAGTCGGTTTCACCCATATCATCGAATGCTTTCGTTGAATTCTCCGTTTCTCAGATGCTTCTGTTACCCTCGGTATCGTCTCCTGATTCCGTGAAAGGCATACAAACAGACACCGCGTTGCATCTTAAATGTACAGGATACAATTATATTATTCCGTGTATTTGTTTGAATATAGCTCAAAGTTCGAAAAAATATTTCATTCATCCGTCTAACGACGGCGCCGGATGACCGGAAAGCTTGGTCGTGAAAGATTCTTTGGTTGGGAGTATGTACTAATCTGGAGGTAGGCATCACTTTTCCAGAATACCCACACCACTTTCGGGTTAGCCCTGTGTAGGACTAATGTTTTGTTTTGGTTGTACGGCGCGAATCGGTACCTGCTGTTCGGCGTTCGCCTCGCCCTTGTTGAAATGGAGCAATTGGTTAGATGCAAGCTTAATAACGCGAGGGACCCACGTTCGATTCCCGCCACTTACCCGCGATCAATGATCGCGGGTAAGTGGCGGGAATCGAAGAGTGTCATCGTCAGCGTAAGTTGGCTTTCCTGCACGAAGTACTGGTGTACATTAGTGCACACGCTAAAACTTAGCTTTACAATTTGCCTTCGAGCATAATTTGAATTTTATTGGGAAAGATTTATGTTCTTGTCAGCGACAAAACTTTTTTGGAGATGTTTACACCAGGTTTACATTCAGCATCAATAAACGAATTCTCCCTCCCGAAAAGTTTCGCAGATGGACGCTGCTAAATTTGACAGAGGTGCACGGCCATGTTGCGACAGGCGTTTACCTTGTCGTGTTTCAATCCTATAACAGTAAAAGAAATTTTTCCGAAGCAAAACGTTGGTGAGTCGAGCATGAAAATATTCGGTGAGGGATATAAATAAATTTTAAGCAAATTGAAGTGGTCGACCAGGCAACCTTTGTTCGTTGTTATCCAAAATCACCTGGTGGCCGAACTAACGGGGTTTTACTGTACACTTGTATTGAAAACCATTTGATGAATATAAAATAAACATGCTAACTTTAAGCGGGAAATAGCATAATGGTGCAATATGGGTGCAAAAAAAAGATCTTACAGCATTCACGTGGTTGTCATATTTTGTGCTCAACAAAACTTCCCGATTGCTCGAGAAGGGCAGCAATTCCAAAGGCTCCCAAAGTTTTGTTGCATGTCTGATCCACTATAACCGGCCCAGTAATTTAGTTATACCAAATTAATAATGCACTTTTCCCACTAATTCCCATTAGCTCACACAATCATCTCAGTAATCGATCACAGACACCCGCTAATAAGCTTTAATCGTCTGTAATCCATGCGCTCTTCAATTTTATGGTTGAGCAAACTCAAAGGGTCAGAAAATGCCGTAGCATCTGCTTTAGAAGCGGAGGTGAGAACGAGCCAAACGTGTTTTTTTTTAATTTACACTCTTTTAGAGCGGTAAACAAGAAATACTCTTGCCGCACAACAAGTACCGGTGACGTAGAGTAGTGCGAGTGTTTGTGTCTCGCTGCTAAGTTGTAGATAACTGCTTATTCGAACGAGAATAATTGGGAGATACAAATTTGTTTTGACGATGTGCCTGAGGGCCTTCTCAAGAGGCATAGGTGGATGAAAATTGCCAAGACATTGAAAATCTTACACACCATTAAACACCGTGTACATGAAAACCATGAAGAACAACCCATCATATGCTGCCTTGAATATACGTTTAACTTACCCTACTCTAAATGGAAAGAAAAGCTGAGGGAGATGGAATATATCCAATGCAATCTGATAGTGTATACTTTAAATTTTACAATAAATTCAGGGTAAAATTAACGAGCGAACCAGATGGGTCGTCGAACTACATACTATCCATATTCTTTGGCGGTGCTGTCAGGCGACACGTAAAAATATTTTCAGACGCGAGGTAGAGCATTGTATTCACATACTATATATTGCAGTTTTAATGCCGCGGAGCCTGTTCGGAACGGTTATTTATATTTGTTCCGGTTCGGGTTCAGTTCCAAAATGGCAGAAAAATACGGGTTAGGTTTGGTTCTGGTTCAGTTCTGGTTCGGTTTCGCTTTCGCTTCGACACCCTCACTTCGACTGTTAACAGATTCTGATACTGAACTGAAAACGTCTTCTTTAATATCTTAGATCTCCTTTGGCTTGGACTGTTACAGGTCCTTGACCAAGGCCGCAACTTGTACATCTGCTTGTATAGCCTTTATAATGTCAGTTTCTCCCATTCCATAGCTCTCCTTGCTCATGTTCTTGTCATCTTGATGCAGCCGCACCCTAGGGGGAGCTTCGTAGCGGCCACTTCTTCGTCGACCGCAATCGCCCGCCGTCGTTGTCATCATGGGTCGCGGCGCAATCATGAGCAGCGTGTTGCGTCGGCAAGGTGGACGAGCCACACGCCAGAGGGAACACCCATGCCTCTGTACAGCTCCGCAGCAGTCTACGGGTGCACCTCAACTTGCGGATTCGTGTTGCCACCAAATCGCATCGGTTATAAATGCAGGCCCGGCCATACAACAACATCTGCGAATACATTGAATGATTTATTTCTTAATAACCATATAGGTATTATAGGGCAATAGCGCTGTGTGGAACAAAATTTTAAAATGCTGTAAAATTACACCGCAGTAGTCCAGCTTATATTTGAGGATGTTTCATTCGCAGACGTGGCCGAAACCACCTAACATACTCCACAGCAGCAATCCCCCACGAGCACCGGAACGCCGTTATGCGTACCTTGATATTTTGCGTTTTCTGAGATGTAGTTGCTCTTCTCAGTATTTTGGTCCTTTTACTGTACGTTCGTAGTGTGAGAAATAAAGTAAACTCCCGTTGAGATAATCTTGAAGGACTGTGAAACATGTTCGTATTATTTCAAATCCCTCTCATGCGGAATTCTTTGCCTTACAAGACCCAAAATTATTGTTCTTCTTAACAATGAAATTCTTCATCAAGGCGTATGTATTAACAACGGTCTAAGGTGCTTACCCTGTGTGCATTTGTATTGGCGTTTAGTGAAATAAATGTGGTAATATAATAATGTATTCACAATATAAACTTTGTTTATTAGAAAATAAAATCCTGGCCGTCATCTTTATCTTCGATGCTGCCCCTACATGGCTAGATATATGTTTGAGGATTCAACCTTTATAAAAGCAATGTGGCCTGCATTCCCTACAAATTTCCCTTTGGAGAGAGTGCATGGCATTTTTTAGGAGGTGAAGAAACAGTTCTTCTTTTAAATAGGGCTGCACGTGTCGTAGACCCTGCGTAAATGCAGAAATAGAATTCGAACTTGCCAGAATGTATGGCAACTGCCAAAGGCTTCTCCGTCCCTCAAGAGATATGGAACGCAGCTCACATGCTCGCGTTGTTATGGAAAACGCATTATTTACGGTAGCCAAAGAGTTTTTGACCAAATAGATTCAGGCAGTTTTCGTATCCAAACGGCACAAGTAAAACCTCTTCACGTGCATGAACCACCCACGCGGCAATTTTTATTGTTAACCTTTCTTAAGCAACTTGGCTATGGCAGGAATTTGAATATCGCGTGGCTTGAATATTTACCATTTTATTGCTCCCGAGCTACTGTTGTGGTTTTGTACTTTGATATTATTGGGATACCAATAGAAGACGCTCACAATTTCTTTTCATACGTCGCGAGGTTGTTGCTGTGTTTGTTTTTGCACAAGTGTCTGTTATTACGCGAAAAAGATTTTTGCGAAGTTTTGAATACCGATATCAACAGGACGTTATACATCCTCATTTTGCTTTAAAGTGTGCCCTCAAAAGTTTTTTTCTTGGAAACGTGACGGCGCTGCAATTGTCACGATAATTTTCCTATTGTTGGAGTGAACAACCGGCTGTCTAGTCCGAGGCATTTGTATACTAGCTGGGATGTTCCTGGGGAGGCTTCGTATATATTATTGGCCGCCATGCTTGGCTGTGTCGAAAACATTTTCAAGGGGTATGATTAAACATGACACAGGTAAAGGGGTGGGTTGGGTTTTAGCTGTCGCGATAATAGGTCGCAGGACAGTTTACTACGCATGATATGTGTAGACAGCTTAGATAAGAAACTAATCTTTTTGTGAGAAAAAAGTGTTTTTTGCGCTAAATAATTGATGAGCCTTCTTCATAATTCTGCGTAATTTGGTCTATGAGCTCTCTGAAGCAGTGGGTAAGGAACATCGGTGGGACGTGTTTAGGCGTGAGTGGTGTTTGTGTTTTTTCTATGCGATTTTTGCGTGCATCCGGGACTAGCAAAAAGCGCCCTTTGCTTCCACAGCCATTCAATAAGACGCCGTGCTTTCACTCTGGTGTTTAATCTCGCCATCTTAACCATCCCCAAACACCTCCAACAAATTAAAATTCTTAATTTTCGTTTGTGTGCCGGCAGCATTCCAATTTAGACCAACAAATGAAGAGATGCTGGAATTCAGACCTGGTCTACAACCAAGAATTCAGGCAACGATCGAAGCGGCTGATCGAGTAGGCCTCACCACATCGAAACGCGCATTCTTCGTGCTAATAGTTCAACAAAACACAAACATCATCCCCCGAGTACCAACCAACACACGGGAGGAGACCCAAAGCCAAAGGGTAAATTAATAAAAAATCTTGATCCTAATTTTCCAACACACTGTCCAGGGTACCAACTTCATAAGCAACCTGGAAGAACACGCCGCAGAAAAGATAGGTTTACTTTACGAGTTACCATAAACAGATGGCCTCACGAAGCCTTAATGCCTCCGACACCTTTACGCATTTGTTTTCAAAATATTCATATATCTGCTACATATCTTTATACAACCAAAACGGAGCTCAGCAGAATCAAACTCATACCCAGAAGAGCCCAGCAGACAGCGCTAAAACAATACTAAAGAACGTGCCCTCCAAATTGTATGCCTGCTGTGTGTGACACGGCAAAACGCAAAACTCAACGAAGATCATCGCGGCAATCAAATCCCCAGAATCTCCAAACATACCGCTGGTACACATATATTTTAAATACTTATGTACTTTATGAATACACTACAAATAATTCATCTTTACCCCTCACAAGACAAAACCCCTCACGCACGCAATGCATGCTAATCTTTATGCATGCTATTATACTTATCACGCCCCTACGGAGAAACACTTTATTAGTTTCACAGCACAATTTCACACCAGTAGGCACTGGCACAAGCATCACATAGCTGATACCGCGATAAACCAGGCGTCCAGAACGTCGAGGCAGTAAAATATCGGCATCATGTTGCCTTCAAAATTGTCTCCCACTGTCCTTCCAATCATGTTCAACAAAACTTCCTTACCATATGCTCCTACAACCGTGCTGCGTAAGAAGAGGCGGCAGTAGCATTTGCACTAAGGCAAAGGTCAGCCCCTCCAAATTGATCACGCATACTAACTAGGCAATCCAAACTTACGCCTTCGCATTAGTTTCCCATAAGGCACTCACAATTATTCAACAAGCTCCGCCAACGCCCCCGTACACACCATCTGGTCTCCGGAACACGCTGCCATAGAGAGGAATGAAGTTTCTCACAGTGTAGCTCAATAACGCACCATCAGAGGCAGGGTTAGCTCATTCGGTCACCATGCCACCGGATAACCAAGCTACCGGATGACCACGTACAACGAATGTACCACATATTACCCCCTCTGATGTCGTTTCTAACCCGCAGCACACTAACAACTCGTCATGCACCAAGAAGAACATAGTATTACACCTAGGAACCAATTTGCACCAAATTCATCCAGACTTACACCCTTCACACACCTCTACTACCTGCCTCCCCGCCGCAAATATCAGCACGTTATTTGGGAATGCCCAAGAGATGCGTATTCAAAGAAAAACAGGCGTGAACAGTGGGATGAAGTGTGGCTCTACGAAACTCGGAGGCTCGATCTTCACTGGTCGCCGTGGCGGCCGTGCTCCACGCCCTAACGCCGGTCACTTTATTGAGCCAACGGCAATATTTGGTAATGAATGTGTTTCTTCTTCACCGAGACATGTCATCGAATCCCCAAATTCTTGCCTTTACTATGTGGCTGGAGCTGGTATGTTAAAGCAAAGATTTTTTTGCCTGACTGATCGTGGTGTTACAATGAAAGCAGAATGCAGGAAAGCAAAAATTCAGCGACGTGAGCCCACATAATATTGATTGTTGTTATTTGGCAGGGAGGGAGCAAACAAATGTCGTAAATTCGACTATTGGTGCAAGGGTGGAGAAACAGAAAAACTGGCGGCCTACTACCTTCGTCCGCGGCGTCGGTGTTGCATCCAACAAATATTCCCAAACTTGACGCCCAATATTCTTCATAACTGGGAGCCCCCGATCGTTTCATCTGCAGGCTTCTACATCTTTCCCAAAGTGGGCTGCGTTAACACCCCGGCCAAGTCCAAAGCCAACGCCCTCGCTACAAACCTAAAGCAAATTGTGTGCGCCCATAATGCGATGATAGCTGAATCAGATGGACACTGGTTTCATAACAAGAGGGAACCAGGTTCCGACCAAGGGAAGCGTTTTTACTTTCAATTGACAGCACATGTTACTGTTTCCCCCCGATGCGTACTCCTGGGGCTTTAGGGGTTCCCCTGTAGGTAGGTTGCCGGTTTCACGGCGTAAAGGTCGCAGTTTCGATTCCCTTGATCTGCCTAATCAAAATTTGCTTAAGGCTTCAAGGGTTTTGGTGCGACGGACTGACAAAACTCGGCAGGTGGTAAAACACGCATCACTTCTTTAAAATATAACCTCTGTACAAGGCTACATGAAGTGAAGTTATATCTGATTGTACGATCATTGCTCTCTAATCGCTTGCAATTCCCTTTGATGTCGTTGCGTGGGCGTTCGCCTAAGTCTTTGGCTGATTTGAAGTTGACTCTGAATTTGGACTTCGCTAGTTTGGAGCTTAGGATTGTCTAAGGAGGAGGGTTGGCGAGGAGGCGAGCAAATATCTGGGGAGCAATTCTTTTGGTGTCGTCTAAGTTTGGACATTGGGATAAAGATAGAGTTAACTTGGTTTTTTGACGCCTGTAGTCTGACTATCAACGGAGTTTACACTTTGAATATTGAAGCTTTTGCATTGATGGCAGCGACTTCGAATTTGACACTTTGTCATTGATTTTTCGCCGACAAGAATGCTTTGCAGTTCAGCCACTGCCGTGACACGAAGTGGACCTCATTCATCGATAAGAAAGTCGGACAGCTTTTTTTTGGTTTAAGTGTTCGAAGTGCGCAATTTTATTTTTAAAAATTTCTGCACTTTGTTGGAAAAAAACCTTTTTTAACTACAAAAAAAACCATAACTAACTTCACATTTGTCAATAATGTTCAGAAAAACAAAATATTAAGCCATATTTGGAGCACAAGAAGAATGCGTTAGTGGTATTTGCAGTATTCCTTCACATAAATAGACACGGCTAGGGGGTTTTACAATAAAATATAAAATTACGTATTGATAACAGTGATAGAAAGAGAAATATAAATAGCGGTTCGCCCTGTGGCTGGTTACTTGAGAGATTTTAAGAGGTGCCACAATAACGAAGCAATGGAACGGAAGAAAATAGGTGTAACATTAAGGGACCAGAAGAGAGCGGAGTGGATCAGAGAGCAAACACGTGTTAAGGACTTATTAAAAGAAATCAAGAAGAAATTGACGCGGGCAGAGCATGTATTGCGATAGGAAGATAACCGTTGGTCAATAATGGTGGCAGAGTAGATCCCTGGAGAAGGCGAGCATGGCAGTAGGCTCCAAGAAGTTGGATGGCGAGATGACATCAAGACGTTTGCAGAAGTAAATTGGTCGCAGTTAGCACAGGACTAGGATAATTGCCGAATAAGGGGAGAGGCCTTTGCCCTGCAGTGGGCGTAGATAGGTTGGTGATGATGGCGATGATGACTGTAAAGAAAATTTTTAGTCAATGGTGCACGCAGTGTGGAGCACTGTTTAAGTGCTCCACTGTGAGCAAGCTGCACTGCGAGCAAGTGCTTCACCTGAGCAAGCCCCTGATGCTTTATCGAACGAGATCAAGAAGGGGAAAAAAAGGCGTGAGTTGGGCTTCGATAGAAGAAATGAATTTCCATTGCGGCGTCGCCACAAAGCAATGGACTTCCTGCAGCCTTTGTAGGAAACATGACAGGAGGACAATTTGTTCTTTTGCTCAAGCGGACGTCTTGTGAGACACCACGGACGATTCTCTGAACATCGAGTGTCCGTGGTGAAGGTTACAACCAGTTGCAACTGGCCATTGAGATTGTTCTCAGTATTCCGTATTCAACTATGCTTTGGGTTTGTTCATCTGGGCCACCGATTTGCAAATTTTTCATGGCGATATCCGTGACTGTAATTTCAGAATACACTTTGTGGGCCAAAGGTATTGCAGATCTGCAAGCATGACCTGAAATTACAATTCTTCAAATCACTGATAGTAAATATATTTCTGAATATTGCGGTGTTTTGCAACATATATAGGTTTTAGGTATATATTTCGTGCTACGTAATATACTTCCCGCAATAAATTGTTTAAAATATTACGGCGAGATGCGCATAGCCATACAGAATATAGACTTGTCTAGCCTGTACACACGTTTATTTAACTCCAATAGCATCTGAAGTTCAAGCAAAGTGGAAGTACAAATTTAGAAGACCCAACCTAGTATAAAAAAAAATCAGATTCACTAAACTACAAACTTTTTCTATCATAGTAAGCATTTAAATTTCAGTTTGGAACAGCCAACCCGCTGACCCAACATCGTTGTTAAATAATTTACGCACATAAAATGGTGTTATTTGTAGCCCGCATTCGTTAAAATTCAGTAAAGTTGCTATCTCGCTTTACCATAAATCTAGGGAAGCACTGCAAAAACCACGATAAATTTACTCGAAGGATCATAGGCAGGAGAAGAAAGAGTAGACTCTATTTAGGTGAGCCTTAGGTGCTGATTTTGGGGCGCCCGCTTGGTGGGTGGCTTCTTCTCGTCCGGAATACCCTGACCTGCGCTGGTTTGCCGGGCCCTCTCCACCAGGCTACGCTTGGAGGAGTTCAACCCACTACAGGTATGTAGGTTTGGTATTAGGAGTAAGGAACAGGGTTTTTTGACACCCCCATACCAGATGGTATAGAGTGCCAGGGTGGGGGCAGTATTTCCAAGATGCGGGGTACAGGATAGGGTACATTACTTATAGTAGGGTATTGTGGAGGTAATAGTTTGTTTGTAGTCATCAGAATATTGTAGCTTCTGGTAAAATATAAACGTTTACCATCAAACAAAAAGCCCTAAAAAATTTTCGTTCACGCACGTATAACGTCACACTGATCGCACCGACATGGCTCCCTTTTTAGTGACACATTATGTTTCCTATGTTTTCGCTCATACACCTTCTGCACGCGGCGCACACAATAGGACAATAGCGACAGAAACTTCGTTTCCAAACTCTACTTTAACATCTCCGGTAGTTCGAACAAAAGGTCTTATTCCTATATTCTGTTTTTGCTTCCCTTCGTACATATGCATTTATCCGGCCAGACCGAAACACCCAAACTTGTCCCAAGCTCCAGGTTTGCTTTTCGATAAAACACTGTGCAGCACTCCCGGCTACTGCTTGTTTGGGAAAAAGTATGAAGCAAGCGAACACAAAGCTCCATGGAAACCCATTGTATGCACTTGCCAGATTCACATTCGTTGTTTGCAACCGGCAAAGGCCCTATTTTTTATAAAAAATCGGGTTTCTTCGTTAGGTCACGAAAAACCTTCCAGCAATGGTAAGAGGAGTGTCCAATAGGTTCATTTATACCAAATACGCATAACAAACCACTTGAGCTACTACATGTTGCTTTTCGAGCATGCAAGCGACAAGTGTGTCTTCGTTAAGCTAGTGTATTTCGCACAATAAGATATCAGCTCATTGCACGGAATACTCCTTAAAGCATCGAAATGACGCTTAATTGTGAGTACAGCAATAAGTGAAGGAAAGGAAAATATTTTACACAACTGCTGTGCATAAATATTTGGAGGTATGCGTAGATGCGTTTAAAGGGCTGTGCGCCAAGCACATCACCGAGTTGTGGAAATGAATGAATCACAAAAACACCGTCTTTTTTCAGTCTTCGTTTCCTTCTTTCCGCAATTGAAGTCCTGCATGGATTACCAACTCGCCGAAACCTACAGCCTACTAACCAACAAGTTGGGCTCTACGTTTCGCTTCAATTTGGAACGCCGCCAACAAGTGCTGCACATCGAAACACAATAAAAATTTCGTGGCAGGGCTTTGTGTAACACCATGCTTATAGTTTTTACGATGTTAAGGTTCGATTCGAGACTGAAAACCGTTGGTCGGTTTTGTTCGTACTGAAGTAAAAATAACGGACTAAACAAAAAACGTTGCACTGACATCTACGTTTGGGTTTTAAGATGTACCACGAGATAGCGTTACCCTGATGCCGAAGTGTTTTTGAAATCATGCACTGCATTTCCGTTTTTTTACTTTCCAGGCACTAAAGATCAGCGAATAGTAGAAACACTCTACGTTACTCAATCTCCGTGGCTTTGTACAGACAAATGCCACCTTACCTTGCGTAGCTTATGATGAGGACGGTAAATGTGGCGGCGACTTGGGGCTGTCAGTTTCAGCGAGACGGTGACGATGTTATTGTTTGAAAGCGCTTTTGTTTTTTCTGGAAAGTCCGTACGCTCTTGTTTTTGTTTAAAGAGAGAGAAACACAATACCGTTCGTCAGTATGAAATAGTGGGAGATTGGGCAGGGGGTCCCCACTTGCACAGCCCCGTATTGAGCACCTCGCCTTCCGTGTCAGCTCGAAAAACCTTGCCAAGACCAGCTGTTTAAATCTATCTGACATGTCTCCACTGAAGTGGAATATGTAACGTATGACTCGGATTAACCTGAGCCAATAAAATTTGACATGTGTAGGGCATGTGGAACAGGGTAGATGGTTCCGCATTTAGCACACTTTTCAGTACACCTAAGCTCTTTACTACCAAGTATCTTCGCCCATTTAGGGTTTTTGAATCCCGCGTGGTGTTTGCGATTCATTATCCTTGAGAACCCTTGTGGCACAAGAAGTGTCGTTTTTGTGAGCTTAGACACAAAAAAATGGTCTCCGCATTTTGGACTAAGGGAAGGGAGAAGTCGCGATCGCAGGAAGCACTGTATGTGAGTCGCGTGCGTTCTGGTTAGAAGACACGATTCCTTCCAGCCTCTCACGTGTGTGTGCCCTTGCATTATGAACGTCCTTAGTTGTGTATGAGAGAATATTTTCGAATCGTTTACATATTCTGTCATTACGGGTAATTCTAACGTTGTAATTTGGGCATCTAAGGCTGTTTGGGGTTATTTTTGATAGCTTCAGTAGTTTTATTACGAAGAGGATGGCTCTGATTTCTGGTGCTTCCGTTACTGTGCTTGGAAGGATCCTGCAGTCCCAGAGTTTTCCAGCGTAGTGCAGAGTGACGGTTGCCGCCTCAGTACTTTCCCACATTAAGTCGTTGATGTTTGCCGTCCTTCCATAGATTCGGTACTTTGATCAGCAAAATTTTATCCTGGCTTCTCGCATGCCATTGTGTAAGTTTGAATACAATACTTTTGATAGTGAAAACTTTTCTAAAGGAATCGCTGTATCGATGGCCCGTCCATTGGGGCGTCCAGTTTCTCTTTCGGTGGAAGGTGGGGCGGGCGAAGGAGGATAGTTGCCTAAAATAACGTTTGATTTTTTTCAACTCCTTCCTCTGCGCCGGAAGAGCGGCTCCCCTGATAACTTCATATATATCACTAAGTCCTAATTTGTGGATACTTTCGGCGATCGTGAACATTGCGAGGTTAAGAACCGTAATTTTTGATGTCCTGCTGCAGCCATTTATGTGTTTTTTGGTAAAGGTAAGTTTGTGCATGGGACCCTGTAATATATCATGCTAATAATCAGTGTCGGCATAAATCTTACCGTCTGTTGTTTCACTCTTTCTGTTATGCTGGGGAGAAGTTTTGCAATGTGGCCTAAGATAGCAAATATTTTCTGTATCTTGCAAGACTGTGATAACTCCCCGCTCGGGGCACCTTGAGTAATCGTGGTGACGGTAATGGCGATACCGCGGACCCTGAGCCCCCAACATAAGCTGTGACCTACCGTGGTGATGTGTTTTTAAGGTGAAGGGTAGAAACCCCAAACGGTGGCCGTCGGAGCCCAGGTCAAGCTCCGGTGGATGGGCTCCCTGTCTGTTTACTAGGCAAGGAGCTCCGGGACCTATCTCGGTATCAGGGTAACCCGAGCAAAGGAAGTAACGCCATCCCCTGCTCTTTCCTATGTCATATGGTAAATCGAAAAACCCCCTCCAAACCTGATCGGATTCTGAAAAGGGTCCGCACCGAAGAATCTTTTCCACCTCTTCCTGCCATCAACTCACCGAAACCTGACAACTACCCACGTTTTTTGATAGTTGGATCGGTTGACAAATCCAAGCCTCTTTCTTCACAATCTGTATTCCTTGTATCCAAGTTTCCTGAATCTATCCTTGGCAATACACACAATGCTAAAAAACTAAGAACTAGCGAGGTCTTGATTGAGGTTAACTCACAGAAGCAAGCCACAACTTTCATGAGCCAAACCCGCATGGCAGACCTGGATATCAGTCACACCCCACCGCAGCCACATTTGGTGCCCAAACATTGGTGTTGAGTGCATTCAAAGCTGCTGTTTCTTTTTTTTTATCGCTAAGACTGCACTACAGAGGTTGCTGTACATGGTCGTTTTAGAATTCAGTTATTTATTGCAATTTACTAATGAAATTGCGTTTTGGCAAAAATTTTCTCAAGCAATGCAAGTGGGGTTTTAGATTAGAGGAGCCTCAGGTAATCGAAGAATAGGTAGCCATCGCTACTTTTTGCTTACACGGGGCACTCCTTGACCGGCCCCACATCGCCAGACGAGAATTTTTCTCACATTGCTCATGCCGTAGTCATCATCCTGAGTCTATTGTGTACACTCCAGAACAGAGGCCTGTCTGCTCCATTTCCGATTTCTCCTATCCTGCTTTATCCAAATTCATCTGTTGCCCATAGGTTTTCCTCTCACACTCATCCACCGAGTGTTCCGTTTTATTCAGGCTTCTCGTTCCTTGATTGCAACCTTATAGGGGTGTGCAAGTTTTTATGTAACAAAAGGTGCTTTTAGACGAGTAGTGGTGCCGAATTCTTTGATGAAAAATTAATCAATGTTTGACTTCGATCTCTACGTACAGTGCTCAGCAATTGAAACGCGATACTCTGAGCGCGTGGCTGCCGGTGCTTGTTACGCCACAGGTGAGCGCTTGTGAAAGCGAGCTGATGCATTGTGGTATACGATGAAGGTGAGAGCGTTCGTGACGCATGCTTAGTGCACCCGGGAGACAGCCCTTCAGTGGGTGGTTCTTGGCGGCGCCATAGGGGTGCTACATGCCATGGCTTCAAAACGCTGTGCCTGCATGTTGTGCCGCGCCATGCGAAGCTGGGCGAGCGGGCACTGCGTGCATTATGAAGAATTTGAATGCACATTTATCGCGATGTGTTATCGTGACCCGGCGCAGCACGCAGGCGCAACGTTTTGAATCCATGGCATGTAGCACCCCCATGGCGCCGTCAAGAACCACACATTGAAAGGCTGTCTCCCAGATGCACTAAGCATGCGTCACAAATGCTCTCACCCTCACCGTATACCACAATGCGTCAGCTCACTTTCACAAGCGCTCACCTGTAACGCAACAAGCACCGGCAGCCACGCGCTCCGAGTATCGCGTTTCAATCGCCGAGCGCTGTACACGGTCACTTGCCAATGTTTTTGGAATGTCCAATAATTCGAAAGCATCACTGGTACTGCCATCTACCTGGCTGTGCCAGTGTATAACGACGTCTGAAATTTCATACGGTGATGTTATTTGCCATCTGATTTTTCTGACTTTTTGTTTGCTGCGACCAGAGGTCCAAAATGGCCGTAATCGCAGCAGCCCCAGTTCTGTTCTTTTTATCCCACTGCCTTTAACTGCAATTTTCACGTTCCACCCTCGGCCAACTTCTTCTTCGTCTTCCTTCACATGAAGCATTACAAGTTTCTCCGTTGTGGGTTACTACCAGTCAGATTGCGTTATCCGCGCACATTTGTTTTTTCTATTGCTTTCACATTCTCTATTTTTTATGCTAAGTAACTTCAAATTAACCAATATATTTGGCTTTAGCTTTGAGTTATCGAGCAATTCCCTCTACTGAATTGCATGTAAAATCACTGGGACCTGAACATCACTTCCAATTAACTTAAAATTCTAATTGGGTGACTTCAAATCATCAAGAGTCGACTGCATTTGAATGGCTTGCTCCAGGGATTTAAAAGAGGTGAGGTACACTACTGGTTAATATGACCTTTACTTTATTGTAAGGATTTCAGCAAGTAATAATTCTTGGTTTCTTACTTATACCACCACCTTGATGGGAAAGTTCTTTCCAGATTATAAATTTTGCACAGGTAGCATTGCACTTCAGCCAACATTGGCTGCAAGAGTTCCGCCTTTGTGCAAGGCTTTGGTGGTACGCTTTTTTGCATGGCTTTGGTGTCGTGCTAAAAAACCTACCCCAAGGAACAAGCCATGCAGTGAGGCTTGAAAGTTTGCAAGTTGTGCGGCAGAGCCAACTTTTATTTCTGTATTAATAAGCTTAAAATCAGACCTTGAAGTGAACCAGAGAACAGTAGGCCATTTCCTTAGGAGCGCAATGAAAAAGAACTAACGAAGCAGTGCACAGAGGAATGGCCTGAGTGGCATTTCCAGTTCGAGAAGCTCGGAGTAAAATATGTTTTGAGAGGAGGCTGAGAGCAATGGATCGACGTAGGTGGGCAGCTAAGGTTTTCAGGTACATATGCATGAAAAGCGTGGACACGAAGTGGTTAAGGAGGACTAGATGAAATGCAGAAACAACAGTGGAGCAGCTAAGACAGCCAATGCAACCAAAAGGAGGCAAGGCAGATAGAAATGAATAAATGGAGAGAAGAAATGGAAGCTAAAACGTCGTTAGAAATGTACAGGGCTGAGAAATTGGACAATAGAAAGGAAAATTTCTACGATAATTCTAAGGGAAGCATTTTGCTTCTCGAGGCTAGGACAGATTGCTTGCGAACTAAGAGCTTTGTAGGGAAGTATACACAAAATGATGGAGTATGCGCAGTCTGCGGAAAAGAAACAAAGTATGCGGCACATAGTGTTTGAACGCGAGGTTATCCATCCAAACCTAGAGGGAAATGTTTGGCTTCCAGAAGCTGCAGGGTTTCAGGGTAGCACAGAGGAAGTCAACTTCAGGGCTGTCGAGGCGACAAAGAGAATATATTCTAATAGAATGCTGGTGGACGAAAAGCAGACGGGAATATTGCCTAGGACAGCTACCACGTGTAACAGAAAGAATACGTATTCTGTGCCTAATAAGTTTTTTTTGTGCCTGTCCTCAGAGCAGAGCTAGTATTAAATGCGTGTGAAACACAGGTATATTAGTTGTTTTTTTTTTGTGGGGGAGGTAAGATGACATGTCATCACCCCGCTACAAAAGGGATACCACTATCAGTTATCATCATCATTATAAATGAGGTGCAAGCCTTATCTGCTCCATGAGGCAAAATATTTAGTGTTATAAGCAGTGAATGGTCCTGATTTTTATCAGGTACGCGTGGAGCATGGCTTATGAACAAAAGTGTGCTAAAAGGAGAAATAACATAAAAAACGAGAGCAAGTCCTTAGTGGCTCTTACAAGACTGCGTGGCTCAAAAACCTCCCATCTGGAGCCATCACATTGCCTGGTATTTGTCGGAGCTGTTGGGGGACTACATAATTGTTCCTCAATAGCACGCCAGGCGAACCTATCAGTTTACGTGATGTTTCTCAAAGGTATTGGAGTTACTAGCACCGTGTCTTGGTATGGAATGTGCTTGACGTCGGGTGTACTGCTAGATTCTGCACCAGCTAACTTTGGTCGACCAGGCAAGTACAGTGACAAGATCAATGTGCAGGAAGCATATAATGCCAGCTGAAGCCACAGTGCTTGTTATTTAAAAACCACATAAGCAGACTAAGTGCCCCAAGGAATTTTGGTAAATTATAAATGCTTCAAACAGTAAACAATGTTGCATATTGAAATAATAGCAAACACTAATCATGAAGAATTTTAATTTTCCCACGTTTAAAGGGACACTGAAGTGAATTTGTCAAGCTCCCGTTTTTGCTTGCACTGCGTAGACTGGCTCAAATTAGCACACTTTTCATCGTTTATCCGGTTGACAAATCGGTAATTCTTTTACAAAGCGCGAAAGAAGAAAAACTACCATGCGCGGTTTGCGGCGGCCGCACCAACTAAGGCTGTGACGTTGGGAGGAGGGGCGCCGTGATTGGACGATGCCCAAGGTTAGCAATCACACAAGTTTCGGTTTTCGTTTCGGTTCTGTAAAACATAACCAATGGCGTTGTTGGATGGGCATTCTCAATATCTTAGTAATCATCGTACCGCGCTTCTGCCATGTTGTCGGCTGTAAAATACACAAGATAAGCCTCCCAGGACGGCTTGTAGTCGTAGCATTCACTAGCCGAGACCTACGCAGTGCATGAACGCCCTCCGCGTACACGCAGACGCCCAAATGTCATGCGCCTTTCCCCCATATTTCGAGCTTGCCTCCCTCATGCCTGTATCGTAAAAAGCGTGTTCGCACCAGGCCAAGGGTCTGTTCATTCTGGCCTGTGCCCACTGCCTGCAAGCAGTCGGTGCTTATGGCAACAGCACGCCAACGAGAACTCGCTAGCGCGCCAGTGCCAGCCTGCGCGCGTTTTGTGAACTAGTTCGTGTAGCCATGAACGTTGCGGCCCAAAAAAAGGTGAACTCAATATAGAAAACATTGACGGAAAACAAAAAAGTTAACTTACAAAAAAAAAGCACGCACCCGCGGGGATTCGAACTCGTGACTTGCAAAACATTTGAGGTGACATACCTAGCACCCCAGACCACTGAGCCACGGAGCGGGACACCAAAGCCTTGCTAATATACGGTATATATTGTACAACCAGTTGACACTTTTATTTAGTTTTGGCATTTCAAGCAGCTTAGGTGACTATTTGTTGTACTGCGATCGTGCAGTAAGCGTCGCCCGAGTTTCCACAGTAGCTCACGTCTAGCAATTGCATTTCGTAGACGGAAAAGCGTTCGCAGATGCGTAGTCGTGCTGCTAACCGCTGTGCTTGCTCAAAAAAGTGCTTCCCGCGCCCTAGTTTTACGCTGTACGGTAAAAATATCAGTTGATTTTATTTCCTTAGTACCTATATTGACTTCGCTGACTCTTCTCCCGCCTTCAAGAGGCCTTATATTTTCCTACTGGCGTACCAGTCAGCGAAGCGTCGCATGTGCGCTTGTGCAGCGCTTGTGTGAAGCGACCCGGAGCTAGATACAGTGTACAAACAAACCAAGTAAAGAAAGGCACATTCTTCCATTCACAAACGTGTCCTGGCTTCGTTTCAACTAAGCGAACGAATTGCGACCAAGCAATTTTTTTTAACCTCCTTGATTGCGACGACCCGCCGGCGGCCGGCGGACGAAACGCTGGGCCGACTGACTCTGTCGGCCGGGGAGCCGTGCAGTAGCGTTGCCGTGGCGCAGCCAATTGCTAGCTCATCCCCTCCTGACGTCACACGAAAACTCCACAGAAAATGGGCGAGCGTAAAGAGAGGAGGACAGCATTTTATAATTAGTTTTTCTAGTAAATAAAATCGCGTAAACGCGCCTAGAGTGGTCGAAACATGGCCTGGGGACTCCGGACTACAATCTGCGCTAGTAATCCCGCAATGTTTACATATCACTTCAGTGTCCCTTTAACATAACATATAAATACACATTTCATTTTGCCTTTAAAATATTTATTGCCTTGGTGGACTTGCTTATTTTACCCATTTTTTTTAAATGTAAAACTGATGCTTCACTTAATTATTCTATTGCTTCGGTTAAAGTGAAGCACGAAATTTGTAATGCAAGTTAGAGGTGTCATGGCCATACAACTTTTAATGTGAAACACATCTAAACATTTTTTCTTGCATGCTGATGCTCTCAGCGCTGCTGGAGCAGCCAAAAAAGTAAGGAAAGAACGGAAAAAACACTTTTCAAAAATGAACAAGGGCTGGAGTTAAACAGCTGTATATCATGCTTTTCCTGACTGGGGTAAATTGACCAATGCCAACTGTTCAGCTACAAGGTTAGGACAGGTTAGGTATAAAAGAAATTTCATTGCAACACAGCTTTCTAAGGCAATCTGCTTGCCATTTCTTATTTAGAGGGCACCCCTTAAGTGCCCGCTTCGCTTCTGTGGTTTCACGTCGCTGTCGGCTTCGGTGTAACCGAATAAAGAGGGCACCAAAGATAAATGAGATAGAGCAAACAGGAAGGTGGAGGTTCACATCACTGTCGGCTTCGGTGTAACCGAATGAAGAAGAGGGCATAAGAGACAAATGAGATAGAGCAAAGAGGAAGGTGGAGGAGGAAAGTATGGTGAAAGTGTGAGGGGGAGGGCAGTAAGCAGAGGACGCGCGAGACATGCTCGGCGGCAGTGAGGCACTGTGATAAAACACCAAAGTTGCGTCCGCTGTCGTGTGTTCACTGATGACACGATCACTTCTGAGACACAGCAGCTACGCGCCGTCACCGAGAAGACTGCAGTTTGCACTGCGCTCCGATTTTGCATTGGGGGTATCGTAATCTTGAGCAACCTTTTTTTCCCCTGCTTTCTTTACTTTTTTTTTCTTTTGAGAATTATTTCTAGCTCTGTGTTCAGAGAGGTTCACAGTATACAAGTTACGTATTATCATGTTTGCGATTTCTTCTAGTGCAGCCAGTGGTGAGCAAATTCAGTGTCAGATATTCTGCTACCAATCATATCAAAATCACTCTGTACAAACTGCGATGGAGGACAAAACACGCATGGACTGCCGACAGAGCTCAGAACATTTATTTTGCATTCCAACTTTATAAATGCTACTTTATCTTTATACGCACAGTGGGCAATGCATCATGCTGGACTCCAATGTGCCAGTGTATTTGTCCAACAATGCTCGAACCATAGAAGAAATTATTGTTTCTGAAATAAACGAAACAGAACAAGCTATTCTTAGTTGAGCGCCAGTTTCCTTGTGTGAGCCATGAATCTGGCGGAAAAGCCAGCTTGTTCGATTTCACACATCTGGAGAATATAGAAATGCGTGGAGGCTTACCTCAGGTGTCACACACACCCAATTGAACATAGCTTGCAGCATATAGAAAAAACAGTGAAAACATGTCTGTTACTGGTGGCTGGTCACAGAAAAGAACGAATAAATGCCGGACTTTTTTTAAAGACAACTCTAGCAGCAAACCACACGGTCCGCAGAAGCAGCGCTACACAGGACAGTGAGCGTGCTCACCCACTGAAAGACAGCATAACTAAATAAAAATACCTTGTATGCATTAAAATTTTTGGCCAATATTTTATGGGGATACAATTTGTGGATGAATACCAGGCTACTTTGGCTTTGTTTTAAGCTTAACGAGTACCCAAAATCGCAATAATTGTAAGTGGCCTCTCAATTTAGCGAAATGTCGATGATCGTCTGGTAACATTGATGTAATCAAACTTCCAAGATGGCGGCGCCCATGTCTGTTTACGGCAAGTGAGTTATCGAACTCAAATACCACTTAATAATTATTTACGGTCTATATTACGAGGTTTTCGAGCTTAAGTGACGCACCCGAAGCCCGAATAGCTTCGAAGCCTAGCGATTCTCTACTGTTAAGCTGTGTATAGTACAAATAGCAGTGGAATCGGCCGACCTGCTTACCGGCGTTGCACGTCCCGTGGCTGTAACTTGGTTGCTTCATTGCTTGTGGCTGCGCCGTTATTTTTATAGTACTCCTTTGATGTTCAGGCATGATTTGCCGTGAATGAAACCTGCCTGGTTGCATCGATATCGTTGAAAACCGCGAAGAATGACCGTTACGATTTGCCGATCTTCGCTTCGAGAACTTGTGAGGATGCGATGACGATTGGATGTCTTGCGAGTGAGAGAGTGCGAATCAGTCAGTGATCGAATATTCTTTTGAAAACATTTAAATGTGATGAAATCTGATTTTTATGAGGTTGAAATTTACGGGTAAATTTGTCCGCGGTAAGGCGAGGGCGACGCTCACAAATGTTGCACACATCGGTGCCGCAGCTGCGGGTATTACGGACGTTCAATGGGAACGCGTAGCGAAAATTAGAAGTTGATTAAACACAGAAAGCGTGCATAATAACCGAACATAATAGACAGGACGAGATTGCAATAGACGTTTGCATGTTTTGGAACATGCAGTGAGCACCTTGCTTACACGTTGGTTGACTTCGATGGCCAAACAATTATGGTGCTTTTTGCTTCAGATATCAAATATTACCCCACAATAGAGTAAGCTGGAATGCTATCCCCATACACTGCAGGGTGTCGTTACGTTCTAATGTCTATGCAATGCATCCAGTAATGTGGGCCCACTGTCGCTCAGGTGAATGCTGGGGAGTGCTACATTTTATCAGAAATGTGATGTGTGCCTGACTGTATCAAAATTTGCCAGGATCCACAGTACAAACGTCAGGAGTTCCTCCACCACAATTTAATCTGGCTGGTATTGTTGTGGCCAGGGCAAAAAGGCGTTGGCTAAGAAGCTATACACAAGTTTATGCATCTTGCCTATGCTACTAGTGCGTATGTATACAAAATATGCGTGCACACATATAGGCATACACCAGCATATATGCTTACAGAATGCAATGCATGCTAGATGAAAAAAATTTCTTCACCTAATGTCAATTGATGTGGTAGTGCTTGAACCGACACTAAGCACTGCTTAGTGACTGTTACTTATGTTGTTTTGTGTGACTAGTTCAGCCACTATTCTGGGTTCGACAGTGCATGATGACCTTGGCATTGTTTATGCTGTGAAGTTCTAACGCGTGTGGCTAAGGCGTTGCGCTGCTGAACACGAGGTCGCGGGTTCGATTCCTGGCCACGGCGGACGCTTTTCTAATCGAGGCGGAAAGCAAAATCGCCCGTGTGTATGAGGTTGCGGCGCACGTTAAAGATGCCCAAGTGGTCAAAACTTATCCGGAGCCCTCCACTAAGGTGTGCCTCAGCACCTGCGTTGCGTCGGCGCATTAAACCCTACAATCAATCAATCAAGTTCTAAAAGCGTGATGACGAACACAATATCAGCTGAATTGCATCGCCTGTTTCTTTGAAACTATTGGAGAGTAGAAGAGAAAATGTTTGGGCATGTTGGTTCATACTCACACGAGAAACATAGTGCAGTAAAAACACAAGTCGAGGACGGGACAAGTGCAAAGTTTCAACAAATTCTTTATTGCAGGACCAGTGCATATAAACACATCTGGCTCGTAAGAGAAGAAAAGGAAACAAAAACAAACAGCAAAAGATGAGAGACGAAAACCGCCACGTGGTTTGCAGGGCGGGAAAACAAAACTTACAAACCACATACAGACATCTGGCCACTAGAGAAATGCTACTTTTTGCACACTACTTGCCACGAATGGGGCTCCATTTTTCAAATTGATGAATACCAATTCTGTTGTGTTTTAAGAAATATTACAAAAGGCAAAAGTAGCAACTGGTCCTGATAAATAGTGATTATAAAAGTTCCCTCAGCAATTCTCAAACTTACTAAACTTTAAATCGGTGTAAAGGGGAATCACTAAGCTCACATGCCAAATTGTTTCAGTGTCTGCGCTTGTGTCACGCAGTGGTGTAGCCCCAAGCTAGCACATCAGGATGGCTAGGTTCTGCTGTCTCACCCTTCGGAAGACTCCTCTCCGTTTTCTTAATGCCGACGCACGGGCAGGCTATGGCGGCAGCGTCCACCACTCTAGCCAGGCCGTGGCCGACGCTGCAGCGTTCGGGACGCCGCTCCCGCGGATTTCAAGAAACGGCTGGCAGAATCTCTGGTTTCACTCGTTGTAGAGCCACGTGTGAGAAGAATTCAAGGGATATCCCATGGGCAATTGTTGTGGGTGTCGTTTAAAGCTTTGCTTTCCAACAGTTTTTCGTTTTGATGTTTTTCTCTCTTTCTCTTCTATTACAAGCCAGATGTGTTTATACATGCTGGTCCTACAGTAAAGCATTTATCAAAAGTCAGCTCTTGTGGCGTCCTCACCCCATCCTTTGCTTCTACTGTGCTGTTTTCTGTGTGGTCTAACATTGTTACGCTTTCTTTTTTTTCTTTCTTGCACACTTATTTCGGCACACTTCACAGGTTGACAAAATGACAGATGCAATTCAATAAGTTAGGCACCTAGCAAACTTATACTAAAATTTATCTGTACTACTTGCATCACTACACACTGTCACAGCCATCACTAACTCGGGGGAGGAGGCGCACCCCACTAATGAGAGGGTGGGGAATGATGAGTGGGATCACGACTGCGCTTACAAGAAGCAGATGTGGTCCTCACTAGTGTAAGAAAGTCATGGAAGCGTGATGCAGCTTCTTATGTGTGACAGTTACGAACGAGGAGAATGCCGCTGTCTCCCTTCCGCATCATCATTCCCTCTCTCGGTCTTGCCATCTTTCACATGCTGGCCACGTCATCCAGCAAGATGAAGAGCATAACATTGCCCCTTCCAAAGGGGCAGTGTTATGTCACCCATGCCTCATTTACATGGAGCCTCCTTTAAGGAGTGCGTGTGTGTTTGATCATGCATATATGTGAAATTTCATTGTGCATTGTAATCCTGTAAAAGGAGAAATTGATTTTTTTTCTCCTTGCAATCATTTGTCTAACTGTTACTGCCCATTTTTTGCGAGGACCTGTTACTCCCAGGGAGCCACAAGCCAGGACGCAACAAACTTCGTATAAACTTGGCACCACAGGTGTTATGTTGCTGGAGCCCAACTTCTGTTCATCGTCAGCGGAGTAGGGTGGCTCATCTGTTTGAGCTGCGTGTTAGAGCCAGGACACTTGCGGAGCAAGAAGAAAGTGATTGCTGTGGAGCGATTCAGTGATTTTGTTGCTCATGCCCTGCCAAAGTGCAAAAAGAATAGTTTTGCAAAGAATTATTATCACTGCTAAACTTTTTTCTTTGCGTGCGACATGGCCAGCAGCGACATGGCCAAAGCATTTTTTATTTTGGTTCCTATCGCTTTGGTACGAGGGCGTGGCTCAAAAAGATATCCTGAAGATAACTACATGTACGGTTCTCATTGCCGGCCTTGACCAGGGTCAACTGTTGTATACCCAACTTGGCCACTTGTAGGGCTGGCAAGCCACCTTGAGGACGGTGCTACAAGAGGGGGGCGCAGCTTATCTGAAAGCGCCACAGCCCCTGAAGAAAGTTTTGTCGAGTAGTGCTCCTGCTGCTGCAAAACATTATGCTTCCGCGCAAGAATGACGGCGTTTTCACGCTTGAAATATGGCCAAGTTGGAACTGTTTTGCACACACTCAAGCGTTTCCGCATGTGCGCAAACGAGCGTCATGCCAAAAAAAAGCTTCTCCATGTAAAGACAGAGTTGGTAAAGGTTCTGAACGTTTGAATGAACGGGTATGCTCAAAAATTAATAATGGTAGTCAAGCACGCTGATATAGTACCCGTATGGTTTAGTTGTGCACTTTGACTTCTGCATAGGTGAGAATCAGGTCCGGCTGACTGTTGCTGACTTGTGACTAAGTGCTGAAATCGAGGTGCAGACAGGTGATATACATACTAACTGGAACGGTCGGTACTGATTGTTACAGCCACTACAACTTGGGCCAGCATTCACACTGTGAGCAAAGCGAAGCTGGTGAGGTTGGAGATTATTTAGCCCCTCCTGATGGAGCTTGCCGTTCCTACCCAGCAATTTTTTGGCACACCGGCCCCCATTGTCGCTGGCTGCCATGGGTAGGTCAATATCTATGAAGCCAGTCGTGGTTTTAGCCACGGCAAAGTAAGAAAAACACCAGAGATGGATGCATCCTTTCTTTCATCCTCTTCAGCTGACTATACACATAATCCACATGGATTGTTTATGTATTTTTGTTGAAGTGCAGTTGCAGCATGCTAGAATATAATTTTCAATGGGTACGTGTGCCTTTCATGGCCATTGCTATTGTTTTTGGTGCCTACGGTTTTGTACACCTCAACGTTAGCACGCAAATATATTTGTTAATTGCAGTTGTACGCCTTATAGCATAAAACCTGCATTACAACTGTATGAAGGTGGATTGTTATGAATAAAATTTATTCTCTAGTGCTATTCCTTTTCTTGTGTTGCTTCTTATCATTATAGCTTGTATCTGCTTGTAAAAGTGTCAGTTGTACCCGCTGCGGTGGCTCAGTGGCTAAGGCGTTGCGCTGCTGAGCATGAAGTCGCGGGTTTGATTCCCAGCAGCAGCGGCCGCTTTTCTGATGGACGCGAAAAGCAAAAACGCCCGTGTGTACGAGATTTCGGCGCACGTTAAAGATCCCCAGGTGGTCAAAATTAATCTGGAGCCCTCCACTACGGTGAACCTCATCGCCTGCATTGCGTCGCCGTGTTAAATTCTAAAATCAGTCAATAAACCAAGTGTCAATTCTACAAGTAACCTTGACTGCCAGGTCCTGCTTAACAGATTGAAATGAAAATATGGCGGCAAAGCAAGCCATAAATCCTCCTTTATTTTTTACTAAGTACAGACAAAATTTTTACTGAAGAGTTGTCAGTTCCTCTGTGTACACAAGCTGGCAGGAAAGGCCTCCACGGCACTATTACAAATTTAAAAGTTCCCAGTCATAACATGAATGGGATGACAACTTGACCAAAATGCTTAGAGGTGGCGCAACTTTTCACTGCGACCGATAGCATTATCTACCTGTCTGCTCTTGCCTGAAATGGCAATATCTGGTGTACACCATGGTTTGCTCACTGTTGAAAGAAATACCCTAAATCCTGAAGGGCTGCGATAAAACACCGGTCTGTCAAGGGAGCACCAAATTTCTAAGTCAATACAAAATCTGAAAGTAAAGGTCCTCTATTAGTCTAATGTAGTTAAGTGACCTCAACAGCTGAAATACGCATCCTTTTTGCAGGAGGGGGGGAGGGGGCTTTGTTTTACGTGCCGAAGCTGCACATGCTCCTTCAAGGACACCAATTTAGGAGCGATGGATCAAGTTGTACCACTTGGGTGCCTTGAAATGTGCAACGAAATCTCTATACAGAGGTTTTCTTTTCCACCTCTCCCAGAAAAATGGCTGCCACAGCTGGGATTGAACCCACGTCTTCGATGATGGCAGCAAAACGTCCTACTTGCTGGGCAGTTACAGTGGGTTACCGCTAGACACGCCTGCTTAGGTCGGCTTTATTGCACGACACCTACACCATGCAAGAAAGCCTAATGCATGCAAAACCTTGCCCAAAGCCAATTTGTTCCCTCTGGTGTACATTAGATGAAGTGGAATGTTACCAGTACAGAGTTTATGAGCTGGGAAGAACCATCTACTCAAAAGAACGGCATGAGCAAGACATTGAGGTATTAGTTGTTGGCAATGCCTGCAGTAACATCCTGGTCCTAGTAGGCATGCATAGCAAGGACCTCTTTTGAATGACTGGAAGGACTGCATCTAGTCAAATATATACTGCTATTCACAGCATGTTGAAGAACCACATCTATGTGTGCCAAATTTTGTTCACTGCTCCGCTGTCTTTTCTTCACCTTTTTTTGTACCATTTTCTAATCAGTGCACACACTCTCGGGTTAGGTCGTGATTGCACAAGTTATCTTTGAACTGAGCTTTCAAAGCTGTTACACTAAACCAATGATATTCATATTCGAACATAATTTATTATATTTTCACTTACTTTTTCTACTTGCACGTGATTTGCGGTACCGAATTTTATCATTGTACACTTCTAGCAAAAAGGAATGTCGTAGGAGTAGTGCATCTAATTCCTTTGGAAGACAATGATTTTTTTTTTCGCAATCTGATGTAGCATGCACAGTCGGCGCTTCATTTTCATTGTTTTCTGTGAACTACATATCCTTCATTATGAAGAAGAGTTTGGAAGTCATTTGACTACAGGAAGTGCAAGTAGGAGCGCTTGAGTGGAGGAGGCACAGCTTGGTCATCGTTCTGATTTGTTTTTTGTTCCGTACGACGACTGTGTGTGACGCTGAGATTCGATATCAGTTGAAATAGTTGGCCTGTCCTTCCGCGAGTGGAGCCTGTGGGGCCAATACACTGCACAAGCATGAGGCAATAAAGCCACACAGGCTAGAATCCGGATATATATATTGTAATAAAACTGCGCCTCTCTCACAAAGCCATGTTGATTCCCCGAGCTGGGGCTCCCCGCTTTTTCCGCCCCTCCAAGTTGGTGGCTGCCCTCTTTGCTGTCGTAGTAAATTGACCACTGGTCATGCTCAGCTCCTTTTCCCCAAGGCTTCACACCTCTACAAGTACCAGAGTCCGCTTAAGATGAACTCCATGTGCCATCATTAGGACGAACAACACTTTTGTTCACTTGTAACATCCACAACGCAATAGCGTACCCTGAAGACGAATTTCTGGTACTACAAATTTTGGCCGTCCCCTCGAGTTTGTCTTAATGTATATAGATATAATGCTAACCGTCTCTCCGCACTATCGTCCGCTGCGCATCCTGTGCAGCTACAGAACCCACCAAGTGGGTCCAGATGGACCCTGCTCCTAGTGCCTCCACACTATAACAGTACCCTGTCCTTGCCAATCCCTGAGAGAGCATGCGCCCCTATTCAGGGCACACACAGGCTTGAATGACAGGCTTCACTCAACAGCGGGCACAACACTACAAAGTGGGGAACCTAGTGCTCCCGCATAAAAATAGTGCAGGTGGAAACGTTATCGGTTGTGCAGTCCTCTAAACATCTGTGATGTGACCCTTATAAGGCAAAAGCTGTGTCACCAACGGCTACTGCTGACCATTTTTGAAATAAAACTTTTTCCAAGATCATACCAAGGTCACACCGAAATGTGCACGACTTTAAAAAGGTCGCCTCCAGATGAAATCTTCCGACAGTGTTTTCGGTACCTTTAAAGTGTGCCATGCTTTGTACAACAACACAAGGAGAGATGCACAAAATTTGTGTTAAGAAGCATGCTAAGCCCTGGTTAGTTGTGCGATGAGACACCTTTGACTTGACATAAAGCCTTCATTGGCCAAATCAGCTGATGTATCAGGGGCCACATGAAAATGTGCACCTTCGGTAGAAAATTACACTGGCTGTTTGAGTGCAACATTGCAATTGTGCACCCAAGTTGACAAAAAGAAAAATAGTGGACGAAAGCACGGATGTAATGGCACATAATGAACCAAACGTTTTGTATCAAATGAAAGAACAATTTGTGAGTGAGCCCCCTCTTTATTAATCTACTCCAAGGAATGTGCTCTTGCCAAACGCCTGTGACCTTTTTTTATGCTTCTTATATGTGATCCTGTGACCTTTTTTTATGCTTCTTATACCTGATCGACGTACCCTGAATAAATCGGTTGCAAGTAGCGCCGGTCCTGTCTGTTCAATGTCCTTGTGGTCTTCGCACCCAGAACTGATGCACGTACCAATGAGCTCTTGAAGAGTGGTTGGAAGATAAAAGTGGCTATGGTGCAGCTGTTCCACTAGTAGAAACAGAAAATCCGGGGTGTTGGGTATAAAACAGATTTTCACCCAAAGGCCAAATTGCGCATAAAATAGCACATCATCCTATCCTAACGCCGAATGCAAACACAAAACAGTGCGGCACTTTTCTGCTGTATATGTAGCAATTATTTGGAAGCAGTCTGTACCTGCCTTGCCGACATAAATATAAGCGAAGCAGGCATCATAAGTGGGTAGCACAGGTCACAGCTGTAACTAGAGCTTCTACGTACAGTAAAAAAGCATTGTGCGTTTCGTTGTTCGCCCTTCGCACAAACTTAAAACTACATGCTCAATAAATTCTTCTGAACGGAACATACATATACCGACACACGTCAAAATATGCGACTACAGATCCCACAGGCTAGAATGCACTACTAACATACTGAAGCGGAGCTTGCACGCTCTAGTAGAATGTAAAACCAGGTTGAAGCACACTAGGTTATCTAGAAGTTCTGAGTTATTAGTCACTACTGCTAGGCATATTCCATCGCAACTATGAGATAAAAGTGACGGCCGGAAGCACGCCGGGCAATACACAAAGCAGCACAGGCACCAATGTGGAAAGTTTGCAGGAAGCGTTACGCTCGCCTTCCACTCTCAGATTACTTGGCACAAACGGGTGGTGGTGCTGCACCAAATGCACCACGGTGAGCCAACTTCACACAAGGATCGCACGGAAAACACTCAGCAGCAGTTTGAAGAAAGCAACCAGCAAGAAGGGCACATTGCAGGAGCTTCCAAATAAAGCTGGGCTACTGATTCACTGTAGCTCGGCAGACGCGTCCTGTTGGGGATGGGCAGCACAGCTGAGCGAAGCGAATAAAACCTGACAGCAACACGGACGTTGTTCAGTGCGCGTTGCAAGTGTTGCCAGCGTAGCCGTGAGGGGCAGCCACACCGTGGGGGCAGCGTTCAGCGTCGGTTGCGGTCAGGACGAAGCAGTGTTGCCAGCACGCGTTTGTACAGTATGCTGGCAACAACGTCCGTGTTCCAGTCAGGTTTTAGTCGCTTCGAGTGTTATGTATCTCCCTTCTCTAATGCATGCAAAGGCAAGCAGGCATCAAATAAATAAATAAAACAATGAATAAATAAATGAATAAAAATAAATTAATTAATTAATAAAAAATAAATAAATAAATAAATAAATAAAAAAACTTCCAGAGGCGCAAGCTTGCCTGCGACGGGTTGAGAACCCTACGCATTAACCTTGACCAATAAAATATTTATTGCCCCATTCGTTGCAGTATGCAAGGTTTCCTGTATGCATGCTACCATTGCTATGCTATTGGTTTGAAACAAATTATGTAACTCTAATTTTACGCCTTTCCTTGCGTGAACACAGAGGGATGCAACTGCAACCACCTGAAGCAGGGCGTCATTCGCAACGCGTCTAGAATTTTTTGAACGTAGTATGACATTAGAAGAAAATTAAGTTCTTTTGGACTATTAAGTGGTGTGGACGTATACTCATGAAAACAACATAAAATAGATTGAAAATTAAAGTACCTGTTCGCTCCTTCTTAGGATCAGCCGTGCGCAAGATCATCAGAAAAGTTGATCGAGTAGAAAATGTCTTTGCAAGAAAAATAGACAAAAACTGTACATACGTTTTTGTGAAGGAGTTATATTAAATGCTCCTGAGTGTTTTGTTGACAACCAAAACGCTTCGTAAAGGCATTCACGCCGGTTTTATATACAGCAAAATTGGTCAAGCAACTGTTATAAAAATAGTTTATGTAGTCATAGCATGAAAGTGTTCCGGAATATTGCCCTAAAAGAAATTGGCTAAAAGCGCCGCAATTTATCTCTCTGAAATTCAACCCACTAAAGTATGCGCCCTCCGCCCCCCCCCCCTCCTCTTTCCCCGTTTATTACAGGTAAGCCACCCCACAGAGGATATCAGGACCTGGACAATACATCTATTCAAGCTCTACAAAGAACTGAATATTTTCTGTCTTCAGCAGTAAAAGAGGCACAGCAAAAAAGGAACGACAATTTGTGAGCACTGTTTAATAAATGAATTTTGCTGTCAACTGAGGCTGGTAATTAAGCAAGGATGCGCTGAAAGCTTGGCGGCTGGTGGTTGCGCGCGAGCTCACTTTGATGTGGCTGTATTGGACCCAAAATGCTGGGTTTGTGCTGCTTCTGGTACTGCGCGAATGAATCATCTGCTTGCGCGACATGCAGTGACCGGCCTCAGTACAGTTAACGTACTGTGGCTGAACTCCAATGCCCGTAGCACGGCCGTATTTCCGGTAGCTTTAGTCCGGCTGGAGTCCGACGACCGCATCTCGGCTGTCCTCCGGCGGCCGTACTTCGGCCGTACACGGGTGGCTTTGGAATGGCCGGAGCCCTACGGCTGGAATCTGGCCGTATGACCGTAAGCCGGTCGACTGGCCGACGGACACTGGCCGTTGGACAGCCATGGGAGTACGGCCGTATACGGCCAAAAGGCCCACATTTGGACATGGGCCGAACATGGCTGCCGGAAAACGGCCGGACAGAAAATCACCGGCCAAAGTACACCGGCCTGTTTTAGGCCGAACAGTCCTGTGCTGCCTGGGGTGCCCCTTCTAGCGTCAAATAAACTCAACGTGTTTCCCGCGCCACTGCATGGGCGATTCTCTGCCACGGGAGGTGAGCGTTGTGCGCAAAAGCCGGCACCATGCCCGGAACGTCATTGGGGAGTCCGAATGGTGTGAAAGCAATGGGTATTTGCGGGGGTCTCGAGCAGAACACTCACTCATTCACACTTGCAGTCGCAAGCAGAATGAAAACTGTCCGAACTCTGGACGGCTGTTAGGTGTTTTTGTTAGGCTGTGTCTGTGGCTTACTGGCAGGCGAGGGTGAAGTTGGCCGGTCAAACGTCGCAGTGCGGCCGCTTTTCTTGAGAAGTAGGTGTGGTGCCAGCCGCGCCTGCTAGGAGGAAGGTGACTGCCGCGTGCCACCGGCGATTAATTGCTTTCACTGGAAAGGGAGAAGGTCGGGGCGCGTGTAACTATAACTAGGGTTATATAGTTACGCTAGGCGCGTGTAACTATAACCAGCAAACGCCATTCGAGGGAGCATTCTGTATGGTCGACAGATGACTGCTTATTTTATTTCTTTATTATTTTTTTGAAGGGGGGCACGCGCAGGCGTCACACCAACCGAAATTTTTCCGTAACTTTCGGTGAGGTGAGAGAGTGGCCGTGCGAGGGGTAAAACCTGAAGCTCGTTCCCAGAACACTACACGCAAGAAAAAGAGGGAAAGGAAGCATTTTGAGAAGTTGGTCGCCACAAGGGTCGCGCACCTTTTTGAACAGCAGAACAATTCGTTTTGACGAACTAGTGAGCGCAGGTGTCTCGGACAGAAGTGCAATTTTGCGTAGCTTTAAACAAACATTCAGACATTACGGAAAGTTGGACACAAGAGTGACAAGTTCAGCGTCTTTACAGTGCCGTTTCGTTTTTTCAGATCAGATGCCCAATATGCTTATGTATTTGTTACCGCAGATTTAAAGCGTTTCGCTATCCCTCTAATGAATGTGCTGCTGTGGCTTCCAGGGGAACGTGCCAGGGGGTGCGGCAAAGTCAGCGTTTGGGAGGCAGGTGCAAGCAAACAGCGCACCGACGACATACTGACCTCATTGTTTGCAAATGGCTTAAATTTTTTTCGTTCAGGAGTGTTGTAGTAGATAAAGTTCTTACCAAGATACCTTGTGTTCTCGATGTAGGTGTTTGATTGATTCAGTGTTTTTATTGTCTTATTAACGTGTTCACACTTATATCGTATTCATGTAATTTTTATGCAATAAATTGACTGTGCAGAAAACAAACTTTTCAGGTTTCGCCAATCAACGTTTGAAGCGGAAGCAGACTAGAAATTACGTGATCCCCAACGAAAAATAAAAATGCGGCCTGTGCCCTTATTAAGAACTCCCAAATGCAGTAATAAATTCTACTGCAGCGCATATATATGAAGCGCACAAAAACACACAAAAAAACATCGAATGCAGGTCAACACTGCTCCCAATGCGCCCCCTGAAAACTTCCACTTGGAGGAAACAATACACTCCCAATGGTACCCCTGGAAACTCCCATTGTAGTGGCAGTAAAATGAAACTCCCATATGCTACTGAAAAAACTGATGAAATAATGGGAGTAAGGCGAAACTCCCATTGGAAGGAGTTTTGAAAACTCCGAATTGGTACTGAGTTATGACACGAGCCATTTACTCCCATTCCGGCTTATTTGTGTTCTGTGTGTAGAGGGCAACATATCGCAGTGGCCACGCACCCTCGCTCGCGATATCTCAACTGGGCGTGTCCGTGCGTTTTTCACGGCCGCTGCCAGGTGACGGCAGCGGTATGTTCAGTGGTGCGCTCCGCGGCTTGCATTTGAATTGTCCATGACTGTAATATTATGAGCAATATGATAGGGAACACAGGAACTCATAGAAAACACCCCCAGACCCAGCTATGCGTGATACGCAGCTGCCGCCGTCAAAAACAAAGTGGAAAGGGGGACGCTGTTCTAACAATTTTTCCCATACCCGCCGTGCGTATTATTGGCTGTCGGACGGTTCCATATTTTCGGCAAAATGACGTAAGCTCCTGCTTTGCAGAAATGCCAGCGTGGTGGGAGTGTCAACAGTTAGGGAAAGAGCGTTTTCAAAGCGCCATCTGCGTATCGCTCCCAGTCTGTTTCGACGCTGCTTGCCACGCGTTCCTGTGTTGCCTTTCATATTGCTCATAATAGAACATACGTGTGTTCTAGGGTTGCGATGTGCCCGCCGTGTAATTTGTGCGAGACGACGCCGATGAAGGATGTATGTCTCCGGTGACAAGTAATTGAATTTCAGTGTACCTATAAATTAGCTATTGCTCATTATTATGTGAGTAGTTTATATTAAAACAGCTAGGAAACATAAAACTATATCAGATGAATAAAATTGCTTAGCATAAGAGTGTCATCATTCCCTGGTGTACACTATTTGGACAGCTAATATGTATAGCGTATAACAGTGATTACAAAGCCCAAAATACATTAAACCGTCTATTTTTTTTTATTTGATGACGACAGTTACATTTGCACCTGCTGCTTCTTCCAGGATAGCTTGGAGACGTTTTTCAGCTGTGTACATATGATAAAAGAAAGGATTAATAGACCATTCGCCTCGCTGTTTGATATGCGTATTACAGCCTTCTTATTTATGCTAGCGTCAAGCCGCATGCCACAAAAATGTCACGCCAGACCTGGTCTAATTTCAACGCTTTCATTTCCGCGTGCCAACAACAAAAAGGATGATGACACAGTTACATAACCATAAATGAGTGCCAGTAACGCTGTAGCTGATTACGAAACTTCGGCTAATGCTAATTCAGGTTTGCGCAATCAGCATTCATATTTTCATAAAAAATCTAATATCGATATTATGTACTTCACAGAATATGTACTTGAAAGCCCCTGTGTATTATTTATTTCACAGTAGCGGAGATATTCTGTGTTGTATTCCGGCATTCATAAAAATGACAAATTTGACATCTGAAGCTTTGCCTTCTCATCCTGCCCGCGCCCTGTTTCGATTGAAACATGAGAAGTTAGGTGTGGAAGCTGAACCCAATAAAATCCTCTGCGGATACGTAACTAAATTAATTTTTATACGAGCAGCACTATTGCACATTCCTATTTGGCTGCGAGAACAAGCGAGGAGAAACACAGAGACGGCAGGGTGCTTACATATATGAGCAGTTCTCTCAAAAAACAAAAAGTGATGTCGCAAGCAGTAACCACCACAGGCCTTTAGGGAAAGTGTTTGACGCTAACAGCAATGCTACGATGCCTCAATGTGCGAGTTGAGAGGAATAAACAGTACAACAAACTGTAGGGAGGGGAGGTTCAGTAATGAAAGAAAGAGAAGACCTAACCGGCTGCTCGAGCTGCGCAGAAGAAAATGGCCATTAGGGAATTGAAAGGGAATGAAATGATTGGTTTCTCTTACAGGATAGAAAATTGGGTAGGAAATAAAAAGCAGTGCATGGAAATGGCAACTACAAAGACAATACGCCGGACGAAAAACAAAGAAAACGTATAAAAAGCAGCCAAAACGGCGCTAATGGCGAACGAAAAATGCGGCGCGCTGGTAACGCCCCTATAGCACCTATGTATGCTATTCTCTCTTACACAATTTTCTCCTTTTCCTGCTTTGGCTGCACCTCGTCTAGAAGAGCTGAAGTATGCCTCATTATCTGTGTAGATAATAAAATAGTGTACATAGCTTTTATTTTTTTCTGAAGTGGACTTGCTCCATTATAGCAAAATGTTGTGCCTGACTCATTGATTTGCACACGGTATGTTCATTTTCTGCGCATTTAGTCTGGCTCTATTGTATTAGTTTATTTTATTCTTGTGCCCTTATCTCGCGCATAAGGTTTTTTATCTTCAAATCGTTTTTCTGTTAAGGAGTATAGGTCGCAGCCCCCCCCCCCCTGTTTTCATTTCCGTGAAGCTGATCTACTCGGCGCGGCTCCGGGTCTCCTCCTCCACATTGCCAACCCCTCTTTCACAACGCGTATCATAATGGCTAGCCCCTCGCCACCACCGATTCCTTCTGCATCAGTTCGCAGTCAGCTAACAGCTGCCGTTGCGCCGCTATCAGATGATTGCGTAGAATCAGCAGCAGCTTGAATGGGTGTTAAAGCTCCCGAAAACCGCCGCCAGCGCTGCTGCCGAGGATGTAGCCGAGGCCAATGCCACCTCAAATTCTCCGTCTCCCGCTAGCTGCCAGTTGAAACCAACTTGCCCCGTGTGCACGCCGGCGTGAGAATAAAATTCTTCTTTAGCTTGAAATCTACTCCGAGCGACATTGCCGCTGCGGCGGCATTTGTTGACCAGCTGGTCATAGTTCTTCTGACAGAAGAACAACAATACATCTTTGTCTGGCCACAAATAAAGTATTTCTCCCTCCCTTCGCCGGTGCACATAACGCTTATTTGTCGCCCATCTTGGGTTGCTCGTTTAGGCGTGCACGATTTCGGGAGTGGAGCGATTGGGCATGCACGTAGAGCAAGGCTTTATGCCGCTTCCGCTGACATACCTCTTGTTGTGGTGGGAGATTTAAACGTGGAAGTCTCATTGTTCAATGCACCCGGTCAGCTGTCGAGCACAATCAAGCATTTTCTATCTGGGTTAGTGTGTTGCACAGAAAATAAGATGGCTACGACTGGTCAGCAAAAGGGACATCCACGGGTGTATCCGTTAGAATGAAGGTGGAGGCCTTCGAGTAGTTAACTCGCCAAGGAACCGACGCAGGTCGTTAGCTTGGAGGAAGCAGCGCGCAAACTAAAGATATATGAGGTTGCACAGAAGCGCGCATGGGCGCGGACACAACGAAAAGCCGTGTATACCACCGTTGTCGGGTCAAGTTCCAATTTGGAATCCCTCCAGGATGGACACCAACTGGCCCGCTTGGAAAGCCGACGCGGGCCAATATCCCTTGTTAAGAATAAAGGGCTTCCAGAAGGACATAGTTCGACAGTGGCTTTCACTTATAAGCCCAAGTCTTGACGGGTGCAGCTTTATGCGTGAAGGTGTATGGAGTGGATGGAGGGCGAGGCACGTGCAGCTATAAGTTTCGTGTCTTTACTGATGACATGTACGTTGTGTTGGCGTGAAGTTTAAACGTTGGCCGTCAAACAACCCAATGCGACCGATCTGGTGTCCTCACTGGTAGATGGTATTGGTTTTGCGTGTCACACAAACAGTAAGATGCCTACTACGCGGGTGGGAAACAGACGGCTCTGCCTTGGTCCGCTAGGATAGAGTTCGGGTCTGTGGACATTTCATTCAAGTAATTACCTAGGAAGTTTGCTAAGTCGTAAATTACAAAAAAACGTGTTTTATTTCTGGCACTCAGTTGAGGGCGTGCATCTTCACAGGTCATCCGTTTTCCCAGAGTGCACGGGCACTAGATTTTTATTACTTCAAAAATGTTTTTTGGCTTTTAGCCTCCCCTGTTTATTTGCTTTGAACCTGCCAAAGCTTTGCTAGAGTAAGCTGGTTCCCCTTGTTATTTAAGTGTTACGTTATTCTTGAAGCGGGGGGGGGGGACATGGACTTAAAAAGGGTACACAGCCCTGCATTGACACTAATGAACACTTGCACTTACTTCTTTTTGGTTGGAAATAATAGAGCTATTGTTATCGCCAGCCCATAGTGGCATTGCGTGTTTTACATGATACCCTTCCAGTATCTTGTTGGCTTTTGCTGAGATTTTTTTAAATTGCTTTTAAGCGCATTAATTGCGGCCTAAAGCAACCCGGCAACAGTGATATAACGGCTTGTGGGATGTCCCGCAAGCAGTCAACCAACGGGATTAATCTCAATTTACCAATAATCTCTTGAGTGAGTTCATTGAGGCACATTACATAGTAATATTAGGCTTCTGTACACCTATTTTAACGTGGTCCTTCAAAAGACGCGGTTCCAATCTTTCCATGGCCATTGAAATCGAAGCAGCGTTCATGAATACCTATGATGTTCGATATGTGTATGCAGAATAAGACTTTTTGGCGCAACACAGAAACTTTTTCTTCTGTTTTTTCGCCACCTGCAATCGTCCAGCTTTGAGAACCAGTTGATAAGAAAAACGCTTCCACCCGAAGCAACGTGATTGAGGTATAAAGCTTGCAGACACATTTCTTGGAAACACCTCATTGACGTCAAACAGCACTCCTAGAAGATTTGGTGGGAAAAACAACGGTATGTTGAATGAGCAATTCGGTTTTACTTATGAAGGAGCATCACTACTATGGAACTCCCCTAGTAGTACTCCCCGCGTTAAGGGTGAAACTATTGCGGCAACTCACGATTTTATTGTTTCATCGTCGAGAATCCAGCATTTTCCAGGGCCTTCCTTACAAAACGCGATCTTAATCTTCTAACTTTTCGTTCATTTGTACACCAATTGTTTTTTATTGTAAATGATTACCGCGAAAACAGCGGCATTAAAATGGCGTTTCTCTGTGCAGTCAAACAATGTTTAATAAATTCGAAAGTGATATTTTCTGAAGCTACATCGTCAAGCATGCATTAACATCGAGGAACAGATAGCCGGAGCTTCACAATTCTCATGGAGTATCTTGTCTACTTCAAAGGGTCGTCGCTGTGTGTAATCTTGTTTAAAACGTGGCATTTTCGGAAAAGCCGGAACAAAGAGAAAAAAAAATCGACTTTGAAGCTTTTTTTTTCTTAGCAACTACTGCAAGTACAATTAGCTCCCTCCAAATACTTGCCTGGAAGGAATCAAATGTTTTAGAGACACAGTAAAAAAAACGATCTTACGAAATGTGGCCAATGTCCCGTTGACACGAGGTCTACATTTCAAGGATTCTTGTCTTTGTGTGGACCATACCATAAATGGTGACTGATATTAAGAACGCTCTAAATTTGCGGCCACAGGTAAAGGAAACCTACGTGCTCCGCAGAGCGCCACGACCTGTGCCGCAGCATTCTTGCGGTGCACGTGGTATCAGTACAAGAGGTGGACGTAGCTGCGGTCCTCTGCGGCATTTCCTCCCACTTCGGCACGCGCAACAAATGTACCAATAATCAGCCATCGTGCTGTAACCAAAAACGAAATAAAACTGAGCTGACAAAATGTTTATTGCTTAACACAGAAAATTAAAAATCCAACGCACTCCTCCGCAAGACAATTTTTTGTTTTCAGAATTCCGCGTTAAGCATTTGTGATAAGCGAAAAAAAATCACACAACTGACAATGTTGATTAAGGAAATCCTGGCTGAATATTTCTTATGATACAATACAAAAAGAATTGTGGGTGCCTCTTGCATGCGTGACTTGATACCTGAGATCGAATACCAGAAGTGACCGCCGAGGCTGCAGTGCTTTCATAGAAAATTGAGCGCGGTGAAGTGGAAAGCATTGTATCGGACAACGCTCAGCTCTCTCCCCCTGTGGCAATGAGTATGCAATGCATCTCAAGGCGGCCAACTGCCCAAAGATGCCGCTCGCGCCCAAAAGCTGCAGGTCGGAACCTGAGGGAGAGGAATCCAAGAAACCAACCACCTCACCCTTCTCCTTTCAGACGGTTTTGGGCAAGAGAGAGTAAATATCATCATTGCGCATATGCCCGAAGATTTTTAAACTCCGAACAAAATGTCTAAAATATACAAACATATTTCTGTCTACAATAACTCTACTTTATTGGATGAAAAGTGTTAAAAATAGTTTTTCTTGGTAACATTATTCTTTAACTTTGTTGTCCCAAATAAGCAGGAAGCGTGCAAGAAAGAAGCCAGAAATGCTGTCAGCGATAGGTTCAATGAAATAGAAAACATGGTACTGGCGTAAAAGTGACGTGACGAAGGCCATTTCAACCAGGAATAATTGCATCCAGCCCCCAACAAAGCAAACTTTGTTCATCTGCTTTCTCTTGAGGTCGTTGTGGGACGATGCGTTTCACTCCAGTGTGGAACAATCGCATGAAGTATAAAAGAATGGAAGAAAAAACGCCTTTATTTTTGTACGAAGTAAAGAGAAAACAATGACGTGGATCACTGCTGAGAATTTTAAAAAATTGAAAGGTGACTATATTTCTTTTTTACAGGAGATATGGGACGGATGCCTATGATGTGCACCGAGAAAGAGCGCGCTGACTCTAGCACGATTCAGAAGGTCGGATATTTCACTTAGATCTGAAATGAGCGGAAAACATTTTCTAAAAAAGGATTTTTGCAGCCTTAAGTGCATCGCAAAGTTTGCGGTAATTACAACTATTTATCTATTGCTGGTAGTAGTTGATGCGTTACGTATTATTTTTTAAGTACATCGGTTGCGCTGTCGAAAAAGTTCACAAATATTCAACCACTGCTAAGCTCATCATCTGTGATATTGGACAGTGTACGGTCGCTCATTACTCGCCAAGCCAGGTTGGGAATACGACGGTCACAAGCTGCAAACGGAGGTAATTGTCCACTGTTTTGGTTAATTGTGGTGAGAACGTTGATGAACGCTGGTGATAAAACAGATTTTGAGAGGCGCCATATTTTCTGAACTATATGCCATTGTTGCAGAAATCAAAACCAGTGGAGTGTGTAAATTTATCCGAGGTTTCGCCGTTTGTGCTCGTGCCTCATCTGTTAATACGGCAGCTTGCAATTCATACAGTTGCAGGGAACTTTCAAAATTGCTTATGAGGATAATGCCGCCGTCTTTGCTGTGACATAACCCCTATTTCTACACCTCAAAAATCCCAACAACCGTGCCACTTTAAAATGGTGAACGATCTGTACAAACAACTAGGAGAGATACAAAATTTTTTGGAGCATCGCACAGTACCAGGGAATGTTTGTTCAGCACATGTGCTTATATTGATGCAACCAAGAGACGTCTGTACTATTGTTGCGTCAACTGAAACCTTCGATCAATTGAGATATGAAGCTTGGCCATAGAAGCCAAGTTCAGCATGGTCGACAGTGCGGAAAGAAAGGGAACAGCATTTGTTATTTAAGGATGCTTTTGAATTTGTGCAATGTGTGTTCCACGACACGTTTTTCCTATGCTTAGTATGCGCACACTGCAAAACTCGCGGTACACAATGTATTGCGAAACAAAATGCGTTTCATAGAGTGCTAAATATTTTAGGCCTGGTTTGAGCTCATGCAATTTGCATCAGGTTGCTTTTGTTACAGTAAATATGAAGGCCAGATCATGCCGCCCACGAAGCAAGATTGAGTAATCGCTTTAAGAGGAACAGGCGTCTCTAGGTACTCCGAACTGTGATGTCACATCTGCTCCGGTTTCGAATATAAACATCGATTTGCCAACGTCTCCAAAGGTGCTAGCGATGATTGTGTTGTGTTTCATTTGATATAAAATTTGGATTGCGAGTGGTGACGCCTGTTATGAAGTTCTTTCTCTGTCCTTCCCCTGCGTGATCTGTTAACTATAAACAATGCATTCTAACGAATTCCCCATGCCATCTATATCATTTATGAAACAGTATAGAGTGAGCGCATACGCATAGTTTTCTGATGGTACTTAATGGTGTATGCTTTTATGCATGTTTTCTCCTTGTGAGTAAACAGTATATTTTCAGAGGATTTCGCGTGCTTTTTGTGCCTTCCACAAGCCCAAGGTGGTATTTTTGAAAAGAAAGACCCCACCGAGGTACATATTTGAAGGCGTTCGGGTCATGCTGTACCCAAAGTGTTTAAACGTTTGCCCCTCTTTACTGATTAACAGATACCCTCAGCCGTACATACCAACCGTTGTTAGTTTATATGAAGGGAAACATTTTTCCTGGCGTTTTGAGTTTTGTTTTTGCAATACCACACCTGGAGAAATATCAAAGGTAATTTTAGACAGTGTTTGCGTGTTTTATTATATAACTCGATTTTGATCGCTTGTCTTATCAAGTGTTAGGTAGGGTACCAGGAAGCGGGAATCGACAAATGCTGTACTAACCCCAAGATACCTGTATCTTTTGTTGATGCCGTGGTTTTTTTGTAGCAGCGGAAGAGTATATGATGTGTTTTGTAATGTTTGTTATCTAATGGGGCCAGATTTCTGGACTCTATAATATAAAATAAATAACCCAGGCTGTCGAAGCAAGAAACGGGTGCTATAACGACACCGTCTTGATTCTTTGCTTTTTAGTGATTTGATTTCTTTCACCTCTCTGTTCCCGAACATTTTCTGATATATGTGAATTAGTATAGAACGATTTCATTTTTTGCGGGGGCGGGAGGGGCGGGGGGTGCCTTGTCTGAAGCATGGGCTACCAGCGCGGGTTCTAGGATCTTCCCCAATATATGTTTCTTTTCCGGCAGGTGGGCATGGCTTCGGTGGAGGCAATTGTGTTTCAGACGGTCCGAAATAATCCCGTCAGCAATACAGGATGTGTTCATAATTTTTACTATTTGGCTGACCATCACCGTATTTTCATTGTTATACAGCGTCAAAGTTTTCGACGTTTAGTCAGAAAGAATATCAGGGATATGATAAATAGTTAACGCTTGAGAGAGGTATATGGAATATATTTCTTGGCACGCGTGGTAATCTTTGTTGTGTACGCCAGCACCTCTTTCATTGCTATATTACCGTCCCTATCCGTAAGCTGTTTGCAAGTGTTTGTTTATTCCGCGATTTGTTCCGCGAGGGCGAGAAAATCTTGGGTACGAGATCATGAAGAATGCTGTCTTAGGTTCCAAAGACTCTGGCCCGAAAGTAGTAGTGCTGAAGATTTTAATAAGTAGTTTTCCTGGTTTATGACAGAGAACTTGCAGCACTTACCATCGGAATGTATTTTGGGGTAAAGTCTATGGTTCCAGCTGTTACCTTCCTCAAGACTTATAGAAATTTATTCACTATCATCATAGCTGCGCGCGATGAGAATCCGCACACTATAGTTCCCTCTCAACTAGGCCGCGGACAACGCGACGAAAGCTGCTCACTGCATCCCGAAAAGAGGGGCAGTTTGCGGTGTTCTCTTGGGCGGCCTTCGATATATGACAGGCCGTGGAGTTTTATCCTTTCTCCACAGCGTGGGGGTTCTATTTTTGAATTCGTGCAATAAAACAGCAGCTTTGGCTGCCTGTTCGCAAGCGTGTTCGCAGCGTGGTGGGTCGTTTTTGAAGCTATAAATACTTGTTATCGAGTCGTTGGTGGAAAGGACAGTAAAGCATCCGTTACTCAAACTCCGCGTGCACTCAAAACACCAAAGAAACGCCAAAGCTATGCGTACAGGTTCAGGCTTCCAAGAGGCTGGTACAAAGAGCCGACGACAGCGAATCGTCAACGGAAATTCGAGAAAAAAGCAGTGAATTTGACCAGCCACCGCCAATAGCAAAGCCATGGAGAAATAACGTCATTTCGGCTGTGCCAGTGGTGCATAATTAGGAACATTTTGGAGAGCGCGGTGGGATTTTTCTCCTCTTTCCCAGCAATTGCGTGCTCACCGCTTCACGTAACGTATAATATTTCGCTCAGGTATTCCTGATTGTGTAGTCTAAATCTCGCGCAGGTTTATCTGCACTACTCAAAGAGCATAGAAGGGTCGCTTTGAGGCAACTGAGTATCCAGTACGGTCTTCACATGATGCTGGTCAAAAGCATGCTTAGCATGGCCGAGACGATTAAAAACAACAATGCTGCATACCTTGTGGCCCTCTGTTATTGACGCAGCTATGTCCTGTAGATCAGCGACCATGTTAGAAACACGATCACACCGACGTTGCACCGTTCAATGCAGGGCTAACCGCAAGACAAAATGCCTTAGGCCCACCTAGTGGCGTGTGTACGCAAGGTGTGTACGCAAGAGGGAAAAAATTCTGACAGTTCACCGGACGCGCTCGAATGTGAAGAAACGTCGGTGCTATGGTGAAAAGGATCCTTTATCATCAGACGTACCGTCACAGCAGGCGTGCCCATGTAAAGGTGACCTTATTCTTGTGAAATGACCAACGCTTTGTAATGGCACCACGCCGTGGCTGAGAGCCGTGAGGTCCGTGGGGCCGTCCCGGCGGCAGCAGCGGCCAGGCGCAGCATTGTGCATATTGTGTCGGCGACGCCATCTCCGTCACACTGTGTCAGACTCTCGAAAATCTGTTGTAGAGTGTGGCCACCTCTGTTTTCGTTTTAATACAGTAAAGCAAACTTGCCCAGCGGTGCGCCAAAATACGCCACATCGGACGAGTTGGAGAACAAAGGGGACGGTTTTTCTTACCACCGTGATGGAAAAAAGCTTGCATCGCCTATTTCGTGACGTGTCACCCGACTCATCCACTGCGTAACTCTACAAAGTGGTCTAATACAGGGTATCGTGTTCTTGATATTCACAGTAGCCTTTTGGATGCGTTGTCGTATATCGACGCTTGCCGCCATATTGAATGTTCTATATCGCCGATAATGATAACGCGGCGAAGTTGCACGGTTATGGAAAATTTTAAGCGTACTTTATTTTTTCTTATCACTTCGCCGTCGGACGTCTTGGTTCTTATGACTGATTTCACCTTGAGCCTATTCAAAAACTTCTGGTAATGACGGCAAGGGAAAGGAGAGGGGAAAGGAGAGTATGTGTTTTCCAAGTCTAGGCCGCCTTTCACCCCCCCCCCCCCTTCGAAGCCCGCGCCTTCGGGTCAGGGCCTCCTGATCCTCGAGCTGGAAGCTGGTCAGCCTATATCCTCACTGCTCAGTTGTGGGGGATGCCATGAATTAGGTTGGGATGTTTGACGCACTTCCATACGAGACGGAATGTAGTGTTTCGTGTATTGCATGTTGTGCTGTATCCCTGCATTGTCGCTGAAGAAAACAGTGAATGACAGCTGCATCTTACCGGTACTGAACTAGGCTAGAAAGTTGAATACTCACAAGAAGGGTTCAACTTAGATTGAGGATGACTCAGCGGGCGTTTGAACGGAAGATGATAGGATAACATTAGGGGACACGATGTTGACAGACAAGGTCAGGGGGAAAATGCGGGTTGAGGACATATTATTAGAAATTATTTTGAAGAAATGGGTCTGTGCAGGGCATGTAATGCTAAGGCAAGGTAAATGTTGGTCATTAAGGTTAACAGATTGGATCCCTTGACATGGCAAGTAGGGTAGGGGCGGCAGAAAGTTAAATGGCGAAATCGGTTCAAGACGTTTGCGGTAGTAATTTGGTCGCAGTAAGCACGGGACGGGGATAATTTGAGATCAATGGGAGAGGCCTTTGCCCTGCAGTGGGAGTAGATAGGATGATGATAAGGAGTTGGAGCATCACGTGCAGTTGGGAGAAAAAAACACTTGGTGAAAGGTGGTGTGAGTCTTGTTCGTGAGTCGTGAGATTCGTGAGTCTTGTGCTTTGAGTGAGGGGAGAAAAGGGGGTAATTGGGCGTTCCCGAAGGTAATGCTATAAATTGTAACTCTATGTTTTTGGAATGTAGTGGGTGAGTGAGGTGACGTGACCTGTGTCGTCGCCCTCTGTCGGGAATACCCGGTGTGAAATGTCGCGGGCGACGGCGTCACCCGTCTCATTCCGGGGAAGGAGACGTTGCCAGGCGTCCAAACAATGTGAATTGTTGGTACATTGTTATGTTGTAGAACTGTGAGCGCATGTAGAGTTATTCGCCCTGTTAGGTAATGCCGTTATTACTGTTGCTTCAGTGATAAAGGTATTGGTTTGCTTTTTGCTGGAAGTGGCTGCTAGGGCAATGCATGTTTCTTCTGAGATATCGGGCTCGGTTGTTTGGACTGTTGGAGCTCAGATAGCGGTCCCTTCAGAAACCACAACTACTGCAACGTGCGTCAATTAGTAGGTATTTTTTGCGAGGTTTATGTAATAGATATTCGTGTTGTCTGGTTATTTATTGCTGAGATATCTTGTTCTGGCTTGTCTTCTCCCATTGTTGTTTTCCGGGTGCAGGTTTCCTGGAATGGCGGCGAATACGATGTCGCCACGTACGTTTGATGGGATTGAGGTATGCGTGTTGGATGGTGTAGGGATGGGGTCGAACACTTTGTCGTGCGTTATGAAAATTTTATGTAATGTTTTTGTTATAGGCGGAGCTGCTTAGTAAATCGTATTTTTTTCGGTCCGCACTTAAAAATACCAGGCAATTGCCGAGCAACCGCACGCGAGCGTGTGCCTTGCGGCAGTGCTTCAGCAGTTAGAAATACCGAGAAAATTTCGAAAATTTGGGGGTGCGTGACTCGCGACGACTGCCCAACCTCCCCTGCGCACGTTTGTCAAGACAAGCATACCACTTATGAAGCTTTGCGAAAATTGCGGCGACACCCAGGCAGTTAAGAAAACAAGAAAATCTCGAGTGCTTGAGCGTTGGCGGCTCGCGAACACCGCCTATCATCCCGTGCGCACGTTTGTCAAGCCAATCATACCTAATTAGGGAGATTGTCCAAAATCGGCCAAGAAATGCTCCAGCGTTCGCTGTAATTGTGACAACACTCGCTCGGAGCGAGAAATGCTCCTTTGGGCACAATAACCAGGGTAACACTTCCTCGCAACGAAAAAGGCATGTCATGGCGTAAGGCGCTCCGCAGTGATGTCTAATAATTACAACTTCAAAAGAAGCTCACGCTTATAGAAGCAGTGAACTAAAGGTCATTGCCGTAGCGAAGAAGTAAATCGGCTGCAATCGGGGATATAAACCGTCGTGATTCTGGTGAAGATTGCGTAAACCTTCGCAACCTTTGAGTTTTACGCGGTAGTGAGAGGTGCATTCAATTTTTCTTGTTTTGGAGAATGCACTGTAGCTTCAATAAAGAGTGTGTATAGGGTACTGCACAGTGAACGCATACTATCTAAAAATTGTCGCACAAGAATCGGGCGCGCCATTGCGCAAAGTAACGGCGGTGTTCTATTGTGACGCAGTTACGGCAAGCACAGTGCGCTGACTAGGTGTTATCTATAAACGACTTACTTGGCTCGCTGGTTCACTAAGACGATTATTCTGGGGGTGACCTGCTTGTTCTCTGTAAGATGTCCCGAGGCAAGCAGAATCTCATAAATGCCTTGAAGACACTGCCCACATAGCGGGTCACGTGGTTTCTCAATGGATAAGTATGATTTATGATTGTAGGTATTGACGCGATTCCTCAGGTTCCGCTGTTTTTAGGAGAGAGCAAGATATTAGAACAACTTTTACTTAAAACTTTCGTGAAGCGTTCTAGCCGTAAAAGCAGAAGACTTCCGTTACAACCAATGTCCATTTAGTAAGCCTTGTGATGAAGACAATTTTGAGCATGGTGTAAGTACTTTGCTCTCAAAAATTCTTTTTCCCACCATCGCTTTACGTTACGGTTCTTTTACACTATACGCGCGCTATCAAAACCATATTTTTTGCATTGGTGAAGCAATAGCCTTCTCTGAAAGTTACGTCTCCAGCCTGCTGAGAAATGATGCAATTGGATATTTACATGAATGTCTTAAAGTCGACATTTGTATGTTCTCTACCGCCAATGATCTTACTACGTTATAGGATATATTTAGGTGCGACCCAATTTTGGAAACTTCTCAAAAAATTTCTCTGGATGGCGTTTTTTGTTTCATGTAACTTACTTTAACCTTAAATGGTCTTCAACCTTCAATCAACTCGCTTCAACCTTAAAGGACGAAACTACTGCATCAACCAAGTGTATTGTTTTGAATTTTGCCACCTGGTCTGGCGAAAAACTTTTTTGTATAATATCTAGAAATCTCACGCACGGGGCAGCTTGAGTAATCCTGGTGACGGTATCGGTGACACCGCGGAGCCCCAGCCCTCGTACTCATGCTGTAATTTATTATGGCTAGGCGTTTCAGAGTGAAGGGCAGAAACTACAAACGGTGGCCATCGGAGCCTAGGTCCAGCTCTTTCGGATGGGCTCTCTGCCTGTTTACCACGTAGCGAGCTCCGAGACCTCTTCAGCTTTCAGGGTGAGGTTTAGGAATGAAGTACCCCCGTCCCCTGCTTCTAAACTATGCTACATGATATTTTCAACTCACCTCCCCCCTCCAAGTGATTGGGCCCTTAAAATGTCCCGCACTGAAGTACCTTTCAAACCGTAAGCGACCATTCACCTACGAAGCAACAAAAAGTTTACTCACTTCCTTTTGATGCAATCTCTCGAGAAACACCTGCAAGTTAAAAATCAGTCTTCCTCGTTGCAAAGTTCGAGAGTGTTGCAGGAAACAACTACAAGGCAAAAAATTACGTATGGAGATGTGCTCATTCAAGGGAGCCCTAAAGAACAGGCAAAGAAGCTTCTGAAATAAACCATAATCTATGATATATAGTCCATAGCACAAGCTAGGTGCAGCTTTGTGGAGGCTACATTGTTGTGAACAGTGCGTCCAGTGTAAGCGCCTAACTCGCTGTGAAGGGGGTCCTGAAAGTACATTCCCTTCTCCCCTATCGGCAAGTGGAATTGCAAGGCTCGGGCGGCTTTTGACGCTTCCTTCGCGGTGACTTAGACGGCCTTGGGGGGTGGGCTGTTGACAATAATGTAGCTTCCGCAGTGCTGCACCTAACTTGTGCAATGAACCACAGAAATTACATTCACACCTCATAAAACCCTAAACTCGTCTCAAGGCGTCATCTCCGAAGTAGATCTCATCAATGAAACAGAAACCGACATCTTAGAAAGACTGCATGAAAAACGGGTCACAGCAGTCGGGTGCATCATAATGAGGCGAGACAAAAAGAAATCGAAACAAAGCTAATAATCTTTAAACTTTGGCAGAGCTTCACTACCAGAAACCGTGACGGCGGGTTTCCTCCGATATCCCACGCGACCGTATGTGCCAAACCCACGTCGCTGCTTCAAATGCCAGCGGTATGGGCATGGTCGGAACTCCTGCCGCGGTAGACTAACATGTGCAAAGTGTGGGCAAACTGAAAGTCCTACAGATAACTATGATGCTAACAGCTTCACTTGTCCAAATTGCCATGGACTTCATGCCGTGCTTTCAAAAGGTCGAACAGGAAAAACAAATATTTCCTTTGAAGATCAGTGAGGACATCAGCTTTCCGGAAGCCGGGAAGAGGATGGCACTCTTCAACTCCGGAAGGTAAACCGACTCTATTCGCCGTGGAGCGAAGCGGCGCCTGGTTCCGGCGGGGACGCAATGCAGCTCAGCTGACTTGCTTCCGCAACACCCCCCGCGAGGCTGCCATTTTCAGCCGCACTCGGTCACCTTTCCACTTGCTGGATCGACAGTGGTTGTGATTGCAACCCACAAGAATGGGAGTGGAGTCACTCTCGTTCCTGCCTCACATGCCTCAAACACACCCGAACGCATTGATGAAATGGACACAGAGGAAACTGCACTCTCTCCAATCCTCGCCCAACCACCTGTCTTGCCCATGGTGTACGCGACGCCCTTAGCAGTGGTGTTTGAAGAGAGCCGCGCCCGGAAGTGTGTTACATCCATGACCAGGGAGCACAGTCTGTCGGGCAAACCCTATACATCTGCAGATGCGATGGACGTCGGGCCGTACCTGCCTGCATCGCAGCGCAGGGAACGGCCTTTGACGTCGAAGCCAACAGAAAGCCCCAAAAAGCCAATTCCAAGAGTACCAGCTCCGAGTGACAAAAGATGAATACACACAAACACATTCCAGTAGCTCTAAATAGCTATAACAGAAAGACGAAACACGATCCAGTCAAACAACAGAAGCCTACTTAAAAATCTTGATGATGTATACGATTTACTGCATGCCAGCCCAACAAGTATCATGTGCTTACAAGAAACACATTTAAACTGAAAACATGCCAACTTCCTCAACAATTATATGGCTGTTAGAAGGGACAGGGATGGTTTCCCAACTTCTTCTAATGGTGTGGCCATAATCGCCTAAAAGTCCTTAGCTTGTCATCCAGTCACTCTGAGCACAAGTCCTTGAGGATGTTGCTATCCGAAAAATAATCTTTAAGAGGCTAGTAACAATTTATTTTATTGTCATTCCTACTGATTATCGGCTAACAAATTCTGATTTTGAAACGCTGATCGATCAGTTACCTGAACAATACATATTATTAGATGACGTGAATGCATACAACCCGCTATGGGGCTCTTCTCGCACAGATGCGTGGGGTCGCCTCACTGAAAGGTTCTTAACACAATCAGAAGCATGTAAAATCTAACAAAAACTACCCGACATACCATAACAGCACACAACACTTACGCCTACACTTCGCTATTGGCTACGCAGTTCTCTTCCCATCTTTACAATGGGAGGTGGCACGAACTCGTACGGTAGTGACCACTTCCCTACCTCACAATCATATATAGGCCAAAACAGGTCCCCCTCCCACAAAAACTTTAATGAAGCCAGGGATAATTGGAGCACATTCACATAAACAGTTAAAATACATCAGACATCCATAACCAACCTACACGTAAAGGAGGCAACCCATTCCTGAAGCCGCCGAAAAATTTATTCCCCAGGTCTCTGGTGGCCCGTACGACCAGAGAAGACCCGTTAGGAACAAGAACTGTAGGCAGGCACGAGAGGCCAGAAAAAGGCGTGGGGTACCCTTCGTCGATAGCCTAGTTCAGATAACCTGGTACCTTGGTACCTTTCAAACGAGAGAAGGCCCGGGGGAAGCACACGCCGCGTGACGCAAAGCGGGAGAGTTGGCCTGCCTTCGTCGCATCCATAGACTCGTACACGGACGCACACAAGTCTGGACCCTAACACGTAAACTAAAAACCAACAGTCCGACAGCCGGGCCCTTGTCAGTACAACAGGGAACACATTTGAAGAACAGGCTAACCCACTTGCACAACACTTACAACGCGTGTCCTCTTCCACACACTACACAAATACTTCTCTGAAACATAAAACCACCCCCGAAAAGAACCCAATATGTTAAAGGAACAGGTCAGCAACTTCTTATAACTGCTCTCTCAATTGATAAGCTGAGGGCTGGTCTGAGCGGTCGCAAGCCTGCAGCTCCAGGCGCAGACAACATACCATAAACAATAATACAACACCTACACAAAGACACTGTCGTAACAATCCTTCACCTTTACAACAAGATATGGCTCTCGGGGCACATTCCGAGGTCTTGGAGGAAAGCTATAGTGATTTCTTTTCTGAAGGAAGGAAAGCACCCATCCGGTCCCGCTAGCTTTCGCCCTATCGCCCTGACAAGCTGCCTATGCAAGTTTCTTGAGAAGTTGCTTAACAGAAGACTTGTTTACTCTCTGGAGGACAACGGGCTTCTGAGAACGCCCAGGCTAGCTTCAGGGCTGGGCCGTCCACAAATGATCAACTCGTTGCCTTAGAATCCTACTTCAAAGATGCATTTATTCATAAACAATATTGTGTGACAGTATCTTCTAATATTGGAAAAGCGTATGATACTGCATAGCGCTACGGAATTCTTATCGACCCTAAATCTTTGATTTGTTAGGCAACATGTTAAATACGTTTGCCGGATACAAGCCAGAAAGAACGTTTTGTTTGAGAGTGGGCAATGCACTTTCACGGGTTCCTGTCGAGGAAAACGTTGTGCCTCAAGGGTATTTTGAGCTGCACTCTGTTTATTATAAAAATTAACTCCCTTGGGAAAGGATTGGCACCTACCATTTTTTACTCTCTAAATGTAGACGACGTTCAAATCTCATTCAAATCGTGTAACCGGTTCGTTCGCGAGAGGCAAGTCCCACTTGGTGTCAACAGACTCCTGACTGGGCAGACAGGAATAGATTTAAGCTTAACCCAGAAAAGTGTACTTGTGTTGTATTTTTAAGAAGTTGGGAAATCCATGCTGATCCTGATATTACGCTTAGAGGTGCTTGAAGCCCTTGCAAAAAGGAACACTTACTTTTAGGTGTGGTACATGTAAAACTGAGATTTATTCCGCATATAAAACATCTGAAACAGAAATGCCTGAACATCATGAATATCCTGAAGGTCCTCTCGCAATGCTCCTACGGAGTGGACAAACAAACACACCTCCGAGTTTTTTCCAGCGTGATTGGCTCATGGTTACACTACGGGGGTGTCGTCTATTGGTCCGCGTGTAAACCTGCTCTGAAAAGTTTCGACGCAGTGCTGCCCTTGGTACTCTGCCTTCCATCTGAAGCTTTCTGGACGAGTCCTATTGCAAGCCTGTATGCAGAGTGCGATAAGTGGAGCCTTGAACACCAGCGTTCTTACACATCATTGCTGTACGCTATTAGGATGACCTCTGTAAAAAATAACCCATGTTGTTTTGTCATTAAAAACTCTCCATCACTCTCGTATCCGCAGCACGGCCATCGATACATGCTCCTTTCTCTAACCGAATAAGAGCCCTCTCTGAGCAACCTGGTATTTAATTTCAAGAGAGCATAAGATCTTCTATTGCTGACGTCGTTTCGCCTTAAGACCAGTGAGCAATTTTTTAGGATATTTCTTTTAAACTTATCGACAAACCAAATTCGCCCAGAGAACTTATACTACAGCACTTCATTCGGTTACAACACAAATACCCACACACGGCTTTCTACACCGATGTTTCGAGGTGTTCTTCCTCCGTTTCATGGGCTGCACATGGCCCCAACTTTTCCAGTACAAATACATTGCACAGAAATAGCAGCATGTTCACGGCGGAAGCACATGGTATCCTAAGAGCACTACATCACATTACACAAACCCGAACAGAACGCTCCATTATCTTTGCGGAATAAAAGTGGTAACAGCAATACATTGCTTCAAACCCACAAAAAAGTGTCTTCAAGCATCTAATCAAAGCTGTAACTTCGGCTGACTACCAGAAACTAAACATTGTTTGCGGAGTTCCTGGCCATGGTGGCATTCTGGGAAACAAAACTGCTGACCAGAATGCGGCTGTGGCTGCTCTCCAGAGCAGAATTGATGTACCGTGTGTTCCCCTCTTCGACCTGAACCCACTGTTACAAACAGCTTTGCGTACATTTTGGCTGAAAAAGATGGGACACACAGAGAAAAAACTCTACACTATAAAGCCACACTTATGTAGATGCATAACAGACAAACAAGACAGACACACGGAAGTAGCCTTAGCCAGGCTACGGATCGTCCACACTTACGTAACACATCCACTCTTGCTCACTTGGTGTTCGAAACCACTTTCTGCAGGTGTGTAGAGGGCCTATCCGTAACTCACATGCTAACCACATGCAAGGCACTCCACACCACACGACACACTTTCTGGAGATCTAGAAGCGATAAATCATACTCCACCCTTACCACTTCTTAGGCGATGACCCAATGGTTTCTGTCAAGCGGGTTTTAAAGTATTTATCGAAAGTTAAATTTCTGAATCTCGTAGCGTATCAAGCATAACCACAACCTGGCCCTCTACACCAGCCATCTCTATTGTCTTTACTTGTTTTCGCCTCTGTTGCAAATGAATTTTCGTATTCACTTTTATTTTGCCCTTGCTAAGTATCGGTTTTTTGGCGCTTTTTGCTCTAGTTGGCCTTGCGCCATTACAATCAACCATCATCATTATCTAGACATCACAACGACAGGAATAATTATGGACCCCTGATAAATACGTTAAAAGCTGCTCGTACGAGTTTTGGGAGTTTTATTTAACTTGGTGTTAGGGTCAATGTTTGAAGCCACTTAGGGAGTTGTGTTACATGTATTGAAGTACTTGAAAGGTGTACTCTTCTGTCACGTTAGGTGTATTTGCCTTCCTAAGCAGCAAATACCAAAACAAAGAATATTTATGTTTACACTGCACCTCTTCATCAAAAAAGCGTGTTTATTTTTAAAAGCTAAGGCTGACCATGGACCAGTCCACCAAGAAGATTGGCTTTGGCCTGATTCAAATATGTGAGAAATGTACGCCCCGTGCTAGCAACACTTGGTCACATTTACTTGTACTTTCATGAACCGCTGTTCTATAAAATAGCCAGGGTGTCAGAGACTTTCGAAAAAAAATGAATAGAATTTATTTTAGTATAGATCTCGAAAATGGCAGTAGCGTTCAAAGTACTATCCAAGAGGTAAAATATTGGTCATATAAAATTGGTTTAAAGCAACCAGCTTGTTTTTTGCCCTCTCGCAAAAGGAGTCCTTTCGCGGCAGTAGTTATGTGGTCGAGATAGCAAAGGGCGTAGAAATAGAATATTTTTCCAGCGGTATTCATTATATTTATACTTTGAGAGAATTCGGGCGGCATTTCAAAAATCAAACTTTTTCAAGGGATGGCGGCATGGCGGCATAAAACGGGTCATGTGCATTATCCGCCATTTTTAGCTTAATTTCGTCTTGCTACACAAGATTTGTATATTCACCTTATATAGAAAACGTCCAGCATAGAGCGATCAAAGCTGCTTGTTTTCACCGTTTTGTTAACGCATATCAAATCTGGTGAGCCTAATTGCAACCTTGCCTGCATTTTCAATATTCCATCACGTCTTATATTCTAAAATTAACTACTCATTTGGGCCTCTGAATATAGGATATTTCAGGCCATGCATTCCTTAGAAAGTATCTATCAACTGGTAAGTTTATCCGGTACTGACGGAAACCTCTGCTAAAAAATTCAACCGTTGCTTAAACAAACCACCTTCAGGGGGCAACATTGGGTTCGATAAATTTCTACGGCGGCAAAATCTGTTACTCCCGGAATAAAAACCGTTTGTGAACTGTTTTTCTCATGTTTTCGTTGGTAAAGTTCTGCACTTACCACAAAATATTGCCGTCATTATGGTACCCTAGTTTGAACTTTTGCAGCATATTTTTAAACATTATAAAAGATTTTTATGTGGAAGCTTACACACGCGTTTTCTTTTTGGTAAATTTAAATTTTCCCTTGATTAGCATCAGCCAATGGTTGAATTTTACACAGATCATGGGAACGCCAGTTTGACAGTTCTGGTTGAAAAGCTTGCCAGAGACACAAATGTGAATGCGCTCAAAATATGAATGTTAGATTTATACACCTAATTATACCTTTACTCATTTACTGGCTCTCCAAATTTAATTTATTTTTTAGATGAAGGGTTCGTTTAGATTAAGCATTAGATGAAGTGTTTAGATGAAGTATTTTTAGATGAAGTATTTAGATGAAGTATTTGTTGTTTGTTAGTGCTGATATCGGCAGTTAGATTATTGGGGCAATAAAAGCTCAGCAAAAACATTTTTTCTGATATTTATTCATGTTTATGTTGTGTTTTTCTTCGGAAATTTATAAAATAAAAACCTTCCCCCTTGTTTCGCTGCGTCTGGCTACGCCGCTTGTCTATACCTATAAAATGGCACTACTTTGGGTCGTTGTGCTTGTGAGCCGATGTAGTGGTAACAACTAATCGTCAGTGGCAATTGCTGGGAATAGTTACATTTTGTTTCGTAGCAAGTTAGGTAGAATGTAAATCCGCAAATGTCACAAACATAGTCATTTTATAAATCTTGTTTTCAGCTATAAAGCTCCCATTCAAAATTCTTTTATGTTCTGGATAATTCTTCGGCGAGCAACAGCGTATTTTGTATTCAGCCACATTTCTTCATATGCATGGTCATGGAAGTGCCGGTAATTGGAATATACCTAATGGTTGAATCTTCCACTTATTTCGAGCTGTACAGACAATCTTTTATTATAGGAAAGGGCAGCACCAAAGTTGCTCTCATACAATGTCACTACATACCAACACAGACATACCGCAGTTGTAATACTGTGCAACCGTGTTTTGAAATGTGGCTTGCTAGCACGCCAGGGTAGCCTTTTTAACAAGTATACTGATCACCATAATACTGAGACGACATTACGATGCAAGTGCGCTGACAATCATTTTCTTAAAAATTACAAGTAAAAAATATAAAATATATCAACGTAACAAGTAAGCAAAAAATCAGCGAAGAGACACTTTGCTGTATGCACATACGAGTTGTTCTCCTTTACAGAAGGAATTAATATTGTTACGTGGCAAAAACGCGGAAGGGGAAGCTATTTATAAGTCCGAATAAGCTGGGAAGCACTGGATTAGGCAGCAGCGTGAGTCCGGGGCCAAGCGTTGTCGTTCTCGTCGTCTTCTATCAGCGGCGCAGCGCCCACCGCATGTTTGGCGCGAACAGGGATTGCCCCGTCACATGACCCCCGGCGGAAGAGGCACCGTCTGGGTGCTGTCTAAGGAGAATCGGTCAGTGGGGGCTGATATGGCTTGAGGCGGGCGACATGACAACACTGGTAGGCGGGACAGTAGAGGACGAGGCCCAAGTAGAGACGGTAGGAGCAACCTGATACGTCACACCTGTGACGCGACGCAACAGTTTGTATGGACCAGAAAAGGGTTGGGGCAGTTTTTCAGACAGGCCAACACGACGTGCAGGGGACCAGAGCAGGACGAGGGATCCCGGAGGAAAGTGGACCGCGCGGTGACGTTCGTCGTACCGTGTCTTTTGTGAGACTTGCGAAGCAAGAAGCTGATCGCGAGCCAGTTGACGAGCTTGATGGGCGCGAGTGATAGCATCGCGAGCGTATTCAGAGGAGCAGGCAGGAAGGAGCGAGTCCAAAGGCAAAGCCGGTTCACGGCCAAACAGTAGATAAAATGGGGAGAAACCGGACGTGTCATGGCAGGAGGTGTTGTACGCGAAAGTTACGAACGGTAATGCAAGGTCCCAGTCTCGGTGGTCAGACGACACGTACATAGACAGCATGTCGGTCAGCGTTCGGTGAGGCCATTAGTTTCCGGGTGATACGCCGTGGCAAGCTTGTGTTTCGTCGAGCAAGAGCGGAGGATGTTGTCGATAACTTTGGACAGAAAGTTTTTCCCGCGGTCAGTTAGAAGCTGGCGGGGAGCGCCGTGGTGCAGAAGGACGTCGTAGAGAAGAAAGTCAGCGACGTCAGTCGCGCAGCTTGTTGTAAGGGCGTGGGTGATTGCGTACCGCGTGGTGTAATCTGTCGCAACGGCGACCCACCGGTTTCTCGTTGAAGACAGTGGGAAGGGACCAAGTAAATCGAGACCCACCTGGAAGAACGGCTCGTGGGGAATGTCGATGGGTTGAAGTTCTCCAGAAGGAAGTGTGGAAGGCTTTTTGCGACGCTGGCAGCTGTCACACGAGGGAACGTAGCGGCGTACAGATCGGTAAAGGCCAGGCCAGAAGAACCTACGCCGCACTCGATTATAAGTTCTGGTTATTCCTAGGTGGCCTGCGGTGGGTACGTCGTGTAGCTGGTACAGGATGGTCAAACGCAAGTGGCTGGGCACAACGAGGAGGAGGTCCGGACCGTCAGCACGGTAGTTATGGCGATATAAGACGCCATTTCGTAGGGTGAAGTTTCGCGTGGAAGAATCGGGTGATGAAGAGGTAAGTCGTTGAATGAGGGAACGGAGCGACGGGTCACGGCGCTGCTCGTCACCGATGTGGAGAAAGTCTGTTATTGCGAACACGCAAGCGACATCAGTAGGTGGGGTGGCCTCAGGCGGCTCAACAGGGTGACGTGAGAGGGTGTCAGCGTCTTTATGCAAGCGACCCGACTTATAGGTGACGGAAAACGTATACTCCTGCAGACGTAATGCCCAGCGACCAAGCCTTCCGGTGGGGTCTTTCAAGTTGGTAAGCCAGCACAGCGCATGGTGATCTGTGATGACTTTAAAATGTCTGCCGTACAAGTAGGGACGAAATTTTGCGAGGGCCCAGACAAGAGCAAGGCACTCGCGCTCTGTAATGGAATAATTGCACTCGGACTTCGACAGCAAACGGCTGGCGTACGCAATCAGGCGGTTTTGGCCGGCTTGCGATTGGGCCAATACGGCGCCGATCCCGTGGCCGCTAGCGTCAGTACGCACTTCGGTGGGAGCGGAAGCATCGAAGTGACCCAAAATTGGCGGTGACGTTAGGAGTAAAATCAAAGTGCTGAATGCTTGGGCTTGATCAGGACCCCATGTAAAAGTGGCAGCGTTCTTCAAAAGGTCCATGCGAGGACGAGCGACGTGGGCAAAATTTTCTATAAAGCGGCGAAAATAGGAGCAAAATCCGACAAAGCTGCGGACATCGTGAGTCGAGCGTGGCACGGGGAAATCAGTGACGGCTCGAACTTTGTCGGGGTCGGGCTGAACTCCAGAGGCATCGACCAGGTGCCCAAGAATTGTTATCTGGCGGTGGCCAAAGCGACACTTCTTGGAATTTAGTTGGAGACCAGCGCGTCGAAATATTTCAAGGATATCTGACAGGCGCTCCAGGTGTGTCTCAAATGTGGGTGAGAAGATGATGACGTCGTCGAGATAACATAAGCACGCGGTCCACCTAAAACCGCGCAAAAGGGAGTCCATCATTCTGTCGAATGTGGCCGGAGCATTGCACAGACCAAATGGCATTACCCGGAATTGGTAAAGGCCATCAGGGGTCACGAATGCAGTCGTTTCGCGGTCTTGCGCATCAACGGCTATCTGCCAGTAACCAGATCTCAGGTCAATCGACAAAAAGTATCTGGCACCAAGCAGGCAGTCGAGGGCGTCGTCTATGCGCGGAAGCGGATAGACATCTTTTTTCGTGATCTTGTTTAAATGCCGATAATCCACGCAAAAACGCCACGTGCCGTCTTTCTTCTTGACTAAAACGACAAGGGATGGCCACGGAGTAGAAGACGGTTCAATGATGTCCTTGCTGAGCATTTTCTCGACCTCTTGTTGGATCACGAGGCGTTCAGAAGGAGATACGCGATATGGCCGTCTGCGCACCGGTGCTGCATCTCCAGTGATGATGTGGTGCGTCACAGCGTGTGTCGTACTCAGTGGACGGCTGCTTAAATCGAAGATGTCTTTATAGGACGTCAAGACAGAACGAAGAGCGTCGGCGTCCATTTGCGAAAGATCGGGTGCGATCATCGCTGTGACTTCATTCGCTGGGAGTGATGACTGCACAGTGGGACCCAAACAAGGCGTCACGGGCTCTAACGGGGTAGTAGCGGTATCTGATTCCAAAGGGCAGAGTGATGAAAGTGCCATTCTTTTCGGTAAAACTTGAGGGAAGGAACCGAAGTTGAGGAACGGGAGACAGGTCTTGTTGTCAACAATAGTGACTATAGTATGCGGCATAGTAACGTTGCGTGACAAAAGCACATCCAGAAGAGCTGAAACGACGTAGTCGCCGTTTGCAACAGGGGAGGACGGGGATAAGGAGATGTAGCTGTCAGCGTTTGGGGGCAAACGAACGTGTTCGGTGTTGCAACAGCGCAGCTGGGGTGCGTCGGAAGAAGGAGGGAGAGGAAATTGTAGGCGGAGAAGTCCAGTGGAACAGTATATAAGAGCGGAATGCTCAGAGAGAAAATCAAGGCCCAGAATGAGGTCATGAGGACAGTGTTCGAGTACGGTAAACAGAACGGCTGTTTCTTGGTCAGCGATGCGTATGCGAGCTGTGCACATTCCGACGAGCGGAGGCGTGCTGCCGTCGGCGACTCGAACTACACGGGACGTTGGCGGCGTAAGGACTTTGTGGAGACGGCGGCGAAGGCTCGAACGCATGACGGAAATCTGGGAACCGGTGTCGATAAGAGCTTGTACTACAACTCCATCGACAAGGACTTCAAGTAAATTGTGTATAGTCGGCAAAGTCAGTAGAGGATTTACGGGGCGGGTCGTTGATGCAGCGTCACCTTCTTGAGCTGCATGACTTAGTTTTCCGGAGGGGGTCGAGAGTAGTCGGCCATGGGGAGGAACGGCGAGGCTGCGGTGATCGGGACTGGCGGCGTTGCGGCGACGGCGATCGGTTCATTCGGTGTTGGGACTGGTAGAGTTGGGCGGGTTGAAGTCGGTGCGGGAAGAGAAGCAGTTTTGCCGGTCATTGGAGTAGCCAAAGGATGGTCGAGTACTGTAGTTGGCGTAGCCGTTGCGGAAGGTCGGGGGCCTGCGGTTGCGACAGTACCGGGCAATGTGGCCGACTCCAGAGCAACTGAAACAAATCGGTTTGTCGTCGGGTGTACGCCACTCAGTAGGGTTCCGGCGGGGGTAGCCGGAGGAGGATGGTCGATGTGGGCACCGGGAGACTTAAACTGTCGTTGGAAAGTAGAGCCAATCACGCACACAGGGTGAAGGCCCAGGTTGGCTATTTCGTCGCGGACAATGGCTTGGATGGCGGAAACGGTGTGGAGCTCGTTCCGATCCGGCCCGTATGGCACCGCAGTAGTAGGGGCCATAGCCTCCAGTTCTCGGCGCACAATTTTTGTTATATCTGCCGACGGCGGAACGGGATCTTGAAGGTGTGAAATACGGGCTGGTGGACGTCCATCTTCACATGAAGATGTAGCTGCTGTGTGCGGAAGCCTTGTGAAGTTGTGGGCGATACGGCGTCCTTTGGCCTCTTCGAATCGGCGACATTCCGTAATGATGGACTCCACTGTGGCACAGTCTTTGCACATAAGAAGGTTGAATGCATCATCCGCCATGCCCTTCAGTATGTGGCCTACTTTATCGGTATCCGTCATGGTCTGTCAGCCTTCGAGCAAAGGGCCAAGACGTCCTGGATATAGGCGACGTAATATTCGGTCGACGTCTGGGCGCGATGCGAGCTCCTTTCGGGCAGCAAGCTGACGGCCAAGAGGCTTTCCAAATACCGCTCGCAGCTTCGTTTTGAACACCTCCCAACTGGTCATTTCGGTCTCGTGCGTCTCAAACCACTTGCGCGCGGGACTTTCCTCTTTCAGGAAGAAGATCGCATTCGCCTGCATGATGGTAGGGTCCCACCTGTTGTGAGCGCTGACACGCTCATAGAGGCTGAGCCAGTCGTGGACATCAACGTCGTCTGTTCCGGTAAAGAGGCCAGGCTCCCGGGGATGACCACGATGACGAGGGGTGTCGTTGACGCGGTCGCTCCATCGGTCGGCATGGTGACACGAGGAACCGAGCGTCCACTACGAAGCTCCGTGGTGGGTGGAGCTGGTGGAGCACGCCCGGGCGAGGGTACGGGATGAGTGGTTTACTCGAACTCCGCAACCTCCACCAAGGATGTTACGTGGCAAAGACGCGGAAGGGGAAGCTATTTATAAGTCCGAATAAGCTGGGAAGCACTGGATTAGGCAGCAGCGTGAGTCCGGGGCGAAGCGTTGTCGTTTTCGTCGTCTTCTATCAGCGGCGCAGCGCCCACCACATGTTTGGCGCGAACAGGGGTTGCCCCGTCACAATATAACAAACGAATAAGATAAACAAATTGTGGAAACGTCTTACGGAGAGCTGAGCAGCTGTTGTGAAATTAGCAAAACTGAGTTCGCGTACAATTTTTTTGTAATATATTCCCGGACGCTCAACAATATCTTGTGACGCATTATACTGTATTTCCATACACAACAAATAATGAAACGCCGTCGCAGAGACTTCTACAATTATGAGAATCTACCACAAACTATACCAGTTTGTGGTAAAGGTGCTGGGTAGTTTTGCGGAGAAGCTTGAAGAGAATTGACCACAAAACCTTGCGATGTGGCCTACGATTCCGCTATGGTAGCACACAGGTGGTTAAGGCATCCAGTTTTGTTGGAGGCTGTTAAGCACATCGGGTCAGTATGGCGTCGATCTGGCCCGTGATAACTGTAGTCACGTGGACGCGAGTGCGCGCCGCTAGTGAAGGGTCATTTCCAGTCGGTGTTTCAGCTGGCATGAACGACGGTCCATAGCTGTTAATGCTCGTGGAGTTCACGGAGGGGTAGGATTGAGAAGGAACCCAGGATCTTCATTACATGGCATCATGATGCGGCTTGCATACGCACGCCATACCACTGCCATGCCCCGAGTCACCATCTAGCCGCAGCTCATCTCGAAAGATCTGCCGTATGGTCGACCGGAACTTCATGGCCTGGGTTTCACTTACGCTGGACACAGTAGTGACATTTGCTTAGCGGCCAATCTTCGGTTCGATGCGGCGAGTTTTGAATGCTACGTATGTTGGGCAATGTCGAGTGACGTCGGCGAGTGTTCCAGCTTTCATTAGTAATCATGAATGTATAGTCATTTTAGGCGATACCCTTGTATAGGTGGCCAAACTTGCCGTCTTCAGACATTGCGGAATTCACAGTCCCGTACAATTTCAGTACTTCCTCGATATACGTCGTACATGACTTTCCAGCCAATTGTACCCGCAGAAGCACAGTGTGCTCTGCTCGCCCCTTTCCGACGTGGAATCCCCAAAGTAGTTTTTACGTACTCGACACGTTGGCCCCAGGTGGTTAGTGTGCTCTTGTTGCTTTTTAACCATGTCAAAGCGGTGCTTGACAAAAAAAACACAATGTTCATCCGCTGCGCGGCAGTATCCCAGTGATTGAACTTGCTCACCCTGTCGTAGCGTAAGCGCCATTCATTGATGTCGTCTCCGATGCTTCCAGAGAACATACGGGCTCCCTGTACGGCTGCCACTTAACTATCGCAATATTTTGGTTGCTTTCGGTTGTCTCAGCTTGTTTTGATACCAGCGGAGATTGAAGACCGGCAATTTGGCGGTGGTGCCGAGGTTCCGTCTTTCCTCACGGCAACCCGTTACCTCCACGACCAACTGTTTTGTTTTTCCTGCTTCACTGTCGTCCGTCGGCATTCTGTTCTCCGCGTGATTTTTAGTGACTGTGGTCGCCTATTGGGTTCTGACGTTTTCGAAGACTTGATGGGCATTTGTTCGCCGCACTTTCGTCATTAGCACCCTATCATCCTGAAACAAATGACTTGACGAGCGCACGAACAGGACACTTAACAATATGATCTCAACGGACGTTGACTCTCGCCAGAATGACTGCATGAGACTTTACCCTTCATCTCATGCGCGTACAAAACGCCGCAGCATAAGAACACAGGCTACAGCTCCTTCGTTTTGCATTATGCGCGTACACCTCTTAGCTTCCTGGACACGATTGCGGCATTCTCTAGATCACAACCATTCTTTTTCCCGTGCATGGTGTCTTGCCGAAGATGCGTGTCGTGTTGCTCGCCTACGAGCCCCTGCTTCCGAGTACCTCTCAAAACGGCTGTGCGACAGTCGACACCATGCGGTCTCACATTCCAAAGGCGGCTTGGTTTTGTTGGGGACACCTGTATGAAAACGAGGCGTGTACAGCAAGACTCACTCCTATTACACCGGACCATACGTGGTCGTCGATCAATTCAGTGACGCACTTACGTTATCTCTCGTTTGACGACATCTTGGAGCGGGTCTACGAAACCTGAACTCCTCTACATCGCCCGTCTGAAGGCATACTACACATGCCCTTGATTGTGACTCGCCAGATTGGCTTCGTCTGCAACCGGGGGAAATGTCAAGCATCAAGCTCTACTGCCATGGTCGGAAAATAATGTAACACAGTTGCATAAAGTCGTATAGTTAGGAAAATCAATCATCTCGAAGGAGTATACGTCAAGTTGTGCTGGATAGCCGGGTGACAAAATAAAAGTTTCTGCTCACTCGTACTGCCGTAACGTCCATTGGCCCACCTCCTTCATCTTGTCGTTCTCGTCTCTTTCTATAAATAAAAGGCACTGCACCATAACAATATTCTAGTGATCCGTTTATTGGAGAGTAATACATTCAATGACACCCCGAGCTAGCAATTACCCAAACAAATGCTACGTTTCAACCCATGAAAGCGTTCGAACACAGCTTGAGGCGCAGATAGTGTGCTTCCAGTTTTTCAGTTAACATGGTCAAGGAGTAATGGGTCACTGTCCGTACGATGAAACAAAGGAAGGAGGTTTTTTTGTTGACGGAAAAGTTTGCACAACGCATATGGTTTGTGCTGCACAATTCTTATATTATACGTTAGTAGTAAATGTTATCATGTCTCTGCAGTAGGATGCGGTACATTCATTGCCAGCCACTTATGGGGAAGTAATCCCTAACTCATGGAAATTAGCTTTTCGTCTATATTTACATTTCACTAGCATCGAATTGGCGACGTTCTTGGTATACGATTTGAGGGTATTTTTACTGGTAACTGTTTAGCGGTTATTATAAAAAATATAACAATCAAGCGTTGAAATTTTCGATGGTCCTATTTATGAACTCCCGTTTCTCTACACATACAGCACATAATATGTTTACCTGCACCTTTCTTACCAGGAATACACAATCCATTGACAACATATCAACGTTGCACTTCTGCTATCGGCTGCAATTTCAGATGTAGTTAAGAGTTTAAAAATTCTGAAGTTGTTAAACAGCGGTATGTTTAGGACGATAATTGTCCAAAACTGACGACTGGGCGAGTTGGTACATAGTCTTGCTTGTTAACAGCGCAAATAAAACAGGACACAAAAGGAAGAAGGAACGGACACAGCGCTGACTTACAACTGAAATTTTATTGCGGCTGCCAGCGGTTTTGTAGGAACACTGGCAATAACAACAAAAAGGAAAAATGTCTCAGTGATAGATTAAGGGAGCACCACTATAACGTTTCCAAAGCGTTCAGTGGTCATCTCGCCAAACATTGCCGCGATTGTGTTTCCAAATGTCAGCCGGCGCTGGATCAGAGCATAGTGATAGGGAAGCATGACAACCAAATCGTGCGGGAAATTTTAGAAGCCAAAGAAATCTTAAAGTTAGGACAACAATGCGTAAGCACTCCATCTATCTCCCTCTCAGATAAGGAGTGTCAGTACTTGGCGCAGCGCTCCCCTCCCGGTAAATGAAGATTACTTAGGCCTGTCCCACGGTTCGATTGCGACCATGATTTTTGTTATGTCATTTGTACTTATCTCGTTTCGTCATGACCACTGTGAGTTTTATGCCTTCCCAAAATTCTTATCGTGACACGCCAAGGAATACGTGATGTATCTATTCCTTTCATGTTATCATGTATAAAAACTTTTCTTTTCCTTCTCCTTTTCTAATTTTTCCTTTTTGTTGTTATTGCCAGTGTTCCTACAAAACCGCTGGCAGCCGCAATAAAATTTCAGTTGTAAGTCAGCGCTGTGTCCGTTCCTTCTTCCTTTTGTGTCCTGTTTTATTTGCGCTGTTAACAAGCAAGACGATAATTGTCATTTGTTGGTATTCGGCAAATTTTTAACTACGTGGAATAAAGTTCTGTATGCTTCAATACCCTGTTACAACTTCTGCGCTTAGAAGGCACGTCGCATGCGCTGGGCACGCCTGTTTCTTCATGAGCTTTTCTTTTTTCTACTGGCCTCGCTTCTTACAATCAAACAATCAAGCTCAGCCAGCATAATGACGCTAGTTTGTGCAAACGAAAAGTGACAACAGCAAAGCAAGGAACTAAAACTATACCCTGGAAACCGCAGCATCGTTTTGATGATGGCCGCATGGCGTCAGGGATGGTATCTATAAAGTTGCGACCAACTGCGGACTTCTTCAGTGGGCATAGCGCAAGCACTGGGCATGGTTTCTTCACCATGCGCCTTTTCTGTTTGCGCCAGGGTGGTCAAATGGATTTAGGCAGAAGCGGCCACATATATTGTGTTATTTTGCCGTGCCCAAACCCATATCTCTCAATTGTTAAGTTGTTTTTGCGCATTGAAAATTTTTGTGTGAAGGAAAATAGAAACCAATCCCGTGTGAAAAGTAAAAAATACAGTAATACCTCGTCAACTCGAAGTCGCAAAAACCAGAGAAAATTTCCAGATAAACGGATTTTCGAGATAAGCAAAGTTGCGCTAATCACCGGGAAAAATAAGCGCTCTTCAAAAAAATCACTACTACTTAACGGCTCTTCAGCGGCAGTTTCTAATCTTTCTTCTCGTGCAGGTTTAAAAGAGAAAAAAATAACATGCAAGAGACTTTAACCGGCTGGGTTTTGCCGCACTGCCATTTTATTTAGCAGAGAAAAACTGCCTAATGCTCGCCTGCTTTGCGGTCGTACTTGGGCCTAGGAAGGCGTCCCCCAGCTGCTTGAGGCGTCGCATCAGTCGATCTTCCCCGCCGCTCCACTCGACCTTATTTCGAAGCAAGCGCAGCAAATTTATCGTATCAGCGAAAATCATATGCACAGCACAAAGCGAACGAGACAAACTACGTCAAGCGTGGGCAGAGGGCCTCCTTGCTCAGCGCATGTGTCACATGACGTGCCACAGGGTTGCTTGACAAAGTTGATATGTCGCTGGGTGAGACTTCGCGCACTTCGCGTTCGAGGAAAGCATCGACGTATGGCAGGCGCGGCTAAATAAGAAAAAAAATAGACGGACTTCAGGGGTGGCAGCATCACGCCAATCTTGTGAAATGGTCCGGCGGCGGAATTTTCGTTCCACTCCCAGTCAAGATTTCGAGTTATCCGCAATCCCACCCAAAAATACTTCGAGATAAAGGGAAAAATATACATGGGACGTATAGGAAAATGTTCGGTGCCCCGGAAAATTTCGACTTAGCCGATTTTTCGAGATATGCCAGTTCGAGTTAACGAGGTATTACTGTATCTGTAAATCGTCTGTTTCAATACGATGAGTGGTTACCGGTGTTTGACCGAGTGTGGTACTCTGAGAATAGAATATCGATCCGTGCCTTTTTAGGATGGTCCAGCAAACAATTGGCTTGTTTTGGAGAACGTTCGGATGTGGTAGTGGCGGATAAAGCAGGGCGTGGTGGGTCAGACGTCGAATTCGAAAAGGAAGAAATACAGCAGATGGGAACAATAAAGACAGCTTCAGATTGAGCATTAAAGCAATAGTAGTGCCTTGCCGTAAGAGGATTGCCTCACGGCTAGTTTTCATAGCAACGAGCGGGGAAGACCTTTGAGTAAAGGGCACAAGACAGGTGGCTGTTACAATATTTTGTGAGAGAAGGCTAGAGCAGGGCCCGATGAGCACGTCACCATCAGTACACTTTCCATCATGAACAAAAATTGTCTCATATCCAGGGCTCACAAGGTACTCCGCACTAGCCACCAAGCACTCCTCTTGGACCTAAAAACTTTCCATACAGTCTGTAGCGGTGATTTCAATGCCCGGGTACTGGCAGGAGAAGACAGCACTGGCGGATGAAAGAAAGTCCCACCCTAAAATGAGTTCGCGAGAGCAACTGGACAAGAGCGCGCACTGGACATGCTGCCAAATTCCCTCAATAAATACATTACTGTACATTATCCGGATGGTTCGAACACAACTTGGTTAGCACCGCACAAAGAAGGTCCAGTATAAGGGGTTATCACTTTCCTGAGCCGGGAAAAGAAATTTCCACTAATTATTGATATACTGGTTCCAGTGTCTATGAGGACATCAACATTAAATCCTTCAAATTGTACGTGCAATGTATTCGACGGTTGCGCTGGAGGAGTTTTTGGCTTTTCGATGAATGCAGTTTTCCCTCCAAAAACTGCAGGATCTAGTTTTCTGGATGGTGGCCCAAAGCGTTGGATGCGGGGCGAAGAGGTGCTACAGAGCGACGATATGGAGAGGGCGATCGTCGCCGTGCAGAATGGTCACGCTGAGGCGTGTCCACAGGGGCTGGAGGTGGAGAGGAGTGGCGAGGGGGTGAAACAGGCGCGTTGTACCGAGTGCCATGAGAAAAGCTGACGTCGAATTCAAATGGTGAATACCCTCGTCGCTCATACTGCTGTTGTCGCGTGCAGAAACGGGCAATGTGTCCCCTAATCCCGGAGTAGTAACAGAAAGGACGATCGCTCGAGAAATCCTGGCGGCGGGGTCGCATGTTGCCGTAATGGTAGTCCCAGGATGGAGGCTCCTCCATCCTGGGACTCATGCTCATGAGCCAGCGAAGCTTTTCGGGGCAAGGGTGGCTTTGAGACGATCGCCGAATACGACAGAACGGGAGTGGTAGGAAGAGGAGACAAGGCTGGCCCGAGACTCGTCATGGATGCCAACTCCTCCTTGACAAGGTCGTGCAGCTGAGGTTTATCCTTCCGCAAGGGATCACTTGGAAGTGTAGGCTGGTCATGTAGCTGCAGCTCTTCGCGATGGATTTTGCGGATTAGAGCCCATAATTCCAAATCCCATTCAGCTGAGTAGCTCGAGCGTCCTGTGGCAAGCGAATTTACTGCAGTTCATTTAGGCGTTGACACGTTTCCCGCACATTGATGGCGCTTTTAGGATGCTGAACCGCTAATGCATTGAATGCAAATGCAGAGATGCCTTTGAGAAGGTGGCGCACCCTGTCGACCTCTGGCATGCTTTCTTAAACGCGGCGACACAGGGCAACGACATGATATATGAGGTATACGCCTCTTCGGGGCGTTGAATACGACCAGACCGCTTCCTTTTTGCCGCGTCCGAACGATTGGTTGGAAAGCCTAAGGCCTTAGGCTGCTTCTGGGCAAAGCTGTCCGAGTCAATATTGTCGGCTTCATTGTAGAAATACCATGTTTCTGCCGCTTCTTTTAGGAGAAAAAGATACGTTCTGGAGCTTGCCCGTATCGTCCCAGCGGTTGAAGGTACTGAACCAAACGTAGGTGTCGAGCCAGTCATCGACATCCTCATCGTGGAACCCAGAAAAAAAGGGTGGGTCATGCTCCCAGGTACTCACAGCAAACGCCGGAGGCACAGCAGCGGCGCCAGTGGGGTAGCTCCCGGCTTCACGCTGCATGTCTTCACGCACCTCACCTCATGAGAGGGTCTTGAGGGACAGGTGCAGGAGGACGTTTATTAGAAAGCGTTGCAACCGTCGCGGACCCAGGACCAGCCACTGATGACGATCAGCTCCCAAGAGGAGGATTGGTAGAAGGGTGATGAGAATGATTATCAGACGAAGACGATGAAGGAGAGGATGTGGCCCACAATGTACGACCCGGTCACTGTAAATAGGAGGCGATGCTCAGAACGTGCGCAACATATATATATATATATATATATATATATATATATATATATATATATATATATATATATATATATATATATATATATATATATATATATATATATATATATTTTGCACATGTCAAACTAATCTTTTACTAAAAAGCCTAATCTTTTTGCACATGTCAAACTCGTGCATGGGCATATCTTTTTTCGACCCCTCTTTCACCCCCGTTGATACGGGGGAGGAAAATTACCTTGTTAATATTTTTTTTTATTATTTATTTTTTTCTCGGTGTTTGGTTCTTCCCTCTCTTTTTTTCCCATGTTCGTACCGCGTGACTGTGTGTTCTTATTATCCTTTTTATAATTTATTTTCCCGCTCTCTCTTCAGTCTTTTGCTACCCAGCAACCATGATCCATTTGTACAAACTCTCCCTCCTCTTACCTTGCCCTCGCCCTTGCTACATTTTCTGTATATATATAGCTCTGAAACGAACTTATTTTGTACTCTGAAGAACGGGAGTCCTCTCCCTGAAACGTCAGTAAACGTTTATTTTTATTTTTAATGTCCTTCTCGTGTGTCTCTGTCTCTACTAACCTTATTTTTTCCCGCTCTTTGTGAGTTTCTGATTCCAGACTATATATATATATATATAAATATATATATATTTAAATATATATATATTTACATACATATATCGCTGGGCAGGGTTTTCAGTTTCTCAGTCCTCCACAAAGGCTGGCCTAACTAGCCCCATGCGCTAGCGGTCGGGGGTTCTGCAAACTAGTGCGCACATCTGTGGTAAATCCCTAAAATCCCCACACATACATCATTGAGGAAAAGTTTGCAGGCTTTGTATCGACGCCGTGCTTTTACGTGTCGCAGACTGCTGCTTAAGTAGTGTGCCAGAAGCATGAATCCAAACAACCGAGCCTTAAAATATGTAGTGTTCGTAAGAAAACTGCTGAGGTCACTGCCTGAAAATGGACTGTTGATGTCTTCAAAACGCCTTTCCAAATAGCTCTCCTGCTATATTAAGCAAGGGCGACTTGCCCAAGATTGGCACCATGATCCGGAAAGCCTATAAGCGTGCTCTGAGGCTTCCTATTTGTACCTGCTCCGAGGGGCTACTGAAATTTGCCCTACATAACACGGCCGCCGAAATAGCCGAGGCCCACCTCACCAGCCAGCGTCTTCGACTCAGCACGACACCCTGAGGCAGGAGTCTCCTTACCCGACTGGGAATGGCACAACCGGAAGACAGATTCCAGCAATTACGCGACGTACCTCTAAAAATAAAAATAAACATTGACTGTCCCCTATTCGTCGTAAGATGGACCTTACTCACCACGGAGGGAGAAGAGAATCAAGAGCGTGCACTCTCGACAAACGACACAAGGACCGAGACGGCACGTTTACACCGACGCCGCCGACTACGTTAGAAGGAGAGCCATGACCGCCGTAGTTACTTCAACGGCGAACCACCTCACTAGCATCACCTTGCCCTTTACAACCACTACCCAGGCAGAGGAGGCGGCCATTGGTCTCGCCATCTCCCAGGCAAATACGGATACCGTTATTACGGACTCGCAACAGGCTTGCCGAAACTTCTTTCATGGTAGAATTTCCAAGATGGCTCTGGACATCCAGCTGCAAAAGGCACCCGAAAGAAAAGTTAAGATGTTTGGACCCCAGCCAACTCTAGCCTCCAAAATATCACGACCTACCATGACATCGCCCGAGATCTATACGGCCAGGCGGCACGAGGGTGTAGGTTAGAGACTGTGTGTCCTTTGCTTGCATATCAAAACATAACAGGGTAATATAAGTGCCCGAGAATGATCTATCCCCCGCTCATGAATCTGTAAATAACGGGCAGGAGCACTGCCTCCGGATCCTCCAAACAAATACCTTTCCTCATCCGACAAATCATCACTTGCTTCATCCAACGCAGTACTTCCCTCTGTGCAAATTGTGTGCTGCCACGGGCACCCGGTACCATATGGTAGGGTAGTGTTCCGCAAATCCCCAAATTCAATGAATAGCGCACCCTTCTCGTGAGCAGTGCAAAAAGGAGCTGTCCAGCACCCGCCTGAATTTCCAGCTTAGGCTAGCGGAAAGGGCCCTGGCTGCCGGGGTCTCCAATGGAGCCTTGGACTGATATCCCCACACCACATTACGATGCTGTCAATAAAGTTTACCCTTCTCCACCTGCTGTTAAGTGGGGTTTTTCCTCCACTTCTTCCTCTTCTTCCAGCTGCTCCAATACTACCCCACAAAGTTCTGCTGCTCGTAAAATCCACTCATGAAGTTTCTCTCTAATGATTTTATAACTGTGCTTCAGGGAAACATTCATTCGACGGTTGACTACTTTTTACAAGTGCGGTCGGTGTAAAGCCAATGCGCCACACAATAAAAGATCCGTGGGAATGTCTCCGGAAATCGCTTAAAAAGGTATTACTGCCTAGACAAATATACATATCATGGAGGTCCTTTTAAATGTTCCCTAATTTTAGCCCTTTAATAATTTGCAACACTTGAATGCTAAGGAAACATGTTGCTTTTACTTATCGGTAATCAAACAAAGAAATTACAATAAAAAATCTCAGGGTATATTAGCCAAATTTTAAAAAACGCAAATAAAAGAAGAAGAGGAAAAATATGATGCCATTTATAAAACGCGCTTAAAAATCCAGCATCTAAAACTCTGAGGCAATGAGCCACGTCCAACAAGGCGTTTTCGAATGCTGCTAAGTTGCGCTGCGAGGAAAAGAAACGAAGCGCTTCGACCGATAGCACTTAAACACTGACTCTGCGACTAATTTGGAAATGTCGATCACTTCGATCGCTCACGAGTCACCGCATAATTGTAGAAAAATATGGATTAATGAATTACGGTTGTTCGTCTACGCGTGTAGCAGCGCTTCGAAGCAGCTTCAGCGGCCTGAGGTGTCCCTATTCGCACGTCACGTGGGAACTATTTTAGTTTTTAGTTCGCACGCCGCGTGCGAACAATTTTTATTTTTCGTTCACACGCCGCGTGCCGAAAAGTTTTATTTCTTGTTCGCCCGCAACTGAAAGGGGAGGACGAATGCGCGTCTATATCGCCTGTGTTGAAGGCCTCGTGTTTTAACTGCTACATGGAGAAAAGCAAGAATTTATTGTAGTCCGCTGGACCACAACCTGTGAGTATCGTTTAATTGCTATCGGCACCTTTGTGACTAAATGGCAACACCACTTGTGATACATTCAAGCACCGCTCAAAGTCAGTAATTTCTGTGTTTTAGTTCGGCGGGTGAATTTTGTGACTACGGTGAACGGTACCGGTTCTCAACAAATATGTTCGTTGTCCCGCGAAGGTTTTAGGTCTGCGTACTATTCGCATCAACGAGAGGGAAAGTGCGTTGGTATTACGTGCCTAGAGAGATTCCCTTTCTTCGCGCACCTGTTGCCGTAAGTAAGGACGTCCTAAAGGTGTGCCAACTTGATGCGGTCGGCACACGAGCTGCCCACGCCACTTATGACCAGGCGTCTTAATTCTTCGCTAGTTATGTGAAAGTGAGACTGTAAAAATAAAAATAAAAATCCACTTTCGAGCGTTCAGGTGAACTGATCTCTGCCGGCCGTCATCCTTTTTACACTTCAAAGGTGCCTTCAGGCGCCAAGAAGCAACCAGGTGGTCGTGTTGCCAAGTCGGTGTTTTAACTAATCCTAAATGTGACATTCATCCAAAAGATGAGCGATAATGGGAGTAGTGGTTTCGCTGAAAACTTTTTTTCTTCGTGTATGCTGCAGCACTATTCGTGTATGTTGGTGGGTATTGCAGAAGTAAACTTTATGCTACAACACCATGTATCTACCTCATTAGAGGGCAGTATTATAACTAGATCATTGCGTATAAAAGCAGACTTTTGGGTCTCCCTGTAGTATCGCACCCTAGACGAGGGCCCTTGCCCTCTCCTCTCAAAACTATACCGGCGGGATGGGGATGATCTTCAATTACGTGTATGCTTCTAATCACTGACGGTCTATATACACACCCCTTTAAATGTTTGCTATATCTAAAGGTATGTCAGATATACCCAAAAACGTTCTTAGCGATATGCCACACGTATCGGCAAAATTTTTTAGAGGTACGTCGGGACGCTTGGTTTCCCTTGGACATGTTCATTCGTCAATCACTAAGGACGTGCAACCTTAGTGGGCTTATCCAAGAGCTTTAGGCCTCCCGAGACACCAATCCGGTCATAGTGGTTCTACCACCACCAGGTGGTCTCGTACAGTTCTGTGCAGACGGAATGGCAGCTGTCAGTAAAGTTCGGTCCAGAGGAAACGGAAATGCCCGGTGGGAGCATGGGGAGGATGAGGGTAGTTTTGAACCCCGCCACCTCCCCCCCCCCCCCCAGTATGTTTTAGGCAGTATGCAAGCAAGCCTTAGTGATGTTTTTAGCAAATGTTCTTTTCCGATAACCGTAACCACAGCCGGACGACGCACGTATCAGCGCTGTGCGTCTTCCACCCTTCCTTTTTGTTCCTTTGTTCCTTGTGCTGTTTTTCACCATGAATCTTAATCTGCTCCAACTTGCCATCTTACTCCAGAGGGGCGGTTTGGGGGTTTGAATCGCTCCCGAAATGTTTTGCAGGCCGCACGATTTCCTCAGTGATCACGGAAGAAAGGGTTTGAGGTGGGATATTTCAGCAGAGGCAGCATTCTACTAATATTTACTGTTGCTTTCAGCAAAGCTACCCCCTGCCCACAATTCATAATCCTCCCCCCGCAAAAACTTTCTGCCTACGGCCCTGCCCATAACCCCCTCCGAAGAATATTTCTATGGCCCTGATGGGAGCAGTCGTTATTTGTTCCCAACCGGCCAAACCCCTTCAGCTAACTGACAAGCCAGAATCACTGTTAATTTTTATTCACTATGACAGATTACCCTAGAACCTTGCCGTAACAAAAAAGGTTCGTTGCAGTAAATTACATTGTTGAGCCCATATGCGCTGGTAACAGTAGAGCTAGAACTCAGTTCTTACAAATCGAAAACCTGGCTCGCGCAAAAATCCTTGAGACAGTAACGCATTATTCTAGGCTTCGACCCTACTATAACGAGGTAATCCTTAACTGTCTCCTCGTGGCATTTCAATCTAAATGGGCTGGATGGAATATGAGAGCGTGAAATAACAACAAGACAAACATCGTTTAACCAAACAGGACTGCATTATATTTATTTGAAGGATGTAATATTCGTAAGGTGGCTTTTCATTACAATGAACAGGACGAAGGTTTCCGCAGCTATCACGGAAGAAAGGGTTTGAGGTGGGATATTTCAGCAGAGGTGGCATTCTACCCTCAGGCCACTCATGGCATACCCTCAGAGATTCAGGCGTCGGGAGTTTCTCCATCGTTACAGCCGGTATCGTGGTGCTCTCATATATTCCGTTTTGTGTTAAAATATTTCAAACGCACTGAAGTGAAGCGCCACCAACCAAAGTTCGTATTTAGTTATTTAGCTGATAATTCGTAAATCAGTGTTCATTTTAACGAGGTTCAACTGTACAGATGATCGTGCTAACCCTAGCACTGTCCATACCGAACTCGAAGCTTCTACCGCACCTCCGCTTTACAACATGCAGAAAGACCAGCCTTTCTTGATATTCGCTCAAACTGCCTGAATGTATTTTGTAACTGACTAGCCAGAGTCTCTGTTAATTATTAATCAGCATTATAACTAATGATTGGACTAACTCTAGCTTAACCTGCGTGGAACTCCAAGCCGCTACTGTACACCGCTTAACAATACACAGGAAGAGCAGTCTGCCTTATTTTTACCCAGCCGGCCAAACTGCTTTCACTCACTGACTAGCCTGAGTCACTGTTAATAATTACTATTAATACAGATGATCGGGCTTAACTCTCGCGACGGCTAAGTCAGCCTTGGCTTCAGTGAGCAATAGCGGAAAAAATCGAGACCGACTGCTCTCACCACTTGAATTGTGAAATGGGCATTAAGTATAGCTATTTTTAAACGCTAACGATGAGCACAAAAAAAGAAAACATTTGGAAATTCAAACCCATCAGAGTTCAACATAGTTGGCTGGCATACCTTCAAAAAAAGTTTGCGTATATAAGTGACATGTCCTTAAAACATTTTGCAAGAAATTTGTGGGTGTGTCTGATGTACCTTTAGAATTCTTTAATTTTCCGCCCCCAAACAACACAAAGATCAACTTGCCAGATCTTTTCCACCAACTGACCTGTTTATTTCTTCTATTAAAGTACTCTCATCATTGCTTTGCACGCATGCGCTCATATTTTTTTACCATTGTCAGGTCTTCATTTTTTCGTTTGCATATTCATTTTGTTGTGTAAGACATAAATTCTTTCTGCTGCTGTTCTATGCCATTGGTTGGATTTTCTTCATATGCAGGCTGCTCTTCTGGACGTTTTTTTTCAGCGCAGTCACAAAGGCAATCTTTCTGGCTGGGTTTATAAAAAACAGAAATAAATCGGTATCCTCAATTCGTCCATTCTAAAAAAGCTTCTGAGCCTTTTAAAAATATCTTTGAGGTGAGATATTTCAGCAGAGGCAGCATTCTACCATCAGAGCATTTGGTACTCTTAACCTTGCATGCTCAAAAAGTGTGGTCTGCAATAGAAGCAACTGGAGGGAATGCACAGATGCTCAAAAGCACGTTTAAGTTTCTCATTGCAGCATGGTGACTATCACATTGGCTGGGACTATCTTCACTTCAGGCAGCTATATATTTTCTGGGGCAAAAATTAAACACACAGACGTAGTCTTTTTGTAACTGTTTATTGATACGGTCGAGGAAAGTGATGTGGGAGAAGAAACAATAGGCAGCGGGTGCCCATCAGGGGTAAAGATTAAACACACAGACGTAGTCTTTTTGTAAATGTTTATTGATACGGTCGAGGAAAGTGATGTGGGAGAAGAAACAATGGGCAGCGGGTGCCCATCTTAGTCAGTTTTAGTGTATGCTGCAGTCACCAAGAGTTCAGGGCCTTCTGGTATTTGAGCTCGTAATAAGATTTTTTTGAATTGGTGCATTTGTGATGAGCGGCTATCCTCCTGTGACTGTGACCTAACTAGCATCAGGTTCTCTAAAGCGATGGGCATCATTTTGAAGTGATCCGGTATTGGTGCTCCAATGCATGTGTTCTTTGGTTTGGAAGTTCTGCAGAGGAGCGGGATATTGTACAAATCACAATGGGTTTGCCAGTGTGCCCCTCAACGACAGGCAAAACAATGCACACTCAGTGTCCTGCTCCTCCACAGGTATCCCTAACCAAGAAACACGTGCACATTGATGCCGTATCACTTCAAAATGACAGCTATTGTTTTAGAGAATTCGGCCCATGATATCTGGTGTTCCGTTGCTGTGAAATATAAATGTGAAAGCATTTCTTGACTTGGTAGGCGGAAATTCAGCATAGTAACTGATAAAAGGTTGACAAAATGATGACGACCTGGTCGAAGACACAATGTACCCATGATCTTTCACAGATCTTCATTAACTATATTTCATGTAGGATCACACCATCAGGCTAAATTGTTATAACCCATATTAGGGAAAACAACCATTCTATTTACTAGGCGCTTTATTTTACCATACAACATGTAGTGAAGTTGATGGTGCCACGACTGTTCATTATTATATCCAATATTGTTATAAGTGGATTGGATGCATAAAGAATGTTCGTGTGGGTTGTTTGCCTATGCGACAGGACATTTTGCCACAAAGCCCGCTTCTTTCTGCTCCACAACTCATTTTTATCTTTGAAATAATATTTTGGCTGCTACAATATCCTTTTTTTCTCTTCAAAACAGAACACTGCTGCTCCCAAACCGTCAAAAATGGCTTGGGGCAATCACATCACTACCAAAGGGTACCGGTTGCTTTGAGGCCTCTGGCCAGCTTGGAAGGTACACAAGAGCTTGCCACAGTGTGGGTAAACCTCTGACCCTATAAGCAATTTGGCGCATCCCTGCCTGCCAAGCCAGTTGATGGGGCATCTGCAGGCAACGCCGGTAGGCTATCTATTCAGCACCAAGACTTCTGCCCTCAGCTGCAGTAGCCTCAGGTCCGGCATCATAGCCCCTCAGCAGTGGTGCACCTCTACATTAGTCCCATGGCACTGCAAATTAGATACTGGACGAGCTCTACCCCCTTCATGAGATACACCATGGCAAGGTGCTTGGAGAACTGGTCCGAGTAGGTGTCGTGGTGCTCTGTGAAGTGCAGGGCTGGCTACCTGGGTTGTCTAAAGTGCAGTGGCTAATAAAGTTCTCATTACACGCAAAGTCTTAGTTTCAAAAGCTCACAGCGCACTGCCGATGACTTCTCTGAGGTGCCTTCATGTAACTAACATGGGCTGGGCCTTATGCGACTCACCCACAAGCAAACGGCCCACAGTGAGGCAGCACATGACCTAACCCTCATGGTTTCAGGTGTGCGCCCCAATGATGCCGTACCAAAACAGCATCATTTACCAAAATATTGTCACAACCCAAGCAGCACTTAAGACAGTTCAGTCCTGCAGTGCGCACGTGGTGAGTGCAAGTAACTATAGAACAGGATAGGAACATTTTAAAGATGGTTAAGGAAACACTGAAGCTCATCTATCTAAATAAATTAAGTAGCACCAGCCACTTAGGTTATTGAGAGTTTGAAGGGTGGATTCTAGTCAACTAGCTTGCACCTGGGTAACCTAATAAATTTTACACATTGTTGTGAATAGGCATAAGATCTCATATTTTTTTGAATAACCAGCTTTTCCAAAATCTTGAGCATTGAAGCATTACAATGAACGTCATCACAGCTATCAGACGTACCAAAAAACTGTGAAAATGTGGACAATTTTATTTTGCGCTAGAAGTAGACCCAGACATACTTTTTGGCAAAAGAAGAATGGCAGATAGTGATTGGATGGCTCGCCCTGTATGCTTAACAGTACAAGCTCGAAATACATTTGAGAGAAAATGCTGATTGTGGCCTGCCCCCCTGTGTGGTTTCACCAATGTCGAATCCCACACATTTATTGATCCCCTTCAGACATCGCTCTGTGTCAGTCAAAGTCAAATATTTCAATGGTTATTGATTTGGCTGGAAAATTTTCAAGGTACGAACATTATGAAAAGGTATGTTCCCGATTAACAACAACGAAAAAATTTTGCGATATTTTATGTATGAATTTTGTAACATACACTGGCAAGGTACCAAACAGTTTGTTAACAACATTAATGGATATTTGCCCAACAGTATGCCACAGATATAGGTAATTCCACAAAAATGGTTTTTGGCTGGTAGGTCTTCTCTCCAAAGTATGCCAAAAGTAGCTGGTCTTTAAACATTTCTGCTGCCTTTATTCACTGCAGGAGAGTAAAAAGTTCTGATGTACACTTTTTGATCAAGATTGCCCGACCTTGAAAATTGTTAGCCTTCTTTCAGTTGTCTCGATAGTTCGTTTTACAAGCTGTGCGCAGCACTGTAGAGGCAACATTGTTGTCAAGAATCCACCCACCCAGTAAGCCTAATTCACTGCGAAGGGTGCTTTGAAAGGATATTTCTCTCTCACCTCTATGCGGGTGTAACCAAAAAGCCCTGGCGCTTATTGTCACATTTCTTCACAGGGAGTTACATGCCTTGAGTGGGCCAACTGTTGACAACAATATTGTATCCACAGTGCAACATGCAGCTTCTGAAATGGACTATAGAAGCAGTTATGTAGAATACCTTTAACCGAAGTCATCAAAAGAAACTCTTTTGTTGTTTTCATGACTTTTCCAGCCGGAGCTGTACTCGTCATTGCAACTTGGAATGGTAAAGTTAATCGACCCACACTTGTTAAGGTCAATGCTGTGCTTGTCGGTACGAAAGCTATGATATGGTCAGTAATAGGTTCTAGGACCAGGAAAAACCTGTTTGGCAAATATGCATTAAAATGGTGTCACGTGAGGAATGATGGTTACATTGTCTCAAGAAAAGAAGCCGCTTTTTCGCAATAATTCGGGCAGCAACGTCTGCTTAACACAAACGTTTTCTCCGACAGTGAGTTGGACCTTCTCTGTAACTGCACAACGGCTTCAGACATTGACAAGAGCGACAATGATTATGACGATGCACTGGGTAATGCTTGTGAGTGACTACGCATAAGGAAAGGAAACCTACTGCTCTCTTGTTGTTTGGTGTCCAACAGGCATTCAGGCAGATGTGGCCTTCATAGCAGCTTTTTCATCACATTTTGCACTTATTGTAAGCCTGAAACCCATCTGTTCACATCGTAATGCAAAAAAATATCAGAGAAAAGTTTTAGAATCGGACGTTTTTCTGGGAACAATGTGAGGTTAAAACACAATGTGCAATCTTGGGAAGGGGGAATGGAAAAGTAATTGGGCTATATACCCAGAAGCATAATAGGCTAGAAAGGTGAATCCTTCTGAGATTTCAGAAGGACAACGTAATGCTCTTAGGTGATGCGGTTGTCCCTGGGTGAAAAGTTAGTGGCAGTGCCGTACAGCTGGCCAACGTCGTCAAGGAAAATTCATCATGAATTTAAAGATTGGGCAAGCTTCAAATCTTGACTGATTTGATCGGCACATGTTAGTTGGTTCGACGGCTAATGGCAGGTGTGATGTGTAGGTTAACGCAATGACATCTGGCTGCTTGAACCCTATGCCACTGCCCTTCCAGGGTGTCGCTTAGAAGAGACATGGAAGGCTGTGCGACTGGCAGCATCAGTTGCAACACTGGCGTCTAGCGTCGTAATTGCACTTAATTTGTTGCAGCACTTCCTGCTTCACCCTCTTATCACAAATGTGCACGTATCACAAGCAAAAATTATGCGTTGTAGTGCAGAAAAAGCATCAAAATTGTGCACCAGGCACTTGCATTACATGCAAATTAGGTAAGAAGACTAGAGAAACCAGACTGAATTGTGGGCCTGTAATTAGCTGCAAAGAGATGTCCCCTCTCAATTTCAAACATTTCAACAAAAACGAAAAAAGAAAATGCACGTCGCGAACATGTTTGCTCCGTGCTGCTTAAGACAATATACCATCTATCGTACCTGTCGTTAATACTGGTTACACTAAAGAGTGGTGCAGGAGAGGTCCCCCTTTCTTGCTAGTTTACAAGTTCCCCATCCCTCTGAAGATATCCACAAATCAAATGGTCCTGTGCCTAAAGTGCATAAATTCATTAGCTGCAGTTAATTCTATTATATTGAACGCAAGGAGACCACAGTGGTTCATCCTTGAAAAAATCAACCTGCCAACTACCTCTATTACTAAAAATGTTTCCTATCAACCCAGTACATATGTTGATTTAGCAAGCTGACACCAAACCCACAAAATTTGAAAATATTGAGGCGCTCTTGATGTTCCGAAGCAAATTCCGGCACGCACTTCGTCTCAAGACATATGGCAAACTGTGGTGAGCTAACAAAAATAGAAAAGAAACTACAGAAGGAATAAACCAGCGCAAGCTGTCACCGCATTCTGATCAACAAGCACTGGAATCATCGTCATTGTGGATTGCACTGAAGATACCGGGAAAAAGCAAGAGGAAGACAAGGAGGAAGAATTGGTAGGCTCGGAGGATGAATTGCCTGGCGGACTCGATGTTCGATGCGAGTCCGCGGGTTCCGGATGGTTGTCGTTAGGACGGCGGGGACCCAGGTGTTCTGTGACCGTTGGTAAAGAACGTCCAGACACTTCGTCGCCACTGGCAACACCGTGTCGTGGCCCTGCCTCCAGTGCGCCTATTCTTCTTCTAACGATGCCACAGCAACTTAGCTCCCTGGCCCTCGCGTCTTCAGCAGCTGCACCTTCAACCGGCTGTCACTTCTGAAGACGTCTGCGTCACTCGCTCCTTCAAGCTCCGCAACGACATCTACGTGCATCGATCACTTGAGGCTCTCTGTAGTCACGAGAACCTTGCATCATACATTTGTGTGGGTACTATGCCTTTCTTAACGCTTGCTTAATGCCATCGAACTGCAGGTGGTAGCTTTTGTTAAGTGTACGTCTCTTGGTTAGCGTCCGCCCGTGTCCCAACTTGCCGTCCCACATAAATGTTCATTTTTCAGGTTCGTCAAACCGGTGTCACGATTTCTTGCTCCTGTCTTCTGCTTTAGCGTCATGAGATCTCCCTAAGCTCAACATCATCACATAAAGAACACCCACAGAATGTAAAATCAATACGTACGGTTGTTTTTCCTCACCACAGTATTAGAACATTATATGTTCAGGCAGACAATTTTGAGGCAGTCAGCGTGGAATACAGTAATATAATCTGCCGTTTACAACAGTGCATCAGCCTTCCAAACTTATCCTAGCAATTTTTTTAAGATTCTTATGAATTCTTCTCGTAACTGCAGCCTATTAATTGTACTCTTCGGAAAACAACGCGAAATATTCATCTAATACACAACCAGAGAGGGCTCTTTGTAGCCCTTGGTACGTGTGTTTGAATTAAAGTAGCAAGAAGGGTTCCAGACGAAGAATAAACAATTTGAAACATTTTTGTTATTTTGTGGTATAAACGGTAAACAAACAGCGCAGCATTCTTCGATTGCAGCTGCTGGAAAATGGGTCATTTATCTCAGACGATATTCCAGGCTGTTTTCGTTTTCTCCACACCACATTTTCGGGAAACATTCGTCTCTACAGCACCAGCCAAGTAGGGCTGGGTCTTCCATCTGCGGCAAAAAAAAGCACGTGAGAGATGTTAATCCGCGCGTATAGTTGCTAAACCTCGCATATAGTACAAACAGCAACAAAAGAAAGGCCCTTCATGGTACTTTTAAACAATTAGTTGTTTCCTTCAAGATAAAATCAAAGTAAATACCAGCTGTTGTTTGTAAGTTTGAACAAAACAGCTGTTATTTGCCTTTTAACCATTTATTCAAAAAACGCAATGCGTACATCGGCGAGCCGAATACTCTGGTAATGTAGAGATAGCATCTGCGAATATTTAAATTACCACCTTGAATAAAACAGTGATTTAAAATCACTCCCAAACAACGCTCTTTCATCGTTCCTAAGTGAAGCATGCATACCCCAGCTTGCCGCAATATCTCTGATAGAGTTGTAATAAGCAAACCTTAGTTTCTGCTTTCCCACTGTTTCCAGTCTAGAGGCCACACAACTTTCTGTGGCACCTGGTAAAAACTACAAAGCCTTGAACTCTAAATATCTTAATAGTTGGCACCTTTGTGTAAATGTTCCAATGCAGTGTGGCCAAAAAATAGGCTGGACATACGCAATGCAGATTGAGAGCTTGGAGTTATCATACAAAATTGATTTGCGCAATGCTATTGAAGAAACGGAACGATAGTACTCGAGGGGTTGCCGACAAAAATAACAAGTTCAGCTAAGAAGAACGCGGGTTTCATTTGTACAGAGTAATCGTCTGGCTTATGACTGTACAGAGCATGCAACTACCTCTAAGTAAGGAGCCTCACAAAAACCTCACAAAAGCCTCACCCTGGCCGACAACTGCTATATGTAGCACATACGTTCACCTCACAATAGTGCTGCTGACCACATGTCCGCGCAACCTTTGGGGAGAGAAATTTCCCCCGGGGGCGGTACCACCGTTTGAGTAGTGTCGTTTGTTTGCATAAATGCTTATGTTCAATGCTGATGTCATTCGAACAGAGTAGAGAGAGGAGTTTTCGTGTATTTTAACAAGACCTGGTGCTTTTAACCTTTTGCGCAACTTTTCAAGTATTCTTCGTTTTATAATGTTTTAGAAGAACGCGATATCAATCGGAGAAAGCACACTATTACTATGCAGGTATTAGCGCGAGGTTATTATTGCATCTGTTGGATTAGGAGCCTAGGCATTAAATGAGTCAGAAAAATTGGGAGTACCGGCGACTGAAACGAACTCTGGCCTTGGTGACCACAAAGCGAAAAAGAAAAGCCATTGTTTGTGGCAGAACAGCACTTTTTTTCAATATAGTGTAAGTGATTTAAAAAGGTAAGCTCAGGGAAAGTAGCCGAACATCCGAAGTGTTCTTTTAATGTGTCAGAAAAGATGAGCATGTAATCTCTATTCTGGGCCGATTTGTGTTTTTAGGCCTGCGAGCAAGGTGTCTTCCAGCTACACCTTAAGAACCAAATGTTTATTTCGCAACCTTTTTTACGAAACAAAAAAAAACTAATTTTGGTCATGAAGTTGAAATAACGGCGTTTACCGGTATCTTGTTTTATTGACTTTCGAATAAAAGTTACAAGCAGGAGTAGTTTGCCGTCCGCAAGCTTGAATCCGAGATAACCGGGTGGAGGCTTTTGTGGCCGCTTGGTTCAACTTTCTACTTTCAGTGAATAAAACCGTATTGTAGCAATTTATCTTGTAGCAATTTACCTTTTCGATTGGACGCAGTAAGCACAGGACCGGGATAATTGCGGAAAAATGGGAGACGCCTTCGCCGTGCAGTGGGCTTAGGTATGTTGGTGATGATGATCCTGACCTGTTCGCTGAATTAAGGAACCTCATAATGATTTTTTTGATGGTGAATGCCGTCTTCCGCCATGCTGTTGTCGTTCTCTTGCATTGCGCTGCACATGCCTTAAAGGGAAGGCACATTTACAGAATGGCCCCGTCGTTCCGTTGAAAAATATTCATTGTTTTTAGAGGGTGTTTTGAAAATTCCACGAGCACAAAGAGAGTCTTAGACCCTTCAAGCATGTCGGCCAGTTTTATTTGCTTTTGCAACTACTGTTTGTGACTACCTCCAATTTAGATTTTGATTATGCTATTCTTCTCAGTGGTTTGCAGCAAAAAATGGTTCATATATCCCTACATCCTTTGTATGAAGGCTTCAACGAATCCTTTCGCAAGTACCTGCCAGAGCAAGGTCGTTTGCCTCAACACAAGTGCGCATATGAACTTCCGCTGGCGAAGCTTGCTTGAAGATCCGGAGAATACGCAAATAATTATTTCTTCTCTTGTGAAATTATTCTCGGATGGCTTTGAAACTGAGGCAATAAAGTCTTCTGGGGTGCTCACGTCATGAAGGCCCTCAGTACTACCTCTCGAGGGCAACTTCGTCGAGAGATTCACGACTCACCATGCATTCACTGATGTTCATGAGGACGCTATATTCATTCATATTTTTAAGGTGACATTCTTGCAGCATCACGAATGAATGACGAAAGACAAAACATATAAAACATCCAATGTGAACATTTCGACGCAAACTTTTGGAGTTGTTTTTTAAGGTGACTTGGCGAATTGGAACAGCCGCCGCCCATGGCGTTTTACATTTTCTAAACAATTTCGAAAGCCTTGAATCTAAAGTAATAAGCACGCATATCCAACAAATCGTTCATCGTATTCCCGTCGCTGTTAAAAGGACTCTGCTGCAGCAATCTCGGCGTTTTATAATCAGTAGCTTTTGTTTGTTTGCCTTACGGTGGTGCACTATAGCTGCTCTCATCACGTCAGTTCTGCATTGATGTTACGAGAGTTTCTGCCGGAGCTCTCGACGGTGTCCACAAATATAATAAAAATTCTTGCTGCCCAATTTCTGCCTTTGGCGCCCACCACGGTGGCTCAGTGGCTAAAGCGTTGTGTGTCTGAGCACGAGGACGTGCGCTGGATTCCCATCCATGGCAGCCGGTTTTCTGAAAGAGACGACAATAGAAAAAGCCCGTGTGTGCGAGATTCCGGCGCATGTTAAGCATGCAAAGGTGCTCAAAATTATTCCGGAGCCCACCACTACAGCGTGCCTCAACGCCTGTGTTATGTCAGCGCGTTAAACCCTACAAAAAATCAAATCAACTCTTCCTTTGTGCTCTCCCAAGTGCACACAACACTCGTTCGTAAAGGGTGTCAGTACAGAACCCACATATGAGCGATAATTATGCGGTTGGGGACGGTGGGGCTGAGCAAGGGAAACGAAGATTGTGTTCCCTGCTGCAATGTAATTGGCCACTTCGCTGGCCGTCAGCCGAGTTGAGGAGTACGTACAGAGTAGACGCGTAGTTCATAGCCGTGTAAGTGCACCACGGGTGGAAAACCGGGGGGCGTGAATTTTCGGTAGCTTCTTTACGAAGACACGGAGGTTCCGGCATGGGCCTTGAAACTACAAAATAGACAAGTTTGAGAGGGGGGTACTAGGCGGTACTACTCGCTCCCAAACTATTGCAGCCGCCATTGATTTATAGAGCTCTTTTACGCAAGTAGCACTGGCCGTAATTGTTTTGTTAAACCTGAATAATGCAGCGTTGACACAGGCTGGGATTATACGCATGTATTAGTGATTGTGCTCCGGCAGAGACCGGTCAATCACTATTTCTTCTTATTAAAGTCTTTCCAGGTTCATTGTGGGTTGCGACGAGGCAGAGAAAGAGTTACTACATGGCGAATTCAAACAGGTAGCCAAGTTTACTTGGTTCAAGCATGACGTCATACCAATAGCGAAAACGGTTCATTTAGGTTTCTTGGAAGAATTCACATACATTCTTTTGGCTGTCGGGTAAGTTACTGCAGCAAACCCAACGTTTCGAGCTGGTGGTCCGACACCTTTGCACCAGACCTAACAACTCGTTCCGACATTCATTGCCATCACATCTATTTCCAAATACGCAAACAACACACCACTTGCGGCGATTTCACAGGAACTAGCACGTGGACAGTTACATGCAACAAAAATTTACGGAAAATGTCCCGAATGGAGTCTCACCACACCACAGTCCAGTCGCGGATGTCTCTGGGGTCGGTGACTGGGCGAGACTGGTGATGAAGTGGGGCTCCTCGGGCCTACGCCGCGGAGGACACACACGTCAGGTTGCGTCGATGCTAAGCCTCGGCCGCCAAGCGCTATTGGATTCTCTCCCTCAGTTCTACGTCACGAGGCATGCGGGCACCACGGCTGTAGGAGCGCTCCTCAGGAACAGAAACGAGGTATTCCGGGGCCCCTCACTGGCCCGGAGGTCAAAGAGCACAGCGTGAATCACTGCAACAATCGCGTAGCTTCGTTTCGACAGTCCCCTTCTTAGCGTGCCTCCGTCTTCTTCCTCCTGCTCTTCCTCGGCTTCCGCCAGCCTGAAGCAGCCGTCTGACCAGCCCAGGGGTTGACCACACACATTTGACTTCAACTTACCACTATTAACCCCTTTTAAGAAGTTATTATAACTACAATTGGTTATTTGAGAAAGATGAACACATCACGGGGCTGGTGTATAACTAGACAATTACACCACTACCTGTGTACCAGGAAGAAAGAACATCCTCACTGAATTACTCGTACGACTAAGACTATTTGGAGCACAGAAAAACCGCGGTCAAGTCCCCTCGGTAAGCCAGGTTTATAAAGGCAGTTTGTATACCAGCTTCCACATGGTCGTTCACCAGCTTATTTTTGAATTTCATGTTGATTATTCGCATGGACCACTTCAGCTTGGTATAGAGCATAACCGATTCCGGAACTATTTTGTCTTGGGTCCAGCCGGTTCCATGACACCTGCGTGATCTCCACACGGTTGTTTTCCTGTTGAGCTTGTTTACTAACAGGTGCTACAAGATGCGACGAAACGCCGCTCGTCTGCGTAGGCGCCAGGCCAGTAAAACTGTTCCAGAACTGGATTAATCATTCGCCGTGCACCCACATTACCGGCGGCGAAACATTCGGGGAGGATTCGAATGTGGGATTCTCTGAGCGGCTTAGGCACAAGAATCATCTTAGACATTTGACCCACCACTTCATGGTACTGGCGGTACAGCATGATGTCTTTTTGTAGGAAGTTGCTGTAGTGGCCCTGCGGTAAAAACATCGTTTGCCGACTTTCCGGCAGCAACAATTCAATGAAGGATCGCGCTTCTGATCTTGAGCTAGCTCATCCTTTGAAAGAGAAGAACCCATAACTTGTAGCTTCTTGAAAGAAGGGTGTTCTTGTTCTGCATTTTATAATGGAAGAAATCAGCACTGGAATGTCTGCGGCGTTGCCTCATTTAGATGCCCAATCTGTTTCTCGTCGCAGGTGTTCTCTTCCAGCATCGATGTCGGTTCCGCGCGGCTGCTACTCCAGAAAACTTACAGAGCACGTGACTGCACGTGGGGTTTTAAATGGAAATGACATCAACTTCTTCTGCAACGTAGGCATGTCAAAATGAATTTTCGCCTCTGGATTGCTCAGCGTCGCGGAGCCATTAAGAAAGAAGACATCCTTTGTTCTCCCAGGAAGCTTCTTTTTGGGAAAAAGGCTCCGCCGAACAGTGCCGGTGTTTCTTGCTGTGTACCTCGGAATGCACATAGGTTCCCCGAATACACGTCCTTCAACAACGGGTAGTCCGTCCGCAAGGAATGCAGGTGCCTTGTAGACACATCAGCTAATAAAGCCTGAGGTTTCATCTGCGTTCTTAGCAGGAGCAGTGTTTGCACAGTTCGGATAACAATGAGAAAGCTTTGGGAAGGCACAAAAGACAAAATGTACTTGGTCGCTTGGTTTGTTTGTGCTTCCTTCAGTGCCACCATGTGACTTCTCCGCAATTCTTGCACTTCTGCGAGCTTCTGGGAGAGAAGTGACGGTAAGGGGCAGTGTGGCCTATGCGATGGCCAAGTAGCATTTAGGCAGTATCTTTTGGGTGTTACTTCCGTCTCTGGGTGTCTCTTTTTTACTGTTGTTGCCAAGGTTCATGGTGTTTTGGGCCTCCAGGAAGCGGTCTGCTAGTCAGCCATAGAACTCAGCGTATTGCACTCTCGCTCCTACAGGAATACAATGAGCTTTGCATGACAACACCGAATAAACTGCTCAGAGACGACACGGCCCCTTAGTCCAACGAAAGTTTTGCCACGTCTGCAATTTTGATTCAGTGGTCAAAGGGCAAAGTGTCCTGAGAATCTAGCAGCCAGCTGTCATCCGGTCACGCCATCCATGGCCCGCGCTTTCCTGAATTTCTCATGGTAGCACTGGGCAGGTAAGCGAAAGCACTGCAACAGAGCCTTCTTGGCCGTTCGGTTAACCAGCGCTTTTCTGGCGGTTACACGACCTATCACGGCCAAAGTTTCCCAAGAAAGGCACATCCCGATAGATGAGGCACACTTCTAGGGTGCCCATTCTTGTACGGTAGCTAACCGCTCAAACCGCTGTAGATATGCATGCAAGTTCTATCGGCCCTGCTACAAAATCAGGAGAAGCTTCTGGAAATTGACCGTCTCCCCAAGAAGCAGCATGCTGTTCGGTACGACGCTGTTCTCGTAGCTGCCGTTTCCCTGGGACCCTGGATTTAACGGTGTATCCCGTAGTCAGACCTCAAGCAATAGAAGCTCCTAGCGCGTGTCATTCACGGCCTTCTGCTTTCGTCCTCCTCGCAACTTGCTTCCTATTGAGGGACTCATCCTACGCGTGGATCGGCGAGTTCTTTCTTGACCCACTCACCGGGCTCATGCTTAGAAAATCCATACCGGACGCCTAGCGCTATAAGGTTTTTGAGGTCCACAGGGAGGCATTTCTGTACGGTATGCAAGTCGTGTTGGTAAATGTGCTGAATGGATTCTGGAAGGTCGCCACTTTTGTAATAATCAGAGTCCAGCTAGCACCTCGCACTAGACCTAACTACTCGTTCCGATATCTATCGCCATCACATCTTTTTTCAAAATACGCAAACAACCAGCGAAACAACACATTTGCGACTATTTCACAGGTCCTTGCACGTGGACAGTTACAGACAATACACGTTTACGGAGAGTGTCCTGACAGGAGTCTCACTACACCACAGTCCAGGCGCGGATATCTCTGGGCTCGGTCAATGGGCGAGACTGGTGACGAGGTAGGGCTCCTCCGGCGTACGTCGCGAAGCGCACAGGACTTCCCGTTGCGTCGATGCTAAGCCTCGGCCGCCCAGCGCTTTTCGATTCCCTCCCTCAGGTCTACGTAGCGAGGCATGCGGGCACCACAGCTGTAGCAGCGCTCCTCAGGAGCTGGAAGGAGAGGTACACCATGCCCGCTCGCTGGCCCGGAGATACAAGAACACAGCACGAACCACTACAACAATTGAGCAGCTTCGTTCCGACAGTCCCCTTCTGACCACACCTCCGTCTTCTACCTCCTGCTCTTTCACGTCTTCCGCCAGCCTGATGCAGCCGTCTGATCAGCCCGTAGGTTGACCACACACCCACAGTCACTTCGCCTCTCCACATCCGTATAAAAGTCCTTCCCTAGGGCTAATGACGGATGAGCTTTGATGACATCGTATTCACCTTGTGATTGTGGTATAAAGTACGAGTACCATCTTCTGTACTGGAGTTAATATCATACAGTTACTGCGTTGATTGGTTAACCCTGCGGAGCTGCTAAGGGGAGGTATTCAATTCTCAAGATTATTGAACACATCAGTTTGTAACGCAATCGGGCTGTGGAACGAATAGTGCGACTAATTGAATAATGACATAAACGGAAGTGGACAATACGGCTCAACAAATGTAAACTAAAAATACACCGAAAGGGCATCTTTTCTTTGTGCGTCATAGCAGTGAAAAAAGAATGACGCCTCGGTGGGGTTGGCCTTTTTCTGTTTACGTTGAAGATATATTCTATTCTGTGCCGCACTAAGAACTGTTTGCGTCCGTTAGGCAACGCATTGATGTAAACGGTGTGGTCAAGTCCCAGAATTGTTGTGGTATGTCGGTGGACTGTTTTATGCGTATGTTGGAGTTTTATCTGGGCGCAACAATTGTTTCTTTCGAAGGACGTACGTATATTCTGAAACAAGGTATTGTATCGGGTCATGCGTTGCGCAAGTCTTATGCGAATATTTTCCTGCTAGTGTTGACCGGGACTTGCTTTTTAGTTTGACAAGGATGTTGTTCGGCGTGGGTTTCGATATGTCGACGATTTTTTAGTGGTTTTAAGAAAACAGTATTCACCCTGCTACATTGTAAACGAAAACTTATTTTAGAGAATTTTAGCCGCCATAGGAAGGGTCTTGCATTCACACACGAGGTTCCCAGTGATGACCCCCTGCAGTTTTTTAATAATAATTTTAAGTTTTCATCCCACCATATCTGTTGGCTGTATCGCCCGCGTGCCAGTAAACAGCTCCTGCAATTTTATTCATCTCATTCAAATACTGTTCAAAGGGCTATAGTGTCCCTGGTTTTAGAATCAGCATGTAAGAAGTCCCGTGCACATGCGGTTCAAGAGAGCTTTGACTCTCAACTCAAGAAACTTCTGTCGGTCGGCTACCCGAGATATCTCTTGGTCGGTGTTGCCGAAGCCTTGCTGCGAAAATCCAAAGGCCACGTAGGTGCGAAGCAGCCAGAACAATCCAAGGCGAAGCCTGTTGTTCTGCCCCATATACTTAGAGTTACGCACAACCTGAAGAAAGTAGCAGAACGGTACCAAGTGGCGGTGGTGTTTTCTGCTCCACAACAACTTTGCCGCCGGTGTGCGCAAATTTCCGACAAACCCAAACCGAAGAAGTGCGAAAAGAAGCATGCCAAGCGGTTGGTGCCCTGGACGTCGGGGTAGTCTACGAGATACCGCTTTCATGCTGGGAGGCCTAGATTGGCCAGACGGGCAGATGTGTGAATGACGGGGCACGCGAGCATAGTTCTTCTCTTAACAACAATACGCGCGCGCATTTGCACACGCATTTCCAAGAGTGCAGACCTGTCAGTCCTTTGGAAAAATGCAGACCTTTCTTTGAGCAGATTAGAATTCTCGGCAGGAGTAATAATACGGTGGTGAGGGAGCTCTTGGAAGCGTTCCATATTAATCAGAAAGGAGACAAGTGCGTCAGCGTTATTTCTGTGTTTTTGTGTACCAGCGAGTTTGAATTTTTGAAAACGTCCCTTTGATCATGTTGTCGGGTTGATGCGTTCCATGTAATGTATCGAAGTGCTCGTGCGCATGCTCCTGATGAGTCATGTATAAATATAAGACGATGCCTCAATACATGTTAACTGCAAGTGGGCGCTTCTCCCGTCGTCCTTCTTTACTGTCGTTGTCCAAATCGCGCTCTATTTTTTGAATCAGAATGCACCAACTTGCCCAACAAGCTTGCTTAACGAAGTGGACAAGCCTGACGAGCTGTTAAATGGAAACAAAAATCGGGTATTTCAATAAAGTGTACCACTTGCCCCTTGGTGAAAACGTCTCGCACGTGCTGCGCCGAATCATCACGAAGAGGCGCGGATTCGGGGAGAATTCGGCGCTAGGTATCGTGCACGCCTTCTTTATATCCCGCATCACGTACGCAGTCCCACATGCTCTGCTCAACAAGCACGAAGAAGAAAGCGTCAATACAATAATACGAAGATCATACACCCGTGCACTCTGCTTGTCCCACAAACACATCCACTCTTCTTATCCTTCAACTCGGTATCCACAATACGTCGTCTGAACTAGTAGAAGGACACCTCTTACAACAATACGGATGGATTTCGCTCACCAACGTGGGCCGCCAGGTCCTCTCACGATTGGGAATAAGTACACCGGGCTACAATGGCCCACTTCTAGAGCCCCTCCCTGAACCTACACAAGAACTTGTTAAAGTAAAGCCCTTGCCCTGTAATATGCACACTCAGCACCACAGTGGACGGCGTAAGGCTCGCGCGGAGGCCATCTCACGACAGTACATTCAAGCTGCTGACGCAGTCTCCACAGATGCGGCAGCATACCCCTTCTATCAAGCGTTCGGCTTGACAGTAAGGCCCGCCCAAGGAGGAGAGGTTATCACTCCCTCTGTCAAAACCCTCTCACCAGCTGATGCTGAAGAGGCAGCCATCGCACTTGCCATCTCCTCTACCCAGGCTACTACTGTAGTGACGGACAGCCAACAGGCCTGCCGGCGCATCCAGGCCAGAACGGTGGACTCTGCGGCCCGCGAAATGCTACTCCGTCACCCACCGCAGCGACAAATGCAGATCATATGGACTCCTGCCCATCTGGGAGTTAAAGAGAACGAGAATGCGCACGACGTCGCGCGAGTAATGACACGCCGCACGAGGAGTGCAGACACCGCCTCAGAGAGATTTACTCCCCTCCTGACATTACAGAAATGACGCAAAACCTACGCCTGATCCGACTCCCCCTTCTTCCACCCCACCGACACCTATCTATGAAGCCGGCACACCACTACCGTGCCTTGAAAACAAACAGCTTTCCCCACTCAAAAGGGTCTGCCACTACTCCGAACAAGTTTCATCCCCTAGCTGCTCCTTTTGTGGAGCAGACTTCTCTCTTTTCCACATGTTTAGTGGATGCCCCTCCCACCCTCTTCCCAAGCCGGATGTTTACAACTCTCCTGAGCTCTGGCGGCGCGCCCTGTCCAGCTCATGCCTGTCCGACCAGCTTCAGCGGGTGGAGCAGGCTGTAGTGGCTGGCAATGCATATGGGGTCCTGGACTGAGGACTTCACCTCCTGAAGAGTCCACCCAACTTTTTCGCAAGATAAAAATGTTTATTCTCCTCGACCTCAATAAAGTGCAGACCCATGCGGCGTCTCTAGCCCTGTGAAGGGTAACAACACAGCTAAGCCTTTCTAGATGGCACCTCAGAGGGTTTCACACCTTCATGAAATTTCGCCTCCCCCCGTAGTAACCCACACTTGGGGCTGAGGGAAAATAGAGGGTTATCGGCAATATGATTACATTACACAAAGCAGAAGTGAAAAGTCCCGGCACCATAGACAGTGAAAACATGCATCCAAAACGGGCTGCATGACCAGCAAATAAAGCAAGTGCAGAGGTTTGCGCTCCGATCTCCGCGCTATTTGCTGTCACATTACACCGCATGTATCTCTCCCGTATTGATTCTGCAAAGCACAGCGACTCATTTCCTACATTTTTAGTTCAGGGTACAAATACACAATTGTTTTTATGGTCTTCACATGTCGCAAATGCAAGGTTTTTTTCTCAGTGTGCTTTTTATTGTTCAACTAAAAATTGTTCTAGTCATATCCACCACCAGGGTAGATGATTTGCATGCATGTGGGAAATTTATATTTGAAAATGAATGTTTCAAACCGTTGAATATTTATTGATGCCCCAGCGCTGGTCATTTTTTCGTACAATGCTCATACAGAAGGAAAGGATTAGGAATTTTATAATCCGCCATTTGTTGGAATATACGGCATACAAGGCCGACAAGTGCTTGCGACCACGACGAATGGTAAGGTGGTGTAAAGTAGAAGGTTGTCCGAAACAAATGCAAATGCAATTTTCTTATACTTTGCAGGTCTGGCGATGTTTTGTGGTTTTTATACTGGCTTAACCCGACTAAAAAGTTGCTTAATTTTGAGTTAGGCACATGAGTTACTTCTTGTAAATATTGCGTATGAAGTGAGCCTCTGCAAAAGTTTGGTGACAAATAACTTATACATGCTTGCAGTTCAATCAAAATCTATGGTCACAGAAAAAGCCAATTATACAAGGTATGTGCAGGAATGATTGCGAATTGGCAATTATACACACCGTTGCGGCTGCCTAAAGTAACGATGCGAAATATGAATTTTTCATCTATAAAATGAGTGCGTTGAATTCAGTTTCGCAGTTACTGAGCGTTCGACGTGAGAATGGAGAGGGCTTTTAAGCGAATACATATTTGTTTAGGGAATACTTATTGATCCCTTCGCCCACGGATTTAGAGAACGCAAAAGTACATTTTTATGCACTGCTTCTGATAAATCATTCTTCTTTTCTGGGGTAAATTTATTTGCAATTTCCTGAAGCGCGAAAGTTCACAAAAGAACATGTCTGGCTGGACATAATTGCAGACTGACCTCCGGAAATACAGTGACTGTTGCAAGATTGTTTGCAATGTGAACAATTGGAGCAGAAAAAAGGTATTGTAGCTTTGTCGGACACATAAAATATTGCCAAGAATGCAGCAATCACGTTTCACAAAAAGAAACGAAGGGGAAACGTTTCGAAATATTTGTGTAATGATTATGCCAACGCGAAACAAGGTATTGAAGTTACCTGACAGGTTGTGTTAGCCATGTATGATCCATAGAACCAGTTTTCCCCGACCATGCAGTGATAGCGACAGTTAATCACAGCGTTCCGCTGAAAAAAATACAAGTGATATTTTTAGTAAAAACCGGTCACACGGCTTTAAAAAGGCATAAAAAACAACTACACACGTAATTATGATTTCATAAAGAATATTGGTATTGTTCTTATTTAGGATAACTGTGCTCGGTGTTGTGCTCTTTGTACTTACACTAACCTCGCGCAAAGTAACCTAGGTCGTATTTGAGCCGAATGCACGTTATGAACATAATTTACTTCATGATTGAGCAAATATTTCTTCTTCTGCTAGCCAAGGATTCTGTCGCGACTGTTGGTGTCAACCGATAACTCAGACCAACAAATAAAATAATCTACTTCCACCACCCGAAATCGAACACTGGAAGGAATAGAGATGTGGATCAAGACCCTTTGTCTTACCAATTCAGCTACGAGGGCAAGGTTAGGGACACAGACGGTGTACTTAGCGACCATAGCTTCCGGTTTTGCCCCCTGCCTTTTCACTGAATGCCACGTGATAGAGATAAGTGACCTCTCGCGCCACCGTGCGCTCCGTCCACGGCACGTGGAACGGCGGTATGCGCGTCTTGCGCATGCGCTAGGATTAGTAAAAATTAAAGGAAGTTCACACCAACGTATGGCATCTCAGTTCTCCCCCGTCTCTGCCGCCGATGTCGTCGCCTCCGTTGGCTGCGGCACAGATGGAGCAGAAGTGAGATCGTAAAACGACGGCTTCGAGCTTCTTTTCCTTTATAAAGAATGAATTTCCACTGATATACTTCCTCAATGAAACTAAACCAACCACCATTCATAAATCATGCATTCATTTACCTTACAAAGCAATGTCTTTTTGATGTAATTAAGGGCGTGGTAAGTAGCATTCATGTGTCTATGGGTTCATTATTTCTACCTCCACGCGTGTAAATTCAAGGAACTTCGCATGGGTAATCGTTGAGGGCGTGATTAAAAGCTGCGCCTTCCACCCACTATCACCGGTTGAATACGCATATTTTTCTAAATAAACAAAATGCGTTGCATTTTATTGTTGTGCCCAAATAAAACAAAGAGCTAGGAAACCTTTCACATAGGCGAGATGATGAAAATTGGTAAAACAGAGCCAATTATCCAGAATTCTTTCGATGTAACAAAAAAATAATAAGAAAAAGGAACGTGTTGTTTCACAAGATGTGCGCCTGCAGTCTCAAGCCAAAATATTCAAATAGAAACAGCAAATTGTAATAGGTATTATCTGTGGTAACCAGTTCGTAAAAGACAAGACCAGTTCGTAAAAGAGATAAAAGACAAACGCGATCTAGTGGTCGATATGTTACAAAGCTAAGCTTTTTGGCAGCATATTTTGGGGATAAAATTGTGGCAGCGGTATTTGTGGCAGTGGTATTTTAATTGAAAGATCCCGGGAAATCGCCAGGAACACCATTAAGGGGACCACTCCAGCAGTCTCCCACACCAGCTGATGGCCGCATAGATTGGAACAGCTGCTCCAAGAGCGCGGTGTCAGACCGGCTACCGCTACAGAAGCATGGACAGCAAAAAGTGTCGGCGTACACACTTCTCCTTTTGATAAGAACGGTTCAAAAGTACCCAGTAGCAATACCACGAGGATTAGTTAGTTTGTGTTGATGAAATGCTGCATGAATGAACAATAAATATATTTTGCAACGTTCACGTTTAATACCGCTCGTCAAAAACTAAGCTCATAAATGAACTTAGTGTTTGTGATACCACGAGGCACTATCGTTCGTACTTGCCGATGTACATAAGTGCAAGGCGGAAACTTTTATTCCGATAGCTGAAAATACCGTGATTACGTGAGGGACGCCCGGGCAATGGATGACGGCGGCAGTTCGATCCACGTGGAATTACCAGGAGTCGTACTGGACCGCGAAGCAAAAAGCATTGCGGGCCTTTAAACCGCCGTTCGCACAAGCCTGTATATAAACTGGCAACTAACAATGCCCATCCTGCGAGTTTCACCTGCCAGAATGTTTCATGAAAGAACAAGGTATGGCGTTTAGAGTAGATTGTCTGTGGTCTTTCGTCAAATTGACGATTTTAATTAGCGCAAGATCATCGCACTGAAATGGTAATGTTGTTTTCTTGCTCATAAAGGTGTCACAAAAAGATGGACCACGTGCTACATTACACGTGTTGCATTACGGAAACAAAATGAAGCCAAGCATCTTGTAATAAAGTTTTTCAAGAAATCAAATCAGTTAATTTCCGGCGGCCAAGAAATGAGAAACATACTCATTGCTTCACTGCACAAGCCATACTTACACCCAAATAAACCTTTTCCGGACACTTCCGCAGGTTTGGCGGGTAAACCTTTGCCATTACGGTAGGGTAGTCGCCATCTGCATCAAACGTTTTTTCAGTAAACAAAGACAAAGGACAGTGTTCGCTCTGTTGATTTGATCAGAGTTACATATCATAACCTACAAGCACCGCCCTTATAGTAAATTACCTTTTGTTCCCAGATGTTCCAAAAGGGTTTTAATAAGGGAAATATTTTTTGTACTATAGACGTGTTCTTATACAGGCCATTTATTGCCGCGAAATAATTGCAAGGTATGCAACTACGACACTCACTGGATTTACGATACACCCAAATTAGGAGGAGCCTTTCAAAATGTTTTATGTAAGTGCATTTTATTTTGTGATCGCCTTCCCATTCTGAAACAATTTGTTCGCCATGACAACTGAACTATAAACCTAGCAAGTACAACACACTAAACAAATCTTTTGCGTATTTTTGCTATTGTAGCTAAAAAATACAACACTCTCTGTATTATTGTCGCGCATGATTGTAAGGCCTAATCTTTTTGTGTTATTACCTTGGTAGTGAAATAACTGGTCTTTTGAATCGCGGGGCGCTTTTATTTTGCATTGAACCGAAATACGTGCTTTAGGCACGTAAGGCATATTTTTCCAAGACTGAAGATATTCAAAAAAACATAAAATATATTTCACTCAGAAAAATTGTTGCCACAGATTTCTTTTTGAATCATAATATCGCGGAACGGCCAAAAATGTAAAATTTTCGTATATTTCTCTTTATTCAAATTGACCTAGAAATACCATGCGAAATAAAAATATATACAGATTAGGTTCTCGAAATCACAACCTTTTGTAGGTACCTGTCAACGTCTCGGTATTGCTGAACATGCATTGGTTCTTTTTTGTGTTTTAATGAAAGAGGAGGTTGGGAATGAGATACACAGGGTGGCCAAACTATCATGCTCTTCAGAGCTTATGGCGTTACTAGATAAAAACACAGTGCGTAATGTTTCCAGTACGGTGGAGTAGCCGACAGTAACTTTTTTGTACTGAAATTTACTAAACACACTAATTAATTACCAAAGTCGAGAAGTTCTGTCCAAATGCTTAAAGCATCAATAAGGCACCTGTAGGTGTCGACAAGGGACATCTCACAGGGGCATTTTCAGCGACGTGTTAATAGTTTACTCATTTTTTCTGACTTATAAATAAACCCTGAGAAATGGAAAATGCAACGTGATAAAACACACACCGCCATTATTGATCCTGCATAGAGCTCCACTTTTAAAGTCAGGCCGGAAAGCCGCGCGTCAGGTATGTACGAGCCGCCATCGGGCTGCAGCACCAATGCAACGGCTGGGAGCAGTAGGCGCATGAATGTGACAGCGATTCCGAGGAAATGAGGCTGCGGGGATAGTGAGATGTTTATCAGCTGAATGGCCATAGCTGCTGTTGCCACCCTAACCTCCTCTGCTCACTTGAGCAGAACTGGCTGAAAACGGTGTCTTGGGTGCAGCACTGTAAGCGAGCTTTCCCGTCATGAAATCAAACCCGCGCATTGTGGAAATCAGACGCGAAAATATGGTGCTACATGATAAACAGGAGCTCTATCCCGCATCATTGAGCAGTGTCCTCCATCAGGCCTCCTTTGATGTAGCTCGAATAAAATAAATAAGTGATACGAACAAGTAATCGCCACCAAGTGTTGCTTTGTCTCCAACACATGCAGCGGGAAACGTGCTGTGGCGGTTGCTTTCAGTGTTGTAAGGTACCACGTTATTACGTGCGTGGAGGGCCGTCACGTAGTATTTATTACATTTCGCAGCATTTATTTACCTGTCAGAACATATGAGTGCGCAATTATTTCGTCACTAAGAAAACAAGTTAAAGCCCCATTGGGGTACCTAGAATGTCCCCTTTTACACTATCGATAGGGATAAAACAAATAGAGAAAATAGAGAAACAATTATCAACGATTACGCCACTGTAGATAAATATTGATTCACTGCGTTTTCTTCAAGCAGCACCTTGTCTCATTTATAAAATGTTGGTACATGATAGTTGGGACACCCTGCATGTTACACCTGCTATTAAAAGAGCCGTTGAGTAATAATGTGAAGCGCCACAAAACGACCGTCTCTCCCTGTGAATAACTATAATACCACCAAGGCGGGTATTAGCGCGGAGACTGGACGAAAACACGAAAAGGGAAAGACACCTTCCAGTCTTCGCGCTGTTACCCGCCATAGATTAGTACCAACTAGCCAAGCTTCGAACACATCTATAAAACACCTGTTGATATCTACATCAGAAACACTTGTCAAATGGTACGAACGCTTGCGGTAAGACGTATTTATATCAGAGTCGCTTTATTTCGATAAATACAGACCGTGGCCATATGCAACCCCCTTATTAAGGCTTCAGATTAGGATAGGTGAGTACAAATATTTAACACTAAGAAACAACAAAAAACCGAGTACAGAAGAAGTTACAAGGTCGAGCAATGGTGAACTGGAGAAGAAGTTATAAGAATACAACAATTACACACAAAAACGCAGGGCACGAGTACGGGCCCATTCAAGGATCAGTTACCACTTAAGATACACAATGGCACCTTACATGAATGACAAAACAATGAAACAGAAAGTTTCAAGGCTGTTATCTAGTACAGATCTGACTCAGTTGGCTAGATATGCTAACTCGTGTTCTAGAAGTGCAATCCATGGCGTGTCCACGCATTATTCACCCGGAATACTAATAACTGAGGCCTCCAATATTTACCGAGAGGAAGCGTCTCCATACCGTTACTAAGAAATGCGCAACACTCCTGTAGGTGTACGTGGAAGTGTTTCCTCTAGGATTCACGATTTCGCATGCTTTTTTTTATCTGGTATATTTGCAACAAACATTTTTCTTACCTGCCTTGTGGCATCTTATTACCTAGTATCATTACTTTTTAACGGGATCGTTTAGAAATTATTGATGTACTATTTGAAAGACATAGACAGAGCTGCTTACTTTTTTTATTTCAAAAGCATTTTAAAAGGAGTACAGCAAAAAAAACATGTTGTCCCAGTCAACGCTCGTGTTGTGTAGAAGCAAAACTGCAACCAAATATTTGAGTTCCCTATATTCCGCTAAAAAAACATTGTGTGTTATATGCTTGCTAACCTGGAGGTTTCGAACGCGAGCGACGTTAGGACCACCCCTTTTCGTTTTACCCTCTCCGTTTTGCCGGTATGGCAGGAAAAACAGAGTTACTGCTTAAGGTGTTTCTATTTTACATTTACGGGTTCAATCAAATTTTGAACACGGCAGCATCTCCTGCTACGTTAGGCGAATTTCTCCAAACGAAAATCCAGGACAACGCACTTGGCAGTAAAAAAACAAGAACTCACTAATGTCGTAGTGCGAAACACATTTGCCTTCAATGCAGAGTCCAGCTGCACTTGATGGCTTATTCCGTCCTTGGTCAATCTCCTAAAAGAATTATTATATAATTATTGCAAGTACCAGAAAAAAAATATGAATGGTCTCTTCATTGCAAGTTGGCGAATCTTTTGCCGTTCTATTGTGGTGAATGCGGATGCAACTAGGTGGGCCTAAAACAGGATCATAAAAATTTATGAACTAAACATTTTTTACAGAAGTAAAATGTTCGGTGAAAATAACACGCGACCAAATTTTTAATAAACTTCTGCAGTATATGTGATCGCATTACCAATATGCGAGTATAATATAAAAAGAAAAAAAATATTGCGAGAGCACATACTCACTCGCCACACTTCAAGGTAACGAAGCTGTACGTAACCTTCACGACCATCACGACAGTTTCAGCCCATGATTGTAGCCGATTTGCTTTTTCTTCACTACCGAGAACGATGATTTCTCCATTATTGTTGCTATAGGTGTGAGAGCACTTTATTTTATTTAAGTAATATTTCCTGGACACTTCTTTAGAGGAGCATACGCTATGACGTGTCTTTCGCCTTGCGAGCAAGTGTTGCCATGATTACGGGGAACGGTGGAGTCTTTTGCCTACTTTGGCCAATCACCCTACGTGGGTATGCATGTCTAGAGAAACGCCGGCGGGGACTCTGGGCGGTCGCCGCTAGGCACGCACACACGAACGCTCGGCATTTTCTTGGTTTTAACTTCCGTGCAGTTGCCGCAATTTGGCCAATCTCCCAAGGCGTGTATTCTTATCTTGACAAACGTGGATAGAGGACATGTGGCCCTCGCCGCGGAGCATGCACTCGCCTGCGGGCGCTTTTATGTTTTTTTGTATTTTGAACTGCGGTGGGTAAAGTTCCATTCTGCTACGCATAAGTACTGACACACATGTACCAAAACAAAACATGTACTGACTATTCACGCACGAACTATTCATGCGCTTTTGCCGCCAGGATGACGTCTTATAAAGAACGCAAAAGTTCTACGCTGGAGGGCAAAGCTTGGGTAAATAGCGGCTAACGGTTTCAAGGCACGTCGAAGCAAACAAATTTCTGTGAAGAATCACGTTTAGTAGAGCTCTATATATACTTAGAAAAATGTTCTGGATGCTGTGTTTCTGAATAAAAAGAATGTACCTGCCGTTGTTATTACGATAAAGGAGGTTTGAAAAGTGCAACTTCCTAACTCTGTTGCAAACACACAATCTGCGATGATTGGAGCATCGACACATTCTGCAAAGTCGTGGTTTTCAAGAGCGAGAACCCTTCATATGTGATAGTGATTAGTGTTTTTGACGTAACCAAAAATGCCTTTACACAAAATATCACTTTACACAATCAAGAAGTCAAAATATATGACCGTCTCGTCTGGTTGGTCACTTGGAAAGAAAAGTGTGATGAAAATATAGCTCTAATTCGTAAAAACATATGGAAAAAACATTGACACATGTAAAAGCAAACGGTTCGAATGATCACAGCAACTTCTGTGATGGCGCAAATACGAGCAATTCTCACCACAAGATAAAGTGAATTAAAAGAATTTCAAGGAAAGTATTCAGACAATTCCTGAAAGATATTTGCACTAAGGTAGCAAGAAATTCCGTGTAATCTATTGAATGGCAAAGGTGATTTTGAAAGGTTATTCGCTGATTACCCATGTGCAAATCGGGTATTCAAGTCAAGCTTCCAGCTTCTGTCCAATCATCCCTTTTACCTGCACTTCAGCAGTTCGAAGAGACGAACTCGTTCGCCTTTTTAGTGTACGTGTTGTTGTTTCCCACTTTGTGCTTCTCCACAAATTATACTTCAAACTTCATTGGAAAACACCGCATTCTAGCCAGAGAGCCAAGGGCACAGATGGTCAATGTTTTTTTTTACTGAAAAAAGCTTTAAGCTTTAATATTTAATATCTTTTCCTTCAATCTCTTCTTGTTCTCCTTCTCCATCCCTCTTCCTCGTCCTCCCCATGCTCCTGTTCTCTGATGTCGTTTGCAGTACACCCAAACACACTTTAGAGAAGCAAGCCTTCGCTGACCACGATGCTGACCATTGGTGAAGTGAAAAAAAAATATTCGGGAGGTCGTAGTCGAAATTGGGTTCCTCGCGGTATGATGCCGATGACTATACAATTGCCCCAGTCTAGCTGATTAGATCTGCGATGGGTGCATGGACGTGCAAAATTAGGCAGAATAACTGCGACGATAGATGAACGCAAGCGGAAGCCCTAAAGTGGCCGTATCACTAAAACTCCTGACGGTGCAATCGCTGTGCATTAAACCGTGTCCATAAGAAACACGACTTCAGAAAAAGAGCGCACAGTTCTAAGTCATACTCTAGACCAATACCTCCTCTGTCGGATCTTTTGGTGCTGTACATGTTTTGGAAAGAATCGCGTTCCTTCATCTCTGTCATTTTCACAGGGCGGTAGTCATTTTTTTATTTTAACAAGTTCTGTAGACATAATTTAACCAATACTAAAGTAGTTATGCTAACATCATTTGCCGTATGCAGAGGTTGTTACTAAGCAACCGTTTAGGGTTGCTTACATAGAGATAGAGAGATCCGCAAAATTTCTCGAACTTTCACCTGCGAGTACCTATAAACACCTAGCAGACCGCTGCCGTACGTGCCACCTGCCGCTAAACAGAAAGTCTTGAGACGCCTTGATTACAATGCTTACTGAGTGCGTCTAGGGGCCCGATGCAAGAAAGGGCCAGAATTGAATATTTCTCCAGATCCCTTAATATTTATATAAAAAGCCGTGTGACAAAATTTACGATTTATCCAACCTTCTTGCAAGAGGCAGTCTGCGAACGTTTTCAGACGACACTGTGATAAATAACATAAAAATCAGATTAATACGTGCGTTTAATACGTTTAAGGATGGCAAAATGTTTTTCTTGAATTAAGGTAGATAATGTACTAAAATCTCCAAATCCACAACAGAAAAACTAATATAAATTATAGAACCAAGTTTATTACTCTGCGTTGAATTGTATTGTTTCCTACGTGACGTTGAGATATAAACGTTCTTGAGAACGGTTGCGGCCAGCCCCTTATATATTAGCTCCTTATTGGGTGCCAAGTAAAAACCAGTTGTGTGAAACTTGACATAAATATTTTTTATAAATCAAGCAGTGACTTTTTAGTGGCGGGAACTACACTGTCAAGCTTTAAAGGTTGTGTGATTAGAGCTTGAAGCAGTGTAGAATCCATTGTTACTGCTCCTGTGGTGGAACTCTGTTGCTCCATAAGGCGGGAGTAAAACACGCACTCCTTTGATTAGAAAAAGATAATAGCAGAATTTCATCCCCAAAACAACCTGTACACATATTTGAATTAATCCTAAGTTTTGCGCCCACAAAAATGAGTATCCTTATGCCAATTTTGGTGTGCCAGAAATTTTGTATCTTACAATATTTCAAAAAACATTTTTCTGCTCATTTTATTGACCTATAGCCTTAACGGCATTTACAGTCGGCTGTTGGTGATTTCTATAAATATTTTATCGTTCCCCACAAAGCGTGTAATATTGTTCTGATTAAACTAACAGTTATGATGACTGTTTATTGTAAGCAGAGATTTGAAAGTGGGCTTTAAGATTAAGGGTTCCCCGACATCCTATTGTAATATTGTCGCGAAGAAAAAGTCTTGAGGGGCGCACAACCTGCGTGGACAATCCGATGGCCTTTGGAAAATATTGTAAATAAATTGGTCTCCTCTACCATGGCTCGTGCTGGCTTCGTCCTGCCGTGCCTTAACACTATTTAAGATCAAAAGGCTTTCTCTTATACTTGTCCTGGTGCCCGATAACCTTCTATTTTTTCACTGCTTCGTACAGCTGCGTTTAACTGACTTGCGGCCTATGCGAATATCGCCGAATTTATATTATTTACACACAGACACCCAAGCACCCTCTACCTCCATCGTGGGGGGAAGCACTCAAGACCAAGCCCCTGCTGCGCAACACGCAGGCAGGCAGGAACGACGTGAGGAGTGCCGCGCGGCCACAGGCTATCGCTCGACAGCTGGAAGTAGAGCCCCGATTCCTGTACGTGGACGCCTCACTTTCCCAGCACAGCAGTAAAGCAGTGGCCACCGTCACGACCATCGACAAGCTGATGACCAGTGCGTCGGTACAAACGACAGACGCCAGCAAGGCACAAGAGGTGGCCATCGCTCTCGCCATCACGCATGGAAACGTGGAGACGATCGTCATAGACTCCAAGACGGCTTACGGCAACTACCGCATGAAGATCGTCTCCCACGCGGTCTTAGCAATTCTCGCAAAGCGCAGCCCACGGGACGAGACGTGAAGCTCGAAACTAGCAGACCGGGCCGGGGACGAGTCGGAGTAACTACACCGAATTACGAGCTACCGCGAGATTACCTCGTTGTACAAGAGCGCCAGGTGCAGGCTTCCCGTACCGCACCACCAACTCCTACGCAAACAACAAAAGATCGCACGCCGGGCACAAGCGGGGTCACTGGTGCACCCAACTTCATTACAAAAGATCTTCCCGGCAGAACACGTCCCCATCTGCCCGTCCTGCAAAAGACTGAAGGCACCCTGCCGCACATACTGGCGGAGTGTACTCAGATCAAGAATCTCCTACCTTCCTACCTCCTGCTGCTCCCCCCCCCAGACCCGAGTGATGGGAGTTCTTGATGTCCATCCCCAACCTTTCGAAGCCGCAAGAGCTCACGTCCACGGGCCAGGAGCTATTGGACTCGTATGCGACTTCTGAATAGGGTACCACCCCGTCTGACTCCTGCGAGTGTCACCTGAAATGGGCTCAGCAAAATTTGGTCCTCTTTCTTTCTCTTTCTCTCTCTCTCTCTATCTTATTTACAAATATATTTTATGCAAAATCACAGGAAGCAGGTCTAATCACCTTGACAAAATTTTGCATCACAAACTTAAGGTTTAAAAGAATGGCGAAATTAGAGAATGCGTTGGCCGAGTCAAGATTTTACTGTCTAGTGTTAAACATTTAGCCAAGTTGACACTCAAGACACATGCAATAAAGCGAGCAGGAAAGCCAAGGAGGAAAGCATGGGAAACAGCGAGGAGGAGGGAGGTGTGCCTCAGCGCTGCGGCACATTCTCCGGTGGTGACGATCTACTAGACAGCGCTATAATGCACGTACGGCCGTGCGTCCGCTGTTGGCGCGATTACTTCCACAGATGCAGGACCTATGTGCCGACGCCGAGAAGAATAGAATTCGCGCTGCACTCAAAAAACGCACAAGGGAGCCTCGTCATCCCCTGGACGTTTTTTTGCAAAGTATATAGCACCGTTGGTAACTATCAAGAATATGTTTCTTCTCGCTGTGTTGCCTCAATGATACAACACAGCAATATTTTTTATATCAACAGATGTGCTGGCGACATTGATTCTTATTTTTGGAAAGCAACAATCTCAAAGGTAGATACCCATCGATTGACAAAATAAAATGCCGTCGTTTCTTAGAAAGCAAAGACATTGTCAACAAAGACGATATATTTGACCGCTTTTCAATGATCTTTCTGCGGAATAAATATCAGTTACAATTTAACAAAACAAATCTGCCATGATTAGATGAGAATTGAATACACGAAAGCAGACATACATTTTGTTAAACCGAAGGTTCACCTAGTTTATACGTTGTTGAAATACCAGATTTAATTATGTGAACATCTTTGACAGAACTTCAGATTTAATTATGTGTTACATAGGTTGGCAGTGAGATGTTTTATTGAATTACGTAAATAACTTGGTACTTTTATGTTTCGGTATTTAGGGCTATCAGATTTGTTTTTAAAAATAGTAATATAATAGCCTTTGAGCTCATAAAACACCTTCACTGATGGTTGTGATTCTCCACCGGAACACTGGTTGCATTAGCAGAAAATGTGCTAGTGCAGCAATAATGTTCTTCAGGCTGTTAAAAACTAGTCTTTTAAAACTAAAATTTCTAAATATACTTTTTGCTACTTTTTCGCCTGCGGGTGAAGTAATATGTCGCATATTCGTTAACCAAGGTATGTAAAAAATAATCTCAGAAGTCACTCTGTATGTGCGTTGTCTAAAAGTGAAGAACAAACTTGATACTAACTCGCTGTATCTAGAACAAAGCCTCGCTTGAATCCCTGGCCGTGCGAAATATGATGATGGTTGGAGTTTTTTGGCGCAAGGCCAGCTGGGGCAAAGAGCGCCAAACAAAAGTATCTTAAAAAAATAGTGGCTACTAAAGCCAGAACAACAACAAAATCAATTAATGGCAATTGTGATGGCTGGTGTTTAGGGCCAGATTAGATTATGCGTGATAGGAAATGAGGTTTAAAAACTTGACTTCTGACAAATACTCAAACACAGGTTTCACCGAAACAATGACATCGTCACCTAGAAAAAACGATGGATGTAGGGGAATATGTTGCCTGTAGAGTTTCCTGAAGTGTTTGTGTCTGTTGTGTGAAGTGCCTTGCACATGATTAGTATGTGCACTACGGATAGGGCCTCTCCGCACCTGCTGCACTGGGGTGTAAAGATCCCGTCAGCAGATACGAGTGCGTTGCATGGGTGTGCCCTATCCGCAGCCTACCCAAGGCGACTTCCGTGTGTCTGTTGTGTGAGTCAGCTGTGTACCGTCCCAAGTGTGGCTTTATTACATGTAGTTTGTTATTTGTCTATTCGTCCCAGAGTGTTTGCCATGTTCTGCGCAGGTGTTGTCTTATATGTAGCTTGAGGTCTGTGTAGGGTATCGTTTTAATGTCTACAGTGTTCCTGAGTGCAGCAGCAGCGGCCCTCTCGTCTGCCAACTCGTTCCCAGCGATCCCTGCGTGTCCTGGGAGACAGCAGAGGACCAGCTCATGCTTTTGTGCATACACGGACATGATAGTGCTGAATACAAGATTAACTATGTGGTTTTGGGGGGGCTTGTGCAATGACAGTGCGCGAACAACAATCAAAGAATCTGTATAGATGATGGAAATGGGGATCTGATTTTTAAGAATGTGTCGTACAATCAGTAAAATTCCTTACGCTTCTGCTAAAAAAATTGTTGTGTGCACGCTCATGGTTCTGGCTGCATTTAAATTAGGACCATGAGCAGCGCACCACACCATAGTGGAGCTTTTAGAAGCGTCACTATAAAATTCTGCACATGTGTATTAAAACTGCAAAGACAGAAAGTGCTGCAGTATTGGAGTTCGTGGTACCCGATTTTTGTCAAGTATCATAAAAGAAAGGTCGCACGATACAGGGCGAACTTGCCAAGGCGGTAAACTAATTGAAAAGGATGATCTGCATACATCTAAAAAGGAAGCACTGAGATCCGAGGCTCGCTGTCTCATTTTAAGTGAAAAGGGCCCAGGAACGGATGGGCGATTTACCAAGGGCAGAGATGTTGATGTATCTTTAAAGACAGGATAAAAAGGATGATTATTCAGCGACGAAATTTTAAAAGCATACAGCAAGTCCATGTACGTTCGTCGGTTCTCAAGGCTCCACTTATCACACTCGACATAAAGACTCTCGGCAGGGCTAGTGCGAAAAGCACCCGAGGCGAGACGAAGGCCCAAGTGTAGCACTGGGTCAAGAATTTGCAAGGCTGTCTTAGTCGCCGACCCATACACCACACTGCCACAGTCCAAACGAAACAAACAAAGCAGTATACAAGCGAAGCAGGAGTTCTTTGTCGGAACCATATAATTGGTGGGAGAGAACCTTAAATATATTCACTGTTTTGAGACATTTATTTTTAAGTTACTTGATGTGGGGAATGAATGTTAGTTTGTGGTCAAACACCACACCTAAGAACTTGTGCTCCTTGTTCACAGGAAGCGACACGCCAATGAGATGAATGTCTCGGTCCGGATAGACCCCGCGCTTCCTGGAGAACACAACCCGACTGCTTTTTACAGGATTCAATTTAAAACCATTCTTGTCTGCCCAGCCGGCAAGTTTCTTTACACCAAGCTGGACTTGACGTTCGCAGATTGACATATTGCATGATTTATAGGATATCTGGACGTCATCTACATACATGGAATAAGAAATTGTGGGTGGCAGTGCCTTACCAAGAGAGTTCATTTTTATTATGAAGAGAGTGCAGCTCAAAACACCACCTTGTGGCACGCCATTTTCTTGCATGTCAACCTTTGAGAGTGCACCACCGACTCTTACTCGGAACGTTCTGTCTGACAAGTAACTGGCAAGTGCGTTCAACATGTTACCCGAAACACCAAATGAATTTAGGTCACTAAGGATTCCATAACGCCAAGCGGTGTCGTATGCCTTCTCAAGGTCGAAAAACACAGTTAAACAATACTGCTTATGCGCGAAGGCATCCTCGATGTACGAGTCAAGAGCTACCAGTTGACCGTTCGTCGATCGCCCCACCCGGAAGCCTGCCTGGCTGCTCTCGAGAAGACCGTTGTACTCAAGGAAGCACACGAGCCTGCGATTTACCATCTTCTCGAAGAGCTTGCACAGGCAGCTTGTCAGGGCAATAGGACGGTAACTTGAGGGGGACGATGGGTCCTTTCCCTCCTTCAGGAAAGCTACAATTATAGCCTCCTTCCAAGAGTTTGGAATGTTCCCCGAAAGCCATATCTTGTTTTATAGGTGTAAGAGTGTTAGAAGAGTGTCTGTGTGCAGGTGTTGTATCATTGTGTATGCAATGTTGTCTGCGCCTGGAGCTGAGGGTTTACACGTGCTCAAAGCAGCCCTCAGCTCATGCAGTGAAAACTCTGAGTTATAAGAAGATGTTGACCTATTGCTATCTAGTATAGGCTTCTTTTAGGCCGTTTGTTTGTGTTTCATGTAAGTGTTTGTGTAGTGTGCTGAACTGGACACGTGTTGGAAGTGTTGTGCGAGTGTGTCAGCCTGGTCTTCGAGTGTGTCGCCTGTTGTGCTGACCAGAGGCAGGCTGTCTGTTTGTTGTCCTTTGAGTTTGCGTATTCTTGTCCATACTTTCCGTGTGTCTGTGTAGGAGTTTATGGATGGTATGAAGGAACGCCAACTCTGTCGTTTTGCCTCATGGCGCACACGTTTCCCTAACGCATTGGCCCGTTTGAACAAAATCATGTTACCCGACGTGGGGTACCGACGAAGGACACCCCACGCCTTGTTCTGGGCCTCTCGCGCCCGCCTGCAGTCCTCATTTTACCATGGCCTCCGCTGGTTGCGCGGGGCACCAAAGGCGTGGGGAATGGACTTTTCGGCGGCGTCGAGGATGTGCGCCGTGAGCAGTTGGGAAGCTTCTTCCACGTGTAGGTGTCCCATGAATGTGTGGTGTAGTTGGGATGTCTCTGTAAATGTATTCGAGTTAGCTCTGGCTTCATTAAACCTTTTATGGGAAGATGGACTGCTAGGGCCGGTACTTATATACGTTAATGAAGTGGGGAAATGGTCACTACCATATGGTTCCATGCCCACACCCCACTCAAGACATGGAAAGAGAATTGCAGAACCAATAGCCAGGTCAAGATGTGAGTATGTGTGGTGACCTATGTTATCGTATGTAGGAAGTTTATTGTTGAAAAGGCATGGTCCAGAAGATGTAAGGAATTTCTCTATCAGGCGACCTCGGGCATCCGTTCTGGAAGAGCCCCAAAGAGAATTGTGAGCATTAAGGTCGCCTTTAAGGATGTGTGGTTCGGCCAGATGGTCAACCAGCGCCTCGAAGTCGGAGCTCGTAAGTGCAACATCTGCAGGAATGTATATGAAGCATACCGTTATCAACCTATAAATATTATTGTGCGAACGGCTACCGCCTCAAGGATGGTGTTCAAGGTGACAGGGTGGCATGCTAAGGATTTCCGGGCGATTATGGCCACACCGCCAGAAGAGTGTGTGCAGCCATCCCTGTCTTTCCTGTATACTAGGTAACTATTCAAGAAATTTGTGTGTTTGGAATTGAGATGTGTTTTCTGGACACGCATTGAACTTGGCTGATTGGCATGCAGAATCTCATACACGTCGTCAAGATTATTCAGAAGGCCCCTGCATTTCCATTGAACAATATTTTCTCCTCCCATTATTATGTGTTCAGAGCTACTGAAGTGTGACTATTTATGTAGGGTTTTCCTAGGCTTGCACTCTTTGAAGGGGTTTTCTGGTCTTCTCTACTGACCTGGACGTCGCAGCCCGTTCCTTCCGCTGCGATGAAAGCCGGAAGGGCTCGACGTCCATGTCGTCATCTGATGGCAAGGGGGTGCCAAGCGGACTGGGCCCCCTTGACGTGGTACCCTTTCGGGCGTTCTTTGCCTCCGCTGCCAGTGCCGAAGGCGTGGGGAGCACGACAGATGGCACAGGCAGTGAGGCGGCAGAGGGGGTCGCTGCGACTGCCTCCGTCTCCATCTCCGTGCCCTCGCGTGTGGTATGGGACGGTGGAGCGGAAGTGGAGGATGCAGCATCACTCCCACCGGACGTGGATGCCACCACAGCCGCTGCTGGACCAGCGAGCGCTGCGGAGGCGGGTTGGGTTGCAAGAGGCAACCCAGGGGGGGGGGGTTGTCGGAGTCCGACTCTGGGTACTGGGTCCCCGCCGAAACAAGACGCTGCTTCGCCCCCCGGCGAGCTGCGTCGGCGTACCTGCCCAGAGGGAAGGAGGGGAACCTCTTCCGCGCCTCTGGCAATGTGATTTTTTCAGTGATTTTGAGGTTGATTATTTTTTTTCCATCTGGAACCTTTCACACGTGCGGGAGTACGCAGCATGAGGTCCATGACAGTTGCTGCCCAATAATTGTTGAGCCTGGCAGTTATCTGTATCATGATCTTGAGAACATTTTGCACACATTGTTTTGCCACGACAGGAGGTGGTGCCATGCCCGAACCGTTGTCACTTGAAACAGCGCCGCGGGTTCGGGATGTAAGGCCGGACAGAACAATGAATGAAACCCGCTTTGATGGATTCGGGGAGTCTGGAACGATCAAATGTCAAGATTATATGCTTTGTCATGATTGGCTTATCATCTCGCCGCATGGTGATGCGCCTCACTGCCGTCACGCCCTCACCTTTCAGACCTTCGAGCAGATCAGCTTCCGTCTCATTTATCAGATCTGGCTCAGAAATCACACCCTGAGAGCTATTGAGGCTACGGTGGGGTGTGACTCTGATGTCCAGATCTTCCATGTGATTCTGGGTAAGGAGGCTTGTGGCTTGCTGGGGAGTGTTCACCTCGACCAGAACTTCGCCAGTTCTGTTTCTTGGCTTGGAAAGACTTGCCAAGGATGCCTTCAAGGAATTTGGTGATAAGGAACAGTGACTGGGAGGAGATAGGATTTGACTTGTCAAGAGATTCAACAATCAAGAAGCGCGGATAGTTATCTGGCTTTTGGGATGCAATTGTTGGCAAGGGTGAGAATGAAGGTTCGGTGCGGCCCCTTTTCGGGGGCCGATCATGTCTGGGTGGGGGGGGGGGGTGGGAAAATGCCATATGATACATTGAAAAGCAGGAAGACGGGGGTACTTTCTTCTTTGACATTACCCTGGTACTCAAAGAGGTCCCGGAGCTCCCTGCCTGGTAGACAGGCAGGGAGCCCATCGGCCGGAGCTTGACCAAGGCTCCGACGGCCACCGTTCACGGCTTCTAACCCTTCACCTTTCAACTTCTAGCCACGGTAGGTGACAGCTTGGGGGCTCGGGGTACGCGGTGTCGCCACTCACCGTCACCAAGGTTGCTCAAGGTGCCCCGTGCGGGGGGCCATGCGAAATAAGCAACTTTGAAAGAATTTTGAAACCACTTTAGAACTAAAGAATGGGGAGTGCAAAAACTCCGCGAGTTAAACATTTCTGTACAGTTCGAGAATTGTGCTGAAAAGAAATATAAAACTCTGTGAAACAGGGCGGATACAATGTTATCGCACACGGTTGGTACAAAATATGCTGCTTAAAGGATCTGTCCTTTGTCAGCACCACATATATTCCAGCAATGCACTTGACTACCTTCATCTGCTCACTTAACGCGTTGCACTAGAATATTTGCATGGAAAAAATTAAACGGTTAGTCTAATTTTTAAAAACCTAACAACGTGTTCGGCTTCACTGCACTTACGTGTAGATTATTATAGCCACCTCACAGCTGCCCAAAGCTTCAAATTTTTTAAGAAGGGTACCTGATGGGCAACCTAAAAATAATGTTACGTGTCACACTTTTATCGCGCTATTTTTGGGATACGCCAACCCCTCTATATACTATGAATTGTTACGTGAAACCCCAACAGAATTTGGTTGTATCGGATTGTGTTATTACCGTCCATTAGTAGAAAACATACCCTTACAACATAATCCAAATAACAACTCGTCCAGAAAAAGACGGGTGTGCCCCGTGTTCGAACGTTAGAACAGCGCAAAGCACACTGATGGCGCGCGAAACGTCGAACATGAATGTTGGGTTATTATAATACCCTCATCTTCTGCAAACTAGACGCATGGTTCAATAGAATAAAATAAGGAAGTGTAAACCCACAAGTGTTAACCACACTTAGGGGTTAACACTTTCAAAGAACTATTGAGAGCGAGCTGCTACTACTACCAGAGATTTCTACTAGCGTACGCCGAAACATCGTGCACGCGCATTGCGGAAGGACGGGAAATGTGCAGTAATATCCCGCATGCGGTCATCTTGCTGTCATGTGTGCCTGGTACTGGCGCACTCCTAGCGCTGTAAAAGCGGCCACCCTTTCCGTTTCCTGGCAGTGATCTCGAAACCATGCAGGACTATAGGAAGACAAGCACGGGTGTGCTGGTAACTATGGCGTAGTACAAGTTAACTTGGATATTTACACGATTATAAAGAGGCAGTGATAGTACGAGCAAGTAAATATACTAGCAAAATTTTTTATCGCGATTCTATCGCGCATAGATGAAAAAGGTGACACCTCACGTATGTTACACAATATTTTAATGGCAGATGTGGTTGCAAAAATGTTTTCCCCACATAAACTAGCTGATGGAAACGTTCGGGATTTAAAATTTATTTACGGTCATTCTTTTTGACGTGATGGGTCATTAGTTCATTCACTGTTAATTTGAGAAATTTCGTGATATTCATCACCTTCTCGACAACGTCCAGGCTCCGGAATTGTGAAGACTTGCATACAAAATGGCTCATCATCGTTCACGTAAACAGCATACTCATACATGCAGGAGGGCAAATGTGGTGGTGCTCATTGGTACCCGTGCTGTCGCCAAATAAAATTACTGTTCACTTGACGGACACTTCATTGGTAACTTTTCGGAACCATAACAATGTAAACAATGTATATGAGTGCTGGAGAAGAAATAGGCACAACTGCTGGCTAATGAGTTGTCATTATTGATTGGGTGCGCGAAAACTTGCACTCGCGATAGTTATGGTTATTTTGAACTGGGTAGACTTCAATTTTGGAGACTCTCTGCTCTACGGCATGGCTGTGGCCATTAGAAACCAATTTTAGATTTCAGGCACCATGCAAGAGGAGACAAATTTGAAAAACACTTTTATCAAAAAGAGTACTTGTTAAATAGGGAACGTGCTCTATTGTTCGAAAATCCAGGTCCCAAAGGCGATACATTACAGGGGTGCGTAAGACGTTCTAAGAATTTTAAATACGAAGTTATAGGTTCTGCTCTGTATCTTTCTTTGAACTTTCTCGCCGCACCCGTGCTGCTTGAGCAGTCGTTTAGACAGCGCACTCAAGGCTCTCTGCTCTTCCCTGCAAAAGCTACGAGCATCTTTTCCGCCACTTTGGAACTTAACCACCTCAAGGTGACTTGTACTGCACATGAGACGACGGCAATATAACTTGACATAGAGGTGATATGAAGTTCGGGATCTAGTAGTTTACACTTTGGTTATTTTACTGAGAGGTAATAAGGCTCACTTGAACTTTGGGTATGTGTTCTGAATTAAAAGAAAACACATCACTAGTTCGCGAGATTATGCGCTGTGCTGCTGGTTTTGCAATGCATTCTTTAAACCTACGTAGGGGCGTGCAGAGCCTTTTTTAAGTTGATTCTGCTTCTGCTACTTTGTTTGCTTTCTATATATCTAGGTCCTGAATCTGGCAATCACATCACTCCCATTATTGAACTGTGTAATAACAATTGTTATTCAACAATTTGTAGACTTGGAAAGGTTTGTTTTGAGTGTAATTTAGGCATCATTATAACAGGCCACTTCTAAGGAAAGTTTTTACAAGTTTGTGTTTTTTGCAAGCGCAGTTCTATGTGTTCGTCTTTGTTCTCAAGGCGTGAGACGATAAATTTACTTTTGGGTTGAATAATCTTGGGAAGTGCTCAACAATAAAAATATTAAAAACGTGTTTCGTGTTTCAGTCTTTCTTTCACGTTTTAATGCGGGCCACTCTTGGTTCCTGCAGCATATTTCTTTTCCCGAAGTTTTTATAGTATTCCTTGCTTTTTCCATCCAAATGTTTGTTTCCTCAATTTCGCTGAACTTATAGTTCTTTTGTGGGAGTGTTTCAATTTGCCTCATAGTATTGTCCCCTAATATATTGACTCTCTGGCATATTATTGTCACTCGATCGACGCCTGCTGCGTGTGCCGGGCATCGTGTTAAAGTTACCAACTGTGGACATTTTTCTAACTGCGTCATCTTTTCCCGGTTGCTCATTTTGCTTAATGTCATTTGTTTGTTTCTGAACACCAGAGACCAGCGTCGTTTGTTCGATCCGTCATATTTTATATCATGGCGCCACTGTTTGTCCAAGAGACACCAGTGTGTTGCATTTGAAAGATAAAATTTCACGTCGACCTTTTTGTTTTCACCACTGTAAATAAAATATTGTTTAGTTCTGATGTTCTCAATATTTATTCTTGTGGAACAATGTTTTACTTTTTATGATTTATTACTATATGCCTGTCAGCACGAAACAGCTTTCCCGATGGCTTGAAGCTCCCTTCTTTGCCGAATTCGGAATTGTTCAAGTTTGCATTTTTTTTGCAATGTGTCTTTACCGTTCAAAGAGACAAAAGGTTCTTCGACTGGCATTTCGTGTGCCTTGATTGTCAAACCAATATTCAAACATATTGCTTTCAAAACTAGTAGTAGAAACCAAAAAGGCCATAAGGTGTTCCGCTGAAATGGCGAAAATAATGGCTAAATCGCGCAATATTTTTTATCTTCAAATTTGCATATTATTCTGTGTTAAGGTTCCTCAAGTGCTTGTCAAAATAGTCTTTTCAGAACCCTACAGAATATGACACTACTAATTAAGGAGGATTGTCACACCAAAACACCCGATTTTAAATCCACAACGCTGCAAATCGGCACAGTGTTTTGGTGGCAGCGCGTACCTAATGCGGCAGCAGCGGTAAAACTGCACGCTCTCGAATGTTAAACAAAATTTCAGGAACACTTCTCTTTTCCTTTGTATGTACACTTTGTGAGAAACTTTTGTGCAGAAATCAATATAGTATCAATAAAAGTTTCCCTTTTTTTACAAATTTATATCTATCTTTGCCGCTAGCGTTTTGGTATTAGCAATATCTTAGCTACGTTACCTGCAGCAAAAAAACTGAAACTGCAGTGACGTCGAAAGGTATGTAGAGCTTTAAGTAATATAAACACTTTTTTAGAGTTCTTACACGCCTGTTAAAACATTTCACATCACTACTAGCCATCAGCAGCGATTCTGCTTATAAATCTGCCATGACAATACCATGTGCTCATTGGCCTGCTTCAAAATACCTGCACAGGCATTAGGACCTACGACGTTCAAAAACTAGTGTCAGCCTGAACGTGGAATCGTGACAGTGGCAATTTTATCACAGAATAGATAATACAAACCGGTAGGTTCACTACAATAGTTGCTAACGCACAGACAAACATAGAGACGTTTGATGTTGTTTGGAAACTCAATGTCACCAATCAGTGGTTGAATGATGATGGAGATGCGCAATTACTGGATATATGCAAATGTAACGCCATCTCTCCAAAAACGCTGCTCCCGCAAGGACTGTCAAGAGCGGTGAAATTGCGCCACAAACTACAAAAAATATTCTCGAATTTTCTATATGTACCAAAAAACCATCTGATCATAATAAAAGCAGAAAAGACACAAATTGTGTCCACAATAAATTGTCTACAGCATAGATCGTCTCATTAAATATATATTCCAGGTACCATTGCAATCTCCCCGCTTCCCCGTTCCCACCGATGGCTCCGACTGCGAAACATGGAATGGTGCACCGAATTCAAGGGCTAAAAAAACTGCTGCTCTCACACAATATGCTGTTAAATGTGCCGCATTTACGCACATACTTTTCTAGAGCTACAGCATCATGCCCTACCGATGTATCTAAGAGATGGAAGCCCCCGTGTTCCTTATTTATGTCCCAATTTACGGTTTTTATCCGACATTTGTCAAACGATACTGATGGTTCTAAAGAAGACTAGACTAGTCATTTGTGTCTTACATCAGAATAAATTACACATTTTAACAAGTTGGTAACCGTATTTTCAACAGCATTGTAAATTGGTACTTTTATAGGTCAGAACATGCGGCATTAAAAATGTGCACCAGTTCTACTTGAAAGGCGACATAGTTTGGTTTTCCAAAAAACTCAGCAACAGGGAGATGATATATTGTTCTTTACCCAAATAGCAGTACAGTCAGCATGCTCGATTAAACTACTCGCAGTAAGCAGTCTTTTATGTTTGTGGCAACACTTATGCCACATTTTATAAGCAACACGCCTGACGGTAAAGAGTACTTTGTTTCCTAGAGAACACCAATTTTTCGTGCAATAATTGCGAAACAACGAAACAACGTTCAGCGTTCTGGAGAAAGCGCTTTAAAAGCATGGCTTGTTTTTTTATAAAAGCAATTGGTACTACATTTCATTTTCTTCTTTTCAACGCTCCCACTAGGCAAGCAATAAATTATTTCCCTATTAGATGGCGAACAGTGTAATGTTTGGTTTGCCATACCAGACATTTTGTGACGTTTGAGAACACAGGGCCGGGATTTATTTTTGAAACTCATAAAAGAAATATGTACAAAGAAAATTGAAATACATATTATCTAAAACCATTACTTGACAAAATGTAAGCTGACATCAAAATTATAACTTATTTTGGTAATCCATCTAAAATCAAATTATCCACAAGTAGTTCTTTCATATTTGAATTTTTCAGGCAAATCTGCAAATATTTTCTCTACTACCAGTGATTTATAATCTGTTAGTATTTTCCCGTAAAGCTTTATTTCCGGATGTTTGAGGTAGGTGGAAGCTATGGTGACTGAATAAATGCACCTATTTCACGTAAATACACTATTAGGGAAAGGTTTTGCATCAAGAACCGTTTAAAGCACCTATTTGATAAATATCATTACCTTTTTGTAATAAAAAGGCAGCCCTGACTCTAGACCATTCAAGAATGAAGTAAATACATAATTTCTGGTGTTTTCATTCTCACTTTTGTGCTCCTCTGATAAGATACGTTTTTATTACAACTCCACCTCATATTTGTTGTCTTCTTTGTTCCTTTTTTTAAGTGTAGAGGACGTCAGAGACTCGCCTTGTCGTCGTGGTCGCTCGCTGGACCCAAGTAGAGCCACACGATGTTCCGTCACAGCGGCTGTGATCGCGGATTTATCGAGATGCTTTGAAAGCCAAGCGGTTTATATTGTTACGTGGCGGCAGATGACACGAACCATGAGGTGATGAAGCGATGTATTTACATGACTATTTACAGGCAGCCATTGCGAGCCCAGGCTTGCTGCACCCCGCACCCATCTTCTTCCTTGTCATCTTTAGTGGTTGGCCTTGCTTGCGCGGGTATTGTCCTGTCCCGTGACATCACCTCCCCGGTCGATGAGGACCGTCCCGGTCGACGACGAGGCAAATTGACGATTGAATGCGGATGAGATGAAAAATGCAGTGACGAATCACTTGCCGCCACGGATGAGGATGACGGCGTTGATACTGCCTGGCCCAGCAACAGCAACGGCGTCTACCGTGACGACCCACCGAAGGTCCTCGAGCCACGTCGGACGGAAGGGCGGGGGAACACATCGTCGGCGTGTCTGGGTCGGCTCGTCTCAACTGGTCGTCGTTCGGTTCTTGCGGGCTGGGGACACGGGGCGGGGGACATCGTCTGGTTCTGGTCTCGACTGGGCTGGGGCGGCCCGGCGCGGCTTCGTTGTCCTTGGCGGCTGCGTCCACTTCAATGCGATGCGGTGCTGTGGCCAGGATGGGGATGACGAACCCGCACACTCCACCAAATGTTACGTGGCGGCAGATGACACGAACCATGAGGTGATGAAGCGATGTAATTACATGACTATTTTGATTGTAATGAACAATTGGAGCAGGGAACGGTATGTGCGGAACCATGGCCAATCTACGCGCGGGTGTGTGCTGCGGACCTGCAACAGTCATCATCAGTGCCCGTCTGTGCGTCTTGCAAGGTGATCTCTGGCTTCGCCGTTTTTTGAAGAGACTGCTCTTCCTCGCCTCTCGCTTGGACAACTGATCGAATTAAACACCATTGGAAGTTGATGTCACGGGACAGGACAATACCCGCGCAAGCAAGGCCAACCACTAAAGATGACAAGGAAGAAGATGGGTGCGGGGTGCAGCAAGCCTGGGCTCGGAATGGCTGCCTGTAAATAGTCATGTATATACATCGCTTCATCACCTCATGGTTCGTGTCATCTGCCGCCACGTAACAATATAGTCATAAAGGTTCGAAACTCGCGAACCGCTGGCGCTGGTCACACATCTCCCCTTGGGTCGCGCAGAAAAAAATGTAGGTATATTTGAGGTAACGTCTACGTAACTGGCACAGCCTGCGTTCATTTCGATAGAAACACTCGTTGGGTTGGATTTTACGCTGGTAATCGAAAAAAGGGGCAGCGCAACGCCTGCACGTGCGTGAGGAACAGGAGCAGAAAAAAAACAGAACTCCCGCTGACGCATTTTCAGGCATGTCGCGGTCGAACCCTGCGAAGGCGGAAAATTTGAATTGCATTGGGTGGTAACCGTGAGCGTAAAACTGCGGTACAACCCATTATGGCGAATAACTAGTGTGCACTTGCGACAGCTTTTACAGTTAGTATAACGCTTTTTTTATTATTCTATGCTGCTGCCCTCCGCGCTCAGAGCCTCTTCTTGCCTTAAGTGATCAATGGGCCTTCCCGTTTTGATAGAGATGTACGTAGCGCTATAAAGAAAAATGATATTCAAAAAGTATGACCTATCCTAACTGACAAAAAGGGGAACGTAGACCTCCCGAACGTACCTAAGCTTGTCAGAAGAAACCTTAACTATGTTCTGCAGTTTACTACATATTGTCGCGAAGCCAAAGCTGACACAGTCGTCCTAATGGGAAACGTTTATTGGAGCCAACTTGTGCTCACCTAACACCTCAAAGAGTACACAGGCGGTGAAGCAGCAGTCAACAAAATGACGTGCGTAAGCGAGCGTCGGCCAATCGAATGCCGCTGCGTCTGCTCTGCAGGCTTGTATGTTTCGCCCCGAGTGTTACTGGAAACGTCGATTTACATCCAGAACATTGTAGGTCAAGGAAGATTATTCTAGACAAGTGAGATTAGAGAGAAACGCCCTCCTATAAGAATGAGATAATAAGTGTGGCATAAAAATAAAGAATGATACCCGCGCTTCGCTTGCGACCAGATAACACATCCGGGCGCGGCCGGGCAGTAAAAACAAAACATAAATAAACCCAATGCATTGCTCGCGACATTACTACTTTTCTAAGAGTGCGTCGACCCGATGCAAAATGTAAACAGTCCGAACAAACAACATCAACAAAGAAAGTCCATCATCTTGCCCAGTTAGGTTTGAGGCGAACCACGTGGAGGATTTCGGGTTGCATTCGCCATCGGGATGTGCCGGAAACACCATCGGGGATCACTTGGTAGGTAAATTGGCCAACACGTTGTAGAATCCGGTATGTTCCGCAATACCGTCGCGAAAGCAGCTCACTCAGTCCGCGTCGTCGGATGAGAGTCCAAACCCACACACAATCCCCTGGGCGGTACTCGGCGTCTCGCCGTCGGAGGTTGTAGCGGCCGGCATACAGCAGCTGCTTGTCCGTTATACAAACTACAGCGAGCTGGTGGGCCTCGTCCGCACGTTGAACATATCCTTGGAAATCGGCGGTGAGGTAGTCGTCTTAGACGTGCGGACGCATGGCATCGAGCATCGTAGTCGGCCGTCTTAAGTAGACAAGCTCGAACGGTGTCATCGGCGTAGTTTCCTGGGTCGCTGTGTTTTATGCAAACGCGACATAAGATAGGACTTCGTCCCAAGTATTTAGTTCAACGTCGACGTACATAGACAGCATATAAGTCCGTTCGCTTAGGGGTGGTACGCCGTTGTTCTTCAGTGATCTGCGTTGCTGTAGCGTAAGATTCGTTGAATAAGCTCCGCGAAGAAGGCCGTTCCGTGATCCCGGATTACGAATTCAGGGGCTCTATGTCGCAGCACAACTTTGTTAATGAAAAACTTCGTGACTTCTTGTGCAGTCCCTCTCGGAAGAGCGGCCGTCGCTGCGTAGCGCGTCATGTAGTTGGTCGCTATGACAATCCACTTGTTCTCGGATTGCGACTTAGAAAACGGGCCCAGAAGGTTCATTCTAATCTGTTGGAAGGGCTCGATGGGACGGCGATTGACTGCAAATGTCCGGCGGGTCTCGTCAGCTGCGTTTTCCCTCACTGGCAGTCACGGCAGCTCCGAACGTAGTTGGTGATGTCAGAGGTAAGACGGGGCCAGTAGTACCTCCCCTTGATTTTTCCAATAGTTGAAGCTGTGTCGAGATATGCGGAAGACGGGTCGTAATGCCATGCTTCCAATAATTTGACACGAAGGTCCGCGGGGATAACAAGAAGGTAATTTGGTCTCGTTCCGCGGCTGAAATTCCTCTTCACGAGGACGGCGTTTTTTAGGCTGAGTGCTGGTAAGATGCGTTTGAACGCTTTAGGCACGGTGACGTTGCGTCCTTAGAGGTATGCTATCATGACGCGTAAGTCGGGGTCCGCACGCTGCTGGGCGGCTAGGTCTCTTTCCGTCACTACTCCAAAGAACGCGCTGTCTTCATCGGTGTCTTATGGTTGTCGGTCGAGGTGGGTGAGAAACAGGCAATCGACGTCGGAGTGTTTCCTGAGGGATTTATAGACGATTGTAACGTCGATTTCTTGCAGGCGCAAGCTCCACCTACGCACACGGCCAGAGGGTCCTTCAAGTTGGCAAGCCAACACAATGCTTCGTGGTCTGTCGCAACCTTAAACTGTCTTCCATACACGTATGGGTGAAACTCGAAATGAGCCAAATGATAGCCAGGCACACTTTCTCGGAGACAGAGTAGTTTTTCTCCTCTTTCGACAGACCACAGCTGTCGGAGGCGATTACCATTTCTCCACAGCATTGCTTTTGGACGAGGACGACAACCAAGCCTATATCACTGGTGTCTATGTGCATTTCCGTTTCCGAGTTTTCGTACAAATCAGCGAGTACGAGCAGGCTTTGCAGTTTTTTTTGCAGTCGAGGGCGTCGTCGATTTGTGGCAAGGGGGTACAAGTCCTTATTGGTGATTTTGTTCAGTCGCCGCTAGTCAACGCAGAACCTAATGGACCGTCTTTTTTCTCTATGAGTACGACCGGTGCGGCACAAGGGCTTTTCGATGGCTGTATACTGTCGTCGCTGAATGTATCGTCGACTTCAGTCCTGATGCCTCCCCGCTTGTGTGAAAAGACGCGTTACGTTGGCTGTCGGGTAGGTCGAGATCCATCTTCGGATATAATTCGGTGCATCGCTAGAGGTGTCTGACGTAATTTTGTGTTTGACGAAAAACACTTGCTCTAGCGACGCAGCAAATCCAGTATTCCGTGCCGATTTTTTTGCGGCAGCGCCGGGTTCACGTCGAAAGGAGGCGGCACCTTGGAAACATGTGCGCGCGTGCGTTCAATGTTGGCGACCGGAATACGCTTGACTTTCTTCTTGAGTTTCTTCTAGGAACGCAACTGCAGTTCCCTTGTTTAGATGCTGGTACTCCTCGTTCCCCCATATTAAAGACATATTAGTAGAAATTAAGAAGAAGAAATGGACGTGGGCAGGGCATGTAATGCGAAGGCAAGATAACCGCTGGTCATTTAGGGTAACAGAGTGGATTCCTAGAGAAGGCAAGCGTTGCAGGGGGCAGCAGAAAGTTAGAGGGGCAGATGAGATCAAGAAGTTTGCGGGGATAATTTGTTCACGGTTGGCACAGGACCGAGGTAATTGGAGAATAATGGGAGAGGCCTTTGCCCTGCAGTGGGCGTAGATAGGCTGGTGATGATGACTCCTCGTTCAAATTGGTGACCAAAATGTGGGATTTGCATTGCTTAAAGCGCGCTAGGCCTCTGGCGATGGAGACAGCCCGGTTGAGAAGCAACCTCTGGTCATTCTTATGGACAGCGTGGAAATCAGGAGCAGCATCTTCAGTGTATACGGTGATCATCAAGCTTGCGCAGGGTGGCAGGCTGACATAATCATCAGCGATCCCTACAGCAGCACGGCGTTCGCGGTTTGGTTCCGGGGTCATGGAGTGATTGGAGGAAAAAGATATCGACCTGGTCTGCAGATAAAATATTGCACCGTTGTCCGTCAAGAAGTGCATTACAGGAATTACTTCGCGGGAGCAGTGAAGCAAAATGACGAAAGCGGCAGCCTACGTGGTGTCGTCCATGGGGAAGCGTGATGTGCACGTTCCGCTTGGCGTTACGAAATGGCTTCCTGCTGTTCGTATGTGCGGACCGTTCCACCTGGTCGTTACTTTCTTCAGCTTACAATCGAATGACACCACTGATCACCGAGTAGTCTGCTCCCGTGTCTATGAGGGCGACTATATCAAAGCCGTCTATAGACACCTTGACGTCGGACGCCGCCTTCCTCGAGTTCCGTGTGCGTCGGGGTGTCGCATCTCGGCTTGTGCGTGTTGACGTTGGGGCACTGTGCGTCGTCGTCGTTGTCGTCATCTTCTCAGTTGCAGTCTCGGTAATGGCGGGAACACGTGGGGCCGCGTGGCTGTCGTCGTGTTCGGGTGTGTCGTCAGGATTAGGTCGGGTCGTCGGGATGTGCACATGTCGTGAGTAACAGTATTCGTCGAATCCTTGCGTCGTTGGAGAGTTTTCGTTTTTACGCCGTTGTGCAACTTCACCTCAAAAATTGCTTCCTTTAGTTACCCCCGCGTGGGCTGGGGGACCTCCCACATGCGAAGTGTTTGGCAACTGGTACGAGTAGGGTGACGGCGAACGGTTGCAACGGTCTGGTCCATGGCTGGTGTTGGACAGGTATTCTTCAATCTCAGCTGGGCGCTGGCCTGGTCGCGGGCGTAGTGCGTCGACGGAGAACCTTCGCAACCCGAGCCTGTTGTAGGGGCAGCGACGGTAGTAGTGTTTGGCATCTGCGCAGTAGTAGCACAGAGGACGTTTATCACACTTTCGCCATAGGTCTGTCTTCCTCGGCGTCTGGTTTCGCACTACCGGAGGTCGGGCGGGCGACAGTGGGTGGCGTTACGGCATGACCTCTTCATGACTTGTTGGAGCAGGGTGGGGTCGACTAACAGCCGCGGAGTACGTCAGAGCATGTGGCTCCCGGGGTTCTTCGGACGGCGTAGAAATTCCCAACGCTTGTGGCACTTCTTTATTGACGTCGGCGAGGGAAGAGAGTTGGGGCTTCGATGTCGGTGGACACGTTTCCGCAGCTCCTCTCTCACAGCTGCGCGGATGGTCTCGCGTAGGCTATCAGCCGGAATTCCAACGTGGTCGACGTAGTTTGCATTGGCCGCACCGACTAAGTCGCAGTCATACTGCTTAGCACGCATTTCGAGGGCCTGCTCAATTGTGCTGGCTTCGGACACGAATTCGGCGACAATTTCGGGCTGATGGCGGACAAGTCCAGCAAACAGTTCCTCCTTCACACCGCGTAAAAGAAGCGTAACTTCTTTTGTTCTGTCATTTCGGGGTCCGCACGGCGAAATAGTTGCTTCATCTCTTCAACAAAGGTCACGGCCCGTTTGTTGGAGTGTTGTGCGTGCGCCCTTTCAACATAAGTATGACTTGCTCCTTCCGCACGACGGTGGCGAATGTTTTCAGGAACTCGCTCCTAAATAGAGTCCCGTCAGTCAGGGTGCTTTCGTTGTTTTCGAATCCAGTTCCAGCTGCATCCTCAAAATAGAAGAACACCTGCCGAAAGCTTTCTTCATCATCCCACGGCGTGTTCCACTTTCTCCGGACAGCCCACATGGTCTTCCCCCAGAAATCTGCGGAACGATGGTGGTTCACGGAGCTGTTGCAAGACGATGGGGAGAGTAGCTTCATGCACCTACTTTTCGGATGAGGCTGTCTTCCTCTTGGTTTGTTCCGGTAGAAGCCCTAACTAGGCCGGTAAACCTTGTAGTCGGCGGGTTGGTCCGCTTGGGCTGGCTTGTCGTTTTCCAGAAGGAGCAGGGAGCATGTGGGTGCGTACCCAGCACTTCCACCAGATACCAAGAAGCCAAAGATGTCACTGTCGCGTTGAAGGAAAAACAGGCTTATTGGAGTGAACTTGTGCTCTCCTAACAACTAAAAAGAACAAAGGCGGCGTTGCAGCAGTCAAAATGTGACGTGCGTAAGCGAGCATCGGCGATTCGAATGCCGCGGCGTGTGCTCTGCGGGCTTTTATCTTTTGGCGCGAGTGTTACTGGAAACGTCGATTTACAACCTATCTTATCTCGAAAACAGGCGCGGAAAGACGTAGACTAAGAAGAGAAATACACCGGACGACGTGCTAACTAGCCTTGTCAGCGCTGGTGCTGATTCAGTTAGCGCTAACTAGCACTAACTGAATCAGCACCAACTCCCCCAACTTGCCATCCTGTTACATCCTATCAGTGCACATCAAAGAAGATTATTATAGGCAAGTGAGGTTAGTGCGAAACGCCCTCCTATCAGAATGAGATAACCAGTGCGACATAGAATTAAAGAATGGAACCCGTGGTTCTCTTTGGACACAGTTAACACTGCTGGGCGTGGCCGGCACAGTGCCGGAACAACATGTTTTTCTTTTCGTTTTTTGTTTCATTTTATACACAAATGTTCCGTTTCATTTTAGTTCCGGAACAAAAAATAGAATGGTTCGTAACGTTTCATAGCGGTTCGTGTTTGCACGAAATAAAAATGAGAGAAAAAATCAAAAAGCCATGTTTATTGACTTTTGGTAAAAATTAAACCGGTTAAATAGCACTCCCAAGGGAACACGAAACTTGAAGCACTTCTTCAGACACATCTTTTATGGCCCCGAACATGACCTCAGAACTGCACGTCCTCGAATACCCCTCACAAGTGCACACGAAAATTGAAGCACTTCTTCAGACACATCTTACGGCACTTATTAAGACCTCAGAAGCAGCACTTCCTCAACTGTGCTGGGCGAAAGACGAGACCTCTAGTCTGATAAATTAAACCTTAGCTAAACCTCAGCTCAGATAAATTAAACATGCTGACTTGGGTGGCTGGAACACCAAAGGCTACCTCCGCTAAAGAGCACAGTTCTGTTTGGCGTTCTCGGTGCTCTTCCCAAAATGCCAATACATTTGCGGTAATAGGAAGACGCGGTTTCTTTTCTAGCCTTTCAATTTCGCCCGCGATGGCGAGTGTACCTAGCTCACTTTTAGCATTACGATGCACACCAACCTCCCCAAGCATGCGCAGATCGCTAATCGGAATAGGTTCAGTCATTCAACCTCGAATCGCAAATCATGTGCACAAGTGCGCACGTACTCGAACGCACTTCGCAATCCAACCGAAAACCGAAACGTTTTTTTTTTTCGGTTCCGCTCCGGAACCGAATTATAAATGCCATATCGTTTTCGTTTTTGTTCCGGCCAAAAATATCGTTTTTTTTTTTGTTTTCCGTTTCCGATTTTAGTTTCGTTCCGACACTCTGCAGCCGGGCAGTAAAAACAGACCATAAAGGAACCCAATGCATGGTTCGCGGCAATATGCACGCATTTCAAATAAATACATAGGCCCCCATGAAGTTTCTAGTAATGGTAAATAGTTTGCTTTCACCCAGTATACAATATGTGGAAATATAGTGTTAACACACTGACGTCACTGTTGGCCGAAACAACCACAAATTTCGTGATAAAAGCACAAAACTTTGAGAGTGGTCTGTCGAATGCAGTGACACACGCGAGAAAAATGATCATCGTGTAATTTTTGCCAAAATGACTTACAAGGCAAGGCGTGCCTTCCGGGTAAGGTTGCATCTGTATTTGGTTTATTGAAGTGAGGCATTTGTAAGAGCAGCCTTTTGCATATCCAGCCTGCAAAAAGAAACAGTCATAAGCCTAAAGCAGACATGTTAAAAGATTTTAAAAGCGATGCTTCATACGTCTACATTCCAACGGCTTTTTTGGGTCAATAGAAAACTTTCCCGTAGAGATAAAAAAACCTACTTGCGCCGAAAGCAATCGAACTGCAACGAATAGAGATACTCAGCAAGATTGCGTTGCCTTACTTCTTCATCTCTGAGCCCACGCGAAGACGGGGCGACAGAAGGTGCACTCTCCGAGCACATTGTCGAGGGCGTTCTTAGCTCCACGTGATAGCGTCACGTGAGCTCTCGCGTCGTTCTGTGCTCCACCAACGGCACGTAGTTAAACGGAGCTCACAGCAATTCATGGCATCTGACTTCTCCTTATCTGCCGCCGATCTGGTGGCCCCGTCGCCGGCGGCAGAGACGGTGGAGAGGTGAGATCGTCTAACACCTGGTTTGAATTTCCTTGAATTTTGTAAAAAAAGGTTTCCCTCAAGTGTTTCACCAATACCACTCAACCAACCACCTTTCATGCATCATGCAGTAATTTAACCAAGCAAAGAATAGCCCTTTCAAGCGATAAAGCGTGTGGTTAGGTGCTGTTCACTTGTAACTGTTTTCACACTATGTAGAGTCAGGTGTGTAAATAGAAGTGACGTCACATGGGTAACCGTGGTGGGTGTCGTTTCAGCTTCGCACTGCAATCACCTTCACAGTGTGGATTGGGGCGCAGTTTTATCAAAAATCGATGAAGCGTGACAACGTACCTTTGCATAAATCCTTTGAGGCAACAGTTATTGTTTGAAATTTAATAAATGACTCAGCTCGTACGTGGTTGTCCGTACCAGGGACATCCGTTCAATGAATCAGGCACAACGTCCTATGAAGTCAGCGCGTTTTACTCCTTTACCGTATTACTCCTTTCACGGAACCGTGAAAGGAGTAATACGGAGCATCCCACTGTAGGACACGGAAAAAGATATACAAGAATTACTCGTGCACGAGCACAATCCCACGGCGTTACAGGCGAAACGCATTGGCAACACCAGGTTGGTGGTGATCGCCTTCTCGGGACACAAAGTGCCCAACTACATCCGGTATGGATACATGCTAATGAAGTGTACCCTGCATAGGAAGCAGATTGACGTGTGCTACACATACGGCCGAGTGGGGCACAGGATGAACGTGTGGCGAAACCCTCAAGACAAGATTTACCGGGGCTGCGGCATCGCAACCCAGGAGGAGACCAACACTGCGTACCCAAGTATTCCCTCTGCGGGGGGAAACATCTCACCACCGAAAAGGCCTGCAAGGCAAGATTCAAAACGCCCTACGTCGTCCGTCGACGGCGCTGGGAACGGCGCCTGGGGGGGGGGGGGCGCGGAAAAAGACAACGAGGACAGAAAGCAAGGCCAAAGGGTCCTACATGGCGACCCAAACGTAGCGCCTCTTCGCAAAGGGGGCGGTCCCAGGCGCCGGTCCGCAGCAGCAACGGCGACGGCAGCCACAGGCGCTCTCGATCGAAGTCAGGATCCGAGGGTGGCGGCGCCGGCGGTAACCTCACCGTGATACGACGGGTCCACGTTCGAGCGGAAGACCCAGGTCCCGGACCAAGTCCCGTTCGATATCTAGGGCAGGTTTGACACCCCGGGCCGGATCATTGCGACCCCGGGCCTGATCAAGATTCCAGGCCTTGTCTACCGGACAACGAAGGAGAACCAATGAGAAAAAGGTGGTCTGGACCGGCAGGTATTCTGTCGCTCGGGATGGCGAAACCGAATTCCCGCCTCTCATTCCCTTTCAACCCCTTAACGCCGGAGCTAGCCCGCAACGGGATAGCAACGAAGTAAAAGAACTCGAGAAAATCATAGAGCGACAAAATGCGCAAATACAAGAGCAGGACACCCATACCAGTGCCTAAATGAGAAAAATAGATGCCCCAGCTAGCGGTAGCTCAGCAAACGCGACACCCCAAGGCGACAACAACACGGTGAAGAACGCCGGAGGAATGCGCAAGGTGCCGCGGAGGGACCCCCGTCACCCGCTTATGGCGGGATGCGGGGGCGGCACGGCCCACGCAACAGGCGCCGCGCAAATAAGAGGCAATAGACGGCGAAGAAAGCAACGTCAACCGCGAGAAAGCGACAGCGGCGCGGCAGATTCCAATGGAAGGAGAGCGTACAGTGATCCTAACGGCCATCACACAAATCAACTACAAACTGAGTGCGATAGACGCCGGATTCGAGGCCCTCGAAGGCCAAGGGCGGACGCTGTCGATCAAACACGAACGGCTAGTGACGGAAGGAGCAATCCTTACCGTAAGGAACCACTTCTCGTCCCTGAAGAAAGAACGGGCGAAAAAAATCAAGGAATCAATTGCATATACGCCTCGAGATTCGCGATCGCTGCGCCGCCTGCCGCCGCTTCTCCGTGGCGTTTGCGGGATTAGGGCTGCGTGGCTGATAGGTGGTCATGCAGTGTTGTGGTTACCTTTCGCTTCTGTTTGCCTTTCCGCGCACTAAACAACTTGTTATGGTGACGTCTGTAAGCTAACTGCGCGTTTAGGGCACTTAAAAAAAACTCCCAAGCATTTCCCCGAGGGTGAACATGGTTAAGTGCGAATGCACGGGGTGATGTGATGAGGGGGAGTAAAGTTAAAATCCGTTGGCATTCGCCCGTGAGCGCGCGCGAGCCGACCCACGGAGGTCTGGCAGTTTATCGCTGCATATATAGGGGGGTACGCCGCGCCGAGCGCGCCGAGCCAGCTGGCTGAGAGAGGAGGCGAGCGCAAGGGGAGAGGGACAGCGGCGCACGGCAGCTGCAGCCGAGCGAGGGGGAGAGGGGAGAGTGTGACGTCACGGTGGAGAGAGAGGCGCGCGGCAGCTGCTGGGGAGAGGAGGCGTGCTGTGACGTCATACCATGACATCACGGCGCGAGGAGCGGTGCGGGGAGCGGCGCGCACCCGCGCAGCCACGGCGAGGAGGCGGAGCGAGCGCGGTCACGTGGTGAAGTGACGTCACCGCGCCGTTGCTACCGACGCTCCTCTCCGCTCCACGCCGTTCCCAGGGAGAGGAGGACTGCGGACGCCGCCGCCGCCGCCGCCGTTTGGGGTCGCTTATAAAGTGCATTCGCACTTAAAACAGCGGCGTCTTGGTAGAGCGCTCTAACGCCAACAAGAGCTGCCTGGGGAGGCAGTTCTGCGCGCTTCTTGGCCGCTCTTGCGGGCGTCGGCGACGGCAGCAGCACATCACCGCTGTCACCTTCGAACACGTCAGCACAAGTGAATTCTATTTATTGTGGCCTCGTTTAGACCTGATATTGGCACTGTAAGAGGTTGATTCGTTTTGGAGCGCAGACAACAAATGCGGCTTTGCTTCGAATATGTACGTCGTAGAAAAATATTTTTCGGGGATGTGATAACCCAACAGCTGACAAAAACTTGTGCCTTTTATGGGAGTATAAGCCACGCGAAAATGTCAAGTACACTCAAAGGCTGTGCGTTGTCAGATATGTGCCCACTCATGCCTTATAGTAAGAACCAAGGTATATGTTAATGAAACCACGGGAATATGAATGGTCTGAAGTCAGGAATAAATAAAATAGTCGTACGGGAATGAAAAAAAACCGAGTGCAGCCTCTGAAAGGCTAAAGACGTTTGTTTGAACAAGGTAGTATTCCCCAGACGAACCAAATGCGAAATGCACTATTTCGCTAGACATTGGGGGGGGGGGGTGAGGAGGACGCTCAACTATCGTTGTTTAGAAATGCGGAGCGAAATCAACGAATGAACGTTTTAGTAATCACACACACAAGCTGCGTGTTCACTTTTCGTTTATTTTTCGCCTTCAACGAACGGCTGATCACTCGGCGGACGCATTTTTGAAGAATACAGGGTAGGCAGTTCACAAGCGATACGAGGTGTCGTTGGAAGAGTTGATTGATTGATTGCAGGGTTTAACGCGCCGACGAAACGGAGGCGATGAGGCACGCCGTGGTGGAGGGCTCCGGATTAATTTTGACCACCTGGAGATCCATAACGTGCGCCGAAATCTCGTACACACGGGCTTGTTGGAAGAGTGTCGTATCTGATAAGAGTCTCTGATTTCGGTTTATGCTAGATTCTGCAGTGTCCCTGTGTCATATGACGATGTTTCGAAGAAGAGTTTGGTCACAGACGCGGATTACTCTATAAGCCCATCTTCGCGCTTCTGTGGAGGATAAATGTAACAGATGAATCGTTGCGAGCGCTCACCTCGGGACAAGACGACACAGCATTAACTTTGTCGTCGTGTGCTGACTCCAGAGTGTAATTTTGCATTATCCATCGTACTTCTTTGGTACAATGTTTGTGAAATTTATGCCACATTGGCTTGTTCATGGTACTGATCAATATCTGATATGTTATATTGGCAGGCGTAACTTGCGTGCTGGCAGGTATGAGTGCTCCGCTGGATTTTCTAAGTGCACAAAGTCGATTTACATCATAGTGTGTATGGCCGCTACATGACCATCGGAGGAAACACTGCTTACGGAGACACTGCCACTAAATTTCAGGGCAGCGGATCCGGAATTGCAATCAGCTGCATGCAAATGCTGGCTTCGGGACGCCGGCCTATGACACACGCCCAGCGCTCATATACATCTCACTAAGATCGCGCCATAAACGTTTATACTCCCGTAAACACACCACGCTTGCAAACAGAGTGTGCCTGCTCCACGTTATTCGGTATTTCGAACGCGGACAAACGGTAAATCGCTGTCTTGAACGAGCCCCAAAGGCAGCGGCGACAGGGGGGAGCGGGCCGGGGACTCCCGCGCCTGCTTTCGAAACGGGCCGCTAGGGGGATTTCAGTGGCGCCCCTACAGGCCGCGCTCGAGGCGTATAGGTGTGGCCGTATGGGAACATCCCAGGAAGATGAAGCAGAGACAAAATAAGAAAAATAAGACAAACGGGGGGGGGACGTTGCAGTAATTTGCAATGGAACTGCCGGGGGATCCGCAACAAGGAGGCGGAACAGGTACTCCACTTTGACAAGCTTGAATACAAGCCTGATGTAATAGCACTACAAGAAACGAACAGCAAGCCCAGACTCCCGGGATACGTGACGCACACGGACCCGACGGAGGATGGGACGGCGGTGCTCGTCCGGAGCAACGTGGCGGCTACTCAACACATCATGGAGGCGGCGGGTGCGAACACCCTCTCATCGAGATTCAATCAAGAACCATTGGCAACACGGGAAATCTATACTTCATTGAGCGCGTACTGCCGCCCGTCACAGAGGCAGTACGACCTCGATCGAGTGGTGCGCCAGGCTGAAAAGTTGGCGGGGAGCAGGCTTCTCCTGATCCTCGGCGACTTCAACGCCCCTATCACAACGTAGGCATAAAAGTACCAATGGTAGGTGGCCAAAGCTCTAACCAAGACAATGGAGGACCATGAGATGGCCCTGTTAAACGAGCCGGACATGGCCACCAGAAGAGCAACAGTGGCAGTAGGGACACAACTCTGGACCTGTCGTGACTATCAGGACACAGGACATGGCCTGGAGAAACGAAGACGTGTACCTTGGCTGCGACCACAGCGTGATCGCCATTACCATCAAGGGACCCCGATACGGCCCCATGCTTCGGACGGCGCGCGTAACGGACTGGGACAAGATACTGAAATACACGTAGGAAATGGAAGAGGCTTCGGAGAACGACGAGGAAGCAGAGAGAAATGAAATGTACGCCGAATGGTCGAGGGATCAGTAAAAGGCCCTCAAGAAGTTCACGCAAAAAAATAACGACGACGGCGCAGACACCTTTCGTGGACGCCAGGCTAGCTCACATGTGGGCGGCCGGCACTCGCTAACGCGAAGGTCGAAGCGCCAACGTCACAACAAGCTGGTCAAATGTATCGCGGTCTTTAATAAACAGATCGCCGAGCACGCGGCCAAGCTATCCGGAGATATCTGGCTTAGCACTTGCAACGGCTTGCAGGGTAAGATATCGGCACGGAAGACATGGAGCTTACTCAGGCACCTAATCTACCCGCTGAGTAGCAAGACCGCAACCAACCACAACCTCACCAAGGTCCTCAACACGTACAAGGGGGGCGGCCGCAGGCCCCTAGGACGACCTGATGGCAAAACACCTCAATACCGAGCGAGGTCAGTAGCCGACGCCAGAGAGGTACAGAGGCCCTGAAAACAAAGAGCTTGACACACCGTTCACCGTGACGGAACACTGGTCGGCCATTGACGAAAGCAACAGAAAAAGCGCCACCGGCAGGGACGCGATCACGCACAAGTTGCTTGGAAACATGAGCGAAGTGGTGGCCCGCGGCCTCCTGGTGCACATAAACGAAACCTGCAAGAGCTCGCGGCTGCCGAACGAATGGAAAGAGGCCGAGGTTCGATTCATCCCGAAACCCGGCAATGCGATGACGATTGACAACATGCGGCCCATCTCCCTCTCGTCGAGCGTAGAAGAAGTGATGCTCCTTCGCAGACTTCAAAAACACTTGAAAGAAACAATCCAAATGGCCGACAGCATGTATTGGCTCAGACATCACTTGGGCACTCAGGACGTCCTGATCCATCTGCAAGAACTCGTCTTCGTGAAGCAACAGGAACGCGCCGCGGGTGATACTCGCCCTAGGCCTAAATAGGGCCGTCGACCATAGAGTTTCTTACTAAGTATACTAGAGATGGAACTGCGCCTCGTAAGCCATGTCGTCGTGGGGGTTCATGGGAAGACATCTTTTTTGGCTTGGGCTGGGCATGACAACTGGATTCTTAAGCGGTTTTTGGCATTTGGTTTCTTCACTATGCATTCACATGTTTACGAGCTACAAGGAAGCCGAAATTCTCCCGTTTCTGTGGTAGCAGTGTTCAGTGAAACAGCAGGCCAATCATGATCGTACCTGACGTTGCTCATGCCACAATCGAAGGACGTATGACTTAGCAGGTAATATGCCGCCGCGAAATTTGTAGACGACGAAAAGAAGAAACAAAACGTACTTCGACAAATACAAGATACGGCAGATACGGGCGCTTGTATGCGTCCTATCTTGTCATCGTCCACGACTGTTTAAAGCCACGTTTACATTTTTCTTCTTTTACTAGCTGGCGGTCGCGGTGCACCGGTTCACCACGAAGGCGACATTTTCATAAGCGCCCTCAAAAAACTTTCGAAACTCTTTAAACAACGTGTTTTTTTTAAAATAATGGTAAAATTATTAAAATCACGTTCTCTAATGATTTACCCCCAAATAACATTGTTAGTAACTACAACCTTGGCCTGCGGAATAGCAGGCACAACCGTTCCGGCAAAAATACGCCTTACTTATTTTTTTCTTAGTTTTAAAACAGCCTGTTTTTATTTTCAACTTTCATAATTGCACAATATTCCTCGCGTTTTTTTGGCACTTTGTTTAAATTTGCGGTCACTAAAATGTTTTAATCTAAGCCAGTGATGAAACTAAGGCGAGCGCGATGTATAATGGCGGTCCATGACGACACAGACGACCTTGATGTGAGCCGCATAGACGCTAGCGCCAGATTCCTCTCTAGTGTATACTGTAAGAAACTCTATGCCTTCGACAACGTGTCTCACGCGAGCGTGCTTCAAAATCTAAACAAAACGGGATGTGGTCGGAAAACCTTCGGCCACGTAAATGGCTTCTTATTGAGAAGAACAGCAACCATTAGGATAGGGGAAGAGACGTTGGAACCTGTCGAGCTCGGTGACTGAGGCACCACTCAGGGGTCAGTCTTGCCGCCCGTGCTTTTCAATCTGACCCTCCTGCCCCTGTTCAACCCACTTAAGCAAATTGAAGGCGTGGACCTTGCGCTGTACGTCGGCGATATTGTGGTGTGGACGAACCGAGCCGGGAATGATGCTTGGGCGGAGGATGTCTTGCAGAGGGCGGCAACGATGGAACACGAATATGCAAAGACTAGCGGGCTGAGCTGCGCTCCCGAGAAATCGTAGCTGCTCATGGTTAAGCTGGACAACGCTGAACGTGACCCTCACCATCGACGGCACGGCCATTTAACCTAGGAAACAGATCAAAATCCCGGGTCTGCTGCTGCAAAGCGACGGACGAGCGTACGCGGCCGTCACGAAGGTCAAAAACACCTCGGAGCAAATATTAAGCATGATCCAAAGGGTCTCAACGGTAACAGAGGCCTAAAAGAAGACGACTCAATGCGCCTAGTGCGGGCGTTCTTCGTGTCCAGGGTGACCTACGCTGTCCCGTACCTCCAGATAACGTAGGCAAACAGAGACACCCTGAAAACGATGCTGCGTAAAGCAACCAAGCAGGCAATGGGTCTGCCGATCTACTCGTACACGCAGAAACTGCTGGACATGAGCGCCCACAACACGGTGGAGGAGCTGATCGAGGCTCACCTGTCCAACCAAAGGGTACGGCTAAGCCAAACGGAGCATGGCCGGGTCGTCCTACGGAACACATGATGATATATACAACCACTGCAAACCAAGGCGGCCCTTCCCGAGCAGTGACAAGAGGCCATTAAAACCAAGCCACTCCCGAGGAACATGCAACTGGGGAAGTACAAAGGGAGGTGGACTGCGCGAACCAAGGCCCTGGCCCGACAGCTGGAGGAGCACCGAAGAGAACACGACGACCGAGGAGAACACGACGACCGAGCAACGGCGGTAGCCACGTCCACTGACAAGCTGATCGTCAGCACGTCGCTGAGGACGACTGACCCAACCATAGCGGATGAAGCAGCCGTGTCACTCGACCTCGTGCAACCAAGCGCGGACAGCATGGTCACAGATTCAAACTCAGCCTGCCGAAGCTTCCGAAAGGGAGTAATCTCTCCCGCGGCGCGAGCCATTCTCTCCAAGCACAAGCATCCGGGACGACCATCGACCTCGTGTAGGCACCGGCTTACTCGAATATGGAAGGCAACGCCCTCGCCGACCACCACGCTAGAGAACTGTCCATCCGGGCTGAGGACGAGCCGGCTGAGCTACCGTATCCCGTGACGAGCTTTGGAGACATTACTCAGATGTACAGAAACGCGAAGTGCAAACTTCCCGAACCGCACCCGCAGTTAACTATTCAACAGCAAAACGATCCTGCGGCACACGCGGGAGGGATCGCTAGCGAATCTCGTTCTTTTACATGGAATATACGCGGCGGAGAACGACACACTCTGCCCTTCCTGCAAAACGAAACGAGGCATTCTGGCACATCATAGTCGACTGCAAAGACCTCAACAACCCCCCTCTCCTTTACCCCAACACCCCCCAACCTGAACCCCCCGAGTGATGGGTGACCTTGTTGTCCAGCCCCGCCCTGCCAACTCCGCTCCCACTGAAGGCTAGGGGTCAGAAGCTGCTGGGGACATATGGGTCCCGTGAATAGGGAACCCCCCCCGTCAGGTTCCTGCGCGCACCGTCGAATTTTTGAGCTCAGTAAAGTCGATTCTGTCTCTCTCTTACAAGATCGCTTTATTTTCCAAGGGTCTAGCTTCGCAAGGGAACGCAGTGTTCAATACCTCCTGAAATGGCTGCGGGACAGCAGGCGTAAACACACCCACCCCAGGAGCACGAGGCCGGAGCACATCAATAAAACCTGTACTGGACTTGTCACACGAGCCGGGGTGCACAGTACATACGTGTAGGTTAGAACCGGCCATTGGACTTGAGGTGTTGGTGACTCCACTGCTATTCTAACGCCATAATGCATACACCGTCACTGGTAGGGATAGTTAGGCCGATGGTCTCTTCCTTGAAGTAGCTGCAGTTCTTTCCGAGCAACGCTACGCAAAAGTTTCCGGAGGGCCCTCACGTCGTCAAAAGTCGATCAGCAAGCATCAAAATTCAGTTGACATCAGTTCTGCATGACGCATATCTCCAAAAAACCTTCCATTGTGGACGCCTCTCGTACGATTTCGGCGACCGTCTTTAGACGGCTCCGAAAAAGTCCGCGGATCGCCGTTCTTGACAGCACGCATCAGGTGACGCACATTCATTGCTCCAGTCTTGCTGTTGCTCAGCGCGCCTAAACAAGAGCTACATTTCTTCCAATAGCAAGGCCCCGCTCTCATTTGGCTTCTTAGCCATCTACTCATCAGCACGCTCGGCCTTCCCTTTGCGCACGTCGCTGCCGCATGTCTCCAGCCACTGACGCCGCAACCCTTGACAGCTGGGCAGCGAGCGCTCAAAATTTTCGAGCCTTGTTCGAGTGGAATCTTCCAGCGACAAGCAAAGGTTGTGGAGGTACTGCTGGTTATCTCAAACGTTGAATACGGCGCCACGGTAGAAATAGCCCGGCCACTTTACCACTTTCTGAAAGCTCTCTCCATGAGACGACCCCGGTGTCCGTGGTCCAAGAAAAACAAGCGGTGAGGTGGAGCCGCAGATCTAAAGGTATGGTTTATTTTGGCGGTGGATATTACTGCCCTTGTTGGGGTTGTTAGGCTGCGTAAGGTGGTTTCAAGGCCTGGGTATAGGCGGCTGGTCTTGTGGACGATGTTCTGTCTGCTCCTCTCAGATTTGAAGGCGACTGTTTCGACGCATGCAAGCGCGTGCATTTCGACCCCGATATGCATGCAGATTTCAAACCCGTACGTGCTAGGTCGAAACCCATTGAGTTCGACCCAAAGTATCGAAATGCTTGAGAGCGCACATTGCACGCTCCATAAAAATGTCCCGGCAAAATGAAACAGGAGGCTTAATAGCCCATCAGCGCCGGCAGAAAACACTCGAGGCCATGCTGCAGTAGCACTGTAAAGCAGGTAGAACGCGGCTCCGCCCTTGTCCTTGTCTCCCTTCAAGTTGAACTCGTGGGCACTGTAGCGCAGAGCGGCAGGGGATTGCAACAGATAAAACGCTATGACACATGCAATAACAGGCTTGCACAATAGGAGCACTGCCGCAATATGTAACTATGCTGCGAGTGATAATAACGCCGACAGCTTACCACGTGCGGCAGTAAATTCACAGACGGCAATAATTCCTTAGAGGACGTTTTTTGCAAAAAAAGAAATCATTTAATCTTTGTTATGACAGAATAATAGCACTTACAGCGGTAACAATGTCATTGCACGAAGGAAGTGGCTGTGGAGGAGTCGGGACAGGTGGAGCAGGTAGGCCAGGTATGCTACCCCCTGGAAAAGATAACAAATAAACAACGCAGTTGTGGTGACACACACAAAAGGAATTTAGCGTAATTGTGTTATTCTTGTATTGGGGACAGGTGATCCAGAAGAATAAGTCGTACGAACAATTCTCTCATTCGGAACCGTAGCAATTTTGTTACAGATTTAAACTTAGTACATGGGGCTTAGCTCGTTAAGCTGCGTCGCTAATGTAGGGCTCACACCTATCGAATATAAAATTACACTTTCGAATATGTGTTAAATCTGCCTGCCTGGTAGATGGGGCAAGGGTATAAGTAAGACAGAAGACACCAATCATATAAATATACATATAGAGGTAAAGGTGGTCTGGCAACACAAATATGGCGGATGGCATGTATTAGCTAGCGGCAATCAGCTGAAAAGTAATCGCTTGGCTGGAAGTACAAGATCAACTCTGCACTGCAGTCGCAGTGACTTTCCCCAGTGTGGATCTGCTCACGCCCCCAAAGCTAGCAACTGGTGTTTTTTTACAATGAACAATTATTATGTGCTCAAAAGGGGAGATACATCCCAATGTTTGTTTATAAATATCTATCGTATGATATAGAACGACCCTTGAACTAGGCTCTTAAGTATTCGTACAGTGGACGTGCTTTGCGGGATCGCCAGTCCACGTTGTATACCTCTACGTAGTCAGTGTGGCAATATAACGTTATAGGAATAGTCTTTTAAGATGCCTTTGAGTAAGTGTATCTCCGAATGGCGATGTGCTTCAACGTACATTGGCATGCCGTACTGAGAGTTCTTTAGCAACTGTTCTATATCTCGTGGCGGCAAAAAGTATACATTGTTGCTTTTTTGTCGAACTCGAATTGTACTTCTGGTTTTTCTCTACTATTCCTAGGCTACTGTTTTCCATTCACACCTACTTTGGAGAACCTGGATTCTCTTCGGCGATTCTGGTCGTAGTTGATGTTAAGCAGCCAAGCACGTTGCGGCCTCGTACATAATTGTTTCCCAGAGCACATGGGGTGCATGGCTTCGGCAAATCATACCAAATAATCTGAGAATGTAACCACGCAGCCATAAGCGCATTTTACAGACTAGGGTCGGCGAACCTGGTTTCTGATCAATGTACACAAGCGTTTTTGCATGCTAATCAGACCTCACAGGCGTACTCTATTCCGGAAGCTTTTTCCTATGATCGAGCGGCTTGGGAGATTATGCGTGCTGTCAATGTATGCTAGCAAATGTAACGCCTTGCCGGAAGCGTTTCTTTTCACCTTCCACCCGTCTCTCATAAATAGTGAATGGCTTTGCGTGACGAGCGGCGTCGCCAGCTGTTTATTACCTCTGCCTTCTTTGCCTCGGTATTGCACGTTGATTAAGGCAAAGGTGGATGATGCAACCTGGCACCCTGATTACTAAAGGCAACCTTTGGGACTTGGTTTGATCGTGCGATACAAAATTTTCTCAGCGCTTCTAGCGCAATACTTTCGGTTGTATGATTGCCTGGCGGGTTGCGAAGACTGTCAATACGTTTGTTCTTGTAAAAACTGCGTCAAGTTAGGAAGAGGAGCTAACTATTAAAAAGTTTATTTCAATGTTGCGTCGAAATAGGCGACAAATTAACAACATTTATACAAAACGGTTATAAACACCAACTGGTGCTATGCATTATGAAAAAAATTGCACGTACAGAAATCAAACGTACAGAACGAACATACAAAAAATCGAACGTACAAAAAACAATTTATGAACGGAAATTACCAAATAAATAAATTTTGTACTACTCTAAGAGTTTATTGTGTCCGTAAGCTAGCGTGGTCTGGTAGCTGGAATAAAAATAATAAAAAAAAACATATAAGCAGCTCTAAATTAGACGTTTTACTTTTAGCTCGTAAAATTGTAATAACGTAAGAAGTGAAAGACGCGCATCTAAAGGGCAGCCTAATCAAATTTGGGTTTACTTGGTGCGAGTACTGTTTTATAAACACTGATTATTTATGGGATTTGTGGACACAATTTGACATAAGTAACTTCATGCTCACTCTCGTGAATATGAAGAAGGAGGTCTAAAAGCAAACAAGTTATTTTGTGTTGGTGCTAAAACTCTGCATTTTATGCATGATTTCCTTAAAAGAGTTACAGAGCCGAACACCGGTACATTAATCTTGTTTCTTCCCTGCCCCTTCCCTAAGGCATTATTAGGTGGGCCTGTGATTGTGTCTGGCTCACTGATTGTGGCAGTACGCTTGTCTGTATTTCACCAAAGACAAAGCAGGCGTTTACTCCCATATAACTCTAGCCTTCAAACAGGGCCAATGTTCCTGAAGCAGAACCACTCAGATCCCTCGCCACTCCAATCACCCCATTTCTCGGCAATCGCAATTGATCAGACTCAATGAGAGTAAATGCTCCCATTAACAACGAACCCAGCAAATAACAACATGGCGAGCGCACCCGAACTCTCGCACCCCTCCGCTATCCCCAGTCAGTTCGAAGTACGTGACACTTCTAATATTATCGAAACCAGCAAGCCGTTGACATTACTAGCAGGCTGACCTTGCTTCTTCTGTGTTCCAAGCCCAAAACTTTCTATGAATATTTGTGAAATTTGCTCACACAAGAATATCCATACACAAAGAACTCGCTGAAAATGATTGCGCCGCCCCCACACCTCCCTCTACACATCATGAAAAACGCCTTGGTTGTCTGGTTGAACATCCTGACCACTCTCCCCCTCCAATATTTTAACACAACCTCTGCCACCCTTCGTTCACTTGCTATTGTCTTAGTACAAAAATATTGAGTGCCTATTTTCTCCGGTCCCGCTGTCTATCAGTCGCCCGATTACGGAAGCTCTTCTCCTCGTAACTAGCAGATTTCATTTATCATCGGTCCTCTGCGAGCACGTTGCTTGGTGGTTGTTGTGTAAGCATAGCAGTAGGTCTGAAGAGTGTTGAGGGGTGGTATTGAGAAAAAAAATCATTTTATTTAAATCTATATGGTTTCACAAGTCAACGAAAATCTTAGTACTTGCAATAATTAGTACAGGGAGAAGTATTGATATGAGAAGGAACACAAGCTAGAAGACACACATTCCTTAGTTAACAACCAACTCTCTAATTACACGCTTTAGTTGTCCTGTCTGTGAAATGGTATGTATGTTGAGAGGAGGTCATTAGCTGTTGCGACAATGTCTCTTTTACCACGCGGACAAAATACTGGTGTGTAATATTTTAATCATAATGGTTCGGATGCATAAACTTGTGGATTTATAACTTCAATAAGCGTCGGCCTATGGGCGTGCTTAGCGTCACTTTTAAAATTTTGCTCCCCTTCGCGCTGCGTACACAGCGACCTACTTCGGAGAGATGTTGCTGAGGAGAACAGTCAGAGTCGGGAACAGTAGAAAGAGCATATCCATCCGGAAAGATTTCAAGTGAGGCGAGCATTGAGGTTTTACAAACGTAGGTACTTTTATTGGTTTGTTTCTACTATTTATTGCTACTACAAAATCTTTGAAAATCATATTTGTAAACAATGCATAAGCGCTATTAGAGTATATGTGCTTCGGTACTTGTTTGAATACATATAAAGAAGAAAAACGCAGGGCCATCTCCCCTAACGTAAAACCTGGCGAGGGGCAAATTATGTAGTGTACAAGTGTATTCTTGGCGCCTTAGTGTTTTTGCCCCGGGTGATAACGCCGTGGTTGGGTAGATGTATACAACTTTGCTGTGAAAAGCTCGCGCCTTTGAATGACGAAGCGTTCTAGCGTGACGCGTTGGGAAACGATTGTCCCGCTGTTTTAGTACTCTGACTACATGAGACGATGATAACAGCAGATGGCGAGATCCCGAGCCTCTAAAGGACATCGCTCCAAAACACTCAAGTATCCAATGGCACCAATGCGTCCCTAATTTATAGGTCCCAATAATCCTTCTACTGTTTGCTTGGATTTGCATGCATCTTTTTGTGTTCAGTCTTGTAAGCCTAACATATTCGCTTTTTGTGTGGAAGTGTGTTGCTATTCCTGGAATTGCCATACATTAACTACTCTTGTACGCGGCAATAGATGTCTCCCACATATTTTTAGCGCGTATTCTACACCGCTCTCCCCGGGGTACAAGTTCTGTAAATACTTCAACAATCAACAATAAAGTCAGCCATTTACAAAACCTCTGTGAGATTATTAATATATTTTCTTACCTGACCAGGAGATGCAACTTCCGCGGATGCACGCACCAATAGTACGCCTACGTCCTTTAAGCTGGGACAGAAAAGAAAATCAAGGATTCAATTACCGGCCAGTTGCTGTATTGCAAGCTCTACAAAATTATGAAATGCGGTTTTATGCAACTAAAGGGGTCAATTATTACTAAAATTGTGTTTGGAAATGGAAACTGTAGGGATAACTGCCTCATCTGGGATAAACGACCGCTGGTGTTTTAAAATACTGGTTGTAATGCCGATATATCTTCTGTCTGTCTATAAAAGGTGACCCCACCACAAGCACCAAGATTTTAAAGACATGTGCCATAAATGAAGAACACCTAGAGCATAACATTTTCAGTAAAGTGCAGCCACCAGAACAAATATTTTCGGCAATTAGATTTATTTAGGCAATTGTATATATATTCAACTCGACAGGTTGTATGCTGGGTAAATTAATGTTTATGATGAACTTGTAGGTTTTACGATGGAAATCTGACTGCGGTATTTTTAGTGACGCACTGATTGCGTAAATATTCTTTCTGACCTGTAACAAAAGCCCGCGGAATATAAAAAAGCACCACCTGAAGGCGCTACCACTGGCGTCATACAGCAGCGTAAGAGATCTTATTTGTTGCTTCCGGGATTTAATGGAAGAATTATTTCAAGCGATCGCTAAAATCTCGCACTCTTACATTAGTGTATTTTATGCTGCGAAATCAATCCGTACAGCTAGGACAGACTTTAAAATAAGGTTTTGCGTAACTGTGGTTAACATACCAAACATAAAACCATTATCGTATTTTAAATCAAGAGCGTAACTAAGCAGCATAACAAACACGATACAAAAGTGTACACCCATAGATAAAGATGATGAACGCTCTCAAATAAAGTTCTATGGAGGCACTGTATAATAAAAAAGTACTGTTCAGGCATTAGTTCTTTTGCGAATGTTTGTTTAAATGTATAGGCTACTGGTGTTAATTTCTTGGTGTCATCGGCATATCGTAAAGCAGGAAGAATGGCAAATATCTGATTTTGGGAAAACTTAGAAAGTTCTGAATAAGTTGTTTTGGTCTAGACTAAAATAGTTGGTAGCTGTTCACTATAATTATAAGAGATAGACAGTCCTTACGAGTATAATTAGAAAAAATAGGCTGATTCTTTTCTCTTTTTATTTTTGGAGTTTGTAAAATATACATCTGATAAAGTGGTGCGTAGAATGCTCATAAAGTATAGATTTCTTAATTTGTAAGAGTTGTAGCAGGAAATCCTCAGATTAAGGCGTGAATTTTGAAGCTGGTGTCTTAAAAAAGGCACCTCACCGTATTAGAAAGAGCAAATTTTTTGCTTTGTAGATTCAGAGAAAAAGGTATTAGCGAACCTAAAAAGCTTCCGCAAGCTTTCGGAAGTATGCACTCCTAAAGAAATTTCTTAGAAGTTATAAATTGAAACGGCTGCTGTATTGACGATCAAGTTCCACTTTTTCAACCACAGGTATATTTTAGGTGTAGTCTTGTTCGGTTCTTCGTTCTATGTGTGCTACAAGTTTTCCACAACATAGCGTGAAGCGTTTGACAAAGTCTCACACACAAAAAAATACTTTTTTCAGTTAGAGAAACACTTAAAATCCGCCCCTAATAAAATTGATGGCAGACTCCCCTATAAACCGTAAACAATTTATTTTTAACGAATACTGTTCAGAAGAGGCAACCGTTGACCCTGGTGCTCCACATGGTACTGTTATGGCATCCCTTTTGTTTCTCATTTTTATCAATGATAGTGTGAATACATTTCCTGTAAAAATCATGTCGTACCCTGATGACTATGCCATATAGTATGAGATATCAAATGTAACTGATCAAGACGTTCGAAATAGTGGCTTTCATAAAATTGTTGAGTGATGTGATTTATGGCAGATGTCAATTAACCTCAATAAAACCGTATTTATGTAAATACCCTCCCAGAAAAAATCGTCACTATTTATTATTCCACTGCAAGCTTCACCCTTTCTGGTGTAACTGAAATTACATATCTCGACCGTTGGAATACCAATGACCTTGACTGCAATAAACATATAGACTCCGTAAGTAAGAACGCTAACCAATTTTTTTTTTCTTCGAAGTGCTTTAACAAATTCTATATCTGCGGTGCGGACCCTAGCGTACAAAACTATCATTTGCCCAATGTTAGAATGTGGGGTGATTGTTTAGGACCCCTCACTCAAGGTAACATAACTAAATTGAAAAACGTGCTGAAACAGGCAGTTCACTTTATTTTTAAAAGCTTTGGACGGACCTCTATACCTCAACTCTTACATCGTGCCAATGAGCCATCACTTACCGAAAGAAATCGTTTATTACAAATACAATATCTTTACCAAAGGATAAAGCGCATTACAAGCTTGATATTTCCGATATTATTTCATTTTCATCTGGGTACTCCCCCGCAAGGGCATCAATTGAAAATAACCTCTTTTCAGTCACTACATAACTGCTTCATATATTTTTTTCCCGCGTACCGCAAGTCAGTAGAATGAGCTAACAAATAACTACATCATGGAGCCATCCATATTGTGGTTTGCAGCGAATTTGACCTGAATATTCTTATCTTGCTGCTGTATTTGTTTTTATTTGTATTGTTGTATGTATGCTGGAGTGTCAACATTGTAAACATTTATGTCTATAACCACCCTGTTAAAATTCCTGTAATGGGAATTGCTGTATCAATAAATAAAAGTAAAAATAAAATAAAATAAGTATTGTTTGCCAACACTTCTAATTGAACAACTAACTCAATTACGTCAATGATGTTGTGTCTACAACAAAAATATCGCAACGGCCCAAGTCACTTTATTAAGGTTTAGATAACGTGTGTGTAAAAGGCAAAATTTGCGACAATGAACAGTTAAATTATCACTCGTTTACTCCAATACCACGAAATCAACGTTTACAACTGCCTCACAAGACAAATTCTTTTTATGTGCAGAGTGCTGTCCAGACACAGGCTGTGAAAGTCTTACAAAATAAATAATATTTATTAGGAATAAATAAATAAAACCAAAATAATTTCTCCAGAAGAACATTAAACTAAACAGTTTAACACTTTATTAACTTTTTTAGCACACAACGCTAGCGTACGCGTCTAAGAAAATGCTTTGGAAGAGATCGTAAGACCGAGACATACCAGTAATACTGTCGCGCTAAAACATTCGTCGATACGTAAGCCTTCTGAGAAGTGCCTGATGCCCCAATATTTTGATTGCGGTGACGCGTGCGAGAAAGGAAAAGCTTCCTTTTTCTAATAGAGCTAGGTTTGGTAAATGAGGACGAGTAATTCTGTGGTACCACCTGGCAAGAGCTATGTAACGCACTTGAGACTTGTGGGCATGGGTAACGATAATTCTAGTCGTAAAGTGTGGCGATTCCGAGGCCACATATATATTCTGTTGGCGGGGTGCTTGCAAACGTGATGTCTAGGATATGTCCTATCAGCCATATAAATTCTGGTTCCGAACAAAAGGATCAGCAACCTGCGGTTTTTGGGTTCTCTCAGATTTGTTCTGGCACCAACACAAGAGAACAAATACAGCATCATTATTTTGTTTAGAATGCAGTTCTTTCCGCAGTCAATACGGCTGATGTTCCGATGTAGTGAAATACTGTTTTACTGCGATAATGTGCATGATTGTTTGTTATAAACTTATGCCACACACGTGTGAGTACAGCCGAAAAAACAGCCCCAAATAAGTAGTTCCAGCGAACAGAATTTTGCTATGGGATTGGTATTATGGTATTTTTAGGTAGATGAAATACTTAAGTAGCGAGTCACATGTTTTATGAGAGCGAGCACTTCATTAAGTACTCTGTACAAGTAAAAAGTGTTTTTCGGGCAAAAAACTTCTTTATTTAAAGTTCAAGTGATGTGTTTACAGTATTCTTCCTCTAGACTATTCACCGATGTGCTGTAGAATAGGCCGGCTTTTTGTTTTGCAAGGAGCACGTGTCAAGTATAAACGACGACGCAGCCTATCGTCTCTATAGCAAAACGATCTTACTAGTTAGGTGGCACTGACCGGCCCACAACAATAGTTTCAGTTGGTGAAAAGCCAGCGGTGTGTTATTGAGTAAGGTCACAACCACACGGCTGTGAACCTGAAGATTGCAGATATTCATGTTATGGTGAGTTCGAGCTATATAGTTCCTCTTGTAAGGATTCTGTGACAGATCACATTGAAAATGGTGTTTATAACAAAATCGCTTCAATCACCTTTCATAGTCTGTACAGGTTGGCAACTTAGCATCTATTACCTCAATTTATCAAAAAGTCGCCTATAATAAAGGCAGTGGTCTGTCCAAAGTTTTTTGCTCAAATTCGGGTTTCCTCCGATTCCGCGGAAATCCTCGACAAGGCACGACAAAGCCGACAAGGTAGTCGGAAACCCATTGACTCTAAGCACATACGGACGTTTTCTGGAGCAGTTGCTGTCCTATCTGAATACTGAAGTAGCGTAGCGGGTGTTACACACGACGTTGAAGCTGAGGATAGTAAGGTTATGTCTTCTTACATGAGCATATAAAACATATAGAAAAAAACCCTTTTGTGTGGAAAGGTCCGAAGATTAATTTTACTGTAATACAGTAACGTTACTCTTCAGAGCCGGTGCAATTAAAACTAATTTACCTGCTGGGTGTATCCCTTCAGGTCGTGTAACCGAGCGCCGGTGACTACTTTTTGAACTGCAGATGTGGACAGCAGAGCAATATAGGTATTCCGAAAAAGAACAGAGTAATCTGTTTTAAAACATTGCCCAATATTTCCATCAAACCACGCAATCAAAACCATTGACTCAGTGTACTTTCACATTGCCACTTACTATCAAATTGGGAGCTTCTCAAACGCACTGCCATCCTCCAGCGGCCTTCATATGATGTCACTAGACCTTCACATTATATTTCAAACGAAGAGGGAATACAAGCTTGTAGCTGATATTAAACAAATTTTTACGCCTAATGGGTATTTCTCTTCTGCAGCCATGGCTTGGCCATGGCATAACTGCATTTTTTTTTAATTATTCAATAAAACCATGTCATGTAACGACTAGGCGTGCCCTTAAATAGCCTCGGGAATGTCTTGTTTGTTGGTTTCTCAAAAAAAAATTTGTACTATTTTTGGAGTACAGCCCTCGCTTTGCAGTTGCCAATTTAGTTCTGTTGATCAGAGACTATAGTATACGCTAATTATGTCTTGTTTATACCGCGATTATTATATCTGAAGGCAGTCACAAGCGACAGCCATTGTTTTTGGAACAAAAATGGTGTATAGAAATACGTCAACGACATTCGGCTTGATTTCTCAGTTCTAGATGGACCAGACACGTTGTCCTTACCGGTAAGCATGACAGACAGGGTATATTCTTGTTCGCTCATTTATGATGGAACCTACGTTGATATCTCAAGTTGATTGAAATAAGGTATAATATTTTGATCGTGTAAAAGATTGATCTTATTACGATTGATCTGACCTGCCGTTTTATCAAAAATTGTTTAACGCACCTTAAGAGGTATGCGCTCATTTTTTGCTAGTTACACTCAATCGTTTTTAGATGTGCCATACCTGCGACCAAAGTACGCACAAAGGTTTTTTGAACATCCACCTAGCGGTCGACCAGTAAAACAAACTGACTGGAGGAGGGTGACACTTTGAGAAGTAGCCGAATGTGATTAATTTTTGAACACCTTGTGCCAACAGCAATACGGGAACGCTGACGTTAAGCATAAATGCCTGATTTGTGGCTACAAACAGGTGAGTTTCACTTAATCTTTGTGAGGCTGAAAAGATCAGTTACGCGCTATTTTCAAGCTTAAGTGTCATAATGTCGAACCCACCCGCTTTTGCTCTTTGATAATGGTTACTTTTAAACAGTGGTTCTTTTTCCTAACTAATTCACAAAATTGTAAATATTAAAAACAGTGCTTTCACGCGTCTCTTATAAATAGTTATGGTGTGTCCGGTGTCCGGTTGGTAAGGGGAACCGAGATGAGAGACAACTGTGGATAATACCATATGGTTCTGCAATCATGTCACACGATCAGCGGCGGTGTCTGCATCTCTGGTGTTGCTGGCGTGCAGTGTTGCGCATGCTACGAAGAATTCATCTGTGGGAACTGTACTGGGCGGGTACATCCAGGTTAGATTAGTCTTCATTTTGTCAGAAATACTATTTTAAACATTTATGAATGTCGGATAGGCTGGAGTTGTCTTGGTAACGTTCACTAGTTCCTGAATTGGGATCTCCTATTTATAACTTTAGGTGCGTTGAGGAAGTCGGATGAGTTTATTTCGGACTTTGGTAAGTTTTAGCTACCTCTAACCGCACTGTTGCATGGTGTGAGAATGTGACGTACTAGTCTAGGAGGCATCCTTTGAGCTGCGTTCCAGGCTTTGGAAGCCCAATATGTTGCGGGGGAAATGTTTTCGCGCTGGTGGCTTGTAATGGTGGTTTCAGGTAAACTTCCAATAAATATAGGCCAGTGACGAAACGGCCGGAATATTACCAAGAACCTTAAAAAGTGATTTCAACACACGTCATGTCAACTAAAGAGCCCGGCTACGAAGGAATAGTGCAAAAACCAGCCGATAGGTTGCAAGCAAACCACATAAGTTACTGCAGTGTGTAAACTGAAACATTTGAATATATAAATATCTATATTTTTATTTCTATGTTGCAAGTTAGTTTTGCTGTGAAGCAAAAACAAAGCTTCATAAGGCTTTGCCTATGAAGGGACGTTTGCACTTTTTGTGCCTGCCTATTTGAGCTTGAACTCTTGCTATGCTTATTTCATAAGTCATCTCTGAACTCAGACCAAAAAGGGTGCATCAATTATTGAATTTCTCAAGTATCAGAGTGGTGTTATATATTTTTTGTGCTTTACTCAAGCGTGATACCATAGTAGTTCATGCAAATTTGGTCAGGAAGCTCCGTCCTCACGCTATGGGAGAACTTCGTGCGGTTGATAAATAGGCCACGCCATGGCGCTCTTGTGCATCGTAGGGCAGCCGGAAAACAGGTCGGAGGGGACACGTTCGGCCCGCAGTAGGTTCTCCCAGCGGTGTTAGCAGGGCTCGCTCGCTTTACCTGTGGTATACCGCTAAAATGGATCCAATATTTTAGGCTGTTGTGGAATCGGTCACGTGCTCTGGTGGGATCGGGTTAAGTGTTTTGGGATCGGTCAGGCTGTTAGCTGGCTGCATTGTTGGCTGCTGTTCTGGCGGCGAGGAATAGACGTTAGAGCACCGCTATTTTGCTTTTTTTTCGGACGCCGAGGTGCGCTTATAGATGGAATTGTACGTTCCCCGGAAAGAAGTTTGCGCATTTCGTTTTGACTTGCCGAACGCTTGCCTGTGTTGTAAACATTGTAGTACTTTTGACGCCGTTCGCTCATACGTGTGTATGTCGTTCCTGTAAAAATGCTGACAATGTCGTTTTGCGGCAAGGCGACTTTTGTTGCCTTGGTCCGACCGGTACTCACGGTGCCTCGAGATGGCGGCGGAACGACTCTAGGGTTGTCGGGTACAGTTACTGCATTAGAGCAGGCAATGCCTGTGTGTGTTCTGTGAATAGGCTCGCTACGAGGTCATTCGGGGTCCAAGATATTTTCACAGGCTTTTTCCACCTTCCTTCAACTGACACGAAGCATATCTGCATATGCAGGTGTCAAATGTCTCGCTATCTTAGTGTGAATTATTATGAAAGCACGCTTGTTGATGACCAACAGAAAGAACAGAACAGAGACGAAATCCGAGCTTACACTGGACAGGCTGCGTGCCATCAACCTTAATTGTTTGCCTTGACTATGGTGTCTGCTTTGTAAATACACCTGTTTCCGACATTGTCGCGTCAACTTTGAAGCGTGGGGCCAAAACACCATGGATGCAGGTGACATAACACCCAGTAGAAGTTTGAGTGCGTTCTGAGAACTCTTGCTTTACCGCGAGCTGGCGACGCACGGACATCCCGAACAAACTTCGGAGCTCTTCAATTAAAACATTCTCACTAGTGAGTGTGGCTTCATTAATTAAAAATCTACTTTCTAAGCGTTTTTTGAGAACAAAATGACAATGGGGAGCATGGGCATTTCGTACCATTGATTGTGAGCCCTCACACGGTCAATCATGCTGAGCATATCTCCTCCATGACTGTAGTCCGTACTGGCGAAGCCATCTAGGTCACGAGTATGAGACACAATGATGAACGCCAAGATGTATAATCCGGGCTCAATGGTAGGCACGCCCGCTCAAGAGTTCCGTGGTGGGATGAAGGCGCGCTGGCTCGTGGCAGAGGAATTAGAAGTTCAAGTCCACCACTGATGTCACGTGCCAGAAAAGACACAGAATGTGGACGAAGGTGTATTTACAAAGGAGACACCGTAGTCACTGGCACAAGGTGAGGTTGATGGTACGCAGCCTATCAAAGGGAAACTCAGACTACTGTTCCTTCTCTTTCTCTTGAGCATCTAACACTGTTTTGGCTCCGGAGCACATGAACAGATAAGGTGAGATTGGACGCTTAGATGTGCGGCTATGCTTTGCGCCAGGTTCTAGGTAACTGACCAAACACAGATGTGAACAGAGATATCGTAGCATGGCGTCTAGGGTATTAGTACAGCCCAAGGTACGCAGTAAAGTTCAAATTTGTTCAGAGTCTAGAATGTGACCATGACAGCAAATATGTGTGAAAAGGGAGTGACAGCTTCTTTTGTAATGCCCGCTCGGTGTTGACAAAGACTGGCATCTCGTCGGCGTTGGGCATACTTTAGGAGCACGTTGTATGGACAAGACCACCACTAAAGAACGCTGACAATACTTTAGAGAGGCTACCCGAAGTTTAGCAAACTATGCTCAGGCTTGGTTTAGTGGTTTGCTTTTATTAGCGGTGTGCTTGTGTGTTGATGCACACCTTGGTGAACACTTTGGTGATGAACACCTTCAAGACATGAAAAATATTAACAATAATGGAGAAATCTTCGTTCCATATAATTCTATAAATTCAAAAGATTACTGCGCTTTTAAAAAGCACGTACACGAAAAATTGAACTCTGCTCTTGTTCGCGATGAAGGACAGCATTCATAAGCTGATTCCGAGGAAGCCCTATCGAAATAATTTGCCAGCCAGTCCAGTTTCTGTTTGTGCACTGGAATGTTATACCCTACGTTTCAAACAAGGCTTGATTTAAAAAATCGCTATAACGTAATTCCAAATCTCACTTACCATATCCACCTCGCGCCAAGTAAAGCAATTATCAAGGTTCTAAGCTAAACCGGGCAAGGCAAAGAGAAGAGCAGTGGACATGGATCGCAAAATAATGCTAAGCTTCACTGAACGTAACTCATGATTATTCTCCTTGCATGCGCACTGCTAAAACTTTCTGTAGGCTCATTGCGGCTGGAGCTGAGAGACCTCCCTCCAAGCTTCGTTTTGTAGCAACCTTGAGGCGATCACCGCCAAGACGGTGTTTCTATATTAAAATACCGCCAAAATTTGGCTGTGGCTTAACATAGTTATTTCTAGGTGTGCGTAGCGAGGGTTTCCATTAATGTATTTCTTAGCATGGTTCTATGCGCCCTTACAACTTTATTGTTTAGCTTCGTACATTTTAGTATTCAGGCTGCTTGGTCGTTACCTCTCGTTAAGTTATGTTTACAATAAACAATCCACATTTTTATTTAAAGTGAAACGCACCTATTTTTCTAAGTCTTCCTGCTTGGAAAATGCGTCGCACGTGAACTTTCAGCCAGCCGAATCACAAGGTCCGTCATACGGCGAGCCTTCACGTCCGGCAACTGCGTTTTGTCGGCGGCTATGCGCGCCGCTCTCCAAGCTGAATCACTCTGTCGTCTCTGTTCGATACACCGAGCATGTTCTTTTTATTTCCCCGCAACTGGTATCCTCCTCGTGGTTGCAATCTCTCGTTGATCCGCAGCCCTGGCCCGAGATACCTAACCAGACGACGAACCATAATCATATGAATCACTCGCCTGGCAGCTTCGTACTTACGACGCTTCTCGAGGCATGCGACTCGTTCTTCCTACGTCTCCTCAGCTCGCTGCCTCCTCTTGGTATGTTTCCGACGAACAAGACTGTATTCTTTCAGTCCACTCGAGTCAATTTCTATATTTGACGAGGAATCCAACCGAGCCGCCCTTTCTACATATACGATGCAACGCTGGCTCTTCCTCTGTTGTTGCAACGGGTTTCACCGGCTCCTCCTCTGACGTCAAGGCAGACGGTGCCGTGAGTGGCGCTACCCGCTGCGGCGGTTGCTGGGCAACCGCTCAGTTCGCAGTTCGGCCACCGTTCACAGCGAAGCGGCGAGTATACTGCTATAGTAGCTCTCGATAGAAAATGGTGAACGTTCTGTTTTCGGTGTGCTTCCCCACACGAGGAATGCCATGGCCACTGGATTCCATCCGATTGGCGCGGTGGCGCCCGTGACGGTAGGGTTTATCTTTAAACCAAACATGAGCAGTTGTTTTATGACCACAAAATGATTGAAAGATTTTGGTTGTTCTAAAAGTTGCTTTCGTATGTTTTCTCACGCTTGTATTTTGTACGATAACGTACACTGTTTCTTCCAGAGCTGCATATTCATGCGAAGAACAGAATTGCCCCATTCTACGGTAGTACGCCGTTATTCATTTTACTTCTACTGTCAGTAAGCAATCTCACTCACTGAAAATGAATAAAACGAAACTGTGTTATGTGATGACATCTGAACGCTGGTATGAGCAACAGCTGTGCAGCGCTAAGCCCCTCCAACCGCCCCGTTACAATCGTGTAATAAAAGTTTTCGTTGTTTTTCTTTCTTATTGGCACATGGACACTTTCGGGCAGGATCAGGATTCGGTATCCGTGGAAAATGAGCGTGCTGTATAAAACTCAGTTAACTGTGAATTGTACGTGTAGATTTTCTCAAACAGCGCGTACAAATAAACACCTGATTATAGTGCCTTTTGATTGATTATTGATTAAGTGCTAATGAGGTTTACGCACCGACGCTACGCAGACCACGAGGCCTACCTAAGTTGATGGCTCCCGATGAATTTTGACCACCTATAGATCATAACCGTGCAGTAAAACCTCGAATACACGGGCATTTTCGCTTTCGCCTCCGTCAGAAAAGAGGCCCCCTCGGCGGAGGAAGATGGCTTTTAAATGTCTTCGAACCTATGCCGCTTGTAGAAAGCTGCCAGAAATTACAAAAAAGGAACAAAGTAGAGCAAATAAAACAAAATAATAATGAAATTTGGAGGTGCAAAAACTGGGAAACAACACGAGATGCAGACGAGGTGATGCCACTTCGCGAACACACCGAACTGTCTGGAGTAGAGCGGGGTCAGTGACGCACCCGGGTTAACGCACCAGCGACCAATTTTCACAGTTTTGGAGCGGTGACAACGCTTAATATTGTTTATTTTTAAGACTAGCAGGATATTTTGAGTTTTTGAGGGGTATTCTCGTCGGGGTGGATTTCTGTATTTCACGTATTTTAATTTCTGTTATGTATCTGCTGTCCGCTTTGTAATTTTATTCTCTTACTTTGTTCGGTATACCCGGTCTCAATACATTATCAGTGCGGCCAGATTAAAAATGGAAAGCATTTTAAATGCGTGAATTGAAGCACATGCCACTATAGCGCATGCAGCTGAATAGCTCCATTTATGTCTGGCAGCGCGTTCAACGCCCTCCCGACCGGACGTGTTTGGGGTTTATGCGGGAACGTTGTGGTGCTTGAAAGGTGGCCCAAATTGAAATAGGGCCATCAGCCCTAATCTAGCGATTTTTTTGTTTTTCAGCGAAAATAACTTTGACTTGGCGTGATTGTTAACGTCTAATTTTTTACCTCTGTAAACTGCGTACCAGCGACATCGCTTGATACGTTGAAGTGCGAGCAGGTATTTCCAAATACATACAAACAAAATCCAGTCAAGAGAATTGAAATTCCTATTTATTCAGCTGCAGTACCAAATTCACACTGCAGGCCGATCTTGCCAATGAAATTCATGTAATCTAATAATTAAAAATTAACCCGACGTAAGCTGGCCTCTCTACTGAGATGTCGTTGTTGACTTTTATGGCAGTCGGTTTATTCTTTACCACTTGTATTTATTTTTTAGGTTGTAAGCGTTTTATAAAAAAATTCGGGAATGCCAATCAGCTCGCTCTTAGCATAATATATGAATTTTAAAATTCCCAACAATCGCCAATCGGTATACTTCTATGAGCAAGCGGCCGTTTCATTCCCACATGTTTGACAGAAAACTTGCCATCGTCCCCATATACAGCTTCCCTCTAAGAGTAAATGCGGGGCCACAAAAGACCAGTCACTGTTTTAATAATTATTCCGAGTGTCAGATGTTGTGACTGCTGAAGCAAAACAACCAGACAAAGCACACGGTTAATTAAGAAAATGAAGCTTCCGATTGAGTAGCCTTTATATCTAATTTTGCGTAATGTCACGGGCCACTGCAATTCAGAAAAAAAATAATGTATGGAAAAGTCCATATCGGTTGAAGACTTTTTCTTTCAAATTGACGCCTATGTTTTAATACTACCACTTCATTTACGTGATTATTATAGAGGGAGTAATTCCATTTCTACACAATCGTGTGTTGCAATATATCTGGTTTGGTTATTTTTAAACAAATATGGCAGCCGCGTATGATATTCAGGAATATACATTTTACCACGATTTAATAAAGTATTTGTGTCAACTTGAAACGTCTTGCAGTAGGCCTGGACAGCGGAAACGAAATTTGCCTACCGCTTCAAGTGTCAGTACTTTCTCATTATAGAAAATATTTTGCAGGCTTACATCCATCTTGACAAGTCGTAACAGCGTCTTTGCGTGGACGTAATTATGCGGCTCGTTTTCTTTGCAAAACTCATTTTCAATTTTCAAAGCAACTGTTCACCACCTGCTTCCCTGAACACTGGTAAGTTCAATGTTAAGGAGCACTTTGTATTTGTACCTAAGTTAAAGTTTCTTCTCCAGTTGTGCTGAGGTATATGTAAAGATCTCTCCTTGCTACGTGTGCCCACTTAGTAATATCTGCAGGAAGCTTTTATTTTATTTTTTTCAAACGTATCTTAAGTTACACAAAAGGAGGAAAGCGAGAGTATTATAAGACAAAATCAACCCACATGACACAGCTTCCGGATGTGAAATAGCTAAAAAAGGTGTTTTTTAACATAACAAAGAGATGTGTCGAGCCCACTTAGGAGACGTGAAACTGCTGGTACCACCGTTTTTCATTGCTTTCCCTGTGCTCATAATTTGGGAGATCATCAGACCTCCTCTTTCGAAAGCGGAATTCAATATTTTGCAAGCGAAGTCTGCCTACCTAGGCTTTCTGCCTTAGCACTGAAAGACAAATTGCTGGACCACGAATACCCTGTTTGGTATTTTCCCATCAAAATGTGGTCTCTGATCTGAATCTGAATATCGAAAAAAAATAAATGTTTTACGGCGTTTCAAGATTTGGCGACTCTCATATTACAGCTTGGAACTCATGGCGTTAGTGTGCAGACATTCCAAGAGCACAATAAACTCATCATGGTATGGCCATTGCTCTTACTATCAGGTGTACTGTCTTCCAAATGCTGGCACTGCTCGTTGCGAAAGATTTTGTTGTATTTTTGGGAGGCAGGTTACAAATAAGCGTTGCTCCCGTGCAGAAGGCTGATGATAGCAGCCTTCAAGGATATCGGCGGAAAGCGCCATTGAGGAGTAGGTTAGCCAGATATCTCCACAACATTTACAGTGTGTCCCAGCTAATTTTATTATAGCGCGCTTACCCAACAAGGCGTCTCGTCAGGAAATTGTCCCCGTATCCAGCCTTTCTTTAGGCAGCAGCGGTAGCTACAAGCAGGCTTGACGGAGTCCTAAGAACGCAATAAGGCGGAAAGAAAGTTTTTGTTATATATGACATTGGCAGTGTTTCAAAGAAAAATCAGTAAGAAAAAAAAGATTTATTCTTCGTTGTTACGCACATATTACACGTTTTATATTGCAATATAGATTGTTCTGGAGTATGAAGTGTCAAAAAATGTGGCCACCTGTCAGGCAAATCTATACAAACAGCCGTGAATTGTAAATTATATTCAGAATGTTTTGCATTTTCATGAAATGACAGCGCAAACAGCAATCAAGGAAGACAGCGAGACGCAATCACAAAGGGACTCTGTGTCTGGCTCTCCCTGTCTTTCTTGTTTGTTTGCGCCGAAAATTCAAAAATAAGAACACCAAATTGCCCACGCAATAAAGTTGACCAGTTACATTTTAAATAAAAACAAGCAGTTATCTTTAGTAGTGTATTTCGCGGTTGTTATAGCCATTTGATTTGTCCCAAAAGTTTTTCAATATTTGCGGTTACGGTACAGAGAAGTATTTAGCGATTGTTTAGGATACGTGTAACCACATTTATTAGTGTTTTATACTTGAGGAAAATATATGCCAAATATCTCTCGCGGAAACAGGCTTTCTGTCGAACAAATCTCAGCGCGCGCTTTTGACACCTTCTCTTTTTTGAACTGACATAAGTATGTTTCGGCTCTTCGCCAATGTAAACAATTTACATATCCCAACTTAGCCCTTAAGCGTTGAAAATAGCGGAAATGGTGCAATTTTCTTTATCGTGTTTTTTTTTTCAGAATATTCGTACACCTGTTTTATATTACCGGCCATTTTTACATTTTAGAAACCTATGAATAAATGATGCCACATAATGGGATGGTGTTCTAGATATAACATTTAGGGTTGTTTTGCGTTGTAACTATAACATTACATAGGGCGTTGATACATTCGGCTTTGGCTATGTTGTGGTTGCTAGCTATGAATTCAAGTAATACGCGCAGTAGCAATTCGTTTTGCATATGTGTGTTTTTCTTTGAAAACAAAGTATTTTCAATTTATCAATAGATTCTATAAAATATGGAAATTTTTGGGTATGTTAGTAATGTTTATTAAGAAATGTTTTCTAGCATTTCGACGTACAAATGTGGAAACAAATTAGAGATCGCACAACAAGCATATACCTGACACCGCCGACTATTCCAGAAAAAAACCTTCCGGGGCAAAATTAACTTCAATGAAGCAAGGACTATTGTAATGAGTGAATGCGTGTTTGTTTTTCATTTATGCAAATTAGCCTAGCCCACAAGCTTCCCATGAACCTCGAGGAGATTCTACTAAGATAACCATTTGCGCGTCTGCGATTGCAGAGCCATAAAACAAACACCACTGTTTTATGTCTTCCAATTTGTTCTAAATATATTCCTCTTGTCAGTGTCGTTTTTCGTGATTACAAAGAAGTTGTCACAAATGCTCACTGCCCATCAGAAAACTTTTAGCAAAGTTAAGGGCGAAGGAAATGCAGTAAGCAACCACTTTCACTCCGCATGGTGGAAGCGGTTAACGTTCGGATCTCTGCTGCATTGATGGAACTACACTTGACCTATTCTACACCTCTTGTTTTAGCAGAAAAGCCTTGAGAACACGCCGTATATAGGGTAATACATTAAAAATAGAACACTTAAAAAATGCGTGAGAGAACCGCTCCTCCGTTCATGTTTTAACTTCATACGACTGTGGGGATTTGCGGTCTGCTTTTCTAACGGTAGAAACAACGACGGAACATAGCTGTTTATTGTAGAAGCACAGGAAAACAATTTTGCCTATGGGAACATGGCGGCCAATTTGGACGGCAAGCTTACCGTGGAACGACAACGCCACCTGCGGTATGCAAAACGAAACGCGCGAGGCCACCAAATTAAGTTGCACACGATCAGATATCTCCTCTTGTGGAGAGTTCATTGTGGCCAGAAACAGATACGTAAGAGCTCGTAAGAATCATAGTAAAGCATTCCTGTAGTTCACTGTTGTCAATTCCAGGCATGTAGGTTCAGATAGTTTGTCGTCTGCTGTGCCAGGTTAGCTCGCTTTCCCTATTATGGTTCGCGATTCCTTGTTCATGTTTTTGTGTTCTTGTCATCTGACTTTTATTATTTTTGCATCTGTGTCTATGCTTTTGACGTAGTGTCGGGAGATCATCCACTGCTCATGAAAAGGCCGCTTTTTTCTGCAGCGAATGAGCTCATGACACCGTTAAAAACCACAGACGGGCACGCACAGAATAATAATAACAAAGCAAAAACATGAACAATGATTTTTGAACCCTATTAGGGAATGGGAGTTAACCTGGCACATCAGACACACTCTGCTAAACCAAAGGACTGGTATTGAAAACAGGGCACTCTGAGAAAACTTTACTATGATTCCTAACAGCTCTGATTTATCTATTTGTGGCCACCATAAACTACCAAAAAGAGAGGTTTTCTGATCGTCTGCAACCACATTTGGCTCGTACCTACCGTGAACCGTCCCCACGCGGTTTGTTTTGCATATCCCTGGTGGCGCGGTCATTCCAAGGTGTGGTTATCTTCCATTTTGGACGCCATTTTCCGAAAGACGAAAACTATTCCTATTTATTTTCAGAATCAACAGGTATGGGCCGTCGTCGTTCTCATTGTTAAACAAAGTTGACCAACAAAATGCAACACTTCTGTGATGTTTCTTCGCAAACGGAGCAGCGGTTTGCTCAGAAAAAAATTCTCGTGTTTTTTTGTCGTGTTAACACCCTCTGTAGTGGCAAGGTTTGACTACGGAAGTGCAAATAGATTTTTTGGCGTCAAAACCCCTAAATTGATCATAAGATACTTGTGCATAAACTATTCATGTGCTGCACTATTACGAAAAAGGTACTAAAATAGGGACTAAAATACAGCCGTTACTCTGTGGAATATCTGTGGCAGAGTGTGTGTCGTGTCCACAAATGCGGACAATATATTAGTGTCCACCGGTCTATATGGAGTAATGGGAAGCCGAAACATGAATTTTGTCTCTTTGCTGTGTCATTATTTCCCGCTAATGGAGTCGTCCTTTCCCTTTCGCGCATATGTCGGAGGGCAGTTTTAGATTTTGAAAGCACAAGTAATTGCCGTCACTCGGTACTTAACACGGAACCACAGGAAAAATATCTAAGTTTTTTATAAGTAAAACAACTACGCTTCATCGAGCAGCCGGTAATCGAAAGGAGCAGCGAAGCGCCATAGACGAACGCTTCTCAGTGAGGTTATGTATTACGCTGTGTCTTATACTATTCGCGCAAGCTAATAATGCTCTACGAGATATTTCAAGGGCTTTCACAATCAAATAAATATTAGGAACAATATAAAAAGTTGATCACCAAGCCTAATGAACATGTACCTGTTTAAAGACAAGAAAAAGTCATGATTTGCTGAATACAACAATTGCAAATATAACGGCTTCCTACAGCGAAGCGTCTTGGTTCTGTTTTACACTCGGCAACTAATTGCGTTCTCGAGAGTGCTATGGCAGTGCTGCGACTGCTGTAAACCCCGACAACATTTCTTAGTCCCTATCGTCAAAAAAGTTAACTTGAAGAATTCAGGCTACGAAACACTGAATTTGGTTTCGACGATGCAGAAAAATATTGTCCGTGTTCCTATTCCGACATTCACACTGACGAAGGCTTCAAGATACGATACCTAGAGCACTTAACATATTTCGCGATCACTAGGAATGCACTTAGTTTGCTGTAATTTATGCGGAAACAAATAATTCGTCGGATTACGCAGCCGTCAGTCTCAACTAGGCTACGAGTTCACTGATCTTTACGAGGAAAAACAATGGTTCCGAGGCTTAACTGAAAATAGATCTGAGCAATAGCCCCTGCCATTAGCAAAACTCGAGTCGCTCAAAGCCAATCGTCGTCACGCTCGATTGCACGGATTGAAAGTCGAACAGCAGTTTCAGTGAGTTTTTCGTGTTTTGCACCGTAAAGCCCCTTCTACAGTTCAATGCACATTTTCCACTGAAACTTCCGCCTGGCGGCATGCCCCAAGGAATTCGCTTTCTCCTGAGCAATTCGATGGAGACGCCCTATAGGACGTGATCATGGTTCTAGGTCTTCACAGTATACGGAAAATAGGAATGGCTGTGAATCATGCTGATGAGAATGCGCCACCTGTGAGCGAGAACTTCACTGAAGGTGCTGTGTAGTCAAGGGATGTGTATCGCACTCAGAGGGAACCGCCAGAGTGGCTACGAGTTGTCGATGAGTTAGTTGATTTGAAAAAAATTGATGTAAGCGCGTCGGTGGAAAATAACTCGGGCGTTGTTTCAGTGTTTGTGCTTAGTACATGTTTTATGTTTGAGCAGGCGAAAAAAGGTGGTGTGCCTTGTGGTAGCGGATTGGATTTCTTCGGTACTTGGTGGGAGTCAATGCCTGCTGGTGCCGTTTTTTTTTCTACGACTCCCTTCCAGCCATTCGTTTTTGGGGAGTGTCCGAACGAAACAACCGGGTGGCGGACTAGCGGTTCCTCGGCTGACATATAGTCTCCAAAGGAATAAATGATTGTGGCGATTCCCGTAATTTCCCCCGTTGACAAAATTTAAATCATTTTGCTTAAGAGTGTTCAGCGGTCTTCCAAAGCGGAAACACGCACCCGGCAGTAAAAAAAGGTCTCGTCAACGCGAGTCCTGCCCTGAAGAAAGAAGAATGAGGATGAACACGTCGAAAAAGCAAAAGAGAGAAATCAGAACGCACAACTGTAGTCAAACCTTTTATACAGAGCCCCTTGAAAGTGAAGTGACACAAACGGCAGGAGGGAGAACAAAACCATTCAAAAGAATTATGCTCAATGATTGGATGAAAACAAGCGTCACAGGCGGAATAATGACCATGGCGTTTGAACGTGAGGAAGAGAATAGCTTATAAGCCCTTTGGTTGGAAGATGCTGCGGTCGCAATCGCAAGTCACCATTACTTCGGCGTCCACGCTGCGTTTTTCAATCTCAAGGTAAATATCTGTGCTGTGATCACGACACACACCAACATAGCAGATGAAACGGACCGTGGTTGAGGGTTCCAGAATAATTTTAACCACCTGGCGTTCAATATTTTGCTCCGAAATCCTGAACACACAGGAGATCTTGCTTTTTGCCTCCATCAGAAGAGCGTCCCGCGCGTGTGGGAATCAACATTGAACCAATATAAGACTTCTATGCACGCTTCCACTCGTTAGTTAGAGCTGTTTACCCTTTAAGCACTATTGTTGAACTTATCACCTAATGATATTGTTTCTCCATTTGACGAGTGTCTTTTGGGTGAACACAGTATAAAGCGAACCGTGTGCTACATTCTTGTGCATGCGAAGTAAAACTGTATTTGAAATAAGCACCTTCAAAAAAAGGATATATTGTTGTTTCCTGCTGTCTGGGATTACTGTTTTTTTTAGATTTCTTATCTGCACTTTTTTCTGACAAAATGTTGGGCGTGCACAATAGCACTAAAATAATCAGGGGAAGATGTTTTCTCAACAACATTTTTGTTGTCAGAAACAAGCTTGTTTATTTACCCAATGGCGTAGTCTAATTATACAACCAAACATTAAAATGACGCATAACTGAATAAAACGTCAAAAAACTCTAGCGGGAAACACGAATGAATGCTGAAGAAGGGTGGGTTTCATTTTCAGTTTTGATGACTACGCACCAAGCAGCAGACAAAAACAGCATCAGCCGAGCTCTCATCCACACCATTTCAATGAATAAAACCTTAGCTGAAGCAATTGAGAAACAGTCATTGACTGTACTAAAGGGGTGATTACAATTAAATCACAGAAAAAGATATACGCTTGAAGAGGATATGATGAAACCCTTTGAACAGTTATACATAAAATACATTACGAACTTACACCTAGGGCAGGATCACATCGGTACCAATGCGGGCAATATATTCGAGAGGAGCTCACTGCAAAAAAAGAAGAACCAAGTGGTTAGAATTCATCATCATCAGCAGCAGCAGCAGCAGCCGCAGCAGCAGCCTGCTCCACTGCAGAACGAACACCTCACCCATTGACCTTGAACCGGTCCTGTCCCTGCTAATCTGGCCGCCAGGGTGCCCCCATACCCCGTATTTCCTTCCTACATCGTGTCACTGGCCTTCACCTTCTTCTAGATCCATGTTTTTGTATCCACTATGTTACCCTAATTGTATACCGGTTGTCGGTTCGTCTCAGTGAGCGGCCAGCGAAGTCCCTTTCTGTTTTTGTTTGGACTTTGGTACTGGCAACTGTAGTTTGTTCTCTGATCCGACTAGCAAGTTTTATGTCACTGAGTGTTATTCCTAACAATATTCGTTGTATCGCCCACTGAGCCGACGTAGTTGAATTTATAGTGATTTAGAAAGGTTCCCCATGTGGGGATCTCCTGTCATTCCTGAAAGTGTGCACTGGTTGTGGATTTTTATTTTGAGTGACAGAGGTAGCTTACCTTTTATTATTTGGGAGTGCTTGGCCAATGCTCCTACATACCTATACTGGGTAGGATTTCTTACTCGCTTGAGGTATTTATATTGTGTTACTTCTTTTAGAGCTTCGTTTTCTAAGCTTAAGAAGACGTTCATGGCATGCGTATTCCTCATTTCTTTAGCTTTATTCCTATTGATTTTTAGCCACACGTCGTTGATTTTGTCTATAGTTGCTAAAGCATTTTTTGCACTTGTTCTGCAGTGTGACTCTGGAAGACTATATCGTCTACAAACCTTGAATGGCTAACATTTTCCCCGTTTATCCTTATTTCTATGTTTTTGCAGCCACATTTCTAAAAGCCTCCTCCAGACTTGCTGTGAATAGTGTTGCAGAGATGGTATCTTTCTGCCTTACCCACTTCGCATCAAAAATATGACCATAGGTATACAGGAACATCAAATATATGTGCATTATTCTTCTGCTAATAGGTCTAAAGTAAAGCTGTTTATGCATTGTTTACCCAAATACATCACAATACTCTCAAGCTCTGCTAATGCAGCACCCCTCGGAATCTGTTTCGTATATTACGAAACGTTCTGCCGGCGCTGGGTGTCCCGCACACGCACACACAGACACACACACAATGTAAATATATAAATAAAAAAAAAAATATATATATATATATATATATATATATATATATATATATATATATATATATATATATATATATATATATATATATATATATATATATATATATATATATATATATATATATATATATATATATATATATATATATATATATAAGTGTTGGCAATCAAGGAAACCTCGGAAAGCAAAGGGGAGAATGTAGTAGGTCATAGGAACCCATAAAAAATTTGGAAAGACAGAAAGAAAGTGAAGAAACAATGCCCGCCGGGTGGGATCCTAACCCACGGCCTTCAGAATACCAGTCTGGTGCGACGACCACTACGGTACCGGCGGGGCTATTTTCCCTCTACTGTCTGGGGTATTTATGTTAAGCTATTTTTGTTTCCTGCGCTTGGGGGTGTTAGCCAGCGCAACTCAGACCACTCGGGGTGAAGGGGACCTTCTTTTTAACCCACGGGCCGTGACTCGAGTGTCTCCGACATGTCGAGAGTGGTCGACCAGCATTGAACCCTCTTAAGCTCTTTATGGCACCAAGACTGCCAGTTCAGAGGCCCTCGCTATGCATGTAGCGAATCAGAATCGCAAATGAGGGTCTCATTGAAGTAAGACAGAAATAACAGTTAGAAGTAAAAAAAAAAACCTTGGAAAGCAAAGAGGAGATTGTAGTAGGTCATCGGAACACATAAATAATTTGGAACAACAAATAAAGTGGAGAAAAAATGCCCGCCGGTTGGGATCCAAACCAACGATCTCCAAATACCGGTCTGGTGCGATGCACTAGACCAACATTGTACCAGACCAGTATTCTGGAGGCCATGGGTTCGGATCCCACACGGCTGCTTTTTTTCTCCACTTTCTTTTTGTGTTTCCAAATTTCCAACTACTACATTCTCCCGTTTGTTTCGGAGGTTTTCTTTACTGCCAAGCCTTATTGCTGTCTTAATTCTACCAGCCCCTCATTTCCAAATCTGATTCACTACACACACGAACACACACAGACACACACATATTATCTATCTATATATATATATATATATATATAGTAATGAGGGGCTTGTTGAGGAAATACAGAAACATAGGTCGGCAGTCTACAACGCCAAAGGAGGCATAGGGGTGTGGTTAGGCTCTATTTTTTACTACAGGTAATGAATTTAAGATTTTTTTTAATATAAGAAAGAAAGAAAGAAAGAAACAAAAACACGCGCCCAGAGTGGGGACCGAACCCACGCCTTTCGATCAGATCTCGAATGCCTTACCAATTCGGCTATCTGGGCGACTGTGTTCTCCTTCACTTTCTGGGCTATTTATATTTACTAGAAGTGTATCTTCTTTGTGGTTCATTGTGGTTCATTGTGGGATTGTTCCTGAGGAAGGAAGTTCCACTTCCGAAACTGTCGGAATAATTTAAAATACACAAGTTAACCACAAAGTTGTTCTTATCTTTTACCTGACCGTTTCTTCTGGCCCGTTGCAAAACTCATATATATATATATATATATATATATATATATATATATATATATATATATATATATATATATGTATATATATATATATATATATATATATATATATATATATATATATATATATATATATATATATATATATATATATATATATATATATATATTTATATATATATATATATATATATATATATATATATATATATCTATATATATATATATATATATTTATATATATATATATATATATATATATATATATATATATATATATATATATATATATATATATATATATATATATATATATATATATATATATATATATATATATATATACATATATATATATATATATATATATATATATATGTATATATAAATCTAGAGATAGATAAACTCACAAAGCGCGCAGAACTAATATCAGAGTCGGATACACAGCCAGAACAATAACAGACAAGGTTTACTTACATAGCGGCAACGGGACTTATCTTCATCAGAGTAAAGTTACATGATTTTGCTGTCGCAAACATTTCGACCACATTTCTTATAGAGGTTTGCAGAAAACTGTGAGAAGGAGCGGAAAATGTTTCGGAAATGGAGAGTGTGCATACAGTGCGGCTACGCCTCTGTTACAACAACAACAAACAAAAAAAAGAAAAAGGGGCGGGGCTGAAGAGAGAGAGAGAAATGGTTGTTTTAACAAAGCAGCATTCAGGTGGCACCATTACGGGTCAACGTAGGCAGCCCGTGCTGCAAGTTCAGACAATGCGGGAAACTGGATAACCGCGGTTTCAAAAGAAAGGCAAGAGTATACAGTAAGGTATTCAGTGGCTGGGGAGACTGGTTGGGGAGGAAGCGAAGATGGGTGTGCCCCCCGCGGATGAAGAAAATTGATAGGGAGCACAAACGAGCATTTCACAGAAGCTAGCAACTGAACAGGAAATAGGTAGGGTCACAAAAGGTTAAACATGAGTAGATCACAAAGAGTTAAACATTCTTAAGTGGTAGTGGGAACGAGGTCTCCTTCCCCAGGACAAATGGCATTTTTGAGCCGCATTAGGCTAATAAAGCTGCTGTATTAGGAGAGTTTCTGTGAATTCTGATTGGAAACTCGAGGGTTGGAATAATGAACAAAGTTATAAAAATTATGAAGCCGCCAATTTATTTCAAGAGATAAGCACATTAGTTTTCCGTAACTTTCATTAATTCCAAGTGTGGCTGACCCAAACTTATAAATGAGAGAAGATTCCCGAACCTCGCGGTCGTGGTGCGTTTTGAAGGTGGATTTTATTATCGTTGCTTTTAGATGCTCAAATGCATGCCCGGGACTGTTCACATGTCTTGACAGGGGCAAATAAGGGCAGCTTTTTGCATGAGAGCGGTGATTATTGAACCGTATTCGGAAGGGCGTTTCAATTTGGCCGATATATTGTTGCCTCCAAACAGTGCACTCTAGAATATATACGACATCAGCGGAGTCACAGTTAAAGTTACCTTTTATATTTACGTAGTAGCCTGAAGCCGTGCTGGTTGCGCGCTGCGGAGTGGTCATGTGAGGGCATACTTTACATCGGGGTTTATTGCAGGGCATGCAGCCAGTAGTTGCCGGTCGGTTGATACGACAGTTAGTAAGAAAGTCACCTAAATTCTTATTACGCCGGTAGGCAACGCGTGGTGGTTCGGGGAATATGCTTTTTAAGCGGTCACTTTGCATTAGGATATTGTGATGTTTTTTTAGCACGGTTGACTATCTTGGAGCGGAGGATGAGTGGGTTAAAACTAAGTTAGTTTGCGGGTTCCCATTCGGGGCTTTTTTCTTACAGATTACGTTATGGTCTAATTTGTTGGCTCGCACAATAGCGTCGTCGATAACTTTTTCAAGGTATTTTTTATTAAGGAGGGCGGTCTTGAGTTCTCGACAGTTTGAGTCAAAGTTGGCTTGGTTTGAGCAAATTCACCTAAATCGGTGGGCTTGGCTGTAAGGTATTGCTGTCTTGCAGTGTCTGACATGGCTACTTCGGAAGTGCAAATACTGCGGCGTGTCTGTCGGTTTTCTATACAGTTTAGTTTGAAGCCGACCTTGGAAGGTAGTAACGGTGACGTCCAGAAAGTTTACACTGTGTTCCGAATAGGAATTAGCAAGGGAAATACTAGGATGGGCTAGGTTGAATGCCCCAATTAAGGTGAGGATCTCCGCCTCCCGTGTTGCCAGATCATGAATATGTCATCAATATACCTTTTATAATACATTGGCTTTAAATTTTGGGTGTAAAGAAAGTTTGATTCGAGGTGAGCCATAATGATATGAGCGTAGTTAGGTCCGATTCGAGTTCCCATTGACGTTCCGCTGACTTGCACGTAATGAACTCCGTTGAACTCAAAATTGTTAAGTTCAAGAATAAGCCTAAGGAATGTTAGGAATCTCTAGATTTGTTTATACCATGAGCGCTGATATTACCACAGCAAAGAGCACCATCTGGAAATTTCCGCACACCGAAACCACGACAGTTGTGATCGGGGACTCCCAGACCAAGTATTTGTATCAACACCTCAATCCCCTCTGCCCTGGAACCCCCAATTTTGTTTGTCAGACTGACGCATGCATTGCTGACGCACGCTCACTGATCGACTTTATCCCTGCCTCTGCCACTAGAGTTTTTCTGCATGTTCGTACTAATGATCTCAGCTCTACTTCCGCTGAACATGCTTTCTGTGACTACCGCTAACTGACTGACCTCATTCTGCAATCTTGACCGAACATTTCCACTATTAACGGCAGTCTCAGTCTTCCCCGCTTTACTAACCGCCGCCGCGACTACGGCATCTCCCGCTTCGCTTGCTGCTGCAACGAAAAAGCACGCCGTTTCAACTGACTTCTCCGCGATTTTTGCCGCCACTCGCCCTTTGTCCGCTTCGTCGATCATGGCTTTGAGCACCTTCCAGCCTGCCGACTACTCGCTGCTGACGGAGTACACTCGAGCTTCGAGGCTGTGGCCTTGATGGCTGGCCACATTCGTGCACTCTGCTTCATGCAACAGCGCTGCAATCCTCTGGGCTGGCGCGACTTCGTATGCACCGCCGACCCAGCTGCAGCCCCGGCTATCTTGCCAAATGACAGCGACTTTCCTCCACTGCCTCCAAATCTATCCGGTGTAAAGACGCCGGAGCAGTGTCGTGCCAGAAGCCCACCGCCTCCCAGATTCCACCGCAACCACGGCGCCCCGGGCGAACGCCAGCGCCCCAACCCCGAAGTACACGGACGAGCGTCGCGCCAGCGACATGCCAACCCCTACTGGCAATCCTGCAGCGGCCACAACGCCCCGAGGGAACGCTCGCGGTGACACTACGAAGCTCCCTGACCAGCACCGCACCAACAGCATGCCACGCCCAAGCTCCGCATCCTCAGTGACCGCCGAGCCCACGAATACCAACAGCAGCGCGTCCACCGGACCTTGTGGGGTCCAAAATCCAGTCCTTCTGCCACATGCCCTTACAACCTTCGAAAGAATCAGCATAACAGCAACTGACTACAACACAAGAAAACAGGCAACGCGGTCTCCTTCCCCGCTTCAAGACAGTTTTTAAAGCTAAAAAAATCACCGAAAAGCGCATACGTTCCGAATTGCACGTTTCTGCTCTTGCACAGTACTTGACTGCCGCGGTCGCTAACAGGGGTCTTAGGATTAGAATAAAACCTGCTACTACCGACCTCTCCCCATACACCATGAATAAGTGGAAACAGGTACTCGATAAAGCGTCTTTACAATTAACTGAAATAATCCTCAATCACTGCGAAACTACGGCCCATTCTCTGCGAAAGAAAGAGGAACTACTTAGTCAGGAACTAAGAGAGTTGAACATTTTAAGCAACTACGAATCTAAGACGGCCTCCGCCATATCCCGAACAAAAGACCGAAAGTTTAACCGAGATAGGATTTCTAACACTGGCCACATGCGTAAGAACCTAACAAGCTCCGGCCCTAGTAATTGCCCCCGCTCTGACAATACGACCGATAATGTCACTACGAATGTAATAAATGCTTCGACTACTGCACCCCAAACAGTTCAGTTAAACCCCTGTGCTAATAATTTTCTCTCGCCTGCCGTCACAAAAGAAAACCTTACCGGGAATGTAATGAACCTTTCAAGTATAACCCTCTCCCCAGCTCAGATGCACGTCTTGTCAAAGGGCCTAAACTTTTGCCGGGCTTCTGGTGGTTTTGACGAATTTCAACTTTTTAAGGACTTAGATAACTTCGCCAGAAACATGAGGCTACGAGAATGCTTCGATCACCCCGCGACGGAAGAAGCCCGCAGAACCCTACCTAGCTAAAAGCACTGGACCCCTCCCACCCAGCGTGATAGTTGCCTTGACATGTACATCAAAGCTGTCCAACGCGATGTGCGAAAAGCATACCAAACACAAATTTCTTTCCACAACAACATGACTACCAACGAAAAGAAAGCCCTAGAGGAACACGCAAGCTGTCCCGACATAATTATTAAACCTGCCGTCAAGGGAGGCGCAATCGTAACCCTTGACAAAACCGACTATGTTAACGAGGCCAATAAGCAACTATCAGTATCGACGTTTTATAAAGCACTACCCAATAATCCCACTCAAGATTATAAGCAAATTGTCAAAGATAAACTTGCTGAGCTTGTTAAAAATAAAACAATAAATGAAACCACGGCTCGTTCCCTGATCGCCTTAAGCCCAGTAGCCGGTAAATTCTATCTTCTCCCAAAGATTCACAAGGTGAACAACCCAGGGCGCCCCATTGTTTCTGGCATTGGCACTGTTACCGAAAACCTCTCGTGCTATGTGGATAATCTCATTTGCGACATTCCGCCCAGCTTTCCCTCCTTCATTATGGAAACCAAAGACTTCCTCTCAGACATCTCCAAAATTGAAATTCCTGATAACTGCCTTCTAGTCACCCTTGATGTTGCGTCACTCTATACTAACATCCCCCATTACCATGGCATCGCCGCTGTATCCCTTGCGTATGAGCAGTCATCGTGCGACAAACCTATCGATTCTTCTGCTCTCCAAAAATTCCTTAGGCTTATTCTTAAACTTAACAATTTTGAGTTCGACGGAGTTCATTACGTGAAAGTCAGCGGAACGTCAATGGGAACTCGAATCGGGCCTAACTACGCTAATATCTTTATGGCTCACGTCGCATCAAACTTTCTTGACACCCAAAATTTAAAGCCAATGTATTATAAAAGGAATATTGATGACATAATCATGATCTGGCCACACGGTGAGGCGGAGCTCCTCACCTTCATTGAGCCAGTTAACCTAGCCCATCCTAGTATTTCCCTTGCTCATTCCTATTCGGCTTCAAACTAAACTGTATAGAAAACCGACAGACATGCGGCAGTATTTGCACTTCCGACGTAGCCATGTCAGACACTGCAAGACAGCAACACCTTACAGCCAAGCCCACCGATTTAGGATAATTTGCTCAAACCAAGCCGAATTTGACTCAAACTGTCGAGAACTCAAGACCGCCCTCCTGAATAAAAAATACCCGGAAAAAGTTATCGACGACGCTATTGTGCGAGCCAACCAATTAGACCGTAACGTAATCTGTAAGAAAAAAGCCCCGAACAAGAACCCGCAAACTAACTTAGTTTTAACCCATTCATCCTACGCTCCAAGAGTGTCAACCGTGCTAAAAAACATCACAATATCTTATAGCAAAGTGACCGCTTAAAAAGCATATTCCCCGAACCACCACGCGTTGTCTACCGGCGTAATAAGAATTAAGGTGACTTTCTTACTAACTCTCGTATCATACGACCGGCAACTACTGGCCGCATTCCCCTGCAATAAACCCCGATGTAAAGTATGCCCACACATGACCACTACACAGCGCGCCACCAGCACGGCTTCAGACTACTACGTAAATATAAAATGTAACTTTAACTGTGACTCCGCTAATGTCGTATATCTTCTAGAGTGCACTGTTTGTAGGCAACAATATATCGGCCAAACTGAAACGCCCTTCCGAATACGGTTCAATAATCACCGCTGTCATGCAAACATCTGCACTTTTTTGCCCCTGTCATGACATGTGAACAGTCCCGGGCATGCATTTGAACACCTTAAAGCAACGATTTTAGAATCTGCCTTCAAAACGCACCATGACCGCGAGGTTCTGGAATCTTATCTCATTTATAGGTTTGGGTCAGCCACACTTGGAATATGAAAGTTACGGAAAACTAACGTGCTTATCTCTCGAAATAAATTGGCGGCTTCATAATTTTTATAACTATGTTCATTATTCCTACCCTCGAGTTTCCCTTCAGAATTCGCAGAAACTCTCCTAATACAGCAGCTTTATTAGCCTAATGCGGCTCAACAATGCCATTTGTCCTGGGGAAGGAGGCCTCCTTCCCACTACCACTTAAGAATGTTTAACTCTTTGTGATCTACTCATGTTTAACCTTTTGTGACCCTACCTATTTCCTGTTCAGTTGCTAGCTTCTGTGAAATGCTCTTTTGTGCTCCCTATCAATTCTCTTCATCCACGGGGGGCACACCCATCTTCGCTTCCGCCTCAACCAGTCTCCCCAGCCACTGAATACCTTACTGTATACTCTTCCCTTTCTTTTGAAACCGCGGTTGTCCAGTATCCCGCATTGTCTGAACTTGCAGCCGCGCGGCATACGTTGACCCGTCATGGTGCCACCTTAAACGCTGCTTTGTTAAAACGACCATTTCTCTCTCTCGCCCCCACCCTTTTTTCTTGGTTTGTTTTTGTTGTAATATAGGCGTAGCCCGACTGTAGGCACACTCTCCATTTCCGAAACATTCTCCGCTCCTTCTCACAGTTTTCTGCAAACCTATATAAGAAATGTGTTCGAAATGTTTGCAACAGCAAAATCATGTAACATTACTCTGATGAAGGCAAGTCCCGTTGCCGCTACGTAAGCAAACCTTGGTTGTTATTCTTCTTGCGGTGTATCCGACTCTTTATTTATACTTTACATATAATATATATATATATATATATATATATATATATATATATATATATATATATATATATAGCGAATCAGAATAGGAAATGAGGGGCTCGTTGAAAATAACACAGAAATAAGGGTTGGCAGTCGAGAAAACCTCGGAAAGCAAAGGGGAGGATGTGGTAGATCATTGAAACAGATTAAGAATTTGGAAAGAAAGAAAGAAAGTGAAGAAAAAATGCCCGCCAGGTGGGATCCGAACCCACGACCTCCAGAATACCGGTCTGGTGCGATAACCACTACGCTACCGGCGGGGCGATTTTCCCATTCACTTTCTGGGGTATTTATGTTAGGTATGTTTGTTTCCTATGCTTGGGGGTGGTAGCCAGCGCCATTCGGACTAATCGGGGTTAAGGGGACCTTCTTTTTAACACCCGGGTCGTGACTCGAGTGTCTACGACATGTCCAGAGTGGTCGACCAGCTTTGAACCCTCTTAAGCTCCCTTTGGCAACAAGACTGCCAGAACAGAGGCCCTCGCTATGCATGTAGCGAATCAGAATAGGAAATGAGGGGCTCGTTGAAAATAACACAGAAATAAGGGTTGGCAGTCGAGAAAACCTCGGAAAGCAAAGGGGAGGATGTGGTAGATCATTGAAACAGATTAGGAATTTGGAAAGAAAGAAAGAAAGTGAAGAAAAAATGCCCGCCAGGTGGGATCCGAACCCACGACATCCAGAATACCGGTCTGGTGCGCACCGCACCGGTTATGCGGAGATGTGGGTTCGAGTCCCGCTCCCGAAAAAACGGCGGATTTTTTCTTGACTTATATTTTCGCTTATTTGTCAATGAATCAAAGAAACGTGACAAGCACACGTCATTCGGCCCTATTAAATATTTCGAAAAAAGCCTAATAGCACTGCCAATGACGACTGCAACCTTGACATGTATCTTTACCGAGTCCCTCGTCCCGTATCTCTCTGTTCTGATATATATATATATATATATATATATATATATATATATATATATACTTAGTCAGGAGTCCTGGTTCACACACTACATCGGGCGTCTTTGCTTCCAATTTACTGTTCTATTCTAGTATAAGGTAAGTTGCCTTATAAACAAAATGATTCAAGGCACCCATTTCCTTTCCCCACTTGCCAACGTGTTATAAGAAAATGGAGGGGACGCTTCAGTTGTAGCCGTGAGCATATGCTTGGGTTTTGTGACGTTTTTAAAAGGATGCTACCAATCAATTTTGTTCTTTAAAATTCTAAACCAATTTGTGCTACAAATTTTCGGCAAACTGATATCTACTAAATTTGAATGACACTGTGTTAATAAAAAACACAAAAGGACATCAATAAAGTTGCTGCCTGCGAACATAGTAATCACATCTACATGATCACCAAAGCAGGATTTTAGAAAAGCCATTGGATAATATAAAAAATAACCGCTGGTGTAGTTACCGCTGCTTAAAAAGGTCCATATGGCAAAAAATTCAACCATCCACATCGCTGGTGGTGCGCAGCTCTCAGCCTGTAAATTTGAAATCGGGTTTTGGCTTCTTCCCAGAAGGTGTTTGCGCAGCACTAAAAAAACAGCTTATCGGCAGCCCAAAGTATTGTGTACACAATAACATACGTTCAACCCGAGATGACAATTGTTGAATTGTATCTGCTGGCTCTTTGCTTATGCATTTTTCCTTGATACAATAAAGGAGCCTTGTCGTTTATATTTCCTGCGTATCAATGTTTGCGAGCAAAACATCGCACTAAGAGAACAATAAACATTGTTCGTCCGCCCGGAGAATCATGCAGACAAAAAATACTGAAAGTTTTATGCAATAACATTTGGCTGCACCTCAGGCAAAGGAAATGATTATGGAAAAATTTACTACTAAAACTCTATTACTTCTGGTCAGATATAAAGGTGCAAAAAATACAGCAGCGAATGCTCGTTCCACTGAACGGTTTTTATTCCAATGTTCATTCAAACGCTCTTTCCGATGATTACATGCTATGCCTGGGCGATTTTTGGCAGGAACAGTTAAAGTAAATTCTGACTGCCCCTGAATTCTTGTTTTTTTATCAAGAGCTTGATGCTCCGAATCAACTCAAATTTTATGCTTGAGGTACCGCTTCCCATAACTCGTCGATTATAAAAACTTATGCAGCCAAAAGCGAGTCACTATTTGTTTATGTGTGTATTTGTGTGCTCCAAATATAAAACTTGTGATGATTCCTGTAGGTTTCAAAATCTCGTAGCCGCGTCTACATAAATTCGCTGCAAAAAAGGTAGCTTTACGTATTACCTTCGCAAAAATCAAACATGTCCTATGCTAAAAAATGATGCACCCTATGTTTCAGTAAATATAAGCGGGTTGTATGAAAATGGCGATAATAATAATTAAAAGCGTTCGCATTACACAACGCCAGTACAAGGGCTTCATATTTTTTTTTACACCCACTCACTCTGAAGAGGTCTAAAGGCGGTGGTATATCCCTTTATTGCAAAAGGCTATGGACAGTACCAGCACCTATCAGGTTCGTGGGGAACAAATGTTTTGCGGTGTCACGGCGTGGAGGGCCGCTATCAAAAAACCATTATTGCCCTTCCACTCGGTGCACAAGGATGACCTGCGAAGCTGGACGCAGTACGAGAAATGCACCAAACGAAACACGTTTGTTTGCAATTTCCGATCGAGGCGTTAGAACTTAGCCCAGTAAAGCTTTGAAGAAATCGAGACTCATTCTAGTAGGCAAACATTGCGATGCCTGTGTTCCTCTCGCGTTGTAGACACCTAATCACAATTAGAATGCGGAAAAGAGCTTATTTGTTTGTTGATATTGTATACACGAGTGACAATAAAGACGGAGGTCCCACAGCCAAGGGCTGAAAGTGGATCTTCCATGACTAATGGCATAGACAATTTTTGTCTGCCTAACACGACAAACTAGTCTGCTTGACCTCTGAGGACACTGTAAAGTTCGCGTTGCGACGGCGGACGTACGCGGTTAAACCTCAAGGTTTAACCTGGTACGTCAAAAAAGACAAGAAAATTTCTGTAGTGTGTTGGACATTCCCGTGTCATGCTGTCCATCTTGTCGTATTTTTGTGGCGTTGTAAATCTGGTTGTCGGTCGTGTGTCGTACTCCTGTTCTGATTTTTATATTCCATCGTGCCCATTTTCTGCCTTGTTGTGATCCTGATGTTCCGTCAGTCGTTGCAAATGGTTTCAATGTTATTTTCTGTTGTGAAAAGTAGCGTAAATGGTAGTTTTGTTATAACTATGGCAATGTTTGTCGTTGCAAAACTTGACTATGTCATTACGACAGAAAAGTGTGTCGTAACAACACATTGCTCTGGAATAACAGCTCGATTATTGTTGTCGCAACAGTGTTTTCTCTAGACAGGAATTCCTGTGTGGCTTTAGTAATATTCCATTTTTGATTTTAGACTTGGATACCGCAACCACAATGGACGTGTCATAAGTCAGGGCATGAACCGTACATCTGCACATGCACGCTCAATCTGCGCGTCCACAGAGCTCGACCGTTCAGGACAGCTGACAAGTCGCACACAGCCGCGAGTCTTCCACGTTTAAAGTTCCTCCACTTCTTCCCTCCACTCCAAACTCGTGCCTGACAAACCGACAACCAGAAATTTCTCGCTATGAAATCCCTTGAAGCTCAACAAGATATATTCGCTCATGTCGATGTCACTGTTCATCTTTGATTCTGTTCAGTTTGTTCTGTTCGGTCACTGTTCAGTTTGATTATCGTACCTCCGTCGCAAGAGACAATGCGCGCTTTAGGTGACGACAATTCGACGTTTTAGACTCTAATTTCACTGAGGAGTACCAGTATTTAAACAAGGGCGGTTCAATTGCTTTCTTCGAAGAAACGCAAGAATGGAGTAACGTGAGAGCCATCGCCGACTTTGAACGCCCACCCCTAGATGCTTTCAGGCTTCCGCATTCCTTAGACGTGAACCAGGCGCTACAACAAGAGAAACAGAAGAAATTATTGGCTTCGCTGCGTCACTGCAGCGAGTGTTTTCTGTCAAACATAAAATGACGTCAAACTCAAAATGACGCCGAACTCAAAATGACGTCGGATTAATAACCTAAGATGGAGCCCAACCTACCCGACAGTCATGGTAACTCTTGTCTTCACATGAACGGAAACATATCCGAACGCCAGTCAAAAATATGCTCAGCGACGACATTATACAGCCATCGAAAAGCTTCTGGGCAGCGCCGGTCGCACTCGTGAAGAAAGAAGGCGGAAAATTAGAGTTTTGCGTTGACTACCGCCGACAAAACGAAATCAACAAAAAGGACGTGTACTTCTTCTTGCCACGAACCGACGCCGCCCTCGACCACCTCTGCTACGCGAAATACCTCTCACCGATAGACCTAAAGACAGGCTACGGGCAAACAGATGTGCGCAAGTGAAACTGAAATAAGTCAGGCATTTATAACACCCGGATGGCCAATACAAGTTCAAGGTGACGCTGTTTGGGCTGTGCACGAAAACAGCAACATTTCAAAGAATCATGGACACATCGTCAATGTCGCGAGAGTCCTGCCTGAGCCTGTGAAAACTTCCGCCATAGTGAACTTCCCCAGACCGAAAATCAAGAAGGGTGCGTTAAGATGTTTGTGTCTGTGTGCGTACTGCCGGCGCTTCGTCGAAAACTTCGCACGCATCGCAGAGCCACTCGCCCGCTTGACAAAAAATAGTACCCCTTCCACCTGTAAAAACGGCCACGTGGAAGAATTCTGCGAGTTGCAACAACGATAGCAAAACCCGCCAGTGCTCGCGCATTTCGACGAAAAGTCCGCAAGTGAAATGCACATTGGCCCCAGTGATGTAGGTTTGGGAGCCGTCCTCGTCCAAAAGCAAAGCGGTTGCGCCCCGTCTGTGCCCTGTATATACAGTCAAACCCGTTTATAGCGAATTGCAATATGTACCGCGATTAGTTCGGTATATCCAATAGTTTGATATAGCCGAACCCGCATACAACGAACTTATCGTTACTAGTTCGCAATCCGCAGAAAACCCCCTCCCCCTCCTGGACTCCACCATACCCGCATGCAGACACGAACATGGTTAGGTAGCCGATACCATACTCAAAAAATGCGCTTATTGCAAGTAATAAATCTACTTTCCGCCTGAACTGCCTACTTTGCAAAGAAAAAAGCGGCGATTTTTTATTTCACTTTCGTTTAGGCGGCTTCAACTAGCATAGCATTCTCTACACGAAACATTATTTGCACCTGTTCGAGTCCGCGTCCTCCAAAATCTAAGAAGCATTGGCGGAGCACATTGACTGCCGAAAGCGCTTTAATATAAGCGTCGGGCGGCTTTCACTGGCGACATCATCGGAAATGTGGGGGAGCTCTTCCCACAGTTCACCGATGTTGCTGTCTTGGTCCGGACTCGCTGACTGCGCGGGTTCCGTCGAGAGTCCCATGCGCCGGAAACAGTTAAGGAAAGTGTCGGGCGTCATGTCGCCCCGTCCGTGCGAGGTGCAATGTCTAAATCGCAACTCTATCTCCGTGGTCACGGCCAATCCACATCTCAATCGCCGCTCCGAGACCATGCATTTCGGCGGCCATTCTAGGTGTGCAGTTCGATATATCGGATGTGAATTTCGTTATAAGGAATATGTTTTCCATGTATTTCCGTAAGTAAATTATTTTTGTTCGATATATAGTGTAATTCGCTCTATCCGGGTTCGTTATAGCCGGGTTTTACTGTATGCCCTTTCTGTAGTCTCGCTTCCCGCACTGTTTTTTAACTTGGTTATGAACCAACTCGCCCGCCTTCAAACCGTGTTGTAATCGCCAATGCCATCCGTGGGCTGTCAAAGGAAGAGAAGAACTATTCACCCTCAGAGAAAGAGTGCCTCGCTCTAATATGGGCCATTGGGGAATTTTGTCCATACGCTTATAGTAGATTATTCATGGTTGTAACAGAACTATATGCACTGTCTGGCTCGCCAATGGGAAGGACACCTTCTGGCCATCTTGGTAGGTGGAGCTTATGTCTGCAAGAATTTGGTGTTAGAACTACCTGCATATCGGGCAGAAAACACTACGAGGCTGACAACCTGTCTCCCTCACGCACTGCCCAACGACCACAAGACTACGATAAAGACAGTGCGTCCTTCGGGGAAGTGACGGCTAGCGACATAGCCCCACAGCAGCATTCCGTCATCAAGTTACGCGTCATGATCTGACTACCTCGAGGAACAGCACTTCACCGTGCAAAGGTTCTTCAAACGCAACCTACCTGCATTCAGCCTCCATAACGCGGTCCTCATGAAGAAAAATTTCAATCACGGAACGAGAACAAATTATCTTCTCGTCATCCCCGCAGTCCTCCGTGACAAAATTTAGAAACGTTCCACGACGACCCGTCTTCGGGACTTCTCAACACAGCTTCCACTACTGGAAAAATTAAGGCAAAGTACTACTGGGGGCAAATTACAACCGATGTCTCCGCTACGTACGGTGCTGCTGTGACTGCCAGCGACGGAAAACGCCGCCGACGAGACCCGCCGGACTTCTGCAGCCGGTGGCCGTCCCCCAAAACCCATCAAACAGAATGGAATAGATCGTCTTTGCCTGTTCACTACGCCACGGTTCGATAAGACCTGTATTGTCGTAGCGACAAACTACACGTCGCACTATGCGGAGACCACCGCTCCTCCAAGGGGAACTGCACACGAAGTCACGAATTTCTTCATAAACGAACTTGTGCTGTGACATGAAGACCCTGAAGTCCTAATCATGGACCGCGGAATGGTCTTTAATGCCAAGCATATGCAAAGAATCTTCCGCGACAGCAACCCGGATTACTTAAGAGTGATAGCGCACACCCTCCAAACGAATGTACTAATGTAACATCGGATCAAGACGATCGAGCATATGCTGTCTGTGTAGTGCGACGTTGAACATAAGACTTCGGACGAAGTGCTTCCGTATGTCACGTTTGCGTACAACACCGCTATCTAGGAAAATTCGCAAATGACAGCGTTCGAGCTTGTCAATGAAAGACTGCAAAAGTACATTCCTGGCCGCCATGCTTCCGCACGTACCAGACGGCGACTTGAACTCCAACGTCCACGGATACTTTCAGTGTGGGGAGGATGCCCGCCAGCTCGCTCTGGTCTGTACAATACACAAGTAGGTTCGGAATGCAGGACGCGGCAACCGCCAACGCCGAGACGCTGAGTACCACCCACTGGATCGTTGGTGGGTTTGGACTCCGCTCCCATCTGCCGTCACGGACTCAGTGAGAGGCTTCTGCGATGGAAGTTCAGACCCTACTGGATTCTACACCGTGTTGGCACACGTATCTACGTTGCGATCCTCTATGGTGATTCGGGAACATCACGACGACACACGCGGCCTGAAGGCGTCCACGTGGTTAGCCAAAAACATTACTTCACAAGATGACCGCTTTTTGCTTGTTTTTGACTGTTTTTTTATTTTAGCATGACATCGATGCCCTCTTAGGGGGGTAATGCCGCAAACTATGTAGTGCATATTTTTTTTATGTTTTGTGTTGATAGACCGGCTGCGCCGGGCTGTGTTATTGTTGCACCCAGCTTAGCGCGTGCTCCTTGCTCTCTTTGTTATGCCGCACGGTTTATCTCCTTTGATACGGAGAATGTATCGCCTTAACGTCACTAACCTAGAATCTATCACTATCACATCTATCACTTAAGATAGGTTATCCATCAATGTATAAGTCCCGTTAGGATATACGAATCGTAAAGTTGGGGCCCTAACTACACAAGTAGAAAGCCAACTTACATCCTCCTGACGTTCCATGGAGCGAACAATGATGGCAGCAACGCTTAGGCATATAAACCGAGCAAGCTCGTTTACTGGGAAGCTCGAGTAATAAATATTATAGTTCAACATAAAAAATCCTTCACCCCTCCATCCGAAATTGACAACGCTGGAAGGCGAACTATGTACTGTTCTGAATGTACGCTCCACTTTTCTAGAATACCCACAGCAACTCTCGAGGGTGCCATCCGTTGTGAAAACGTTTTGTTGGTGGTGCACTTCGCGAATTCGTACCTGATGCTTGGCTTTCAGTAAGCAGTTTTAGATGCGACTGCATCTCATTCACTCGCCTTGTCCCTCCATACGGTGTGGTTGTTGTCCGTCCACACCCCTCCCCCATTCTCCTCGCAGCGTGAGCTGCGCTCTCCGCCATTCACCCCTATCCTCCCCGATAGAGAACACTCTCTCGCGAGGGACATTGGATTGGATTCGATTGGGTTGGCTTGGCTTGGATTGGATTTCATTGAATTTGGATTAGATTGGATTAAAGTGGATTGTGTTGCGTCATAGCCACGCCACATTGCGTCATAGCCGCGGTCGTTCCAGCACCGGCGTCCCGATTTCGGGCACGTGCATAGACTTGATTTTCGCTGCAAATTGCACGGTGGTCCCGTTACTTCACCATCCACTAGCCGTACACTTCAGCGACCACAAGGCCGTCATCGTTGACGTTACGCCGCGTGTTAATAAAGAATACATAATACGCGTTCCTCACACGTTTCACGCAATCAGAGAACCAAACGGAAACACCAAGTGAACCCCCAAGATGCGTCGCATCTCCACAGGGTTCCCCTCGCGGGAAGGTGGGGTAATTCTTGAGTGGGTTTTAGTTTGAGTTCGGACACCCCAAGATGTCAAGTTAGGCCTAACGTCCTAGACCTAAAAATGGGAAGTTGGGTCTATACTCTTCCGGCTAATAACTTTACGGCAGGCAGAATAACTCCATCCTCATCATGCGTTGGCCTCCGCAAGCGGCTGTCGACCTTCACCTGAAATAACGTTACGCGTATTTACGTCGCGCTGTCGCCCGCCTGCATCACGCACTATCTGCTGTACAGCGACCCATTGGGGAGTGGGCGGAAGAGAGCTGTCAGCAATATTCTCAGCGCAGCTTTTAAATTTTGCTCTACTTCATCCAGCAATCATCATCTTCGTCACAGAATGTTGGCTTTCCTCGCGGGCGCAATCGGGATGCCGTTGGCATCCGTGAGAATAATAAAACGTAGCTTTTAAAAAATGGACTTGGGCTGGCCATGTAGTAGGGCGAATTGCCTTTACAGGTGAACTATGCGGTCCAGAGTGGACACCGAAAGACAGGACGAAAAGAAGGGGAGACCATTACTCGATAGAGAGACGAAATCACTGTCTTCGCAAGCGCAGAATGAATTCGGGCAGCGAAGAACAAAAGCGGGTTAGATCGATGGTAGAAACCTTCGTCCTGCAATGGACCGAAATAGGTTGTTGATGACGGTGATGTTGAACATACTGAAGACTCATTTTGGCACTTCATTATCTTCCATAGTCATTCAGCCCCACATTTAAAAATAAATGACACTACGCTTTCATAACACTGATGTACGCTTTACTTTGTTTCTGTTATTTTAGTTGGCGATTTCAACTGTCCGCCATATTGTTTAGTCTGACATACCTTCAAACAGATCTTTGTAACAGCGAAACTGTTTAACTAATCGTAATTTTTAGTGTCCGCCGGTAAAAATACCAATAAAGTCCGAGCGCGGGGTCGTGTTCACGGGCCTTGCGGCGAACGCCGGGCAGTTTACAAAACGAACAAAATCATTAGGGCTAGTTTGTACGTGCCTCGCGACAACCGGCCAACGTCGCCTGCACATGTTTGTCAAGCCAAGCATACCCACTCAGAGTGGTTGGCGAAGATTGACCAAAAAATTCTGGCGGTCGCCATAATTGTGGTAACACATACCCCGAACTAGAAAGACACGTATAAGCATACACCCCTACTAATTGATGTCCAATGACAAACGCTTCCTAAAAAATGAAAGAGCCTCACACCTACAGCCACTATTATAGAGCAAGGGTCGTTGTGGCTGTAAAGAAGCAAATCGGCTGCCATCATGTACCTAAAACTTCGTGATTATCAGCAAGGTTGCGTACAGCTTTACAACATTGAAGTCCTGCGCGTTTGTGAGAGCGCCCTTCTTTTTTTATAGTGAGTGCTAGAGCTTGCTTGGTTTCTTTGCGCACTTGAATGTCTGATACATTGTAACTAAGAAAAACCCTCATTAAACAAGTACACAAGACTTTGTACTAACTACCTTGCAAAAAAGTGTTACTCCTACATCTTATTTATGCAGAATTAATGATCCTCTACTCATTTAGTTCACTTCATATTTCCTTGTACTTTCTGCATAAACACATCCTAAAGAAACGAAAAATTACGCAAAAGCCCATTTCAGTGAAAATATTATCAAACGTGCTTTTTTGTGAAGTTTTTTATTCAGTTGCCTCAAATTTTTTTACTGATGAGTCAATTTAGCTGAGAGTGAAGGTCGCCTTTCTAATTAAAATATCTACTACTGAGAGGGCCTTTGCATCTATCAACGAGGCACCACATTATAATCAGCTCCTTACAACGCTCATCATCGTCATCATCCTACTCAGGTCCGCTGTAGGACGAAGGCCTCTTCTATTAACTTATAAACTCTGAATTATTGATTTATAAAATTGTACAGTCATCTTCATATTCATCATAAACAATCAGCATCATTGGACATGCATTCAGACTTTCATACTTTGGGTAACCTATAAATACACTAGAACTAGACGTCGAACGATGTATTGTTTTGGCGAAACCCCTTTGATAGGTGTCTCATTAGAGCGAAAAGTGATTGTAATTATCGCAGTCGTAAGCTCGAAGGGCGGCAAAACAGCCGCCATTGGAAAAGGACAAAAAATGCAGAAAATAATGTGGGTTGGTATTTGATTTTTACGCTAGTCGCCGGCGCAGGAGCTACGTGCGCTAATAACCTGCCCCAACGCGAACCACGCCTCGATGAAACTAAAATTAGCCTGGTGATTGCACCGCTAAAGGTTAACGTAACTACACGTGCGTAGAAAACGTGAACAGAAAAAAGTGTTCTTAGTGTGTAAAGTGTCCGCGTGCAATTTCGATAGCCTGTCAGTATCGGCAATTCGAGTGAATAAAGCAGAAAACGAAAGCGAGGAGGCGTAAACGCGATGAAACAGTACCCTAATGTTCATTGGCTTTCAAATTGTTATTATGCAAACGGACTTCGGTGCCAAACGGTTTTTTTAGTTTGTGTGTGTGCAGGGGCTGAGGAAGGAGGGCAGGTGGGGCTACGGCAGCAATGTAAACCACGTTGCCTGTTCTGCATGATATGAATTGGAAGAAGTCGGTAGTGGTGTTCTTTGTGATTTTTACTCTTTTTGTATGGCACAAAATGTCCGTTGGTTACCAATGTCGTCGTAGCTAAAAAAGTAGATTTTTCTTTCACAGTGGTGTCCTTCATTTATTGTATCGATGTATTTCTGCGTTTGGGTTCACCTCCAGTCACAGTACTTGCGTGGCTGGGGGCTAAACGGCCCTGCAGCCATCCGCATGGGGCTGTTTTTGATTGGGACAAGCTAGAGAATCGCTGAAAAAAAAAACTGGTACACGATAAATTCACCAAGACCCTGCAACGCCATAGCGTACTCTATCAGGAGTGTGAAAGGCTTTGTATCAGAACTCCACCAATTTATCGCAACGTATGTTCCACACGCGAATGAGGAGAGAACCAGCGTTCCGGCTTATTGGTACTAAGATATATACCGTCATAGGCTGCACACCGAGATGCAGAGGTCGACTTTGGTATTGCGAGATAGTCGCTTCACAATTGAGTATCTCCTTTATACTTCAGTACGGTCAATGTAGGCCTCGGCACAGCACTGCTATGCAGCATCTGGAAATTATACGAGGTTAATAGACAGTTTTACAAAGGTTCCAACAATACACAAAGTGTTAGCGTACGCTATTACCTTGTGTCGTTCGCAATTCGCAGTGCGCAGTACACAAAGTTGTATTTGCGTTTAAAATACTCAGCCGACCGCACGCTATTATATCAAAGTAGCCTGCGTAAGCTATGGCCGTTCCGGCACTCGCGTATCCGTGTGTGTTCAATATTGCGGCCAGTAGAGCTGAGCACATAAAAGCATGCGCTGTTTCGTGCGCACTAAGTTGCACTTCATAGGAAGATTTTCTCCCTCCTTTATTCTTACATTGGTTTCCTGGTGTACAATTGTTCTCGCTGTGTTGTTTTTTGAGGCATCATCAGCGATGCCTCAAAAAACTGTCTCTCGCCAAGCCATCTGCTTTGCGCCATCTTGAAGTGGACACGAGGTTGGACACGCAAATCGCGTAAAGTGAGGGTCGTTTTTTGTACAGGCGTGATACAACCAATCGCATGTGATTCCTACGCTTGCAAGAAGTTCCTTCGTTGAGTCACCCTAGTGCGCAAAGAGTTTTTTGGTTGCTTTTGAGCCGGATCATACGTGTACTTCCAACCCGGTTTTTATTTTGCTTTGCGTTTTTTATGTGACTGCTCAAACAAGTAACCTCAGTTCTTCCATGCTTCCCCTAAAGAGTGTACTGGTATATGCTAATGCCCGTATTTTGATACGGATATGATTTTAATTTTTAGAATTCAATGAAAACGGGAACGCGTTTGGTTGCGGTTGTTTTGCCGTCGTAGAAATTCGCAGGCGCCCGTTCGGTCGCACTACAGCTTCGCTTCGCATTTGGTTCAAGAAATGGTGCAGTAAGCCTGAGCGCGTCGCTGCGCCAAACTGATGTAACAGTACTAACGCTGTCCATGCGGTGCCGACGTAACCTGCCGCAAATATTTAACGTTTATCATATGCAAATGCCACAAACCCTATACTCAAACGGCCGGAGTCTGGAATGAGATAGCCACAACCTAGCTCAGCCAGCAGCAGCCGATGTGCTGTAAAAGTACGCAGTGCATTCCAGGTACAAGGCTGGAGTTACCTGTGCAGGGATGGACACGACAGCTCGTGCCTGTTGCCTCAGTTACTCGCCGCCTTCTAGTGCGTCATCTGTAGTGGCAGAGCCACACACATTGGAGGTTTCATTGCACGTCGCAAGTGGCACTACGAGATTTCTAAGAAACAGTCTGCACAACTGATAACGCCGTCTTGTCTGCGGCATTTATGACTTTGCGCTCCGGCACTGCGAGTGCTCTGTCATACACGAAGCGTTAGATGATAATGTTTCTTTCCCCGCATTTGCGGGAACTAATATTTAAAGCCACGTCAGTTACCACCCCGAACAATTCTGCATTCGTACCACCCCAATTATTCAGCGAAGCGGTATATGCGTAATTACAAGTTTCTGATCCCGCGTTGAGCGAAAACTCGGCGAGTTAATTCGCCTTTTTGCTGGCAATGCGATATACGGCTCACATTGGTAGTTGGCGAATCGAAATCGTTAGGCGCTCAGTTTACTGTATGGCGTATTGCGGGGAAAAAAACTATAAAAACCGTTGACGCCTCAAGAGAAAATTTGGGTTTCTTTCGTTTGCCCGGAAAAATCTATCATACATTTATTGCGTGTTTGAAGCTGAAGCTGAAATTTTGTCACTTAACAGCAGTCATGCTTTTGTGTAACTTTTTCTACCTTTTGGAGTTGGCCATTTAGGTCTCAATACTTCGCTTTTCAAATTGCAATAAAATCCTCTCAGCCTATTTATCCACAGCCGGCCATTACTTATGACACTAGTAAAAGGTAGCTTCCGTTTCTATCTTTATTATCCTGTTTTAAAACCGTATTCTTAATGTGTTCCGCATTATCTTTAGTTCTTTGTCTCGGTGTACTCCGTTTTTGATCTCATACAGTCAACTGTAGCGCCAAACTCATCAACTAAAACCGCTCGGCCAATTTCACAAGACTTCTGTCGTGCCACATGTGGAGGGCTAACATTTTTCTCGGCAGATACTAGGCTACCAGCACGAGTTTAAGTTTAGGCGTTTTATTACTTGTTTTTTTTGTACAATTGCCGTTCAGGTGGCAGGTACTATTGCATGTTTTTTTATTAGTATTGCTCCCCAAATGCAGCGTAATCCTTCGGAATTTCGCAGCGCGGTGCTGAATACTCAAAATAGATAAACAACGTAGCACTCTGTAATGTTCTGGACAATACAACGGCTGACCAGGGAGTGCAGGAAACTTGTGTCGACAGTTAACGGTGACTCTGAACGTCTAATTTAACCACCTTCCGATATATAAATCTCGATCTTAACCACCTTCTGATATATACTAGGACTGTTTGTATAGGCGTTTAGCTTAGTGCGTGAGATTTCTTCGCAACGTTTCATTCCAAGTTAGCGGTTTAGCTCTTTACAGGATTGACGATAGCGTTCACGCCCTTTTAACGAAGGTTGGGCGAACTTTCAGCGAATGGTTTCAAGTACTTTCAACGCAATATTGAGGTAAGAAACCTTTCGGGCTTTTTCAACTTTTTTAGGAACGGATGGTGAAGGGTTTTACTTCCGCAGAGGCAGCGCTGCCTGCTTATCGAACGCTGTTCGTTCTTGTGCCCCTCATTATACGCAACCCCTTTATTGCATCGTGCTTTTTAACCGCGAATATGTGTAGTCGGCTTCCCCAATTTTCTTTTTTTGGTGAAGGCGCTTTGCTCGGCATCTCTCTTTACTTACTAGTCCCCAGAGACGCCGCTTTTTGGCAAGGGTCTTATGCCTCCCCACCACCGATACCTTTTATCACAAATTGCGCTTTTGTCCGTCCTTGTGATGATCTGGCGCCCGTTTCCGTAGCCGCACATTTACCTCGCTTTGGGATGGACGCGTATCGTTCACTGGAAGGAAGAAGAGCTGCAATTCGGCTAGCGTTGACGAGCATAGATGCATGAATAGGCACGAATACAACAGAAAAACCTACGCAGGACGCGCAGACACCACCAAATGTTGCTTCGCAAACAGATAAAAGTGTTACAAGCGCAGAATAAAACTTCCCAATAAAATTATTCTAGAACCAACACAAGCAACTGGCCTGTCGTATTTCCAAATATTGGCGTGTATAGAAAACCAGCCAGTTAAGTTCATTTTTTAGTATATTGGGTGAATCGTATTGTTTGAATTTGTGAATAATTTACACTTTGCTTCCAACCATTTGACCCTATCACTACTTGTGGTGACGCAGAAACGGTGGAATACTGTGTACATACTTGTAGGTAGCTACTCGCATGGGTTCCGAACAGACGGTTATCGCGGTCTCAACGACTAACTATTATTGTTAAGTAATCAGCTTGTTCTCAGATGCGACATGAGAGTAAAGATTCGCCAAAAGAACACCATCCGCGAACAGAGTAAAATCCCGCTTGAGAAAACTCTATTTTACTTTCTAATACCGCGAAATACTCGGCTGAACTAAAAAGAATCCTTAACAAAGTGTTAATCAAAACACATTTCCAAATTACCTCACCAAATTCTCTTAGCAATCAATCTTGAATAATTAGAGCACACACATCGGATGAATATGTTCCTCAGGGGGGAGGGGAGGTGGCCAAACATAAGTCATAAATTTTATTTTTTGGAGTTAATTTATTCAGCGAAGCGGTCGTCTTCACACTAGAAAAAATCGGCTTATCTCAAAACTGAATCTCGGGTACGTCTTATCTCTGTGCTCGTTAGGTGCACCGAAAAAACAATGTTAACAAAAGAAATTCGGAATCGGCTGTAGCAGGTACCATTAGGTTGTGAAAAGAAAAACGGCACGATTGTCCTTTCAAGCGCGGGTTTCAGAGCTACGCACAGATCAGTCGAAAACGTCCATCACTGTGCAATACCTGTCGCACTTTTCGAGTCGACATATATTGACCGTAAGCATGAAGGTTACAAGAAGGCATGTTCATGACTTCTAGCTCTGGTTGTCAGGAAGCCAGCTACTTTTTTTGTTTCGACTGGCATTATATTCAACTTTTTAGCGAATTTACAACGCACGTTTTACGCCGCCCCTGCTGTATTGAATTGAGTGTCGATGCTTCCAAGGAGCTGCTAAAATACACATGTACAGTATTATAGGGTTCCTTGACAGTGTCCTCAATATTGGTAGAGAAAGCTGCTTTACGCTCTAGATTGGCTTTCCCGAAAGTGTCAAGACACATCCTGAATTTAAAAATATGCATCTGCTTTGCTCATATTTCGACAAAAAAGCCACAGCTTTTATTACGTTTTATGTTACAGGACAGGAACTTGTGTACACAGGAAAATAACGTCGGGAAGTACAATATTTTTTGTACTCTTGCTGGCATCGCATACTTGGCTCCCGGGGCCGCCAATGAGCGACTACTCGCATTTCGCATGCGGGATCTTTGGCGTGGACATAGTCTGCAATGGTAAAAGGAAGCACTGGCAAAACTCTCAAAAAATTTCTACACGGTTTTACATTATTTAAGGCTTAATCAAAAGTGGCGGAACGTTCTCAATACTTCTGGATGAATCTGGGCTTCACAACGGTGTTGAGTCCATAAAGATAATAAATATAGGAGACATCATCAGAAGAAAAAGGCATGAAAAAGGCTATAATATGTTTGAAATAAAAGCCATACATGAAAGCGGTGGTTTTAAGGAAATGTTATGCCTCCACACAAGGACGTAAAACTGCAAGACGAAGGAATAAAAATGAAGAGGCGGTAGTTTGGAAACTTGCATATAGCGCTTGAATTGAACTTTTACGGAAACGTAAACAAGATATCTGGACCCTTAGCATACAGCGCACTTTATAGGCAATAAAACGCTTAACAGGAAAGAAAAAGTACAGAACAAAAGTTGGATATTCTGAGTTAGAAGTCTAACAACGTGCAATCTTACGGCGTCATAGCCATTTTGCACGTGTCGACCCACCTGATATAACGTTGTTCGAGTCATCAGCTGTAGAAGCAGTAAAGTATAGGTTTAACTCAATTTACATAAATTTAGTAGTCAACGATCAATACTACTTTAGACCGTATGCCTATATTCACTATTACTACGCTCTGGTAATGGATATCATATATTTACTCAAAATATATAAATAAAAACCTTCTACGATGCTAGAGTTATACTTTATGCCCTATGTACTGGCACATCAAATCTCCTTATATATCGTGTCAGTGTTATACATCTAAAATCCTTTGAAAACCGATCTCTCTTTTAGGAGTTGGAACTTCTATCAGGGTAATTTTCTGGACACCCAATGATAAATTTAAATACCTTATAGACTTTTATACATGCAATTTAAACAAGGTTCAAACATGCGCACTATTGGGTATTTTTGCGAAGAATAACAATAAAAAATTCAACGGTCCCCCCTAGTGAAGCATTTGTGGGGTGACGGAACCACTTTATAACAAGTACCATTACACCAACCAACCGGATATAGCAAACCGGCTGTAAATTTGAAGTTAACGGTAGAGGTCATTGCCCTGCAGTGGGCCGGAGTATGCTGTTGATCATTATGATGAGGATAATGATAATGTTGAAAATAAATTTTAAGTTTGGGTAAGAGGTATCATCAGGTTTATTAGCCAAAGTAAGTTAGCTGCGGAGACGAATGTAATCTAAGGTCGATTCTTCCTTTGTTAGGTGAACAATAGGAGAAGTTCCGTACTTGATATTATCTCAGCTAAATGGCCCTTGCATAATGATACAGTAGCGGTTGTGGGTATTTTAAACAGTTTTGTTTGATGGTTTTGATAAATAAAGTCACCGCATTTTTTTTGTGAAGAACTAGTCACAGGGGAAGATAATAGTCTAATATTCGAACTTTGAAGATGAACTACCTACTCAGGATAAATAAATAGTATTTGGGGCAATGATTGTATTGACAAATTGCGTAATTGTGTTGTTTCGGGGGACGGTGCTTGATAAAACAAGGGTCATAAGACCATTCGCAGTAAATTTAGTACTGCTAGAAGCCGTATTTGCATTCGTAAGCATACTGTGAGGAACTAGGCCCATTAACAGCATTCCTCAAAAACGCATTTGTATAGTTTTACCGCGCACGTCTACAGTACAGCGACACATTAGAGTTCATGGCCTAAATTTGTGTATTCGATGCAATGAGAAAGGCAGCAAATTGTTAGGAACGAGAAGAGGAGAAAGCTGAGAGCAAGAATTATCACACCAAAAAGCGAGGGCTGTCTTTACACGTTACGCTTCTTCAAAACTGTGTTGAATGCGGAGCTCGTTTGAGGTGTGGTTCTGCTGCCCGGATATTTTCAATATAATATAAAAATAAACATGGCCGTATTTACTTTTTTGATGATCGTACTCTAGTGCGGAAATGTGGATAGTTGACCGTACGCTTTTTATTACGGGAAAAAAAGGTCCCTTAGAACTTGAAAAATTATATTGAATGGGCGAGAACAGGTCCACCCCATAAACCGCGAGAGTAAGACTGGCTTTAGGATATATCGTATGCTCAAATGAGGAGAGCGAAAATATTGCTTGCATGAGCAGTGTTCATCTTCATTGTGAAGTTGTTATAACTTCGTCACAATATTTACTTACAATATGAATTATCGTGTGCATCGATATGGGCAATGCTTGCTTCTTGAAGAAAAACACCGCATTTTAAATCACGATCCATGTAGAGCAACACCTCGGTATGAAGATTGTAATCTGGAAGACAATAGATTGGTTCATTTGTATTTGGAACAATGCTTGCAAAGAAATGAGTTCAAATAGCTGACAAACACGGTTCGCTCATGGAGCATCCATGGCATAAATAGGGTTCCGGGTTTTCGGAGTATATTTCTCGTATAATTACAAACATGGTCTTCCCGGTTTATTTTTACAGAAGTTTTGCGTTTCCCGGAATTTAAATCTTTTAAATATCCAGTTCGCCTAAATACAGATTTTGTTTCATTTCATTTCAAATACTAGAAAGTGTAGATGAATGATACCTGAACACGAGACCTTCAGAACGCCCAGAACACGTGTTTGTTACAAATGCTTGCATAGCAGACCAAAAATTATGTACACACACACGAATAGTTAGAAAAAAATAAAGGATTTTCCGATAACAACCTTAACGCGTTTTGTATTACAGGCTACCGTACTTTCTTACATTTTTGCACTTATTGAAGCGCAGTGCATATGATTTATATTTCTCAGCATAGAAAATTCCCTTTCAACGTTTCGATGTCGGTAAAGTGAGAAGGCTGCGCGCTCTGCGACAACGTAGTCGCCACTGTTCCGTATGAGCTTTCCGAAACGAGAGACGTCCCACAATGTTACTTGTTTAATAGGTTTTGAAATACGGAAAATCTTTTATGAGCTAGCCTATATAAGCGTAGAGGATCATCCTTTATATAAGTGTACTTGCCTTGAAAGCGGACAAAGGCGCCTCATTGTGGGAGCAGTGCCCATTTGTAGTTATCGCCGAAAAGAACGAACGATGGGTGCCGTAACAACCTTACCGAATGCGGATCAAGCTTAGAATATTTTACTTTGCTGGCCTTCCGCTATAACACGGGGGTCTATTGCATGAACAATATGTATCGAAAATAATACGGACGGGTGGTTTTTGGACTTTTCCTCGGTATATACGCTTTAGCACTTGCTGTTTAGTAACTGCTAAACAGCGTGTTTGAGCATGTTTCCGCATGCTCACACACAAGAGAGTGTGTGAGCATGTTTCTCACAGCGTGAACTTTCGCATATTGGTACGGGGTGGCGGACACAATACATTAACCGTGAGAGATGTGAACGGTCTGTTTACTACATTACATGATGGCCATGACAGATCCCGCGAAGGCCGTGCCCCACACGACTTCGTTGTCGGGGAAGAGGTTCATGCCTCTAGTCTGCACTTTCCTGTTGGTCATCTTCGTCTGACATTTTGCACTCTTTGAAAGCAGTCATTTCGGCAGAGGCAGCGACAAAATTACGACTGGGATGAGATTAGGTGGTGTGTCGAGTATTAAACACCAAGGTAATGTCGCCACGTATAACGATGATGGGCTTGGTGAAGACTAGTCCCCAACATCGACGTTCGAAAGGCAACGACCAACTGATGAGAGTTCAAGAAACCACGCCGGAGAAAAGGAAGGGAGCCTACGCATTGTCCGAAGGTTTGACTGGTCATATCTTATGAGGTATCGATTGTTTTTTGTCGGCTTGTTACTAACTATAGAAATGGGGGGAAGCGGAAGGGGGGATTTTCGAGTGGTGTTCGTGGCGGTGCTGGGAATGACCGATACGGCCAACGTACATTCGGTGATTTTGCTGTTGCTGAGGCGCTGCAATGCGGGGGCCAAGATGCAGGGGCCACGTAACAGCGATAACACTTGCGATAACAGCGATAACAGCGATAACAGCGATGCACAAATATTTCTATACCCAGTAGAAACGGAGCATTAATAAAGAAGGAAGAAGCACCCAAATAACAACAGCCGCTCAACACTATTGGACATAAATGATAAAATGCGTAAACGTACGGTGAAACGCCGCGTTCTGCCCAACAGAGAAATTGCATTGCCTAGCTGTATTAGGCTGAAAAAGCCTTTGTACCTGCTTACAGCACCAGAACGTTGCACTGGAGATAGAGAGATTGGGTAAACATTTTTTTCGTTTCAGTAGAATTTTTGTCGAATCCTCATCAGTAAATACGACGTAGCGTGACTAAACACCGCGGCAAAAATTAAATGTTGTTATAACACTAAAGTCCCCCATTTTATTTGAGAAAGAAGCAGGTTAAATTTTTGTAACCCTTATTCAAACAATTGAAGCTGATTTAAACTAATAAATGCGATGAGACTTTCGACCTCGCTTTTGCGGTAGGTTAAAAAGGAATACCAAAATGGCGGTGGTAAGGTGTTTAAATACAGCACCGGGAGCGGCCAAAAGTCTTCACAAATGCAAGTAAAAAAAATGCTTAGCACATCTGCGCATAATGTTGAACTGGTTACGAAATGGTGTATAAACGTCGCCTGATGTGATGTGGCCTACGGATAGAGCACCCGAGTAGGTCCACCCATCGTCAAAGCCGCCGTAAATTTGCCATTTATATTTCCGTAGTATTCCGAAATCGTCCCGGCAGCTGGTTTTGTGGTGGTCATTTTCATGCATACTTAACGTCAACGTTTGTTACTAGGGGCAGGCCGCCACTGGCTTCTGGTCGGTCAATGCGTGAGTTAGTAAGAAAGTCGCCCGAATTTCTATTGCATCTCTAGGCAACGTTGGAGTTCGGCAACAAAAATTTTTAAGCGTTCACTTTTAGTAAGGATTTTGTGATGCCTTGTAGTACGGCTGACACACTCTGAGTGGATGCCGAGTAAATTATAATGATTACATTTTGCAGATTAGAGTTTGGTGCTGTATGCCAAAAGGTTAAGTTCGGTCCAGTTGGTGGTCTCTCATAATAGCGTAGTCAAATAGAAGGTCTAAGATATTTATAACTGAACACACCTTGAGTAATCCTTGTGACGGTATTGGCGACAAACGCGGACTCCGAGCCGCCAACATAAGCTGTAACCTACCGTGGTGATGTGTTTTTAAGGGGAAGGGTAGAAACCTCAAACGGTGGCCGTCGGAGCCCAGGTCAAGCTCCGGCGGATGGGCTCCCGGTATGCTTCCGAGGCAGGGAGCTCCGGGACCTTTCAAAATGTCAGGGTAAGATTGGAGAACAAAGGACCCTCGTCCTCTGCTTTTATGCTATGCTATATGGTATTTTCACCCCCCCTCCAAAAAAAACGGGATCGGTCCCTGAAAAGTGGCCGCACAGAAGTACCTTTTCCCCCATTGCCATTGGTAACCTTTTCTGATCCCGATAATTTCCTTCGATTTCTTGTCTTCGAATCCCTCAGTCCTGCCCACGCTCTTAAATCGCAGAAGGTCTTCTTGATCGCAAACTATCTTGAAGCCATAATAAGAAAAATGTATACTGCCAAAATACAAAATTCTGCTGAACTCTTAATTAAGGCAACTCACAAGCAGCAGTCCACAAAGCTTCCAGTTCAGAGTAAACTGGCTGATCTAGATGTCAAGGTCACACTCCATCGAGCCTCAACAGCTCGAAGGGTGTGATATCTGAGCCAGATTTTCTGAACGAAACGGATGCGGATCTCTTTGCGGGCATGAAGGATCAGGGCGTCACTGCCGTGAGACGCAATACTATTCGCAGAGACGACAACGAGATTCCCACCAAGCACATCACCTTGACTTTTGACAGCGCAGTTCTTCCACAACACATAAATGCAGGCTTTATCCGGTGCTCCATCCGTCCCTACACCCCGAACCCGCGGCGCTGTTTTAGGTGCCGCTGTTAACGTGGACTTCGGCCGCATCCCGACATCAAACTCAATAGTGTCTTAATTCCTGTCAGAAACGACCAAACGTTTTTTGGTGTAGTCCTTGGTGAAAAGCATACGTTCGTTCCACATATAAAACAACTTAAACATAAATGCGCAAAGGGTATGACTATACTAAGTTTCTGTCCCACACTTGATATGGTGCTGACAAACAACTTCTTTTACTTGTTTATACTGGCCTGATAAATTCACAATTGCTCTATGGAAGTGTTGTTTCTGTGTCAGCAAGTAAAATATCTCTCAAAATTCTGGACCCAGTGCTTCATCTGGGGCTTCACCTGGCACGTGGCACCTTCCGCAATAGCCCAGTCGAAAGCCTCCATGTGGAGTGTAATAAGTATAACCTACAACGTCAGCAAGCATACACAGGTTTCCCTTATGCGTTTAAAATTTCATCCATGCCTCACTGTTCCTTTAAATGAATTGTTATGATACCTCCATGACTGAACTCCTGTAAATCGGCAATCGTTCTCGGCGCCTTTCCCTTACACAGTTAGAGAGGAAGCGTCAAAGCTTGCTGTCTCCTTTTTAGATATCATCCAAACTTCTCTAACAGATTTATAGTACCATGCCATCTTCGCCCTGTATCATGCGACGCAATTTTCACACAGATAGATAAAAACCGACCTCCCGAATGTGAAATTCTGCAGCACTTCTTGTATTTGCAGTAGAAGAATCAGTGTTCTGAATTTTATACGGATGCCTCTAAAACTGCCACCTCGGTGACCTGCGCAGCGCACAGACCCGGCCTTAATGTCACTAAATCTCTGGATAGCAATACTAGTATCGTTACGAGAGGCCTATGGTGTACTTCTTGTTGTTATTTATATACTTCAAAGCCACATCCTACAATATTATCTATACAGATTCCCTCAGTGCTGATCACGCATTGTCGGCAACAAAGTCTTCGAAAAACCATGTTGTCAATCTCATCATCAAGGGTATTAAGTCTGCGTATGTCTAGAAATTTGAACTGGTCCTTTACTTTGTCTAGAAGAACTTGTAGTTGGGTGAGTTGGTGGATCTTAGTGAATGAACACGGGCCTTCCGCGAAAAAGACGCCACACACAAGGTGGATGGGACGAGCGCAAACTCTCAACTAAATTTTATTCAACCGATTCAAAGATTGTAGTGATTGAAGGAATGCGCATGTGTGACCAGATAGTAGTGTACATATATGTGTGTGATCTGTTCAATAAAATTTAGTTGAGTGTTTGCGCTCGTCCCGTCCGTCCTGTGTGTGGTGTCTTTTTCACGCAAGGCCTGTGTTCATTCACCTTTACTGAGTTCCTGGCCACTGCGGTATAGCTGAGGACGAAGCCGCTGGTCAAATGGCTGCTGGTGCTACACTCTTGAATACAGTAGACATAACCACATTACCCTACACCGACGTGAAGCCACACATAAGACAACAACTTCGCAAAACATGGCAGACACACTGGAGTGAACAAACACAGAAAACGTTACACCAATAAAACCACACTTGGGACCACACACCACCCACATACGCAATAGATACACAGAAGTCGCCTTGGCTAGCTTACGAATAGAGCACACACATGCAGTGCACTCGCACCTTATCACTGGATCTCCAAGAACTCTGTGCAGCAGGTGCGGAGAGGCCCTTTCCGGGATCCACATCCTCATACATTGCAAGGCACTGGAAACAACACGACACTGACACCTCTCAAAACTATACAGACAACACAATCCACTACACCCATCGAACTTTTTAGGGGGAGACCCCATAATGACCCAAAACCTGTTCTTTTAGCATTCCTAGCCATGTCAAGTTTTTACAACCCATTACTTACCATGCATATTCACAACCTGGACCTTTAAAAAGTCATCTACATTGTCTTTTATGTCATTTCACGTATAAGTTAAGTGGACTTTTTAGTTGTATTTTGTTGAATCCTCTCGTCCTCATAAAAGAAATTTTCCTTCGCGCTGTTTGCCCGTAGTACGCGTTGCGCCAAAAAACCAACGATCTTTATCATTGACTAAAAATCGGTGTGGCATGTGCGATTCTCCTGAACCGGTGGTCTTGACGATATTGCATAGCTGCTTGCAATGCTTGACGTGTATTATTTGGAAAAGCAAATACTCAGTATAGCTAGTGTGTTTTCCGTAATTTAGTGTATTTTATATCTTTTCTTGTAAAATAGAAGAAGACGTACGGTACGTGTACATAGTTGTAAATACCAAAGGTAAAGCGCAATGCTATGATGATTAGGTTAAATTCCTCAATAAAATGTAGTAACTTAGATTCACTCGTCCTCGATGGAGATGTCGTCCGTAAACCTTTTGTAGTGCACAGGTGAAAAATGTTGATTGTCAAAAATGTTTGACTTCCGGCGTGCTCGCTTCGAATCATACTTCAATCCTAATTTAGACTTCCCCTTCGATTCAAACAAAGAAAGTGGGGAAAAACACAGTCTCCTTATCTGCTTAGTTATTTTCCAATCGGAATGGTATTTTGAATGGCGTAGGATTGGGTCCCACCCGAGGAGCCTGTTTTTTGAAATTTCGGTATTTTTAAAATAGTTATGTCTGTTTCAAAAACAAAAAAACTGGGCCACTCTTCTGTAAGACTTTCCCACCGTTTTTGACTCATGGCCTTCACCCTGTTTACCAAACAAGTCCCTAATTCCAAATTAATATGAAAAAAACCATACCAAACATGGGCTGAAGCATTTGTCACGTACAATGTGAACAATTCCAAACAAAGTGAATGGAGCCTTCCACTGCATAAAAACACACTCCTGCACTGCCTAGATAATTTAGGTTGTGGTTATGCACCTACGTCAGCTACTCTGTACCACAGGGCGTAATAACAATATTTTGCATATTAGAGAGTGCCTGTCAAGGCTACTGTCGTAACAAGACGGTATGCCAGTGTTCATTAAAAAAGGGTTAGGTTAAAAATTTTTCCCATATACTGTTTTGAAGGCCTAAAACGTTATTAGTCAGTGGGGATGGTTTTTTTATCGGTAAAATGCTAAGTTGCCGTTTTTAGACAGACTTTTTAACCCTGCCTGTGCTACCTGTTAGCGTTCATGTGTCTCTGTGGGGTCTAGTCATACAATGTTGTAATTTACGAGCGAATCTCTACTCTGCGACATGATAGCTCATACGTCACGACGCATTGTTTTCCACGTGCAGGCACGCAAGCTGCGCATTTCTTTTTTATCGTTTCAGTTGTTCAGAGCTTCTATCCCATCCAGCTCTACCGGCTAGTCTATTGCAGAACAGTTGCTTTGCTTCCACATTATCGCCCAGTGGCGGTGGTGCCGTCTGCAACTGCGGTTCACCGCAAGCGAACCACCTACAAAAGCAAGAATATAAGGGCTGATTCGGCACTGATTGAGTTTACAGGGATGAAGGCAAGAAGAGCACAAGATGAACATTGGCGGAAAGTCTTTTCTGGTGGTCTTGGTTCTGCAGTGTCGGCATGTATGGAATGCGGGCTGTGCCGTTCATGAGCCCCGTACAGGGCAACAACAAAGGAACATTTATGAAAAGGGATAGCTCAAGGCCCCATGGGGAAGCTGAGGGAGGGAAGATGAAGATCTCAATAGAATCCCAACATGGAGGAGTCAAGAACAAATCGCCACAGCGCGGATAAAGTCTGTTTGATGCGGCCCTTAGGACGGATCCAGTTTTCGTAAGCGAGTACCCAGGCAGGCCGATGTGTCTCACGTGGGCCCACGAGACCTATGCAGTCCCATACAAGGTGATGGGTTGTTGGCTTCAGTGACTGCCCACATGCGTAGCAGACGTACGAAGGGTCGGATGGTGATGCCGCCGCGAAGGAAAGGTCTACGCAAGCTGCTGCCATGGAATTGCCTCTCCTCATTGTTCTAGTCGAGGCGTGCTTCCACCTGGCCACGACGTCATCAGTTAAAGCGTATACGGAACGCGCACGGTTAAGGAAGACATCTACGGCGCGGGGAAGCCCAGGAGGCACTAGGTCAGGGTTGATGGGCACTGTTGAAAGGATCTCCTGACGGCGGCGCTGCTAACAGAAGCGGCGTTCGCCATCGGGATTAAAGCAGAACTCCTCAGAACGGGAGCCGTCAAGCTGTGGGCAGAAATTCCGACAAGCCTCGCTCGCCAGCTGATCAGCTACAAACTACCGAAGGCTCTTGCGTGCCCGCGTGTTAGGCAAACGGTCACAGTAATGCCAGTGCGCAGTCGCAACGTTGCACAGGAACGTTTAAAATTATGAGCCACAGAGTGCCGTCTGGGTGGTCCAATGAGATACCGTAAAACCTCTGCGCTGTCCGTAAATATGCTGACGCTTCGGTACGGTTTGGGGTCAGCTGCCATTAGGCGTGCAGCCAGCTGGACCCCCTGCTCGATGGCGCGAAGCTCGAGCGCTGTGGCGGTAGGTGGTATGGTCATCTTGAAGGTGCGGGTTGTGTCTACGGCCGGTACGTGTGTAACTGTGGCGAGGGACGCTGCTTGTAAATGGCGCCGCCACAAAGCAGCCACGAAGACAGACAGTGTTGTTGTTTAGTCTTCTGTGTTCAAGCGAGGTGTGCTGACCGAAGGAACATGTCTATGCGATGGGTAAATTCCTTGGTGACGTGGAGTGGGTGCTGGCGGTTGCTCAGTAATGAGCTCATCCTCCCAAGGTGGAATGTGCTTATGTATGGTTGGCCCAGACATGTCGAAATCCTCACCGACATGGCACACTAAGCGGCAGCCCTGGTGAGTGAGATTGTGACTGTCTTTCGCCCCCTCTGCCCTCGATTGGATTATGCTTTCAAGAGTGGGAAGACCAGCGTGCCGATACAGCTCCTCAATCCGTGTGTGTCGTGGAAGCCCAGTTATAGCTCGAGGTGCTTCCCGGTAAAGAACTTCCAGCTGGTGGGTCAGGTATTTGGTGAGAGAATAGCACAAGGCGCCATATGTGGCTTTGGACACAAGTACACCTTGCAATAAACGCCGAGCTACGTCCTGAGATGCCTCGCCATAGGTGTTGGAGATGCGGCGAATGAGGTGCAGGAGGCTACGCCACTGCTGCCGAAGTTGCTTGATCCATTCTGTAGCTCCACCGTTCTGGTGAACGGGCACCCCGAGGATAGGCACCCAATACTGTGGAGCAGGCTGGAGCGAAACGCCTTAAATGGTTAAATGAACCCGGGAGCGCTCTGCAGGCGTGCCCCGTATGGCCAGGAAATGTGTTTTCGCCAGCGATATTTTTATTCCAGTGGGAGCTAGGAGGGCACTGAACGTGTCTAGGGCCTTTTGTAATTGACACATCGCGGCGTCGGTTGTGGGGTGGTCACTTGCCTCGGTTCAAATTGTGGTGTCATCGGCATAAGCCATCACATGAACGCCTTCATCCAGAGACACGCCATGAATCAACTCCCGGAAAGCCAAAATAAAAAGAACAGGGGAGATGATAGCCCCTGGGGCACCTCGGAGCACCCCTTGGGCACCCCGCACAGGGCAAGCCCAACGATGAATCTAGTGATCCATACGTACAGCACAATGGCATCCTGTGAAATCTCAAGCAAAGATAATGTTTAACTAAACACCGAGTGCAGATGCCTTCTTGTCGCTACGCATAACCAGGCTGAAGTATTAAACCTTCTTCATTTTTTTCCGACCGTCAATAGTAAACTGCGTCAAAAAGTGCCGCCCGTGCACAGCTTGATGTATCATTTTATGAGGGCAGAATTGTTTTCTTTTGCGGTCTTCCTTCTGTTCACCTGCGTTGAGCCAGGGCTACTGGGTATTTGCCACTAGCCAGAATGACACATGTATTTGTACCTTGTCTTCTTGCGTACGTTTAAGAAACATAAAAGGCCCCGCCGTTTAGTGCTGTCCGTGGGCTGAGGGGCGTCGCCGTCAAAGTTATCGAGCGAACCATGGCGAGCCTGAAGAGTGAAAAAAAGATAACGTTTCTACGAAAGGCTGCTAGGATGAGGGGGGCTTGCTGGGCCCTCACGAGACGCCTTACTGTGCAACGCTTGGCGAAAACTTCATGGGGGCGTGCGCGCGACGATGAAGGGCGCTTCTTAATAATACGCCGTTCGCGGTCCCTTTGTTTACGCACCTTGCGCCGTGCAGATTCTCACCGTTGCTGCCGTCGAGAGAACCAGCGAGTGATTGCTGCCAAGCACATTGCAGCCATCCGGAGTGAGTGCTCAAATGCGAGTGAGGCAACTGGTCGTGCCCTTTGCCAGCCACTCTAGATTAACGTGTAGCTAGTGCTGACTCTTCACAACGCCGACGCCAGAATTTCGAATGAGATCTGAACAATAAACGAGGCAACCGGTGCATGGGAATCGTCAGCCACAGCAAATACAAATTTCCTGTAACCATACAAATAAATTCTGTCCGAAATTATTTCACCCAACTTAATTTGCGCGGTCAAAAAAGCTGAAAAGCTGTATCCAAATATTGCATTAGGGAGCATCGTAATCGCCAGCCAATTTCACTTATAATCTCCTACATTGCTGAAATATGAACGCCCACTTTATGTGGAACATTTTCCTCTGTCTGTATTTGATTTTTTGGTATTCATCGAACACATATTTAGATCGACCAGTTTATTGCCTTTTTTTTCGTTGTGCTATCTTGGTCTTCGGGGCACGCAATATTGACAGCTTTATTTCTGAATTTAAATGAAAGGCTTGTCAATTTCAGGTGAACGGCTTGTTGGATGGTCAATTTCAGTTCAGAGGCTTGTCGGGACGGGAAAGCTGGTCTAGACAGGAAGCGAGTGTCGCAAATATCTGAATAAAATCTTCGGAGTACGACGCCAGGGCAGGGAAGCTCGGCCGATATTTAAGTTAAAGTGTCCGAAGGAAGTTGTCAACCGCGGCTGTCTTGTCTTGGTCTGGACGCATTCCCTGTTCGGAGACGAGTTGCCCTATAGCTGTTTGTTCTTGCACAAAAACGCCATTTATTCATATTCTGTTGCAGGGCGGAACAGACAGGCAGGTCAGTTCGTCAACAAGGCTCGAATCGTCCTTATTATGAAGCGAAATACCGCTTCTTCCATGGAAGCTAGGGAGTCCCACTGGGCTGGCTGACACGGAGGGACTGCAGATCATCGAGGGGCTGACATATCGTTACGACCTGGTTAGCGCTAGTGGGTTTTTTTGCGACCAGCGCGTTAAATCCGAAGAGAGAAATTGCTTTACAAGACATGGCGCACTCTGCTGTCCTCCGGAATGTCTTTGTTGGCACCGTGGCATAATGCGAAAACGTCCTCAATGTAGGATGTGTATGACTCACCAGGTCGTTGTATGTCCTGGTTCAATTGCTTTTTGGCGGCTTCCGTACGCGTAGACGACGTGCCGAAGAATAGGGGCAGCTCGGAAATAAATCGCTGCCAGTCAGTGAAGTCGCGCTCATGATTGCAGACCCACGTCTTAGCTACTTTTCTGAGGGAAAGGGAGACATTCCGGATCTTGAAGGCATCTTCCCACTGATTGAAATAGCTGATTCGGTTGTATTCATCCAGCCAATCCTCGGCGTCATCGCCGGGAAGCCCAGCGAAGACGGGAGGGTTACAAAGCACGGTGGAACGGCAGAACCTGCCTCGTTGGCTGGTTCAGCGGTGATCGGCATGGCCTCTTGTGTTGGGCGACAACCTGAACGGAGCTCCAGGGGTACGTCAGGCGTCGAGGAGCAAAGGATCAGACTGCTTTACCTCCACCACATGTGAAGCAGAGGCCAGGAGCCGTCGGGCCATAGAAATGGTGTGGCAGAATACAGCAGTTTATATAGACGGCAAGTGATTGAAGCTAAGTTTCGGATGAAGCGGCGAAAGTAGGAGGCCAATTCTAAGAAACTGCTAAGTTCGTTTTGACGGTTTGAGCGGAAAAAATTAGCACGGCATTGAATTTTCAGGGTCGGGCTGGATTTATTCTTTGCTCACCGAGTGTCGTAATACTCTAATCGACTTGCTTGCAAAGTGGCATTTCTTTGTGTAAAGGGTCTACGAAGCGGGTAAGGAATTACCGCGTTACGCCCACCTCTACTGTCACCGGCCCCCGTTGTCGTGGCACTGAAGTCGTACCTGTTTCCCGGCTGAAGCTTTTTTGACTCCCGGCATCCGCCTTAAGCACCCGAGTCGGCCGCTTCAGCCCAGAAGGAAATGGTGTAAGTACTGACTGACTAAGGCAGACATTAGCAGCCGTATGTGGACATATTCCTTAGTGCCTATGCGCCACATGCTATGTCCCACGTGCCTCGCTCGCCGCGTACATCGTCATCCACGCTATCATCATCGGTGTGTTTTGAAATCTCTGCGCTCGACCGGAGCTCGCTAACTTGTCGCACTCTGTGGGATTCATGTGATAATCCGGTGCCCGAAGACTTCTGCCCTGTGCCTCACATTTGGTAGGGTGCGGGATAGAACGGCGGCGGAAGGGGGTTGGAGAACTTAGTCTCAGTGCGCGTGAGCTGCGGTGCTCGTCCCAGTACTCTGCAGGTGACGGCGAACGTTGTGCGTTCGAGAACCATAAAAGGCAGCTGGGTCCCATTCACTCTGATACATTCGACCAGGGCTCGTCATTTCTGCCTTTTCTGTAGTTTTATGCTCTGATATGTTTTCGGGGATGCACTTTTATTAAATTTTCTTCTCGCTACTCTACTTCTACTGATGCTAGTTCCTGTCGGTGTACTGCTGTCGACGAATCGAAGAGCGTCTACCGAAAAAAAGTTCACCAAGTTTCGCACGTCAAACTGAACTTTTAGGCTGTACGGGTATACTCCATGATAAAACTTCCCTAAGTAGTGGCCACAACGATGTCCGGGCGTTAGGCAAAATAATGGTATATTTATTGCGAAGCATATTTCTGTGATAGGTAAGGCAAAAAGTAGTCTAGTGATTAGTGTAATCACGCACCTAATTCCAGTTATACTATGCTCAGGCTACCGACACAACAGCTGTATGGGGAGCTATAAAGGTAGAAAAGGACGGTTCACGCAGTTTGGTTGCCTGAGTGATAAAACGACATCAATATTTCAAAATACGGGGGCCTGTGCGACCACCGTCAGAACCTGGCTTTGCCTAAAGCTTCCGTTTATTAAAATGTACTTACTCTTGAGAAGGTGACACCTAAAAAATTAAAAATATTCTGGTTGAGGAGGTATTTGATTTCATTGGCAGCATTTACGAGGCTGCTTTAAGAATTCTACATATGTGGTATTAAACGCCGGCCTTTGAACGTGCCAGTACAGGAGTCTACCTCTAGAGTTTGTCGGTTAGCAAGAGGTGCGACTGCTTAGCGGGGATTTTTATTTTAAAGAAAATAGGGACCAGAAGGTAATATTTCCCGCCATCATTGCTCTTGGTGATGGTTTCTCTTGTTTTTACGACACATGAGGTTTGAGCGGGAAAGCATCTCGTACGTCATTGCAACAACATTGCAACAACAACTTCAAAAATATGTTTTCGGCACTTATAAAAGTTACACTCTGATCAAAAAATTGAATTTGTACAATATTTAGCATTGTTTCAGGCATAATGATTTCAAATTTAAAACAGGGTAACTGCATAATGCGAAATCACTAATACCATCGTCCATTAGTTGCGTGAATACACAAAGTAGTGTGGATCTTGGATATTGTGAGATTACCTTTTTTCGTAAATTATTTATTTCCAAGGTTAAGAAATCAATCCCCCGATCACCCGTAAGGTTTATAATAACTTTTATCGGAAAAAAGTCTTGATACATGGATTGAACACAATGGGCGGCGTGCGTCTCAAAACCAGCTGAATAAAAATCTGGAGTGAACTGCGGTGAAGAGCAATACTTACTTTTGGCTATTGTCCAATTGTGTTCTTCAACCGTAATTGTCTCTGAAGAAAAAAAAAATTGAGAATTCGTTTGAAATTTTTAAGAGAAACAAAACATCACGCTGGTCCAGCACTTCGCTGGCTTTGGGGCTATGCCATTGTACGTCAAAATGCGAGCCTATTGCAACAAAAAATGTGGAGTTTTTATTGAACATTGGCATGTTTTGTAGCTAATGTGTGACTTTTGCTTGCCTTGGGGGATTTCAAGTGCAATTTTCCAAGTAATGTGCATCTCAGGATAAACAACATCCTTCTTGGTTGATAAAATTTATATTTTAAAACTGCAATTTTTATAATTAAGGCACTTCAGGAACAGATACTAGAACAAGGTCTGTGAGTGAAATCTCCGCTTATTTTCCTTAGTCTACCAGGAACTTCCAACTGCGCGGTATATTTGCAAGACCTTTTTAGCGGCAATCAGGTAATCTATCCTGAAGTGTACAAAAATTGTCATTGGTATATTACGGCAAACTGCGAAACAGAATACGAGAACATGAAAAAACCAAGGACGAGGCGCGGATAGGACAAGCGCTATTTTCTGGGCTCGTTTTCTGTGCGGCTATGGACCAACACGCCCAAACCTTTTCCCTTCTGAAGCGCAAACCGTGCTTCTGTAATTATTGTTCAGATTGGTTTAATGTGCTCAGGCGGCCCCAGACCTCTTTTTGTGTGTATTTAGCATGTCGCAGGAATCCTACTGGGCGTGTCTGTGCTAATGCCAGACTTTTATTACAGAAGAAAGGCCTCGCTGTGTGGTCACTTTTCTATATTGTTCTTGTTTGCTCGAAAATAAACTATTTGATTCGGTGCTTGCAATCACGAGAGCACTTGAGGTAAACAACCCCTTTTTCTTAGCACAAACCGTCGGGTTTGGTTTCATCCATGGCACAAGCATTTTCTAAGAAATGTGCATAATTTAAATGCATACATTACAAAATATTTACAAAATAATCAGGCTGAATCAGCGAAATTGCTGGTGCTTTTGACGTGGACTGTACACGTGGTTTTCGATTTAACAGTTCTGAGTTTACTCTGGTGAAAAAGTTTTCATTGTTTTGCAAGTTTCACAGATTATGGGGGTGAGAAAGTCTTAAGGCGTGATGGAAGGTAACTGCAATATCAAGAGCGCAGATCAAGAGAGACTTCCAAAAAGCTAATTGTTACCGGGTGTTCTACATGAACATCTTCAAACCTTTTCTGCAATTCTTTGATATATTCAGTTCTGCATTACCTTGCTGGTATTTCTTGAATGAATAAGAAAAGGTGAAAGAGGTTACCTCGGAACCAAGCAGTTTGTGCAGTATTTAACATAAACACAGATCACCTCGAAAGCCGATTGAAAGCAACAGAAAACTCATCACATATCAAAGCAGGTAGACTCTACCTGATGTAGAGCAATGCAAAAACATGGCCAAGATTGAAATTTAACGAATCAAATTTGGACTCGACCCTGTTTTTTAAGAACAGTAGACATAAGACAGAATGGTTAGAAACAAATACGTTCTGGACGAATGATGAGAAAAAAGAAAAATAAAATTAAACCATCTTCCCGTGGGCAACCTCCATAAGAATGCGAAGAATTATGGGGGTTTCGTGTGGTTCCATTGTGTTGCCGTTATGTTGAGTGATCTGGTGTTTAGTAGCGCCAGAGGGAATTGCGCGTCCGGGTCCACACCGGTGGCACAGGCACGCAAGTACTGTTGTAATACGGTGAGTAGGTGGTGGTTATCGAAGCGCCTAAAATCGTCCATCATGTTCTTGTCGATGTTGTCGTCTTTGTGGTAGAATCAGTAGTCTCCGTCAGCGTTGGTGAGATAAAGGTTGTTGACTTTGGTGCACCGGCTGAGAGCAATGTACACGCCCTCCTCTTCGCAGCTTTGTCTTCTCCTTCTTCTTCTTCGGCGGTTCTCTTACGGGAAGATGACGATGGCGGTTGAACGCGAAGCTATCTCGTGATGGATTCTTTGGTTGGCCAATACCCAGGGGCATCCTGCCACAATCATCATCAGAGGCGCTGCGGACAGGGCACGGACGCGGGACATCCCCCCGAGCAAGAGATGCTTCACATCTAAAAGCAATTATTTTAAACCCTTTTATTATAAGTGTAAACGCAAGTAGAGGGGTATAATTGTTGGTGCTTTCTCGAAGAAAAAACACACAACTTAAAAATTTGTAATTTCCTACTTTACATTAATGTGGAAACGAATGTTCCTTTTTCAATTCTTAGTAGTGCCTTTTTCTGAATACGGACCGAGGTATTTGCAAAAGAGAGACTGTCACGATTTAGCTCCGCGTTCGTGAACCTGGGAGGGTAGGGGTACCCTCCAGCCGAAAGACGACATGCAGTGTGCTGGTGGTGACGGTGACTGACCGCGAGCAGCCGTGCTCAGCGGTGTTTATTGGCTGGCCACCCACAATGTTGGCCACCGAGCCTAGTGGGGCCACTGAACTTAGCGGCCAACGAATATCAGGGATGGGGGGCGCTACACACTTGTCACACCCCTCACCCCCAAGTTTGTTTGTCCACACAGACACAAAAACTGCACCTATCACCCCGGCGAGTAGCGATCCGGAGGTCTCCGCAGTCTCTCACTCCGCACCAGCCCCTGGTGCTGTGCTGGCAGCGGTCGGTGGGGTTGGCTCCCCTGCCTGCTGGCTTCCTGAAGGGGCGGCTGAGGTTGCCAGGCGAGGCCTCACATGGTCGGCGTGCCGGTGCCAAGTGGTCCCGTCCGACATGCAGATGAGCAGCGACGACGCACTGGCAGGACAGACCACGTGCCCAGCAGACCAGGGTGGACCAGGCCTGAAGTTACTGGCAAAGGCCGGAGTCCCAGACTCCGGCAAGGTTCCAATACGGCAACCTCTGTCAGCCGCCAGCTTCTGCTTGAGCTGCTTCAGGAGCGCTGTGGACCGGAGGTCTGGGTGTAACACGTCCAACGGTGTCTTCACCACCCGGCCCAACAGGAGCTCGCAGGGGGCACGGCCCATGACGTCACGGGCCGTGCCCCCTGCGATCTCCTGTTGGTCCGGATGGTGAAGACACCGGTGGACGTGTTACGTCATGGGGTGTGGTCCGGTACTGGAAGAGGACCCGGGCAACCTGCGTCCGGAAATCCCCAGCCTTGCTCTTCTTGAGCTTGTCTTTCACTGTTTGCACCACCCGCTCGGCAGCACCATTCCACGCAGGGTGGTATGACGGAACCATCACCCGGTGGATTCCGTTTTTCATCAGCCAGGCTAGGTACTCCTCGCTGGCGAAAGCGGGACCATTGTGAGACACGATGACGTCCGGCAACTCCTGGGCTGCGAAGACTTGCCGCAGCGCCGCAATGGTTGCTCCTGCCGAGGGACTGGTAACCGGCAGTACCTCCACCCACTTGGAGAAGGCGTCCACCACCATCCAGAAGTAGTGGCCCTTGAAGGGGCCCCCGAAGTTCATGTGCAGGCGGGACAGGGGTCTCTCCGGGAACGGCCAGGGGGTGATCTCCGCATGGCGTGACGCTCGCTGGTTCTCCTGGCAGACCTGGCAGCTCTGCACTATGCGAGCAATGTCCTGGTCCAGGCCAGGCCACCAAACGTGGGACCGGGCCAACATCCTTGTCTTCTCCACGCCTGGATGACCCGCGTGCAGCAACTACATAAACCTGGACCGCAGGCTCTGCGGAATCACCACCCTGGAGCCCCACAGCAGGCAGCCCTGCTGCAGGCTCAGCTCGGCGGCTTTATGGCTATACGTCCACCCAGCCAGCTCCTCCCCTCGGGACACCGCCTTGACCACCTGCGACAAGACTGGGTCCCGGCTGGTCGCCTGCGACACTGCCGATCTGGACAGCACCTTCGGGTAAGCGAGCTCCAGCATGAACACTTCGGCAGGTTCAGGAACTGCAGCAGGCACCTCCAGCAGGGGCAGTCGGCTCAGGGCGTCAGCAGGTGCCAGGTCCTTTCCCGGGCGGTAGACCAGCCGGTAGCTGTAGGCCGCGAGCCTCAAGGCCCAGCCCACCACTCGAGGCGATGCCTGCACTGGAACCGCCTTGTCAGGCCCCAGCAGTCCCAGCAGCGGCTTGTGGTCCGTGACCGCCTCAAACTTCCGGCCCCACATGTACTTGTGGAAGCGCTCGACCCCGAACATGAGGGCCAGGCCTTCCTTGTCCAGCTGGTTGTACCGCTGCTCTGCCGCATGAAGCCGACGGGACGCAAACGATACAGGGCGTTCCTGGCCATCCTTCTCACGGTGGGCAAGGGCGGCTCCCACGCCGTACGGTGACGCATATACAGTTAGGGCGACAGGCTTGGCCGGATCGAAGTGCACCAGCACCGGAGCCTTGGTGATGAGCTCCTTGCTGAGCTGGCAGGCCAAGTCCTGCTCCTTCTTCCAGGCCCACTGCTGTCCATCTCGAAGCAGAAGATGGAGCGGCTGCAGCTGTGACCACAGGTTCGGCTGGAAGCTCCTGTAGAAATTTACGAGGCCGAGGTAGCTCTGCGGGTTCTTATTGTTTTGGGGCTTGGGTGCCTTGAGCACAGCCTCAACATTGCGCGGTGCTGGGGCTAGGCCTGCCTGGAAAATCACGGGGCCTAGGTACTCAACGCTGGGGGCCAACAAGACGCACTTCTCCAGCTTGAGCTTGAGCCCGGCATCCTGCCATCGTGCCAGGACGCTGTGTAGGTTCTGCAGGTGGTCCTCGTCGTCGATACCGGTCACCAGGATGTCGTTCAAGTACACCGCCACGTGCCTCATGCTCCTGAACAGGTTGTCGATCTCCCTCTGGAAAATGGCAGGAGCTGAGGACACGCTGAACGGTAGGCGCGTGTACTGGAAGAGTCCCAGCGTTGTCGAAATGGTGACATACTCCCGGGACGACTCCTGGAGCACCAGCTGCTGGTACGCATCTCTGAGGTCGAGCTTGGTGAACTTCTGTCCCCCGGGCAAATCTGACCAGAGATCTTCAATGCGGGGCAGCGGGTACTTTTCCACGGTAGCGATGGGGTTGATGGTGACCTTGAAGTCCCCGCAGATCCTGACACTGCCGTCTTGCTTGAGGACTGGCACGATGGGAGCGGCCCACTCCAAAGACTTGACGGGCACCAGGATGTCTTCTCGCTGCAGCCGTTGCAGCTCCTCGGTTACCCCGTCCTTCAGGGCAAACGGCAGCGGGCGCGGCTTGAAAAACTGGGGCTTGGCTCCCTCTGGGACATGTATGCTTGCCGCCATGCTGGTGAATGTGCACACCCCGGGCTGAAACAGGGCCTTGAACTTAGTCAGGAGGCCTGGGACGTCTGCCACTGCATGCACTGTTTCCTGGTACTCCGGCAGCCTCACGCCCAATGCCTGGATCCAGTTCCGACCCAGCAGCGTCGGTGACGGCCCCTTGGTCAGGTACAGGGCAGGGTTGCCTCCCTGTCGCCAAGGCGCACGCTGCCCTGGGCTTGACCCTTGACCTGGGCGAGCTGTGCGGAGTAGCTGCGCAGCATGACGCCCGACGCCTCGGTGGACACGCCAGGAAAGGTGCGCTTGAAGGCTTTCCCGGCCATGACCAACACACTGGCCCCCGTGTCCAGCTCCATGGAGGTGGGGAGCCCGCAGACTTCGACTGTGAGCATGTATGGTGGCACCGACGGCTGCACTGTGCCCACGTGCCACATGTCCAAAATCTGCGGGTCTTCGGTCACGACGTGAAGCCTAGACGTTGCACCCGAAGCTGCTGCCGCACGCCGCCGCCGCCTACCCTTGCGCCGACTCTCTTGGCCGTGAGCTGGCGCAAAACCTGTGCTCGACGCCAGCTGCTGCTTCCGTCCGTCCGCCGTCGTCCCCCCTCTGCACGCCCGAGCAATGTGCCCAGTTATTCCGCACGCAAAGCACTCCGCTTGCGCGAACTGGCACTGTGAGGGGGGGTGGTCACCACCGCAGCGACTGCACCTGCCATGCCGTGTCGCCATCTTGTTCACCGCCGACGGGGAGCCGGCCGCACGCGCTAGCTCGCCCGCGTCCTTGGCCGCAGCCTCCATCGCCAGCGCTGCCTTTACGGCGTCGTCCAGCGAGGCGTCGGGAAGCTCCAGGAATCGCGTCTGCATGGCGGGGTCGTTGATGCCGCAGACGAAACGGTCCCGGACCAGCGAGTCGAGCTGCTCCCCGAAGGCGCAGCCGTTCGCCAACCCTCGCAGCGCTGCGACGAACTGCCCGAGCGTCTCTCCGTCTCGACGGCTCCGGTTGTTGAAGCGAAAACGCTCCATTAACGTCGACGGAGCCGGGCTGTAGTGCGAGCGTAGCGTCGCGAGCAGCTCACCCAGCGACTAGTCATGCGGCGTGGCCGGCTTGAGCAGGTCGAGCAGGAGCGCGAAGACGCGGGTCCCGCAGCTGGCCAGGAAGATGTCACGCTGTTTTGCCTCGGGTGTGTCGTTCGCCCAGAAAAACACGCCGACTTGTTCCTCGTAGACCGGCCAGGCGGACCCTTCACCCTCGAACGGCTCGAGCCTCCCGTTCAGCGGCATGGCGTAATAGCGGCTGGCTTGAGGGGGCGGTGTCTCGGCGTTCTCGGTGGCGGCGTTCTCGGTGGCTTCGGCCGCTCCGCGGGCTTCTTCCCTCGTCGCCAGTGTCACGATGTAGCTCCGCGTTCGTGAACCTGGGAGGGTAGGGGTACCCTCCAGCCGAGAGACGGCATGCAGCGTGCTGGTGGTGACGGTGACTGACCGCGAGCAGCCGTGCTCAGCGGTGTTTATTGGCCGGCCACCCACAATGTTGCCCACAGGGCCTGGTGGGGCCACTGAACGTAGCGGCCAACGAATATCAGGGATGGGGGGCGCTACACATTTGTCACAGAGACAGTTTTTTGTAGTGATTTATCAGATCCATATTCGTGTACCGTCTACCTAAACTTTTTTGTTTGTAAAATGGCGATTTTTTTGCAAAGGCCGTGTGATAAACCGGTGCCCGAAGACCCCTGTGCCTCACTTGTGGTAAAGTGAGGGCCGGATTATCATATTTCCGTGATGTTTCTTGGAATCGTTGGATAAAATTGTTCCAAAAACTACGTTGCGTCATCTGTACTGAATGATTGTTGTATCTGATAACACCCGCTTTTAATTATTATACATCGAGCTTTTCTTAAATTCACCGCGCAAAACCCTTTTAAAACGTTTGCAAAATTCGGGTTCGGCCTTCGACCTCAGAGGATATACATTATAAGGATCTAACCATGACATCATGTCACAAGCACTCGGTATGCACGGCTTTTATAAACGGTATGACAAACAGGTTTCCGTAAAAGGCGAACAACATGATTGAACGATCATAATTCAGCAGACGTGCTATTATAAACAATTTTGCAGAACACCACGCATCGCCAATACCTTGCTTTTGAATAGCACGCGTGCTGAATTGTGATCGTTCACTCGTGTTGTTCTCTTCTTACTGAAACCTGTGTGTCACATCGTTTATAAAAGCCGCGAATACCGAATGCTTGTGATATAATGTCATTTTGAAATTCTCATTCGCACAAACGACAATGATTGTTTTTTTCATCATTGTAGCAATTAAAAACACCTTTTTGTATAATTATTTAGCGTATGTGGGTACCATGATGTACGAAACCTTGATGAAAGCGCGTTTTCTCAAGGAAAAAAATGTTCACCAAGTACCAAAAAAAGGTACACGAACACGAAGTATGAAATACGTTGTGATTTTAGTGTGAAGTTTCGCTTGTGTCATTGTTGCCAAAGCATCATTTTTTAGCTCATTTGCTGCATTCTGAACAAGGTAATGTTGCCAATGTTCTTGGGACAATAGCATATTTCGCGTGAGAACATTATTAGAAAAAAATGCAGCATTTATTCGCTTGCATTCGTTATAGTCTGTCTCTGACGAGATAAGTTTATTGTACACTAGCTTTGCCCTATATTTTTAAATTTCCACGAAATTTTTTTTGTTTAACTGTAGTAAAATATCCCCTATTTCATTTTTTACTTTTTAGAGGATACATAACAAGCACAATAGTGAAATGTTGCAATGAACATGAAAAAGCTTCCTAATTTTCATTGTGCTCGCATTGTTCTTCTTCCAGAGAAGGGTAGGACGAGCTTATATCTGGAGGCACTATTGTTTTCTTAATGTGCTTAGTGATAATTAAGTCAAACTATGTCTACATTCCGAGATATGAAAACTTGTTGGCTGTGGCTGTGTCCGAAATAGTTTTCGGCGTTGTTATAGGCCGCCCGAAAAAAAACATAAAACGGTAGCCTGTGCAAAAACATCGTTTCATTTGCTTCTCCCTACACAACTTTAATATTTTTACATATACACATGCGGAGTATGAAGAGCGCCAGTTTGAAAAGTCGCCATAGAAAGAGACAGAGAGCAAATGCACCACTCTTGAAATTTCGGACGTTGTTTGATTCGGACGTTTTTGAATCTGGCATATTTCCTAACGAGATGAAGAAAAGTAGAGTAACTCTAATATTTAAAGGTGGAGATAAAAATAATGTTAACAATTATAGACCGATATCAGTATTGCCTGTCTTCTCAAAGGGATTAGAAAAAGTAATTTTTTTTCGGATATCACAATTCTTTGATTCCAAAAATATTCTCTCTGACGCTCAATTCGGTTTTCGAAAGGGCAGGTCAACAGAAACAGCCTTACTAACAATTAAAGAATACATATTACAAAATATTGAAAAGAATATGTTTACTCTAGGTCTTTTTATTGATTTTAGTAAGGCTTTTGATTGTCTTAACCATTATGTTCTAGCACGTAAATTGCACTGGTGTGGCATTCGTGGTAAGCCTCTATCTCTTCTTCAATCATATTTACAGAACAGGAGTCAATCAGTATATATTAAAAACCACAAGTCCAGCCTTCTGCCCATATCGAATGGTGTGCCCCAAGGAAGCGTGTTGGGTCCTTTGCTTTTTAATGTATATATAAATGACCTTGTGCATATTGATTCAGTTGCAAAATTTGTGATATATGCCGACGACAGCACAATACTTATTCCTGGTTCCGATTCAATTAGTGTAACAAGAAAATGCAACGAAATTCTCAGTAAGCTACAAACTTGGTCAAGGTCCCACTTTCTTAGAATAAATCCATTAAAAACAAAAGTAATTATATTTAGAGCAAAAAATAAAGTTGTCGGACTTCACGAAAGTATTAAATATGCTGAACAGAATATTGAAATAGTGAACGAACATAAAATCCTTGGTGTCACATTCTCTTCTCACCCTAATTGGGACACGCATGTAAAAAATACATGTAGTAAGCTCTCTCTTGTAGCCGGAGTGTTGTCACGCTGTCGACAGTTACTCCCTCTGAAAACGAAACTCCAAGTCTACTACGCGCTTTTTCATTCTGTGGTCAATTACTGTAGTTTAGTTTGGTTAACAACTAGTAAAGGTAACTTAGAAAAGGTACTTAAGTTACAAAAAAAAGTTCTCCGTTATATTGCAAATCTTGATTATCTCTCTCCAACGCATGCTACTTTTTTACAACATAACATTATCAGAGTTGAATATATATATGATTTCCGTATTCTTCACTCCTTTTATTTCTCGCATTGTGCCTTTAGATATTTTTTGATGAGTATTTCTGTATTAACATCTAAAGTAAACGCATTAAACACACGAAGCAGTGAGCCCTGGTTTCTTCCGAAATTTCGCAATAATTACAAACTGCAGTCATTGCAACATAACCTCCCATCTCTACTCAATAAATATCAATGCACTTCTAAGTTCTCAAAACAGGAACTAAGAACGTTTTTTGTTTGTAAACAATAAATATTTGTTGGTACTGTATTTTTCTTTAAGTGGATGTATTTTGTATTCTCCTCTTAACTGTTTTTGTATTTCATTGTATTATGGATGGTGATTTTCAAAATTGACACATGACCTATCATATTGTTTTTTTTTTCTCTCAATGTCCCACTGTAAAACGTATTCTTTGGTGCTGTTTTTTTTTAAATTACATGCTTGTATTATATTTGTATACCGCTTTTGTTGTACTTCCGATGTATTGCGAGCATGTTTTGTTTTTTAGTGAGGAATCGTGATGCCTTGGTTAGGGTTCTCGGGCCCAGTCAAGCTGTTCATACTCAGCTTTTAGCCCGTGAACCCTTCCAGAATGTTGTTGTTGTTTTTTCTGGAAAAATAAAAATTGAATTGAATTGAATTGAATTGAATTGTTCTGGCAAGGAAACACAACGCCTGGCAACTCCCCTGCTGAAAAGAATATTATTTCAAATACGTCCATTTACTTGTTAGCTGTAGTTTTTACAATGTAGCGGAAACAATTGCAGGGGAACTGTTTTCTTTTGCCTACAATGGCGGGTGGCACAATAATGCCCTTTTGTATAATTTACGAATTTCTGTGTGTCTATTGCAGGACACGTGCTGTTTAATTTTGTTCTTAAACGGACGTCGTCGCACAGATTAGAACAAATACTGTTCGTATTCAAACATTATGCAAAATATCTGAACAAGACATGCTGAAACAATTTGCGTAAAACGCTTGAATCTACCAGCGGCAATCAAGCACTATTATAGGCGTTTATTCCCACGTCAAATATCTCAACGCTATACTTTAAACTTCAACAACATTTATTAGTAATGCTTTTATATGCTTTTGAAGGGTTTCTGTCTCTCGGATGGTTTTCTGGTGCGCTGTCAGCGTATTCCGGTGACACTTCTAACAAAACGGAGAATTCTTACAATCATCCGATTTATTAATAAAAATTATTCAGTTTTTGACGATGTTCGCGGTGTGAAATATTTATAGCACAATAATATACTACCCTGACCTTCTTGGCTGTTAGGTACGTGGATGCATCAATTCATATTTGAGATAACCTTCCTAGAAATTCTCCACAAAGTTGTGGTCACAATTTCCGATGATTATTCAGTTTTCGGGCAGCGTATGCCTCTGTTGGCTGCCTTGGTTTTCACGCCATCATCATAATAAGCCTACTCGGGTCCACTGCAGAAAGACGACCTCTCCCATTGACACCAAACCACTTCTGCCCTGCGCTGCTAGAAACCACAGTTAACCCCCGAAAAACCGTATTTCATCCCTTGCTTGAATTATTGGCCTTAAGCTTCTACTATACCGATCTCTTAGTTTTCATTCTTTTACCGTAATGGTCCACCGGATGTCGGTTCGTCTCACTACATGGCCAGCCCAAGTCTATTTTGTTTCTTTATTTGAACTAAGTTATCGTGAACTACAGTTATTTCTCTGATCCCGATAGTATGTTTCGTTTCCGGAGTGTAAACCTATTATGATTCGTTCCATGTTCAATTCAGCCAAACTAGGCTTGATTTCTAGTTCTTGATATATGCACCAAGTTTCAGCTATGTGTGTCATTACGCCAGTAATCACTGGTTGTAGCTTTTTTTATTGAAAGAGGTAGCTTACTTTTCTTATTTGGCAGTGTTTGATGAGTGCATCTCAACCGATCCCGATTCTGCGCTGAGTTAATCTCTCGTCGTTGGAGTCAGCACTAACCATCTGTCCAAGGTAGTTGTATTTTTATTACTAAACTTTCGTTTCTAAAGTAAAGAGGACGTCCTTGGCTTGGTTATTCCTAATTCTTTAAAAATATACTATTTAGGTTTAGCCACATGGCCCTGCTTTCTGATTTTAATTCTTCAAGCATTGTTTGCAGGTGTTCTGCAGCTTACTCAGGCACGGCCGGACTGGAGAGGCACGCGCGCCTCCAGTCCGGCCGTGGCTCGGTAATACTATTTTGTTCGCAAACCCCAAATTGTTCCAGTATTTTCTTTGTATCCTTAATATTATCTTTTCCCATTCAAGATTTGTAAATGCCCCTTCCAGACACGCTGTGAATACTATTGGAAAGACAATATCTCCGTCTTACTCCCATTCGGATTGGACATCTACTGCCTTACTTGTGAAGCGTTATCTTTCAGTGCATTTCTTATATGTTTTCAAGAAATATATGTGTGTTTACTCTATTCTCTGTTTTATCCCGTCTAAAAGGGATGCGCCGAGTACCGAAGCAAACGCGTTCTCGTACTCTATAAATGCAATGTAAATGTGTTCATTGGCTGTGAGAATGTTTTTATCACTTGGTTGACAGCATAAATGTGATCCGCGGTTGAGTACAGTTTCCTAGATTCGGCCTGCTATCTAGGTTGTTAGGAATCTAGGCAGTCTCTCAAGTGGATAAATATAATTTTGGTAAAGAGCTTGTAAACAACTGAAAACTGAGAGTACGCTAATCGATCAGTGATTCATGAGGTCCTCGGGGTCTCCCTTGTTTTGAATCCGAATATTGTTTGCCTGTTTCTAGCCTATGGGCACTTTTTTAGCCTTCAAGTATTCTGAAAATAGTAGTGAGCTTTTACAGTACAATATATCTTCCCTCCTTCAAAGGATACACGGTTATGCCGCTCTAACCTTATACCGTTTGTGATTTCATACCTTTGAAAGCTATTTAAATTCCGCTTTCGTTATTGTGGGATCTCGGCAATTGAGCTTGTACACTCACTCGTTTACCATATTCAGCCATCGCTGTTTAAGGGTATGGTTGAAATCGTTCTCTTATTTTTATTACTCGTCCAAGTTGTGCGTAACGTGTCCTGGTTCACCTCTCATTGCGCACATTCTGTCTTTGCCAACTGCTAGATTGGCCTTAGTTGTATTTGTGATCCCCGCTATTTGCCGCGTATGCTCGTTGACTGCCATATTGTATTTACAAATGTTGTTTATTTTTTTATCTTTTCATCAGGTACCACAGATCGGCCAGTTCAATTTCATCGGCCGTACTTGATACTTTCATGTTCTTACGCTTGGCAATTAGTTCCTTCGCTTTTATTAAGTTCTTTGTTGTACGATAGGGATGTTTGCAAGTCAATCTCCTATTTTCTTGTTTGTAAAAGAATGGGTTCATTAACCTCAGTTTATTACTCTGTGCAGATCCTATTAGTGTGTCTTCTCGGCTGTTGCAATTATCCATACCGAAGATTCCCACTGACCGTTCCGCCATTTGCTTCTTACCGACCATTGCATTAAAGTTTTCCATCACGATAGTGAACTGCGTTGTTGCCTTATTCACTGCTTATTCGGTATCCTCGTAGAAGCTATGTACGGCTTCATCATCATAGCTGGTTTTTGGCGCGTAGGCCTGCAATATCTTTAGCCTGTATCGCTTGTTTAGATTTATCACGATCGCCAAGGCTGTTTCGATAGTGCTGAAAATCTCTTCCAGGTTTTCTGCTATTTCTCTGTAGATTAAAAATCCCACCCCGTGTTTTTTCTCCTCTTCGGGTCGTCTATAGCACAGAATGTGCCCGCCAGTGAGCTCTATGAAGCTTTGTCAATGAAGCCTTCTAACCTCGCTGGACAGAGTGCGTGCGTTGAAAGTTGCCAGGGTCAAGTTCTAATGGCGGCTGAACCGGACCCAGGGATTCTTAGCATCCTCTGCTGTATCGCTGTTTTGACCACCGCCATTGACAGGTGCCTTACAGCTGCTGGGTAGAGAGGGCAGCGAGTTGAGTTGGTTATTTATGGGAGGTTGCAGTCAACAGCTAGAACAGGAAGACCAGTTCAGTATGGGGTGATGGAGTGCTGCTTATTTCCACTATAGGCTTCCTGCATTATTGAACCTTTCTACTGAAGCCCCTTAGGTTTCCGGAGTGATGGTTACTTCCTTAGAAGGAAGCACTCCATGAATGCATGGCTTGGGCATAGAGAGCCACACGACAATCATGGAGTTGAAGTTGCCTGGCCCCTGGCGGTAGCTCCACGGGCTGCGCTCGGCACATCCGGTTGTTCAGCAGGCCATCCTCACTCTCCTTTGTGGTGGTGACTAGCGTGGTTCCCGCTGGTATTCGTTTGCAGGGGGTCTCGATCGCTTTTACAATCCGGTGTGAACGACCCCGGTGCTTGAATTTGAGAGGCGCTACTCTCCGGAATCTACTGTGACAGGCAGGAAACCTTTTCCACACTCTCTGCAAATCGGCTAACGAAGCTGCATGCCGTAGGGTTCTAGCAGACGCCCCGCCTCAAGGTAGCTCTCCTTACTGTTATAGAATGTCGGCTTCAAAATACCCACCAGAGTTATCTTTGCCTGCTCCATTTTTTAGCAAAGCAGTGTCAGCATAAAAAGTGGGCTCCTCCTGCAACTCGCTCGCAGCAGTAAAAGCTGCCGCAGAACCAAAGGCAACCACAATATAACTGGCTTATGAACTAACGTCACCGGTGTAAGTCGCCTGAGAGTCGTCGTCTTTCAAAAACTGACGATTTCTTGCGACTAAAGAGCCGCCTTCAAAACCGAGCAAAATATTTACTGCTTCAATGCAATTTTCAGCGGAGTCTCCATCACATGGAGAAGTAGGCACTCCGGAAGAATGGAAACGGCTATGCCATTGCTCCCGCTCTCCGCTGCATCAAAGAAGACATACCTTCTCGCTCTATGTCATGCATCGCATCAGCAAACGCTCCACCTCGAACTCGTATCTAACTTCTGTCTTGTCAGCAAGACACGATCGCTGTGATTTGCAGAATATAGAGCGTGTATCTCTCAGACGTACCATCTGGTACACGTACAAGTTTTTCACAGGTGACGTCACTGCTCTATCGGGCACGAAAAACGTCTGCTCGCCGCGAACAGGCGTGAGGCGTTTCGTCCGGAAAATATTCTGCAACAAGCGTAGCGAATTCTGTCTGCCGTGACGCACACACTGTCTAGCGAGGTAGCCTGAACCGCGTTGCGGACGATGTAGCAAACGCAGTATAGATGGCCAACCACCTCCTCACCGGACATGTCCGCACACACAATAGCCGCCGCAGGCTCGGCATTGTTCTCGGGGCCATAGCGACCTCGAATTAACCTGAAGACCATCTCCACATTTGGCGCCATGTGGAATAGTGGGCGCCTTGGGGGTGACCTAGGCAGTTCTTTTGCGTGGGCCACCACACTATTTCCCGGTATGTCTACCACGCGTGCTCCCGCATCCACGGCAGCCACGCCAGGCTCGCAGATAACAGAACACCGTAGACCGAAGCGCCAAGGCCCAGCCGTTTATTTGGGAACTCTCAAAGCATGCTCAAGCAAAGCTCAATGGCGTTCAGGAATCACGCCATCCGGTGGTCATCGTCAACTGGAGGCAGGCACTAATGGTGCGGACAACAGTTCCCACCTTATATAAGCAGTCCTACGTGGCCCTCGTGTTCCGCAGATGTCACCCTGACCGGCTCTTTGATCTGACTCTTCCGCGCCACTCGTTCGCGCCGACAGCGCACGGAGCGCACGTGCCATCTATAGCGCACTATTGAACTAGCGGCTCGCCAGACCGGTTTAAGAAAATCGCGGTTCTCCCCAAAGCGCGGACCGGTTCGGGATGACAGTTCTCCACGGTTTCCTGAGGTTCAAGCCTTGCGCGACTTATGGCAAGCTTCGCCAAGCTTTTTTGAGCAGCTGTATTCTGTGCCTTGCTGCGTTCATTGCTGGCATGTCTTTTCTCATTACGTTGATTTACTGCCAATTACTCGTTACATTTTTGTTAGGGGGGCGGTAGAATCGTTCAGTTAATTCGGAAAACATTTCTCGCTGCTGCTTCTGACTGCCTGGTCTCTACGCGCGTCTATAACAGTAACCGGCGCATGGGAGGGCTAGAAGCTGAATTCGGCTTTCTTTCTACACCAACAAGCGCCGGAATTACCCGTTCGACAAGCCTAACGGATCACTGCGGTGCCCCATCCTTAACGCTGTTTCTCCACGCACCGCCTACGCAGCGGCGATTTCATGGTGCTACTTGAGAAGACGGTTTATATTGGCTCAACTGTTTTGATCGCCTCGACACATTTAATGCTCTGGTTGACAAGCACAAAGTCATAAATGCAGTCTTCTTGCCAAAACAGTGAGCCCGGATGTCATCCAAGACGCAAAAGCACTCGCTCACAATCTTTGAGTTGTCTTGGCATCCGTTGCGATACTTACAGCAACAAGCAGAAGGAATGGCAAAACGTGCCCTTCAGGTTGAGGCTAAACAGTCAATTAATAGCGTTGCTATGTTTGCTGAACACCTGTTGCTTACCCTTAAGTGTGGGGAACCCACCGTGAGCAAAGGAACGAAAGTGCACCAGCACATGCGGGGCGTTAAATAGAAGGATTAAAAATGGCTTGTTAGGAGCAAACCAATCACCAGGCCCAAATTTATGCGAGCGGTGGGAACAATGATGCGCGCACGACAGCAAAGGGACACGCAGTTCTGCGGCCAAATGAATTTGCTACTTATGAAATACCCGGCTACATTCCGACACCACACCGACCTGTGCCTAGCGTGTGCCTAGAACTCTAATTCCTATTTGGTGGTGACCAGGACCATCAGCTAACAGTCGCCACCATCTAAGCGTCCTCCGTAATAAACCTCGGCGACAAGTGGAGCCCGGGAGAATACGTTGGGGAGAGGATTTTGTGTTAACCTTTGCCGACATGCTACAAACGCCATCTGCTATGCATCATTCAGTTACATGATACGCTAGATTCCTGCCTCCTCGTGCCTTGGTGGCGCCTATGTTACTGCCTGTCGCCCAACAGCCGTTTCAGGCGTTCTTGAATGCGACTCCTTATGAAGAAAGGTGACACAAAAAAACGTATGATAGGGGCACGCCCGGCAAAAGGTGGAAAAACCCGTCATGTACTCCGCTGCTGCTCATATTACAGAATATGATTCCATTCATTTGCGCGGTATCCGCCATGAGCGGGCTCTGCGGAGTGCCCACAAGAAATTCTGAAGTATCTGTTCATTCATACCTACCTTTAACTCGCCAGATGATGCATCAGCCTACATCTCGGGTATACCGATGTAGTTGTGCAACAGTCCTTCTCTGGTTTCAGGCCAGACGGGAACGAGGACCACCAGCACAGGCTGATGACACGAATGACGCTACCACTCAGAAGTGTCGATCCAGCAAGGCGAATTACCCAGAGGGAAAGAATCTAAATATTTGGAAGTGTGGATAAACGAATGGAATAACTCCTTAAGGACTCACGCCGAGCAACTTAAGGGTAAGGGAAAGCAAAACGCAGCTCTAATGAAGCATACAGCTCTGTGTGGGTATAACAAATATGAAGTAGTGAGAGGATTGTGAAAAGGAGCAATTGTTCTGGGTCTCACATTTGCGAATGCTGTACTCTGCCTAAAATCAGACGTTCTATCGCGCCTTGAAGTGAACCAAAGAACGATAGGACGATTGGCCTTAGGTGCGCGTGGAACAATAACTAACGAAGCCGTACATAGAGATATGGGCTGGGCGTCGTTTGAAGTTTCACAACCAGAGTGAAATCTGTTTCTAGATGAGGTTGAGAGCAATGGGTCAACGAAGGTGGGCCGCTAAGGTATTTGGGTACCTAGAATTGAAAAACGTGGACATGCAGTGGTTAAGGGAGACTAAAAGGCTAACGATGAAATACGGAAAGAACAGTGGAGAATTCAAAAGAGCCAAGGTAGCCAAACAAAAAGCCAAGGCAGATTGAAACGAATAAATGGAGAAAAAAATGGTAGCTTAAACATCGTTACAGATGTACAGGGCTGAGAAATTGAACATCAGAAAGGAAGACTTCTACGATAATTCCCAGGGCAGTGCTTCGCTTTCAGGGGCTAGAGCCGGTTGCTTGCGAACTAAGAGCTGTGTGGGGAAGTATTCACAAAGTGATGGGGTATGTGTGGTCTGCCTAAAAGAAACGGAAACTATGTGGCACATAGTGTTAGAATGCGTGGGTATCTATCCAAATCTTTATGAGAGAAACATTCGGCTCCCGGAAGCCCTAGCATTTAAGGGTAGCATAGAGGAAGTTAGCTTCAAGGCTGTCGAGGGGTCGAAAAGAATGTTAGAATGCTGGTGGGAAGGTAATATTGCCCAGGACGGTTACCACTACTACTCTGTGCCTAATAAGCTTTTTGTGCATTCCCTAAGCAGCGCCAGTAATAAAGCAGAAATATAAATCATACGCATATTAGTTCATTTTGGTAGAATGACATGTCATCGGCCCGCTACAAAAGGGTAACCAATACCAATTATCATCACGAAACCGAATCCAGTGAGCGCCGTAGGTGAGCCCGCTTGGTATTGGCACCAAGCGCATTTTCATTCGATGACGACCATAGCTGCAATTGACCTAAATGATGTTTTGCGAAGAAGGAGAACTCATTACCTCCGCCTTTCCTGCGTACGTCAAAAATCGTCCACGAGACACCCTGGTCTACACTAGCGCTGATTACTTCGGTGGCAATGGCTCCCTCCCGGTGCGAAGAGCAACCAACACACACCAGCACTACACATGTGCAAAGAAAAGTACTGGGTGCTGCCGAAATATGACCTGTTTTTCCGTCGACGATATACATGCTTGCATATTGTAACGTGGCGGCAGAGCCAATGACTCGAACGATGGTTGAAGGATGAGGAACAATCTGTTCACAGAATTTACAATGCGGCCATTACAGCGCACGCAGGGGCCCAGCCACTTCTTCGTCGTCCTCGTCGTCTTCTGTGCCGAGCCATGATGGGGCATTGGCCGCCTAGGTGTCCCGTGACATTACTCCCCCGGTCGAGGGCGACCGTCCCAGTTGAAGCTGCAGCGCGGTGATGATAGGGACGCAGATGAGCAATTTGGAAACACGCATGCCAGGCAGCATGCCCCCCACAGCTTCGTCGTCGTCGCAGATGCTTGTACGTGACGCTACATGCGGCTGCTGTCTTCATCGTGTTTGATGGTGTAACATGCCCGTTTCCTCGAAGGCGACCATCCCGGTCGAGGCCGCAGTAGCATGATGAGCTCGCTGTAGGTGAACGATGAGATGAGAATATACAGTAAAGCTCTTGCCACCACGGATGTAAGGGATGGGTTTGGTGAGCTCTACCCCACAGCAGCGACGAGCCCACAAAGGAATGAGGAACCGGTGAGGGCTTGCTACCACGTCGGACCACAGGGCTGGGGACACGTCGTCGTCGTCGTCTGGTCAAGCGTCGTCTTCGGATCGGCTCGTCACGGGCTGGGGACACGGGGCGGGGGGGACGTCGTCGAGTTCTTGTAGCGGCAGGCCTGGGGCTACCCGACGCGGTTCACGCACCCTCGAGGATTCCACCAATGCCGATAAGGTGCGAAGCTGGGGCCAAGACGGGGATGATGACCCGCACTCTCCAGCAAATGTAACGTGGCTGCAGAGCCAATGACTCGAAGGATGGTTGAAGGATGAGGAACAATCTATTCACAGAATTTATAATGCGGCCGTTACAGCACGCGCTGGGGCCCAGGCACTTCCTCGTCGTCCTCGTCGTCTTTTGTGATGAGCCATGATGGGGCATTGGCCGCCTAGGTGTCCCGTGACAATATTTATACTCACGTTTTTGAAAAAAAAACATGAGTAGAAACACTTATTTTAACGAGGTATGGCAGGGCCCGACATTTAACTACTCCTGACTCGGCTAGTCTGTTTGACCCGGGGACTGGCTGAGCTCAGTAAATGGCAGACCGAAATACTCTGAACAATTTTTTGCTCAGAGCACCAGCGTCTACCGTTAAACAACAGTTTCCTACTTGAGTTCGGCCAAAACGCCAGCACCACAGTTGAGGCAAGTTTTAGAGATTTCACAAAATTAAAAAAAATTCGAAACGGACGCTACCTTAGACCTGACAACGCCAACAACATAAAGAGTACGAGCTTCTTAACATGGCAGTCTTTTTCAGGAACTCTTTCACTAAGTATTCAAACTGTGGGAGAACACCCCCGCAAACATCGCATTAAAACGGCCCGAAAGGAGCTACTCGTTCACCGGCGCTCTTATGAAGTGTTGGAACCCAAGGACTGGGATGCTAATTGTAGCTCAATAAAACGAATGTTTCAAGACAAAATTACACAAGCACAAAATCCCCTGATACATCACATGCGGTCCTTGTGAAGACAAAAGGAGGTAGTTTTCGTTTCTGTGATTATCACAGGAACCTCAAAGCATTTGCAAAACAGACATCTGTTCTCTGCCGTGTATTATGACCCTTAGGTCGGCTGTAGATGTTGCATGCTTCCGCTCGAAACACTTCGGCAGTGCACACATCAAAATTGACTTTAATGCGTGGCATCAGGATAAAAAGAGCCCGATGGACTTCAGAAACACAATACCTCCCATTTTTAATATCTCCGTTCACAGCTACCTTCCTTTAAATTGTGCAAAATATTTTGATCGCAACAAAATGTAAGTGATAGCAGAATCTTTGTAGATGTTGTACTTTTTGAGATATTCCAAGGCTACTTCAGGTGCCCTTCCGCCAATCCAGATGCTAACTGATAAGGCTGACAATCCGAAAAACCGAATGAATGTCAGTTTGTCTCCAAAGAACTGAATTTTTTAAGCCACAATGTCACTCCAAAGCCGTCTGCCTCAATTCCGATTAGACTGCCACCGTAGCTGCTTTTACAGTTTTCTTTATAAAACCAGCTGTTCGCCGCCTCTTGGGCTGTTCGCTTATTAGAGTTTTTTTTATTTATATGTTCAACAATAGCGGAGCCCTTAATAAGCTTGAGGAGAAAAGGAGTTCATTTTTATTCTTGAACAAAAGAGCACGCAGATTTGGACGCGCCTAAATATTGGCTACATGACAGCGTGATCTTCAACACTTGGATAAGGACGCTGACACGTACTTGCACACAGACGTAAGACCTTGGGGCAAATACGTGGCAAGTGTTACTAGCCACAGCTGTGTGAAAGCGGGAAATGTAATGCCATGACCTGCCGCGACTGGCCTAAAAGCAAGATGCCTTCTGCAAAGTGAGCTGGAAATTCCTAGCCAATTAATTCTCGGAAAGTTTCTGTTCAACAAGTGGGCACGCACATTTTATGTTTTTTCCTCGGTCCTATAACGAGAGGTGGATTGTTGTTGTCCAAGTTACTTGGCTCGCTACTGCGTTACCAAGGCTCCTCTTCGGGGCACTGACAACAAGTATGCGAATTTCTTTACGTGTGGAAACAGAACAAAGCGCACGGCTTGCGATGATCATGTTTTGCCCTTTTTTTATTATGATGATGATGATGGTTCGGGTTTTTTTGGCGCAATGGTGACTACGGGCACAGAACGCCAAGGAATGGTTGTTTTATGCTGACGAGGTCATGGCAAGTGTAAAACATTCAACTAAAATATATGTGAATTGACATAAAAGACAATGTAGATGATTGATGTAAAGGGCCAGGGTTTCAATATGCATGGCGCGTAATGAGATCTAAAAACTTGACATTGCTAAGAAACTAAAAAGTACGCTTGTGGGTGATTGTGGGGTCATCCCGTCGTCCCCTAAAAAGTATGATGGGTTTAGTGGAAGGCGTTGTCTGTATACTTGTGAGAAGTGTCTGTGTCTTGTTGTTTCTAGTACCTTGCATTGTATGAGGGTGTGGATCACGGATAGGGCCTCTCCGCACCTGCTGCACAGAGGTCTTGTAGATCCAGTGAGAAGGTGCGACTGCGGTGCATGCATGCGTTATCCGTAATCTAGCCAAAGTGACTTCTGTGTATCTGCGGCGTGTGTTGGTGGTGTATGGTACCAAGCCTGGTTTTATTACGTGTAACTTGTCTGATGTGTGGTTTCACGTCGGTGTAGGGTAATGTGGTTTTGTCTACTGTGTTCAAGAGTGTAGCAGCAGCAGCCATTCGATACGCGGCTTTTTTGCCGGCTATACCACAGTGGCCAGGGACCCAGCAAAGGACAAGTTCAAACTTGTTGACATACACCAACATAATACCCTTGATAGTCAGATTGACACATGGTTTTTACAAGACTTTGTTGACGACAATTTCCGCACAACACTGAGGGAGTCTGTGTAGATAATGAATTGTGGAATGTGGTTTTAAAGTATATGAATAACAACAAAAAGTACCCCATAAGCCTCTGCCGTAAAGATACTAGAATAATTATTCAGAGTTTTAATAACATTAGGCCAGGTCCACGCGCAGCGCAGTACACAGAGGTGGCACTTTAAGAGGCATCCGTAGGAAATTCAGAATACTGATACTTCTGCTGCAAATACAAGTGCTACAAAATTGCGTATCTAGGAGCTAGGTTTTTATCTATAAATGTGAAAGATGTACCGCCTGTTATAGGGCGCAGATGCCATGTTGCTACAATATATGTTACAGAAGTTAGGATGGTATCTAAAAAGGACACAGCAAGCTATGACGCTTCCTCTCTAACTCTGTAAGAGAACGGCGCAGAGTACGATCGTCGATTTAGCAGGATTTCAATCATGAAGGTATCATAAAAACAGATTGTTAGGAATGGTAAGGCATGAATGAATTTTTAAAAGCATAAAGAATGTCTGTGTATGCTCACTGACATTGTAGGTTCTATTCATTACACTCCACATAGAGGCGTTCGACCGGGCCAGTGCGGAAGGCGCCACATGCCTCGCGAAGCCCCGGATGAAGCACTGGGCCCAGCATTTTGAGGAATGTTTTACTTTCAGTCCCAGAAACAACACTTCCAATCGTGAACCTATCAGGCTAGTAAAAACAAGTAAAAAACATTTTTCAGCACTATACGAAGTGTGAGTGAGAACCTTGGGTGTAGTTATAGCACTTAATCATTTATGTTGAAGTTGGTTTATATGTGGAAGGAATGTGAGGTTTTCTTCAAGGACTACGCCGAAAATCTTGTGTTCATTTCTTACTGGAATTGAGACAACACTGAGTCTGATGTCTGGATCTGGCCGAATGCCACGTTTTTACGAAAACAAAACAGAACTACACTTTACTGAAATAAATTTAGAACAGTCGCCATCTGGCCAGACAGCTAGCTTGTTAACACCAAGCTGGACTTCGCGCTCGCAGATAGACAAGATACAAGACTTAAAAAAAATTGCACGTCGTCTACATTGATTGAGCAGAAAATTGATTGTGGCGATGCCTTATGAGTGAATACATTTTTATAGTAAAGAGAGTGCAACTCAAAACTCCACCTTTCGAAACGCCGTTTTCCTGCACCGAACCCTTCAGAGTGCGCTTCCAACACTCACACAAAATGTTCTTTCGGATTAATAACTAGCAAGATGTTCATCATGTTACGCGACATTTTAAGACGTCAAATCGCTTAGGATATCATACCGCCAAGCAGTATTATACGCCTTTTCAAAGTGAAAGACTACTTTCGTACAGTACCGTTTGTGGAGGAAGCCATCATTTATACAGGGTGTCCCAGCTATCATGAACCAAGATTTAAAAAAAGAGAAATTGCTTAACTCGAAGAAAACCGAGTGCATAATGTTTGCAGTACTGTGAATAAGCGGAGAGTAATTTTTCGTTAATGAGACTTAATTAATTAATTGTAATTAATTATCTATCTCGAGAAATACTGCCCTAATCACTAAAGTGTCAATGAGGCACTTGTAGGTAACCACGAGGGGCATCTAACTGCGCTATTTTCAGCGACGAACTAATTACGTACTCATTTATTTTGACTGATAAAGGAAACCCGCGAAATATGAAAAATACCACGTGGCGACGCTTACGCGCGCATTGTAAATCAGCGTCCCCAAACAAAGCTGATTGAAAGCAACTGCTTCGCGTGTTATCCGCCCGAAAAGACAGCGCATCACCTTGGTAATAGCATGCATGGAAGGAGCAGCAACAGCAAGATTCGCGGGACGCGTGTGAAGATAAGGAACAAACTCGGTCGCGATTTCTTCTTTCTTTCTTTTGTTTATTTCATTCTGGCTAACTCAGAGGCAGCCTGTTTGAGGGCGTTGCTTTACGGTGCGCGCGGAGGCGCCGTCACGTGGTATTTTTCATATTTCGTGGGTTTCCTTTATCAGTCATAATAAATGTGTACGCAATTAGTTCATCGCTGAAAATACCGCAGTTAGATGCCCCTCGTGGTTACCTTCAAGTGCCTCATTGACACTTTAGTGATTAGGAGAGTATTTCTCGAGTTAGATAATTAATTACAATTAGTTAATTAAGTCTCATTAAAGAAAAAAATACACTCCGCTTCTTCACAGTACTGCAAACATTATGCACCTGGTTTCTTTCGAGTTACGCCTTTACTCTTTTTTTAAATCTTGGTGCATGATAGCTGGGACACCCTGTATATGCCTCTAATGCAATGAGTTGATCGTTGGTAGTTCGCCCCGCCTTGAAGCTTGCCTGGCAGCCCTCGAGAAGACCATTGTACAATAATAAGTACACGAGTCTCCTGTTTATCATCTTCTTGAAGAGCTTACAGAGGCAGCTTCTCTGGGCAATGGGACGATAACCCGCAAGAGAGGAAGTGTCCTTCTCTTCCTTCAGGAACGCCACTACTACGGCCTCCCTCCATGAGCTTGGAATGCGCCCCGAAAGGCCTATTTTGTTGTATAGGTGTAGGCGTGTTTCACGAGTGTCTGGGCATAGCTGTTGCATCATGGTGTATGTACTCGTATCTGCACCTGGAGCAGAAGGTTTACGTGTGCTCAGGGCAGCCTTCAACTCGTACAGTGTAAATTCAGAATTGTAACCGCATTTGGACTTGTAATTGTCATGGAGGCACTTCTTTTCACAAGCGGTGTAGTGTTTCAGGAAAGTGTTTGTTTAGTGTGCTGAACTGGAAACGTCTTGGAAGTGTTGTGCAAGTGTGTTAGCCTGATCTTCGAGCGTGTTCTCTGTTGCGCTTACCAGGAAAAGGCTGTGTGTATGTGGTCCTTTAAGTTTGCGTATTCTTGTCCATACCTTGTGTGTGCCTGTTATGAGTTAATAGATGGAAGGAAGATGCAGCAACTCTCATTTTGCCTTTCGGGGACACACGCTTACCAAAAGCCTTAGCACTTTTAACTGATACAAGGTAATTCGAAGAGGGGCACCAACGGAGGTTACCTTACGCCTCATTCTGGCACTCCCGCGCTCACCTACAGTCCTCGTTCCACCGCGGCCTCCTGTGGTTGCGCGGGGCAATGGTGGCGTGGGGAATGGACCTTTCGGTGGCATCGAGGATGTGCGTCGTTATGATTTGGGCTGCTTCCTCCATGTGTAGATGTTTGATAAATGTGTAGTGTAGTTTAGTTGTTTCTGTGAATGTACTAGAGTTTGCTTTGGATACATTAACCCTGTTATGGGATGATGTACAGCTTGGGCCTTTACCTATATATGTTAGTGAAGTGGGGAAGTGGTCTCACCCATACAGGTCAGTGCCCAAGCCCCAGTCAAGACAAGGACAGAAAACTGCAGAAACAATAGCCAAGTCAAAATGTGCGTATTTATTGTGTCCTAAGTTATGTTATGTAGGCTGTTTTGTGTAGAAAAGGCATGCTCCAGAGTATGTAAGAAACTTCTCTATCGGGCGACCTCGGGTATACGTTCGGGGGGAGCTCCAACGAGAGTGGTGCGCAATATTGTCGCCTATGAGGATGTATGGTTCGGGTAGCTGTTCAACCAGTGCCTAGAAATCAGAGCTCAGAACTGCAAAATCACAACGTATGTAAATGGAGCATACTGCTATCAACCTAATAAATATTATTGTACATATTGCTACAGCCTCAAGGACAGTGTTAAAAGAGAGAGGGTGGCATGCTAATGATTTCCACGTGACAATGGCCACACCCCCCGAAGAGTGTTTGCAGCCAACCCTGTCTTTGCTGAATACCATGTACTTATGTAAAATTTATGTGTTTAGAATTGCGGTGAGTTCTTTGGACACATATCATACTTGGCTGATTTCCATGCAGAATCTCATACACATCATCAATATTTTTAAGGAGGCCTCTGCGGTTTCATTAGATGATGTTTTCTGTTCCCATTATATACATTTAGGGATGACTGGAGTGAGCGCGTGCGTGCGTGCTTGCGTGCATGTGTGCGTGTGTGTGTGTGTGCGTTTGTGCGTGTGTGTGCGTGCGTGCGCGCGCGTGTGTGTGTGTGTGTGTGTGTGTGTGTGTGTGTGTGTGTGTTTGTGTGTGTGTGTGTGTGTGTGTGTGAGATTGTGTGTGTGTGAGATGAGATGTGTTCCTCTGAGATTCGGCTTTTTGGCCCTTTCTGTAGGCCTGGAAGTCGGAGGCAGCTCCTTGCGCTGCGTTGCACGAAGAACGGCTCGACATCCATCTCCTCTTCAGATGTCAGACCGGCGGGACCCCAGGCTTGGCCTTCTTCGGGGGCCCTTCGTTTGACCCGCCTCCGCCGAGGGCGTTGGGGGCGCCAGAGGTGGCACGGTTGGTACGGTGGTGGTGGGAACCGAAGCCGGCCCTCCGGTGTCCATCCCCTCGGCACCCTCCAACACACTGGAGGACGGGATGGCCAGGGGCGGGAGTGGCATCGGCCCCAACAGAGACGGTTGGAACCACCACCGCTGCTGCCTCAGCAAGTGGTGCAGTGACGGATTGGGTTGCCGTAGGGAACCCAGCGGGTGTGAGGAAGGGACAATGTCATACTCGCTTAACTGGGTCCCTGTGGAAACTAGACGCCGCTCCACTTCCCGGCGAGCTGCGTCGTTGTACTTCAGCACTGGGAAAAAGGCGAACCTGTTTCGCGCCTCTGGGACGGAGATATTCTCAGTTACCTCGACGTTTATTGTATTTTTCTCTAGTTGAAATGTTGCACACTTCCGGGAGTTAGCGCATGCGCCCCCGTCCACCCCCCCCCTCCCCCCCCAGTTCACACACAAGAGAAGCTGCCGGATGGGCACTTGTCCTTCGGATGATCGTGTGCCGCGCAATTTGCACAGGTCATTTGGCAACGGCAACAATTTGTACCGTGCCCGAACCGCTGGCACACAAAAAAACAGCGCCGTGGGTTCGGGATGTAGGGACGAATGGAGCAGCGGATAAAGCCTGCTCTCTTATGTTGTGCAACTTGTGCGCGGTCAAAAGTCAAGATGATGTGTTTGGTGGGTATCTCCTTGTCGTCTCTACGGATGGTGATGCGTCTCACGGCAGTGACGCCTGATCTTCAAGCCCGCAAAGATATTCGCATCCGTTGAGTTCAGAAGATGTGTCTCGGATATAACACCCTGGAGGTGTTGAGGCTGCGATGCGGTGTGACCCTGATGTCTAGATCAGCCAGTTTAGTCTGAGCTGCAAGCTTTTTCGACTGCTGCTTGTCATTTACCTCAATGAGGAGTTCACCAGTCGTTCGTTTTTTGGCCCTAAACGGTTTTCCTAGTACGGCTTCAAAATATTTTGTGATCAAGAAGACTGACTGCGATGCAAGAGGGTGGGCTGGATTGAGGGATTCCATCGCAAGAAATTGAGGGTAATGATCCGGTTCAGGAAAGGTTAACGATGGTATTGGGGGAAAGGATAATTGAGTGCGGTCCCTTTTCAGGGACCGATCACGTTTGGGGTGGGAAGGGCTTATACAATACCATATAGCATAGTATAAATGCAGGGAGACGGGGGTACTTTCTTTGTCAGCCTTACCCTGACAGCTGAAGAGGTCCCAGAGCTCCCGGCCTAGTAAACAGACAGGAAGCCCATCTGCCGGAGCTTGACCTAGGCTCCAACAGCCACGGTTTGAGGCTTCTACCCTTCACCTCTAAACACATCCCCACGGTTGACTACAGCTTATGTTTGGAAGCTCGTGGTCCCCGGTGTCGCAAATACCGTCACCAATATTACTCAAGGTGGCCCGCGCGGGGGCGTTATTCCGAGAGTGCTCCTTTCCCCTACAGTATAAAAAAACCGATCACACGAATTCATGAATTTAAGCTGTCACTGTTATGTACCGTATTTTTATCATTTGAAATTAGTTTTCGAATGCTTCCGGCATCACTATTAGCTCAATAAGTCGCAAAATTTGCAGTATTTCCAACATAATAAAAAGTGAATAGCTCTACTTTATAATGAATCCGGGCGTAAATGATTCAAAATTAAACACAAGTCTTTTACAAAACGAATTTTCTATATACACACAATTTCGTATATAACAAAGCACAGACAAATTCTGTTACAGAATTGTGTTCTTTTTTTGTAGTGGCTATAGACCATGACATTACAGTAAATTGTTGTAGATTAGGCGAACAAATGCCAGGTCATTTTTTGTAGCTTCAGGAACTACGGCATACAATATTATCTGATTTGTTTTTGCTCCATGTTTTGTTCAGGCGCGGAAGGTACGGAAGATCGAACTACATACGACCCAGCACCTTGCCTGTTCTCACTGCTGAGGTGACAAGAAACACTAAGATCCGCGTTAATACCTTAGGGTAGGCCATTTAATTTTCTGAGGCAACGAAAAGTTACCTCACAAAGGGAAACTAAAAATTTCAGTGAATATTGTGTCGTTAGTTTACCTATAATATTGCAAGATTGGTTATTTGACTTGCTGCCTCACTGAGTTTTTAAGGTTAAATACTTCGGCGGAATAACTAAAAGTGATTTTAATGCTTCTTCAGGCTCTCTAAACTTTTAGGCCGTAATACCTGTTGGTCTTACAAAAATGAAAATGACTGAAGGAGAAAGGTTTGAAGCGTGAAATGTGAAAATGCGGGTTGTTTAAATCAAAATCTTGCAAAAATGTATGAACTGCATTCCCGTTGTCCATTTGGATAGATGACTTTTAAACTAGTGCACGTTCCAAATAAATTGGAAAATTCTCAGTCGTCGTAAAACAAGCTCTTTACACAATTTTTTTGTTACTTTCCGCTACTATCTTTTTAAAGCAGAAACGCACAACTGACAATAGATATTGCACCTTTTAATACTCGGAAATATTTCGAAAACGTACCTCGTAATGTAGTTACCACAATTTGAAATGGAGGATTGGTTTTATTACCTTTCTTTGATATAAATTTTCCATAAAGCAATTTGGAGATACTGAAAAACAAATACGAAATTATTGAGGCTTTTAAAATAACCCACAAAAAACATCTAGCTTACTTGATTTCATCTCTGCTGTAGTCCCTGGTGAAGTAAACGTCTTGCAGGGATATGTTGATTACTTTATCTCTCTTGCAATAAATGCATTCATCTGCAAGCGTCGCATTTACGGTCCAAATGTAGTTCAGCGTATGCATAAACTGAAAGAATACTTTCTTCAGCTTCGTTTTTTTGGTACTAGTGTTGTAAATATGCATATAAAAAAAACCTTAAGAGCTTCATAGGCGAAAGTGAACTGGGAACAGATAACCGCTAATTCTGCAAAGCAGAAAACCTGCGAGACGGCTTTCATCGCCTAAAAATACCACGAAGGACACTATGTTTTGCGTTTTGTGTACTTTCAGTATCAGTGTTAAAGAGTTCTTTTCTTGACCCATACTTGCGACGACCACCACTGGGTCACTGTGAAGACACCTCACACGTATGATGAATACAATATTGCAGGCACTATTTTTGCTGTAAGTGGAGGTTTTACCTGAAATGCTTATTCAATATATTTTCGCCTGCACAATGATATACCTAGAAAAAACATTTGAAAGCTTATTTTACACTAGTTTTGAGACAATATTAGGGTTTGTTTCGGTACGCTTCTTTGAAAGTTTAGATATAATTCCCAGAGAAAATTTCTGTGGCTCTGTGTCATCATATTACCAGATAGTTTCAAGCGAGACTTTCCCTGAAGATATCAGGTGAAGGCGAAATTACCGCAAGTTCAAAAGAACGCAATATAAAATATAACGCCTGGTTAAACAAAACATACTAAAAAAAAACAATTAGACAACCTAAGTGAAAATTGACAGGAATGCTATAGTATAGATAGAGACAGTACAGATGGCTGTGGTGATTACTTACTCTCGACGGGAAAGGCCGTCGTGCAGAGGAGGGAACATGCGAAAGATGCTTGGAATGTTGCGAATGTGAGGAGGGGCATGGGGATGACAAGGATTTCTCTCGAGGGCGTCGACATTCGTTCCCCGGATAGCTTCGCCTTGTGCTAATACGGAAGCTTTTTCTTTCAACGCCTCCGTGACAGTGCTCCTGACAAATCCTCTTCATGTTTGTAAAAAGAAAGATTATGGACAGGAAAGTTAAACAATGAGCGAGGCGGTAGCTTGCAGACTTGGATTTCGTTTAAATATGGATCGTGCAGACAATAGACTGGTTGTCAGCATAGGCGAGTAGTTTCGCTTCTCCTAAGAGGTTAACGTCTTCGGATGGAGTAGTGAGTATTTCGTGAAGTGATGAAGGCGAGTGCGCCGAGTTTATCTGCAAATACAACATGTGTGAATACATGGCGGCTGTAGATATTGCGCTTCATTTTTTTTGTAATATACCACACAACGACAGTAGCCGACCAATTTTTCCCGCCTGGAGGGGTACGAAAAGTATTCCTAATAAAGGGCAGTCCGAAAAACTCGTGAGTCACTACTTCTGTGGTACATGTGACCGTTCTTTAGGAAAGTCCGAAATATCCTGTAAGTCCGAATTTTAAGTAACCGAAAGCTAGGCTACTGTATTACGGTGAGTGGTATAACGCCTTTTGTCTATGTGTCAGCAACGGGGGCTACAGTAAGATCTTGGGGTATGAAGCTGTCTAACGTTTCGTATAAGTTCGGGGGTACGGTGCGGTTATCTAATGTCTGCGATGTAGGACGACCTTTAGGAGTTACCGAGCAGCATTGACATTGGTAGCTTCGATGGATGTCATTGATGTCGAAAATTATGGGAAGACCCAAAGATATAGTTGTTGCCTTGTGGAGAAGCGCCTTAATTTTTTTTTTGATGATGCGCATGAAGACAATCAATGGTGCATGATACAAAATTTCGGAGAAAATAAAGGTATCACGCAGTGAAAAAAGGTGCGTTTTTTAGTACTCTGCAGTGCCGAAATGAGAAGGAACATCATTTCAAGGGTGGTTTTAAACTCACGGAAAATGGGAGCAGTACGATATCGTGGTCACGTTTGCTTGAAGGAGTCGAAGCCGGTCGAGGGAAACACTATTTATGGGTTCATTGAGCGAAGCAGGAGGAGACTGTTTTGAGAGTGGATCCTATTGGGCATCTACCTTCCGTGTAGGAGGGGTATGAAGTTCGGTTTTTGTTGAGCAGGAGGTTTTTTTGTGAAAAATAAATCAACAGATCAGTGTAGGTGACCCTTCACCGTGTTTAGTTACGCGGTCTCCAATGCACCTGACTTGCCTGGCTGGCTTACCTCAGCAGCTTGAATATGGGTATGGTGCCGCAGGGGCATTCGAATGAAGGTTTACGGAAGGACGTCGAGACGACCTAGCGCAAAGGCTAGAGAAAATGGTGAACTGGTTGCAACTGCGGCTGTGCTACTTGCGCGGTTTCGGAAGCGTAGTTGCTGCTGTATCAGCTGTCATATAAAGTGCGAGTTGAGCACTGTGCTTGTTGTACGATTACTCTGCAATGGCTGCTTGGCGATTTCTTTTTCACAATGTGTGGTGTCATCAGCTCAACGGGGACTACCCCTGCAGACGCAGATTAAATCCCCTGAGCAGGTGTTTGTTGACGCACATTTGAGCACGATGGCAGATTTGCTCGCAGAGATGGGACCATAGGGCGTTAGAGCGTTGGGACGATGAGGCCGAGCGCGAAAGATGCCACCCGTATAACACACTTCACGGTGAGTGTGTGTAATTTTGAACAGGATGATGGCCGTGGCGAGGCCCCCCATCATGAGCGCAGCTCTGATCTTGGCTACTTGAGAACACGTCCACATTTGGCGCATGAGCTTTTTTAGCACGCACCAGCTGAAAGGTTGTTGTGCAACGCCTTCAGAGGTGTTTCATTGAGTTGAGATCAGATGCTGACATTTACGCCTGCGATCTTCAAACTCACTGGTGGATGTTGTTGGGAGTTGGGTGGTGATGGTATACTGTACGCACGGGAGCAATGCAGAGTTTTCGACATTGTCATTACGAATAAGGCATTTGGCAGTTAAGCGGGAGCATGCAAAGGTCGTACTTGGAGAGAATAAGATAGTCGCCCGGACTTCAGCCAAAAGTGGCTTTGAAGCTGAAAGGAAAGAATGACAAAGTGTCGAGGGACGTGGTGATCGGAGCTGTTCTTCTTATGAACGCAAGTAGGAACCATATTTCATCTGGAAAGGCACGCCGGTGGAGGCGAGGTGTAAGTAGGGGCATTGTGCGCGCTTTGGTTGGGTACGGTCAAAAGGTGGGCGAATACACAGTAAATTGCTTAGTGCGTTCAGGGGAAGTACGTGGATTATGACACAACCAGGGGCTGGTGTATAAAATTATTACTGTATAATAGCTAATATAACTGCGCGGTAACACGAGGACACAGAAGGAGGCACATATATTACAGGACGCGGGGCTGATTAACAACGGATTTTTTATTCAGGAAACGTGCAATTTTATAGGAACAGCCAAACCTTTGCGCCTGCGTAGACTACTGCGTCGAACACTCAAATCACAAATAAAGTTCAAAACGTCGTGCTTAGCACAGCGGCTGTGTTCGACAGGTGCGCAACCTCTTCTTTAATATCTATCCCCCAAGCCACCGGTTCAAGAAAAATCAAGAAGTGAGATCTCGTTCTTGTGAACGGCATGAACGGATGGCTGACACAGTTGTGGTTTTCGCGAATGTAACATGCCTCCACGATTTGTCTTGACAAGGGGTATTTGTTTCTAAACAGTGCGGTTGTTTAGTCGACTAGAGGGCTACATGCGCAGTTCCGGCAATCCTTGCAGTGTGCGGCTCAGTGCGAGTTCATGACTACTCCTTTCAGATTGTACTTGTGATCGCTCCAGCCTTATGTTCAAACTCCTCCCGGTCTGTCCGATATACGTCCGTCCGCATGCGAGAGAAATCATGTACACGACACCGCATACGCAATTGACAAACATCTTCACGTGTTTCACCATGCAATCTAACTGCAGGTTATCGTTTACGGCTTGCAACCGACTTTGAACAGCTGGACACATTCCGCTGCGCCTGTTCTTTGCCGAGAAAACAACATTACTTCTGTACAGGGTTCGACCTCTCGAAAAGTAACGCATAGGTAAAAATTGAAAGCATGCTTTTGGATGTTTTAATGCACAATTATCTGTCTGATTTAGCCATTTGTTTTGTTGACATGACGTACAAAAAGTTTGATGTTTGTATTTATGCTGAGAAAATACTCCTTACGAAATATAATAATGATTTCTCACGTGGTGATGGTCACTCTTTTATCTATGGTCCTGCTTTATTGTTTCGTCTTTCAACTAAACTGTTCAAAATTGTAATTGGCTTAATCGGGTTCCCTGGGAAAACCACTACCCACACTAAAAACGCTATATCTCTACGACAAACGTTACACAACACCAATTCTTCAATACGTAGTTGTTGCTTGGTGCAGTTACGCTGTTTTTTTTATCGTAACGCCGGTGAGCATGGTTGGAATTGCTTGGCTTTTTCGCACACAAGATGCTTCACGCTTGACGTCATCGGGGTTTTACCGTCGAAGGAAGATAGTTCCAACATTGAAGAAGGGCGTCCACTCACCGCATCAGGCAAAGATCTGTAACAATCTAACGCGTGGTAAGTTTCCCATCATGAGACCATACAGGGGATCACCCGTACCTCGGGCCAGAATTTGTCGGGTGAAATACAGCGTGTGGACGTGAACTAACTCTGGTTACTGTGTTTTTTGGTGTAGGCAAAGAAACCGAGCTCATTTTTTTAGGCTAGACACCTACATGAATTGATATACTTGTTTCCCGGTGACTGTACTGCGTCCCGTCCCCGGCCGACACTTCAGAGATCCAGCGTAGGACTCACTTGTTTTGTGAGGTCTAGTTTCTCCGGTCGTCTTACTTGGAGATAGGGATGTTTAACAACCTCTGACTTTCTATGCGCTGATATAATTTTCTACCAGCTGGGGAATAGCTGTCTTTGATCAGAGTGGTCCTCTCGACGCATACCACAACCTGCTCGTATCCCAACGTTTGTACAAAGATGTTTGTAATAGCTTCCGGGTTACGTAAATGTTTCGCATTAGGTGGTTTCTTCGAACCGTCCGCCCAAAGAACAATTATAATTCCATATCCAATAAGGCAGGTGTAAATATCTAGGCAGATCAATATACTTGGTGTTCTCATTTAAAATGTTCCCACCCTGGCCAGTGCCCGGCGTCAAACAAGTGCTTGCAGGCTTCTGGCATTTCTTTGGTTTATTTAGAATTTTGATAGCTTCTAAAAAGCCAACTTTGAGTTTAGGTAGTATAAATGGCTATGCCGAGGTTTTTGTTAAGCGCCTCACGTACTAAGCACATAACACAGCTCCTGCTATGTGCTAAACCGCTACCCGCCGCTGTGCATCAGCGACATAAACACAGGCACACTCTGTTGGCGTGATTGAATCTCAACTACAAGGTTGTTTTTTACATATTCTTATCTTGTTGTGAAAGTAGAGTTACCTGCGTACACAGGACCACTTTCGCCCCCCACAAATAGCTTTGATTTATAATATACATTTCATATTGAACTACTTAAAACTTGTTTGCAAACAATGGTGCTTTCAACAACGCTTCACGAAACGTATTTCCGAGACATTTACATTTACTGAAATTGTTAAGTATGGTGAAGCAACGTTGTGTTTATGTCTAAGACATGGACAGCTTTTTTAATCTTTATCGACAGGGTGAATGTCGCAAGGCTCTCGCGTACAACCGACGACTAACTATTTTAGTTTGGAGAGACGGCTTTCGGCCTGTGGCCATCTTCGATGGGCATTTACAGTTATTATTTTTCAGATAATCAATGTACTAGTGGCTTCATAAAGCTTGTTGTGCTGAGATGTCCCTGCAGAGGTATTTGGAAGCGATATAATGCCGTAAAATATTCGCGTGCTTCTAAATATTAAAGTTTGTGTTGACTTGCGCGAATGATTTTCTGTTTTTTTTACGCCTCTAAGAAGTAGAGTTGAAAACATTCTAATAAAAGTAATCGGGTATTTATCAGCTTCATAGAATTCTTCTCAGTCACAATAAAAAAACGACCAATATTACCGCTCGGCATTTTGAAAACAACCTTGGTTTTTTGCCCAGTTCCTTTCAATAACTGTTTCCCAATACCCTACAAGTTTAGTTTTTGTACTTTGAATGGAGCGAGCGGCTACATGTCAGTACTGTTTATTTATGGTCCTTTATTGGTGTATTTATTATGGGGCGATTGTGATATGTATGACATGAGGGTTATCGTCAAATTACTCAGTCATCGACGCGAATGAGTGAATAACCGAATAGATCGAAAAAGGAAAAAAAGCGAGCCAAGACGTGAAAGCGGTTTCTTACAGATGATTTAAAATTAACAGATAATTATAATAAATAACTTCAATTAGGCGTGTGCTTGTGCTTAGATAGATAATTACACACTTTCGCGGTCACTGATCAATTGACACAGAATATGGTGAAGTGAGGCAACTTAAGGGTAGTGTAATAATTATTTTGTGTTCACAGTAAGGAATAATAAAGTAATACCATGGTCGAATACAAAATTATGTGTAGTTAGATGTATAACGGCGAGTTAAAATAGAGTAAATAACGTATTTTTCGCAACATGAAAGACTAAAAGGGAGGGGAAACATTTGGGTAATATACGGTATATAAAACCGGATTGGGCAGATTAAGGTAGGACTAGGTGGGAGAACGGTCAGAAAATAGTTAGTATGACGTATTATGGTGAATAGATAGAGGTTATATGAAATGAAATAAGTTAGCATAATTTTTAGGGGAATAAAGACAAAAGTTTTCGAATATATACCATTTCTACGTTAGGACGTATTTAAAGCAGAAACTTTCGGAGGAGCGTGCGAGGCTCTAGCCAATTTTACCCGTCCCGAAGATGAATGTGTATAATATAGGTGCCTTTTAAATATGAAAGGAATAAGTGTCCTGGTAAGAACATCGGAGTGCTTTACAAGCATCATTATATTTTCATTAAGAAAGAAAGGCATACCACATGAAATGGGTATGCCTTTATAGGAATAATATATGCTATAATCACGTACATGAAATATCTTCTAAAATGGCAGCATTGAGGTTCATTTTTGGAGCACGCAATTTATATAGTACAGTAACTTAGGGGTGCTGTGAAGCTTGTGTACTTCAGCACTTTTTACCTGAATAGTCTTCTTTTAGTAAGAAATGCTTGATTTGTTTGGTTAGGATTAAGAGGGTTTTATGGCAGATAAATGTATGAAATTGATGAAATAAAACGTTAAGCTAATACTGAGGTGCATTCACAAAACACATATTTGTTTACCACCTCGCCATACCCAAATAAAAGTGTTCAGGCTGCATTGCTAACGACACGCTTTCGTTAGTAGATATACCATATAAAACTAGCTTGTCAAACGGAGTTCTTTGTGAATCTAAACTCATTTGAACTTTTTGTTGTTTCAGGAGCAGGAAAAGCAGTTCATACAGTAACAGAATTACGACGAGTCATGGTGCGTGGTGCTTGCTTTTTCGCGGTTCTGTGATAGCCGAAATCATAAATCTATGCCGCTTTGCTTTCAACACCTGTTCCCAACCTTCCTCTTGTCGCAACTTAACTTCAGTGGTGCTTGTCCCCAATTCTACTCCGCTTTATTTTTCTCGAAAGTGCTCGTGAGGGTGCTTGGATCAAGTCGGCTGGCCTGTGTACTTCGCTCTAAAGACCCGCTCATGTACACAGCCGTCTTTCGCAGCCTGGGTCTCCCTTCAACAAGCTAAGAAATGTCCGCCATGATTTGAACACACGATGACGCGGCTTCTCCATCCTAAAACAGTAGCGCCCCTCCCAGAGACTTCGGGTTTTCTCAGATGCATGACTGGGTATCGCTGTTTATAGGTCATGATACATCAAGGATTTCACCTTCATCCAGGGTGCAAAAGCTTGTTAACGGTTTACAATTATCCGATTTTTTTTATTCTCTTCGATAGACTGTCTACTGCTGCCACAAATGGAACGCTCGGGCTTTACGGGGCCATGCTATATTATTATGATACTAAGCTATGTGCGTCTTCCTAAGTTTTGCTGAGTGCTGTTTTGAAAGACACTATTTAAATACATATCTTCGCATTGAAACACTGCTTCGTGTACTTGTTTCGCAGCAACAAGATGATGGTTGCCGACGTGGCTCCAAGCCATTTCAATAAGCGGCCGATATTTTCCCCTAGATACGTGCTCATTAGGGAGTAAATTCAAAATTCTCTGGGAAGAAAAAATATTAAAAACATGTGCGAAAAGCTGTTTCGTGTAATGGTTGCAAAGAGAGAAATTCTTGGCTTGTTAACAGTGCTTTTAGGAAATAAAATGCTACTTACCGATCGTATATCCACGGGAATAGCGTTAAAAAGATGCCAGTTCTGGCAATGTAAAGAGTTGGCAAAAAATAACCATAGCAAAACAATCCTTCCTATAACTATACGAAGAAGCATGCCACTGCCCAAAAAGTAATCTAAAGTTCCAACCACACACCATTGCTAAAATAAAGATTGGAAACGACATGGAAACATTTCCGCAAAAAGTCGCCGCCCCTAGTGCCGAGTCATAAAATGAATCATCTCCAGCAGCCTCTTGAGACACAAAGATTCAGAAATAGCTCTTCTGGCGAACGCTATTTTAGGTTTTAATAGGCTCGGTTTTTAGCGCTACGTATCAAGTGACCTTTATCTTGTAGGCGCCGATGTTGTCGTGTAGCGCGGTCTTCATTTATTTACGGGGGAGATTCGGTGACATCAGGAGTCCGGAGAACGAAGGATAGCCCTTAAGTAGCGGGCAGGTAGCGCAGAAGGCTGCTGTCTCCGAATCTCATCCGTAAATAAACTTAGCCCCTGCCGCACAACCACACAAGCATTTGCATTAATCGGTCACTCGTGTGTGATTGTGAAGGACGCAATGTTTGGGTGAAAGAACGGAGCCTTTGACAGGACGACCATACATCGGCAAGGCAAAACAGACTCCATTTTGTCGGAACTGATAGAACCCGTGTTCTCGTGCACTCGTTCGGCCGCACACCCTGCCTAAACATCTGACTCGGGCGCCCGAATGAGGGCAGGCACTCGATGAAGGATTGCCGCTGGAGCTGCTACAAGTATAAAACACCAACCAGAAATAAAGAAGCTGTTGCATACCCTACGTTTACATAGTGCAGTTCTCCACATATGATTTCCAATGAATTTGTTAGGTAGGTAAATTGCGGACGTTTGACAAGGTGAACGTCGCTTTTATTTTTGGTCAAAAATTGAAACGATTTAGTTTAGACAGCGCTAGATTTCTTTCGTGATGCAAAAAATTTTGGAGCTGATAACGAATAATGTGCTCTTTCCGGGTAGGTCGAACTCGGTCGAACTCGAACTCTAATCTCCTCTCTGGATAATTTTGTAAGAAATAGAACATTCGACTTTATGTGCCCGTTTTCATTTATGTTCTGTTTTATTTTTTTTCTCTCTCCTTTCTATTACTCTTTTTTTATCTCTCTTTCTATCTTCCTACGTGATGCAGCAATGTGTTAGCATTAAGGGGGCGCAGACCTTCGTCAAGCCCCGTATCGCAGGCTTTTTGTCTGCCCTCTGGCACCTGTATAAAATCGAAAAACTTCAAAGCCCACAAAAAACGGGGCCAAAGATGAGGGACACACACACGCGATTACTCGCAAATACCGGTTTTTTTAAAAAAGCACAAATTTATACATGAACACGAAACGGATTAAACAAACATTCCGCGGATTAGAGCGTGTTCCTTCCCGTGAAGAGAAATGGATGATTTGCTTATACACTTGTCATTATGTTCCTTGATAAAGTATGCCTATACCGATTCCCTGACAGTTTGATCATTATGCCTGTAGAGCACCTCTATGCCACCAATCAACCGGGGACACTTACATTTTTTTGCAATGAGCAGGCAAATTGGCGCCTGTTGAATTTTTTACAGTTGACGCATGCTCATTCAAACGAATGTTTAGACAGCGTCCAGTTTGGCCCACATACACAGAATTGCGTGACAAAGGGATTCTGTAAACGACGCCAATCGCACAACGAACAAAAGGCTGCGTATGGGTGACGCCACAGTCGTTCCTCTTTTTCCTAGGCAGGTCCTTGTTGTTAACAATGCGGTAGAGACTGCCCACTTTTTTTTTTTGCCGTAAACAACACCCTTAGGTCGTATCCGGACCATACCTTCTTCAAACCGTGCGCCATTTTATGGACGTACGGGACTACAGCACATTTTCTTTCATTCTTTCACGCCGGTCCTCCTCCTCCTTTGAAGATTTGCACTTTATCTGGAGCAGAAGGCCACCACACACTGCCGACAGTACAGACGGAGGGAAACCTGCCGCCTTAAGGCGAGTGATCTGCTCCGAAAAACTCCCTCCCACCAAATGCTCACACGACTACTTAACAGCCGACCCAAGACATGACATGGCTATTCCTTTTTTCACTATCTTTGAATGGCCAGATGAGTAGTTCAGCAACGGCTTCTCCGAACGCCGGTGGTAACGCCAACACAGGTGCCGATTTGAGACGTCAAGTTTTAAACCCAAAAAATGCATGCAGCCTTCAACAGGTTGCTCAAAAGTGAAGGTTAGGCCCATCCCACACTTGTCGAACCCATTCAAGATAGCGTGTAATTCAAACTTAGGTTCTTCACAGCGCACAAAAACCAAATAATCATCCACATATCTGTAGATACGGCATCCATCATCCTGAAGGCATTCGTTTATGATAACATCCTCTCTCCCAAGGAAAATACGGCTAAGTACAGGGGCTACGCACGAACCGATGCATACGCCTGCCCTTTGGAGCATGACTTGCCCTTCGAACACTATGATCGTCGACCGCAAATACATGGTAAGTCACTCCATGAAGCCACCAACAGTTACACCACTCTCAGACTGAAATTTATGCCCCTCATTGTCTTTAACAATACAAGCCTTGACACCGACCAGTAGATCTTGCTGCGGGAGCGAATAATTTAGGTTTTCAACATCAACACGTAATGCCTTGCAACCATCTAACACGCCTCTCTGCACGTCATCAACAATAGCATCAGAATTTCGCAGCTCAAAAGGATCTTGACATGCAGCTCGAGCAGCTCCTTCTTTATAAAGGCCGAGACCACAACCTCCCATGTTCCCCTTTCCGACACAATGGCGCGCAGAGGTTGGTCAGGCTTGTGCGTTTTTATCGTGAAGAACACGTCTAAGCTTAGTATTTCAGACTTATGTACCAACTGAGATATTGCGGTATTGCTTCAGTTCATGTCTAGCACACGGGCTTGTTTTCCTCGTTTTAATCTTAATCTTCAAGCCCCAGCCGTTTTGGCGGAAAGGATTGCCTTTTGTGAATGTCGTGCGCGAGTGGCTTCGTGGCATTTGCGTCATGACACTTGCCCTGATGAAGTACTGCTCATCTGTGGATGGATGCTACCCTCGGCTGCCCACTCGAGAAGACTGTGCCGACTCACGCGTGAATAGATGTGGAACGGCCCGGTTCTTCAAGGACATCCTTAGGGTTCACTGCGGCGAGGACAGGCGTGACCGGCGCGATAACGAGGTTTGGCTCCACGTCAGCACGTCCGCTAGGGAGTCCTTTTGGTCACAGGGCACATAAGGTGTTGTTGGAACTTCTTCTAGTTTATGTCCCATGAGTGTCTCTCAAACCAGCCGGCTATATCCTGTGTCAACTTAGGCATCGTTTCGATTAGTAGGCACGAGACTGGCTTAAGTGGCAATATATAGTCCGGAATTCTGCTCTTGCTCCTATTATAAAAAGCAGTGTTAGTGAGTTCATGATTCAGCTTACTGAGAACGTGAACCAACAACCACACATGACTAGGACGCAATAAGAGCATAAATGCGTTTCTTGATACCGTCGTTTTAGGGCGCAGCCCTTTGGCAGCGGTTACCTGCGCATTGCGGGAGCGGCGTCCGTATATATCCGAGTATCCGAGTGAGCGAATGCGGCAGTGACAAAAGAAAGAAAACGGAGAGGAACGTCTAGCGAAATCTGAAGTGAAATACGACACCTGCGGCTACGGTGTCATCGCTCTCACTACCTTTCCTCAAACAAGTTTCTTGTGTCAGCACCAAGGTGTGCCCTTCTCCTGACACTTTCCCCAGAAGCTCTTCCATTCTCCGCTAATCCCAACCACGCAAGGTTTGTGCGGTAGTTTCAAACACGATATGCAACAACATGCTCGCAGCTCCCATGTGCGGGGCTAATCCGAACCACGCGACATTTGCACGGGAGGTTTAAACGTGACTTGCAAAATGCTGGCTGAGAGAAGCGCCGCATTGCGAAGTAGCAGCAGAGTAGCGCACGCCGCCGTACGTTTGCTGATCACGCGAACTCTTCCTGAGACGAAGCAGAAATGCACCGTGAGCGATAAGACTGCAGCTTGCGCTGCGCAAAAATTTCCTATTAGGGAGCATAGCATCCCTCAGTGCATTTTTTACGCCCTTCCGTGTTTCTGTTTGTTTTTCGTAATCATCTTATAATCGCAATACCGCCGTTAGGTGCCGACTGCGCAACTTGCCAAAGTGGCATCGGTGGAGGCGAAGGGAAAAGTAGTTGTAAATGAGGCGCCAGCGGTGGTGAGGAGGAGCCCTGGAGTGGCGCCGAGTAAATCGATGACACCTGAACAAATGCTGAGGGGTGGGGCAGATAGAGATGTACTGTTTTGCACTAAAAAGCGCTACAATAAGAACACCTGACTGCGGCAGTTCCTTGTGGGGAAAGATGCTTCTGTTACGCACTTCGACAGCGAACAAGTCAGAAGTGCAATAAAGGCCCATCAACGCAACCACATTAGCTACTGAGACGTAGTCAAATGCGTAGTTGTAGTGTGAAAGCGCACATGTATTATTGTAACCGAACGACACCGTATGCGAGTGAATGCGGCGTACCGGGCGCCTAGCATGAAAGCAATCATAGGAAGTGCTGTGAAACCTCCAAAAAATTCGCTCGTTCTTGGGAATGGGGGTACGGTCTACTAAGTCATGTATTTTGCGTAAACACGGCCTAAAGAATGACGCACATTATCGGGTAAAAGGGACACAGCCAAACAAACTGATTTTAGGTGTGGAGTACCTTAGAACCACAAAGTGTTCGCCCACGTCCGTGCGCATAGCATTTACAATGGCAAAAAATCACACAGGCACCGGCAGGATTTCAGAGTGTGTCTGGTAGACTATACAGAGGTACTGTCAGTCGTCTTACCTATTGGACTACAAACCTGAGTTAGTACCCGTGCATCAAATAGCATACACCCTCGCCTGTAACGGCGCGGTGTACCTTAGGACAAATCACCATGTGCAAATCACCGTCAAGCGAAAATCCAGCAAAATTTGATTTGAGCCGTGACTTACAGTTTTATGTGGGGAATAATCAAGGTGAAACTCACGGCTGAAATCAAATGACGGTTGGGGCGCAAATCGGATATCACTCGGGGCACAACATGAATGTTATTTCGGGTCCCCGTACACTTCACCCTCACCATCATCCACGGAGTGGGGATGCTGCCATTTGTTTTCTTCTTGAAGGCGCCACCGGCACGACGCTAGCCAGCCTGGAACACTCGGTGTATCTTTCGCATTTACCATGGCCTCATGTTATTCAGAAATTAGCGGAAACCATCTCCCAGTTGTGCGAGACGCTCGAGGAAATGTCGCATGAATGGTCATGTAATAATTGGAAAGGCAAGTACAGGGTTACCTGACGTTCCATTTCTTGTTAGGGTATTTTATTTTTTTTTTCTGGTTGGCACCGCTTACCAACGCCGTGCTGGCAGTTGTTAATCCCGCAAGTTTTTCTTTGCGAGCGGCCACAAACACGAGAGAACTGTGGCTGCAGGGGCGGCTGGGACACAGAAATTGCCTCTTGCTCAGCCATTTAACGTTTTCAAGTAGTGAAACAATAATGCATTCAGGGTGGATGGATGGATGGATTAAGGGGTTTAACGCGCCGACGCAACACAGGCGATGAGGCGCGCCGTAGTGGAGGGCTCCGGATTAATTTTGACCACCTGGGGATCTTTATCGTGCGCCGAAATCTCGTACACACGGACGTTTTTGCTTTTCGCCTCCATCAGAAAAGCGGCCGCCGCGGCCGGGAATCGAACCCGCGACCTCGTGCTCAGCAGCGTAACGCCTTAGCCACTGAGCCACCGCGGCGGGTAATGCATTCAGGGTAAGAAATCTATAGCTCTGTCTATGTGTTTGTGTATTGTAAATATCATTACTATTCAGAGCAAAGCAAGAACAGTATTTCGGTTGCTTTTTTGACAACACAGCTGTGGGCGCTTGAACTCGGTTCATGGACGTTCACAAAACAAATACCAAAAAATAGCCGCTAACTGCTTGTTTCGCTGCAAATATCCTCGCAAGACGATAGCTTTCTCCGCCACTACAGCATCATTTATTCCTCTCTCCCCCGTTCAGCCGAGAGGCTCTTGCGCTAAAAGTTTCGTATGGGCATGTAGGCTCGCTTAGACACTTTTTCGCAGATTATTCGCACGTCACGCCTCTGGGATTGGTTCTTTTCCTACGGGTACGCCTGCCTCGTGGTATTTCACAGGCCGCCCGGGACGTGGTTCGAACTTTTTTTGGGCACACTTGAGATTAAGGCCATCGGCACGCGTGTTTCTTCAATAAAATGTCCTTCCAGTAATTTTCTTCCTTGTTCTGGGCAAACCTTTGCGCCTGAACTTGACATTTTATGACCCCTTCAGTGGTCGCTCAAAAGACAAAAACCGCCCAACCTTGCGTTTTCTTTACCAGTGTGCCATCGACGATACGGCAGGCGACCCTGATAGCAACATCTGGCAGTCGCATTGGGAAACTCACGGACTCGCGAGCGCAGGTAAACTGCAAGGTGGCGCCACTGGCGGTGCGCCCTTGAATTCGCTTTTGTGTAGTTTTTTGTACTTTATATGGTCGTGCACAATTTAAGCAACCAACTATATTTCTATTATAGAACACTACAAATATTACTAATGTAGTATTCTTCTGCTTTAGACGTGCATAATATTTTGGTTCTCGTTTCACAGTGTCGACATTGCCAGCAGATTTAGATGTTTAGGATGTCTTTGCTTATGCAAACGTATGCTTCCACAACCACCTTACTTTGACCTTGTGGCTTAATTGAGGGACAGACAAAGAGATACGGACAGACCGAAATTTTAATCATTGAAGCACCCCAAGAAAGACTACCATCTTTGAAAAATCCTCCGGCGCGCGAAATCGCACCACATTAGGCAGCTGCGTAAACTGTGTCAAGCCTCCCTCGCGTTGCTACGCTGATAAAGTGCGCCCCACCACCGATAAAAAACACTTTGTCGACACGCACCGCCCTGTACGACCTTCACCAGCGCACGGAAGATCCTAGCCTCGCTTGCCTAGCCATGAGTAATCGCACATGGAGGCACTGCTCAATTTTGAAGAACACTCTGCCCAGCCTACGTGGCGTGATCTCTCCCGTGCACGCCTTTCGCCTGTTCACGTACCTTCGCCACTGAATTTGGGAGAAGTCAACAACTTGCGGCATAGATGCCGATTTCGCGAAGCCGGCTGCCGCCGGATGTAGAGCATGCAAATGCGGTCCACGTTGGGAGAAATGTGGAAGCCTCCTGAAAAAAAAGTGCATGCCTCGCAGTCATTCAGAACTTTAACCGGCAGCTTCGCAAATCTGTATTAGGAACAACAGCCGCAAAACCATCAATTGAAGGTGGGCTCGCAATATCTGCTATTTCTCCAGCCTTGCATCACTAGTGCCAGCTGCGTCAAAGTTTATTTAGGCTTCATTTCTACATCGGTTGGAAGGTATATACGTTAAAAAGATTCGCTTACGATGTTCGCCAAACAGGCGTAAAACGCTGCCATCGAACAGATCATTTATCACACCCCTTCCTACAGGGAGGTAGACAAGCGCAAAACCCAATTGTCGTTCGGCCTTCGCTGAAAATGCGTGAAATCGATCGTCAAATGTTTAGGGGCCGAAATTGTAAAAGAAGCACAAAACCATCCGACAATTTTTCGCGAACAAAGTAAACGCATTTACTGACGACCTAACTGCACACCGTTAGGGGATCTGTGAGGTAAAAGCATACTACTCCATTCTTTCTTCATAATCGATGCGTGTATTGTCTTATCTAGAATCGTTAAATTTTCGCTATTGACACAATGTAACGCCTGTTTCTCGTACGCCAGGGTGTCCAGCGTTCTAACCAGAGCAATTCCATTGACCACCCAGTAAACGGTCAAGTGCATTAGTCTTTTCATGCTTTACCGGTCTCACTAAGTAAGATTTTGTTTTAACAATTATTTGTGAGGAGGCTGTCACCAATGATAGTTTGCTTCAAGTTCCAGTTCCACTTAGGTGCTCCTCGTTCATGACTTGGCGCCCAGGCACTTTCTGTCCGACTGCTAAAGATGGGGCAGGGAATAAGACAAACACGATAAGCTTCTTGTATTTATTAGGAGGAAGGTAGTTGCTCTTTTTGCCCACCTCTTGCAGTGATAGATTATTTGTAGATCAACGGATGCAAACTTTAGCTCCCATTTACATGACGGCTTCGTCAACAGTTCGCCTCTTCGCATCTAATAATTAATTATATCCAGCACACTGAGCCACATTCGACGGTAAGATGGATACAATCTTCAAAAACCGGTGCTTACCTGTCAGCCTCGGGAAGCAAAACAACTTCAAAGTGTTCCTGTTTCCCGTCGGCCTCCACTCAGCTTCTCAATGGAAATTTTCAACGTATTTTTGTTTCTGCATCTTGCAGGTAGCTGCCGTTTAGAGTTAAATATGACAAAAAGCAGAATTTTCGAACCCATGTCCTTGCTTCAATAAACTTCGGTGGCGCCGAACACCGAAGTGTATGCTTCAACAAAGCCAACAAGATGAGGATGGACAGCATGTGCCGGGACATCAAGTAATTGTACAGCACAGAGGACAGCAAAAACACTCGTGACGCAGCGTTTCGGATGCGTAATTTTGCTGGCAGTCAGACAATGGCGAGCTGTGCCGCCGCCCTCGATAGGTGCAGAGAAACCTTGGGGGAAAGTGAAATGGGCGGCCCGCCACACATTTACGAAGCTTGGTGCGCCGCTTTCTAAACTAAAATGCGCAAGCGTCGCCGAGCAAAGCACATACTACTCGAAGCATTTTTACTGCACTGGGACACAAGCTAAAACGTCTTGTATAGCTTTAGGCCAGGAAGATGTACATGGGTATGAACACTCAAAACGCTACGTAAGCTAAACGTTATCTGATAGAAAACAGGACTAGAGTTCTACCGAAAAAGAGTGCATATGCCCAGTATTCCTTGCGGTGAAAGATTTCTATTATTTTACGAGTTCCGGATGAGTTTCTATTACCAATTATCCACCGATCAACTCGTTCAAGCAGATCTAAAATAATAACAGGAGATGGGTCCGTTGGACCTTGAGCTTGTAATCCCATCTGGTTACGGTAAAACAAAGAAGCACATTCGTACACGTGAATTCTGATGGTTTCAGCAGTGCTTTGTCTTCATCGCCGTAAGGTCGCAATAATGCCGCGGTATCATGTTTCTGAATGCGGTGCTCTTCTTATTGCGTGTGACATGTTCTTATTGGTGGCCAGTTCAGTTTTCCTTAGAAAGGTACTGAGACACTGCGCACATGTTTTGCCCGGGCCACACTTTATTGTTGTTTCTAGCACTAGTGGGGGCTTGCTTTCTTGCCATCCAGAATCCTGGCTTTCAGCACGCCTGTAATCGCAATCCTGAAAGCCCTGCCATTCATAACCTCTACACACCACGTATGACGTCTCATTAGCAGGATTATCGTCAGACGCTGTGCGCTCAGCTGCAGTGCCCGAAAGAGGCCCTTCAAAGCATCAGTACCACGGCGTATTCAAGAACCGCTTTCTGTACTCCTTGTTCTTTTTTCAGGATCTCGTTTTACCCGGTGCTAAGCGCCGCCAACGGTGCCCCTGTGGTGCCCTTTCCGAAGAACATTCAACTGACTTCTAGTATAGAACCAAAAATCCAGCATTGCGCGGTGCTGCGAACTATCGCTTGACCTTGCGAACTCTCAGTGGGAACACGAACTCCTCCCATGAATTGTTCTGTCGGGATGAGCCGAAGCGTGCCTTCACTCACTCACAATCGGAAGAAAACTGGCAGAATCGTCTGCGTGAGAGCGCACGTGTTAGAACCGCCCGAGTCCACCGGCTGCGATCGGCGGCAGTTTGAGTGCCTTCAATCTGCGTATAAACAAGGACAGTCTGTCGAGAGCTTCTGCACTCGAGCGCCTTGTAAAACACGCAAAACCCGGATAGATCTTCTCGGCACACTCTTGAGCCCCGCGTGCGCGAGGGCATGATTGGCACGAGCAAAACCGAGCACCACCGCTGATATTTATCTCCCGTGTGTAGGCAAGTTTCCTGCAAGAAGTTCGGTTATTCCGTGTCCAGCTTCGACTTTCTGCGCGCGCGTGGAGCCCAGCTAGTCGCATTCTATCTATAGCCACTTTACAGTATATTTTGGAGGTTCTAGCCGAATCACTCATAGAGCCTGCAGAATAAAAAAATTCCAAGAAATGCAGAGGTATTTATTTATTTACAACTCCACATATTGGTATTCTTAAGCAAGCAGTATTAAAAATATATCCAGCGGTTATTTTTATTGATGAAAGTAATTGAGAAACAATAAACCGATGTCACAAACTTCATAGTTGAACGTTCTGGTTTACCTCCCATGGCTGACAAATGGGTCATTGTAGAAACTGTAACTGAAATTCTTCTCTCTACGCACAGCCAAGCTCATTTACTTTTTTTCGCGCTTGTTAGTTTGTAATGTCACATCCGGCGGTAAAATAATTACATACTTTGTATCTTAAACTCCTCCCCTATGGTTTGGATAAATTACGGACCACTATATTAATAAAATCACAGTGTCTTTAATATTTTCAGTGCGTAACAGACACATTAATATCTTTTTAAACATTTCCTGTGTCGAGTATTTGCATAAATACAGATTTCTCAAGACTCGGGGCCAGGAAAAACACGTTTTAATGTAAACTGCTCTGTTTTTAGATGTTCTGCGACATTCAAAGTAAATGTCATTCGTGCGTATGACATTATGATAAGTGTAAAATTTTTTGCAACCTACCAATGTAACACTTATAATACTCTCTCAGAAATGCAACACTTCCTATACTGATGTACACAGCATTTTCAGTTTTCTTTTACTTTCTCACAATACATTTATGAGCTGCGAAAATGGTGGGATCAAGTGAGACGCAATCGAGAGTTTGCAAAGTTTTTATACGAATAAAATTTCAACTGTATAGTCTCGTAAAGAGACAACGAGACCATTTGTTATTGGAAAATTGTACAGGACTTGTTGTAAACTTTTACGTAAGGCTTCTCTGGGCACTTGCGTATAAAAGCTTCATAGCAATCCTCGGTTGGGTCAAGAGCTCGCAGATCCCCCAGGACTCGAATCTCGCAGAGACCTTCTTGCGTGTCTGCGAATAAAGCGCCATAATCAGCGCCAAAAATACAAAGCCGTGCTACATCATGTGCAGCCTAGTTGCTGCCATACGGGTCTGTGTGACGCGGCACTTATACAAAACAGATAATGGTTTCATGACGTGCCAGAATGGTGGTCATATGTCGGAATCCGAGCACAGTTTGGTGATCAGTGAAGTGGTTATGCAGCTCTTCAAGGGCCTGGTAATAGTTTGTGAGAATGCGAATCGATGGTGGGCGCAGCCTTGTAATACTGAACGCATATTTATCCATCCCTGAACCACTCCGCTCTCTTCAAGTCTCTTAAAGTTACCATTTGTCTTTATGTTACTTTTACCATTCTCTTACCCGGAGTGGTAAGAAAACAAACGCGTGGTAAAAACTCATTAGTTGAAATTAGGAAGAAGAAATGTGTGGGCAGTGGGTGTAATCCGAAAGCAAGATGACTGTTGGTCATTCATGTTAAGGCAGTGGTTCCCTAGAGAAGGCAAGCAAGGAAGAGGGTGGCTGAAAGTTAGATGGGCAGATGAGTTCAAGTGGTATGCGAGGGTAAATTGGTCGACGTTGGCCCAGGACCGGGGTAATTGGAGTTCTAAGGGAGCGGCCTTTCTGCTGCAGTGGGAGTAGATAGGCTAACGAAAAAAAAAACATCTATCCCACTAAGGGTGCTTGTCTGTAATCTATCGAGGGGGGACGAGTTTGAAGATTGATGTGCGAAGGAGCAGTGCAGGTCCGGTCGAACTCAGGAACCCATGCCAGGGTATTTCGCAGCAACTGGTGGCGGCTACTGGTGGCGGCAAGGGGAGAGGTTGGTATCTTTAACTATATTCACGTCACCCGAAAACCTCGCTTAGAGGAGGCCTTGAAGTGCCTTTTCACGAGGCGTAGGACGCGAACGGGATATTCAGGGTTGTTTTGAAGAAACAAACTGGGGGGCGTGCCCAACGGGTATTGGGGAGGTGGAGCGGACGGACGTACAGGAAGTGTGCGTGCATCCCAGAAACAAAGCGCAGTCTCTTGCATTGTTGGGGACCGCCGAAACGTGTTTTTGTACGGCTTCAGCGAGTAGCTTTCCTATTAAGAGACAGAAACAGCCCGCTTAAGAGTGTCAAGAAAAACATGCCTTTGAAAAGCAGTGATCGTACGAAGCGTGGTCCGCTAAAAAACAGCTAAGGGCTTTTTGTGTTTCGGAGAGAGGTGTTAAGCGGGGAGCCATTCGTAGTACGGCCGACAAATACTGCCTTGAGAGTGTGAGACACGCCGATTTGTTAGCGCCGCCAAAAATGTTAGAAATGCCAGAGATTAGACGCAACTTTGTTTTCTGGTTTTTGCGAAGCTGCGTTACTCATTGCCGAGCCCTGTTGTGGCTAGCAAGGGGAACACCTAGCAGACGAATATGGCCGCATTTTGAGGCTGGCGTGTCGCCTGTGTTTCACTGGTGTAGGTAGTATGATTCTGGCACCTGAAATCTGGCATCCAAATCTGGCACTCGAAATTCGGATCTGGCACCCGAAATTCGGTCTTTTCGGGTGCCAGATCAAGGCCGAGAGTTGGCAGTGTGGTTGAGAGGCTTTTTGCTGCCGTCGGCAATTCGATAACCATGTCATCACTGGATTCATACACAGGCTTTAATCCACTATGAGGTATTCAGCGTAGATAGACAAACGCGCCGAAGTGTCCTTTTTGAGGTTGCGGGTGACATGTGCCTTGGCCAACGTGAGGAGAACAGGGTTCAAAGACAAAAAAAAAACTACGGAACACCGCTATCCAGACAAAGGGTTCTTGTGCTCCAACCTGAATTCGTGCTGTGAAAAAAATTGCTTCATTTTTATCGAAATCGCGGACATAATTTTGGCCATCGCCTTCGGAAGGCCACAGCGAGCTCTTCGAGTATCGCCGTTTGTCTAACATTGTCATATATCTTCGCACGTTAGTAGTGAGGACGTAATCCGAACTGCTAGCCCATGATGTGCTATCGAGAACTCGTCGGAGCAGCCAAAGGCTGTCATGTTTGCTTCAGTGAGGAGGGAATGCGGTGTGTGATGAGTGGCACGACGGACGCGCGTATTTCAAGTAATACTGAACGCGTTTGTTGATTCTGCAATTATAGGTTCCCAGATTGTCGGGGTAAGTGAACTTGTCCTAAGGTTACTAAGCACAAAGGTCATTGGCTTGGTCATTGGGAGAACTATGTTATTATTGAGGTCATCGGGAACGTCACCCGAGGAGCAGTGAGTATTTTTCTTAGACTCATTAAAGTTCATCATAGACTTAGTAAAGTGGACTCATGAAACTTGCGCGGGTGCTGTCATGTTACAACAAGGAAAGGGGCAGAATCACGGTGGCGATGTTAAAGAGCTGCCTGAAATTCCGCATAGTGAATTGGGCGTCGAGATTGGTATCCATGTCCGGAACCATGATGGTCGGCTGCGGAGTGTGGTGTAAAATAGAGGCGTGAGGGAAAAACGTCGTAAAAAGGCGATGTTCAACGTCCTCTTGCATGTGTCCGAGAGAGGGAAATGACCAACGATGGTTTTCGCGGGCTCTTGCTGGACAGGCTCCAGATTGTGCTACAGAGTTTCGAAATGCCTTGTTATTTACAAAGCTTTTCCCATAGATTACAAAAATCATCAATGGAAATTGATCGTTGGAATTCCCGGAGGTTTTGGTATTGGCGATAAATCCGCATTACGCCTTTCTGACATTTACAATTCGCTGCGAGCAATTTGAAGTGCTGGCGGCACAACGAATAGGCAAAACCAATCTAGCTGTTCTAACATTCGCCTCTCCTACGACCCCACACGTTGTCAACAATACAAGGCTAAAGTTCAGGTGTGGCCTTAGCCCAAGCAAATTGTTTGCTCCGCGTGCCCCGACATCATACCCATGGCGAAGTACTGGCCGCATTATCTTGTGTATCGCAAATATGGGCGCGAACATACCAAAGCTCAACCCTGCTAGCTAACACTTTACTGCGTGGCTATTAGGCACGGTGGTCATCTAGCAGTGGAATCGGCGTGTCTGGCCCGCACTGCCTCCTTCATCCGCACCAATTCGAAAGTGCAAGATGGCGTGTTCTGGCATCATCGTGAGCGCTGAAAGGGCACCCCGAGTGCCAACGCCGTACACGCCGTGTCCTCACCTGATGCCGTTACAGTCGAGCATTCACTTCACGTTTCCAAACAAGCGACCTCATTTTACAGAGTGTAACGTCCTAACTTCCTTCCGCCGCACTGGACTCTACCAGCTCCGCGAGGGGAACGCGCAGCTCAAGGGTTAACTGGAGGCCTCCAACCTGGAGTCTCACACCGTGCCCTTCTAAGCAGCCTGCTATATTTCAGCCACATCCGAATAACAGAAGATTCTTATCAGCCGCCTCTACGTCCAAGATTTCACCAGAAATGTTGGGCATGAGTAATCCACTTCCCTCGATGCCCAAACAAAGGAAAAGCCGCATCAGTAGCGTGAAGCGTATCCCACATTGCACTAACCGACTAACACGAACGATATCACGGAGATTCTAAAAGAGGTACGTGCTGACATGCAGCCAGACCGGCGCGCTCGGATGGCTAACATAAATAAGCTCCGTACTTTCTTACAACAATATGGTAAACAAACTGCGGCCATGCTGAAATATATCAAAACCCTTCCCGCTGTGAAATCTTACCGCCGGCCTGCACGTAGCCCCTCCTGCCGGCGGACTGGGTTGTGTCGGTCGGTTTCGGCTGTCCTGCTTTGGTCCGTCGCAATGGCAGGAGTCAGTGGTGTGCCAGGCCCACTGTATTGGGTATTCGACGCCCATGGGAGCTTGAGCAACTCCAAGGCACTCTGAGGGCAAGTGCCTTCCAAGAGCACTGATGCGTGATGCGGACGCAGGCCCGGACAGCCTGGGTGGCTACCGAGGTTGGCGCTTGGAATGGTAATTCGATCAAAATTTGCGGTCGCAAATTTCTCTGGATTAACTATGACTCTCTTTGGCCGGGGGCGGTAACGCGTTCCTGTAATCCAGTGTGGTGGAGGCCGGGGGGTCAATGTTGCGAAGTGCAACTGCACCAAGCGGTACAGTTTGTGTTATAGTGGCGCACGGTTGCTGAGGCAATGTGAGCGCTACTATAAGGCCGGGGGAGTGGCGAGCCCCTGTAACCGCAGTTAGGAAGGGGCCTGTAAACACGAACCGATCTGCTCGCCGAGGGAGGTGACAAGCCCTTGTAACCCAAGTCATAGGGGTACATGCGGTACAGTTCGTTTTATCGTGCCATGCTGAAGTATGGGTACACACAATGAGGCCGGGGGTGTAGCGAGCCTCTGTAACCGGAGCATGGAAGGGGCCTTTAATGCAAACTGGTCTGCTGACCGAGGGAACTTGATGAGCCCTTGTAACCTTTAGTCTTGGGGGCGAGACTGCAGAGCCACTGGGAGTTCTTCAGAGGATCCCTTGTATCCCGAATGATGGTATTTGTGGAGCAACTATGACTCTCTTGGCTAGGGGAAGTAGCGAGCCCCTGTAATCCAGTGTGGGAGAAGGCCAAAGGCTGGGGGTGGTAACGCACCTGTAATCCAGCGTGAGAGGAAGCCAGCGGGTCAATGTTGTGACGTAAGCACTGCGCTCAAGCGGTACAGTTCGCACGTAGTGTTGGTGTACCATTGCTGAAGCAATGGGTAGACCACTACCGAGCCGGGGGCGTGCACACCCCTGTAACCATAGCTTGGGGCTCGTTCTGTTGAACTTGCGAACTGGTCTGCAGGCCGGGGGTTGTGACAAACCCTTGTAACCTAATGTCATAGGGGCCAGGGCGTGGAAGTAAGATAATTCCACGGGGCCTCCTCGAGGAATCGGGGAGGCCTCACAATCCCTGCCCAGGGAGCGTGCAAAACGGCCGCCACAGCGGAGGTTCTTGGTCAACTGGAATCAGGTCCTACGCGGAGGTCGGGCGGTCGGGTGTCAGCCCGGCACTTGGCAATGCGGTTGAAGCAGGAAGACGTGTCGAGATCGATTAACTATGACTTTCTTTGGCCGGGGGAAGTAACGCACCCCTGTAATCCAGCGTGAGAGGAGGCCGGCAAGTCAAGTTGCAAAAGTAGCAAGTGCTGGCCATCGTACAGTCGTTTGTATTGGGAATACCGATTAAATTCGGGAAACCATTACGGGCCGGGAGACTGGCGACCCTTGTAACCGCAAGCTTTGGCGGGGCCATCGACCTGATCGCAATATGTCGGGGGGAGTGACAGACCCCTGTAACCGAACGTCAATGGGGCTAGATGTTGTACAGTCCGTATGGGGCCAAGGGGGGGGGGGGGGGGTCGCGCCCCCATGTAACCTTGCTGCGAGGGGCCTATAGACTGATCTTCTCTAGCTGAGGCGCTTGCGAACCTCGTCACCCAAATGCCACTGGGACGTACTTTCACGAGCTACTTGGTGTCCCGCACGGGGAAAACGGGGAAAGGTGATGTTAGTACACCGACCGGGGAAACTCTTCTGGCTTAGTAACGGCTAGTAGGCCCGGACCGATCTCCTCTGCCGAGCCGCTGACCCCGCGGCAATGCCAAAAGACTCTTGTTCCATTGAGCGAAAGAGTAGGCACAGAGGAGGACATAAGTACATGGCTCTCATAACCGCTCCCGTGGGAGCCTGGCGAACGTGGATTTCAGTTAACGTTCGCATACAAACTTCCGGTGTCCGGAGACCGTGAAAAGCAGGTGTTGCAAGTACCCGTGTATAGTGGAAAGCTTCACTGGTGATCCGTGAGTACCTGGTGCGGGGCCGTCAGTCAAGGACGTTAGAACGCATCGGCCGCTCAGCTGGGGGTCGGGAGGGGGCCCGTCCGTCGCCACCAAATAGGGTACTTCCTGTCTCCGACGGTTGGGGTCCAGTAATCGGACCATATGGGTGAGCGGTAACGCGTGGCAGGCACCGCATATTTGGCAATTGGCACTGTCTGATCCCCTCGCTGAGCAATCAGTCTTAGAAGAGAGTCAGACAAAAGGATTGGAGCAAAATTGCTCCCCCCAGTCCCACCCTTCTTCCCATAACCCATCCCGATGCCCAAGTTCCCGTTCCCAGCAACCCACCCTAACCGGCTTTTTCCTAGGGGGGACAAGGAAGGTCCTCCCGGGCTCGTCCCCCTGGCGGTGGGTCGCAAGACAGCTTTTCTCGTTAATTTCTCTCCACCTTCGGGTGGACAAAATTCTCTTTGCCGGTTGGCCCTTTTTTTGTACTGTTGCAATTGGGTAATACCGGTTATACTAAGGTGGTGCCGGGGAGCTATTGAAAGCTCCATTTACTCGATGTTGCGAATGATGTTGATCGAGAACCTAGAAAGACTACAGTACTTCCGGTCTTGGAGAATGAACTAGTCACTTTGCGTTTTACAATAGAACTGCCATAGTTTTAATCAATCGGCTACTATCCTTTTCTGCCTGATATCAATAATAAAAATTGTGCGCTCTTCTTGGAGTTGGTTAGAACCCTTAGCGCTTTGTTTTTATATACTCCGAACTTTTTAAAATTTCTAAACGCGTGGAAGTGTTCGCATTATTTTACAATTATATTCCGGGTTCTTCTTCAAGCAGGGTTGATACTTTTTAGGTATAGGCTTGGAAGAGTTGTGTTGGATTCTCTGTGTTGTTCTAATTGGTGAAACCCGAGGCTCCTTGCAGGACATTGATGTTTCAGGGCTTCTCCGGGTTTTTTCTAAATAATGCTATTGTACAGCTGTAAATTTAAAAGCTTTGACATCATCATTTTTCTTATATTGACAGTAATAGAGGTAACCGGAACAAACCATTTCTGCCCCTAATCTGGCGGCAACAGAGGTGTGAACATTCGAAACAAGAACAATTGTAAGGCGAAAACGTCGATCTGCGGGGCAGGGGAGAGGCTACACCGAATAATAAAGAGAATAGCTAAGGCTAGCATGAGCACCCTGAGAAAACTGAGGCCGAGGCATTCGTCGGTTGTGTGGGTCAGGTAAGGGTTATTTTTTCATATGCATTGCGGCCATTTCCGTGATCTCCAATGCGTTAAAGTGCAAAGTTGAACCGACTGAAAAAAGACTACATGTACACAAACAAATAACAAAATAAATATGCAATGCGTAATTAGCAGAATACATTCGAAGTGTCACTTATTCTCATTACCGCGCTTCATATACAATGAACCGTTCTGCATCAAAACAATCGAGTGATTTAACCAATTCGGCAACAAGACACGTTACAGAGAAGAGGACCGCAACATTGGTTTTTATACATTCGGTATAGTTATGATTCCATATATTTTTAATGCAAACATTTACGGAAGAAAATTACTCCAGCCATCTAACACTGCGTCAAAAACGCCTGCTCGTGTCTGATAATTTTCTCTACGCAGAAATCAGACATGCGAGAAAAAAATGACAGGTGGTTTTCGCGGTGGCGAGAACTGTTTACTTCTTTAAAAATTTCGGCTTCATGCTAAACTACATAAACGTTTTGATTGTCCCAAATGTTTTATCCCGTGCAAGCTTATGAATTATGTCGCCACTATTTAGGACAATTTAAATATTACGAATTTTATGAAAGGTCGGCATGTTAGTCTTGTAAAAATAAAGCCCGATAACATACACCTTTGCGTAAACTGAAAAGATGAGAAACATAAACGTTGTATTCAAGAATGACTACTTGTGCTTGCGTATTATCGTCATCCGGCTCGCAAATGGAATGCTTAATGGGAACGTAGATACCATCAAACAAAAGGCAGTCTAGTTTTGATCGCAGACAACTTCAACCAGCATATGTCTTAAACTTCTTGTCTTCGGTACGCAGTTTTTTTTAGCGGCAGCCTGTGTCTTTGGAGGAAAAACAGAATTTCTACAAATGTACAGCCTGGGTACAGTAGCGGCACGCAATGGCTCATGTTGGGTCATTGCAGAAATTTCAGCTTTATTTTACTATGTACGTGCTCCTAAATCAACATTTTTACGCAATACTCGTGCGGAAACTCATAGGATTGCATTTGGCCCCATGTTTAACGTCTACACAAAAAAGGCGATATCCAGAAAACACAACTTTCGGTTCAATCGGAACCGCTTACCATTAAAATAATCGGTAAAAAATACTCCACAGTCTCGGTCCTCGTTTATATATACCATCTCCTCTTCGGCGTAGAGCATATCTGGGGTATAAATAAGAAAAAGTTGGGTAGTAAATGAAGAAAAGTACTATGGCTAATACAAAATTAATTTTTTTTATCTACACTAAAGGGTTCAACGACTGGCTGTACAACGTTGTCAGACAACAAGCAATCGTGGCATAATACATAAAACAACACACACAGGATTATTTAGGGCGACATTTATGGACGAACCACTCACAGATAGCCGTCCACGCGGAACTTCTCGAAGTACAACTTTCCCATAACAATGTCATGCTTTTTTTTAAAACTCTACCACGTATACGCCGCAGAAAAGCACGCTGTCAGTTTGTGCTGGTCAGCCATTTAGCAGCATTCAATAAAATGCAACCCCCGCATTTTTTATTGAGAAAAGGCCACTGTCTTACTACGAAAGTAAAATTCAATGTTCCTTACTTCTGCAAGAAAGCAGTTTGTATTGCTGATATTACTCGATATTCTTCGTTCATATTTGTTATAAACGAGAAGAGAAACAGATTTTTTTAAAGGAGTCTGGATAGTTGTTGAGTAAACTCTGAAGCATCGAGATTCTTGCAAGGCCGTTAGGACGGATTGTGCAAGCTAAAATATGACATTTTGCCTTTTGATTGAAATAAGCCGTAATTCAGGTTTGTTATACTCCTTAGGTACATGTTGATCGCTGCAGATGGCCATCTTAGGGATTTCTCACTTGTATGTTTTAAGTATGTTTGTGTTTTATCTAACTCACTGAGAAGAGCATTCACTTTTCCGTGCACAAAACAAAGCAAAATGCAACACCTTATGAGTGAACCTGCTTCTTATGACGAACAGCGGCTAGATTTGTGATTGCATTACCGAGAGCCTGAAATACCATAGCCAATAAAACTGGATGTTCACATGAAGAAAGAGAAGCATGTCATCATCGTAAGTCCTTCGACTATGCAATTTAAAACAGAAACACTGAGGTACTTTTCGCTTCAAACATATACCTTTGTCATGTAGGCTTGCAGACACTTATAGTATCTTGGCATGTATCTGGGTAAGACTCTTTTGTTTGTAGAACGATCAACGTATTTCTGTCTGTTATTATTTAGCTATGAGAAACAATTGCTTAAACGCATCTACACTGAAAGCAAGGAATGTTCAGTCTACAGTGTACCTCCAGTTCTCCCGAGAAATCCAACAGCTAAATAAAGTGACAGCACACGTAGTTACCATAATTTTTGTTCCTAAATCCATTTCATGCTCTGTTTCAAAGAAAGAAATACTTTGCTATTATACTTAAGATGCAGCTGCCACAAGCGGCATTCGCGATTCCGCCTCTTTGAGTAATTGCCATATTACTGCGCATAGGCGGTAGGTTAAAGTAACGTCTCGCTGTAGTCAATCGTATCATAAAATCTTCACAGTAATAACGGGCTTTTTTGGGGCAAAACCAAAATAAATTGCTGGTTCTGTGAATTGAAAAAAAAAATTACACCATCTTCCCACGTGGGAAACCTGAGGGGATGCAAAGCCGTGGAGTAGTAGCGTGTTAATTGGTTGTTAGAGTAAAGACACGTGTAGTAGCGTAATAAATGTCTTCTTTATTTATCGGGAAGTGGGGAATGTTTTGCGGGTTCTCGTTCTCCAAAAGAGGAATCCGCTGTTCGACGCTGGCGTTTTGAAGCGTTGACACGTTGCCGAACGCCATCTGTATCAGGTACTCGCCGCTGGCGTTTCAAAGCGGCTTCTCGTTCTCTAAGCGAGGAATGCGCGGCTGAACGCTGCCGTTTACGTTCGGCGTCACGAGCTCTCCTCCGTGCAGCCTTGTATTCGGAGATGCTCGTGGTTCTGACAGTGTTCTGGCTGGCGCTAGTTGAAGGCGTGCCAGCCAGTTCGCTGACGGAATCGTTGGCGTCCATTTACAGTCATCAGACGGCGCAGTACTGAAGAAGCAACTGAGCGGAGCGGGGAGTCGTTTATTTGCAGAGAAGAGGGAGTGTAGAGGAGGAGCAGTGCGCATGCGCGTGATTGTACTGCTGGTGTGCAGAGGTAAGAGGAGGAGCAGCGCGCGCTAGTTCACAGGTGGTGTGTAGAGAAAGAGGGGAGAGGGAGCGGCGTTATCCCAGCGTTTGTGGAGAGGAGGAGAGGTGCGGACGCCGAACTATGGAGGGTTTACTAAGAGATGCTTTGCATCTAAAAAAAATTCACCCGCATTTCCCCGAAGGGGAGCATGGGGAAGTGCGAATGCACGGGTGATGCGAAGGAACTCTTCTTGGCCAATCGCCCTAAGTGGGTATGTGGTGGGGTCGCTTTCGCACTTAAAACTCTTCTTGGCCAATCGCCCTAAGTGGGTATGTGGTGCAGACGGACGGACGGCGGTGGACGAGTGATTCAGGGTCGCTTAAGAAGTGCATTCGCACTATTTCCCGTAGGAAGTGCTTAGTATCACGAAGATATGCCGAATGGGTTGCGAAGGAACTCTTCTTGGCCAATCGCCCTAAGTGGGTATGTGGTGGGGTCACTTTCGCACTTAAAAACTCTTCTTGGCCAATCGCCCTAAGTGGGTATGTGGTTCGGACGGACGGACGGCGGTGGACGCGTGATTCAGGGTCGCTTAAGAAGTGCATTCGCACTTAAAAAGCGTTGCTTGCCATCAGCGTGCAGAACTAGGATATCTTCCCGCAGGTGTAACTATTGCGCTCTTTGTACCAATGTTATTTTGTGTATTTGGTGTTAGACGAGTGTTTTAAATGGCAGAGCACTCCGGGGAACTTTTTGCTACCTGAAGAAACACGCGAAACTTTGATTGGAGCTTAAGTGTGGGTTAATATTCTTGTGTACATCGGTGGATTGTTATAAAATGTGTATAGAGTTAGCGGCTTACTGCTTACTCCTTTTCTACTGTATGTTTCCTGGGTGCTACGCTTACTGTTGGTCGTTTTTTATAAGCGATAGGTAAAACAAATTTTGACATATTGTTTTAAGTGCAGGAGAACAGAAAAATTCCTTGAGACAAGTCATTCTGAAGAACATGCTTGGGAGCTTTGGTCGTGTGACAAAAAACTACAATACATACCACCATGGTGAAACGTTCGATAAACCGACAGGATTTCTAAAAAAGAATATCACATAGGTGTACATACTGTGCTGCAAACAATATTTGCTACCCGCTTAAGATGATGGACACAAAGAACAGGCATACCTTGCAGCAAGTGTTTGGCAGTCAGTAAGCATGTCTTAAATGGTGGCCATTTTTGTCCCTCTATATTTATAGTCGTAGACCTGTAGAACTAGCTCGTGTGTTTCTGCTGCTACTATCCGCCTTAGACAACAGACAATCCAAACAAAAAAAAAGTCAGTGAGTTTATGCGCAACGAGTTTTATCTTGATTCCTGACGTAAACTCGACCGAAAGCGTTAGAAACTCCCTCCGCTGGATCTTTCTTTTGGCATTAGATGCCCTTAAATACGCTAGTTCATCAAAAAAAAAGTATTCACCACTGACGCGTTGCTTTATGAAACGCTTGTCGCTTCAATGCAAACAAAGCTACAAGCACACAAACACCTCCCGTAAACCGGCTCCTGCTTACTACATTCCGGTAATCTTGCTTCTACACCACAGCGTGTTTTAGTTCACGCTGAAATGCATAGGCTTGGCCTAACAGCGTCGCATTAAATAAATTTTTCTATCGGGACTGCAATTGCTCTTACCACTGGTCTTTCCAGAACAACCTCCACCCAGTGAAATATCAGTTTTCAACACTAAAGAGCAAAATTCGGCGGATTTATGATATTGCATATGGAGCAACATTCCCAGTACATGATCAGTACTCTGGAACTGTAGTAAGCTTTAGAATTTCTTATGTGCATATTCGGCGATAAAAATATATTCCTAGGTGATATAAATATGTCTAGGCTTCACCATTTTTTTCTTCCATGCAAACAAAGTGAATCGACAAAATACACTTTCCTATAGTTTATTTCACAATCTACATGCAGCTGAATGTATGCTATGTCTTTTTGAAAACTCGCACTTTGGGTGCAAGTACCTTGGCCCCTACTCCAGCTGCTAGCAAAAAAGTCACAAAAATATTTGGGGTATTATGGTTGTACGTGCCTACCTTAGGAACAAAAATATCCTTGCAAGGCCTCAAGCACATATCGTCGCTGTTATTCGCCCGTAGAATTTCATGGTGAAAACGCCGCTCCAGAGGGCGTAATATTAGGAGCAGTGAAGCATCCACTCTGATACACACAGTTTCGAAAATGAACTAAAGTTGTCTTCTTGAGCCATATGTTCGTGTGTGTGCTTTTATTTTTTTATCTGATGCTGCCACACAAGGCGCTGCATAGCGCAAGGCATTTGTGAGTCGGCGGTTGTTTGTGTAATGCCGAATTTGCTGTATTTGTTCTTTGTTTTCTTGCTTGCTTGCTTGATTGCTTGCTAGTTTGCTTGCCTTTGGGAGACCAGAGCTAAAAAAATACGTCCATTGGAGCAAATGACTGTCTTTGAGCATCCGACTCAAGTGTAAAATTACGCTGCTCTTTGTTTCACGTTCACTGCAGTTGTTTCTTTACAACTGGCAGGGCGCATATAGGCTTTACTTCTGGACGCGACACGCGTTAAACATTTACGCATGCGCGGTTCGTGGACCTTCCCTCACTGAAGTTGCCATGTCTTACGTGAATAACTAATTTTGGGATGCGGCAGCCCGCTGCCTGACTTGCCGGGGGAATTTTACCAATTTGTAAAATCGGGTTTTTTTGTTTTCTTGCATTTTTTTTCTGAAGCGCCGTTCTATGGCAGGCTTTACATTTATTGATCGTTTAGGTAAACGCTGCGGTGACAAGACAGACTGTGTTTTCGTTTGCTGTGTTCACTGGTGGGATATTTATAATTGCACTGGTTTGTCCTCTTGCTGTGATTATGTATGAGAGGCTTCACCACTTGTTATTGTCAGGCCTCCGTATTCAATGTAGGCCTCAACTTTATTTGATGTTTTAGTGACTGCTATGTCCATCTTACTCCTGGTACCCTCCCACGGGTCGAGTGAGTTCACTCATTGCTATCTCCGGTATATGACTTTGTGTTTCCGAGTTTATTTCGGCCCTCTTCCAAATTTTTTTCACCCAGGTAAACCCTTCAAGTATCCTACTACACTGCACATGCGCTCCTGCTTATCAAATTACAGTGCTGTAGAAACTGCTGTAGGCCGCAAGACTTTTCTCCAACATACGTTTCTATGTAAGAGCCACTAGGCGTATGTCCACGTTTACGTAAATAAAGCCTAATATCGTCTTTGAGCGAAAGGTGCCCACCGGACTCCCGCTTTCCAGCTATCGGGTTTGAATCTCGACGCAAAACCCCGTATTATGTTTCCTTCAATTTGGCTTTGAGCTGCTTACATAAAGTGTGTCGTGCACCATTATCCTGCGTACCCCCATGAGAAACTTTGCGCAATGCTTCATTGAAGCGTACGACGTTTATAAAGCGAGGCGTTGACGCGTATGCGTTTCATTACCTTTCAATGCACACTCAGGTGTTCCCAAAAGTTACACCTTCTGTTTTCGTGCGTGCGTGCTTGCTTGCTTGCGTGCGTCTGCGTTTTTGTGAGTGAGTAAATGCGTGTGTGTGTGTGTGTGTGTTTGTGAGTGTGTGTGTGTGTGTGCTGGCGCGTACGCGTGCGTGTGTGCTGGCGTGTGCGCGTGCGCGTGCACGTGTGTGCGTGTATGCATGCATGCATGCGTGTGTGTGTGTGTGTGCACGTGCGCGCGTGTGCGTGCGCGTGTGTGCGCGCGTGCGTGCGTGCATGGGCATGTTTGAGTGCGTGTACGTGCATGCGTTTGTCTGTGCGTGTGCACCCTGTGGCCGTGTGCGTGTGTGTGTGGCTGTGTGTGTATACGCGTTTTACCATGTGCGTGTGTGTGTGTGTATGTGTATGTGTGTGTTTACGTCTGCGTGTGAATGTGCGTGTGTGTCTGTTTGGGGTGGTTGGCGGCCGTGCGGGAGATTGAGCGTACGCGTGTTCGCGTGTGTCGGCGATTGCTTTTCATTGGCCGCTTCTACAGAAAATGGCACCTGGGGGGGGGGGGGCGAAAAAATTCAACACAACCACCTCTACATCCAGCATGTCGCAGTTCTCAATATGAGATATCACTCCCTGGCCTCCTGCAATGGAAATGCCGTCGGATGTTCGTATACTCCGGCGTTGCAGATGTTTAAATTTACAAAGTCCCCGGGAAACCTGCTTGTCTCTACCAAGGTTCCGGTCCTGTTTCTTTCTACAAACGTGGCTAACCCTGCTTCGGGCAAACCTATTGAGAAAAATGTTGCGTAGAAGTAAACGTTGGCGCAGCATAACTGGTATTTGATTTTTTTTTCATTTCATCTATTTCGCCCTCAATCGCAGTAACATTGTAGAGGGGTGTGGAAAAAAAAGATGAGTAGAAGGCCCAGTGCATTCGAAATAAAAAAATATGTTGACACTGCGGTGGCATCTTAGCGCCAAAAAAACGTAGGCGCTGTAGGAATTGCAGTGAATAAATAAATACAGAAAAGAGACGGCAAGGGTGCCAAAAGTTCAATTACAAGTACTAGTGAATAGCAAATAATACAGCGCACAAGCGTCATAAGTACAAAGGACAGATCTGGCTGAAGAATAAAATTGCTGATTTTAGCATGAAAGAATTCGATACCAACAATTGACACCAAATCTGAGGGGAGGCAATTCCACTCATCAGCCGTGTGTGGTATGATTGAATGAAAAAATGAACCGTGATAACACGTGGTAAGAGAGACTTACTAGCATTGTACTCGGCGGAACAAAACGTAGAAGTCGCGACAGACAAACTGATGGCTGAATATTTGGGGATGGTAAATTTTACGAAATAGGCATAGCGGAGAAATTTCGCTGCGCATAACCAAGGGAGGGAAAGACAAGGTTTGTATTTACGTTATGGCACTAGTGGGATGATAGTTCGACAAAATGAACCGTGCAGAATAATTTTTATACTAAGTGAAGAGAATTTGTCGCTTTCCAAATATGTGGTTCCAGACATTATGCATGTTCGAGTTCTGAGTAAACCAAGGACTTGTACAGAATTAATTTGGTAGCAAGAGGGCGTTTAGGAACGTTCAATCCTAAGTAGCCGAGTGAGCGATTGGCGTTGTTATTATGTATTTAATGTGTCATTGCTAATTGAGATCGGAAGCGATATATACACCGATGAATTTATCGCTGGCTACTGACTTCACACTGATATTGTTAAGAAGGTAATCAGCTGGGGTAGAATTGGTACGCGACCAGCGTATTACGTTACATATTTTTACGCTAAGGTTCATCTTCCACGTGGGACACCATTCAGCGATATTGTTAAGATCAGCCCGTAACTGGGAGACGCTAGCACTATCAAACATTTTACGGTAGACAACGCAATCGTCTGCGAATATATGCACGAAAGGGGATGCACTTCATGGGGAGTTATTACTGTTCTATGTTAAAAGAGTATAGGTCTTAGGACCGAGCCTTGTGGCACACCTGACGTTAGTGGGGCAAGGGACAACGACACCATTTAACGATAGACATTGAGATCGATGGTTTAGGAGTTGTTCAATCCACGTTTACAAAGGCAAATCAATGTTTATACTTGAAAGTTTTATTATCAAAAGGTGAACAACTGTTTTATCAAAAGCTTTGGTGAAGTGTAAAAACATGCAGTCGGCTTGAGATCGACGGTCGGTCAACATGTGCAAGGAATATACTAAAGAATGTACTAAATATATCAGTTGGATTACGTAAAAATAATTCTTGACTGAGTCCATGTTGGCACGGTGTAAAAAAGTTATTGGAGTCTTATATCTGAAAATATTGTACACGGGACCCTTGTAAGAAAAATTGGCCGGTTATTAAAAGGAGAATGCTTCGCTCCCCGCACGGGGCACCTTGAGCAATCTTGGTGACGGTACTGGCGATACCGCGGACCCCGAGCCCCCAAACATACGCTGGATCCAACCGTGGCAATGTGTTTATAGGTGAAGGGTTAGAAACCATGAACGGTGGCCGTCGGAGCCCAGGTCAAGCTCCGGCGGATGGGCTCCCTGTCTGTTCACCAGGCAGGGAGCTCCGGGACCTCTTTGGCTACCAGGGTAAGGTCAAAGAAGAAAGTACCCCCGTCTCCCTGCTTCCCAATGTATCATATGGCATTTTCCAAACCCCCCCCCCCCCCAAACGTGATCGGCCCCCGAAAAGGGGCCGCACCGAAGCTTCATTCCCACCCTTGCCAACAATTGCATCCCAAAAGCCTGATAACTATCCGCGCTTCTTGATTGTTGAATCTCTTGACAAGTCAAATCCCATCTCCTCCCAGTCAGTGTTCCTTATCACCAAATTCCTTGAAGGCATCCTTGGCAAGTCTTTCCAAGCCAAGAAACTGAGAACCGGCGAAGTTCTGGTCGAGGTGAACACTCACCAGCAAGCCACAAGCCTCCTTACCCAGAATCGCATGGCAGATCTGGACATTAGAGTCACACCCCACCGTAGCCTCAATAGCTCTCAGGGTGTGATTTCTGAGCCAGATCTGATAAATGAGACGGAAGCCGATCTGCTCGAAGGTCTGAAAGGCGAGGGCGTGACGGCAGTGAGGCGCATCACCATGCGGCGAGATGATAAGCAAATCATGACAAAGCATATAATCTTGACATTTGACCGTTCCACACTCCCCGAATCCATCAAAGCAGGTTTCATTCACTGTTCTGTCCGGCCTTACATCCCGAACCCGCGGCGCTGTTTCAAGTGCCAACGGTTCGGGCATGGCACCACCTCCTGTCGCGGCAAAACAACGTGTGCAAAATGTTCATCCCAAGATCATGATACAGATAACTGCCAGGCTCAACAATTAATGTGCAGCAACTGTCATGGACCTCATGCTGCGTACTCCCGCACGTGTGAAAGGTTCCAGATGGAAAAGAAAATAATAAATCTCAAAATCACTGAAAACATCACCTTCCCAGAGGCGCGGAAGAGGTTCGCCTCTTTTCCCCTGGGGAGGTACGCCGACGCAGCTCGCCGGGGGGCGGAGCGGCGTCTTGTTTCGGCGGGGACCCAGTACCGAGAGTCGGACTTGGTCCCGCCCCCGCCCCCCCCCTGGGTTGCCTCTTGCAGCCCAACCCGCCTCCGCACCGCTCGCTGAGCCAGCAGCGGCTGTGGTGGCATCCACGTCCGGTGGGGATGCTGCTGCACCCACCGTTTCCTCCTCTCCACCGGCCCGAAGCACACGCAAGGGCCCGGACGAGATGGAGACGGAGGCAGTCGCAGCGACCCCCTCCCCTGCCTCACTGTCTGTGCCATCTGTCGTGCTCCCCACGCCTTCGGCACTGGCAGCGCAGTCAAAGAACGCCCGAAAGGGTACCACGTCAAGGGGGCCCAGTCCGCTGGGCACCCCCTTGCCATCAGATGACGACATGGACGTCGAGCCCTTCCGGCTTTCATCGCAGCGGAAGGAACGGGCTGCGACGTCCAGGTCCGTAGAGAAGGCCAGAAAGCCCCTCCCAAGAGTGCAAGCCCCGAAAGACCCTACATAATCACTCTCCAGTAGCTCTATCACATCATAATGGGAAGAGAAAACATAGTTCAATGGAACTGCAGAGGCCTTCTGAATAATCTTGACGACGTGCATGAGATTCTGCATGCCAACCAGCCAAGTTTAATGTGTGTCCAGGAAACACATCTGAATTCCAAACACACAAATTTCTTGAATAGTTACCTGGTATACAGGAAAGACAGGGATGGCTGCACACACTCTTCTGGCGGCGTGGCCATAATCGCCCGAAAATCCTTAGCATGCCACCCTGTCACCTTGAATACCGTCCTTGAGGCTGTAGCAATACGCTTAATAATATTTAATAGGTTGATAACGGTATGCTCCATCTACATTCCTCCTGATGTTACACTTTTGAGCTCTGACTTCGAGGCGCTGGTTGACCAGCTGCCCGAACCGTACATTCTAACAGGCGACCTTAATGCTCACAATTCTCTTTGGGGCTCTTCTCGTACGGATGCCCGGGGTCGCCTGATAGAGAGGTTTCTTACATCCTCTGGAGCATGCCTTTTCAACAATAAACAGCCTACATATCATAACATAGGACACAACACATACTCATGTCTTGACTTGGCTATTGGTTCGGCAATTCTCTTTCCATGTCTTGAGTGGGGTGTGGCCACGGACCCATATGGTAGTGACCATTTCCCTACTTCATTAACGTACATAGGTACAGGCCCGAGCAGTCCATCTTCCCATAAAAGGTTTAATGAAGCAAGAGCTACCTGGAATACATTTACAGAGACGTCCCAACTACACCACACATCCATAGGACACCTACACGTTGAAGAAGCTACCCAACTGCTCACGGCGCACATCCTCGACGCCGCCGAAAAGTCCATTCCCCACGCATCTGGTGCCCCGCGCAACCAGCGGAGGCCGTGGTGGAATTAGGACTGTAGGCGAGCGCGAGAGGCCCAGAACAAGGCGTGGGGTGTCCTTCGTCGGTACCCCACGTCGGGTAACCTCATTTTGTTCAAACGGGCCAAGGCGTTAGGAAAACGTGTGCGCCGTGAGTCAAAACGAGAGAGTTGGCGTTCATTCATAACATCAATTAACTTCTACACAGACACACGGAAAGTATGGACACGAATACGCAAACTCAAGGGACATCAAACACACAGCCTGCCTCTGGTCAGTACAACAGGGGACACACTCGAACACCAGGCTGACACACTCGCACAACACTTCCAACACGTTTCTAGTGCAGCACACTACACAAACACCTTCATGAAACACAAACTCGTGGCCGAAAAGAAACCTTTACATGACAATGACAGGTCAGCCACCTCTTATAACTCCGAGTTCACGCTTCATGAGCTGAGGTGTGCTCTGAGCACGTGTAAACCCTCAGCTCCAGGCCCAGACAACATTACATATACAATGATACAGAACTTACACACAGACACTCTTGTAACACTTCTTCACCTTTTCAACAAGATATGGCTTTCGGGGCACATTCCAAAGTCTTGGAGGGATGCCATAGTTGTAGCATTCTTGAAAGAAGGGAAGGACCCTTCTTCTCCCGCTAGCTATCGACCCATTGCCCTGACCAGCTGCCTGTGTAAGCTTCTCGAGAAGATGATAAACCGGAGGCTCGTGTACTTTTTGGAGTATAACGGCCTTCTCGAGAGCTGCCAGGCAGGCTTCAGGGCGGGGCGATCCACGAATGATCAACTTGTGGCACTAGAGTCATATATTAAGGATGCCTTCATTCATAAACAGTTCTGTTTAACTGTGTTTTTCGACCTAGAAAAGGCCTATGACACCGCTTGGCGTTATGGGATCCTTACTGACCTGAAGTCATTCGGTGTTTCTGGTAATATGTTTAACACCCTTGCTAGCTATTTGTCTGAGAGAACCTTTCGCGTCAGAGTTGGCTCTGCACTGTCAAAGGTACACGTGCAAGAAAATGGCGTGCCGCAAGGCGGAGTTCTAAGCTGCACTCTCTTCATAGTAAAAATGAACTCCCTTGGGAAGGCACTGCCGCCTACAATTTCTTACTCCATGTATGTAGATGACGTACAGATATCTTTTAAATCATGTAATATGTCCATCTGCGAACGTCAAGTCCAGCTCGGCGTCAAGAAGCTTGCCGGCTGGGCAGACAAGAATGGGTTTAAATTGAATCCTGCAAAAAGCTCCTGCGTTCTGTTCTCCAGGAAGCGCGGGGTCCATCCGGACCCAGACATTACTCTGAATGGCGTGTCGCTTCCTGTGAACAAGGAGCACAAGTTCTTGGGTGTGGTGTTTGATCACCAACTCACATTCATTCCCCACATCAAGGAATTTAAAAATAAATGTCTCAAAACAATGAATATACTTAAGGTTCTCTCCCACCAATCCTATGGTTCTGACAAAGAACTCTTGCTTCGCTTGTATACTGCTTTGGTTGGGTCTCGTTTGGACTATGGCAGTGTGGTATATGGGTCGGCGACTAAGACAGCCTTGCGAATTCTTGACCCAGTGCTACACTTGGGCCTTCGTCTTTCGTCGGGTGCTTTTCGCACTAGCCCTGCTGAGAGTCTTTATGTCGAATGTAATAAGTGGAGCCTTGAGAACCAACGAACATACATGGACTTGCTTTATGCTTTTAAAATTTCATCGCTGAATAATCATCCTTTTTATCCTGTCTTTAATGATACATCAACATCTCTGCTATTTGTAAATCGCCCATCCGTTCCTCTGCCATTTTCACTTAGAGTGAGAGAGCGAGCCGCGGATCTCAGTGCTTTGTTTTTAGACGTGTACAGGTCATCCTTTTCTAACAGTTTACCGCCTTGGCAAGTTCGCCCTGTGTCGTGCGACCTTTCTTTTATGAGACTTGATAAAAATCGTGTACCACGAGCTGCAATACTGAAGCACTTTCTGTCTTTGCAGTTTAAATACACATGTGCGGAATTTTATAGTGACGCTTCTAAAACCTCCACTATGGTGTCGTGCGCTGCTCATGGTCCAAATTTTAATGCAGCCAGAACCATGAGCGTGCACACAACAGTTTTTTCAGCAGAAGCGTATGGAATTTTACTGATTGTACGACACATTCTTGAAAATCAAATTCCCAATTCCATCATCTATACAGATTCTTTGAGTGTTGTTCGCGCACTGTCATCGCATACACCCCCCAAAAACCACATAGTTAATCTTGTATTTAACACTATCATGTCCGTGTATGCACAAAAGCATAAGCTGGTCCTCTGCTGGGTCCCAGGACACGCAGGGATCGCTGGGAATGAGTTGGCAGACGAGAGGGCCGCTGCTGCTGCACTCAGGAACACTGTAGACATTACAGCGATACCCTACACAGACCTCAAGCCACACATAAGACAACACCTGCGCAGAACATGGCAAACACACTGGGACGAACAGACAGACAACAAACTACATGTAATAAAGCCACACTTGGGACGGTACACATCTGACTCACACAACAGACAGACGGAAGTCGCCTTGGGTAGGATGCGGATAGGGCACACCCATGCAACGCACTCGTATCTGCTGACGGGATCTTCTAGACCCCAGTGCAGCAGGTGCGGAGAGGCCCTATCCGTAGTGCACATACTAATCACATGCAAGGCACTTCACATAACACGACACAAACACTTCAGAGAACTCTACAGACAACATATTCCCCTACATCCATCGTTTTTCCTAGGTGATGATGCCATTGTTTCCGTGAAACGTGTGTTTGAGTATTTGTCCGACGTCAAGTTCTTAAACCTCATTTCCTATCACGCATCATGAAATCTGGCCCTATACACCAGCCATGCTCATTGTCGTTTCGTGATTTTACTTTTGTTTTTGCTGATTTTACTTAGTGTGTAAGGTTTCACCCCTATCATCGACTTGTTTTGGCGCTCTTTGCCCCAGTTGGCCTTGCGCCATAAACATCCAACCATCATCATCATCAGAATGCTTCGCTCCGGATTCTTGAATAGGGACCACCTTCGCCGTTTGCCTGTCACCTGGATTTCCACCTGGATTTAGGAATTGATGAAAGAATTTTTATTTGAAACTTCATGAAGCCATTTTGTTTCATTGAAAAGTCTTACACTAATGCTGTCAATACCGCATGAAGAGGACAACTTCAAGGAATCTAACTGTTTAACTATGCCGGAAGGATAATTGTAATGGGTGATATAACAGGGAAGCCAGTTCATAAAACAGCTCGGAACCTACAATGAGCCACAGAAGAGATGTTTACAAATACGTTAATAAGTAAAGTGGCACAATCGTTTCGCGAAACAGCCGTCGCTTCAGCATCAGTCAAGGAAACTTCATTTGTGTCTATTATTAACAATAATCCAAAACTCCCTAGGGTTTTGTGCCGGCATTGACGGAAACATGTTCATAAAAATTGTGTATGCATTGCGGATTGCCTGAATGTAAGCATCAGCATCCCTTTGGAAAGCATTCCATTGGTACTCAGACAAATGTCGTTTGGCTGCACGAAACAATCTTTTGTTTTGGGGGGAAAGCTCCTTTAGGAAGTCGTTGTACATTGGTGATTTCGGGTTTTCTGATATTGCCTTGGGTGGAATGCACATGCGCCTGAGTTCCGTCGTTTTAGTAGAAAACGTTTTCCACTTATCTTGTACAGAATGTGTCTCAAAGTAAGGCAAATTCTCTTCTAAAAAAGCGAAAAGTTGAAGGTTGAATTTATCAAATTATTTTACATTTGGCGAGGGCCTTGAAACTACTGGCGTCTACTTAGAAATCCAATAGAGAATGACCTGGCAAAACTGATAGGCCGTGGAAAAGTTCAGGATTGGTCGTTAAAACGAGGTCAAGAACGTTGGCAGAAGCGTTTGTACTCTTGTAGGATTAGCTACTGTTTACGTCAAACTTAACATTACGAGACTTCAAAAATGCCTGAGATGGGGAGGAATATGTGGTACCGCCGGAATGCTCGACCGTCCAGTCGATAGACAGGTAGTTAAAGTTGCCTAACAATGTTATAGGGGAAGCCAAGTATCGTGTTTTATTATCGTTGATTGTCATGCAAGTCATCAACAAATGAGGCATCAGCATTCGCAGGACAATAAGAAACGCCAAAGAAGTGTTTCCTAATATTTTTTTAAAATATAACACCAAACCGAACCACGTCTGGTGGGAATATTTATGCACAACTAATGTAAACGTTCTGAAACCTCCAGCAAAGTGCCACCATGTTGTATTTCGTTGCGATAGCAACTATATGCATTGAAATAAGTCGAAGTAGAAAACCACTCAGACTCACATATCCGCGTGTTTAGCCGTGTTTCTCTTAACGCAAAAATATCCGCTTCACACCAATCTACAACGTTGCTGAAGATGTTGTTTCTATTTTTTTTGCTCCGGAAATTAGCCAAAATATACGACAATGAACGTGACGGACATCGCACACCGCTTCCCTCAGTTAACTGTTACGATGATTCAAGTGCACGGCACGACGCACCTGAATGAGGCAAAATGCTTGCTCTAGAGGGATGAATGGCAGAATCAAAGAAATTCTTTTGTGTAAGTTTTGTGAGGGGTGCGCCGGCAATTGTAGCCTCACACACTAGCACTGTTTGCTGTTAGTAGATAGTGAGTTGTATTGACATGTACGTTAGCGAAGTTAATGAACACGGCAATCATACGCATATCAGTCTCTGTTGACCAAATATTTTTGTGGCAAAGGTGAAATACCGGTGAGTCCGGTAAGGTTTCGGCATATTCCACTAACGTTTTGCGTGCGACCCTAGTAGACGTGCCATAGTACTCACTAACCGATTTATTGCTCACGTAATAGTTTGCCGTTTTCTCCAAAATAACTGCTCAAAGGAGCTTTTTGGGCATCCACGGTTTTATTGGTTTAAACGCTTGAAATTTAACATTATAATAGCCCGAGAACCAGCCTAACCGGTGCTAGATAGCACATTTCTTTCTAGCTTGCCTAAAATACTTCTCGTTATTATAAAATCTTTGTTTATGTTAGGCGTTTTCCATCGCCTTGGGAGATGCGTGTGTTTATATTCGACCTTTTTTGAAAATTGTGATGATTGAATAGTGATGTATGAATAAGATATTTGTTGGTACTTGAATAAACCAGAATTATGAAGGCCTACACTAAAGATTTCGAATGAGACATAAATACGTGAAAGCAAAAAATTATTCTTACCTCGTATATAAATCAACATCTGCGATCGGCGTCTACGTAGTTTTGCGGTGAACTGCTGTGTGCAACTGAAACGATAGCCCACCTGTTAAAACCGTAGTCTAGGGCTTTAAAAGCCTGTTTAAAAACCAATGCTTACCTCCATGCACCCTTTGTTTCTCTTCTCCTAAATTCAAATTTATTTTTGTAAGCTACTGTCAGTCTATCTGCTTTGCAGCGAATTCCTTCGTCTTCAGGACCCTCTAGATACGTCCACACGTACGGTGCTCTTGAATAAAACTGAAAAAAAGTGAATTAAGGAGATTATTTAAAGGACAATTAGAATTGAGCAGGTATACACGTTTGAAATATTATAAATGCTAGCCTGCACATTTCGTAAAGCATGTCGTTGGCGCTGCGAAGTTACAACCATGTTTTAAAGCGAAACTTTATTTAATGTAAAGCATTAGCCATCCAAAAATAGCATACACAAAGCTACTTGAGCATTAACCCAAAATAGCCAAAATTTTTATGAGAGATGCATTTTGTAGAAATACGTTTTTACCCTAGTTAGCCGAATATACTGCTAAATTGTGAAGTGTGGAATTCTGGCCGGCAGTTGGTAGCTGTAAAACAAAGGAGATGCGTCATGTACTCTGTAAAGCTGTCATTAGAGCCTTTGAATATTTTCCTTTATACAAACAACATGCCCGGCATTAGTGGTCAGTTTGCGTTACCAACCACGACACACAGGAGTATTAACCAAAGTTCTTGCGTGCAGCTTTACTTCCGAGAGTTTTAGCTTGGCTTGCACTTAGTAGATGATTTCTTCCGCCCCCACCAGGTCTTTTAAATTAGAATTGTTCCACCGTCTTTAGCTACGTCATTCTACTATATGTTGGCGTCAAAGCTTTAATCGAAACACTTGATGGAGCGTTCACCCTATCTATTAGATATTCGAAATCATTGTATAAACTGTCACTAGTCTTGTTTCTTTAGCTAAGGTTAGCTACTAGGCTTAAGGTCTCTGTTACCCGTACTTGGAAATAAATGCGATGGTATTTAATTTTATGACGGGCCTGCCAGCGTTCGCCGGAAGATCTGGCGGAATAATGACATCATCACGCACGCCAGCACTGCTGGACCGTGGAGAACACTTTTTCCATGGCTTGTGGCGTGATCTATCTCGTACTCTTCTCCTCGCCTGTTCACGTGCGGGCGATTTTCAAGTGCCAAGCAAAGAAAAGCTCAGCTACAGACGCCGTGTTCGCGAAGACGGTTGTAGTAGGTTCTATGGCGTTCTAGCTTGGTCCACTTTGGGAGAGTGGTGAAAGCCGGCACACAAAAAGATCTGTGCCTGCCAAGCATACAGAACTCTCAGAACAAGTTCGGCCGGCAATGTGGGCTGCAACAGCCGCGTCTTCTAGAAAGAGGGAGATGGGGAGACAGAAGAGCGTCCCTCAGGAAGAAGCGCGGTCTCAAAGCCGCAGCGCCGCTTCTTGAGAAGGAATGTGGTGGCTGGGAGTGGCAGAGCTAAACCAATAATTTGGCCTTAACGGCAGCTGCCCTTATTTCAAAAACCATAGTCTTTCTTGCGCTACTTCAACCCAGACATTTGGTCTGTCTGTCTGTCTGTCTGTCGTTCTGTCTGTCTGTCTGTCTGTCTGTGACTCGATTCAGCCACCCTACCAAAGTCGAACAAACTCTGCGCAATTGTCTCATATACCCATCGACTAATAGGAACGTCAATGTCTGGTGTTAATGCTCATATTTGTAAACATTGTTGAACAAGAAAAAGACATTAGGTGAAGGTATGGGAGAACGTCAATACATAACTGATATTCGCGGTGTCTATAAAACACCTCATGGAGCCTTGGCTTTAGCGATAGCAAATGATATACTGCATCTACTGTAGTAAACCCTCGCCTGCTGCTGCCTGCGTTCCTGGTGGCTTTCCAGAAATCCCACGGCAGCAGCAACGAAGGGTTCCAGAATAGGTTTCAAGTTCTGCTTTGAGCGCACGTAGAGTAGGGCAATGGGGTTCTATAAACGTTGAAGTAGGGGGCCTCGTTTGACGTTCGTCTCCGCGGTACTGCAGCGCTGGCATCGAGAACCCTGGCCCGTAGTAGTGGAATGCGGTAACTTTAAATTTACTTGAGCAAAACATTAGTGGGTTTACCTTGGTAAGAACGCAGTGGTATGAAAAGCACGAGAGGTGAGCGCGAAAGCAAAGGCAGGCAATTACTTGGCAAATGTCGACAAAGACTATACATTTTTGTAGACATTTATTTATTTATTTATTTACGCAGTACCCACAGCGCCTGAGGCATTACAGTGGGGGGGGGTAGTACAACTTAGATCACAAAAATATAGGTAAGGCAACATCAAAGTCAAGAAGAAGACCACGCAAATCGCGCTCACGTACATGCACATGTAATTGTACAACGCTACTACCACATATATAAAGAAGGCATCATTGTTATATACACTGACAACCGAAGGAGCGCGTACGCGGCCATTTTTGTTGTAGGACGTAGTACCGGTTTGTTATAAGGCTTCCTCGTGTTTTCAGGTGTTACATTGCTATCGCTTCTGGATACAAGCCTTTCATGGTATGTTTGAAACGTTCATTCAATTTTCGGGTAGTGAGGAAATGCGTCGTAAAAGCTTTTTCTCCTTTTCTGCGGCGGGTACTTGGGCTAGTTAACCTTTTTGTTTAACATCTTGTTTCCCGTTTATTGAGCTTTCGAGATGCTTAACATCCATTGTGCTAGCTTTGATGCGTACACATCTTGGCCATTTGTCTTTGAAATTACTGTTTTGTTTTTTTGCAGAAATCTTCAGCCTATTGAGTCTTCTGAAAAAAAAAAACAGAGTCACAAACAGTCGACGGCCAATTCTTCGGAACCTTGCGGGAACGTGAAAATGTCCCGAAAACCAGGCTGTCCGGAAAAGCAAATGGTCCCGCAAAAGCTCACTTTTTTACTACCCATTGCGTGTGTAGGAGGAAAAAGTAAGGAATGCGCTCCGGAACCATGCTTCCCTTCCGTGCGAGCAGGTCCACCTGAATTTCAGCGAGAGTTGTGCCGCCATAAGCCGACGAAAGAGTTGTGACCACTTGTAATAGCTCAGCTTGCCATAGTCGTGCTGCTGCAGTTGACTTGTCGTCACCGTCAATATTGAACTCCGCAAACACTTTTCCAATGAGTTCTTCATTCCTAAGCCGAGCGCACAGTTTCAATCTTAGGCCACGTCCGGGACCTCTGAGAGCCTGACCGTGGAGGAAATTTCAGCGCCTGCAGTGCGAAGGTTGTTGATGAGCTGGTCAGTGCCAGACACATGCTAGACTACTCTACCCTGTGAACGTTGACCGAGTCGCCATTCAACAAGGATCTTGCAAGGCCGGCACCATATAAACGCTACAGGAGGAAAAAAACAAGCAAGACGGCGCCACAACACCTCAGTATGCTTGTGAGCCGGTCTGGCTGACGCCCGGATAGTCCGAAAAATCGAACAGGCCGTCCTAGCCTGCCGGAACTTTTGAGCTTCGTAATACATTGAATGTATGAGGTGTGTCCTGGTGCTCTTTAGACCCCCAATACTCGAGCATGTCCGAAAACCGTATGCGCCCGAAAAATCCGCCGTCAACTACATTTTGCTTGTAGCTGGCTTGTAAGGTACGCATCCAATGCTACAGACGAGTAAATTTACTATGGCTAATTTCTGCAATTTATTGCTGTTCCTTTGTTCCCCAACCATGACTATTGAGGTTTACGTGCATTGGGACCTCAAACGTTCGGCGACTGGCATTCTGATCTTGTGTTTAGAGCAAATCACGTTTTAGTCGCTCTTTATTCGGTGTACTGTAAACCTTGTTTAGATAGGTTAAGGGTGCTTCCGTTCGGTCACTTTGCCAGGCCTTTCTTGTTTATTCATGTATTTTGTCGATACAAATATATGTGTTCCTTAAAGAGCATTGGCGATAATTCCTGGAAGAAAAAAGCTTTGGGGCATTTATTTCGACGATGTTTGTCACTCCACGTCACTTCGGTGACTGCTTAAATTGCTTGTGCATGGTTTCTTTTCTTTGTAGAGCACAGGTTCTCCGCAGGAAACTTTACTCATAATAGTAAACAGCGCAAAAACAAAACTCGGACAAGAAAGACAACGGGACGAAGCGCTTCGTCCCGTCGTCTTTCTTGTCCAAGTTTTCTTTTTGCGCTGTTTCCCATGATGAACCTGTACCAACAAGTCCAACTCGCAGTTCTTCTCAACTTTACTCCCTGAAGAAGACTCTTGTCTTTGTCTACGTAAAAACTGGTTGAGGTGCAAGTTAAGACAATATTTATATTCTCTTTAGGCATACGTCGTGCTTGATGCTTTCATGGCACTCTGGAAGCAGTGAGCATGCCTAATCAGGCTACCAACTGCCGAAGCGATTCGTTGGGTTGTCTCGTGCAAAAACAAATACCGCCAATAAACACCATTGGGCAAAAATCCACTTCCACCCTGCTTCATTACCTCCATGAAGCACAAGCGTTAAGGCGATAACCTGGCGAGGACCCTGAACACGTCTTTGAGACACTGGAGCCCATAAAAGTTTTCAAAAGGTGGGACGATGAGAAAACTCTTCGGCCTGTGTTTTTATGTGGCCGGCACTAGCTCAAGGACTACGATATCTGACTGATAACCTGTAAGCAACCTAAATATGAATTCTCAAAACTTTTATTACCGGCGGGAAAAATGAACAACCAGAACTGTTGCCCCAAATGCGCACTAAATACTACTACAAAAAGGTTTTAAGTAAAAAAATTCTTGCCGTGCTGCCGACTACAGGGAAATGAAGAAGCTGATTTTTTGATGCGCAGAAAAAAGCGTTCAATAATTCCTCTTACGTACCGCCGCAATCGAAAAGACCCCGGGTACCTACTGAAAACCGTACGACCGGCAAAATTGCTCTTTACTGCGAATCTTGTGACGAAGTTGTTGGTGCAACGGATACATTGCGTGGAATGATCGGCGACGATGTGCGTAAAGAACTGCGGAAACTGTTCTGGACAACGCCGCTAGCCTAAGTCGCTTTATTCACAGATGTTATTCGAGAAGACGTTCAACAAGCTCAAATGATATCTACCCTACTGAAAACACCAAGGCAGTGTGAGGCGCTGGCTCACACGCCTGGTTGTACCCGTTAGGACCCTGCTGCATTTTGTAGGCAGGAATCAGCGCACTACCGCCACCCCCTTCCGACCACACTAAGAAATGCCGCGCGAAACGTAACACTAGAGAAGGCACACATATGGCCAAGGCCTGATTGTCGTCCGCTGTGCTGCAACGCCAGAGGAGGAGGTCACATCTACCGCGGCTGCCCTTCCAAACACTTGTACATTTGAGGTTCCTCCATTGATGAACCACCCCGCTTGTCTTAACCGCGCGTCTCATATTGAGTAATACCTTCCTCTAAACAACCAAGGTGCAGAGCTCTTGAACAGATCAGCGCTACCTTACCTATACAGGATTCATGGCCCGTGCTACATTTGTGAAGGCGTGCCATTCAAATCTCTGTCGTCTCCGCCATGCAGTGGGAGCGTGGTGGGCAACCGGCAAGCAGATGAGCTGGTTTGTTCTTGAAAAGAGAGCGCCAAGAGAAAGAGCTAACTAGTTTTCCTGCATGGCGAACGATATAGAGCACAAATACCGGATGGAGTTCACGGAAAGAGAACCGCGCTTGGTTCAGTCCATGTTGTCGACTGACAAAGACACCAAGAGGGTGGAAGTTTTGCTCCCAAACGGCCATTGTTTTGTTGCTTTCAGGGTTTTGCACAGGGCCCGAACAACTTACAGACGCCCAAACAAACTTTCCCGGTCCCGTGATATGCAGCGCACGTTGCGTCTGAGGTGCCGTATCAATGCACAGTCACGCTTTAACACGTCCTTAATAATGCCTGGTTGTTCCCCATTTTTCAAATGCCGCAAGCATAAATAGTCCCCTCCAAACGTCGTCGCGACGGACATGCTTCCGCGTAACGTAGCTTGTTTCAGGAGCGTGGCTTTCTGAGCACGATGTCGCGGGTTCGATTCCCGGCCGCGGAGGCCGCTTTACGGATGGATGCGAAAAGCAAAAACGCCCATGTGTATGAGATTTTGGCGCACGTTAAAGATAAACAGGTAGTCAAAATTAATCCGGAGCCCTCCAGTATGGCGCGCCTCCCTGCCTGCGTTGCGTCGGCGCGTTAAACCCAACAACCAAATGAAAGGAGCGTGGCTTTCACGCAAAGCAAAAAAGCTTCCCCGCACTGCAACAAACTGCACGCGCACATGCACAGGGTAGCGGCGCAATGACTCGCACCACCGCTTGCAGCCCCCAGAAGCCCAGCCCTGGAGCGGCTGTCAGGCCCAATCACGGCGATAAATACACGCCACGTCATCTACGTGACATGACCCACGAACTCAGCTGTACCACGAGGATTATGCCCTCAATCAACTCTGAGGAGGCCGCAGACAAAATACGATGCCTACACACATACGCAATTCGAAAACGGCTACGTTCAATCTACTGTTTTCCATCCACGGGTTTTACGTCATACTTCTGAAAGAAAGAAAAATGGGAACAGGAACAAAACCTCGCGATGGTTCGAACATACCCATACCATAAAGCCATGTCGTCAGCCCATAATATAACGAGTAAATTGTGCCTCAGAAAAAACGGCATCACTTTCTCTGCTGCATTTGTAATATTTCCGACTGGTTCTGCGACGTAATTTTTATAGTACAATTTTCCCCAAGGATGATGCTATAATTGATTTCAGGAGAAGACTAATAGTTCCTCCGGAAACCACGTCATGATGCCGAAACAGTTCCCCAAACAACGTGGAAGCCAAAAGATTGCCTAGAACACCGTTGTAGGGCCTTCCTGTGCCAAGCGAATGAAAGCCGTAAACCGTAAAGGTAGCGTTGCTAGTACCGCCGTTACCTCACTTCCGTTTCTCCTGCGGCTTCGGGACATCCTTTTATATTAAAAATTGCTTCCTTCCTTAATTCCCTAAGGAGTCAATGCAGCTTGCTTTGCAACCGCGTTGGCTCCGTCGCAAGAGGCATTGCACGTTTGAAGCAGTGAAACTTGAATATTTTGAAGGAAAGCTTTACTAACTTAATCGAGACGGCCATCACCTTCAATTTGACCGCAGCTACGCGAATGTATCGGCAACACATATTGGGATTCACAACGCCACCTCTCCACTGCCAGCGGCAGCTTGTCCCATTCTGCCGATGCAGCTGGATCGCCACCTTACAACGTCACTCGCCGCGGCCGTGGCTTACTATAGCGGTGCCTACTCCGTGCGAGCTTGTAGCGATGGAGAAAAGCGACGCCAAGCTGTCTGCTCTGAGCATGGGGCGAAAGCCGGAGGCTCTCAGTCGTTATCGGCAAGCGGCGTGTGGCCTGATGTGGCCTGAACTTACCTACCCGGGGGTATTCACACGGGCTCTGAAGGCTTCCTGGCAGTTAAAAATATGAACGGGTACTACATCATACCGCCCTGCAAAATCTTCTGTTCTCTCCCAGTTGTGATTGTTAAGAAACAAAACAGCACACGGAGGTTTTGCGTTGAATTCGGACGACTCAACAAAATCACAAAACAAATGACGGGCGCCACCTACGAACCATTGCCCATGCCATCTACCACCTCTGCCACGGGATGTATTGCTCTTCAATATACAGGGTGTCGCAGCTTGAGTGGATGAAGTGTTTTTAAAAAGAGCAAGGGCGTTACTCAAACAAAACCCCGCGTATAACGTTTTTAGGGCAGTTTGAGTGGCAGCCAGAAATTGATTCGTTAAAGAGACACAATCATAAATAATTATCGAACTCGTTAAGTAGTCTCATAATCACTGAAGTGTTATTGAGGCACTTGAGGTACACAAGTAGGGAAACTAAGTGCGGTATATGCTTCGACAAAATAACTGCGTACTCAATAATTCTCACTTATCAGTAAACTCCGCGGTATATGCAAAATAACGCGTTACGGTGATGTGTTCCGGATAATAAAGCAGTGCCCTTGAACAACCTGTGTCTGAGTTAGCTAGACTGAAATAAAGAAAAAAATTAAGATGACATCGCGATCGAGTTTTTGCCTCATTTGTCCCATGTGTACCGGACAACTTGCTGTTCATGCTTTTTTCATGCAAGCCCTTTTCCAGGTGATGTGTGGTCTTTTTAGACGTCTGACAGGCAAAGCAGGTGCTTTCAATCAGCTTTCATGAGGACGCTGGTTTATGATGCGGGCCGCAGCACCCTCACGTGGTATTTTTCATATTTCGTGGGCTCTTTTAACAGTCAGAATAAATGAGTACGAAATTTTTTTGTTCAAGAAAATACCGTAGTTATACTTCACCCTGGGGAACCGATAAGTGTCTCGTTGACACTTTAATGAGACTAGGACAGCACTTCTTGATTTAGATAAATGATTCGAAATAAATAATTCAAGCTCACTACAAAAAATTACTGGCCGCTACTCCACTGCACCACAAACATTACGAGCTAGGTTTTGTTCAAGTAACGCCATTGCTCTTTTTGAAAATATTGCTTGACAATGAAAACTTACACTGACAAAGAATGTTTAATGGATCACTTTCGCCCACACTTTTCATTGTGAACAAGGCACCCGTACCGGAGCCGAAACATCTTTTTTGGATTTTAAACATTCTTGGTCAGTGCCAGTTTTTATTGTCATGCGTTTTCCTGGTTAGACAGGTTTCCGTCCAACCCTCGATTTCATAAAAATATTGCTGCATGATAGTTGGGGCCGCCTGTAATCAATACCTCCCACTTGCAAACCGAAGTGAACGAGAGACACCGAGAGAAGGCTGTTCCTAATCTGTTCTTGCCAGTTTAAACTGACACACCTGCTTGATCTACCTCGACGACGTTATAGTGTTCTCGTAGAATTTCGGACAACATCTTGCAAGGTCAGAGTCTCACTTCAAGGCCACCCTTACGTCAGGGCTTACACTGAACGCCCGAACCTTTCGCTTAAACGACGAGGAATCCACGCTTTTGAACATGTCGGCAAGAAGTGCAGTCTCGACAGGTATGCCAAACATTTCTGCAGCAGCGAAATTTATAATACAAAACAAGGTGAAACTCCTGCGCGGATTCCTCATGCTATGGGCGTACTTCCTGTTTTTTGCCCGAATAGCGGAGCCACTACCGATTTGACAAAGTATAGCAGCACTTTCTTCTCGAAAGAAGCCCATCAGGAAGCATTCCATGAGCTTCAACAACTCATCCCAAACCTTGCTGTGCCAGCTAATTTTCACGAAAACGCCAAAACCGCAACACACAGTGAAGGCAGTGCTATGGGCATTTCTGTTATCGTCTTCCAAAAACTAACCCCCTGAGACACTTATTCGCCTATGCCAACCGCAATCCGCGAAATGAAGTGAAGACTTCTAAGGTTCTAGTAGAGTCTTTGCTATTGTATCGGTTTTTTAGGCAACCCGCAAAGGGGTGTGGCAGAGCATTCAAGGCAGCGACAGACAAGCGTGCGCTGTAGTCGCTTGCCAAATAAAAGAACCCCCTGACTTCCTTGGGTTATAAATTCTGCACATCCAAGAATTACATGTAACCGTCGTTTACAAACCCAGCAAAAACGATTCGGAGACCACACGCATCTTGCACGCACATCTATTCCCAACGCCACCGGGGTTTGATGAAAGCGATTTTTTTGTTGAAAACCTGGCGAACAGCGAACTAGCCGCTCGTTGCGCGCTACGTTTGAGTGCGCGCCAAAATCAACTGTTTTGAAGGGGGCATTCTTTATTTATTTTATTTATTTATTTATTACACGTTCCTACAGCGCCCGTAGGGCAATATTGTAGGGGGGTTATTTTGAACAGTATACAGCACATAAATTTGCTTGTTTGAGACAAATAACAATGAAACACTTATTTGAACAACAATAGATGAGGAAAATACCATTCTGGAAATAAAATTATACAGCATGCTCTATAGCCTCAGGAAAATTCGCTGCAAGAAACACTTCGTTTGGGAGATTATTCCAGTCAATAATAGTGTTAGGAAAAAATGAATGTTTGAATACAATAATGCGGCATTGGAATTCTCTAATCTTTCGTGCATTATCTCTGCGTGTGAATACGTAGTGTGGCTGTTTTAAATATAAATCTTTATCTATTCCTGTTTGCCTATTGTAAATGCTGTGCAGAAATTTCAAACTTAGCAGTTTTCTTCTCTGATTCAACGATTTCTATCCAAGACATTATAATTTCTGAGCTCCTGACGTTAAAATATAATTACTGGTTACAAACCGAGAAGCTCGTTTATGAACTCTCTCTAGTTTTTCTTGTAATATTGCAGTAGAGGGGTCTCATGTTGTATATGCGTATTCAAGTACTTGTTTTATATTTGTGAAATAAAGAGTTTCTTTTAGTGCTTGGGGGGCATCCTTAAAATTCCTCTGGAAGAAATAAAGAAGACGATATGGCTTGCTGATTATTGTCTAGATGTGGGTGGTCCAGTCTAATGTTTCTGTGAGGGTCACACCAAGATATATTTTACCGTGTCTACAGACTGTATTTTACTATTCTGCAACGATCATGAAGATTGAACTTTGTTTTTCTTGTTCGTAAATTGAACGTGATAGCATTTGGACTGTTTTTCTTGTTCGTAAATTGGACGTGATAGCATTTGGAGATGTTTAACTTCATCTGCCATTCTGTACAGGAAGTGACAATTCTGTCAAGGTCCGTTTGCATCACATTTACGTCTTCGGTACATTTCACAGGATGATATATGATACAATCGTCCACATATAACCGTACAGTGCATTTAAGTCCGATGCGAAGATCAGTGATGAAAATAAGAAAAAAGTAGTGGTGCAAGGACAGAGCCCTGTGGGACTCCAGCTAAAACACTAACAGGAGATTATGAAACACCATTAACAAGGACCTGCTGCTGGCGATCACTCAAGTAGTCTTTCACCCAGCTTAGCATGTATTTGGGAAGGCCTAAAAACAACATCTTGTAAAGCAGAAGATTGTGCGGAACAACATCGAAAGCTTTTTGTAAATCTAAGAAAATAGCATCTACCTGCACACCTTTGTCGAAACCTAGAGCGATATCGTGAATAAGCTCAGTAAGTTGCGTTACACAAGATAAACCTGACCGAAATCCATGTTGCCACGGCGTGAAACATTTATTATCTTAAAGGTGCTTGATTAGACATGAGTATATAATATGTTCTAATGTTTCACAGCAAACGCAGGTTAGTGAAACTGGTCTGTAGTTGCAAGGTTTTTCTTTGTCACCGGTTTTATGTAGGGGTGTGACATTCGCTATTTTCCAGTCTCTGGCCAACGTCGCGCAGTTTAAAGATAGTGTGAGCAGTACGACCAGAAAAGGAGCAATATGGGGTGCACAGCGTTTAAGAACTTGATTTGATATGCCGTCAGGGCCATGCGCAGAGTGTGCATTCAGATTAGCGAGCAATGATTTTACCCCTGCCTGACTTATCTGAATATCATTCATATTTGTAAGTTGCGGAAAGGGAGTGGAAATCGTGAGTGGGTTTTCTTCCGAAAAGACCGAATGAAAGTATGAATTACAGCTCTACCTTTATCGTCTTTTATTATTACACCGCTGTGGGAAAGAGGTGGAATGCTAACAGAGTCTTTTTTATTGCTTTTTATGTAGTGCCATACTTCTTTTGGGATTGTTTTGATTCTATCAGCGAGAGACGTTAAGTACTTGTGTTTTGCCTGTTTCAATTCTTGCTTAAGTTGGGCTCCTAGAACCTTTACTTTTGCCAGCAACGATGGCTGGTTTGTTCTGCGGAAATTTTTGTACAACCGAGCTTTCCTTTTTATCGATATACGTAGTTCGCGTGTAACCCATGGTTTTCCACTCTCTTCCTTTGATTTAATCATTTTTGAGAGGATAAATCGGTTTACTAACGTTAAAACTTTCTCTTTGAACAACGTCCATAACTGTTCTATGTTTATATCGTTGCTGCGGTCTATGAAATATGGCAAAAACGAGCTTAACTCGTTGTTAATGGAGTCATGGTTACCTTTATTGTACGAGAATACCTTTCTTTGTCGTGCTTTGCTTAATACTATGCTCTAACATACTACCGCACCTACCACCACATCGCGGTCGCTAATCCCTGGTGTTGCTATAACCGACGTCAGTAAGTCCTTGTGGTTGCTGAATAATAAATCTAGTATACTACCGCCTGAGCGGCTAGACCGCGTAGGAAAATCTACAAATTGAAAAAGGTGGAATGTTTTAACTATTTCACAAAGAACACCATTAATTCCTAAACGGTAATTTTCAACCGGTCGGTGGTCTCGCCATGTGATTTCGGGTAGGTTAAAATTACCGCCCAGCAGCATCGTCTCTGCTGATACAGCAGTCAGTGATCGTGACAACCCCAGCAAGGTCTCAATACTATTTGATCCTGGCGGTCTATAAAAAGCACCCACAACCAGGCTGTTGCCATTGGAAAATAATATTTTGCACCAAATAGATTCCGAGGCTTTGTCAGCACAATGAAGGGGCATGCTCTGGAGGGTATCACGAACTGAAATAAATATGCCACCACCACGCGTGTTACGGTCTTTCCGATAAGAGACATAACGACTTGGACAAACTTCAGTGTCTGAAACCTCGGCATCCAACCAAGACTCGGTTCCAAGTATTTTGTCTGGTTGAACAATGCTGACCAAAGTATCAAACTCGACGATTTTGTCTTTTAGGCTTCTGCAGTTTACATTTATAACGGTCAATTGATGAAGAGAGCGGTTACTGGATTTTGTTTCGCTACTGGTGAACTGCTATCGGGTGACTTCGCTAACGACATCAGTGGTAGCTCATATGCATAGGTTTTTTTCGTCAATAGTCAACTTGTTGTATCTAAGCGTGTATTTTCTGTTGGTTTCTTTCGCATATGCCAAAAGTTTTGCTCTTTCTTGGCGAACATTCTTCGAGTAGTCTTCACTGATTGAGATTTTTGTGCCCTTAAGTTTCAGCGCAGCAGAAAAACCCTTTGTTTGTCGTTAAAAACGCCGAATTTGGCTATTATTGGGCGTGCTTTCTCGGCCGTGTGTTTACCTATTCTATGTGTTCTTTCTATTGATGAAGGATTTACAGTGACGTTGAGTTTTTCAGCGCATAACTGAATAACCTTTGATTCGGATTCATCCCAAGTTTCTTTTCCGCTATCACGTATCCCAAAGAACAAGAGGTTATTTCTACACGAGCGATTTTCTATGTCATCCTGTTTTTCCAGAACATTTCGCACGGCGTCTACAAATTGGTTGTTTTGGGCACGAAGCTCCGAGGTTACATCATTGATTGCTACTGGTCCTTCCTTCAGTTCCTCAAGTTTTGTCTTGATGCTACAAATTGTTTGATTTATCTTATCCTGTCCTGTTTTTAACGCCTCGATTTCGGCTAAAATTTTTCGTTGTCCCTCTAGTATTTCAGGTAAGCAGCGGATTGTGTTCATTAGTTCCTGTTCCTCTTCCCTAGACAGAGGTACTGGGTTTTCTTCTACATCACCCGCTAACAGTATCTTTTCTCCAAAAACAGCCAGAGCTATATATGCCTACAACGTGGTTATTTTCAAACAAACAAAACTCCAAATACACACAATGCGCCGAGGTATTTCAGGCAAAACGGGCTAGCTTTCGGCTTCAAACACTCCGTATACGTGAAAACAATGCGCAAAAATCACCCTGTGAAGGTGGTTGGAAGGCTAAGCTGTACACGACACCCACAACAATCACCCATCTGACGTCACCCTAATTCACACACATGACTATACAAAGAGTTAAACCAGTGACAAACGAAATGCACTTAACAACACTCTCTATCACGTCAAAGAGCTATTCGTAGCAAAGATTAAATCAATGCATGATTCATGAACGCTGGTTGTTTAAGTCGTATTGGTGAGGCACATCAGCGGAAACTTTTTTTATAAAATAAACGAACCTCAAACACTGTGTAAGACGACCTCACTTCTCCTTGGTCTCTCTGCCGCCGACGGAGGCGACGACATCGGCAGTGCAGACGAGTAATGGAGATGCTGTGCGTCCGTACGAGCTTCCTCTATTTTTATAACCCCTAGCGCATGTTCAAGGCCCACACACGGCCGCTACACGTGCAACGGGCGGAACACACAGCGGCGTGAGAGGTCGCGAGGTGCGATAATGTGGCATAAATTGAGAAGCCAAAGGTTAAACGCGCCGATGTGCTCGATGGCTGCACCAGCTGTCTTCCCTGCATAATCGTGGGCTTCTTACTTTTGCGATTTCCCAGCGTTCTGGATAGGCTTGGTTCAAGCCAATACTTGCCCGTTTTATTTTCCGCGCTACCAGACACTCGAAGTTTTACTCAGAATATCCAGTGTGTGCACCCCTGCAACTTGGACACTTTACTAGTGTCCAAGTTGCAGTATTAGCTTTTAGCCCGGTGATGATTGTCACCGTGTTTGGTTCATGTGATTTCGTCATGGCGAGCTGGACTGCTGCAGCTCTATCCACGGCGTTTCAAACACACTAGAATTTATAATTGAAGCTCGCTGCTGTGGCCTAATAGAAGCAACTGTCTGTGCCTCCGGCAGCTTCAAATCGCAAAAGATTACAGTAATTTCTTCTGTAAGAATTGCGTTTTTTTTCTTTTTTTATTGAAATTGTATGAAAGCATTCGTGGGCCTTTTTGCATCAGATTTGTTAAGTAACAATTGAAATGTAACCCTTCGAATCGCCTTAAGCATGCGATGTAGAGCTACAGTCAAAAGATTTCAGATAATTCTGTTTTAATGAAGTTTTCCCTATTTATATATTTGTTTATTTTAAGTAGAAGTTCCCGGTTGACCCTAACTTGGTCAAGCATTCTTTTCATTCACTGTTTTTATACATTTTGCTACCAGAGGATTTAATGACGACGTCCCTGGGGTCGAATGATTGGCCTCCAGGCGATGCTTGAACCGCAAGTCCTTGTGCACTCCTGTGGTGACCCCCTCCTTGTGGGCAACGCAACGATGGCAGCATCTACCTGTAGATTTTGAGCTAGCAGGCTGCGTCAATCACCATGAAACAAGGTAAGCCTGTTACTCCTTCCGGCAGTTTTTGCGAACCCTCAAATACCTCCTATATTAGGATATTTTAACAGACCGCCTGCAAACGAAAAATTGCATTTTTCCACCCGCTATTAACTACGTTGTATGAGTTCTATGCCTCAACTCGGCTAACAACTCCCATCCTACGTCTTTTATGTATCCCGCGTTTAAGAATACTCCTCCCACGTTTGAACGACCAGTATATATCCAACTTCCCCCCGGATCCCTGGCACAAACAATGCAGATGGAATATATTCCGGCGCTATGGATGCATTTCTTACAACAAATGCCGTTTTCGCGAGGACAAAACTATTCCACAATATGTAGGGAACTACAATTTTGTACGTGCATTGTACACCAAGCTAGAGAAGTAGGAAGAAAGCCGGGTGGATTGGCTCTTGAGTTATCTTGGTTCACATAGGTGAATACCTTTTACCCGGTTAAAGCGTGTTTTTAAAGAAAACAGCTAGCACATCTTTCAGAACCTTTCGATAAATATGGCCCACGGATAACGAAACAGCCAAGAACCTTTCTCGTGCCCTGGATTACAGCCCTAATGAAATATTTTGTAGGCAGGCCTTGCATATCAACTATTTTAAGGTTACTGCTTTTTTTTTATTTCTAGAAGTCGTGGTTTGTAGGCATTTTTGTGTACGTCAGCGTACCTGTTTTAACAGGTACCCTGCGAATAGGAGCTCCATTAGGGGCTCTAGTAGGGGCTCCATTACAAAGATCAGACATTTATAGTAATTAGTCTAGTGCAGCATTAGGGATTGAGAGGGTCTTTCTCTACCGCGTAAAGTATATAAATTTTCGCTTAAAAGAAGTCACCATTGGTTACTACCTCACAGAATCATAAAAGGTGTTGACCGTTTACTCTTTACCAGCTGGTAATGTACGTGTAAATCGCTAATGTTTTGTTATGTGTATACTACACCATTACATTTTATGTGAGAGGTTCCGGAGAGACAAAATAAAGAATTGAATGTATTGTTACGGTAAAAGGGGGGTTTATTTCCTGGACAGGACGGAGAAGCTTCACAGGAACGAACGGCTCCAAACGCACACGCCTGAGGATCGTTCCTCTTCCTCTTCTAGCCCAGGAATTGCCCATCCGTCATGCACATGTCCAAGTATATGAGGCGTTACAATTCCCCCCTTCACAGACGAAACCCGCAGGGTGAGTCACTGTTCACAGCGTGGAAAGAATGGCTTCAAGCGGGCGATGTGAGCCAGTTGCGTCTTGTTGCTCCGGCGTCCAGTCGTAGTGAGCCGTGACAGAACGTACGTGACGTCGCTCAAGCGATCAACAATAACGAATGGGCCTGTGTAGCGTGACAGAAACTTAGTGCACAGGCCGCGCTTTCGTATTGGGGTCCATAGCAAGACCAAGTCACCTTTTGCATAAGAGACGAATTGGTGCCGACTGTCGTAGCGCTTCTTAGAACGCGTCTGCGACGCCACAGTTCGGAGTCTTGCAAGGCGGCGAGCCTCTTCGGCAAGGCACAGCGTCTTCGCAACCGAGGGCTCACAATGCAGCGAAAACGGCAAGATAGAGTCCAGAGTATTACGAGGAACACGAGCGTACAGCAAGAAGAACGGACTATAACCTGTGGTTTCATGCGTCGCAGTGTTGTATGCATATGTGACAAAAGGCAACAGCTCGTCCCAATTCTTTTGGTCCGAGTCGACGTACATGGCGAGCATGTTAGTAACAGTTCTGTTTGTGCGTTCGGTCATGCCGTTCGTCTGAGGGTGGTATGGTGTGGAGTGGCGGAAACGAGAAGTACAAAGACGTAGAAGCTCTTCAATGACGTCTGCAACGAATTGGCGACCGCGGTCACTGATTATCACCCGAGGAGCACCGTGCCGAAGAATGAGAAAGTGCAGCATGAATAGTGCCACTTGAGCAGCGGTGGCGGTCGGAACAGCCGCGGTTTCCGCGTATCGCGAAAGATGGTCGACGCAAACGATGACCCGTCGATTACCAGTGGAAGAGCGCGGAAACGGACCTAGCAGGTCGATGCCAACTTGTTCGAACGGAGAACTTTGGAGGTGCAACTGGATGAAGAAGTGCCGATTGAACATGGGTAGGGCGCTTATATTTCTGGCACTCTTGACAACTGGCTACGTCCTGCGCTACAGTGCGATGCATATTCGGCCAGAAGAAGCGTTCTTTTGTGCGATGCAAGGTTCGGGCCGTTCCCAAATGACCGCAAGTAGCGTCGTCGTGCATTGTGCGCAGAACTTGCGAACGCAGGCGTGTTGGCACAAGAAGAAAACGGGCACCCCACTGGAGGTAGTTCGTCTTCCAAAGCAGCCGGTCCCGCATAACGAAGCGGCGAGACGAATTGGAACCATGAGCAACTTCAAACAGCGGTTGTAGGCTGGAGTCATTTTGCTGCTCCACGATGAAAGTTTCAGCATCAGGATTAGTTGGAGCTAACCACTGCCAGATAATCGTCAAAGTTGTCAGCGTCTGCTTCGGGTTCAGAGGCCGGAAGCCGAGATAAGCAGTCGGCGTCCGCGTGTTGGCGGCCGCTCTTGTAGCGCACAACAAAGTCATATTCCTGTAGACGCAAGGCCCATCGGGCTAGACGACCAACTGGATCGCGAAGTCCAGTGAGCCAACACAAAGCGTGGTGGTCAGTGACCACAGTAAATGGCGTCCGTATATGTATGAGCGAAACTTCTTGACAGCAAAAATAACTGCCAAACACTCTTGCTCTGTTACCGTATAATTTCGCTCGGCTTTGCTCAGGCATCGGCTAGCATAGGCGACAACATGCAAAACATGATTATGTTTTTGAACGAGCACTGCGCCAACACCGATTCCACTCGCGTCAGCGTGTATCTCAGAGGGCGCGGAAGGGTCGAAGTGACGCAGAATAGGGCCTGATGTCAGAAGAAATTTGAGCTGAGAAAACAAAGCCTCACATTCCGGTGTCCAATGAAATGGGACGTTGTCATGTAAAAGGTGCGTAAGTGGCGATGCCAAGTCCGCGAACCGAGGAACGAAGCGACGAAAGTATGAGCACAACCCCAGGAAGCTGCGGAGCTCGCGCACAGAGCGTGGTTGCTTGAAGTTGCCGACAGCTTCAATCTTCCGAGGATCAGGCCGGACGCCATCCTTGTCAACCATGTAGCCAAGAACCAGCGCTTGACGCTCGCCAAAACGGCACTTCTTCGAATTCAGCACGAGGCCGGCCCTCTGCAGGCAGTTCAGGATGGTATCCACGCGGCAGTTGTGCTCATCGAACGTTCGCCCGAAAATTACTACATCATCAAGGTAGCACAAACAAATTTCCCACTTCAATCCACGGAGAATCGTGTCCATGAACCTTTCGAATGTTGCCGGAGCGTTGCATAATCCGAACGGCATCACGTTGAATTCAAAAAGACCGTCAGGAGGGACGAAGGCCGTTTTTTCCTTGTGTGCAGGTTCCATCGGGATTTGCCAATATCCGGTTCGTAGGTCCACGGACGAGAAGAAGGACGCTGAGTGCAGACAGTCAATTACGTCGTCTATTCGAGGAAGCGGGTATACGTCTTTCTTCGTAATGGAATTGAGGCGCCGATAGTCCACGCAAAATCGCCATGACCCATCTTTCTTCTTGACAAGGATGACAGGTGCAGCCCATGGACTAGATGACTCTTGTACAACACCCTTTTGCAGCATTTCTTTGACCTGATCCGCTATAACCTTGCGTTCATATGGGGCGACTCGGTAGGGTATTTGTCGAATTGGACGTGCCGAGCCAGTTTCAATTGTGTGACGTGCACGTGAAGACGGGATCCGGATATTGGTGTCGTCTTGGGCGAAGTCAAACAAAGAAGCATGTCGGGATAGAACGGTCACCAGCGTAGCACGCTCAGTTGAGGAGAGTGATTTGTCAATCATGCCCAGAAATTTAGAATCAGGCACGCCGCTAGTGGCAACCTGAGGCTCACTTTCACACACCACAGCAACAGACGCGCTCTCGTGAGCCTCAATCCGGGCAAGTTTCATGCCTCTAGGTGGAACTACGTTATGAGCGGAGCAGTTCAACGCCCACAATAAAGTGTGACCATTGTTGATGCGAATAAGGCACCGCGGCAACAAAACGTCTTTCTTCGCACAGTTCCCGGCCAGTGGCTCCACAAAGGCGTCCAGGGAGCTGACAGGGATGTCAGAAGTGGTCACGGTGATGGGCGATGCTGTGTGTGCTGGCAGAACCACGTTGTCACAAACAATCAGAATTTCTTCAGCTGGAGAATCGTCGCCAGACAAGGGAAAAAGAAGACTGCTCACTGAAAGTTCACCGGCGCCACAGTCAACGGTTGCCCCACAGTCCCGTAAAAAGTCCATCCCGAGAATGACGTCGTGTGTGGAACTGGGAAGCACCGCGAACTCCACTGTAAACGTTTTCCCGGCCACCGAGACGTTCACACTACAAACACCCATAGGTCGGAGCCATTCGCCACCAACTCCCCGGAACGAAAGAGGCTGATCCCAGCTGAACATTACTTTGCGGCCAAGTCTTTCCTTGAACGCATACCTCATTACTGAAACGGTGGCTCCAGTGCCCACTAAAGCCATTGTTGAAACTCCATCGACCGAAACTTGAACTTTGTTTTTGTCCATAGAAACAGGCAGAGGTTTATCGATTACAGACGGTCCAGCGACCTCACCCCCATCGGCCGCACTGGTTAGTTTCCCGGGGGTGGTGACATCGGGCGGCGGCAAGGCGATGGCGACCTCCTCGGGCGCATTGTGGGTGGTGTCAGGCTGCGATCCGATGAAGGAGAACCACTTCGCTGCGCATTTGGTCCGGAGGGGGTCGGAAGTACTCCCGGATGCCACGATGAGTCAAGCCTGTAGGAAGAACGTTGAGGGTATGCGTCTGGGGCCCTGTATGTTGGCAGCTGGCGTCGACGACGGCAGAATCGCTCGATGTGCCCCGTCATGCCACAGCGATAGCAAACAGGCGGCCGACGCCCCGTATCTGACCGTTCAAAAGACGCATATCGCATATCTGGCTGGTAGGCACGCTGGCCAACCTCGTAGTTTCCTGTGTTCGAGTGATCCAGTTGTAGATTCGGTTCGTTATAGTCGGCATATAGATTACGAGGAAAGCGAACTGGCCGCCAAAAATCTGCGTCCCTGTGATAGGGACCATTAGGATTTCCCGCGGCTCGGTGGGGCTCAATGCTTGCAGCGTTGATGGACGGATTCATGCATTCACTGTGGACACAACGGCACCGGCACGCAGCTTCTTTCGTCAGATAGCGTTCAGAGAAGCTTGCTGCCTTGCTTGGGACGTCTTCATGTAGCCGCAACTCTTCACGGACTATTTGCCGTATGGTAGCCGCGAGATCAGCGGGAGACGTGCTGTCAACGCTTGCTACAGTAGTCACGTTGGATAAGCGGCCAAACTTTGGAGTTATACGGCGTTTTTTAAGCGCTTCGAACTTGCGGCAATGCCGAATTACATCCGACACGGTGTCCAAATGCTCCTTGCTAATGAGGAATGTGTAGACGTCCTCAGCAATTCCCTTCAGTAGATGGCCCACCTTGTCGTCCTCAGGCATTTCGGCATTCACTACTCTACACAGCTGCAGAATTTCTTCAATGTAGGTGGTGCAGCTTTCCCCTGGGACTTGAGCTCGCTGCAGAAGAGTCTGCTCCGATCGCTTCTTCTTGGCTTCAGCGTCACCGAACCTTTCCTTCGTTAACTCTACTAGCCGATCCCACGTCGTAAATTTCGCTTCATTGTTGTAAAACCACACCAGGGCGGTCTTCTCCAAGGAAAATACGACGTTCGCAAGCTTGTCTGCCACATTCCAACGGTTGTACTTGCTCACTCGTTCGTAATGGGTAAGCCAGTCATCGACGTCTTCTTCCGCTTTGCCTTCAAACTTCCGTGGTTCTTGTTGCAGCTGCCAGCCGCCGGGCGGTGTCGCCGAAGAGTTGCCTTGAGCCGGGGGCGCCATGGCTTCTCCGACGGGCGAGAGGCCAGCTAGTCAACGGCTTCGGCGAAGATCCAGTGACGCCGTTGTCCGCTGGGTTTACCCCACACCTTCCACCAAGTCTGTTACGGTAAAAGGGAGGTTTATTTCCCGGACAGGACGGAGAAGCTTCACAGGAACGAACGGCTCCAAACGCACACGCCTGAGGATCGTTCCTCTTTCTCTTCTAGCCCAGGGATTGCCCATCCGTTATGCACATGTCCAAGTATATGAGGCGTTACAGTATTTAATGAGTGGAAAAAAATTGTCCTTAATCTAAGAAAGTAAATCGTAGCTTCATTCAACTTCAAAAAATATTCATGTCTATAAAAATGGTTCATTCATCAAGCTCATAATTATTAGAGTGAGTTGTTAAAGTACAACCTTCCACACTTATCCAATATGTCTGAATATTGGTATTCCTAAATTTGCAGAGCGAAAATACGCAATTGAACTCCTGTGGTCACCCCCTCTTTGTGTGCAACGCATCGATGGCCGCATCTACCTGTAGATTTTGAGCTAGCAGGCTGCGTCAATCATCATGAAACAACGTAAGCCTGTTACTCCTTCCGGTAGTTTTTGCGAACGCTCAAATACCTCCTATATTAGGATATTTTAACAGACCACCTGCAAACAAAAAATTGCATTTTTCTACCCGCTATTAACTACGTTGTATAAGTTCTATGCCTCAACTCGCCTAACAACTCCCCTCCTACGTGTTTTATGTACCCCGCGTTTAAGAATATTCCTCCAACGTTAGAACGACCAGTATATATAACCGACTTCCCCCCGGATTCCTGGCACAAACATTACAGATGGAATATATTACGGCGCTATGGATGCATTTCTTACAACAAATGCCGTGTTCGCGAGGACAAACCTATTCCACAATATGTAGGTAACTACAATTTTGTACGTGCATTGTACACAGAGCTAGAGAAGTAGGAAAAAGCCAGGTGGATTGGCTCTTGAGTTATCTTTGTTCACATAGCCGCAAAAATGGTCGAAAATGAAAAAACAACATTTCATTTAATTACCCTGAATTAAGATATAACCGTTTGAACCGCAATAGACCTCACCAACTTTACCGCACATTTTTCTCGCTGTTAAGAACGAGATGGTTTTTACAACTTAAAACGAACTTCATATCAGAAACCTAACGTACGCCTCATGGATTCATAGAGACGTCCGGTACGCGAAGGAATAAAAAGAATATGTAAAGATTAGGACTTAAGTGGCCCATTACTCTGTAGTGAACCTTAACTATACGAACCACCTGTTTACTACCAACGCCACTCTTTCAAATGAAAGCTTCCACTATGCTACGAACAAGCACGTACCTCTAACTTGTTGTTATCGCTGCGAAGAACACTGAATGTATATGCTCTCAAACCTGTTCTTATTGAACATTGAGTACGTTAGAAATCATACTAAACATAAAATAAACATGTCGAGGACACAAAAACGTGACTTGCAAGCAAAAATAGGTTTCAAACTTTTTATTTTAGTTATTGCAGCTAAAATGTCCTAAAACTTGCAAAATTTCAATGCCTATCACCTAGAAGTTCATAACTCCTTACATTTTGAAGTAATATTGGAGAAACATCTTCAACTTACTCTTTTAAAGTTGCGTCTGGTACCACATTCCGCAGATAGCAATAACAAAACACCAATTGTGAGGGTTCCTACAAAGCTGACAAAAAACTTATCCACCATTACTTTTTCAACATGTGCCTCAGGCCGGAGAATATTTCCCCGTGGTGGTGAACGTTTCTGGGCCGTACAGTGTATTTTATTTTGTACTTTAAGGCTCGGACAAAGGGGCGTCTTTTCACAATAGAAGACGAACAGGTTGTGTTCGGGATTGAGTTTTTTTATGGCAATCTTTCCTTGTTCAGATGCGTTCTTATTTTGAAGAACCGCAATATAAGCAAGACGAAACAGAGAAATCTATTGTTTTAAGGAAACCCAACTGCCATGTTTTAGTGCACTTGGCTTATCTGCAGTTGAAGTCAACAGCGCTTTTATCAAACCAAGCGTATAACAATGTTTAGGCCATATTATAAAACACAGACACAAATCGGGACTATTCAAGGCAGTAATCAACTTACAGTAATATAGCGGCTGGTAAAAATCAAAGAATAAGACCCAGAATCGATGGGAATATTTTCTTCCTTTACCCTGCATTACAAACAAAAAACACGAGAAAGCAACGGTGTCAGAACCATACAACTACATTTCCCTACGTGCACATAAATATGCTATGTTGTTCTGGCGTTTACAAAATCTTCATTTAAAACGAGCCCTATATTTTCTAAATAATAACGCAATGTTCGTTGCCCTATAGAGGTGTTGAGCATACTAGAAGGTACAAACAAACAAAATTGTGCGCCAAATCGCCCTGCGAAAGTGGTTGGAAATCACAGCTGTAAACGACACCCACAACGACTCCCCACAGGAGATGACTTCAATTCACGCACGTGGATCTACAAACAGTGAAACAACTGAGAAGTGGAGTGAACCTAACCGCACCCTTCAATTCTTCAGAGATATTTTTGCCAAGGGGAAATCAGTGTATGATCCGTGAATGGTGGTTGGTTGAGTTGTATTTATGAAGCACATGGGTGTAAACTCTTGTTTATAAAACAAAAGAAGCTCAAACCTGATGTTATACAATGTTTCTTCTCCGCCGCGTATCCGGCAATCTCAAGAACAATTTCAAGACAAGAACACTGCAAACCGGAGTTACATATTAACGTTCTTCTGGACGTGAGCGTCATATTATCTTTTTTCCTAATAACGGTGAGATATTACACACATTTCTATATTTAAAAGATACAATGCTTTGCCTGTAAAGCCTCAAAGTACCGATCACCTTCACTTTTCGCAGGCGATTGAATCCAGGAACAGGCACGCAGAATAGGCCGCGTTGTGGGCATCGAAGAACTTCTTTTGCATCACTAGTGCCCGCATCTTGTAACAGCGGAATGACTAAGGCAAGATGGAGCGCACTCAACTCGTCCTTCTTAGTTGGTTACTTGCAAGTTTCACTTAGGGCAGAAAAAAAAAGTGTTCAAGCAACCCCAAATAAACTTCACAACTAGGGTGTAACGCGCAGCTGAGTGGGCCGTAACTACCGTTTCCCTAAAAATGGGAAATAATTATCCGGAAATAGGTGGCGACACGCTCACTTTGACGAGTTGGTCACTTCATATATACAGGCCAGGAACTTTGACAATATATCAACCGAAGGTGTTCGCCTAGAAGCTGTTAGGTTGGGCTCCGCATTTAATTAATGAAAGCCGCCGGTGGCTTATGTTCGGCGACGCGTCCGCTGATAGCGGCTGTCCCGTGTCCCTTTCATTTAACCGCATGGACGCCAAGTTCGGAGCCGCGGAGAGCGTGTTTTGTGCCCATCCTTTTGTGTGTGAAAACACTGGGGTGCTTAGCCTGAGTACCCCTGTCGCGTCGGAGGTGGCTGGGTCATTCCGCATGACAAGCTGAAGGGAAGCTGAATGGTGGTGTGTCTCTTAGTGTCGAAAAGGCGCGCGGTGTAAGTTTTTGAGAATTTGCGAAGCCAGCGCCGGGCGCTTTTCGTTGACGGGTCGTTCGCATCGGCGACGGTCGCCTGGGCTGGCAGCGTCTCTTCCCGTGGGCTGTTAAGGTGGGCGGCGGCGCCTCTTTAGTCTGGGAGGGGATTAGCAACGACTCCCTCTTTGCCCCGCGCGCGCGCAGACAAGGCACCAAGGCGAGGACGCGGGAAGAGGTTAGCCGCGCGAAGACCGCTCCAAGCCGTCGGCTTGGCTTTTGAGCAGATGCCGCCCGCTGAACGTAATGGTGTGTCCACGTTAGGCCGCAGACGTCTTGTATTTGCTTGTCGGGTGCTCTAAAGTGCGTGGGAAACGCACTATGAGTGTATAAGAGAGAGTTTTGGGTCACGTGACCGCAGGTGGGGACACATGTGTGAATGGCTAGTTCCTGTGGCCAATCAATGGTTTCTATTAATTGTTTGAAAGGTTTTTCTCTCTTTCTTGAACGCCCCTTTGTGGAGGCAGGGTTTTTGGTATCAAAACCGGAGTGTTGGGTTTGGTCCAGGGTCGGTCGAGAGGAGATCTAGTTCAGTATAGATCTCGGCCGAACAGGCTGCTGCGGGCAGAGTGACAATGTAACCGTCCCTCTGTCCTGATGTAGATACTTGGAGTAATGTAATTAGTGTAAATAAACCTAATATGAAGCAAGGAAGGCAGTCGTCATCCCTCACCCGCTTCAAGCATCGGTCGTCGGTCATCGGAGCGAGTCGAGATCGTCCTCTCGGCTCGAGCATCAAAATAACATCACTATTTCGTCTGCATCGGTCACCAAGAAGATGCAGAGGCGAAATTTAACTGAAGCCCCTTTGCGTGCCTGCTCAAATTGGCGGGATTTTTTGCGTTACGGCGAGACCGCTGCCACTCACCGCCATTAGGCTGAGTGGCTTATTCTATAGCTCACGCGACCGTGAGTGCTGTCTTGCTTCTTGGAGAACCTTTTCCTCGTGGAAAAGAAGAGCTTCTCTGACAGTATTCATGTGGATTTCTTCCTGTGCAGGTATGGCGAGTAGCCCTGACTTAACAACCAGTGGGGCATACCTGATTCTGATTTGTCACTTGCATTGCACACATTTTTTGGTAAGTTGTATATGCTTTTGTGTTATTATAGAATACATTTTCCATAATGCACATATTAGCGTGATTGCGCTGATTATTGCCAGTGTCTGCATATACATGTAGGCCACCTGCATGAACGTTGTGCCCTGTTTTTGTTATGTAGGTTTTCTGTGTTTTATCAGACTTTTTCCAAAACAGGGACACACAAATACAGACAGACAGACCAAAATGTTGAATTCCACAAGATGAATTATATCTACGGCAAGGGCAAATAAGAACAACAAATTCTAAACGCATACCTCCTCGCTATTTCCGGCGGTGAAGATTGGCGGTGGCCTGTTTACAAACATGGTATGTTGGCCTCCGCGAAACGGTCGAATAGAAAGAGAAGCCAAGCGGTACCTACAGCAAGCTGCTGGGCGGTACAAGGCTCAGCCAAGGCGGAGAAAAAGGCATGGTTTGACACTGATGCCTGCGGTCGCGGTCCGCGAGTGATTTCGAAGCCATACGTCAACGGACATGTCGATGTGCTGCCGGGGGGCTTGTGATCCCTGTGATTGTGCTGCCGGCGTCATGGAGGAGGTCTTAGCATTTGTGAGAGGACCACTGCTGATGACGCATCAGCCTAGCTTTGGCAAGCCTGAGGAGCGGCATCCAAGACAAAGCCAGACCAAGCATAGGATGACGCGGCGAGGAATGAACTACTTGTCGACTGGCGGACTGCACGCTAAGTGAGACAACAGACCTCCAAACTTGTAGATTGCGTCGATGCTGTCTGAGCTGTCCCGTTTTCTTATCGGCTTATAGTCACCGCTAGGCAATTTCTTTCTACGCTAATTTACCCTTTGCGGAAGTGTGTGGCCACAGTAGGTTGTTTGTGGCTTACCTTGCAATTTTTAAAAACCCAGTTGGGCTATTGTTTTATGCGATGCTGTTTAGCAAGTCTATCGAACGCCCTCACATCACAAGTACCATCAAGGTATTAAAAAGGTATTTTTAAGACACAACGCGCATTTTTTTCCGTATGTTAACATTTCGTTGCTAATAGTCGCGTCAGTTACCCGAATCCGGACTTTGTTTCTTTTGTAGCATTTTCCTGAAACATAAAGTGTCTGCGTCGCCGATTGATTCTTCTGTTTTTTTCTTTTTGATAGCGCGTATTGACTGATCAAGACGTCGTGAACGTGTAATGATCAAACTTTGGAGATGTATCACAACAGAAGGGTGTCCTTTAAATGCCAAACAGATACGGTACCAATTATAACCACAACAGATTAGGTTATTACGTCAAATCAAACAAATGTTCATTGTATATAAATTTTATTTGTTCTTGTTCAAAGTCTTGGCATGAAGCTAAGCCAACTTCTTTCGCGATACGACCTGCGCACTCGGCAGGCTGGCATTGCACCCCAACAAGAAGTGGTATTTTGTAAAATCCCGTCGCTTCTTTTTGTTTAGTGTGCTGTAGAAGCTGAAAAATGCAAGCGGATTCGTGCCAATACATTCAAAAGTTTTATTTCAGAAACAACTACCTGGTGGGGTTTGTGAATACCCGCTGGAGCAGACAACAAACGCCATTTTCTGCTTTTACAATCATCGCCATCATTTTCTTTCAGTCATCATCATCTATCAAAACAGCTCACTGATGTTCACTGCAGAAAGACGGCCTCTCGGGTTAATTTCTAACCGATTCAATTCGGCGCTGTTAATTTCCATTCTTGGGTCCTTATTTTTCCAACCTATCCCTCAATCATGCTACGGACCTCCCCCTTTTTCTAGACCCATCAATTGCTATCCACCCTATTGCCCTGGGGGTCACCGGTTCTCAGTTCTTCTCATTACAACGCCAGCCGAAGACCATATCTTTTTGTAACGAATATATCAAATCTTGTTTGATCTCTGCACACGGAAGCTCGTTTTCGCTCCCTAAGTGTTACTAATATTATAATTTGTTTCATGGCCCGTTGAGACGCCCTAAGCTTTCTATCCAGGGGTTTAGTAAGGCGCAAGCTTCAGCTGCGTATGTCATTACCGCAGGATGTATTGATTGTATATTTTTCTACTCTGCGATAGATCTGGCTTACTTTCCGTTATTTAGTATCGCTTCCCGAGTTCACTTCAGCACAAACCTATTCTTCGCCAAATATCTCTCCCGCTCCACAGGGCAGCCCTAACCCTCTAACGAAGGTAGATAAATTCTTGAACTTCTAGCGTTTCGTTTCCTAGGATGGAGAGTGCGCTTTCGGCAATTTTATTTCTTTAATATGTTGTGTGTATTGTATTAATTTCCAAACCCACGGCCGTGCTTCCATTCGTAGTTCATCAAGAATTTTTGCAGGTGTTCTGCAGTCTGACTTAACAAGACTATGTCTGCTGGAAAAGTAACATGGGTCAAGTATTCTTTGCCTATTTCTACTATTAGATTTTTTCAGTCAAGATTTCTGAATACCCTCTGCAGACATTCTGAGATCAGTTTCGGCGAAATGGTGTCGCCCTGTTTTACTTCTTGCGGTTAATGAGTTTTCAACTTCACTTCTAAGGCAATATCCAGCCCGTAAATCGCCTTTTTATACACAGCATCTATGTACTTCAGGCAAAATGCTGTAATTTTTAATATATTACACAACAGCTTCCTTTGATGGTATGTCGCGTGGCTACATAACTTTTGTGTTTTATTAAAGAGACGAATTGTAACAGAGACCAGTCCCATAACGTTGCGTTGTTTCCGAAGCCGGTTACCCTACCTTAGTTATTCCGCACGAAAAGTTTTTACTTGCAGAGCACTTCAGGGGCTCGTCTTCTCGTTGTAGCTCGTTAGCTGAACGGACGTAGTGTAACACGGCGTTCCGTCGTAGTGTTGTAACGAAGAACCTTCGAAAGCCACGCGGTTTGTTTACTCATAAGCGTATAAACTCGTGAACGGCTGGCGCTTCTCATAGAACTCCTAGTTGTTTAGATACGTTTGAGGCAAAATATGAGTAATTAATGGACAGCGCCCACGTTCACCTATTAGGAACGCTCATTAGGTTGGTTTTTACGATAGTAAGCGAAAAAAGTACGGTGCGACGCCGGCACGTGCGGAAGGAAAATCAAGCACAAAATAACAGAACTTTCGCTGGCGCTGTTTCAGGTAGGGGTGCGTGAGCATTGCGGGGGCGGGAAATATTAATTGCATTGGATGATACTAGAGAGTGGACAACGGCACTACAGCGCGTTATGTCTAATCGCTGATCTGCATTTCCGGTAGCGTTGACGTTGAGTGGAACGGCTTAAAGTTTTCTAACTGACATTTAACTGAACGCATTTGTTCTTTTCATTTTGATAGAGTAAACTAGTTGACGGTAATTTGGAAGTCCGTGGGACGCAGATATTTTACTGTGACATACGTCAGACGTTAAGCAAGCCTTCCGCATAATGTTCTCATTCGCCTACCAGATTGGTGGTTTATATCCGTACCTAAATCAAAATATTTTGGTGAATTTACGTCTTAACTATTTCTAATTTTTCACTTCGAGTTAATTTGGACGTAACAAGAAACACTGGTTAATGCACCATCGACCGCACTTTGATTTTTCTTTGGTGCTCGGTCTCACGTAACTATTAAACAATAAACAATTTCCTGAAAAGAGGCCGTGACTTTGCAATCTTTTATATAGAACTGCATATCAAAACACAGAGTTTTAGAACAACGCAATATTAATCGCTCTAGTGATCTTCTTTCCAATACGTACATGTTATTCGTTTTTTAAATAAACATGAATAAGTGCCTGTTGTTGTTTTTTTATTCACGTTCATCGTAGTTAGATATTTGCTGTGGATAATGGTTTTGTCTCCTAGCAGTTGGTGTCGCACACCGTTTTATCCCTGTTAGCAAGAAAAAAACTGGGGTGGGATAATTTCTGAAAACTCTTTTTTATGTAAATATTTTTGGTCGGCCATAGCCTAAAATTTTAAGGTTTTATCTATTGGTTTATAAACTTTTGTTTTTAGCGTCCCTCTTTGTTAACGTTTCATTCCAAACCGTCGCCTTAGCCACTTGAACAAACTAAAGACCTCTATTAGCTATCATCATCGCCACAATATACCTGTCTACGACCACTGCAGGGACGAAGCGTCTCCTATATCTCCAATTATCCAAGTCCTGTGCTAACAGCGAACAAGGTATCCCTGGCAAAGTATTCATCTCAGATGCATAACTAACTTTCTGCCACCTCCTGCCAAGCTTGCTTTATCTAGGAATCCCATCTGTTACTCTTAATAACCAACAGTTATATTCTCTTCTCTATACATGCACTGCGGACGCGGATTTCGTCGTCTTTATATCTACTACTCTGTCCTTAACACGCGTTTGTTCCCTGACCCCATCCGCTCTCTTCTTCTCTGTTAACGTTACACCTATCATCTTACCTTCCATTGCTCGCTCGTTGTCGGCAATTTAGGTTTTAACCTTTTTACTGCGCCTCGAATTTTTTGCGACGTATGTGAGTACCGGTAAGATGGCGCTGCAATACACCTTCCTCTTTAGAGCAATGGTAGCCTGCCATTTTTTATCTGGGATTGCCTACGGAGTGCACTCCGCCCCATTTTTAGCCTTCTAATTATTTCTGCTAAATGGGTGCGATTTGAGGTCCCTACTTTGACTAAGTACTTACCACTTTCAATGCCTCGCCACCTACTTCTAACCGCTCTGCTCTCGAGAGGCGACTTTTGTGCATTTTAATTCTCAGGACCACGATTCTAACCTGCTTGTAGAGTGCGGTTATCATGCTTTGGAATATGTCCCCCAAGGTTCTTTGAAAGGCAACCTAATCAGCAAATTCAAGGTTACAGAGGTATTCACCAGCATTTCTTACACCCCACAGTCCCCCATCAAATGTTTTACATACCTCTTGTAAACATGCAGTGTAAACAGTAGCTATATTTACGCATTGTTCTGTGGCCCTAACGTCAATTTTCACCGGTCATCAGATGTTCTCACCATTAGCCCGGTGATTTGTTTTCACATCTTCCCGACCATCATGTGCAGCAAATCCTTGCCCTCGTCAACCTTCCGAACATACAGGTTTCCAACGAATTATGTCAACGTAATAATTTTGGAATATCCTGCAAGGTATGCAAATATTTCAACCCTGCCCCGAATAAACAATAAAAAAGAAGTAATGTTTGGAGTATCTTGGAGGGAATGATTCAGCTTATCTATTGGCGCTGAAACATTTCTGTAGCTTTGAATGTTTACTGTTTCAAATAGAGCTATCAGGTTGGTAGTAAACGGTATTTATAAAATATAAATTTTAGTTTTGCCATAATTGTTCAACACAAGATGTTTTTTACGTGACATGCCTTATTTTGTATCTAAATTTTACTGCAGACGCCGGAGTGTGAAATGGGCTGTTGAATACACTGAACAATTGTACAGGTGCAGTTCAAAGCATACAAATATTACAGCGACATAAGTATTTAACGAGTTTCTTCACTCTGCTGAGCACATATTGTTCTTTTTCCAATGCAAATGACAGTTTTAAGCAGTATACATGCTTCTGTTGAACACTTAATATCTGCAACGCAACAGTTCGTTTTTGTACTCGTCTCTATAAATCAGTGGCCGCAAGAAGTCGGTTTTGTTGCGTCTTTCGCCCCAAAACTAACTCACGTTTGGAAGACAATATATTTGTAGAAACATTTTACTGGGCGGTTTATTCTTTTGGCCTGGTTCCGCAACAAGTCTTACACAATTTTAAATTGACCAAAATAAACAGCGACTGATTAGTAACAAAAATTGGATAGCCTTTTTAAAACAAATGCTTCATAACCGCGATGTAATTCGACAGGATACCACGTCCGGAGAGTTCACAGTTTGACGTCAGCTGCTGTGCTGTTTTTTTTTGTCGGTTACATGTGAAAAGCGGTGTTTTAATAAATTACCTTTGTCTTATGGTCACCAGAAGCTCATTATGCATTCATATTTGACATTACCTAACGTCACCTAGCTTCAGCCGCCTAAAGTGCAGGAAGCAGAAAAAGAAAGAACGATCACTTTTTCAAGGGCCTTCGCTTGGGTTGCACTAGCCAAGAAGCACGGTAGGCTGGGTGGAGGAAAGAGTATTGTACATAAGCACAGGCTATTGCACAGTACAGCAGTTGGAAGGGATCTTTTTTGCAGCTTTATTTTAACTTTGAATTTAAGTGATGCCTTTGTTTGTTGTAGTTTTAACGTTGAAAACCTACTCCGTCTGAAACGTGCACTCATTTCTAGCGACTCCTGGCAAGCGCATCTTTTGTCCTCTATTGTATGGGTAAATAAGGTTCATTGTTCTTCGGCTATTTTGCAAGCAGCCTGTATGTAAGGCCGAGCTGTATCGTGGAACAATATAAAAAAACGCAGTTTTGTTGTGCCCTATGCGGAGGTGTGAGAACCTATAACATGATGAAGATAACTAAAGCTTCGAAAAAACTGTGGTTGATTCCTCTGTAATTGGAATTGGTAAAACACGAAAGTGAAACGTGCAGCGAAATCTGCAGCTGAGCATGATTTGCGGGGCGGCTCCCTTGTGGGCGTGCTTGGCGAGCGACGCCATGCTGACGGGTCGCTTCGTCCAATCTGTATTGGGGTTATTTGCGTGACGGATATCACGTCAGTGAAATCTTGGTGTATCCGGGCATAGAACACTTTCGTGTTAAATTATAAAAACCGACAACGAACAACTCTAAGTATAACAGACTCTTTACTGAAAAGGTTGCTTCCCCGCAAGAAGACCCTGTGTGCAATGGTGCACCCGTTACAGGCGTTGTATTGGCGTCACTTCATGTCGGATATGACGTAAGTGAATAGTTTGTGAATCCCGGAATGAAACACTTTCCTTTTAAAATTTACCCTGACGATCCTTTAACGTGTTGAAGATGCCATCATCACAATCATCATCGATCTACTCAGGGCCACTGCAGGATGAAGACCTCTCCCATTGACCTCGAACTGCTCCAGTCATGCGCTGCTGGGGTCCACAGTTTACCACCCGATTTATTTCTTCAAGGTACACTGGCCTTCTTCGTCTTCTAGACCCATCTCCTTTTACCCTAATTGTCCACCGGTTGTCGGTTCGCCTCACTATATAGCTGGTTCAAGAGCATTTCTTTTTCATTACCTCAACTATCATTAGTTCTAGTCTAATTTGTTCCCTAATCCAGGTTGCCCATTTCCTGTCCCTGAGTGTTACCCCTAACAATATTTGTTTTGTGGCCCGTTGAGCCTACCCAAGCTTGCTATCTCGTTGTTTATTAAGGCGTCTTGCAGCAGGTCTATATTCTATTGAGTGAAAGAGGTAACTTACTTTTCAATATTTGAGAGTGCTTGCCGAGTGCTCCCCTACCCGTATTTACTCTGCGCTGATTTCTTTTTCGTGCTTGGCGGCCAGCATTACCATCTGTCTGAAGTAGTTGTATTTTTTTACTTCTTCTTGCCTTGCGTTTCGTAAGCTGAAGAGGACGTTTTTCGCAAGTTCATTCGTCATTTTTATATTGATTCTTAGCTTCACAGCCAGGGTTTCTGAATATAGTTCCCCAAGCATTGTTTGCAGGTTCTCTGCAGTGTCACTCAGTTTTTTTTTATTTTTTATTTTAGTACCCTAAGGGCCCGTGATGGGCATCACATAGGGGGTGAAGGGGTTAAAAACAAACACAACACTATTTCACCGTTGAACGAGACGTGAGTACATCCATCATTGATCATTCTTCCTCTTGTCCTTTTTTTGTTTAACAGGGCATGTATGAACGCAAATAAGTTAGTACTGCAACAGGGTTATGTATAACGTGCTAGCAAGAGCAACCCGTAAGATCAAAATCGACCGTAGTCAAATAGAAAAGCATAGATACAATAAAATCAAACATTTCTAAACTTTGTGCACGTTACAGGATTACACTACATAGACAACTTTAACTGCAAACAAACGCACATTTTAAAACACTTTTTCAACAAAACAGTGAGTAAGGCTTACGGGTCACTATATTGGGTGATAAATTAATGCAACGCGGTTTGAAAGGAAGATGATTCTGTCAGATGAACAAGACTTGCCGGGAGCAAATTCCATTCCTGTATTGATAAAGCAAGGGGAGAGTTCTGGTATTTTTTGGTTCTAGCGAAAATCGGCTGTACTTTGTGCGCATGATCAGTTCGGGGGGAAATGTGATGAGCCAGCAAAATTTTAGATGACCTGAAAGATGACTCAGAGTAGTAAAGGGAGTGAAAAAACGACAAGCGCGAAAATTTCCTTCGGGTATCCAGATTAGGCAGATCAAGAGAACGTTTCAAAGCAGATACGCTTGCATCAGAACAGTAGGAACGCAGGATAAATCTTGCAGCTTTGTTCTGCACAGCTTCAAGGGAATTAATAAAGGACGCTTGGTGTGGATGCCAGATACCAGAAGCATATTCTAATGTGGATGTTATTAATGAAATGTACGCATGTAGTTTGGTATTGCTGTTCGCTTGAAAAAGGCGGCGTTTAAGAAATCCAAGTTTTTTAAGGGCCTTGTTAGTGATGTATTCAATGTGAGTGCTCCAGCTCAGATCGAAAGTAAAAAATATACCCAGATATTTAAATGAGGAGACTGTTTTGATTCGACCATTGCCAACAAAATACTGATTGGAAGGAGTATCTAAGAGGGCAGAAAAAGTCATGTGTTTGGTTTTTGATACGTTGATTTCTATTTGCCATCTATTGCACCATTCGATTAATTTGGACAAATCATCCTGTAGGCTAATGGCGTCATCAATGTTAGTTATCTGCTTATAAAGAACGCAGTCATCCGCAAAGAGACGCAAAGAGGAGTTAATAAAGGATGCTATATCGTTAATATAGATTAGAAACAGAAGGGGACCCAAGACTGACCCCTGTGGGACTCCCGACTTAACACAGCAGCTGCTGGATATGCACTGATTAATATTTACTCATTGAGACCGGTTTGTCAAAAATTCTTTTATCCAGAGAGTAGTTTTGTTATTAAGTTGTAACTGCTGAACTTTAAACATTAATCGGTTGTGAGGCACGCGATCAAAGGCTTTAGAAAAGTCTATGAATATAGCGTCTGTGTAATGGGACATGTGGATGGATTTGTGAAGGTCAGTTACCAATTCAAGCAGTTGGGTTTGACATGATCGCTTATATCTGAATCCATGTTGGTTTTCTAATAGAAAATATTTGCATTTAAATGCGCCATGACGTTGGTGAATATAATATGCTCGAGTATCTTGCAGCAAACTGAAGTTAGGGAAAAGGTCGGAAATTGTTTGGATTAGTATTATCCCCTCCCTTAGGTACAGGTTTCACATGCGCGTTTTTCCAATCATCTGGTATACTACTTGTGTCTAATGACTGTTGAAAAATGAGTGATAAAGAGCGGCCGACGTGTGAGCAGTCATTTTCAGGAGTTTTGTGCTAATGCCATCTGGCCCCGGACTAGAGCTGAGGGGAAGGCGGTCAATTGCTTTCACCACACCATTTCTGGATATGATTATCGGGTCATTAGTATTAGGGATAACAAGGGATTGAAGAGGTGCCAGAGTATCGAAAGGGAGTTCGTCTGTAAACACGCCACTGAAGTGCGCGTTAAACTGCTCTGAAGAAGCTGCTAGAGACAGAGCGCCCCCACTTTCGTCAGGAAGGGTAGGTACTGCCTGATTTTCCTTCGGATTAACTGCACGCCAGAATTTTTTGGGATTACATTTTAACATATTAGGGAGAATTTCGTTGAAATAGTGGTGTTTAGCTCTTTTGATAGTTTCCTTCAAACTTGCAGACAGCAATTTATACTTTTCCCAATCAGTTGCGGAATTGGTTCCAGCAGCCTTTCGGTATGTTCTTTTCTTTTTGCTTAAACTTGTCTTAACATCCCTCGTAAACCAAGGCGCATTGGTTTCCGATTTCATATTTATTTTTGGCATGCAAGTGTTTTCTATTTGTTTCAGTTTATCTCGAAACATTATCCAGTTTTGGTTAGTTGTGCGCGTGGTAAAGGAATCTTGATATGGAGCAACAAAATTACTGAGCATGCGGTTCATTTTGTCAGTGTCTGCCTTTGCGAAGTTCAGAATGTGTTTGTCAGTTTTCGTTTTATCAGGATAGGGAAATGACACAAGGCAATGTACAAAATGATGATCGCTGATTTTTTCTAGAGCTCGGGCACTGGCGTTACTTGGGGTATTCGTGAAAACTAAGTCTAGTGTGTGCGGGCCACGCGTTGGTTCATGCACGAGCTGGGAAAGATGAAATAGACCTAATGTGTGCGCAAAACGAGCGCATTCACTACCGCTGGAATGGGTGACAGGTGTCTCCCAAGAAATTGTCGGGAAATTAAAGTCTCCAGAAAGGATTAGACTACACTGGGGAAATTTGTCGAATATGTATTCGAGTGAGTTATGCAGGTGGTCCACAAACTCGAGGGAACTGTTTGGGGGCCGGTAACATGCACCAATCACACAGGTGAAGCGACCAAAGCACATTTTTACCCAAAGAAGCTCAAGGGGACTGTCACAACCTGCGATGGATGGTTGGAAAGCATTTTTCACAGCGACCATCACGCCGCCTCCTCGAGAAACGTTCCTGTCCTTACGGAGTACCGTAAAGTCATCAGAGAAACCGAGCTCGTAGCTTGCTATGTCGTTTCTAAGCCAAGTTTCTGTGCCGATTACCACGTCCGCCGAGCACGTGTGAGCCATAGCATGAACACAATCAAGTTTTTGGAATATACTGGGAAAATTCGTCATCAGCACAGAAACTTTGGGCGTGGTTGCAGGATATCGTGTTTTTGGCACACGACGTCATTCTGAAGCTAGCTGAACCTGGGGACTGTTGTTTATTTGTACGACTAGGCCAGAAGCCGAATTGGTACGTCATGCCGTTTAAATGAAGCTTGTTGTAACGAACTATGTACCGTTCGTTTTTCTTTGAGTGACTTTTAGCAAACTCGCGAAGCTTTTTCCTAGCAAATTGAACTTTTGGGGAGAAGTCCTCTTCCAGCCACACTTTAGGCGAAATATCTTTGAGGTTAGGGCCTTTATCAAGAGCCTCCATTTTGGATTTGAAGTCGAGAAATTTAACTATGATTGGGCGATGAAAGTTTGGTCGTGGGTGGCCGACGCGATGAGCGCGCTCAATATTGCCAAGTTGAAGGTTTAGTTTACTGAAAAAGAAATCGCGGACGATTTGTTCTGTAATTGCGTTGTCTTCCTTCTCTTGTTCAGTTATACCCTTTACCAGCAGGTTATTCCTTCGCATACGATTGTTGAGGTCATCGACAACGTCGACAAGTTCCTCGCTTGAGCGGGTCAAAGACATCTTTACTTCTTCTACACTTCCACTAACGGTATTGACGGCGTCCTTCATTTGGGGAACACTTTTTAGGCTGTTCTCTATGGCGCAAACACGACCTTTTATGTCTGTAATATCTTTCCTGAGTTCGTTAAGTGTAGAAATAGTGGTGTTATTGCACTGTTCTGCTGTTGCTATGAAATCCTTCAGCGTGCTCATGACATTCTCGACCTTCGACGGGCCGGGGTTCAACTCAACGTCTCCTGAGCATAGCAACATCAGAAAAATACACATAGAAAGCAGCACCAGGGATGGTCTCGGGAGAAACGCGCCAATCAAGGCAGAACCAGTTGAAGCGCGTCCATCATAGCTGAGCACAAGATCCCGGCTAGCGACAAAAGTGCCAATGCGGGCACGGTAAGAGCACAGATCAATACCCATATTGGCAGAAGGGGGATCACCGGCCACAGAATTAAAACAAAGATACACACTCAAAAAAATGAGGCGCCTACCTACGACAGGCAGGCGGCACAAGTTAGCATCTGTCACTCGTGGCCGTGAATCCCGGTGAGGCTGTGATGCTCCGTTCCTTATGTAGGGCCAGAGGGTGCTGTATCAACAGGTGACGTCACGCGATGCTCCGCCCAGTTATTGCAGGGACGCCGATGTGTCAACAGATGCCGCTTTGCGCTGATTGTCGAGTCCCCGGCAGCAGGCAAGCCAGGCCACGGGAGCACAGGGCAAAAGGCGTCAACCTACGACAGGCAGGCGGCACAAGTTAGCATCTGTCACTCGTGGCCGTGAATCCCAGTGAGGCGGTGATGCTCCGTTCCTTATGTAGGGCCAGAGGGTGCTGTATAAACAGGTGACGTCACGCGATGCTCCGCCCAGATATTGCAGGGACGCCGATGTATCAACAGATGCCGCTTTGCGCTGATTGTCGAGTCCCCGGCAGCAGGCAAGCCAGGCCACGGGAGCACAGGGCAAAAGGCGTCAACCTACGACAGGCAGGCGGCACAAGTTAGCATCTGTCACTCGTGGCCGTGAATCGCCCATTTTTCAATACAATGTAGTCTGCAAGCCTCAAATGACTCAAGGATTTCCCATTTGTCCATAATCGTTTGTTTTTCCAGTCAAGCTTTCTCGACGCCCCACCTACATGCTGCTAATATTTTTTGTGAATTGGTTTCTCCCTGTCTCATTCCCTTCCGGATCGGGAATTTATACCTTTGCTTGCGGAGGGTTATCCTTACATTCTTTATATGTGTCTTTTGGAAGTGTTCAGCAGGTCTCCTCTATCGCCTGGTCGTTTAGTCCGTCAATCACACCTGGGGTGAGCCCGGAATCAAGCGCTTTCTCATAGTCTACTATTGCCATGTAAAAAGGTTGGGTGTACTCTGCGAATTTTTCTGTCACTTGATTTGAACATGAATGTGATTCATGGTTGAGTACTCTTTCCTAAACGAAGCCTGCTCTCTGGATTGTTGGAAATCCAGATTGTCACCTATACCGCTACCAATACCTTGGTAAAATCTTGTACACCACAGACAGTACGCTGATGGGTCTGTAATTCTTCAGGTCCTTCGGATCTTATTGCTTATAAATAAGAATATTGATGGCATTTTTCAAGGCTCTGGGCACGTTTTGCGCCTTCAAGCATTGAGAAAAAAAGAACCGTGAGTTTCTACAAAACAATACATTTCCCTGCTTCAAAATATGGACGGTTATGCCATCGCCGCCTGCAGTATTTCTATTTTTATATCTTTGAGCGTCCTTGCAACTTCCTCCTTAGTCACTAGTAGGGCATCGCAAGTTGAGCTTGCATTGTCAGACATTTCACTTGGTCTAAGTTCTCTCGCATACAGTCTGGTGTAGAATCGTTGTGCTACATTTTTATATCGTCCATGTTGTGCATTATGTTACTCTGCTCGTCCCGGAGTGCGAACATCCAGTTTTTGCTATTGGCTAGCTTTCTCTAGGTTGCTTTCAAGCTTCCCCCATTTGCAGCGTTTTTTCGATGACTTCCCCGTAATATTCATGAATTTCGTCTGATTTACAACTATTAACCAGTTTCTACAGCTCGGCTAGTTAAATCTTACCGGCCGTACTTCACACTTTCAGTTCTTCCGTTCGCATATATTTTTTTCATGTTGTTATTTTGTTTTTCACTTTGTTTATGACATGCTGCTAATCCAAGAAGGCTGCTGAAGATGGCGAAAGCTTTAAGAAACCCACCCTATGCTTCATCCCTAGAACAAAGTTTACACTTTAACATTTCAGGTTCTCATTAAACCCCTAAGATATATTTTTGTACTAACTCACAGTTGTGCGCACTTTCTTTGCTACGTCCTGAAAGGGACAAAGAATATTTTTACAAGGTACACAGTTAGGTTTAACGGTTGCGATATTATTGCCAGTTTCTGGTACCGAGGTATTCATCTTGCATCTTGGAGGCAAAATGGAGGCATGTCGGAGGGATTCAGAGAAAATTTATTAAACACTGTACCACATTGCATCTTTTTGGTCCATTTCGTCAGTTTGGTCAGGTCAGCTTTGATGCCCAGTTGTCACGACTTGAGGACGCGGGGTATCCTCGCCGTCTGCTGTCAGCTGTCTCTGAGTCACTACTCAAGAAAATGAAGCACTGGTACTCGAATTGTCAGTTGATCAGGGAAAAGAAAAAGCGACCTGAGGCCTTAAATCTACAAAGTGGCCCGAAAAGCGTGTGTCCAAAATATACCATGTGCTATCGAATTCTCTGCATCTTGCAAGTTGGCGAGCCCCTGTAAGCTCATCAACCGGGAAAAAACGTAAAGTCGTTGCGAAAAGAAGCACGGTGCGCAGTACGTGGACTGCCAAGTTGGCCTCATTTACCAAATTCCACTTACTTGAGGTAAGGTGTACATCGGACAAACTGGCCGATGCGTAAATGACGGCCTCAGGGAACATGATCTTTCCATGAAGAATGGCACCGGGTCGCATTTGCCTCATCACTTCAGCGAGTGTGGGAAAGGATGCCTTCCCCTGACTGACAGAAACAATCAGTATAGGAAAGAGTCGTGACACCGTGGCGCGAGAACTGCGCGAAGCGTATTTCATTCAAAAAACAGCACAGGCTGAAGCATCGCTGTCACTGTTCCCGAAGGAGTACCGGATCCTAGACAACGTGCGATAAAAAGGTGTGATTGTTGCCTTCAGCTGTGCATATTTTGTTTTTATAGTATCTTTTTAGATCTATTATCCTTTGTATATGTCTGTGTGTTTGTAGACAAGCTACTTATATCCCTGTCTTTCCTTGGAATATATCAGTTGTTGGTAGCGCACCTGTCTCGTCGTTCTTCGTTTCTTCTACCCTCGTTCGTTGCGCTGATTTTTCTTAAGCAATAAACCAACTAGCCCAACAGCATATTTTACTGTAGATTAGGGTACGTATGCTCAATTTTAGCCATTGTTGTTGCAGTGCATCATTTTCAGTTCAACGTGAATGAACGTTTCAAAGGGGCCAGGTGCTGCTTTTTGTATTCTTGCCACGGCTACGTCTGCGGCTGCTCTGATGAGGATGAGGGCAGTTGTGGTTTCTGGTGTGGGTATGGCTTTCATTGGTGTATGAGTTGCACTCAAGTAAATTTGAGATTTGGTATTTAACATGGCTTTCTTGTGACTCACTCTGGAAGACCATTCTTTTATCAGTCTTATTTTCTCAATTTTCGTATTATTGAGAGTTTATACTAGTTGATGACGGTGACGTTCCCAGGCAGGAGTTACGTCATTTTTCAATATTGTTATGTGGGAAGAGCAGTGTTGTCTAACCAACTTTTTAAATTTCATGGCATCTAACGGTTTGGGTGTACTCCTTTAAAAATGGCTGCTAACAGTATCGGGGGATTTTGATATCAATCTTAGTCTCTTTTCTGGGTTTGGAAGATCTTTGCGATAATGTCCGTGAGCCCATACGTCTGCTTTATAAGCAGCTCTGCTTACATGAAGTTTATGACCGGAAATGAATCACGCAAGTAGAAGAAATGAAAGAAGGCACAATGAGCGCTTTGATTTAACTGTTTGGCAATGCATGCGCGAAACACAAGCCAAACACAGTTATTTTTAATATATTATCCCGAAGGGCTCCACAGATGTGCCTTCCAAAAATATGATTTCATTCTTCTGCTTTCATACTTACGGCTGGGAAATGCACATGGATCTTGCTTTTCTTATTTTGAGAGCTTCTACAAAAAGTGGTAATGCCTTAACTACTTGCGCAAACTCTGCTGTAGCATGGCCACAACATGATTTCCATTGGCACTTTTTGCCAACATACATTTCAAAGTTGTTAAACTTGTTTGTTCGTCGAGGCTCACATGCTTTCAGTGGCCCTTTTGCCGAAGACACTGCGTGCTGTGTGAGAACAGTTTAAATCCAGCACCTGTTTTCCACAAGAAGAAGACTTTGTGCCTCTTGACGCTATTCGTAAAAGGTGCTTGATTCTGAAATTATTTTTTTATTGTTTCCGTATATTCTCACACCACTGTTCTGTGCCGTAAAGACAACAACAATGACATACCCCTCAGAAACATTTGTAGCCTATGTTATACGAAGTGAGCGTCAGGTAGCTACACCACATTTACTCTTCGTCCCTCTTCCTCCCTATAAGAGAACTTTCTTGCTAGAACCTTTCGATTGGCCCGGCAATCATTTTGTCAATGACGCCAGAAGGACCACTGAAAAATCCGTCTTTGCCAGCATCCCGAGTCAAAATTTGAGGATAGTCTGCATCTTGTTGGCCAACTATTTGTTCAGCGTTCCTTGAGACACAAAATACACATGCTGTGTTAACCATTATCAAATGGTTACAGGAGAAACTGGGCAAAATATAACAGTGAAGAAGCCCCTTATTGGCGGCCCCTTGAGGAGCATCGAAACAATGTTCACCTCTATTGGTCCTAGCGAGACTGTCTTCTCCTCTAGAATGAAGATGATTTTTGCCTTGCCCGTCAGTGGTATGGGCGAGGGTGGGAGTCTCACAATGATCATGTTTCTGGCTGCGTCCGTAAGAAAGTTGGTGGCTATTTTTATTTAAGGATGTTTGGCGTTGCCATCATCTTTCTATGGTTCGTCATCATTTCGCGTGTGATTTTCGTTGCTATGCGGCCTTTAGGATATTTTTTTCGTTACTTAAAATGCAACTTTCCCAAAAAAGACCCATTTTATTAAGCCTAAACATTGATTCAGTAATGGTCTAGAAGATACGCCTGGCTAGATTTCGTTCTTCACCTTCTGCGGCAGTGTTTTAGTCTGAATCTGTTAGTCTGAATTGCTATTCGTGCCTGTATATTAATAAATATTCACAGTATTACGTTATTTTTTTAATTCTGTGCTTCTGAGGTATGAAGCTGTACCAAAGCATGCACAAAATCAATTTTTGCTTGAAATAAAAAATTCAGGGCTGAAAGGGTTGGCGGAGGGTCAGGACAGCTTTTTGCTACGTTATTCCACACCAGGTCATTTAGAAGAACTTTTAGGTGGGCGAGTTTGTGCATCTTCAACGTAAAGTTAAAAACGGCACACTTTTGGACGGCCACAACAAGGGAGGAAACACTTGACGCCGTCTGTCCGGCGTTTCGTGTTTCCTCCCTTTCTGTGGCCGTCCAAGAGTGCGCAGTATTTAACTTTACGTTGACATGGTCATTGTCGAGGAAGCTTACAGCCTTAGGTTGACAGTGTATATCTTGGAAATTTTCAGGCAAAAAAAATTCAAGTCACTTCTACTCTTGTGAAGACGGAACATATTCGAACTCAGTATTTGAATTTTACTTAGAGTTTGTAAAGGAGCATGCATGCCTGAGAAATGCTGGAAGTTCTGCATGACTTTTGATGTGGTACTGATCGGGCCATACTAAGCTTGTTAGAACGTCATTGTTTTGTCCTCTTTTCCATCAGCGGGTTACATGTCGACTCTACATTTGGTAAAAAATGGAGCTGATGACGGTCGAAGGGAGACGTCTTTATTTTGCAGTGGACCCAGTTGGCTGATGATGATGTTGGTTGGCTTGCAACGGCAACGATAAGAATTTAGGTAAGGTTGAATATTCACATGACCTCTTTTCACGGACCGCGAAATAGTTCTTACAATCCTAAAATCAAAGTTGGTAGTCGGGGTGTTCCTGAGGATACAAAAATCGCAGCATTGTCCGGTTCGTTTAGGCATTTATAGAATTAACGCACCGCCTTGAAAAGTTCTTAAGCGTTTTGGAGTGTCAGTCGCTCTTACGGCTAGGAAAATCAGTATGTGGCAGTTTGGATAGAAAACTGAATCGTGGCAGTGGAGAAGTGATTTGTGGTGGCGTTAAAGATGAGAACCAATACGTAACATTTCAACGGGTGTTGTGAATAGCCGTGGCTTCTGTTGTGGCCGCACATATGTAACTAAGTTACTAAGCCGGACGTGCCATGAATGTGCATTTGAGATAACTGAACTTTTTTACTAAACATCGGCCGTCATCCAGCCTTTCATCACAGTTCACTGTGACAGTGAACCGCATTTGTCTGCCACTGAAATTTTCTTTAGGCACGGGCAAGCAATCACCCTTCAAGTATCGAAGCGTTTTACATTGCTGAACGAGGAGAAAAATAGGTTAGTCAAGCTAGCTTATGCCTTCTTTACAAAGAGATTCTCTAAAATATGCACTGGCCTTCAGTGCAAGCTGGCTTTTATCACGTTACCTCCTCCACCTGTTGCTTGTAATCTTTTTTTCCCGCATACTCAGTGCCTCTCATTTTTCGGGTTTGCAGTTTATATTCGCCTTTTTTGATATCCAAAATCAGTTGTTAGACGATTGGCAATCCTCTTGTTGCATTCTGTGTTTCTGTTTCCGTACTATCCAACCTAGAAACGTTCCTCTTATAGAGTTTTCCTTTGCACTTCTATGGCAAGTCCAGGTTCTTTACGGGGTGTACAAATGAATACATCTTGTAGAACCTTTGCTCGAAACAAATTCATATTGCCTATTTAAAAGCGCCAAATGTAAACATCTGTGGTGTTGACATCTGTTTTTTTCGGATCAAAACCTTCAAAATACAATTACTTTTGCATATGAATGAGGCCTAAATGGCATACCATGCTTCAGGGCGATCATCAATCTCAGAGTGATTATTGCTCTACTGATATAACGGCTTTCATGCGTGCCTGCTGCTCCAATTTCAGGATGATGTTGAATCGTATTGGCTTTGTGCGCTTAATGAGACATGTAATCTACCACGCTCCTTTCTATATTCAATGTGGTTATCACACCAGTGAGTAGTCTTTGAAATCAGTTTACTGAACCTACAACAAGCCCTCTTTTTTCACAAGTTAACATTTTTTTGTTTTATTTGTATGTTCGCTATATTACACGTATTATTTAATTCCGCAGATCTTTTCTGGAAATGCGCTCCTCTCCTCCGAGGTTTGCAACTTTAAATTTTTTTCTCAGCTCAGCATTTTGTTACGATGGTTACAATAAGAAAAGGCATACAGGGTTTATTAGACAAGGCGAACTTGTGCCCACAAGCAACGAGCTCTGGCTAGCCTCAACCGTCCCACGGTCTTCTTCCTCTTTCTCTTCGTTCGGCGTGCACTCCTCGTCCTCTTCCTTGCTTTCGAGCACCGCCCAACGGCCAAACGGGAAGGTACACCACTATGTACCTGGCGGGAAGTTCACACTGTACCACGGGAGGTGCTGCATTGCTCCCCCCTCCGGGGTAGCATCGACCCGATGCCACTAGAACGCGTACGCGAAGGGGCAACGAAAAGAAAGGATTACGCAAAACAAAATAACAATCAGACGAAACACAAGGCAGCTAGAGGGCAGCGGTAACCGTGAAAAAAAGTAGAAGCACAGTAGGACAAGCGCGAGTGTCCAATGCCCGCTCGTAATGAGGCTTGAGGCGCGCCACCTGCACAAATTCAGAGCTCGGTCGACGTCGAGAAGAAACGTTGGAGTTGCTCTCAGGTAACACCTCGTAGTTCAGATCGGAAATACGTCGGATAACCTTGTAGGGGCCGAAGTGACGGCGAAGCAGCTTCTCCTACAGTCCACGGCGGCGGATAGGCGTCCATACCCAAACAAGGTCGCGGGACGATACTCCATATTCCGTCGTCTCAGGTTATATTGCCGGGCGTCGATTTCTTGTCGCCTGCGGATGCGAAATCTTGCAAGCTGACGAGCTTCTTCAGCGGTTTGCGTGAATCCGTCAACATCAGTGCCGGCTACCACGTCGTTATCCACAGGGAGAATTGCGTCGATGGTTGTCGACACTGGGCGGCCAAAAACAAGAAAACAAGCTCAAATGGTTTGAACCGGGTCGTTTCCTGCATGGCTGTATTATAAGCGAAAGTGGCAAAAGGGAGAATTTCATCCCATGTCTTCTGGTTGAGGTCGATGTACATACACAACATGTCAGCCAAGGTTCTATTAAGTCTTTCCGTGAGACCGTTTGTTTGGGGTTGGAAAGCAGTAGTCTTGCCGTGAGTACTGTGCGTCAAGCGCGGTACTTCACGCATTAAGTCGGATGTGAAAGCCGTCCCCCGGTCAGTCAGTACTACAGCGGGCGCTCCACGTCTGAGGACAAGCTTGTGAAGAAAGAATTTCTCTACCTCGGCAGCGGTTCCCCGAGGAAGAGCGTGCGTCTCTGCATATCGCGTTAAGTAATCCGTTGCCACAATGATCCACTTGTTCCCTGAGGCTTACTTGGGGAAGGGGCCCAGTAAATTCATGCCGATTTGCTTAAACGGTGCGTCAGGAGGGTCTAGTGGGTGAAGTAGCCCTGCAGGTTTTACGGGTGGCGTCTTCCGGCGCGGGCAGTCCCGACAGGTCTTCACGTACTGTTGCACATAGGCTGAGAGGTTTGTCCAGTAATACTTCTTATGAATTCTTGTGAATGTGCGAGTGACCCCTAGATGCCTAGCAGCAGGCTCGTCATGGCATGCTTGTAAAATTTCCGTGCGTAATTCTGCCGGTACGACAACGAGAAATTTCTCTTTACTCTGATCGTAATTTCGCTTGTAAAGTACGTTGTCGCGCAGGTAGAACGAGTTGATTCCTCTTAGCAAAGCACGGGGAGGCCCAGCGTTTTTATCCCGCAGGTATTCAATGAGTGGTCTGAGCTCCACGTCGGCCAGTTGGCGGGCAGCCATATCTGCAGCTTGGATCATCCCGACAAAGCGGAAGTCCTCTTCCTCGGCTTCAGGGGAATCGGTGAAAATCGGTGCCCGGGACAAACAATCAGCATCGCTGTGCTTGCTGCCCGACTTGTTCACTACCGTAACATCGTACTCTTGTAGTCTTAAACTCCATCTAGCAAGCCGTCCAGAAGGGTCCTTGAGGTTCGCGAGCCAGCAGAGGGCATGGTGGTCACTGACCGCTCTGAATGGCCTACCATACAGGTATGGACGCAATTTGCTGATGGCCCAGATGACGGCAAGGCATTCTTTTTCTGTCGCTGAATAATTCATTTCCGCTTTGGAAAGGGTGCGACTAGCGTAAGCTACTACCTTTTCCACCCTGCCTGCCACTGTACAAGAATAGCACCAATTCTCACATTTCTGGCATTCGTGCGTATTTCCGTGTCGGCGGCGTCATCAAAGTGGGCTAGAAGTGGAGCACTTTGTAAGCGTCTACGCAATGTTTCGAAGGCCTGTTGTTGGTCGTTGCCCCAGGAGAACGGCACATCTTCTTTCATAAGTCGGGTCAGTGGCTCGGCGATATTCGAATATCCCTCTACAAATCGTCTGTGATAGGCACAGAGGCCCAGAAAGCGTCCCAAAGCCTTCCTGTCGTTTGGGCGTAGAAATGACGCGACGGCAGTCGTTTTCTCGGGATCCGGACTAACCCCCGCAGCACTTACAAAATGACCAAAAAATGTGCGCTCTTCAAACCCCAGATGACACTTTTCTGGCTTGATGGTCAAATCTGCAGAGTGAATAGCCTCCAGTACACTTCTGAGCCGTGACAAGTGCTCGTCAAATGAACTGGAGAAAACGACCACGTCGTCCAGGTACACAAGACAGGTCTGCCATTTCAGCCCAGCGAGGACAGTATCCATCATGCGCGGGAATGTAGCCAGCGAAGAGCATAGGCCGAAGGGTAGAACCTTGAATTCGTAGAGACCATCTGGTGTCACGAATGCCGTCTTTTCGCGGTCGCGCTTGTCGACTTCGATCTGCCAATATCCCGATTTCAAATCTAGAGACGAGAAGAATTTGGCTTCGCGCAACCGGTCCAACGTGTCGTCAATCCTTGGGAGCGGACAAACATCGCGTTTGGTCATACTGTTTAATCGGCGGTAATCAACGCAGAAGCGAAGCGTGTGACGGGAAGCGAAGCGTGCGACGGGAAAGGCCCATGCGCTCTTCGAAGGCTGGATGACATCTTCGCTAAGCTTTTCTTTGACTTGCTGTTTTATTGCTTCACGCTCCTTCGGAGATACTCTGTAAGGGTGCTGGCGAACAGGCCGGGCGGATTCGTCTGTTAGGATGTGGTGCTTCGTCACATGAGTCTGGCGGACTTTGGACGTCGTGGCGAAGCATTCAGAAAATTCCTGCACGAGACTCACTAAAGCCTCCTTCTGTGTGGCGGAAAGGTTCTTGTTAACTTCGACAGGAGGAATGACGCCCTGCGTATGAGAATCTGCCGCTGTCGTGCCTAGTGACGTCAGATGCGTTACGTCGGCGACCGCTTCGATGAATGCAATGGCGGTATCTTTCGCGAGATGTCGGTGCTCGTTGGAGAAATTGGTAAGCAAGACGGGCGTGCACCCATTTTCGAGCTTTACATATCCTCTCATGATGCAGATAGCTTTGTCCAGGAGTAACCGCATGTTGCCTTCGGCTATCCCTTCATAGTCCTGAAATGTATCGTTCACGACGTTGACGAATACACTTGTGCGAGCGGGAAGTGTGACACCGTCGTCGTCAATGAGGCGCAGAGCCGTGTCGCGTCGGTGTTCAATGTTTTTTCGATGGCTCGCTTCGTGGAAAATCTGATCGTCGATTTCTGCAAGTCAGTAATTGCACCATTTGCTGTAAAAAGTCCATCCCAAGGATTAAGTCTTTTGAGCATTCGGGTAGGATGACGAAGGTGCCGATGTACGTGAACCCTTTGATTTTAATTCGAGCAGTGCACATACCCACAGGACTAATCAGATGACCTCCGGCTGTGCGAATCTGGAGGCCAGTCCAAGGCGTCAGCATCTTCTTCAGTGTGGTGGCGAAAGACTTACTTAAGGCGGAATGGTCCGCCCCAGTGTCGGCCAGCGACGTCATCTCGCGCCCATCCATTTCCACCAAGACATCGCACGCTACCTGTTGGGTGGTACAGCTCCCCGTCTCTGCCTGGTCGCTTGCCTCTCGCCCTACTCGTCGTCGTCGCAGTGGAGGTTCTTCGTAAAAGTCGACGCCAGCGGCCTCACGTCCCGGGGCCGCTGAGTTCAGTTTCCCCGGATTTCAGAGCAGCGCGACGGACGGTGAGAAGAACTGGGGGCGAAGCCTGGACTCGAGGGTCGGCGTTGCATGGGCGATGGCGAACGGGACTCTGGGCGTCGCGGTGGGAAAACGTTTCGGAGGTCGGCGAGGTAGTATTCAATCTCTTGCGGGCGCTCACCATTCCTTGGACGCGGAGCATTTGGCGCAAATCCTCGCAAGCCGATACGGCGATAGGGGCATGCGCGGTAGACATGTCCTTCTTCTCCACAGTGAAAACAGAGTGGTCTGCGGTAAGGAGTGCGCCACAGATCACTTTTCCGAGGTTGGGTTTCCGGTGGATACGGCAGGCTTCTTCGAGGCCTGGGGTTGAGCGGCGGTGTCGGCGCAGGAGTGGCGATGGTCGGCAGCGAGCGGTGGTGGTATTGCTGAAGAGCAGCTGCGTATGAGAATTTTGTTTCCTCCCGCTGTGGCGATTTTGTTGGCTCAGGGATACGCACCGCTTGCCGGGCTTCTCGCGTATCATTTTGGCGATAGACACCGTCGGTGCTGAAGACTGCTGCTGGTGGAATGCCTGGAGATCCTCTCGCACGATTTTCCTCACCAGTTCCCGGAAATCGAGGCAGTTCTCCAACCCTGTCATGCAGCTTCAATTGCAGACTTTTGACAGTACCGCTTCGGTCTACGCTGAAGCGCGCCTTCAATTGTCGTTGCCTCGCTGACGAATTCGGCAACCATTCTTGGGGGATTCCGCATCAGCCCGGCAAATATGTCCTACTTGACGCCACGCATGAGGTGCCGTACCTTCTTCTCGTCCGTCATGGCGGGATCTGCGCGCCTACAAAGAGGGACACTATATTCGGTGTAGATGGTAACACTCTCATTCTGGCGCTGAATTCGTGCTTGAAGGGCAGCCTCGGCATTTTCTTTGCGGTCACTGCTCGTGAAAGTGGCTAGCAAGCACTGACGAAACTCCTCCCACGAGGAAAGTGTGGATTCATGGTTCACAAACCACGTTCGCGCACCTTCCTCAAGAGAGTAGTATACCTGTCGCCGCTTATGGTTATTGTCCCAGCCGTTGAGCGTGGCGACCCGTTCGAAGTGGTCCAGCCAGTCTTCCACGTCGTCATAAGGCTCGCCGTAGAAGACCTTTGGTGTACGCGGCTGTTGCAGCATGTACTGGAGAGGGGCGTCAGTCATGTTCGTGTTCACAGTGGCGGTGTTGCCTACAATGTTCTTGGTTGCCCGATCAGGTAAAAGACCGCACTCCGCCGGCTGTCCGAGTAGGCGACGGCTGGTCCGCTGGTGTACGGGCGACACTTCGACGTGGGCAGGCCTGGATGATTGGGGTATCATGTACCCAGCACCTCTACCACTTTTGTAACGATGGTTACAATTAAAAAAGGCAAACCAGTGCTCCTCTCTATATATTTCGTGTGGGCCCGCAGCTGTGCAGCGAAAAGGACGGTCATCCATCTTTCCAAGTAACAAATGAAATCTCACCTGCTCTCATATGACAGCCAAGGTACAGGGACATGGACCTACCGCTCGGCAGCACACGGGTGCTGCTCCAAACTTCCTTAAATGAGGGCCCGCCACCACCTGCTGATGATAACTCTGGGATTCGCGCCACACGATCAACACCCCACCTGGGAACTCCGAGTTCTTGAAGCACACATAGACAGAACAAGCGCACTGCGACAGAGGAAAAAAGAACGAGCGTGCTCTAGACCACTCGCTCAGTCATCGTACATTCCACCTCCAGTGCCCTAACCCATTTTCGCGACCTAATAAAACACCTCGCTGCCATGCCAGCAGAGATCGCCCTTTTCTGCATGCGAAACACTGCGGTTCAACAAGAATATAACTTTCTAGCAGTTACGGTGGCCGCTTGCACCACCGAGTTCTTACTTCAACATTATCTCCCCTGACACAAGACGACAACGGAGCGCACCCATCCTTGATAGGGCTTTCATTTAATCTTTACAGAAGTCTTGCAGGCAGGAGCTGCTTGGGCAAAAATGAAAAAGGCGTACACTTATCACTGCCAAACCCTCCAAACCTGATCGTCTACAGTGCAGGCGAAAACAAATAAATGCGCTTTGAAACGCATTCGTACATTCCGGGCAGTGCCACTCGAGTAAACTGCCCCATTCCATATTCACCCGCCATCAAGCTGCAGCTATACGAGACCCTTCAATAACTTCACAGAGTGCCTACCCGTGCGGCAGGGCTACCACGCGGGCTATCAAAACAGTCGTTGACTTACAAGTGCACTCCTACTCGCTATAGAAACTCCCAGACATCACCGTCTGGTAAAACCCGAGAGGTACGTTAAACGTCCCCGGTAGAGAGCATTAAAAGCTATAATATTCCCACAACAACGGTTTCAATTCAATGGAATACATCAACCGAAGCGCTGTAATATGATAGTGTTAAAATTCTAGATAAATTAGGTGTTGTGTACCCCCATAAGCATTCCACAATCTACTGAACATAGTGAACATACACAGCAGTTTTAAATCCTTCAGTCAGAATTTTATTCTCTCCATGAATGTAAGCTTCTAGACGTTCGTGTTTTCAGTTAACCCCACACACCATGGACCTAAGAATAAAGGTTACTTAATCTGGGATGAAATACAAACTCATTGTCTCACCAGAAACAAATCCTCTCGTCCGGGTTAGGGTAGCCAACGGCGCCCAACGCAACACCACTTTTGAACAGCCTTCTTTCATCACTTCACTTATGTTCATTGTACACCTACCATTTAATGGGTATTGACGCTATATAATTTAGAGTCACACCGACCACGATAAGCGTATAAATCTTCATCACAGTCACTCATGCATCACCGACTCGGGTAAGCCAAGCGTTTAGAATGTTATCATGAACACTGCACCTAACAAGACCCTGTTACACAAGGCTACGTACACCAGTTAGTGAAAATGCACGCGCCCCAACATATCAAGTTGATTGTGTCCTTCCATCGGACACCGTGGAATCGTGTCTGCAGCGCTCATGAGCGCCATACAGATTTACACACAAGTAGTGGAACTGGAATAAATACAACCAAACCTTTTGTCGCAAATTGGCAAAAGTAGACAACAAATGTACCGGATCATGCTGAACATCTATCCCGCATTGAGGGACAACATGTATGCGACCAATTGAAGGGAAACTTTAAACCGTTTTAAAGATCTGATTGATCACAGTGGTTATAAATTGAAGCAAATCACCGCCTCTCGACAACCACCAACAACTTTCCCAACGCGGATGAGAAACTCCTACAAACCTCGGTTCTACCAACGTGCCTAACGGTCAGGAAACGCCTGCCGAAATATAGGGACACACGAATAACCGATTAGACAGTGATACTACTGATTGGAAAGACCGGGGCGCTATCCTCCAACTCAGAACCGGCTCGCCACAGAGGCCGGCGTGTGTCACCAACAAAATACTTCGCACCCTTGACGGCTGCACTATTTTGCCCGTCACAGTATATTGCAATGTAATAGCCAGAGCGCAGCGCCAAAATTGAATGCGTGCAAATGACTATCATCCCCAATTCGAGAAATGCACTTCCTATGGAATATCTCCCACCCATTACTAACGCGCCATGCTCGGGCCAACTTTGGGAAGAAGTCGCCCTCACGCGTGTCACTAATCATTTCACTTGCACGGACGCACTTCGAAATTTATAGTCGGCACTCGTACACTAATATACCCACAAGATGTCTACTTTCACCGATCCCCCTGTAGACTCAATTCGCCTGCCATAGAAACCTTGAATCTCAGTGAGGCTTTTCACAGAGTTTAGCACCACGCCATTCTGTGTAGACTATATTCTGTAGACGCCAAAGAGCGCCAACGCAAGTATGTTCGCAAACTACTCACGGCACGTACGCAGTCGTTCAAATCATGCATATCCCACCAGACACCTTAACTTTTCCCTATATTGGTACGTCGCAATGCGCCTTGGTATCACACATATTATTTCAGTCGCCTTCTAAAATAGCTCCAACAGGTACAGAACAATTCCCATATGAGCTTCACAATGCACGCCAACGACCTCACTGGCTGGTTGAAAGGCAGCAGTGATGGGTGCAATGAAGAGAGCCTCCTAAGCGGCGGCAATATTGTTGGCAGTATTGTTGGCAATATTCATGCACATAACCTCCCCGCTCCCTCCTTTTGCCTTTCTGGGGCTCTATACGTTACACTAGTCGTCCACCTTGAACCGCGCAACATCCACCCTGCTTATCATGAAGGTCGCAGACTATAACGAGGGGAGGCTCTATAGCGACGCTTGCGAGTAACGCCATCGGACTGGACTGAACACCTCGCCATGATGCAATGCTTTGGCAATCGTCAACCATGTGAACTACCTCCCAATATGTTCCTTACAGTTCGCACCTTTTTCTTAGCCACGGCGGAAAGACAGCAGTTGCCCTTAGAAAGCCACAATGGCGAACCCAACTATCGCAATCTACGATAGAACGAGTGCAGTTCGAAATCCTCCCGTGGCTCGCCTCGGCATTGCCACTGAACATTATCATCATCATCATCAACATCATCAGCCTATGTGCGCCCACTGCAGGCAAAGGCCTCTCCCATTATTCTCCAATTACCCCGGTCCTGTGCCAGTAGCGGTCCCAGAGATTGGTTTTGGGGGGGGGGCGATTTTTTTTTGGGGGGGGGGCGAGGTGAATAAAAAATCGCTCCGCTCCTTGCGCCAATTCTGTGGAGGTGGTGATAACCATGGAAGCGTGTGCGCGTATGCGGCGCAACCCGCTGGGATTTAACTTCGCGTAAGTGGAATGCTTAAAAAACTAAAAATAAGAAACTGAGGACCTCTTTGGGTGGGGCGACCGCCCCCTTCGCCCCCCCCCCCCTTGGGAGCGCCACTGTCCTGTGCTAACAGCGTCCAATTTATCCCCGCAAACTTCTTGATCTCATCTGCCCATGTAACTTTCTCCCGCCCCCTGAAAATATACGTTCAAAATTTTCTAACTTCCCCGATAGAACGGGTATGAACCCCGGCCGATCAGACATTTGAAGGACCGAGGTGGCCCATATCACGGCAGCGGGATGCACAATCCTACCGGGAGCCAGCCTTGTTCTTTCACACGGGGCCCGATCAGCCCGAGCCCGGAAAGTACATATGGCTTACTAACGCATTACCACCCCGCGCACCGCAAATATTACCCTGCACATCCTAAGCTTAACCATCACTAAGAGCGCACATAGGGCCTCCTTCATGGTTTTTTTTTCAAGCAGGGCGGTGCTCTAACACAATCACCTCTGTCTGGTTCCCTCACTCTAATGTAACGTATGAGGCGCGGGTGCCACACTTTTCGAGTCTATGCTGGGCTGTCCTCACAAACCCTTATCTTTATTCACTCGAGATTAGCAAGCGGAGGGGCCGCTGGGTAGCTTCGATACTTAAATTCATACAGCCTTATTTGAACGTCGCCGCCTACTTCAAACCTTCGGTGGTCACGCTTACCTAACACCTGTCACTCAATAAGACTTTTTTTCTCTTTCCCTCAATGATGCTAGCCAGCAGGGACCATAAAATTGTTTCAAGATCGAAAGATATCGGCAGTGTGTCTATCGGCGAAATTTTTTCAGAGCCTAAACAAGACAAAGTCACTCTGTTATCTCGGTTATCTGTGCAAACATCTACTTTCTCTGTGTTTTTGTCGGGTTGTTAGTGGCGCTCAGCGCATTGTGTGTACGCTTCGTTTGTATTTATTGGCAGGAAGTTCCTCTTCAGTCTATGACTATGAGACCTCGTAGAGTTATTTATTCTCTAGAGCATTTGAAAAGCCACCATAAACTGAAACTAAAACTGAAACATTTGCTTTTATTGGCATTCAGAAGCACTTCCTTTACGTCGGCAAGGGGGCACGAGACTCGTTCATCGCAATGAGCACGTCATTTTTTATAGGGACTGCACGTTCGTCAGGTTCAAAAATATTTATTGCGAAAAAATTGCATCAGAAAAAATTACGCCCATCTTCCCGCGAAGGAACCCTGATGTGATGCGACGCATCGGGGGGTTCAATTGGTCGTAACATTGCCTTGAGCGTTTGCGCTGACGCTGGTATTGGATTGTGTCAGCCCACTCGCTGAAGAGACCGTCGCTTCCATCACGTCTTCATCGGAAGAATCAAGTCAAGCATGGAGTCGTCAAGCAAAGTCCACAGAGTCGAACGAGAGCGAGCGCTGACGGAACCGCGGCAGCGCGCTACCCTCTGTATATTCACAGGGCCTGAAAGAGAGGAGACAGCTGAGGACAGTCGCGCATGCGCGCACTTGCGCACCGGAGCAGACGCGAGCTGTTGCTATGCTAGTGCGACGGAGTGAGAGTGTTGCACACGGCTGTCGGAGAGAAGAACGGGGGAGAGTGGCACATGCGCCGGTAGTGTGCGTCGCGCATGCGCGCACTTCCGCGCGCCGGAGCAGTTGTTAATGCAGCGTTACGCAGCGAAGCGCGCCAAAACAAGCACGCCAGCTGTGGTATGCTAATGAGCCGGAGTGAGACTTTTGCACACAGCTGTGGGAGAGAGGAACGGAGGAGGGATGTGGACGGACGCCGCGACAACGACGCAGGAGGGACATGCCTCAGAGGAAGGGATGCGTTGCATCTGAAAACAACCACCACAAGAGGAAAAGCTGCGAAAAAAAGGCATCACCAAGAAAGACTAATTTTGGAAGTATGGATTTTACTATGAGAATATACAAATCAACACGCTGATTTACAAAAACGTTTTATTACGAGGTAGTTTTTCTGTTCCAAAACTTATAGAATTTCATTAAATCCCAAACAAATCTTCCCCGCCACCTCAACACCCGTCAAACAGGGTGCACATTATTTCAACACATGTTTTAACAGAAGGGTGTAAAGCTACAGAGTAAGGTGTTTGAAACTGCGAAAAAGGGCGGGAAGGAAAAGGGTGCAAGAAAAGGGGCATAAGAAAAGACCGACAACTCAGAAAAAAGGTGAAGAGACATCCAACTTTGGTGGCATTTTGTGCGTGTTTACACGGGTGGACTGAACATTTTCTAAAAGCGGGGGGTGTTTCGTACCTCACGGTGTTTAAAATAATGTGAATCGGCATAATTTACTACTACTGAAGCTCTTCAATGTTGAGCTAGTTTCGGTGGCGTTAGCAAGAAAATACAAAGAAAAAGAACTGCGACACCTGTGTAGGGTGCACCACCGCAGATAGGGTATTATAACAGTGAAGTCGGCTTTCGAGCATGTTAGGGTGTGAGCACAGAGGCGTATGCGTACGCGCACCTCTTACTATACCATTTCAAAGGTACTAGTCCTTTTTGGATTCGGAAGGCGAAAAATTGGCGCAGCTTGCAATAGTGGTGCAAGGCTAGAGAAACAGCTAGCTGGTGGCCAACCTAGCTGGTTTCCCCCTTGGATACCCTTTCAGTGGGGGGGTGGGGGAGGGAACACACTCGAACACCCTTGTAAAATTCGGTTAAAGTTGGCCTCCCCCCTCGGCGATATTCCTAGCTTAGAAAAAACATTCCAAAGCTTAGCTAACATAACCAACTTAGCAACACCGCAAAAAACTAGGTTGACCCCCGGCTGCCCTGTTCTTTTTTTTGCAACTGAACACCTATTTCACACCATTTCAACAACCTACAGAAAGCCAAGCGGGTTCCAGCCGGTAAACACCCTCTAAAGGATTAAATTTGTGTTTGACGTTTCAAAGCTAAACTGGGGCATGAGGTGCACCGCATATGGAAACGAGCGATCATTGCATACCAGCAATTATATTTGTTTGCGTTTGACAATTTTTTTCTCAGGAGAGGAGTACATGAGGGGATGTCTTCTTTACAGTGCTGTTATTCATCCAAACGTGGCCTTATTCAATGAACAGCTCGACACCTTTTCCATACCGTTTCAACACCCGAAGAAAAACCAAGGGTGTTTCTACACCCTTTTTTTCACAGAAAAAGGGTTTGTAGCTAGGAAAAGGGTGTTGAGATTCTAGAAAAGGGTGTAAGGGCTCCCAACACCATTTTTCTCCTTAACCTACACCCTTTTTGTCGAAAAGGGTGTAAAAAAGTTGTGTTCACCCTTTTGAAACCCCGCAATTCAGACAAGAGCACAAGCTTGCGCGGAACGCCTGCCAAGTAGGCGTTGCCAGTGACAACGGCCGGGCGGGGAAGGTGATCCAGGTGAGTTAGAACAATAGATTCTCTGTGAAAACCGGGATTGGTTCCCACAGGGACGCCCGGTACGCCCAGCGGCCGCGCTTTATCATCATTTTATCATACGCCCGGCTTTATGATACGCTCGGCGGCCGGGCTTTATCATCATTTTATCATACGCCCGGCTTTATCATACGCCCGGCGGTTGGGCTTTATCATCATTTTATCACACGCCTGGCTTTATGATACGCCCGGCGGCAGGGCTTTAACAACAATTTATCATACGCCCGGCTTTATCACACGCCCGGCGGCCGGGCTTTATCAACATTTTATCATACGCCCGGTGGCCTGGTTTTAAAACCTATTCTGTACCCTAACATGTGATATAAAACCACAACCTGTCGACCCTGTACTGCGCAAGGTGCTCGTAACACCAGACATCGACTCCAGAAGAGAGCAGTGTTCGCTACACGGTGACAGAATTTCCGAGCAAGCTCTACCACCGCGGCAATGACACATAACCTGGACGTTTAGACAATGCAATGCAACCAATGAGCCTCTGAAACGTGAGGTGAGACACCTTTATGCCAGCAGCAAACGCGTCCTGTGCAGTTTTTCTTCATTCACCGACTTTGACATTTTTATGTTTTAGATGCGAAGGCATGTCATTTACTCGCCTTGTCCCTGCATCGGGCGTCGTCGTCGGCGTCCACCCCTCCCCCATTCTCCTCGCCGCGCCAGCTGCGCTCTCCGCCACTCACCCCCTCTTCTCTCCGACAGTGAACACTATCTCGCTAGGGGCATTGGATTGGATTCGATTGGATTGGCTTGGTTTGGCTTGGATTGGCTTGGATTGGCTTGAATTGGATTGGATTGGATTGGATAGGATTTGGATTGGGTTGGATTAAAGTGGATTGTGATGGATTGTGTTGCGTCATAGCCGCGGCAGACGGACGGGCGCCGGCGTCTCCCCTCACCGTTATGCGCGCTATAAAACGCGGTGCCTGCAGCGCTCCGCTCCATCGTTCCAGCGCTGTTCCTTCGTTGTCCAATGCTGCAACGTGAACCCCCTATGCGTCGCATCTACACAGGGTTTCGATGCGAGGGGAGGTGGAAGTTTTTTTTAACTCTTTATCCTTACGTATATCAATTTTAAGCAGTTCCTCATTGCTACGTAGTTTGTCTCTGTCCACTCTGTGTAATTCTGGGGTTTCGTGTATTCTATTATTATAGTCTGGTTAACAAATATGTTACATTTTTTATTAGTGTCAGGCCCAAGACAATATTTATTGTCATATGCACGATGAGTGAGGGCACAAAATTGCATCAGATAAAACAGCCTCCAAAGCAAAAAAATTCGCGGAGAAAACACTGCCACAACCAAAAACAAGACGCACGTAACACGATGTCAGGGTCATTCGCGCCAACTGCGAGACCGAGCGGTCGAGACAAAAGCACGAGCTCGCGCTGGACGAAAGCCATTGAGGTGTGGTCGCTGACAGCGGCTGCGTGGGGAAGGCGATACAGGAGAAGAACAAGGAGGCCGTGCGGACGGTGCCTGCTAACGCATGCAGGTAGGGAGCCCAGAGCCGCGGCACAACTCGGTGGTCGCCCACGACCGAAGTGCATTGGCTACTTGTTCTGGAAACCTTGCAGTCATTTTGTACGGCAGCCGTGGAGAAGGACAGCGACTCGTCCATGGGACCTACATTTGCAAAACGAGAAGGAGGTGGGAACGTTCCCTGCCTTCTTAAACCCCGATTTGTGTCATCACTTAACGACACCGCCACTCCAAGATTAGAAGGCTTCCGGAACGCGAGGTTCTGTGCACTCGGGACGATAACAACCCAACACTTTGATTTTTCTCGTGGTGGAACCCTTTAAAGCTTTATCAACACTTAGGTCCGCTTACCATTTCTTGATCATTTCATTAGACTTTTGTGTGTTTATGTGGTATTCTCTGTATTTTAAACTGGTCTCAATTATCGATTCATTTTGAATTCATTATTGTCCCTGAACCTGACAATTAGCGGTGGTGTCGAGAGTACAAGAACCATCTGTTCTGTAATACTGCTGCGAACAGATAATGGACAAACGGAAGTTGATTACCGTGAAAGTGCACCCAGGATTAAGTTCAGAGGAGTTGAGAAAGCGGGTTTGAGCGCCAGAGAACCTCTTGCTTGATAAGAAATCTTTATAACGTGAGCACAAGCGAGCGAAGTTCTAGTGAAAAAGGCCACGAGCGTAAATTGAAGTCCGCAATTTGAAACTCCGAATGCGCCTAGGGAAACTTTGTTCGACGCGACGAGGGCCTCACAAAGATGTCAGTAGGGAAGTCTCTGGTGGAGCACAGATTTCGGTCCCGCTCACTTTCAGCGCAGTCACATTCCTGGCGCCTATCAAGGATGATCGAGATAATAATGACGCATATCTGAAACGGTTTGAATTCATATCCCTTAGTCAATGCTGGCCAAAGTCACAATAAACCATCGGAACAAGCGCATGCCTCACTGGAGGGGCACTAGAACTCTGCGGCCGCCTTTCGACAGAGGAGTCACTAAACTACAACCATGACAAACTCGCCTTGCTCCAGCGCTTCAGGTCCAAGGCAGTGCTTGACGTTCAATGCAGTATTGGTAGTGTTTCCGTAGGGTGCGCTCCGAGCAGGATAAAACAACCAAACTATTCCCATCACGACGGAGAGGTTATTTTAGGCGGTGGGTTGCATTGTATAATATCGCCAAAACTTTATACATCATCTTGTAATTGTTAAATAGGGAACAGCCACTTTCTAACTGCCCTAACTAGTTATGCTTGTGTGAGAAGGTTTGCAAAACCTTGAGAGTCCGACCTTTGCTAAATATTTTATGTATGCCGAGCAGCAGAAGAACTTCTAATTTTGAAAGAAACTACAGGGAAAAATCGCGGAATCACGGAGAGTGAATGGAACCTTGACCTGAAGGCTATTCAAATACACATTGGCGTAAAAAACAAAAAAAATTCAAGGCGGCGATTGCAGCGTTATACGTCCATGCAGGGTGAGATAGCCTGGCTGTTTTGATGTGCAGTAGCAAAGACAAGCTCGCTATTGTTTTAACGGACACGGCTTTTACAGCATACACAATATACGAGCGTTCTGATGTGGTCAGCGTATCAGAACTGCAGCTTGCCTTTGTTTATTACGTCCGTTGATTGGCGGCGATGGCATCCTGAACGTCGGCGGACTCTTACAGCAGTTAAGAATATCCGTTCACACCCGTCCCCCATTACCCTGTCCGGCCATCACGACCTTTTTTGGCTTCTAATCATCCCATCCACCAGCGCCTTTTCACGCGGATGTTTCCAGCCCTCACTGAAGTGAAAGACCGATTTTGGATTCACAAGGGTCATCAGGTGATGAAGACAGTAATGCATGGATGCTTGCTTGGTCGTCTACACAACCCAGAGTTGAAAGCGCCTCAGTTGCACCTTTACCGCAAGAACGTACCACTGATTTCAGTCCGTGCGACATTGTCGGTGTAGGCTTTTGTGGACCGCTGTCATACGTTGCCATACGTTGGCATACGTTGTCGTTTTCTCCTGTAGTGTGACACAAGCCGTCTATCCTGAACTCGTGTCTCAGATGATGCCATCCAGGTTCTTATCAGCCTTAAGGCAGGTTACACACGCCAGAAACAAGGCTATCTGGTACGTACCTGGTTTCCATACCAATAAAACATAACATACTTGCCCACAACACACCGAACGTATTAAAGAGACACTGAAGTGATTTGTAAACATTGCGAGATTGCTAGCGCAAATTGTAGTCCGGAGTCCATGTGTCATGTTTCGATCACTCTGAGCGCGTTTACGAGAATTTATTTAGTAGAAAAATAAATTCGAAAATGCTGTCCTCCTCTCTGCACCCTTGCCGATTTTCTGTGGCGTTTTCGTGTGACGTCAGGGGGAGATGAGCTGGCAATTGGCTGCGCTGCTGCACGGCTCGCCGACCTTTCGACAGAGTCCGTCGGCCCAGCGTATACAGTCGCTGACCGCCGACGGGTCGTTGCAATGCGCTCGCTCAATTGAAACTAAGCCACAACACGTTTGTGAATAGAAGAATGTGCCTTTCTTTACTTTGTTAGTTTGTACACTGTATCAAGCTCCGAGTCCTGGTCGCTCCACACAAGCGCTGCACAAGTGCCCAAGCGACGCTTTGCTGAATGGTACGCAAGTAGTAAAATGTAAGGCCACTTGAAGGCCGAAGCAGTCAGCGAAGTCAATATAGGTACTAAGGAAGCAAAATGAACTGAAACTTTTACTGTACAGCGCAAACCTACGGAGCAGGACGCACTTTTTTGTGCTGGGTGAACAAGCAGCCTGAAAGCAGTAACGAGACGTCTTGGCGTGGGGAAAAAATCACATGTATGCACTTAAGGATAAGCAAGGCAATGTCATTACAAATAGGGATAAAATAGTCACAGTGGCCGAGGAGTTCTATAGTGATCTGTACAGTAGCCAGAACATACAGGATAATTCCGAACGAGACAGTAGTTCAGAGGAGATAGACATCCCACCAGTAACGACCGAAGAAGTAAGGAAGGCTTTGAAAGAAATGAAAGGGGCCAAAGCACCTGGTGAGGATCAGATAACAGCAGACCTCCTGAAAGATGGCGGAGAAATTGTACTTGAAAAACCGGCAAACCTGTATACGCAATGCCTAATGACCGCGATGGTACCGGAATCTTGGAAGAACGCGAACATCATCCTAATTCATAAGAAAGGCGACATGAAGGACTTGAAAAATTACAGGCCGATCAGCTTACTGTCAGTCGTCTACAAGGTATTTACCAAGGTAATCGCTAACCGTATCTCTGCAACCTTAGATTTCAGTCAACCTAAAGAACAAGCAGGGTTCCGTAAAGGTTATTCAACAATGGACCATATTCACACGATCAATCAGGTTATAGAGAAGTGCGCTGAGTATACTGAACGCCTATATATAGCCTTCATAGATTATGAGAAAGCTTTTGACTCGGTCGAAACCCTAGCAGTCATTCAGGCATTACGGAATCGGAGGGTAGATGAGCATAATGTAAGAAAACTAGAGGATATCTACAATAGGTCTACAAGTAATATCATCCTCCATAGGATGAGCTGTAAAATACCTATAAGGAAGGGTGTCAGACAAGGAGACACAATCTCTCCAATGTTAATCACAGCATGCTTACAAAAAGTATTCAGAACGTTGGATTGGGAAGGGTTAATGGAGAATACCTCAGTAGCCTCAGATTTGCTGATGACGTTGCCTTGCTAAGTAACTCGGGGGACGAATTGCAAAGCATGCTTTCCGCACTGGGCGAACGGAGTAGAACCGTAGGCCTGAAAATTAATATGCAGAAAACTAAAGTAATGATCAATAACCTCGGGACAGCACAGCAGTTTGAGATAGGTGGCGAGGCGGTGGAAGTGGTTAGCGAATATATCTACTTAGGCCAAGTTGTGACCCCAGATCCCAACCATGAGGCAGAGATAATTAGAAGGATCAGAATGGGGTGGGGTGCATATGGTAGACATTCTCAGATAATGAATAGCAGCCTACGATTGTCGCTGAACAAGAAAGTATATGACAGCTGCATCTTACCGGTACTCACCTAAGGGGCAGAAACTTGGAGGCTCACTAAGAGGGTTCAACTTAAATTGAGAACGACTCAGCGGGCAATGGAGCGGAAAATGATAGGTGTAACATTAAGTGACAAGAAGAGAGCGGAGTTGGTCAGGAGCAAACTGGTGTTAAAGACATATTAGTAGAAATTAAGAAGAAGAAATGGACGTGGGCAGGGCATGTAAGGCGAAGGCAAGATAACCGCTGGTCATTAAGGGTAACAGAGTGAATACCTAGAGAAGGAAAGCGTTGCAGGTGGCTGCAGAAAGTTAGATGGGCAGATGAGATCAAGAAGTTGCGGGGATAAATTGGTCACAGTTGGCACAGGTCCGAGGTAATTGGAGAAAAATGGGAGGTCTTTGCCCTGCAGGTCTTTGCCCTGCAGATAGGCTGATGATGATGATGATGATGATGATAATGATGATGATGATGATATTGTTGAACAAGCACAGTGGTCAGCAGCATGGCCACACATCTGCGAACGCTTTTTCTTCCAAGAAATGCAATTGCTGGACAGAGATATTGTGGACGTTTGGGGTACGCTTACTGCACGAGCGCTATACAAGAAATACTCACCAAAGGTACTTGAAATGCTAAAACTAAACAAAGTATAAACTGGTTGTACATTATATACCTTTTATATCTAACCTCGGCTGTGCTGGCTCGTGGCGGAGTGGTCTGAAGCTCTAGGGTTATTGTTTTTCAAGTCGCAAGTTCGAATCCCCGAGGGTAGGTGCTTTTTGTGTAAGTTGATTTTTCGTTTGCGGCCGAAGTTTTCTAAACTGAGTTCCCCATTTTCAGGCCATAATGTTCACTGCTCCACGTGCGAGTTCGCAGAAGGCGCGCAGACTGACACTGACTCGCCAACGAGTTCTCGTTGGCGTGCCGTTGCCGCAAGCACCGACTACTTGCGGGTAGTGGGCACAGGCCAGTACCAGCAGACACTTGGCCTGGTGCGAACACGCTTTTTATGATACAGGCATGAGTGAGGCAATCTCCAAATATGCGGGAAAAGCGCATGCAATCTGAGCATCTGCGGTGACCCGGAGGGCGTTCACCCACTGTGTAGGCCTCGGCTAATGATTGCTACGATTTCAAGCCGTCCTTGGAGGCATACCTTAGGCACTTTACAGCTGACAACCTGGCAGAAGCGTGGTATGACGATTACTGAGATATCGAGAATGCCCGTCCAACGATACTGTCGGATGCCAAGCATGTTATTTTACAGAACCAAAACCGAAACTTGTTTGAATGCTAGCCTTGGGCATCGTCCAATCAAGGTGCATCTCCTCCTGTCGTCACAGCCTTTAGTTGGTGCGGCAGCCACAGTCCGCGAATGGCAGTTTTTCTTGTTTCCCGCTTTATAAAATATTTACCGACTTATCAACCGGATAAACGATGAAAAATGTGGTAATTTGAGCAAGTGTAGGCAGTGGAAGCAAAACCGGGAGCTTGACATATTAACTTCAGTGTCTCTTCAGGATCAAACAATGCCGGTCACGGTATTGTCTTGAGTGGATAGACTTGTAGAACCCTCCTTGCTTCCCTGGGAGCTTAAGATTATTTTGGATAACCTAATAACTTTGAAATAATGACATGATAACGGTAAGAACGAAACCGTTTGATTAAAACAACACGCTTGGGCGATGAAAACAGTGACAGGTGTAATAAAATTGGCGGGTAGTTGGGTAAAATACCAGTATCTCGCTGAGACCAACCCCGTACAGTTGGCTACAGATTGTAAAACAGACAGCCGTCACCGCAGGAGGCGCAATTTGGGTGTGGTATTCTAACCGAAGTCTGACACTCTAAGACGGGCATTTAGCACACTCTTAGCTAACAAATCGATATTTCATTTCCGCCTATTTTTTAAGTGTGTTGTCATTTGTGGTTCTACGGCTTGAAGTGCATTCTATGTTTGTATTCCGCATGTTTTGGGCCAGCTTTCCCGAAGTCACCATTGTATCAGACGTTTTAAATCGAGGTAGGAAACTCCGGTCTGTCTGTGGCAATATACAGGGCTGCCACTATGATATTCCGGAAAGCTATCTCAATTCCCAAAATGCCGCTGTATCCGAGCACGCAGCAGAAATATTTGAGCGTTGATTGATGAAAATTTTCTAGTAGTGGGTTTGTGGTTGGTTTTTAGGAATGCAAAGCTCCACCCACAGACAGAGAATCTTCCAAGAGAATGCATTTCTGTATTTTGTTTTCTATAAGGTGCCCCAAAATTGGTAAAACTCCTAATGATCTGCCGTGCAAATACTGCTGTTTTTATTCGATGTCTTTGTAGCGGGGTATTTGGAGTATTAATTCAGTGCTTAGAATTTACCTCGATGAATTTAGCAGCACTCAAATTTGTACTGCGAAATAAACACGACCGTTGAAACAAAAAACCGGTTTACACTCTATCGTTGGCGCCATCCTCAATGAGACAAAGGCTAGTGGAGCACGTTTATTTGAATGTTTTAAAGCACGGCCCCATATACTCAAGTAGTTAAATAGGGCCATCCACACCATTATACATCAAAGGAATAAACGGCGGGAAGGAATGTCACCAAGCAAGTGAACAGAGAGACCACCACAACGAACAGCGGAGCAGCGCTTAAAAGACACTTTGAAAACATCCAAAACCAATATACAGCAGCGTATCTCCCAGCAAATCGCCCGAGGCGGCAATACGCAAGGAACTTCTATACCAAAGGCGGAAGCAAACCTTCTCAAGCGCCGACTCAAAAAACTTGATATCGCATTCAAAAGCTTTAAGAAGGTAATAGTGGTTTCTAGTATTTTTATGTATCTGTAGAGTGTAGGGGCGGGTGGCTACTATAAAAATTTCGTGATACCGGGGCTACAAGTTTCTCGTTTAAAATTTGACATTCCAAACAATATCTGCGGTGCACTTCACGAAAAATATAACATTTTTCGGGCTGAAGTTCTAAATTCGTTGAGGGTGATGAGCATTATTGTATTTTAGTTTACAGTGTATAACAACTCTTATTGCATGTGAAATATTGGTTTTCATAGAAATTTTTAAAAGCAGTTACACGAGTGACACCACGTGAAATCTAGGGTAGGCATTGAAAGGTTTTAACGTTTTAATTTACCTAACGTTTGCGCGAATACCGAATATTTCTGATTATGTTCACAGTGTTCTTAGCGCTTTTTTCACAAATAGTCATGTTGGCTGCGTATTTCAGTTTTCTGGTGTTTGACATTCGGAATAAATAAAGAATTTCAATTTGAACGCTCTAATGTGGATCTAACAAACAAATTCAATGTCACTTAATTGGTTAAACGCCATATTGCTGCAGGATCAGTACACAAACAAAGAAATGAAATAAAATTACAAGATTTATTCAAGTACTCTGCGCAAAGTATTTGCTTCTTTTTTATATGAGAAAACTAATATTTTTGCATTCGACATAACAACAGAATTCTTATACGCATACAACGCATTTGCGCAAACAACGCACAAGGGTACTTGTGCAAAGCAACCGTATTTTATTCCGTTGAACATTGAAAAAACTCCCATGTGACATTTCTTGTAGTTTGTTCACCTTATACATGTTCTTGTTTCACTCCCTATATCTGCAAGTGACCCCTTCGGTCATACGTGAATAAATATATACCTGAAAAGTTCACTAGCTTTTGCACGTAAGCCTTCTTGACCCTAAGTTGCTTTCATGAATTTTGAACAATGAAACATTTTTGACACGTTTTGCTGCTCCTGCTTGTTATTCTGCTTGAATAGAATAAATGCTGCTGCAGTAGTCTTTTTTTATGTTTTGGTAAACTTGTACCTTCGTTGGAATTGAGTCACATGTGCTTGCGCAGCAGAACCGTTTGTGTACGTTGCATCGAAACAGTAAAGGATGGCAAAAAGTAATACATATGTGCTTCCTCGGACGCGAAATTGTTTATGTAGAAAAATGAGGCGCTATGAAGTGCCTACGAAAATACATTACTAATATTAGATAAGGTTATACACCCAAGATGACAAACCGTTGGGCTGTTTTTGCGTGTAAACTATCTTACTAAGTTAAAAAAACTTCCTTCTTTTGCCTGCAAAGCGTGGCAATAGTTCTAAGTTAGGCAATTTCCACATACTTGAGCATTCTCAACGCTTTAATCTTAGCCTTTGCTAAACCTCTCCTGGCAGCAGCCAAAGCTTTATAGGCAGCCTGAAGGTTTCTTGGAAAGAACGAGCTGGTACAACCGCCAATGCGCATGAACAAAGGCGTGGCCACCAAGCAGCACGTATGTACACGCGTTTCTGAAACCATAACTAAAATGTTTATTTTAACGTAATTTTCTGTAACAAAAGATGCGTATTGCAAATGACTACAATATAATGTCTATTTTTACTTAGTTACTGTAAACTCTGGATGGGGGTGTCGCACCTTCTACCGAACATTTAAAATAAAACTTGTATAACTGCGAATACCGCTGAAAAGGATTACCTGCACTACATCTACTGTAAAAACATAAATAATACCACAAAGAAGACAGCTAGCTTTCTTCTTGAACCCGTAGAAGCGTTAAAGGAAACCGCGGAGAAATACGAATGTCTCGTTTTTCACTAAATATATTTGTTTCTGCTTACACCACTTCCTTAATAGTGAACGTGGTGTATATAATCCAAAAGCTCCAGCACGCTATCCTGAAAGCAATGTAGCAAATTACAAGCAGAGAAATGAAAGATTCTGGGAGTCGCACACTATAACCATACCGAATGCAGTCAGTGCAGGAATAGACGACAAACTAAGCCGGTGCTTGCACAATTCTGGTAAACACGTGCTACTGGTACGCATTTTGACCAACTTTTACCTTCTGCAAGATCCTGTTCCCTTACGAATAATATTTAGTTAATTGAGCAATTTAATATTTGTTTTGAGTGAGGAAGTGGTCTGGGCGTAGTCGCGACTGTACGGATGCGAGACAAAATATTTTTGGCAAACGCCTTCTCAGTTTAAAAAACAAATAGAACGCCAGGCGCGCCCCAACGTGCTGTCAAGCTGCCCACAGGAAGCTTGTAAAAAACAACGAAGGAGAGCAAATATTAAACTGTTATTGCGCAACATGTACAAAACTCTTATACAATGATAAAAGTAAGCGCCTATTAAAACACGTTCACCTATCGGGGGATGCCGAATATTTAAACTCACTCTGAGTCATTACAATGACCTACTTCCTCCCGACAGGACAATTCATTTCGTACCTGGCACTACTCTCTGGGTGACTATTGCAAAACTTCTCTAATATTGGGGCTTAATTCTCTGCATGTGAAAATTTTGAATCCTGTGCGAAGACTGTAATCACTTAGGAAGTATTAATTAGGTTACATGTAAAGGCCAAGTATTTTGAGGAAATCCCGTCTTATTTCCCTTTATTCACAAGCAATGTTAAAACAAAATATGAACAGTACCATGCCGACGAAGTTTTATCCAGGCGTTACATACAAAAATGATGTACATTTGCTTCCATGCAATATCACACAAGTCATTACGTACTAGACATCAAAAATAAAACCATTACTGTTGCCTAGGAAGTTTCGAACAAAACAGTGTAATAAATATTGTTTAAAACGTTTTGTTGAAGCCACATTTTTTAGAACAAATTGCAGTTTGCTGCGGGTAAAATTATTTTGAGAATTTTAAATGTATGTATAAATTGTTTGACGTGCAGGCACCTGCAAATTACCCGTCACGTGGATTTGCAAACGCACGCATACCATCGTTGCAATGTATATACCTAGAGGCAAGTACCGGGTTGGATGGCTGGCTGGGCTGGGCTAACCATTATTCAGTTGACCTTTCATAAACACAGTCGCGGTGGGCAGAGCGGACCGACCGACTAAATGACTAAACCGACTAAACGAGTAAACCGACTAAACCGACCGACTGCTTGACTGGCAGTACTGGACGGTACTTACTGAACTAAATATATTGGACAGGGCGGAGTGTGACTGCATTGTACTGGACTCACTGCAATCAACTGGACTGAATTTTATGGCAGTGCCCTGAACAGCCGTGACTAGACTGAGTGGCACAGGCTGAAATGAACTAGATTTATTGGACAGGACTAACTAAATAGACTGGGCTGGAGTGGACATAACTGAAACTCCTTCACTTTGACTTCCGTGGTCATACCAACGAGGTTGGTCTGGAATAATATAGCCTACCACCACGTTCAAAAAGCTCTGCAAAATTGTGCTCATCTTGAAGAAGGCGCAAATGGATTGAATATAAACTGACTAGACTACACTAGTTCCAGTTAAACGGGGCGATCCACACATTTTTATCTGGATCTAAAGGAAGAACAACTGGAACGAGAGATATAAGTGGATCTTATCTGGAACTGTCCATTTGGTTTCTTTAGGTTTGTGGTTATTATGTGGAACCGAATAAATGAGGGGATGCGCTGTCGGCCGTTCCAGTTACTGTTCCACTTATGTCCCAGTAAGAATTTTGGACAGTGCTTTTGTATATTTTTTGCTCGTGTCTTGTTCCACATAACTTGTGCGCTGCAGTGAAGTGTGCACTGAATCGTGCATTAACTGAAACAATGAACCACATATATATTTGACGCGCTAGCGCACAAGCACTTGCACGCACACGCTCACAGACATAGATACAGACACGAATGCACACCCGCGCACCCACACATACATACACACACATGCATGCAGTCACACACGCACACACGCACGCACCACATAAAATTTAATAAACTTCGTCGATATCTATTGAACTGTCTTAGAGCAGTTTACTTATATAAAACGGCTAAGACGTATTTTTAGTGACGTTATTTGACAGAAAAAAATATGTCCACTGCTATAACACCGTAAAAAGCATGAGAGGTGCGAGAAAAGGGGATCTTAGCGAAAATAGAAATTCCACGAACCCCTTTCAGGTTGTCTGCGGCGTTCAGACCGCTTTAGTGAATATCGTCTTTTGCTAATTGCAGACGCGCAGTACGTCTGAAATCACCAATGACTTGAATTTCAGAAGTTCTCCTTCTGCGTGTGGGACAGAGCCGCGGTAGTGCTGAAGAATTCATTGGGCTTTTGTGGATACCTCATAAAGAAATATATATAGTTGTTGAGACTATTGCATGTTCTGCAGTTGGTTCACAAAGCGTCGCAGAAACATTGTTTTTTGCTCAATTCTCAGCCATCAGCTCGCTGTGTTGTAGTACGTGCACAATTTTAAGTGATTTACAGGAACATATAAATGGCTACAATTTGCTGTAAAATAGGCACTTAGTCCACGTTATTTATGCCCTGATGCGGTATATACGTAGTGTTAACCGACTGTGCCACATTTTACACTGCACGCAGCATGTCACGCATGCAGTTATATATGTTTGGATGTTCGTTTGCATTTTTCGTCTCGTGCATGCTGTCAAGGGTGACTCACCTGATCCAATTCATATGGGACTCACTAATTCATGACGCAAATTCATGAGACTTACTAATTCAAAAGCACCATGTACCGATACAAGAAGTTTCACAAATTCACATAAATGACACTAACGACCCGGTTTGCTTCTTCTAGAAATACAGTAGACCCTCGTTAAGACGAACTTGGTTAAAACGAACACTGATTAAGAACGAGAACATTTTTCTCTTGTAACGTCCACAATGCAATACACCTCCACTTAAGACGAATTTAGGATAATACGAATACATTTTACGGTCCCTTCGGGTTCGTCTTAACGGGAGTCTGCTGTATATCATTTCTTTGCAGAGATAGAAAAAAAAAACAAGAAACGCATTTTGGTTTATCCAGTCTTCACTGTAAGGCGCTAGCGGTCTACCATGCGAGAGTTCTGTTTCTTTGTTTCAGTAGAGAAGCGACATATATCTAAAATAAGCAAACTAGGCCGTTGTGAATATCGGTATGTATTTGTAAAACTATTCGTATTGGTGCACAACGGTTTTTAAGTCCGTTGGTCATGACGTAGTAAGTTCGATAGGAATGCTAACAGGTGAGTCCCTTTTAATTTCCACAAGCAAAAACAAAAGCCTCTTTGCAGGGAGCGGTTGACTGGGTGAACGGAACTAAACTTGGACAACTAAATATACCACGTGATACCTACATTATTTTGTATGTAATAATAGTGAAATGACATTGTAATTCCTAATTATGCTGTGCAGTAACGGCAAAAATGCGCAGAGTTAACTTGCTATTGTGTCTTGTTATAGTAATTGAAGTTCATTGAATGACCCGCCTTCTCCAGCTGCTTCCCCAGTTGCTGTTTTCCTGTAGTATTGGTGTTCAGGAGGGAAAAGGGCTGGGAAACGGGCCGATGTATTATTACTCACTAATTAGCTGTAAGTAGCTTTATATAACGTGGGTATCTAAGAGCGTCGTAGTATATTTTATTGACTACGGAAAGGCTTGTTGTCAAGAAAAACAGTAAATGAAGCCACGCCATTTTGCGTTTATTGTAAACAGTAACGCAGAAATTGTCATCCAAAGTTGAGCTCGGATATCGCACGCACTCACGGCCCTCCGCGAGAAACTTTAGCCAGTACTAACGCGCTAACACGGCTATTATCTGAGCTTTGTTTCGGCCTCAGCGGGCGTAAACGTCCGCTTAGACGCATATGCCCGTTTTCCTAATCAAATAAAAGCCATCACGTGTGTCGAGTTTGTATGAGCTCTTATGCGGGCGCATCGCCAAAGCCTCCGCGAGAACGAAAGTTTGCCGAAGCCATGAGGAAAAGACCGCCACTCCAGTAGCGCATTCCATGCGCATGCGTCAGCAGCAGCACGGCAGAGCTGTTTTTGCGTTGATTCACGGTACAGTGGGGCTGCAACGGGTACGACGACGACGGATGAAAATCGGGACTGCGTCAACCCTTTAAACGACAGCAGCGCTCCCATCTTCCAGGATTCCCTCCGCTAATTTTACGGTCTTCCGCATGCAGCGCCACCAGTGGCATTCCCAAGCGGGTTTCTCAATTGCTCGCGCGATGCGCCTGATATTTACTAAAGAAATCCTCGGTCACGCTGGCGAGAACCGTTAGCACCGTTAGCAGTTTGATTGGGGTGATTGCGGCGTGCAGCTGCGAATGTTTTCATATCCCCGGGCTGTATTTCCTGTTCGACGAAGTGGAGTTTTGCCAGGAGGCGCAAAAAAGGTCAGTGCTGCTTATTTGTGTGCTGGTAACGGTTGTTGTTCAGTGACATCCTTGTTAGCTGCGTCCGATAAACATACCGCTTCTCAGCCCGTTGTTCGTGTGTCGTCCATGCTTGTGGTCGCGGCGTGTAACATTTTGTGTTGGAGAAACGTTTGCAGCCGTAATTTACCAAAACTTCTGCGTTCGTGGGTCAGAGTCGGCTGGGCATTTCTGGCTGCGTACGTTAGCCATTGCTATAAGGAAGTTGCTGGTTTGCGCGTTTCATGATTGGATGTACCCTTACTGTGTGGGTTTGCTTAGTTGTATATTGACGGTTGCTGTGCATCTTTGCGGTAGCGAATCTTCTCGGGTTAGTCGCTCGCGATAATTGCGCGTGCACACGTGTACAACTTCCAACTAAGTTTGTCGGAGCGTTCGGCCTTAGATTTATTTGTAATTTTAAAACTTGCGTGGTAATTGCGGCGTTGTGTTAGTCTGCTGAGTAGAATGCATTTACTGTGCTTAACAGACCGCCGACCGGGAGTCTTCGACCTTGCCCGTTGCGCGCAAGGTAGACGCTATTTCGAGTTCTGTTGATGTGCTTTCAAGGCGTCATCCTACGTTAATATGTTCCATGTTTTCATGTTTCATATTTATGTTCCATGTTTCTTCCAATCCCTTTGACCAATTGAGATGATCTATTTTACATTGCCTGAAGTGCAGAGAAATGGAAGGGGCAGTTGTCTTAGCAGTACCGCAGTAACAAACGTTTCTTTTGTAGAGGGGAAGAAATGTGGAAACACGCAGCGGGTATATAGAAAGTGTGCTGCCGTTTCTATGCTGTTAATGTCACTGGTAACTTGACACTTCAGAATAATTATCCATATATCCATAATTAGTGGTTGCTACTTCACGAACCGCGTTAGAAATAAGCCACTCTTGCATTTTTATGCCGTCAATGTCGGTGGTAACCCGAGAGTCGAAATAACTTCCGACAACGCTGAGGTGATAAGTTCTTGCATCACTATGTGCACCCAACATTAACCCATTTCTGTGCTTCCTTTAACTTAGAAAATATACTGCGAAAGCAGATTGCTACATTCTGTATTCGATCTGTATAGCCTGTCCAGATGCAGACTATGGCTGACTGTGGAGACATTTGTCTCTACACTAGTAGTTTGCGACAATTGTTTTCCTTTGTCTGAAGAACAGAAATTAAAACGAATTATTTCCATTCCTTACATATACCTCCGAAATCATGGCTGTGGCATTCACTGTGGCTGAAGACATCTTCGGCACGCCGAGGCGTCGTCGTGGCAAGTGTGGCAGGTTATGAATTCATTGTGAAAGTCATAAAGCCACGAAAGAGTGCCTCTTGAGTGTTGCGTATTATACAGACGTTCACCACTCCGCATGGAGCAATGACAGGTGAGCCTCAAAACGTTCAAATATTTTTATATTTAAAATTGTTTCCCCTGAAAACGTTACCAGGGCTCGTGCTGCAAAATAAATTTTAGCACAACTAATCAGGCATTGTACGAGATCTTGTAGTACCCCCTTCTTAAAGGGAAGCGTAAATTTATGCTTCGATATTTTTATACTGTTTTTATTTTCTGGGAAATAGGGCGGACCGGGACTTAAAACAACGGAACAAGGAATGCATACTGCCATTTTCCTGGTTCTTGAAGGCGTGTGTACACCGTTCTTGAAGGCGTGTGTTCACAAAAAGGAAACACATGAAAGCCATTGTACGGGATGAAATCATTACATTCTACAAGTAAGTACGCACTCCCAGTTCTGGAACTTTGATGGTCCCTTTTTAGGTAGTTGCAATATACGTAATGGCTTCGGAACACCATTTCAGTGACAACTTGACCTGTAGGTGAAAACGACAGTAAGAGCTTTTGGGAACACGTAGGCAAAACTTTCCCGGAAATGCACTCCGAGGAGGCCCTGCCAGGAACGCCTGCATCTTAATTTTAGTTGGGTAAGTTGGCATTTTATTTTTGTGGGACTGAATTTATGGTAGTGTTTACTGAAGCTGGCATTTTATTTTTGCGGGACTGAATTTGTGGTAGTTTTCTTTGCAGCAAAATCTTACTGTTAAAAAGAAATCGTGAACTCCAATATTGGTAAATACCTTCACATTCAGCCTGTTTCGGATGCTGCAACATGTGGACAGAAAAAAATATTATTTTGCATTCAAGTTTTGCAAACATGTTGCTTTCACATTAAGGGTTGCTGCTGTGATAATACGGCACCACGGCCACGCCCACTGCGGTTGATTTCCAGAATTAGAGAACGGCCATTGACAGCCTGTGCTAATATTTTTTGTACATTGTTAGCCGCATTCCCAGAAAAGAAACCAAGAAATCGCTGATATTTCGATCAATTACTGTGCTATAAAAGGGGTATCCTAAGCAACTCACTCATTTAAGGCCATCGTCTAACAAAATTTTCTTGTTCCTTCCTTAAAGGTACATGATGTGGTCCAGTTATTCTCGAGGTCCAGTTATTTTGAGAGAAGAAAATAGCAGCGTAAATATTGTCTGCAAGAAACACGTCATGGATTTTCCGCCTGCGTTGTCACATCAAGATGTGGTCATCCTCCTCGCCGTATATTTTATCTTAATCTCCTGAAACTTATGCGACTTTGGAGAGTTCTTGGGACTTTTGCAGAGAGTTCTTGGCCATTTAACAGTGGCCTGGTGTCATTTAAGTTGAAAGCTCTGTTGAAAGACTTGGTGTGGTCACTCTGCTTGGTGTTTTAAATTATTGTTAGACGTTGAAGCCTATTCGGAAAGATATGTCATGGTTCCAATGATTGGTAGATGCAAGCGGCATGTCAATTGCAAAAGTGAAGTCGTGCTTTCCTTTGCAATTTTTCATTATTGGCACAAAGCGCAGGCTGCCTTTGCAGCTACTCTGTTACTCTGTTAATGAAGTTAATGGCACTGCACTGTAACGTTTTTATTTTTCAAGTGCAGCTCGAAATTTTTTTACATGGCAGTGCTGCTGTTGAGGGGTGCAAACGTGAGAGTAATTATTTACACAGACGGTTTGGGGATTTATTAATCAATTTTTGTACTGTATCTTAGCTGACACCTAAGCCCTAGAAGAATGCGAAATATACATATTTGGCTTGAAAAAGTTGTTTTGGACTAAGTTGCATTTCTTGCTTGTTAGAGGCAGTGCTTTGGTCACAAGCATACTGTTGTCATGATACTAGTAGGGTTTGTATAGCGCGGAACTGTGAATTTTACCTCAGATAAATGTTCCGGCTGGAAATGGTCATTTTCTGCCCAAGTGGAAACAGATATGTCTCCGTATCTCAAATGTACGCAATCATACGGGCGAATAAAATTTGCTTAGTGTTTTGAAAAGCATTGTATCAGTCCTAATGGTCGGTTTGGTATGTATTTAATGCGAGTCTTGTTTCTTTTACATGCAGCCAAAACCCAGAACAGGATGCGGCGGATGAAGCCAAAGTCTCTGTGTGCCGCTCCAGGTATCTCAGACCAACTTTTATATAGAACTGTGCTCCGATAGGCAACTGTTGGGAACTGTCAGGAACCACACTGCTGCGGCGGTTTCTGTTTTCCAATTGGTGGTATCACTGTGGACCATATGTCAAGGCTGTGTTAGAATGATGCTTGCGGTTTCCTTCTGATACCAATGCATCCGCCAGCCTGGCAAATGACCTCAGTTTATACCAACAGGAAAGCAGATATATTGGAGAAGTGGAGTCCCATAGACAGCTTCTCAGCGCCTATCGGAACACCGTTTTATATAAACAGCTGGTCTGAAGGTACCTGGAACGGCGCACCGGATAAATCCATAATCATTTTACGTGGATCAGTGTTCCAGTAACTTACACTACCCGTTTATTTGGAACAGTGATCCGTATACTTTTATTTGGAACGCCGATCCAGATAATTTAGCTGCAAAAATATGTGGTGCACTGTTCCACTTACATTTTCAGGGTATGTGGAACACGGTTCCAAATATATAAGTGGAACTTTTTTGCGAAAAAGTTCCAGTGACTAAGTGGATCTTATGTGGATCCAGATTAAGAGTGTAGAGCTGACTAGACAGGACTGGACAGACTGAACTGAACTTACTGAATGGACCCTATGACTGGAATGTTTGAATTGGGAAATCTGACATGACACACTGATTGACTAACACAACGCCTAGCACCAACTGTTTGGCAGCTACTGAATTTTTTTTATTACATTCACTTTTTAGTGTAGTTCTCTCAGAATCTTATTAAGTAAAAAGGACTCGAGTCGGCTTTTGCAAATACTGGGTTGTCTCCCAATCACCTTATAATATTCAGCTTTTCTCACAATAAAAGTCGCCAACGAAATTGCAAATTACTTGGGGCATTTTGACTATCCCAACACTCGAGTAAGGCAATAGTGGAAGGCTGGTTAAACTACTTGTATACTGGAGTCACCGGTGTATGTTTGGTCACTTGACAAACATACAATGACGATTGAGGATCAGTTTACCTTTACATCAATTAATGAATTCACAAAGAGAACTTTCTTTTAATGAAAACTTTGCTCAATGTGAAGACGCAAACACAAATTTAGGGCTTTCACATCGGAAGCGGCTCAACGATTGGTACTTTTTGCAAACACTGCTAACGCATTTAAGGAGAATAATAAGTGTTATTAAGGTCCAAGAAAACTGTTGGGTTGTTACTATTAGCATTTCCCAAAATCCGGCATATCACGGCGCACTATGGAGTTCACACTTCGCCGGAACACGGAAGTGCTTCGCTGCATCTACTAGCAGGGTATCTTAACGGCGCTGCGTTAGAACAGCGCAATGGAGACTCTTCAATTATCGTGCGCTTCACATCATCTTAGCAGCGGCGCTTTGTCTACTACTTGCACTTTGCGGCCGTTGAAGAGCTGTCGACATCACCAGCGCCGTAAAGAACGTGAGCACGTACTGCGGTACTGAAATTTCTTAGTGTTTCTGGTTCAATCTATGGTTCATGCAGTATGGCAGGAACACACTGCTGTTCATTCCTGCATCGTGCATCACAACATTGCAGCCTTAGATATTACGAAGAGCTGCAGAACACGCAGCGCGGTCATACCCATCACTTAAAGCAACGCAGCGTAAAGTTCCGGCGACCTGCTTTAGTTCATTTTATTGAGCCTGACATTGATAGCAGTGAAATACTGACGCGCTCAATGCTCGCCTAGTGGCAATATACTTTCGCCTAAGAACTCTCATACTTGTTGCGCATTTAGACAAAGAATAACTTGCGTCTTCTAGTGCAGGCACTTGCATGGGCCCTGTGAAATTCACCCTGAAACAAAAGACAATCCCAATAACCCAATACAGTGGAACCCCGTTACTACGTTTATCATGGGACCGCAAAAAAAAGTAGCAGCCGGGAAAACGTAAGAGTGAGGGAAGCAACGAAAATAAGCCGGCGTCTATCCGTCGTCTTGAAATGACCCGCTATCTAGAGCTTCCTTGTTCCAAACTTGGTTTCTGTCCGCTCCGATAAATGTAGCGGTCGTTTTTGCATTTTTATGTGGACATTTAGTGTGGCCAAGGTCAATTAAGATGGGTGTCAAGCCATGTTAGTCGTCGTAAAATCACTGTACTACTTGGTCACCGTCACCTTACTAGTGAAGGTCGACGGCCAGCAGCTCCTGGCACCCAGAGCGAAGGATCTCTGCTCACTTGATGGATTCCCGAACTAGGGAACCACTCCCACTTGAGAAAGCTCGAATAAAAGTTTCTCTCTCTCTCTCTCTCTCTCTCTCTCTCTCTCTCTCTCTCTCTTTCTCTCTCTCTCTCTCTCTCTCTCTCTCTCTCTCTCTCTCTCTCTCTCTCTCTCTCTCTCTCGGCAACAAAATCAGGCATCCTGAAATCACCGCACCACTCGCTCACCGATCCGACCATCGCGCTGCGCGAACACGGGAGTCGTGATACGGAAAACCAAGGAAAGCAGTGCCCCTTTCACAAAAACGATTTATTTCTTCAATGTGAGGCTAAGTCTCTAAAACAATTGAGAATAGATGCTTGCCGTTTCTTTCGCCCGCTCGCAAGCACCACTCGTTTCTCAATAACCTGAAAGGCAGCATCGCTTTCAGCGTCACATTGACGTGCCACGTATCTTCAAAGGAGGTCCATTGCCGCCACGGCTTCTCCAAAGCTTGTAGTATCTGGCAAGTTCCTAGACACTACACGCTTTAGAGAAACTGGCGCAAGTGATGGTATGGGTAGCGTAGAACGCGACGAGAGTAGCAAGGAAGGAGCAGCAGACGACGAGCCGAGACCGATCTCAACGCTACCGCAGCGCCACCGCCTGGTCGGCGGCAGCACCGGCCCGCGCCGCGGTAATGGGAGGCCGCGCTCTTTGCCAACTTTCCTAATCTAAAAACGCTGCACGGTACCATTACAACTCTGCGGCGGCGCTAACATCACGCACTTCCGCAGTTCCGAAGTAAAACTTCTGTTGTAGTAAGCACAGCAATAATGGTGATAGCAGTTTCGATGGATGGCAATCTAATGACGGCCTTTCCAACTCCCTGGCGGCTTCTTCTAGCAAGTTCAGAGACAAAGACTGGCCAAGACTCATAAAAAGTCAAAAGGGCGGTACCCAAGCTGCTTTGGAGTGTCAGGTTCCGACGCATCATGGGGGAACAGGTCCAGAGTTGCGACGTTACAGCGGGCTTCGCAATACATTACATCCTATGGGAGCTATGCCGGGACCGATTATAAACAAGGTAACGGCCAGAAAAACGCAACAGTGGGGAACGTAACAGTGGAGTTCTAGTGTAGTTGTCTTGGTTTTCGCCCAATATAAAGCTTTTTATGTAGGCGTAAGGGCGTGTGTTGATTAAAGGAGCCATGAAGAGAAAATACAACTTTGTTTAATTTGAAAGAACTGGGATTCAGTATCTCACTCAGCTGCATTAGAACCACAAAAGATTAAAAAAAAAGCAAGTATTTAAAAACTTTCAAATTTTGCGCCACAGTGACGTGTTATGAGCCAGAATGACGTCATACGGGCCAACAATAAAATGTAATTTTCAGTGCGTTAACTGCACGTTAGCATTCCAGTGATGCGGTCAAATTGAACTAGATGCCCCATTACAGACTTCCAGTCATGTGTCGTCGCGACAGATCAGTTAGGCGGCCGCCAATCGCACAAACAAGGTTCCGTGACGTCATAGAAAAGTTGCGGGAAATTGGCTAGGGGGTCGCCATGGCTTCACACGTTTTGTTTAATATCTCCGTTATCTTTTCGAAGATTGCGATGATATTGGTATCATTGTTATCGGGACTAAGCATTCTTTCTTATAAACCCAAGTTGTATTTTGTCTTCATGGCTCCTTTAAGTATTTAGCACCGGGAGCACGCAACTTGCAAACGACGCGGTGTGGCAGTGATGACGAAATGCGCGCGGAGAATAGGTACTCCCCCGGTTATCACACGGTGCTTGCGTCTTATCTCTACGCGGTGCTCCTAAATTAGTAAGGTAGTAGCTGCAGCCGCGCGCTCATGTGCTTACCCTAAGCATGAACGCCGTAGTACACGAGTAATTAATTTGCTTGGTCAATGACTTTACGTGCCAATTTAAGCTATAAATAACGAAATATTTTCTACGGACGTTCATAATATTCTGCAGGCCCCGTCCTTTTTCGTACTTAATTTGCTGATTTATGTAACATACACAAGTTCATACACTGGTTTTGCGAATTTTGCATTTACCCACCCTTAATTAGAGAATCTGGCCGATGTGATGAATTACTTTTTGCGATTATTTGTTAGACTTCTCGATATAAAATACACAGGCATCTGCTCTGGTACATAGCAAAACTACAATTTAAAATTACTTGTATCACTTTTCTTGAGCCTGCCAAATTACCTTTTACAACGGCAGACAAAACTCTTCACAGCATTTACATTTCCAGCACAGACCGGTCTGACAAACAGAATTTTATTTCCAATATTCACTTGCACTGTCCCTTCAAAACTATTTATAACATTCTGCCCTCCCTGCATGTTTAAATCTTCCTCCAGAACACACTGACACATTTTATATGCTGAAACATACCCGATAAAAATTGCATTAGACGAACAGTTTGAACCATATGGAATGCCCTAAATAAATCAATTATTGAAAATGTTAGGGTGACAGCCCTAAGTGACCCAATTTCCAAAAAGCCGCGATTGTTCTTCTCTTGTTAAGAAAAGGGCCATCGCTGAAAACAGTAAATAACAAGTGATAGTGAGACGATGAAAGTTCGGCCGGGTTATAAACAAGAGCAGTTCAACGTGCTATTGCAGCGTTCTCACTGCAGATTTTTTTTTTCAGATGTTTGGTCCTTGTTGGGTTGTTTTTATTTGTGACCCATACCATGGTCGAGGCCGGCCAAGGGGTAGCAGCGTGGAGTAGCTGATATGCGCACGACCCACAATACTAAAAAAATTACTGCAACGTGGTGTGTGCAACGCAGCATCTAAACGTGACGACACTTCAGTACAACTGGTGCTTAGCAGCTATACATTACATGGTTTTATTGAATCTCCGAGTTAGGCTAGCCTTCTTGCAGAAGTAAGTGCTCCTTAGGATGAAGGAAGAAAAGGCACAAAACAAATGCAACCAGTGTGTGACAGAAAAAAAAACCAGTCCAAGTTATTCCCAGCGAAAAATAATAAACGAAAGCCAATAAATGAGCCGAAATGCAATGCAGCCGCAAGGGTTTTTTCTAAGAACCACATGGATTTCCCCCTCGAAAGCGCGAAAACAGTTAGGAGGCTTTCAAAATTTATTTTCCAGATTTCATTTTTAATGCCACACTGAGTAAAAGGGCATACTCTTATACCGGGAGGAATCACCCAGTTATCATATTGGCACCCCTGAAATAGTTTCAAGAATAAAAGCGGTCAGTCCTGCGTCAACGCAAGAGCGGAATTGTCTGCGCGCTGGTCCGGAGCAGAGGAGACTGTCTCGGTCGTGTTCAGCATAATGACTCTGTAGCCTTTATCCTTGGAATTGGGCTCGCTCCTTTTCACATGAAAATAACTTCTCAACCACAGTGGGCCTCAGGTTCACGATACAATGCTCCTTTCAGATATCCATGGCGGGGATAATAACTTCATTCAGCCCTAAGGAAACCAATGAACCCTGACGTAGTGTAGAACCAAAAATATACTCAGATGAAGGTGCCTGCAAAGTAATGCCACCAGTTCTTTTGAGCGCTTTTTGGTAGAGAGATGGAAAACAAGTTGTGTTCATAGAATACAATGCCCTCTATTTCAATTCTTAGGTTACATAGCAGACATTTCAATTGTTTCAATGTATAAATACGACGACCTTCCCATACAAACAACCGAGAGAAGCGTGGCTGTGTATCCACAGTAATGAAAAGCTCCATTGTTTGTATTCTTTAAATGTTATGAAAATTACTGGTAACTTGTATTTTTTACAGCTGATTGTCTATAAAAAGCCCAATCCCTACTTTACGCTATCCACAGACATTTCTGTATTGCAAATACCGCCGCTGCGTAAGATTACTGGTGAAGCTGTTATCCCTTGATATTAGAATGGCTTCCTTATTATTACCATGTATGCTTTTTGCTTGCTGCATCTTCATAAAGAAAGCAGAAGCGACCGCTGTAGTCGACATGAAAATGGTAAAGTAATTTACTTTCCAAAATGTTCTTTTTTAGCATGCCCAAGCTACCCGAAAAAGAGCTATTAAATAATTGTGTCAGTGCCATCAAGCAGAATGCACCAAAAAAAAAAAAATTTAAAGGTATTCTTTGTATCAGCAATTTCGTTCCTTTTTATTTTCATAAAAAGCTTTTTCAGGTGGGAATATGAAGCTTATGTTTCTCCTGAGCGTATTGTACGAAATATCTAATATATTCTATTTCAGATGGCACCTGGGGTTTGTGCCAACATTTTACATATATACTGTAGTTGCTGATTGTTCTTGCGCTTCATCTGTGCGAAGGACACTAAGCCGAAAGCATAGAATAGTGAAAATGTTCAGGGTTCTACACTACTTCTTGTTTTGAAAGTTCATCGTTCCTGGGCGTCATAAATAGCCTGAAGGGGAAAAATATTTTGCCACTATATGCGTTCTGCTCCTACCGCAAAAAGGCAGCATCGGTTTTGCAAGCATTCTTCTTTGTGCGTATGGCAAGCACTTGCAATTTCAACACGGTAGTCTTTCTGGGGTTGCTGAAACCTGAAATTTTGGTCTGTGGTCGGTCTTCCATTTTCGAAATTCATCGACCGGCCGAAATATACAGCAATTCTGGAATAAATACAGGCAGAACATTTCCAAACCCTGCAATCTCTCCCTGTATTCCATACTTGTCAGCAATGTTGAGCACATAAAACATTAATCGTACTTGATGCAAAACAACAAACCTACTGGTATTAGGCAGTGTTTTTTATGTCATGATAGATGTGAATTTGATCTTTGTGATAGCAAATAAAGTATCAATGATGAAAATCGCATTTTAAACCAAAAGTAACAAAATAGCTCGCGATGGAGTATGAACCTCGTCGCAGCATTCTGAGTTCAACGGAGACAAAAGCATAAGCTGTACGGTGCGTGAGCGGCCGAATGCGGGAAAATTGAGTTGATTACAGCAAGCCTGTACCGGGTTGATCTTGGGTGGGGAGAGACAGACGAGGAAGAGTGAGAATTGATAGGCGGTAAAAAGGGAGAAAATTACGTGGCATGGGCGGCAGAAGACTGGCGTATTTCGACAACATTTGGTGGTAGGAGAATATTGGCCGGCATTTTGCTCCTTGAAACCTAAATGAGCGAATACTGAGCGTAGCTAACTCTGTAACTTGTTGTTATGCTGTGTACACTGCAAATTTCCTGAAGTGAAATTACACGCATACGCACTACAAATTTTACAAAAGCTTGTGTTATCTGCTCTTTGAAACGCGTAGCTTTCAGAAAAGTCACGCTTGTATTTTTTTTTTCTCTTTATGAGCTTTTCTGGAATACACACTAAAGCTTGACATTTGGTTTGTGGGGAACGCATTATTGCTTGTAATGCAATGCGGAAGAATTGAACGGAGTAGAAGAGGACCACGAGCGGTGAGTAACAACAGGAACCCGTCCTTGCAACCGTTTCTATCCACGCTTATCTCGCAGTCGATTGAACCTTTTTTTCTGTATGCTACCTTCTGGTGCCCTTCTACGTTTGCGGTCACACTTAAAAGCATGATTTGATGCAGCTAATACAAGGGCGGTAAGTAAATGTCGCTGGTGCTAAAACAAAATGCCTTTGTGTATATTGGCATGGATATAAGTAAAAAGTAAACAAAAACTTTCACGCACAACATAATGACTAGTGCGCAGTCCAGCAGACACCAATTACGCTTTTCGGATAATCACCCTCTTTAGCGAAAACCCTTTTGAAGCGGGTGAATATTACTCAAAAACAAGGTCATAAGACGAAACAAACGGTTCTTTTAGCGTCATTTCCAACGTAATTTGTCGCGCAGCCCCCGAGAAAAATAGTAGACAAGGTAGGCATGCGTACGCTTTATTCCCCGCGAAAGAAAAAAATCTCTGCGTTATGTCCTATAATAAAAACGTAACCAGGTTAACGTGCTAAAAAATACTCCCAGTAATTTCTGCGTGGTCTACAAACACCCGGTTTTGTGCGGGCTTCACTTGATAGCGCAGGCGGGCAGCCCCGTCTATTATGCCGTTAGAGAAATAGCATACTGTATATGCAAGGGGACCTGAGAAAATGTTGAGGTACAGTATGCAAAATGAATTTGCGACCGAATGTAATTACAACCAGCACCATCAAGCGATATCAAGAGACCTGATTTTCTGAAATACACAAGGCTTCAGTCCTTTATATTACGGGAGTGGAATGCGTGACGTCGCCGTGGGGGGCTGGCTCTCTTCAAGCAGGAGGGGGCCTATCTTTGCCACTCAAGATAAATAGTTCTTGTGTTCAGTATATGTTAACCTTGGTACCTTTACGTCGTAGCAGTTTTTATAACTGCAGTTTATCGCTGTATCGCTGCAGTTTATCGTTTTATAACAGTTTATCGCTGCACCCCATTATCGATCTGATGGTATCGACCACAGCCACAAAGTTGGAATTGACATTTGCGACACCCAGCATTTCTTTCACTCTTTCTTGCCCAAGACTAGTAGGGAATGGAATCACCTTCCTTCTAGTGCTGTATCTATTACTGATAACGAACAGTTCCGAAATTTTATTGCTCGAATTGTATAAATAGTATAAAGTCTATAGATCTGTATAATCTGTAAAAATTGTATGAATCTGTAACTTCTCTTCTCTTGTTATGACTGTGAGTTGCTGTTTTTTTCTCGTTGATCTAGCTAATATTGTATAATTAGGTTATATTGTACTTCATTTTTTTCTTGTTTGTTTACCTGTATTCTACCCCCACTCCCCTCTGTAATGCCTTTGGCCTTGAGGGTATCATAAATAAATAAAAAAAATAAATAACGTTTCAATGTATCTCGTGACTCTTGTTCTGCTGGCATGTCGTCAGATTAGGTCGGTGCGTCGGTCGTTGTGTTTTCAACACAAATCAAAATTCCCCAGCTGTTCGTCAGTTTTTACAGATGTCTTCAATTTTTTGCCACTCTTCTTCGCAGTTTAGCAAGTAATTCACTATTAGCCACCACGTTTCCTTACAGAAACAATTTTACACTGATTTTTTGAAAAGGCGCAGGAGAGATGATCCCATTTAAATATATTCTTTCTTGAAATTGTATCGCAAGAGCAACGTTTTCTTTTCCTTTGGGAAAAACCTCACCCAGAAGTGTTACCCCGAATGATAATTTTTTTCATTAGGGCTCCTTTTAAATGGCCGTGAAAATAGATGCAGCAGCTAAAACAAGCTTTTAGAATATTTTGGCACTCAGTAGGGAATAGTAATCTTCTACGGTCTTATACTAAATTATTCGGTGTACTAAGACGTTTTTACAAAGACATTTTTAACGAAATGAAAAGAAACTTAAAACTGCCGCAATTCGACGGTCTGATTTTCAGTCGTATTAATTTGTATTGTGTCTACCTTGCACAAAACATGCAAATACTTACACACAGTTCTCTTCTGTCAAAGTTCTACAATGGATCTGCCTTCGTTTGGACTACCAATGGGACAGTTTCTGACAAAGGCATAATGTGTAAAGCGGATAGACTTGAATCTGGATATCAGGACATAATTTATTTCCACCGTCAGCTTTTGGAGAGCGGAAAGTGGTGCGTACTGTCTCATAACCATCGATTAACCTTGGTTGAAAGTCTTTTTTTGCACGACTTTTCTTCCACGATGTTCGAAGTATCCTCTGAGTGTTTACACAGTTTACACAGATTTACACAGTTCAGTTTTACAGTTGAGTTGAGTTTACAGTTTACAGTTGAGTTGAGGTTTACACAGTCTGAGTGTTTAGACAGGTTAATTGATATCGGCGCTCCCTAAAACTCGAAACTGATATTTCTACAGGACTGATCGCTACCTTGAAGGAAAGTTTGATTCGAGGAGAATTCAAAATAACACTGCGAATATGTATGTCCGCAAAAGAGGTAAGCGTTCAGTTATTTTGCATGTACCATATACCTAAATCAAAGTTTCAGTAAAATATGAACAACAATACGTCATTATTATTATCGCCCAGTGAGTTTTTTGATTGGCTACTGCCATGGTTTCTTTTGAAAAGCCTATTTTTTAATCTTTTTGTGTGCGGTAAAATTTTCCAACTCCCCTTCAAAGTATAACTCCATGTTAACGTTTACACTGCCACAACAAGAAGTTCAGACAATTGACACAAGATTCTTTTTTCAACGCGAACTTTTGCAGCACCGCCCCTCGCTTGAAAGAACGGCCTATCTCAAGTCTATCTCTAATCTCTAATCTAGCCCATCTCTGATCTAGCCTATCTCTAATATTATTGTAAGTGCTGACATTGATCCGACATCTACACCATGGATGGGCAATCCGTGGAGTGGGGTCTCCCAAGAAGACGCTCCCTGAGCTCTGCTGCTCCATTGAGTGCTGTGTCCAGTTTTTGTGCACAATTTTCCCATCGCGTCCAAGCAATAAACGCTACTTTAACTATACGTTTATAATTGATATATATTGTTACCGTCTAGAGACATGCAGAAATATGTTTAGGCAGGAGAAAGAACGACAACTTCCCTCCAGAACTAGAGATACGTCAAAATAAAAAAAAAAGTAGTAACACGCTGACGCTTCCTCTAATAATAAAGAACCGGTAATGCAGTGTACACACCAGATACAAATATTGAGGACAAACGGAATCTCCGTATAGGGGTCTAGTGCTCCTTTTTAAATTGGTTGCGGACACAAAAAAATCGCTATCCCTCCTACACACTGCTTCCTTAAAATGCACCACTGCATTTTAATCTCGACCCCATTCTTAGCGAAACCAAATCCTCGTTTAGGAAAAATAGTAGCATCGTCACTTTGACGTAATTTTGGTAACTTTGAAAACAACCGCAAACTTCTCGTGCACCTAGCTGCGTTAACCGAGGCGATAAAATCCAGGCTGTTGCATTTGCGCAATATCAATGGCCTTAGCTGTGTGGTCAGGTGAGAAGAAGCTTAGGTATCAAAGTGACGTGGTGACTTCCCAGACATATTCTATACTCGGAACTGTGTAATACGGCACAGAATAATTAGCTATAAGCCATAAGCCATAATTTCCCTTTCAGAAATCACCAACTTCTCTTTAAAGTACGCTCTCAATACCACCCTGCAAGAGGTATGCAGAACTTTCCGTTCTCTTCAGTGGAAGATAATTCTGAACTAAATGCTAAAGTTATCGAAGCAGAGGCACGAGCAGCCCCCTTTGACTCTCGGTCTAGGTCGGCTGCTGGAGCAGACGGCATCACAAACAGGAAACTCCGTAATCTAAATGACCCATTTATCTTACCACTCACAAAGTACCATCATCATTTCTGGAGACTAGGCCCTATAACTCAGTTTTAGAACCATACTAAGATTTCTTTTATACTCGAACCGGTAGAGCCGGTCATCATCAAAAATCTTCTACCCATCTCCCTCACATCATGCCTTGGAAGAGTGTTATAGCAGATCATCCATATTCGCCTGACGGGTCACTTCACGTCTAATAGTTCTATTCCGCATTCTATATTTCCTATACATCAGGATTCTCCACTGGTGATATTCTTCGTCAGTTGTGCAGGGATGTACTTACTCTCCATCAAAACTGTAAATATCAATTATACTTCCCCTAGACCTCACGAAGCAAGAAAATCTATCACACAAGAAAATCTTGCAATTTCGGGCAACAATCTTCCCTGGAAAACGTACTTACAACCACGTCGGCCACTTTCTCACGTCTTAAATTGCAAATAATAAACTTCTAATCAGACGTTCTTGAACTTCCCTGAGGTGGCAATCCCTAAGGCGGCCTAATGTTTCCGCTGCTGTTTGTTATCGCCCTTCTCAACATCCGCAAAAGGGTAGAAAGAATCGCGCAACCTGAGTTTAGCCTCAATTCAGGCGATATCACGCATAACGTACCTAGCGGTAGCGATGCCATCAGAGAATGAACCCTAAAAGCTAGTTTCCAGGGGGTTTTAAAGGAGGTCCTTGCAGCAGGCCTGTACTTGTGAGCTCAAAATTTTATTGCAATTGTTTATTGAACCCCCTCCCCCCTCCCCGGACATAAACATTCAAATTGGAACTATAGTCCCGTAGGAAGGAAGCATCAAAATTCTCGGTGTCCTTCTACGGCGCAAAAGAGAAAACACTCAATTGATATTGTGAAATGTATCGTATGTAAATCGTATGAGCTATTTCGACGGATCACCGATCGCCACATGGCACTATAGCAAGAAGAGAAACTTCTGCTGCTGCAAGATTTTATGATAGGCCGCGTCATGTACTTCATTTTACAAAAACCGAGCGTAAGAAAATTGATTCATTTGACTCATGATCAAACTGATTTATCTTTATATTTTGAAAACCGAGCGTGAGACAATTGATTGCATATTTAGACAACCTTATAGGGCTGCGTTACAAGTGCCCATGCACGCCTCTACTGCTCGACTGCAATGTCTGGAGGTGTGTAATACGGCGGAGAAAGTGGTGGAAGCCATTAAAATTATCCCAGTGCCGAAGCTTCGGCACGCCACCACCCGGAAGCACATAATAGGTTGTCCGGAGCTGCACGCTCCTTTTTATTACTGAAAAGATACCCCCTTTTACTGTTTAGCAATGCTTCTTTTATTCAGCAACATACCGCGCAACATGCACCCCATCCATCACAAGGGTTACAGGAGCAATCAGTACGAGAGCTGTCTATGCGCTTTTCTATGACAGCAGATCTACTCTATGCCTTCGAGGAGGACTGTCGGCATCACGACGGATACTCACTGGCAGTGCAGTACGACCACATGCCCTCTCTTCTCACCGCCCGCCCTGGTTACCCTCCTCTCTATCGGTACCACCTGTCCTACGAAGGCGGAAGAAATGGTGATTGCCTTAGCTTTAACACAACTGCCGCCCTCCGCATCCTTAATCTCTGATTCAATCATGGCGATTCAAAATTTCTCTAAGTTCTCTCGGACAACCCACTAATCACCCCGGTCGAACTGATGTGGACCCCAGCCTATACCGGTGGGGGGGGGGGGGGGGCGAGGTGGCCCACGTTACTGCTGGATAACTGACTATCGGGGCTCACCAGAGCCCCGTCCCCGAACATTATGCCAGATCGGCTCAAGATAGCCTTCAGGGATATCACGACATGGTCGCACACTGCCGTCTCGCCGGCTGGGCGTTTTTCCCGCTCATGTCATCTTTCATAACACGCTGGAACGCACACGGCTACTATTTCAGACACTCTTTCTTCCATGTCCTTCAGTACTCAATCCTATCCATCACACAGTACCGGCCCCCAACTGCTCTTCGTTGGGTGGTCTAGCCAGCATGTCCCACTCTGTGTGGTCATGACCAAGTGATCAGTTCCCCTCAATAAAGTGTGACGAGCAATCGAAAGGCGCCTTGCGTAGCTGAGATCCAGGGATCGAAATCTCCTTGAACCGAATCACCGCTGTCTCAATCAGGCCTATTGCAGTGAAGAAATAAAAATGTAGAAATAGGACAATTGCGCAGTGAAGATGTAATTTATAAGAATCCCTAAGCTGTTGCCTAAAGAGTGCATGGGAATACGTACACGCCTCCAGAAATTTTTTCTTGCGTCAATTTCTCCCATCTTCTACCCCTGGTTCCACTTTAAGGACCTGCGAAACTGTAAATGTTTTTTAAACACTGCTGTTTTTTTTCTGAATGACCACTGGGCCAATCTTCAACATTAGGGAAGTAAAAACATGTAGTTTAGATGGGGCCGACAACCCATCCTTTCATTTACTGCATTGCCCTCTGCATTCACAATTGAATTATAAGGAAAATCAATGATCATCGGAAAAATAGGGCAACTTATAGGATTATAGGGCAAATACGGTAAATGATTCACAATCGGATAATAGGGCAAAACAATAAGTTTTAGGACATTGTTTATGAGCAATTTCTGAGAAATAGACATCTGCTGAAATAAATTTGTAGCATAAAATAATCCGTTCACTTCACAATTGCTGTAACATTTTTGTGTTGATGTGTTGTTTGAAAGCGCCACTTTCACTTGCCCTTTTCTATCCCAAAATCTCTCAGATGTGCTGGTAGCCTGTGATAGCGAGATAACGTGCAAGATAACATTACGTTTCCTTTACTACTTCGTAATATATTCCAAAACAACGTGATGAACAGCAGACGCAGTTTCCGGTTTCGCTATTGTACCGTCTTGCATATTTTCTCGTAAAATTTAAATAAAATGCGCATTTTAGGTCTACTATTAAACACGCCACCCAGCGCTTTTTAAACGTCGTGATGAAGAGGGAGACAGAAATAAAACTACCGATGAAGTATTACCTACAAAGAAGACAATTACGCTGCAGAGATCAAGTATTTCAACGGCGGAAGCACCATCCTATCACATCAATACGCAGCTGAGCCGAATTTCCGGTGTGCAGGTGCAGTACCTAATTGCATGTTATCAGGTACATGAGAAAGAAGGAGAAAGATATCATCACATCAGCCAGGCAACCAAACTGCTCTCTCATAAATTGCTTTCTGCCCTCCTCTTTTTTTATTTTATGAAGCTTTCGGCAAGGCCGAGCATATTCATAATTTCCATTGATGTAGTTAACATCCTTTAACCATCCCCCAGTCTAAGTCTGCCCTGTGTAGGTTTCTTTTTATTGTAGAGCTCTCGGTTGTCAGTGGTACCGCTAAGGGTGCACGACGTGAAGGATGTCGATTTGCGGAGGGTGGGATCAGCATAACGACACTAGGAGGTTCTTTTCTTTGTTTTTTAAGACCAGGTCCCCTACAACACGGTGGGGGCACTAGTATTCTTCGGGAACCTTATCAGAACGCGTATGGTAATGCCGGACTACAGCGTAGCACGACAAAACCAGGTACGAAGTGCCGTGGGCTGTGTCGGCGGTCATAAAAAGAGGTGTGCAACTCTGGAGATGACAGTGGGTCGCAAGTCATGTGAAGGGAAATGTAAAGGCGGGCGATGGCGGCATATTGAGATGCTTACGCGCTGTTTCTGAGTAGAGTGTTTTCAAGCGAGGTCTTCTCACCACTACAAATTAAGAACTTAAAAGGCGGCAGTCTCATGACGGGACAAGTTAGAGGATAGTATAATGTGAAGCAAAGCAAAGTCCCAGTGGGAGTAGCATTTAAAAACGTACATTTAGTGCATACCTCGTAAAGCCTGGTTAGCGCATCCTGTTCTGCTTGCGAGCGATAGGAAGTAGTATGTTGGCACGTCGTAGCACAAAAGCGGATGAAGTGGTTGACTGTTTCCGACAGCAAATACTGTCCTCGCTATGACAACAGCCGGTGAGGAGCACCATTGTGTTAGAGAACATTGGACAAAGGGAATCAGGGACGTGTGTGGTGCAGTTGGTAGGAAGGACCAGCGTATTGCGTATCAGGTTGCATCATCGCGGCCACTCCGATTCATTTCTTGCTGAGGAAGGGGGCCAATCAGATCTAAAGTGACGAAGAATGGTTTTACTGGTACACCAAATGAACAAACAGGCCGTGGGCGCAGCCTTTAGCACCTCACTTTGTTAGTAAACTTCGCATGCGGCTACCTAGCCATGTACGGGGCACCAAACCCTCGTAGAGAAATTTGTCGTCATATGCTACCTTTTATTCGGGAAACCTCCAAATGCTCTTCCGCTGGTAGGTTATGAACCGGCTCAAGGACATCAAAACGAAGGTTCTGAGGGGGAGCTTCCGAATTTTTTAATATTATCGAGGTAGCGTCGACCGGCGGTAGGGTCAGTGTGATTATCCCGTTAGAAGGCGGCGGAACTAACCAGGGTACATCGCACTGTCCTTATGCACAGAAGAAAGCCGCCAGTTCAACTGTCGTCTCCAAGGGTGTTCGCCTACGTGAGACATAACGCTTTTACGCTTGAAATCAGGCGCCAATCTCATTGCCGTGAACAAGACACACGAGAAATCGCTGTTACTACCCGGCGAACATGGGCGGCTGATTACAAGCTGAAAGGGGTTGTGCCTTACTTGCGAGAACACCCTAGCAGATTACGGTTGCACTAACGGCTTTCTTCAGCGCATGCGAATTGTGTAATATGTTCTTGCTCGTTTCATCGTTTGCTATCATGATAAAGCACGGGCCAACCCGCAGTTTGGCGCCCCCTATGTGTTTTGTTTTAATTCCGTGGCTGTACAGCAGAGAAGAGCATGCTCCGGGCCATCCGGGTCGACTTTGTGATGGTAGAAGATACCTAAAAAACACAACCTGTATGGAAACCACGCAACTGAAAGATCTGAAGGCTGGATGGTTTGGGTGTCAGTGGTACACCGCAAAGAGTAGTCACGGCACCGCTCGTAACAAAAGCGGAGGAAGGAAGAAACAGTCAGTAACAAGTCCGATTGGCAGAGAACGACGACGGTATGTTTAAACTATAGAACAGGAATATCTCTGGAAGTAGAAAGACCGAGCCTCAAGCGTCAAGTGGGATCCTTCAAGAATGCAACCAGCGTAGCAATTGCCATCCACCAATGTAAAAAGTGTGGGTCCTCAGCTATATAGGCACGTTACGCTGATGCTTGCCTCGCAAGCAGCAGCGCCATTGTCTGTGTTGTGGTAGTTCGGGGGGCCATTTCTGTTGTGAAAGATTCCACGTATATCACGGGCTCGGTCCTTGCCTTCATATTACTTAAGTATCGGCGCTCTTTTCGAGACACCAACAGCCGGGATTATCGCATCTATGGTAACGTCATTATAACAAGGCCGAGAAGAACGAACAGCTTAAGTGGTGCAGGCGAAAATACGTCAGTTTCTGCTATTGTAGCCGACTAGTGACATTGCAGTAAATGCAAATGGCAGGGAGTAACCGATGCATCCATCACAGCCGTCTTTTTACGGCAAAGCAGTATATGTCTCACTCCCCCTCTGCTCCCTCCTCTCCCCCCCCCCCCAATATTCATTCCGCCGCTCCGGGGCTCCCCCTCACTACTGCTTACACCTCTTTCACAGCTACTTTCCCCCTCGTCTCCACCGATGCCCCTTTGGAAAGTTGCGCATTCGGCAGCTAAGGGCGGTAGTGCGGTTATTAAACGATTGCAAAAAATAAAGAGAAGCCCGGATGGCCATAAAAAATGCACTGACGATTACTACACTCCCTAATATGAAATTTGTACGCAGCGCGAGCTGCACTCTTCTCGGTCACGGTGCACTTCTGCTGCGTCTCACTAAGTGTTCGCGTGGTCAGTGAGCGTACGGCGGCTTGCGCTACTCCGTTGCTACCTCGCAGTGCGCCGCCGGCGGCGGACAGCATGTTGCAAATCATGTTTGAACCTCTTGCGCAAATGTCACGTGGTTCGGATTAGCCCCACGCAAGGGAGCAGCAAACATGTTGTTGCATATCGTGTTTGAACCTCCCGCGCAAATGTAACATGGTTGGATTAACGGAGAATGGAACAGCGTCTGTGGAAAGTGTCAGAGGGAGGGAGCTCCTTGGTGGCGACACATGAAACATGTGTGAGGGAAAAGCAGTGAGAGAGATGACGCTGTAGCTGCACGTGTCGTACTCCAATTCACCCTTCGCTACACCCTCCTCTCCGTTTTCTTTCTTTCGTTGCTGCTGCATTCGCTCGCTCGGTTACGCGGCCATAAACAGACGCCGCTCCCGCAAAGCCCAGGTAATGGCTGCCAAAGGGCTGCCCCCTAAAACGACCGAAACCCGCCGTCGCAGCGTATGTCACTTCTAAGAACGCGTAGACGACCGGTTACCTGTTTATGCGTGCGCAGTTTTGTAGTCAAAAATGGCGGTTGGGAGGAGGGGAGGCATGCACGCGTAGCTGTAGGATCATGCCCTACTGATGGATGACACGCTGTTGTGCTGGTACGAGATTTAAACACGGACGTTAGCCGGCCTAATGGGACCTGTCCGGAGTTCTTAGTGGTAGAGCGGATTGGGTGTGTGTGTTAGGCTAGGTTCCGATTACCGACAGGAAACCCATGTCGTGATCTATGGACGTAAAAAAAATGCCGTGTCACGCATTTCGGTTTGCTGAGACGTGAAATAAGGTCATTCTTTGAGTCACTGCGACAGTTGCAGCAGCAGTCTGAACCCGACCTTGCACAAACAGTAAGATGCTTACGACATGGGAGGGAATGAGGCAGTGCCATGTTTTTTTGCAAGAACAAAACTTGGGTCCTTCAGAGGGTCATTCAGCTAATGGGCAAGGAATCGTGCGCTCCGTGGACTACGTCCAGCTTTGCAGGTCATCCTTCTTCACAGAGTGGAAAGGCACTATTTTTTTACACCATGTCTCAGTGTCAATCCCATAGATTATTGGCACGGCATGCTTCAGGCAGTGGATGATAGCTGCTCTAGAAATCGATGCTCCTTTATCGATGCCCTAGCGTGTGCTGCAGACACATTTAGCAGGAAAAGTTCTGCGCTCACTGCGGCCTCTGTGCGGAGCAACGTGACTAAAGGTGAAAGGCTGAAGATTCATTCCGTTCATGTCGAGTGTGATGCTCCCACGTTAACCTAAGAATAATTTTAGGAGATGAGCCTTCGTAGCCTTTTTCGTCCATGTACTGTAGGTCGTGCGTCACGCAGGGACGCCGAGCAGGAATATAGGTAACAGGCGAAACGGCCTATTGCGGCAGGCGCGAGAGAACAGCCACATGATTTTACATTGTAAACAAACGGGAACTATGAAGTCTTGTAGGTGCCGCAGCGAAGGAGAAGGCATAGAGGTCCTAAAAACAAAGTGATAATGGTCACAATTCCTTCCGAAGCTGCGCATTTAAATGCCGACCGTGCTGCTACGAAGTTTCTTCTCCTGCTCTTCCTTAACCTTGCCCAAGCCTTTGTTAAGTTATCTCAGCCCACTCGGCAAATTTTCTTGTTTTACTCCGTGCGAAAATGGAGGAACAGCTTCCCAAGGCCGCCGGCAGCGCCGCAGAAACGTGTTCACAAAATGTCCTATTAGAGGGCGCAATGGTCTCGCACGTTCTTCCGTGTCCGACTCGGGGCAGAGGAACCTGTGTGCTCAAGAGCCGGGATAAAAAGAAACTTCCTGAATATTTCACCTTATCTCTCCCCAATAGGAAGCCTAAAAGGCAAAGTAAAGAAGACATTGATCGAAAAGTTTTCATTTGTTCATTTGCAAAAAAGAAATGGGGTTGTTTACCCACGGGTGACTCATTTTGGAGCCAGAATGTTTTGAGACACTTTTTTGTTTGAGTAAGCAAAACAAAAGTTATAAATGGCCCTTGCTTCACACGAATTGCAGTCAAGTTCATGTAGCTGTAATACTCGACCGCGATTTTGGGGGTCGGCAAAGAGACCGCAAACGATTGCATTAATGCTGATACCGGCCATATTGTTGACCACTATTATCAATTGGTGCTGATGTTCTTCGCGCTAAAATTACAATATAACTCGTTTCATGCTTCATTTCAGTCGATGTATAGCTCCATATATAACGCTCACTTGTTGTCCTCTCAAGTTAGAAGGCGCGAAACAGCAGAATGAGTCCCAGAAAAGGCTGCTGTGATTTCCGAACCTTGACACGCTTTTTTAGTTAGAATACTACATCCTATGGAGATCACTGCCTTGTTGAACGTTGTAACAGTGAATCTGTTTTCTGTTACAGGTGGGGGACCAATAGATTATGAACAAATGGTGTACATGAATCCCGCAGGATCCTGTGCCGTTATACATACCGCATATCTGCATCGTGAGTTAAGCATATTTTTATAATTGTTCACATACAATTACAGTAAACAGGCTACTTCTGCATTCTTTTTACTGGGGCGCAGTATATGTTTAACCCTACAGTTTTCATTCGGGTGAAGTGGATCTAGGCAGAATCTCACCAGCACGCCTCATCGCCACCACCGACCCCTATTTAACAACTGTTATTCTCCACTCCAACCCCGATGCGTCATTCACAAGTTTCCGAAACCGCTGATAATTGTCCTAGCACCATTTTCAGCAACTGAGCTTTTAGCTCGCAGAGGGACGGGTGCGTGTCATTGGCTGGGAGGAATTATAGTGGTGATTCAAAGAGCGTCGGCATGCAGAGTAACGCGAATAGATGCGAAAACCACACAAAGCCTCTACCGCAGAAAATGCAGCAAGATTTACTTGATTACGAACGAGATTTTGTAAGTTTTGTATATTTCCATTGCGGTGTCAGTCTCGAAGTGTGTTATACACTCTGGTTCGATAACGACGTCATCAAAATCGAAAACGCTGAAAATTGTAACAGAAAGGTGGCAGTGCTTTGGATTCCTGTGCAATAGTTTTCGCAAAGGTTTTCCACCAGTAAATAGTTTATGGTGTGCGAAACCTGCGAGCCATGGAAAGGCCATGAGTCATTCGCTTTCTGGAGTAACAGAGATCATTATGTTTACAAGGCCACGAACGTCGAAAGGAGAATCAACGTCGCCGAAGAGAGTCACGAACTGACAAAGAAATTGAAGCTGAGGCAAAGTGGCGAAGGTTAAACCGTCAAGGCGACGCACAATAACGCAACACAGACGACGCCGTGAGAATGCGCCGTTGACACGCCACCAGCAATGACATCGCATTCAAAGGTGCCCCTTCAAATTTGTAACGCAATTTTCTCGATCGCGATTTCGGTAGCAGTTGCGAAGTGTGCGATAGACTCTGGTTCGACAACTACGTCTGCAAAATCAGAAATGGTAAAGATTCTGAGGGAAAGGAGGCCTCGCTTCGGGTGCTGTTTGCAACATCCCGCAAATGGCTTCCAATGTAAAGGAGTTCATGGTTTGCGGAACGTGCAAGGAGTCCCTACTAAAGAGTATAATCCCCAAGTACGCGACCACCTTCGGCTACGTATACCCGCCGCGCCCGTCTCATCTCCCTTGCGGGAACGCAGATAAAGAGCGCCTGATCACACCCCGTGGGCCGTTTACGTGCATAAGGCGCCTCTCACTGCCGTGGTCAGTACGCCATTCCAGGCAAGATAGAGAACGTTTTCATGGATGTGCAAGGAACCATGCAGACCCTCCCTCACCACATCTCGGACGACACCGCTGTGGAGGTTCAAATGAGGTACCGACGCGTACACAAGACGACTTGCAAGTGCGGAGCGGTCAAGTCCGGAGTGCATGGGTTGGGACTGGTAAGAGGAGGGGGATTGTGCGCACACACAGCTATAGGTTTCATTATCTTACTGGTGACATGCCCGTAGTGCTGGTTGGAGGTTGAAACGAGGATGCCAAACGGCCCAATGCGTCCTGTACGGTGTCCTCAGCGGTAGATCGGATTAGGTTGGTGTGTCGCACAAAGGTAAGATGCGTAAGACGCGGAGGGAAGTAGGCAGCTTCATGTTTGTCTGCTACAGTAAAGCTGGTCGTTGCACGTTGCACTTAGCTAACAGGCTTGGAAGTATGCTCTGTAGCAAATTTCAAACAAACGTGTATTGTTTCATGCACTCCGTGGACTGCGCCCAGCTTCGCAAGTTATCCTTTTACACGAAGTGGAAGGGCACAATTTTTTTGTTTATTATTGAGCTGAGTTGTAAGAGGGAATTTTATTCTACAAATAAATTTGAAATGATTTTATACTGAAATAAATTAGATGTGCCGTGTTATTCGTCTTTGCGTAGATGAGCTGATGCTGTTCCCAGAAACTAGGAGCTAAAGAGTGCTTTTCATGTAGTTATAAGCAACTGCTCTTGCGCGTTAAGCTATATCTGTTAAATCATATCACGTAATTTATGAATTCCCAGAAGCAAGTGCTCGATCACTTATTTTCTGCACATAAAGGAAAGTTAAAATGAGGCATGTATTTTTGAAAGCCCAGAAGAACGTTGGTATCGGGTGCTCAACGTTTCCGGTTTAGGACGCCCAGAGTGTATTAGCAACGCCAGATGCTCCAAAAAATTCCATTCTTATAAATGAAGGACGTTTTCGTTCCACTGCTAGCTCACTACGGTATTAATTCTAAAAAGACCTGAACTTAGTTCCCCATTTGCAGCATAAAGCAGACATGCAAAGGGCTCATAAGGAGGCAGTTTTTGGAAAGCTGTGTTGGAAGGAAACGCAGACGTGCTCACATACCCAGAGTTCTCTACATCAGTAAAACCCGTTCACATGTCTACAAATCACAACATACCGAGAGGCGTGAAAAGAAGAGTGGCATCTCCATTAAAAACGTAATCCAGTATTTACCCAGAATACTGTTTTTGTTTGGGTGATACTTTTTTTACTTGAGAAGTACATAGATTCTTTATCACAGAGCCTAAGTTTGATAAAAAAAAACAAATATTTAAACCTCTCATATGAAGTATCTTAAGCCGTACGTAATTATTAGTTTGGTCAGTTTTCATGGGGAAAATACAGCCTTGCTGGATGAAAAATAGGATGTCTTTCAGTGATTACAGTGTTTTTTTCGTTTATTTGATGAGACGTGAGTTAAAAGCCTAAAAACATATAGACGTGTACGTAAATATTACTCCTCTAGAATGCATTCAGATGGTGTGTCACACGCCCTGCAGCGTATAATAAAGATTGGTAGCACCCACGTCACGTAGTAACTTATCTTATAAGCAACGTCAGTCAGGAGTAGAATTTGAAGATCATAGAAATGTTTTTTTTTATCTCCGTGTCCTGCCCTTTGTAATTGCAACAATTTTCTTTTATAGGTGGTCAACAAACGCTGTGCGAACTTCGTGTGAAGGGATTCAGGTTTCTCACCATACCAAGAGAGTGCCTTGACGCATTCACAAGAGAATGTTCCTATCCCTACTTTGCCCTTTACACACACAGCTGCCGCCTGCCTTATTAAACTGATGGAGGCGAAAAGCAAGAACGATCGTGTGTTCGATATTTCGGCGCATGTTAAAGATCCCCAGGTGGTCAAAATTATTCCGGAGTCCTCCACTACGGCGAACCTCTCATCACCTGCGTTGCGTCTGCGCGTTAAAGCATAAAATCAATCAATCAGTCAATCAATCAATTAGTGCCTTAATAAATAGTACATTTTGACACAAGAATAGCCAGGTATGTTTTTTTGTTTTTTTATTCGTAAGTTTTTGCCTAGAGAAATTTCAAGCACAGCTAGTGATCATATTTCTGAAAAGAAATATAAAGTAATCCGTCAGAACAACTGGACCTCTAATAAAAATTGGGAGGATACGTTTAGATTGCCATAGGCCTATTTTGTGAGCAGTACTAATATCCCCATTCATTAACGTGCTTCCCACATCTTTCCTATATTTTCAAATGGTTAGTTTTTACTTCGCAATTATAAATATGTGTTAGGGAGGAGTTAGGAGGACGTACGACAGTGCATTGAGGTATGATTGCTAGGTTACATGAAATTAAGAACGAAACCCAGACTTCAGTCGATCGCGAGGACTGAGCAAAGCGTATTTTTTATTCTTCTTGGCTTTTGGTTTGACCTTCTATTACACAAAAACTTAACCACATCCGCTGAAATAATATGTACCGGCGATTGGTCACAGTAATTTCAAAGTTATCCCGAACTTTCTCGCTATTTGCTAGAAGAGTAGATGGTAGGATTGTTACCCTGACTAAATGAGGAAACATTGTTTTTTCTTTAGCCAAAACACTAAGATGTATCCTCATCTTGAACTTATTACAGTCAAATCTCGGTACAACAAGCACCGCATTAACAAACTTTTCAGATTAATGAGCATTTAAGAAATTCCACGTCGACTGCTTATGGTTTTATCGTAAAATTATTTCACTACCACGTACTTCATAATAGCGAATTTTTCAAAATAACGATCGTTTTATTTAGTTATGTACCATGTTAACAACACCTCAGTACTACGAACTCATATTTTAAAGGCCGGAGATTCTTAGATTTCCGTAAAATAATCGCGGCAACCGGAATTGTATGCTAGCAGACGACACGCCAAAGCGCAGCGCCGAAGAGGACGTCTTGCAATTTGCTCCGCGGAGCGCGCGCGCCGATGCGACAGAGTTAAAAAATAAGGTGAAGAGAAGGGAAAAAAAGGAAGAATGGGTAGACTCCTCCGTCCAGACAGCCGCGGCAAGGCTATTCGCGCGCCCCACCCCGTGCTTTTCTACGTTCCGCCGCTGCTCGGATTGCTTGATGGACATTCACTGACATCAGCGAAGCTTACCAGAGACGACTATCTCCAGAGCGTGAGCGTTCAGAATGAAGAAGGCGGAGAGGACGGCATGAACGACGATGCCTCTGAGGGTGCCGGGGCAGCACTCCAAGACTGCGATGAGCATGTGACGACTGCGGATGTGCTGGACAGCCTACGAAAACCACACATTTCCGGGGAAAATCCCGTGGCCACGGAGTCAGTGTACAGGAATGTGGAAGAGTTGGGAGACCTTCGTGCTTGGAAACTTGTGCCACACGCACCAAAAGAAAATTTCCAACTACTTTAAATAAACGTACATTGTTTCATGTTCAGTTCTGCAGTTTTTCTGAAAAAAGACTTTAAGGATGCAAAGATCTATAGGTAGGTCGTATTGGTCTTTGAAATATTATTTTTTGTCTTAAATTTTGCGATTTTTGGTACAACGATCTTTCAGAATAACGAGCAATTTTCAGCGGTCCCCGTAAGTTTGTTATATCGAGATGTCACTGTAATACCAACAATCTGAGGCACTTCGCCCAGCCAGTAGCGCTGTAAAGTCGACCCGAAATGGCTATGAACGCCGTTGATCTCTCCTAATATGAAATCAGTTTCATCTGCAATCTAGACGGCTATGTCACACCCCAACACCTAAAGACAATTTTCATCCTGACTGAACACAAACTTTCAAAATCATCAAAGTAGGGTATACAGGAAGTAAAGTGTCTCAGAGGTGGGTGCACTAAGAACATGCGTAGCTGTGGATCGTAAATGCGTCCATAGTGCATTTCCACTCTATTTTGGTTTTCGCGACGCAGACATATTTGAGCGCAATATAATTTACATTTGCAAAAAGCCCAGTTTTAGATTATTAATAAAGTTGGCGCAGCTTGCACTAGCAGTGAGGGCTGCTTCCGTTTTTGATACGTTTTGCCAGATTTTGGTAGGCTTTGCTATGTTTTGTTAGGTTTTGCGATGTTCTTTTTAAGCTGGGATAAGTGTTAAGGTGTTAGGCCAAGTTTAGCCGTATTTTAGAAGCGGTTCCCGTTGGTTCCTCACTCTGACAGGGCTTCCATAAAAAGGGGGGCAGAAGCTGGTTCCACTCCTAGCTCGCTGTTTCTCCAACCTTGAACAAAGAGTGCAAGCTTCGCCATTTTGTACCGAGAGCCACAACCCAGGTAGCCCAAGTTTTAATGACGCAAGGACCAGTCAAGCAATTTTTCACCGGTCTGTTCCGATCGGTTCTCATATTTGCTCACAGCTGATACTTGGAAAAATATACTTTCCTGAAACCAGCATCGCATAGCCGTCTTCAACGGCACTGTATTACAAACGTCATAAGAGTGTTTGCAGTGTTTTCCTCCGCAGATACATATTACTTCTGCCAACCCATGATTTGCGGCAGTCAAGACAATGTGCTCAGCCCTGAGTCACGAGGTGCGGCGTGCCGGTCACGGTGGGAAACAAAGTGACCGCTTCCGAGCAGTGTCGTTATAGCTTTGCGAGGCTGTACTCCGCTCATGGGCGTCCGGAAGGGGGGGCAACTGCCCCCCCTTCGAAATTCGGATATTTTATGCACTACAAAAAAGCTGCACAGATTGGTTGGCCCATAATTAAAATAACTTTGCCCTGAAGAACGGAAGGGAGGAGAGAACGACACCGGCGTTCTCTCCTTTGTCCCGTCCTTTAGCGCAAAGTTGTTTTAATTATGTACGTGAACCAACTAGCCCAACAATCCACGCTACTCAAATGATTAGCACAATCAGGTTCTGCGTATCTATATGGAACGCCCTTCAGGACTGCGGTCAACATTGCACTTTATACACTGACTAACATTGCCGGTCATGTGATGGCAGGGAAACAGACTGCCTGTGCTGGCTATTGAAGATACAGAACAATTCTGAAAGGTTTGAATTTTTTTGTTTTGTTTTTTCTAAACTCTAGATTTATGCAGTCTTACCGCAAGAGCTTCAGTTTTCCGACAAATTTGCAGCGATATATAGCAAAAACTCTTCACCGCTACACCTAGTAGCGAGAGTGTAACATTCTCCCGTGCCGTCCCATTACCTTGTACCCTTTCCTTCGAAATTGCGAAATGTCGGCACCACCCAAGCCCCGGATTTAAAGGTTTCGTTTCGGGGCCCGAAACAAAACCTATAAATCAACCCTTCAAAACGCTTGTACGCCTGTACTGCATTGAAAGCCAGGGAGGCCAGTAGTATCTTTATTGGGTGAGCCATTTCAACAGACTTCATCACACATGTCGTCTCGCAATTTGCCCAGAAAAACCCGAGGCGTCTGCAGCAGCTATTCAAGGAATATTGACGGAGTGCAGTTCTATGTATGTGAACGTATTGTGCTGTGTGCTGGTGATCAGTTTGCGTGAGTCGAGAACGCTCACGCAGCAAGACTGGCCACTCATTTTTACAAAGTGACAGTACTTTTCGCTTTTTTTTATTATTTTAGTTCTTTTTTCGGTAATAAAATTCAATGTATATTCTCGAAGTCTGGTTCTTATTCGCTGTTTGTACTTTTTGTAACCACAAATAGAGCCTTCTATGTGCTATACAACCGCACTCCCTACCCTCACCCCCCCTCACCCTCCCCCCCCCCCCCGCTAATGGATGCCCCCCCTTGCAAAAAGTTCTGCGGACGCCCTTGACTCCGCTTACACAGTTGCGCGAAGTTATGTGAGTTCAGGCGTGGCTTTCGTGCCTGGTGGCTCGCACTGATGCAGTTTTTGTTCTTTGCATATTTGTTGGAAACGCTTCCGGATGATGTTCAAGCTTGAACAGCTTAGCTGTTTAAAAAATAGGCATGATCGAAAGAGGCGGCATGGTAAAATGAATGCAAAAAAATTTGGGAGGGGGAAATCGTTCGTATGATCAAGGATTCCCCAGCCCAGCTATTTAGGTTTCGCTGGGTTCAACACCTTTGCAAATCAGAATATGATTGACCAGAAAGCCGTAAAAAAAGTTCGCCAATTCCGCGATATTGTTCTGAAGACTAAAGAAACAGTGGAGCTGCTGGTCTTGACTAGCTTGGAATTAGCTATTCTTAGGCTAGCTCTTTTTTGGAGCAAGATGGTTCAATTGGGAAGTTTTTTTTCATCAAACTTTGGTAAATCAAAGTCCATAATCTACCTTCCGACAACCAAAAATCCAAACTGCCAAAGTCTGCAGGCAAAGCCCACTTCAAATCAGTCCAAGTCCAAAGCCGACCACCACGAAACGAATGCATAAGAAATGCTGTGCGCCCTTAATGCGATGAAAACGCAGTCCCATTGGGCATTGAGTGCAGTGTTGTACGGAACGCCGTTCCAAGGAACAGCGTTCTTCGAACAAGTTCCTATTTCGGGGAACGGAGGAACGCCACCGCTCCATTAAGAGAGGGTGGAACTGTAACGGTAGCTTGTTACGTTTACGAACGAAAGGCAGAGGGAACAGCGTTCCTTCCGTGAACATTCCATCTCTAAAATTTGGCTGTTTTGGGAGCCAAGGGTTTAGAGCGATGAAGCTTGTACAAAATGGCACAGGCCGCTATTGTATTTATCGTCTTACAAGCTGCCCCATTTCCCCGCCTTTCTTCAGAACGTGCTTCTTCGAAGGTCAAAGACAGAATAACCACGCAGCGGTCCGCAGCCTGTCGGGAAGGCTTCAGCGGGTGCGCACGGCCATGTCGATACGTCGGCTGCAGATGCGCATGAGACAGGTGCTTCGGCACCCCTTTGATTCTTCTTCTGCCGCGACCTTTTCTTTTGTGCATAACAGTGTAACGTGAAAGCCGAGCAGGAGAAGACGTGCCTGTATCGTGTTCATTGCACATGTGTTATCTACTGTACAGCCCACCATGCTAGCCGAAGGGGCAGGACGAGACTACTCTCCTATCTGTCAATGGACACCTAGGTCGCCGGCGTAACGGTCACGGCGTGTACATTTTTGAAATACACTGCTGCAGCCGCAAGCGAGGCGAGAGCTATCTATCTCATGCGTAAGAGCAACCATCCTTGAAATATGCAAGCCGATACTGATCTCGGACCTTCTATTGCACTACGGCCCGGACGAGTCACTCGTACGCGCCACTGCAAACTTCCTCATGCACCAAGGGTACCATCGGTTTCGTGGTGTGCCCACTGCCATGTTTGCTTTGAAGATTGGTTTTAAGATTTTGCTGGGAGCTATTCCGCCACATTTCCTTCGCATCATACCAGTGCAACAATTGTGGTGTATTGTTACAGACCGGTTCCGAACAGTGCTTTAGCCAGGCACCGATGGCGAGTCGAGTAGCGTATGCTCACGTAGGGTTACCAACGGTCCCGGAATACTGGGGCTATCCTGAATTTTCATACAATGTCCCGAGTCACGCGCCGTCCCAGTCAAGACAGTTATATGTCCCGTATTTGTTCCGGACTGCCCAGTTATGAATTTTCTCGATATGCAAAGCACGCTCAACAAGGCGCGTCATGCTCCCGAACACATAGTTAGCGCGAACTTGTCCAGACACAGCTTTAGGTAAAGCTGAACTTCCGCGTGATATGCGACAACATTTGCGAGTACATTCTCCAGCAAGAGCAATTGTTGCGGCCAGCATGTAGCCAGATAAAGTACCACTTGAAGAGGTCGCAACAATAAAGAAACAATGGGATTGCCTTAATGATTCCGCAACAAAGAAAGTTGATTTCGTTGCCTTCCCATTTTAGGTTACGCTACTTTTCCCCCCGACTGCCTTCATTGAAGAGTTGGTAACCCTAAGCTGGTGGCTGCTGCCGTGCGCAAAGTGCCTCCGTTCTTAACACGAGAAACCGGAGGCCAAACTTAAAAACTGTAGCATAAAGTTACAGATAAGGCTGTGGCAGAAAGGCAACCATGAACTCTAAATGCCGTAGAGCAACACTCTAACACTCTGAAGCTCTGTTTTTGACGCACTGGCTCTGATGCTTGTTCTTGCGAGAATTTTAGCAGCAAACCACAACGATTAAAGTTATGCGCAAGGTACCACAGAGTGTTTCCATGGCCGCCAAACAAAATACACTAAACAACCACTGTCCCTGGAGAGCGCGCGTTGTATGAGAGCATGCGGAGGCAGTCTTCTCAGCCTTAGGGACTGAACCAACCTATCCTCAAGTACAACACGGTAGTATTTTCCAGAGCTTCGTGGTAGGGCTCTTCAACACTTCAAAAAACAATTTCGTCTGTTCGAAACCAATATCTATGTGCAACTTTTGCTGAGTTCAAACAAAGGACTCTACTAAGCTGCGAATGTGTATTTTGGACATTCTTTTTTCACTCATTCTGTAATATTTAATCAGCATACTTTACACGCCTATGTATTGTTCCTTTCGATGCGGTTACTTGAGCAAGACATTTGTGTTCGTGCATGTAACTTTATATGTGCACCTCTAAAGAGCAGTATCCTGACTGCGCATTTGAAGACCCAAGTAGAAAGCGTCATACGTTATGCACCTGTAATCGACGAGCACCACACGTGCAGCTAAAAATGCCAGGAATATGTCCGGTGCTCCCTAAAAAGATCACCTAGGAGAGTTACCTTGAATTCTCCTCATCTCCAGATAATCGACTGCCGATAGTGATCTTATTCGTATAACATACGTAGTTTGATGTGAGTGTCCGATTTCTCACTTCCTTTCGCCTCAGGATTATCCGACACCACCTTTTTATTTAAAAAAAAGCAAATGTAACGCTCATATAACGACTCGTTATTATGTTAGAACTGTAACTGGAACGCGTTCCTTTCTCAATATAGGAACTTGTAACGAGCACTCGTATCAAATTTGGGAAGGAACGAGGAACGACCTTTCGTTCCTATTTTAGAGGAACGGGTGCAACCCTGATTGAGTGTTATCCGTGCAAGTAGACGTGAGACCATCGAAAATATGGTTTTCGAGTGTTGGGATGGGCGTTTTTTGAGGATGTGCTTCAGCAGACCTGCCTTTGGACTTGCCTTTGGAAAAAAAATTGCCTTTGGACGCCGACGGTATGAAGTTCCTAATCATCGAGAACGACGATGGGGTGCCGTACGATGTGTTTGTTTGATTGACGCGCCGACGCAACGCAGGCGATGAGGCGCGCCGAAGTGGAGGGCTCCGGATTGATTTTCACCACCTGGGGATCGTTAACGTGCGCCGAAATCTCGTACACACGGGCGTTTTTGTTTTTCGCCTCCATCAGAAAAGCGGCCGCTGCGGCCACGATGTGCTTATGATTCTGGCTTTGCACGGTACATGTAAATTGCGCATGGCAATGCGCCAATGTGATGTTGATGCGAAGGGCGTCAAGGAATACGTTCTTGATTATATTCTCTTAATTGTAGGTGTTTGTAAGGCTCAACTTGTGCCCCGTGAATGGTTCTCCGTAATTCAATCACTGACAAACCGTAAAAAATTTTAGCCGTTTTCTGCTACCAAATACTTTTTGTAGTTTTATGAAGCGCTGTATCTCCTTTGTATGCTTGTTTATTTTTCCTTGTGTTCTTGTTTTTTTTTTTCAGAGTACAGCAATAAAGAACAGAAAGCGACGATGATGCAATGAAATGGACGCTGTTTTCAAACGGCGATTAACCCAGGTTTCATTTATTCCAGTGGAAGCAGTTTTTAGGTGCGGAGTACCTTAGGACCGCACAATGTCCGTCTGAGTCCGTGTGCAAAGGATTTACAATTGTAAAAATCAAACAGGCACCGGCAGGACTTGAGCCTGTGTCTGGTACACGAGCCAGAGTTAGTGTCAGTCGTCTTACCCAGTGGGCTAGAACCGTGAGTTACTACCCGAGAGTGAAACGGCTGACTCCCTCGCCTGTAACGGTGCGGAGTACCTTAGGGCCTCCCAATGTCCGTCCGCGTTCATCCGTGCGCACTCCACCATCAAGCGAAAATCAAGCTAAATTAGATTTGAGCTGTGAGTTGCAGTTTCATTTCGGGAACAATCAAGGTGCAACTCAAGGCTCAAATCGAATGACGGTCAGGTAGCAAATCAGATGTCACTCGGGGAGCAACTTCGATACGATTTTGAGTCCCCGTACTACGCTCGCCATGATCCACTGAATGGACATGCTGGCATCTTTTCATGGTTTTTCTCAAGTGGCCACCTTTTGCTACTGAGTTTGCACCACCACCTCTGAAAAGTTTCATCGCCGTCGGAAAAAACGGTCTCTGTGGGCAAAAGCGCCAACGCCTAATACGCCACGGGCAATCGCCATGCCAATCGGGCATAGAGCACAGGGATGAGAATTCGATTGCGAAAATCGCAAAACAAGCATCGAAACCACATTATGAATGTAAGGCGCCTGTGAACAATAGGACACCCCACCTCGGGTTCCTATTAAAGAGTATGCTTGCAGATTACCTTTATAAGCTAGGCCGGACTGGTGTCACCAAATAGAGCATTTTGTGGCTCAAGGCACTAAGCGCATACGTCCGGCTAGAGAGGACCCATCATTGGCCGCCAGAGAAGCCGAGCATAGCCCAAATAGATACATTATCATATTACCGCCACTGACGCGTGCAAGCCAGCAACGGCGACCATTTGCTTGCTTGCTTGTTTATCACGGTTGCAAGGTTGCCGCATCTACGGCCTCCCCGTTAACTTCTACCGGGTTTTTTTTTACCACTACTACCGAGATGCAGAAAAAGATCATAATCGCAAACACTTCTGTTGCTGAGATTCTGATAAACGCGTTATCTTTTATTACAATTTTGAACGACTTCAGTAGCGCGCAGCCGCTGAGCACGGCTGACAAGCTATGCCTACGGGAGTGTACCGAATAGAACTCATAACAACAAAATGGCGGCGCTTATGAACCGTCACAGTGTAAACAATTGTCATGTAATGCAATCTGACCAATGATCATGGGGGTGGAACGGAACAATAGCACAAAAGAGTGCCGATACTCTGTATCTTTATCTAGTGACACTACCCGAGCGCAACTGACAGGCGAGTCAGGGGAGAAATTCTGCTTCTTGCTACGCTTGTTTGCGGACGACGGATGACGACCTCCGTTCAAGGGGCGGCTTTGCGGGCCTTGCGGCCTGCAGTAGAAGGGGGATTAAAACAAATACGAAAACAGGGCGCACAGCCTCCGAATCTTGCTGCACCACCTGGCTGCCAAGTCAGTAAACTACGCGCATGTGAACTTCTTCCAAAGCGTTGGAGAGTGTGGTCAACAATTATGGTAAATGCTTCATCAAGAAGGGATTCCGGTCATTTGTTTTCTGGCTACTTTTCACGCTGTGTCGCTACTGGGTAACATGATCGCTGAAGGGCATCATGCTGGCAGCAATCAGCCAGCAGCGGCTTTAATTCCGAATGTAGTAGATAACAGAATGCTCAGTGGCGACAGACCTTAAAAAGACGCCTTAAAACAAGTGATCGGTGTCACTTCTTTATCAAGCATTTCCCCTAACGGAAGCCCACACACTGAAACGCTCAGAAAGACCTACGCATGCGCGACGTTTACTGACTGTGCAGCCAGACGGTGCGGCTTCCATCGGAGGCGTTGTGCTCATTAGATCGCATTTCTTTTAATCTCCCCTGTACCAAACACCTTTCTACCACTACCTCAACCCATATTTCTACCGCCTTCGCTTCCTTTTCTTTACCTGCGATACATATGTGGTGCAGGAACCTATTTCCCTCTCACACGCACTCATTCACTCACCCTACGAGTGAAGTCCGGAGTTACCGTTGATGACATCCCGCACCATGTGCACGTCGCCTGCAAGCGGGCCCTTGTTGTGGTGCCCGGACGTGTACTGGTGTGTTTGCGCTGCCACCAGAGTGGCCACGTTCGGCGGGAGTGCAATGTCCGACTCTGCGGCTGTTGTCGCCGCTTCGGCCACACCTAAAGTGAAGGCGTCCGCCCTTACACGAACGTGGCTGGACAAGGGGACGATTACCATAAGGCAGAGTATGTAATGGACGCCGAAGACGCGGAGGGCGCTTCGAACTCCAATAATGACGACGCGACGAAAGAGGTAACGCCCTCCGAACCTGCAGCCGCCCTGGCACCAAGCAGCACCTGGGCAGCCACATCGTAAACGCGCACCGAGACTGCGGAAAGCCAGGTCTGCCTTCCGATGCTGTCCAGTGCGAGCGAGGGCATCGGACCACTTCCTCTGAATGACGGCTGCGAGCGCAAAACAGTCGACGTCGAGATGGCAAGTAGGTTTCCCGGATTAGTAAAAGGACCATTAAAACGAGCAGCGGGAACCGCCGACCTAACACACGAAAGCAACGCCAAGCCGAGGGGCGACGAATAGCCGGCAAAGACTCCCAGGCACACTCGATGGGCGGCGGCGAAACCGAAGCCAAACTTCAACGTGGAGCGGCCTAAGATGCCGGTACTGGCCATGCAGCGGGAACAAAACGTCCTAAAGTTATTCCTGAAGTGAAGTACAACGGGCAGCAGCGTAGTGCAGAGAACCTACGTCGGAATGGGGCATGACACAACGAATGGAATTACCGAGGCCGCTGCAGCAAAACAAAGGGTTAGTGGCGCTGCTTTCGGTACTTTGATCTCGGGGCGCCAAAATTGTACAAAATGCTTTATTTCAACCGGCCACTTCGCATAGCTGTGTTAAATGCTGGGGGCTTGGTGCTAAGCGCGAGCAATATCAGCTACGGAGGATTGGGTATGCGGAGGAGTAAAACATTTTATTGAATCCCAATCTGACTCCGTGTGTGGAGGGGGGGCATTCTTAGCACAGGAGTCCTTGGCTCTGGCTGGCCATCCGGGCCCGTTTCACCAGGTGAGCGGGGAGCCGGGTTCAGGGCTGGATAGCTGCGCCGCCCACTCTGAAGGGGAAGTGTGGGGATTGCGAGGTAGTTCAGTTGTGCGGGAGCATTCCCATACGATGTTCCCTTACGGGTGTTCCCATACGATGTTCCCATTCCCATACGATGCTCCCATACGGGAGCATTCCCATACGATTTGCCCCATACGGGGCAAAACATGCACTGTGGTGAGTGAGAGGTTCGGAAGACCAAATGCCATAGTGCATTGTGGGGGAAGGTCCGGGTTTGAAGTTGGCGGAGAGCGCGTTCGTCAGCCTTTGTTGGAAAGGGGTTGGGTCGCGAGAAGGTGCGACGAAGCAGCTTATAATGTGTGGGAATGTCGTTGTACGTTAGTAGGGGTTGGGCATCCAGGGTGGGAGGAGGGGGGTCAGCGGCAATGTGCCGGTGTATCAGTTCTCGGGCCGCTTCGTGTGCCACTTCATTGCCGGCCAATCCACAATGGCCAGGAGTCCATAGAATGTGGCACTCCTCACAAAGGTAAGTGGAGTGTTCAATGACGTGTAGGGCAGTGCCAGGAAGTAGACGTTTTTGAAGATGTCGGCAGGCTTCCTCCGAGACCGTGATTGTTGGCACGTAGTCGCGACGAGTGGAGGTACGGGAGAGCGCAATGGCTATCTCTTCAGCTTCAGTTTGTGTTTATGTCAGCGTGGAGGCAGTAGCGATAATGCGTTTCTGGTGGTCGACAGTGGCGCGTCATAATTTTATCGCTTGGGACATGGGGATGCGTGCACGTTGGTGCGGGAGGTGCGACGACCGTCGTTCCTGCATGTTCCGGAGTAACGGGGCAACTTCTATGCGAAAGCGCCGTAGGGGGGAAGGCGGGCCACTCGGTGTTGAGTATGGGTCGGATAGCCAAGGCGAGCTTAACTACTACAGGCAATGGGCGTAAGCTTAAGGCGTTGTAATTGCGACAGTCGTTGAGCTTCGCACAGCTCTGTCAAAGTATTATGAATCCACAAGCGTAGAACAAGTCAGTAGTGCTGTGAGTGGGGAGGCCGAGTTCAGTTTTGTACGCTTGCATAAATAAAATGACCGGTATCTTGTCCTCTGCTTGTTTGAGGGACAGGTAAGGAACTCCCTATGTGAGGCGACTGGTGAGGGAAGCTTGAACCAGACAGGCAGTTTCAGCTTCTTTGAGACCACTAGGTTAGTGGGTGATGCGTGTAACTAGTTGTGCCAATTGAGTAACTTTACGTTGAAGCGCCAGCATTGGGTTCGAGCCTTAGCTGTCTCGTGGGATTGCGAGTCCGAGTACCCTTAGATGGGTTACTACAAGAACGGGGCGAGTCTGTATAGTAAGAGCCGGGTCCGGCATCGGCACCGCGTGTCGTCCCCGAGATTTCTGCTGAAGGGTTAGCTGTGCGGATTTTCCAGGTGAAAGTTCAAATCAAGCCCCGACTCATACACAAGCCGACTTGCAAGTACGGAGTGCATGGGTCGGGAGTGCCAAGACGAGGGAGGGTTGTGCGCACACACAGCTAGAGGTTTCATTCCCTTACTGATGACATGTCGCTGGCAGGAGGTTCAAACGAGGATAACAACTGGGCCAATGCGTCCTGTGCGGTGTCCTCAGTGGTTGAGGGAATTTGGTTGGTGTGTTACACAAACATGAAATGCCTAAGACCTGGATGGAAGCAGACTGCTTCATGTTTGTCCGCTCCAATAAAGCTCGTTGTTTCAAGTTGCACTCAGCTAACTGGCTTGGAAGTATGCTCAGCAGGAAATTTCAAACAAACGTGTTGTGTTTCACGCCGTGGACTTTTTCCAGCTCCCTTCTTCATCTTTTGTGAAGCAATTCTTCTACACAGAGTGAAAAGGAACTATTTTTTTTAAGATAAAGTCAAAAGCAACTGCACTGACCTGTGGAGGATCACGACTCACTTTTTCTGCCCGAAACAGCAATAAAAAGGTAACCTATGTGCCGTGCAGGCATGTTTTGGAAATAATCCCAAGATTGACATAGTCTGCTTATTTTAAACATGTATGGGCGTTTCCGAATTCCTTATAAGCACGGTAACGTTATGATAAAAGCCTTCCGTAACCATAATAATTAATATGCTACAATGTGCTTTATTTCTTTAGTGTTTTAGTTTTTATTTATCTAATTGTGAAAAGTTTTGAGGGTAAATTCTTCCACACGGTTATCATAAATGATAATTTTATCCTCTGAAGCTTGTCCACAGTGAAGCGATGGCTCCAAAAAACCCTCCGGAATAAAACGTTCTGCAAATTTGTTGACAAACACCTAGGTGAACATCCTGACTTGCCATAACGTGAGTAGTCGTATCTTGGTAAATATTGAATTCGCCAGCGCCTGCTGTTAACAAAGGGTAGGTTACAATATTATTCAGCTTGTTTAAATAAATATAAATAAAGCACATATATTTTACTGAATACCTTCGGAGTTAAGGACCAGAATTTATTTTCTTTTTCTGGGAAAACCGATCAGTACTTCTAATGTTTAGAGTAACACTTCTATTCTAGCTCATTGGCGAAAACTAGCACTCTTACATTTCCCCCTAGAGCTTCGTATATTTTGAAGTTTCTGTGGTATTGAAGGCGTGTAGTCTAAAATGCCACGAATTACTTTTTTTCTTTCCTAACAGTCTTACAGTATTTAGAGCATAGCTCTTTATATTCCTGCTGTAACCTACGTTTTGTGTTTTTATGTATTTTGCGTAGCAACTTGTATTCGTAACAATTAACCTTTTCGTTGTACGCACGAATATTTTGTGTGTAGTAAAGTTGATGCAAACGCTCCCTTCTACATCGAAAAAATTCTTTGAAACAAGACAATTATATACATGCTAGGAGCATGACTCGATGAATCCCGGGTAGGCCGCTTACTATTCACAATAATAGGCATAACAGTTGTTCAGTTGCTGCGTACGTGTCATAAGTAGGTAGTTCACCTTGAAGTTGCACACACTGAGGATGTCCGGCCTGCTGTCAATATATGGGCTTCTACTGGATGCGTGTGGAAACGGGAAACGCCTGGAACTCGTGTGGTATTGGAACTCACCTGTACGAATTGTTCAAACTCGGTTCGCTCAAATGACTACTTACTCTTTGAAGTGTAATCTCAGTAGGTATGAACGACACTCATGAGTGATGTACAGCGGCCCAGCCGGGCATAGCTGGGTACTACCCCTAGTATATATGTGTATATATACCGGTGGTACCCGGTGATGCACGGAAGGGACACTATACTGATGACACTAATGGGCTAAAGCCTGTTCAGTTATTTGCACTGAATAGGTAGTTCACCTTGAAGTGGTACACATTTATGAACTCCCACGTACTGCCAATACATGGGTTCCTATAGTGAACGTGGGGTGATAGTAAAAGGCTTGACCACGTGTTTTATTGGGAGTCTCCCGAGGCAAATGGCACCAAGCTGGTGCGCTTAGAGGAGTGTTTACCTATGGGAAGTGTTATCTCATTGGGTGTGAAAGGCTCTTTTAGTCACAGTTTTACGATAAATAACATGGGCTGCTACGCGGAGGCGTGTCGTTGCAGAACCTCCCCACAGATAGCGAAAGCAATGCGAACGCCGGCAAATTCAGCTGAGTTTCACGTCCAAAAATGTGAAAATAAAAACATCTCGGTCGTGTCTTCATACGCGTGCCAGATCAAAATTGTGGTATTGGTTTCTGAACAAGTGTAAAGCCAGCATTCCCAAGCAAAAACAATATGGATAAATCTCAGGGCTGTTAAGGTATTTAGTAATATTTTAAAACACGTCATTGCCCCAAACCTGATTTTCATTGTAGGTGGGTGTTATGGAAATATATTTTAACCCGATGATTAGATACAACAATAATTTAACAACAACAACACAACAACCAGTTCAATGTGTGAACTGCCCTGCTATAAAAAATGCATATATAAAACTATTTCAACGCGCTTGACGCTCTCCCGAGCGTATATTTTTTTATTTCGGCAATAGTTAGCTCCTACACTTTAATCAGTGTGCTCATCAAATTTTAAAACGTTTTATTTACCAGTTTTGATAGAGGTTATGACCTTTTAGGCCTTTTTGGCTCGTCAGGCATGCCAAATAGTAGGACATTTTTCTCCCTTTTGCCGGCGTCGCAGTGCGAAATACTTAGTATTATTTTCTGTACTTGTGTTACTAATATTCACTAGATAAAACCTGTTAGATAAATCAATCACTCAAATATATATGGGAGAATCGTTCAGAACACCGATTTTGTATCGAAATGCAGAATCGGGCAATTGTGTTGGTTAGGGGAAAACCCTAAAATTATTTTCGGTATTGCCAAGCGATAACAAATCAACGAAAACATTTGGATATTGAACCATAGAAATAAAAAGAGCTAACAATGTTGTATTTACAATAAAAAGGTACTATAATTCCAACATTGCATGAACTCCCTTTCTTTTTGTTCTGTTCAGTTTTATGTCATCCTTGGATTTTAATTCACTGTATGTAATCAATATTATTCGACTCACCTGTACAACGTTTGCTGCGGTATTATTTATGCAGTTGGACTAAACTAGGTTCGGGTATTGACTCAACAGTTTGTGTTATGTATTATGTGTGCTGTAGATAACTTGATGGTGAGTAAAAAAACTAAAAAAAAAATAAATCGTACAGCATGAGCCGTCCTCTGGCTTACCCCTGCTTCTGTAATTCAAAAACACACAGACCTGCATGACTTTGATTATCCTTGCACACCTCTTTTATGAGATCCACGTCATGCCAAAGGTAACCTTCGCTAGGATGGGGACCACCCTGAGACCCCAGTTCTGCGATTCACCGGAATTCGTCCAGCTGGACTCAAAAGTATACTAGACTCCTAATGTCACGCATAGTAGTAACGCTCTTCCCCCGGATTACTTTACTGAGGCGCACTTTAGCCCGGCTGCACTCAAATCGTAGTTGGATACTCGGTTTGGCATCCGAGGCTTTCCTTTAGAACAAAGTTCTTATAGCTCCACTTGACATCCTTGTTTCCTTCCCCACTAGGCTACGTGGGTTCGCTACGGCCGTAACCTATAGCCCTTATGCTAAGTCTGCGGCCCTCTTGCGGCCACTGCGAGCGCGGCTGCGATTTGCATGGGTGTAACTGGAAAGCAGAGCAGAAAACTGCAACCAGTGTTGTGTGACCTGGCGCCTGCTGTCGTCCAGGTTGCCCGTATACTGTTAGGTGCCATGCTGCACAAAATGGTAAAAACGATGCTCAAGAGAGAGAGAGAAGAAAAAGCTCTAGAAGTCAAAGTACCAGTGTTTGTGAAATCGCAGGTTCCGCAACGACCCTGACGGCTGCTGCTTTCTCTTGTATGCGTGTCGCGTGCACTGGGAAACGTATCTGGTTTACCTTTGTTTATAATAAGGACAAAAAGAAATTGTATCTGTGTGATGCGAGAGGTTTTACCAGAAGCTTCATTCTTGTCTTAGATCTGCCGGTTACTTGCGACTAACTAAGCGAGGATTGCGGGCAACTACAGTGGTAATCGGTGCCAACGGGAAGTAGGCTCTCAAACTTTTTAAAGCAAATACTAAATGAAATGGCTACGTACAGTGTGTCTAATGGTGATAGGTAAGAGATTGTTTTTGTTCGTTCGGTGTGTGAAAATATTTCATTCTTCGAAAGGAAACAATATCAATTGGCGTCGACGGGGCCTGGTGCAAACGCTCTGTTCGCATACACTCTTTGTGAGCTCCATGCAAATAGCTGCTACTATGTGGGGCCTGATGTGATATATGCACTGCTTGCTAGAATGAGTTTTCACATGCCCACGTCGACAGAAATCTTTCGCCGTAGGTGTTTTATTCGACGTAGGCCCGCTCTGCTCGCACCAAATAGATGCGCAATAAATTCAAGCAAGCGTGTAAAACGAACATTACGCCCTATTTCAGCCCCTGCTATCACGTGATTGTGCTTGCTACGAAGGAAAATCATCTGGCACAATAAAACAGCAAGAGCGCAGAGCACACGCGCCGCAAAAAAACGACGCTATCCAAATATGCTGTACAGCTAAATTGAGAAGATGATAAAAGACTCAGTTAAGGTATATTTATATACCGGTACGCTTAGATGCTTTATTTCAGTGCTTACCGGAATAAATAATTTTTGAGCAACGTTTATTAGGGTGGGGTTGAAGAGGAAGCACGAAAAGCAGGAGGGAGAGAAGCAAGTGACTGTTTAATTGAATATGTGGTTCTTTGTTGCCGCTACCATTCTTTGTTTTTATTTTTTTAATATTTATCTTCATAGTAATCAATGAAGGCACTTATCATATCGTGTTTGCAATACAAGCTAGCACAAATTTTCAGTGAACAATCCCGGTTAAAGCGACGACATTTTTTCGCCCCTTCAATGCACTCATCACGTCACCTCATTTTTCCATGTATCATTGCACTGTACTCCTGATGATGAAAACGAATGTAACGCAAGGCTGATTGCCCCAAAAAGGAACTCTTCATTTAACATCAGCACAGCCCGAGTACGTCCACAGCACTTCACCGAAGATCATTCCATCAATTCGGTGGCAAACTTGATACTCCGCTCCAGGCGCCGCTGCGATTCCGTTTTGGACGGATAACATGTGTCCGCAAAGCCGTAAGGGAACCAGCAAAATCAACAGAAATCCACACACAATTCACTCATCAACATGAGCGAGTCAGCCATACATAGAAAAACACACGGATAGCAGGCGTATCAGCGACCGGGACTAACATTGAAAATGCCGTCCAGAGGATGGTTCGCTTTGGCTCCAACAGAGGGCAGCACGTTTGCATAAAACGTATTATACCAAGAACGCACACCTGCGTGCAGCCGTGTCAAAATATGGTCAGTTCCCTGTTCAAAAGGGGCGCATACGTTGCCCTGAGCTTATGACACTCTTTTGGCCGTACGCAAAACGCGATTCGACGTAGTGGTACGGGCGAACGAAAACGCCATTTTAATGAGCCGTTCCTACATTGGCGGTGTGCTATCTGAGGGGTGCCCCCTTGATCCTCACGTCAGCTTACGGACTCGCGCCACTGTCGTCCGCTACACTTCGCTTGCACTGTCCGCAGTTTCATTGCTCAATCTCGCCAAATGGGGAGAGCGAAGAAAAATATCGGACGAGGTTAAAAGCGAGATTGTTTAGTGAACAAAGAGAAGGCTATACCGAACACAGTCTAACATTTTCTGCGACATTGGCTGGGGCATGCGACATTGGCTGGGGCATGCAGGCGTACTCGCACGAGAAGACAAGGAGAACTGGAGATTCATTACTTTCTAGCAGCTCTCAGAGTTTAAAAAAATGATTTTATGGTCTTTTGCGAACGGTTACTGATAACTGTAATAATTTATAGCAAACCTAGCACCAGGAATTACTATTGGTCTTGCATTTTCCTTGCAGTCAGTTATTAGCAGGTGGCTTGTTCTTGTTTTAGAGATTTCTGGTAGAAACGTCAAACCTCTCAATACTCGCAACAATAACAAGCTCGAACTTCGTGAGCTTCGCACAGGGTCGACTTCGTGTAGAGTCGGAAATGTTTCACCCCGACTGATAACAAAAGTAACAACTCTACCTGAAATCATGTTTTGAGCGTGGCACGTATTTTCTGATAAAACTTTATGCGCACGTGAACTCTCTTACGGGCGACCATCAAACGTCGACCGAGTGGAACAGCAGCGTCAGCGAGTGCCAGTGGGACTGAGGGCAAATGCCAGTATCCGTACGCCGACATCGCGGAGACTTGTTTGAATACCCCCTACCCCCCTCCCCGTGTACGCGCTCACGGCCAATTTCTTCCACATATCATGGTATTGCTGTCGAAATGCGCCATTTACACAGTAAAAATATGAATAAACAGTATTGCCCTGGTAAATTAGCAAAATGAGAAGCTATCCTGCCGTATAAGTCTTTCGCAAGCAATGTTGTTTGCTGCAAGAAACAAAAATGAGCGAATAATTCCGGTGCCACACGAGATGTGCAAAAGAATACATTTATTTTGTTCTATATATAGAGAGAGTGGCCGTGCGGGCAGGTATACACAGCTGTTTTAACCCACTCGCCAGGAACAAGCAAATAACATCTCTCTTCATTACAAATTCACCCAGTCGCGTCTTCGACCCGAATCACAGCATGTCGGTATCATGCACACCTCCCATGGGATATAACCAAACGCCTTAAAAAGAAGTAGGGATTGGCCTAAAACACTGTAACGCACCCCTTCATCTATCAACAGCGATGTTTGAAACGTTCCACTGTCTTGTGTGGAATTTTTCGCTGCTATTTTTATTGTTGGGGCTCACAAAGTTTTGGTGACGGGACGGTGGCCATCAATGAGACGAAGAAAGCTTCGTTTAAACAGACAATGCTTCAACCGTGTCGGAATCGGGAAGTCATATAGACGTCGGCTTTGCAACGCGAGGGCCCCACGTTTGATTCAGACAGGTGAAGCGTACTTTCTTAAGACGATTGATGTGTCTTCGCTTAAAATCATCATTGTTTTGTGAAGCACTTTGTGTAAGGTTGGTTTTCTGCAGTTATGTTTACGGGACGTTCGCAATCAGTGAGGCACAAAAATCTTCGCTTTAAAGGATTATGTACGCAGTCTGCTCTGGAACAATTCGGAACATCATCGTGTGGAAACGCCTTCTCAAATAAACCCCAATGCTGGGTTATTTTGCGTGTCCTTTACGCTTGTGATCTTAGAAATACCACTCTCGTAAAACTAAGAACTATTTAGGTGGCACGCGCGTTCTAATTTGTTGTCCGAAGAGTAACGTATACACGGAAATTGCGCTGGCACCGCTAATGTTTTGAATCTTCGACGCTTATGGCTAGGTCTTTCACCCGTCGCTTTATGCGCGGTATGGATGGTACTCTTGAGTCTGTGGTTCTCACCCGTGTGCGTGGCCCCTATGATGTCAGTGGAACCGTTTGCAGCCCTACCTTGCCATTTAGAAGTAGCTTATAGCGTATAATCTTCGTCGCTTTTCCCGCTAGCACCGCCATTTACACCGCCTGCGCTAATCTTAGATGCGTTCCTAGTGAGCACGTATATATTGGAGAGTCCTAGAAATAGAGTGCTCATTCGTGGCTGCTGTCAGAAGACGGGTGCATAAATGATTACCGGCTGGTTGAGTGCGTGTTTGTGACATTGGCCTTGCAATTTTAGGGGCAGTCCTTTGGCGGCCGTCTCTGGGCTGAGACGCGTTGTCGGCGTAACCGAGTGAACGATAGCAAGGCCTACCAGTTACACAAGAAGCGAACGATAAAAAAGCAATGAAGAATAGTGTCGCGAAACTGGGAGGGGAGGGTGGTTTGCCGTGGCGGTGCGAGCCAGCACTCTCCGAAAAAGTGCGCTGGGGAAAGGGGGGGGGGCAGTATGCTGAGCCCGTACAAGGCGCTTGACCGCGCGACGCTTGCCAAAAACTTGGGGGGGGGGCAATGCACGTGACTATAATCTGCGTTTACTTATGACGCAGTTCGCAGTCCCTTCATGAGACGCACTTCGTGCCGACGAAGCAGAGGGTCATTATCGCTGCTGTTGAGAGAACCCACGAGTGAGTGCTGTTTCAGCGTACTGGTGATGCGCCCAAATATCTCACTAAGGAGTATTGTAATCACCAGTCAATTTTTTCTATTTTCCAAATCTTTACATGGTCTTCTCCCGGCCGACAAAGGCAGTCTCATATAAGTTGCTGCGTCCCGTTTATTTTTTGGTTTGTTTTTTACAAATGTTTTTGTGGCTGAACAAGCAGACCCACAAAACGTTCCGACAGACGACACGGTAGCAGCTTCACTATAAACCGTTTGGCGTTAGCTGAACGAAACTTCGGCGGTGTTGGGGACCGTGTGTTCCTCACCAAGGGTTTTAACATAAAGGGCGTTGTTCTAGTGTACGTGTCAAATCGTTTACAAATGAACTGGTTCAAACTGTGGGCTCCAGAGACCTTGCTTGTCCAAAAAGACCCGGAATAAAAAGGGGCTAATGGGGCCGTGTTTGCCAAATACGATCCTGCCATTGAGCCCTTCGAATTTTATGTTGAACTTTGGCAAGCACCAACTGCAGGCAATAAACACATCGACGTGTGCGTGGTACACAAGAGCCGACCAGTTTTGATTGATCCTTTCAGGGTTCATACCCCCTCAGAAAGGAACCGCCGATAATTTAAATGTCGTAATTTGACTATATTAGACAAGAATTTGTAACCCGCACAACAGGTGTTGGTAGCTTTTCTGCTTGTGCGTATAAACAATTTATAGATTGGTTCCTGACTTCTTTTTGGGTAACTTCGGGTTCGAGGATTATAATTACACGAAATTATCCTTACTAACCAACAATGCGTCCCTGGCTCTGGCTGAATAGGGTGGGGTGACCACGTGGCCATTCGCATTGTGACTAGGATGAAAGAAATTGTTTTAGCAGCATTACTTTGTCTATTAGTTTTATCTGATGTTTTGTTTGATACACACAATAGCTACTGTGCCCAAAATTTATCTAGCTACAATACTTTGTATGATAGTTTTATTTTGTGTGTGGTTTCATACACCGAACAGCTTCTCTCACCTTCAATTTCACTACGACAAAGTGGATCATAATTTTTAGTAGTGTCGCTTCATTCGGACCTACAATTAGGCAAAATGCGCAATAGTTCCTCTGGTGGTGCAAAGCGTGTGATGAATTGGGCAATGCTTAGGCCAACGCCTTAAACAGTACAAAGCAACTTGCTTAAGTCACACACATCAGTCTAAGCAGAGCTGGGTGTGACACGTGTGCCCTACATACAAATATACCTAAAATAAAGGTACGAGTACTTTCCGGAAACACAATTCATTTTATTTTTATTGCATCAAACAGAAATTCAAGACAAAATGCTCTTTAAGTACCAGAAAAGTTCAGGATTGGTTGTTGTAATATGCCTTCGAATCTAATTCATAAATTTCCCCACACAATGGTTCGCTGATGCACGTATTGTCCGTGAAAAAATATCAGAAGGTATATTAAGTTCCGGTATGTAGGAGCAATACTCTTTTGCGTCTTTCGTTGCGATAATATTTCCAAGCTAAAGCCAGAAAATACAATAATCATGGTTTCAAACCCCAAGGCTGGAGTACACAAAATTTAAACGGGGTCTGTGTTCTCCCTGTGGAAATAAAGTCATCAAAAAAGTGTCTTTTCAAGGCTACATTACTGGGAAAGGTTGGTACTTTATTATCTTCCCTTTCCCCTCTTTCTCTCGTACATAAGGTCACTTGAGGTATGCGGTCATACAGATTCTGACTTAGGTGAAGTACGCTTGGCGACGATGCCTGCTTTATGCTTTTTATTAGAGTATTTTTTCCCGCAAACTAGATCGCCTTCTGTTACCTTGTGTCAAGCTTTTGTGCATCATTGTTCTCAAGATTGCTGGTCTTCTATAGGACATGTCAACTTCCACGTGTTTATTTGTCCGTGTGGCCATGCACGGAAATTCAAGGCCGGTTCCGTGTGCCGTTCAAGCTTTGTACAATGAGCGACAGCCTGTCCAGGCTTGACACAGCGCCGGGTAGGTCACACGGTGCAGGACCTGCGTACGAAAAGAAGACCAAATTTATCATTAAAAATTCTATACAACTAGATATAACACAGCTAAGCGGAAGTGGTTACATGTCTATGTGAATATAATGATTGTTTAAGAGAATATGGATTAAGGTAAAAATATTGCATATATCAGCCAAGTGAAGATCTCGATCGTTCAATTTTGTTACATGCACATATACCATCATCGACTTGGTGTGATGACCCATGGGATGTGCCAAGTACGGTGTAGTCCTTCACGTTACTTGGAGCTGTTGTATGGGTTACGCATGTCGCGATGCAATGCCATAGGTGTTTTAAAGAAATAGGATGCCTTATTTACCATAGGCGTTGTAGAATTCCACAAAAATCATGAAGGCGTAACAATTATTCTTACAGCCAGCGGTATTTTTCCAGTCGTAAATATCCATTAAAACTGTGCAACCGTGCTATGATATAACTGGTAGGGTATGGGTTTTTTTTTTCCTTCCGAACATGCACTAGTCCAATCACAGTGAAAGGAAATGACTAGGAACGGGGTTTCTTTTATGACCACAGCACGCCAATGACCATTCCCTTAGCGAAGGTGGTTGAACATCTCGGATACGGTTACTTGACGTCGGTGCCGTGTTGCGCCGGAAGGTTCGAGGCCCCTTGACCTCGACACACAACATTCATTTCAGTGTACAAATAAAAAAAACACGTACCCACCATTTCACGGTAAGCATGTCTGTAATCACTGCCTAGCGAAATACAATCTAGTACAACACCAAACTGCAATTAAGACCCAATAACGCTTCAACAACCAGACATTTCATAGAAACGCACGTATCCACGCTGTGCTACTTATGCAATGATAGATCGTGTTGCTGTAAAACGTTTTTTTAAATGGGGATTCAGTTCTAGAGCTGCTTTTCTACATCTCAAATTTACAAGTGCATTTCCCATGCTTACTGAAGGGAGCCAATCCTGTAACCATGCCTTGCACGCGGCGACTAAGGACAAAGTCAACAGTCGTGCTTAAAACTAGTGTCCTAAAATCAAGGTGGCGTTAAACTACCAAGGTGCGTGGGGTATGGCAAAAACTTTTTAATGCGCACATGACTCAAAGCATGTCCGTCCATCTCGCCGCGACAACAGCTTGAACCCCGGTCGTCCCCCGGTGCAAGAAACACGTAAAAATCGTGCTGTTCGAACATTGTTTTCACTCTGCGCTCTCTTGTTAAGTGATCCCGTGGCCCTGAGTCACGTTTCGCAATGGCACAGAAGGCCATGTTAGATCTAGGCGTTATTCTGTCTTATTCTGTCTTCCCCCCGACATACATTTCACACCGCACAAGCCACCCACTTCAAGTGTCCCGTTATCGCAACAGAACTGTCACTTTTTCCGCTTCTTTTTTTCGTCGCGCGGTCAAGGATTGGAACGACCCTTCCTGCTCCATTGTTTCAACCACCTGCCTATCATCCTTCATTGAAAATGTTACAAATCACCTGTGCTGCGAAAATTAATGTGTTCAAATGTTTTCTTTTCCTGTGTATCCACCGCTTATGTAATACCCCCCAGTGGGGTCCTTAAGGAAATAAAAATGAAAATGAAACGAAATGAAATAATTGCACTGCTCGTCTGAGATTTTGTTACTTATTACGTTTGCTTTTACTTTTGTTAAATTCCTTTAGCTCTCTCAGAGGTTGTTTACACACGTAATTTCAGCTTAGGAAGTGACAGTATCCTACTGCCTTTTTGTGTGATAGGATCTCCGTAGCATTGGTCACTGCTTTAAAAAAACCTATTCTTTCTGTTATCCCGGTCGGCTCAAGAAAAAATTTCAACTGCAAGTTGGCTTGCGAGTAAATTTTGATACAGTCATAATCTATCGTTTACTTACGGCAAGCGATGTCTGATATGAGAAAGCTTCCCAAGTAACATAAATTTTGCGATGCTACTACGTGACAGAGACTACAATGAGACATGAAAATGAAATTTTTAGATTTTTTTTCTAATTTTGCAGCACGATCTTTGCAATAATTGCGTGCGTTCGTACTCGGGTCACCATATAGACAGGCGAATTACCCCACCGAAACAATCGCGTCAAGTACTGGTATACCTTTTAACAATAATATTAGTCACCTAGTACGCATATCTGTTACTGCCTTTTTCTCGTCGCTGGGACGTAGCAGCAGAAGCAGCAGTATCAGCAGCACCTGAAGCACGTAATCTCCAACTCAAACGAGTGGATTTGGGCCAACCCATTTTCCCCTCACATGCTTTCAGCATTCGCCTACAGAGTATGAGTACTGCTTCCACAAACGAATGACATTCTTTTATTTTTACAGCAAAGCTGTTAGCCTCTGGATGGTCAGAAAATTTTATGTCGTAAACAAAAAGCCCAGGCAAGACCCAGTATACTTGTCGCCCATTATACTTGTCGCATGCATCAGGCCAATCAGGCGTGCAGCACAGAGCTCAATATTTCTGCTTAGAAAAAGCCACAAAACGAGCATCGAAACTGGGTAATGGATGATAAGGCGCCGGTGAACAATGTGACATCGCCCTGTGTTGTGGTAAAGATTACATTTGCAGCTTCTCTGGAAAGGTGAGGGATGTTGACGTCATTTGAGGGCTGGCGAATGCGTCAGGCAAGCCTGTACCTAGCAGTTCTCGACCGAGACGTCGACCGCAAGCGTCAGGAATCAATTTGCTATCTGAGAAGCCGAGCACAAGCGACAAGCCCGCCGACAAAACGAAGAGTATTTGATACCGTCGACCATCAGCATGTGTCCTGATTTGCAACAGCTTCAGTGGACATCCACTGTTGCAGGTCGGGATGGCATGCATGTTTTTTTCCGCCGTTTTTCAAGCGGATGAGTTTTGGTGCATACAGGACCACATATATATATATATATATATATATATATATATATATATATATATATATATATATATATATATATGCGCTAAGCATAAGATGTGTTGTTGCTTGCGGCTGTAGAGTGCTTGCAATCAAATTTAGATTGCTTGTTAGGTGAGACATTCAGATTTATAGTTTATAATTACCGCAGAAAAACGCAGTGCCTTCGCATTTTTGCAAAGTCTGTGAAAGAAGAGAATCAGCGAAGCTGTGGTGCGTAATGTTAGTCACGTTATGCAGTGAAATGTTATATAATATATTTTATGCAGCTTCTCTGAAATAACAGTTACACTTGTTTTATGTAGCAATGCTCCCTCCGTATATGGGCATGTATTGATAGCAGACCGTAATTCTGTACCGTTTACAACTTTACCGCGGACCAAGTAGCTGTGACAACTAAATGAAATTTGGCCTAGAAAATTAGAGTAGTCTCAGAGGCGAATTTTAGTATAATTTCTTTCGGCATAGTTTTGATGACACCAAATAAGAGCCGTTTTCTAAAATTCTACCCATCTATTTTACCCTAACTTTCGTGACCCGGTCTTTTTGACGGCAAGGATTGCTTTTCGTAACTTTCGTGCGCGAGGAACAACTTGCGGTATTGCTTCTACTGCTTCCGCATCTGTCTAAGGCTTTACTGTGCACCCACGATGTGGAAACCCAGTGTACAAGCAGCAAGCTTACTCTGATCTCCTAAAGTTGGCTTCACCTCTAAGGAAAAATGTATTGCTGGGAATACACTTTTTCAGGGGGGAGAGCGTAGGCCGTCTTGTATCAAGAGAATAAAGAAACTTGACATTTATTTTCTATAAATGATTTCCTACACGCCCAAGGTGTGGCGCCCTGCTTTACGACCCCGGGTATTTGTGCGGGCGCCGGAAGGCTTCACTCCGCTGGCTTGCAATTCTTGTCTACATCGCTCTGTTGCTGGAGATGATCTGCTACATTCTTGCCATAGACAGCACCGCTGTAAAACGTGTAATCACGTTTGGAAAAATGAAAATGTCATGTTAGGGAATGTACCTTTATTGATTTATGCTAGGGTTAACGCGACGACGCTACACAGGCGATGAGGTGCGCCGTAGTAGACGGCTCCAGATTAATTTCGACCACCAGGGGATCTTTACCGTGTGCCAAACTTTCGAACACATGGGCGTTTTCGCTTCTTGCCTCCATCAGAAAAGTGGCCGCCATGGCCGGGAATTGAACCAGTGACCTAAACCTTTACCTTAACGATCGGATACGCCGGAAAAGTTTGAGATCACGTACAACTTTATGGTAATAGCGGTTCTGCAATCAATCGCTGGTTTAAGGCGCCGTAATTGCGCTCACCTATATATGCTTATTTCCATAAGTTCATTTATTTTACCGCAGTCTATTTGTCTACGCGCTTATTATACTTTCCGGTGGCAGGTTTTAACTAATTTCGCCCTCCCGTTTTATATTTGTTTGCTCTTTGAAAATAGTGGCGACCAAGTGAAAAAAAGCACCACGATGTAAACAAAATGTGCACAAGGGATGACTATGGCTTTGTACTGGCCATTACATCACAATGCGCATTACAAAGAGGTTGTCATCGTGAACTGCAAAAACATGGCACATTCAGGTGCGAAAGTGTGTTTAATATCATTATTATCACACTCTTTCAAAGCGGTTTTCTCATTGCAGGGAGGTTTCCGCAGGCTTGACCGTTGAGCTATATGCTTTTCGGCCAGCTTGCGCCATTAACCTGAAAAAAAGGGGCAAAAAGTGTGCCCCTACCCCACCTATTGCGTAGACAATTATTCGGAGGGGAACTGTCGCCTCGGCCCTATGTACGCCGGCGATAGCATGTGTACACAAGCATCATGGACGTTACAATGCCAACCAAGGGTGAATAATGAAGTTAAAAACCTCTTAAATACAGTAGGGTTCCCTGGATTAGTAAGCTAACGAAAGTCGTTTTTTTGAGCGAGATCTAACTCTTCTCGCACGAGGTGAATAATTATTACGAGAAAATTCATGCCTTATACTCTAACAAGAAGGGAGGGTATGCAAATGGTGTTCATTTTTGTAGCGGCTATTGCTGCTCAGTGTGGCCCTATTAAAAGTTTGCATTCCTTGAATATCTGGCCTTAGCCAAAGCGTTATCCGCTTTGACCCACATTTCTTTTTCTTTTTGTAAACGCGGCTGTTCTAAGAGATTTCGAACCAATGGTTTAATTTAGCATTTATTCCTAATTATACGTGTTCACTAGTTAAACCTGTTTCTTTTTTTTACTTTTAAAGATGACCCAGTTGCACTGGTGTTCAGACACTTTCAAAAATGGAAGGTATAAAGCATAAAATATAATCTGCAGATTTGCACTGCAGAAGTCGAAATTGTTTTGTTGTTCCCAGAATCTGTTTGATCGAGATTCTAGTAAAACGTAAAGCCAACATAAAGGACAGCCGGGTTATGACATCGCCAGTGAGTCCGTCTAAGCAGATAATGATAGAATGGTTTCTGTGACAGATGTATAAATAAATCTCGCGAAAGCCATCCTTCCACTAAATAATGGCGACTTGTACAAACAGTGCAACCAGGGGTATTCGTTTGGAACGGTTTGCCACTGTATAGATTTCATGGGTGCCTTCTAATATAAAAGTAACACATCGCTCTTTGGCCCGCCTACAAAGCGCAACCACTGCAACAGAAAAAGCCGGGACTACCAAACCTCTCGGTACGTCAACATTTATGTGCTTGTCCTGTGTATATTTTAGGAGCTCTGTATTCGAAGCTGTATGATGATTCCACCTACTGCCCTCCCCGCCACCCCCCGACGTCCACATTAAATCCATTCGTGTATTGCCAAAGGAGGTAGTGCAAAAAAATGAAGTCGCTGTTTTATTTAAACTCAAAAAATACTCAGGCAGAGTGTGTGTGTGTCTTTTTACTGCCATGTTAGGTCGAATTTATTGAAGTAACACCGTGAGTCGGCCTAGTTGGAATCTATCCATGGCTTTACCGATGCGCAAACAAACGAGGACGAAGAAAGAACCAACACGGACAAGCGCACTAAGCGTTTGTCCGTGTTGGTTCTTTCTTCGTCCTTGTTTGTTTGCGCATCGGTAAAGCCACGAATTTATTGTTTGGTTCATCAATCAAGATTCTTTAGTCTCAGGTCAGCCATCCGTTGGATACGTCTTCCCTGCAATTTATCCTAACTTGTTGATTTTGCTCATCGGTTCTTATTGGCGACGAACTTGCTTTGAAAGCTTGGCAGTATTTTTGTTACGGCAATTATTTCAGGCTTTGAACTTTTACTTACAACCACCGGCTTTTTCAGCCACCTCTATCTGAAAAATAAGAAATCGTTGTACCAACACTTCTGCCCACCAGAGGGAAGGAAGAGAACGCACAAACATGCAACTAGTTCTTTAGTCGAACAATTATTGCATGCCAACAAGTTTCCAACAAGGCAACCTTAGGCTCATTTAAAGCAAACACTGGTACATATCACAGGTAAGTAGTGTTTGCTTGATATTATGCCTTTCTTTGCGTGTACTTAAAAAGCGTGAAATGAATCCGTATATCTTCGCAACGCCTACGTTCCAAGCGTTCTCATTATTCCAACCCCCCTAGTACAGCCGCCGTGTTACGATACAGACCCCTAGTGAAACAACGCAACGCGGTGGAAAGAAATGTGGCAAACACGCGCCGGTTCCAGAAGGCGCTGTTCTGGAGTCATAAACTCCTGATCGCTTGGTTGAATTCCCAACCAATTTCGAAAATGCCCGTTCTGTGACTTGGTGGGTGCAGAATTTTTTTTGGTGACAGGAATCCACGACAAAACTTGAGACATGAGAAAATATACCTCTACTGGTCGTATAACCAAGATTCTCTTTATCAAAGCAACAAAGAACCGCCCACGGTGAGTACATTTACAATACCAAGTAAATTTATATCACAAACGTTGTTACTAAGCCAACAGCGGATTATGAAAAAAAATTGCTGTCCCGCAATGAAGTTCCACTTGAAGTATTTTTTTCTTGTACGTCAAGCTACACCGCTTTCAATATCCTTTCCCATTATGAAGCAAAATTAGAATGTACCTTTCTTGGCTTATAGGTTGAAATTTTTGATATATTCATCCTGGGTGCAAAATATTCCAGTGAAATTCTGTGGTGCGTCCAAATTACTGGTGCCGTGCAAGATAACAAGTATGATATTTGTGATGGTTTCATTGTTTAGCACGAGATATTATTTATTTTCTTATTTCTGCACAGTCGGTACAATTGTTTGAATGGCGAATACTTTTAACGATGGGAAACCATGGCTCATGCATAGAAAAGGAAAACAAAACGTCCAATGTCACGCTAATACGAATCATATTCAGAGAAAACGTACTCGCAAAAAAATCTTTTACAAGCACTTCATCGCTAATGCCACAATTCTTTGTGTAATAAAACAAATATATGACACAGATAAAAAGTAGGTGGCATCCTGAACTCCGCTTTTCACATTAAATTCATTTATTTTTAGGATTTTAATTTACGGCCGCAAAAGCACATCAATATCTGCAAGCACTAACTGATGTAACTAACGCCAATAAGTAACTGCAGTTTATGTCAGCTTAGTCTTAAAAGTTGCGGAAAGGAATACATTTTTCAACTTTTTTGGGGGGTTTAGAAATAATTATTTCACAGCAGACAAAGAAACCGAATGACGGCTTTTCTTTTGCAGATGGCGCGCAAAACAGGAAAGAAACGGCTAGAAGCGCGCAAAGTTATAGGAGCTAAAGCTGTCTGCTGACAGCTGCCTGCAGGGCGAAGCTCTGAGCGCCGCTGAATCTGGATGGCTCCCATAAAAAACGCCAGGGAACATAGCTGCTGTGTCTGGTCTCCGAATGCTCCCCCGTGCGCGCGTGTGTTTCTTTGCTTGTTGCTTGCAAAGGACGCGTCACCAAGCAACAGAAGCTTCTAGTTTGCTCTCCAATTTGTCGCTAGACTATGCAGGGTGCCGCATCGCAACCAGACGGCGTTTGGAGGCTCATGCTGCCTCTGTGGTTGATGTACGGTCGGCTGTAACGACAGTTCCATGGCTCCCTTCCAGATGCTTAGTCGCTTTTTCCTGCATTTCGTTTCTGTGGCAGCGTGCCGGCCGCATAGGCTCTGTTTCCTCATACCTCCGTCTATACCTATGAAAACTGGTACGAGTCGGCATTATACCAGAATGATATAACAAATATTTTGTCTCCTATTAGAAAAAAAAGAAGCTCTGCCTTTTTTGCAAAACAAACCTTAAGGTCTCTTCGGTCGGCAATAAAACGGTAAATGTGAAACGATGCGTATAACAGACCTAACAGAACCTCCGCAGTGCAGGTTTTGAAGAAACTTTGGACAGAGGAGTCTGGCTGGGCCATTGTTGTCATGTATCGCTACCAATCCCATCTTATTGCGAAAAACGTTTCCTTGGGCTGCATTCAACTTCAGGTAGTTTTTTTTTCACCCTAGAAGTTTGCTATTTTGATAGTACTGGCGTTTTGGCGTTTTGAATACGAAGTTTTATCGAAACCAAAGCTAGAACGTGCGTTTACTCTATTAACGTAAAGAAAATATGGAAATGGAGGATAACCTGAGTAAATGTATAAAATTTGGGAACTCTTTTATAGGCTGCACGAAGTATTGTTGGTTTGATTTCCCCGAACAAATCTTTATTTTATGGCCAAATGTTACAACATGAACTAATATTTTTGGTAGGGCGCCAAATGCATTTTAGGGAAATGGAAAGGGAGTACAGATTCACATCGCCCTGGTACGTTGAAGTCGGGAATCTTTTTTCATTAAGTAACACTGTGCAGTAGGGCGGGGTGTCAATGAAACTTTTAAACCGATCAATCGGAGGTGATGAAGAAACAATACACCAGTAGATGGGGGGAGGGTGGAAGGGGGGGGGGGTTGTGGTTTAAAATAACATGAAAAAATAAACTTTCGGGTTAATACCCTTTTTTGCCAACTTGTCTTCAACACGATAAAGTTGACAAAGACTCATTATTTAGAAAATAATTAGCTTGAATTCTGAGCCACAGAAGTTTCCCACACTTTAATACAAAATTAGCGGGATGGGCTCGTTCAGTTTTTCTAGGTGGGTCAAACACTTCCTCGCATGGCATAGGTGCGATGCGAATGCATATCATTTTTTCCTCAGCACAATGCTTCAAAGGAGCCTGCCCGGCGCATTTCTTGTCGTCACTATAAGCTTACCATTTTAAACATAATATGCACAGGTTAGGGCGATGTACAGCGGAACGCCTGAACACCGTCGGATAAGCTCACATAGAGCTTTTCGTCACATGTTTTGGTTCACTGGTCGGGTCAGAGTAGAACCGATTTTCTGGTTAAAAATACGTAATCGTACAAATCGCTTTCATTTCTTATTTAGTCGGGCAACCGATCAATCACCTCACTCGCACTGGCCGAATCGTTTTTTTTTTTTTATTGCGGAATATTTAGGCGTGCAAGTCAGTATAATTACTGAAGAAGTACGTTCTGCGCAAAAGCTCTTTTCGCTTTCGTGATGATATTAGTTAGAAATAAAAACATAACTCCCAAAGAGGGACTTTTTATAATAGCAAAACCTTGTATGTTTTCTCTGCCATGCCCACCCCAGATTCTCGAAGTTAACATATTTATTCGCGAAATTAGCTCAATGAGCATAACTGTATTAAAAAAACATTAGAGGTACCCATACGGCAAAAAGGGCTCCTACTTGCCTGTTGATAAAAAAAACCCCCAGAAACTACCGTGCCTGAGGAAAACTAAAGAAGAAAGTAAAGAAATAGAAAGAATTCCGAATGACTTTGACAATCACACACGCGTACTAATACAGGGCTAATGCAGGGCGCCCGCGCTCTAACTTACGAAATGCCTTAAAAGAATATAAAAATCAAGTCGCGAATTTACCGGATTTTATTATTATGCGTCGTCCCGTGGAAACGACATAAAAATAAAACGAACAAATTCCGGAAATTTCAACTTAATCTGTTATAGGTGGTCGACTTGATCTCGACTGAAATTTGAAAGACAAAAAAAAAGACGTAGGTTGGATTGATTCTACCTGTTCGTTCAGCAACACCCGGAGAACTAAATGTTAATTCAAGAAATTGAATTTAGGCACCCTCTTGTCAAGGATTTTGCAGATTTTTCTTGACTAAGCGGAATCAAATCCAAGATTTTTTGAGGATGACGGTGCCAGATGCGCTGAAGTTGTGTGTCCCATGTCCGTGTTTCAATATATCGAAAAAATTCTGAGCTTTCCTGTAAGGTTTGTCTTTATTTTTCTTATTAGGTCCGTGTGAACGTTCCAGGTGCACGAGTTTTCAAACATGAATATCTTTTACATTTTTGTACACTTTTGTTTCCGTTTTTGTTTTGATACTTGAACACCGCTTAATTATGTTTGATGGGAAGCAACGTTTCCGGCATGAACGGAGAAAACATGCACAAACAAAAGTACTAACCTGAAAAATGAAAATCAGATGCTATTGTTTACCGCGGGTATATGAGGGCGTCATTCGTGTATAATTTAAGAAGGATAGAAAGAGCGAGTTCTGTTCTCAGGTTTACTTTCTGCAACAAAAACATGCCATTATATATTTGGTTGATTTTTTGTTTACTTTTAGTGTAAGGGTTTTAACCGCCAGGGCACAGTCACTTATTAGTATTCGTTTTCCTCACAAACTTCAAATGACCGATCTGGATTACAAAATTCAACATATCCATTCTTGGAATTTTGTGTATAATCCTGCGACAGCGACGTGGAATAATGCCTAACGGGTGCAACCTCTTAATTGTAGCCTCCAAGTCCAAACGCTTAAACGCCAGACCGCTTTCGGGAGACAGGCAGTCCGCTGCCCTACGGATGGCCTCGCCCCTCCTACCCAAAGACAGCTTCCTCACACAAATAAGGCCAACAAAAGAACAAGACAGCCACACACTTCAGGCCGCCTTTGCGTATCGTGTGTTTCCTTTCAGAAAACGATCTGTTGGGGCGGGAGCAGAGGGAGAGGGCTACGGCCATCGTAACTGCTCGGTTCAAGCGCCCCTTCGCCCTCCCCTCGCCAGGCGGGCGCACGACCTCCCCACCACGCTGCGCCGTACGACACGGGGAGTGCTCCGCGTATTAGGTTTCCCCCTCCGCGGTCGGGCAGGAAGCCCCGACGCCCTGTCGCTTTATTGCCAGAGCTTCCACTTCGCGTCCAGTGCCTTCACTGAATGATGAAGCAGTTTCGAATAGAATGGCTGCCGTATTCTGCGGCCGTAAACAACGCCAAAAGCCGTGCTTGTCGCCTTTCTCTTGCTTATAACCGCTCTACCGTCCCGCGGCACTCAGACGACAAAAAAAAAATAAAAGCTGCATGCCGTTAACCGCAGCTTGTAGTCATGAATAGGACCAATTTTGTTGTCTACTTGAGACACTTCCCCCGCAATGAAGCATTCTCAACCGCGCTTGCGGAGTCCATTTGGTATAAATGAAACGCACGCGCTTATCCGTTCGTCTAGCAATCACAGGAATACTCGAAATGGTTCACCAGTAAATGTAGTGGTGTTCCTTGATGTTGGCATAGTCAGCGGTATATTGTGGAGTTAAAACAACTGTCGTTTTGTGTTGAAAATATTTAATTCGTAAATGACATGCCTACGGTTCTAGAAAACACCTGAGGAATTTTTCATTTGAAATTTTGTATACCATTTTTTTTTCAAATTCCCAATGGCAGGGAAAGAACATGCTACGGGAGGAGAAGACGCCTTATTTTTAAAGGCAAAATTAGTGTCGTGAACTTTAGAACCAAAGAAAATATTCACCTTAAAATGATAATGAAATAATGTAATACCAGCCTCAAGTTTTTTTCCCAAAACATTGCAAAAGATGGAAAATGTGCCAGGCTAACCAAAAATAATATTTTTCTATGTACAATTTCTTGTTTTCAGGATCAAAGTCCGCAGTCATTCGAGGAAAAATCCACACTGATAAAACAAAAGTAATATTTTTAAATTTTTGAGCGGTTGTTCTCGCCTGCTCATAGTTCAACTTTTCATGCGGCTAAAGACGAGTTTTGCAGGGCGTCGCTGAAACCCGCAGAAAAAAACGAAGTGGGCTTTATTCAGCGGTAGAGCAATAGAACCTTTTTTTATGAACTTCTAAGAATATAACCTGGTTCAGTTTTCTGTGTCTGAATTTGACACATATTCCCCGAAAATGTTCCCGCAAGCATTCTCAACACATTCGACTAGTTTACCATAAACCGTTTCAAGGCTCACACTTGGTAGTTTTTTTTTTTAATTCACTCCCAAAAACTGCTTCGTTAGCTTTGAGATATAACTGGAATAAATGGCGAACCTTTCACTCAGAAATAGCGAGAAGCAAACGTAACCCGTCTTTTCGCTGAGATTGTACCTTACAATCCACACGTTTGTTTTTTGCGTTGCCCTCATGCTGACTCTGTAGTTATTATACGCACAAATCTGCGTTCGCTTAGCTTGTCGACCTCGAAATGAACTGGAGGATAAGACTCGCGAGATTTGGTTAATAAAAATAAAATTTGTACTCATTTCCAAGTATGATGGCTGTATGAACACTATAAGTGCAGGTTTATGGTAGTTCATGTTATTTATGTAAGACAGCTTTTACGCTTATGGGGAGTTAGTTTCTACCGGGTATACTTTGGATAGTGACTGGAACTAAGTACGTACAAATTTACTGCTGTCTGCAAAGAATTACATTCGGAATAAAAAAAAAAAGATCTTCCGGCTTTAAAATGCTTTAAGTGCTTTTAAAGTGCTTGAAAATGAATTTTAATTCGAAAGAGGTCAACAATGTTACTATAGTGTATTGGTAACTTGCTCTACTAAATCATTTTTTTGCCATACAACAAAATATTAAATGCGACGACCGAGCATTTATCGCTCAAAAGGAGGGCGTTCAATGGCGGGCGCGCTGTTTCTGCGTACCAGAAATACCAGCTCTATTCAGCCCCTTCTTTCGTCATTGTGGGTGCCCTCCCACGCCATATGGCGGTGCTCATTAGGCCTAATTGGCAGAAGGGCACCCGCGCTTTGGGGCGTCAAAGCCGGCGTGACGTCCGCAACCGAGTGAGCAGCGGCGTGAAGCTGGTACGGCGTTACGGCGCCGGCCGTAGCGGTTCACTGCACAAGAAGGACCCCGCGACAGCACTGGCGTGGGTGACATTCCCGGACGCTGCCGGCTTCTATTATCGCGCTGGTGCTGTGATCCTTGTGAAAACTTGATGCTGGCGCCGCTTACTGTGGAGTAAAGAGACCTAGAAATGCCTTAAAGGATATTTGTAGTCTCCATCCAAAAATTTAGTTGCCATCACTAGAGGGCAATGGAGCAGAAGATGATAGGTGTAACATTAAGGGACAAGAATAGAGCGGTGTGGGTTAAGGACATCTGGGGTTAAGGACATCTTAGTAGAAATTAACAAGAAGAAATGGACGTGGGCAGGGCATGTAATGCGAAGGCAAGATAACCGTTGGTTTATTAAGGGTAACAGAGTGCATCCCTAGAGAAGGCAAGCGTGGCAGGGGGCGGCAGAAGGTTAGATGGACAGATGAGATCAAGGCGTGTGCGGGCTACATTGTCGCAGTTATCACAGTACCGGGGTAATTGGAAATTAATGGGAGAGGCATTTGCCCAGCAGTGGGCGTAGATAGGCTGGTGATCATGATGACAGAGCTTAACTGCTCAAAACAGTACGCAACCGAACACACGCCGAGAAGTCTTCGCTTTCCACCGGAAATCCAATAAGCGTTAAGATTAAAATACAACATTTTGGAATGGAATGTTCGGTTTTTGAACGTCCAAATACAAAAACATACATATTACAGGAAAATTAACCCTAACACAAGATTTCTACAAATGGCAACAGAGATTATGATTTATTATTTGGGAATGACCATGCTGCGACATATCAGGATTTAGCATTTAGGGCTGGCTTGAGTAGAATTATGAAGTAAGAATCGCTGTCAGCAGTAAAGCTTGCCAGGTTTTTGGACTTCCTCATTTTGGGGAAAAAATGAATAAATAATAATGCAGGTTCCAATTGAGTAATATTTCAAAGTAAGTGCACGCTTTTTATAAGTGTTCTTTCTTATTTGTTCGAGAGGTGCAAGGAAAGAGGAATGATGTTTTTCTCGCCCCAGAACTTATAATGTGTCCAATGTGTGTAAGTTTGGTTTGAAGTAGGCGGCATTTATTTATCCTGCTATTATCGAGAATTTCCGTTGAACGGTGCATTTGGTTTCTAACGACGACAAAATCAATATTATTGCTTTTGTGGGACTGTTTTATTTTGGGGACGTGTTTTAATTGTATTTAAACAAACAACTTCAGCATATTCAATGCAATACCTCACGTACACATCGACTTATTTATTTCTGAAAGCTGCTAGTTCTGAAAGCGGCTAGTTGTTTTCTGAGTATCAGAAAAGGATTCGCCGCGTATTTGCTTTATTTGCTGCAAATGTCGTGGAGAAACGATTGCTTCATAGTGACCCCAGACATTGTTGGCTCGCCGCGTCGTCTCCCTCAAGCATTCTACAACAGCTGCCGGCCGGTCGCCAAGCTGCGGCTATGCCGAAGCCGCTAAGGCATTATCCGGTGTTCCCAGTGGCGGTCCCAAGGGGGGGTGAAGGGGGCGGTCGCCCCCCCCCCCCCCCCCCCAAAGAGGTCCTCAGTTTCTTATTTTTAGTTTTTTTAAGCATTCCACTTGCGTGAAGTTAAATACCAGCGGGTTGCACCGCATACGCGCACACGCCTCCATGGTTATCACCACCTCCGCAGAATTGGCGCAAGGAGGGGAGCGAATCTTTACTCGCCTCGCCCCCCCCCCCAAAAAAAAAAAAAAATCGCCCCCCCCCAAAACCGATCTCTGGGACCGCTACTGGGTGTTCCCCGGAAGATGTCGTCCGACGGGCGTTCGCGTGTGGGAGTGTGGGGTCTGCGTGAAGGCAGACGGAAGGTATTTGTTGCAACTTGCGTTGTCTGTACCATAGCCTCCTGAATAACGGACTGTGCAGCTCTATCACCCAGATAGCAATCGGAGCAGCCCGTTCACAGGGGGGGGGGGGGGGGCGCCAAGTTCCCAGGTTTTCTGATCGCCTTGCCGATGCGAATTGCTGTTTCAACCGGAGGGGAACTGAAATGCACCTCGGTGTCGTCTGCTACGCGAAGGCGTCTTCCAGGTACAAAAGTCCGCAAAACGACGAGCTTGGACTTCATGAGTCAATTTTTATGACCGAAGCTTTATGCGTGGCGTTGCAGAACTACTAAACGACGTTCAAGGCACTGTTGCCGCCGGCACGCTGGCCATTTTGGGTTCACTACGGTAGTTTCACAACAAAATGTATACATGTCCTCACGGTTGTCACTGTGATAAGAGCCAGTTAATTTTTCCGCTCTATAGGAGTTGATAACTGAACCATAATGATGCTGACTTCGGTGTTTAGTGAAAATTGAGGCATATATATACATTTTGTGGAAAGAAGTCCAAACAGTTGAACTCCCCCTTTTTACTTGCGAGTCCATCCAGTCGCGTTCTGCCGCTAATATTTTTTACGGTCTCCGAAAGAGCACGCCCCCACTAACCCCCTTCCCCTCCTCACCATCCATTTCTCCGTCGCCGCTGCTCCACGAAATGGTGCCATCGCGCATGTAGTAGATATATTGACGTTGTTTTCGGCAATGCCGGGATGCTGTGCAAAGAATGACGACTTCAAGCTTTAGCTAAATGCGATATTCAGTATTTGTGGGCCCCTCTTTAAGCTTAGGATGAACATTCAGCATGCACTTAGCTCATTTCTCGCTCTACTTCTCCTCGCTATGCTAATTCTTGCCTACTTTATCACATACTGAATAACCCATCAATTTTCAGTTGGTCACAAACCCACTAGTGGTCTCACCCGTAACATTTCTGGCTGAATAGAGTGAAACAAAGAAAAAAAACGTTTGGGTAAAACTATTTACGAACAAAAAAGGTAGCCCGAGAAAGACCATCTCTTGTGTAAATATCACTGTCAAGTTCTAGCGTCACCCCAGCCACTTACTAGAAAGTTTTATTGTGGCCTCGTCCATTTGTATGTTTTTTTGTTCCAACAGGAGTTGCACGTCGGTGCTACAGCCAGAGTATTCTTTATACAACACGTATTTCGTGTTAGCAAAGGTCCTGGACCAGTTTTTTTTTTAAAATACCGATTGTTTCCAGGTGTGAAGACAAATGTTAACCGTGCCCTCGCCAACACAGGAGAACTTCTGGCACTGAGCGGGCCAAAAGGCGTTATATAGGCGGCTATGCGAGTTCGCTCGCGCTTGGACACGACGATTAGCGAAGTTAGTTGATGGGCAGTTAGGTTTTGGTGCGCAACCAAACGGCCGACGATGGAGTCAGTCGGCGTTCTTGCGTGATGACTGGTAAAATGGAAGTAAAGTAGTTAGTTACAAACTGCAGGGAGCATCGTTTCCTTGGCCCGCCTTAAAATGCAAGTCCACGACATTAAACCCTTTTCCCTTTTGCGTCTACATATCCAATCGTACGCCTCTACCTTCGCTTCTCCCGAGAGGAAGGACCTGAAGGGTTGTTTCATTCAATTTCCCTACGTCCCCACTGCGCTCGCGCTATGTGTTGGAACGCTTTGTTCCTGCTGTGCGCTTGTCGATATGTATATGGCTTTACACTTCACTCTTTACTCTTATCTTCTACACACAATTAAAAGTGTTGATTCGTTTTAAATCATATACCACTAAAACCCATGCAAAGTGCATTCTTATTTAAAAGAATGCTTCTACTCTTATGTTATATACTTAAGTTTTACTTTCAATATTCCCGAGGTGTTCCTCCCATCGACTAATGCTGGCACGTACCAGATATGGCAGCAAGTATAGTTTGAAAATGTTGCCTATAAATCATATACGTTGTGTTCACACCTTGTTTGGTATATATTTAAACACGATTGTTTCTTGGGATACCTGAACGAGAAAAATTTGGTCTGTATGTGTGTCTGTCTGGCTGCCTGTATATCTGTTCCTCCATTCAGCCACCCGGCCAAAAGGTGAACATTTCTTGAACGAGACGTTGATATAGGCAAACCATTTCCAAACAACGTAATGTGGTGGCAGTGTTAATACTTTTCAACATTGCTGCGCGAAAAGAAAACTTTTTGAACATTTCATGCAAAGTATCAAAACCAAAGTCGTATTTGCGTTTTTTTTTTGTTAAAAGTGGCTGTCTACTTTTTGTGACAGCGATAAAAAATACCCCTTGAAAAAACGTTTCAACCCTAAATTGCAGCAAGCGCTCACGGCGCCTTTTTGGGGGGGAATTTGAAGAAGTCTAGCAGCAACAAAATGTCCCAGTAGATGGCCCGCGACCAGTGGAACGCGGCAAAACTGAATTCTCTTGAACAAACCTTCACTGTGTTTATCGGGACAGGAGCGAGAAGGGATGGAAGCAGCATAAGAAGTGGTGGGAAAGAGAATAGAGACACTTTTGTTGCAGAGGGGGCAGGCCACTATCGTCTGCCGGAGACATTTACTGCGAAGTGAGGAGATATGTCCCCCCCCCCTCTTTTTTTTTTTTTTTTTTTGAAAGAGCGGTTGAATCGACTGCCCGACAGATAGGCTGGTGAGAATGGTCAGGTTTAGAAAACCCATTGCTCTATTCTGGGTGAAGTCGTGAGTTCTAGATATATATATATATGTAGGGTGAATCATTTCTCTTCCGCCTACCGTCTCAGAATTTATAGCATGTTTAATTATAGTAGATTAGACGAGGGTTATTAAATAGCTTTGTCGTGCGTTTTTTTTAAAGAAAACATGCATACAAGTGCACATTCCAGAAGCTACGTGAATTGTAAATGCCACATTCTTGTAGGTGTGATCGCTGGTATAATAAAATTTTCGAACTCGGTTTCAAATTTATTTGTCCGAGATGCGCAGTCTACAAAGAACGTCCGTGTTACCCTTTAGGAAATGGCACACTGCAGTCCCTATTTAAGGTTGGCGGCAGATTTCATATTTTACCCTCCAAGCTGCAAGCTGCAGTTTGTAGTTTGACCATTTGACCGCAGCTTGACCGTTTTATTTATAGGTTCGCCCAGAGCGCACTGTTGTGCATTCATATGAATGGGCTACTCAAGTTGGGAAGAATGTATAGCAAAAATAATTCAGAATACGTGTCTGATGGCTCGAAAATGTTTATTCAAATCTGCAAAAATATGATATGAAATATAATATTTCACGAGTTGCTATCTGTCATTTCATGGATTTGACTTTCTTTTCGCAGATTATCCCCACCTATATCACATAAGTGCACCATCATTATCAGGATATTCCCGCATGCGCTTATAATCAGCCGGCTGTTCTGGCAGGTTCAGAGTTCTGAATGCGCGCCTTTCAAATTCTCACCAAATATAGAACTACTTCATTGTTGTAAGGAGTCAAAGAATGTATGTAGAGAGACCAAGAGCTCCCACAGTTTGGTCGTGCGAAGCGGAGCCAGCGAAACGCCTTGGTCACACCTCCGCGACGAATAGCGCGAGTTCCACCATCTTCCCGGCGTTCGCGGTCGCTTCGTCACAGTCAAACGGAGCTAGCCTGGGTCGCTAAGGGGGCCCTTCCATCTATGCCTCCGCTCTGAGTAGAACACCCTGCGTGCAAGACCTTCCCCGCAGGACACCACATGTGCTCATCCATCTGCGGCGTCGTATCATCGCCTCCGTGTTTCCAATGTCGGAGCAAGCCGAGTCTCATCGGGACCCCACGAAGGGCCCAGAATAGAGTCTCCTCCTCTGGCCCGATTCACGAAGAGTGGAGGCTAGCTTCCAAAAGTGACACACTTCTTTTCAATTGAAGGATTGTTGTTGTTTTTTCATGTTCCCTGCGTGAGGCGTTCTCGTCGTACAATACACCTTTGTGAACTACATTTTTCTTACGTGTTTGGGACTATAAAGTTTAGGTAGAAGGTTTCTGGTCATAAAAAAAACCCACTGTGCTTGACCCAGTCTTCTTTCAGGGGTGCTGTAAGATTTTGGTGCAATTTGAAGACAGTACAATTTGTTTTGAGCCCCTCTGTACTTCTCTTGCATTGACGTTTTCATTTTGTAACCATCAGCGTACCAAATCTTTCAAAATCTTGCTTATATCCGTTATTGTTGACTTGGTTAATAAATTTTTTTTGTGAGCTTATCTATGCTGTTGTGGCAAAAACTGCTGGAAATGGTATCCCCGCACATTAATTTTATGACGGCAAGATTCGCCTTGGCTGAATATTTTAGCCCCGCAGTATGTATGCATCTGCGTGCGCGCACGCACACAGATAATACACACGCACGCACATGCGTGTGCATGCTTGCGCGTGTCTGTCCGCGTGACCTTATCAAGCACCAAAAAATAGAATTCCTCTATGTGGCAAACAGGCAGTTGTATATCACGTTATAGAAGCATTACTCACTTTTTTAACATACCACATCCGCCCGAAAACATTCCATGTTCTGCCAGATAGAGCCCCATAACTCCGTGAGCAATTAACTCAGGTCACAGTGCGGCGGACACCAGTTTTATAGAGTCTGGTATAAAAGCCAAGTTGCAGTGATCGTGTATCCTAGTACAAATGTATTCTGAACGCGTTAGGTACCATTTAGGACCTGGGGAACTACAAGTACTGCTATGAACTGGGTGGTATCTTATAATTACGTCTTCAATGAAGTTTCCTGCCAGACGAGGCCCAACTAGGCGGCCTAAATCACCGGCAGTAAGGAATGGGACGAGATAGGTTAACCGGATTGGTCCTCCTGTGGCGTGTGCGTTAGGGTTAACCAGTGTTGCCCCCCTCCTTCTCCGCCGAATAGCCACCGGACGTCTCGCTTTTGACGACCGCTCAGCAAGCCTTGATGTAACTTCCGCCTGATTATGCAGCCAGTTTTGTTCTTAATGTTTCATAACCACTCGGCGGTTGACGCTGGTTGCTTCAACAGCGCTCCAGAATAATTAAGGCGTCGTACGTACTACCTGATACTCATTTCAAATGGGGCTGCGGCAGAGTCTTCTTGACATGTAGTATTTCCCGTGCAGTTGGCCTGTACGTGGATATCAGAATTCGGCTCACATATTGAAAAAGGAAGCTTGGCTAAATGTCTTTCCTACTATGTTTTTCCCACGAGGTTTTTGCGGTGAGAACTGTCCTGGCCTAGCATGGAGCGCGAACATGTGTTATCGGCGGGCGCAACCACTGTATTTATTTTCCCATTCAGGCGGGCCGCAGAAAATGTCTTCCCGCTTATCGCGTGGTTAGCGCCGCTACCTGTGGTCGACATCAAAAGGTCAACAACGATTACACAAAATAGGTAACTAATCTTGAGTGCGAGAGTTTTGAAGGGTTCTGCCCAAACAGTTGTTGATTTTACATTTTTATCAAGTAGTTATTTTTTCAGTTGGTGATCTTTATCAAAAGCATTTATGTTCCCATTTGAGTATTGCCACGGAGGCGTTACGACGAAGATGAAGTCTCTCGTAGAAGACGTATCTTGTTAGCGTTCAGATGTTTCTGTGCGCTGACCTGTGGCGTCGTGAGTGCAAGTACCGTAAATTTATTAAAGGGACACTGAAGTGATATGTAAACATTGCGGGATTACTAGCGCAAATTGTAGTCCGGAGTCCCCAGGCCATGTTTCGACCACTCTAGGCGCGTTTACGCGATTTTATTTAGTAGAAAAACTAATTCGAAAATGCTGTCCTCCTCTCTTTACGCTCGCCCATTTTCTGTGGCGTTTTCGTGTGACGTCAGGAGGGGGCTGGCTGCGCTACTGCACGGCTCCCCGGCCTTCAGACAGAGTCAGTCGGCCCAGCGTTTCGTCTGCCGGCCGCCGACGGGTCGTCGCAATTCGTTCGCTTAGTTGAAACGAAGCCAGGACACGTTTGTGAATGGAAGAATGTGCCTTTCTTTACTTGGTTTGTTTGTACACTGTATCTAGCTCCAAGTCAAGGTCGCTTCACACAAGCGCTGCACAAGCCCACATGCGACGCTTCGCTGACTGGTACGCCAGTAGGAAAATATAAGGCCTCTTGAAGGCGGGAGAAGAGTCAGCGAAGTCAATATAGGTACTAAGGAAATAAAATCAACTGATATTTTTACCGTACAGCGTAAAACTAGGGCGCGGAGAGCACTTTTTTGTGCTGGGCGAACAAGCACAGCGGCACGGAGCAAGAGTGCACAGCGGTCAGCAGCACGACTACGCATCTGCGAACGCTTTTACGTCTACGAAATGCAATTGCTAGACGTGAGCTACTGTGGAAACTCGGGCGACGCTTACTGCACGAGCGTAGTACAACAAATAGTCACCTACGCTGCTTGAAATGCCAAAACTAAATAAAAGTGTTATCCGGTTGTACAATATATACCCTATATTACCATCGCCAGCGGAGCCAGCTCTGTGGCCGAGTTGTTTGGGGCGCTAGATATGCCACCGCAAGTGTTTTGCAAGTCAGGAGTTCGAATCCCCGCGGGTACGTGCTTTTTTTTTCTGTAAGTTAACTTTTTTGTTTTCCGCCGATGTTTTCTATATTGAGTTCACCTTTTTTGGGGCCGCAACGTTCATGGCTCCACGAACTAGTTCACAAAACGCGCGCAGTCTGGCACTGGCGCGCTGGCGAGTTCTCGTTGGTGTGCTGTTGCCATAAGCACCGACTGCTTGCAGGCAGTGGGCACAGGCCAGAATGAACAGACCCTTGGCCTGGTACGAACATGCTTTTTACGATACAGGCATGAGGGAGGAAAGCTCCAAATATGGGGGAAAAGCGCATGACATTTGGGCGTCTGCGGGTACGCGGAGGGCGTTCATGCACTGCGTAGGTCTCGGCTAGTGAATGCTACGACTACAAGCCGTCCTGGGAGGCTTATCTTATGCATTTTACAGCCGACAACATGGCAGAAGCGCGGTACGATGATTACTGAGATATTGAGAATGCCCATCCAGCAATGCCATTGGTTATGTTTTACAGAACCGAAACCGAAACCGAAACTTGTTTGATTGCTAACCTTGGGCATCGTCCAATCACGGCGCCCCTCCTCCCAACGTCACAGCCTTAGTTGGTGCGGCCGCCGCAAACCGCGCATGGTAGTTTTTCTTCTTTCGCGCTTTGTAAAATAATTACGGATTTGTCAACCGGATAAACGATGAAAAGTGTGCTAATTTGAGCCAGTCTACGCAGTGCAAGCAAAAACGGGAGTTTGACAAATTCACTTCAGTGTCCCTTTAAAAGAACATCCGGTATTCGACTTGCAACAGTATTAGGGAGGGATGCCCCAGGGAATAAAAGTATTGTATTCTCTGTAACCTTTTCTCCCGAACCGTGTGCTGTCGGGGCACAATTTGGCGCACCAACAGACAGCGAAGCGAAAAACTACAGTTGTGCTCTCTGGAGGCACGGCGCCTGTCTAGACCGTTGCGACGTGCATGGGCGTACTTGTTTACCCCCATGAACGGAAATTCTATAACTTGGGTAGCCGCACTACGATCGCCAGTTACGCCCCACGGGGTGACGCCTTTGTAGCATTCCTTTCGCAGCTACGCCCAGTCTACCGCAAGACATGTCTATTCACCGTCTTTTGTGCATGTTTGCTTCATTGTTGAACTAATCCTCCCTCAAAAACGTTCTTTTTTGTTTTGATAGAGTTAGGAAAAAAAAACATTGGTGCCATCCCGCACTGCAAAACTGGATGCCCAGGAAAGCTGTTGTACACCACTACAAATGGCGAAGGTGGAGGGCGTAAAATGGCTCCAGTCGTCTCGGCGCGCTTGTCGCTTGCTCTCGGCTAGTGTCACTAGATGAGGGTACAGAGTATCAGCACTGTTTTCTCCTGTTGTTCCGTGCCGCTGCCATGAACTTTGGTCGGTTGGCATAACGTGACATCTGTTAACACTGCGAGTATTCATGGGCTCCACCATTTTGTTGTTTATGCCTTTTAGTGGGTAACTCTCGTATGTATAGCTTATTCTACCTGCTCTGCTGTTGCGCGCGACTGACATCGTTCTGAATGCGAATCAAAGATTACGCGTGTGACAGCATTTCAACAGCAGAAATGTGTCCACAGACATGGCAACAGCTGGGTCCTTCCCAGCCTGACCCATGCGCTTTACCGTTTACCAGGAACCCAATGAGGGGGGATGGGGTCCCATTGTTCACAGACGCCTTCATTATCATGCATAATGCGCCTTCGAAGCCTCAGTCGTGGTTTCTTTAAACTAATTTTGTGCTCTGTTCTCTATGCCTGGTTAGACTGACGCATGCGCTGGGTGACTTAGGGCTGCACCATAGCGTTTTTGCCGACGGAGATCATTTTTGCCCACGTGATAAAACCGTTGGATGTAGAGGTATACAGCTTTGCTGCAAAACCGTAAACATCAAAGAGGGCAATACCGGTAGCGGCATATCAACACGCGGATAACAAATGCTCAAACGTGCACGCAATCGGCGCCTCCGCAAGGCCGGAGTAATGCATTTGTACTTCAAAGTATGGTACACAGGCGTCGCCCCGTGGCGCCGTAGTGACAATTAAAGCGCGGCTTCCAAAAGCGACAAAACTTGCGTTCATTCGAGTAAACAAGGACGCGCATGCGCGCCACATTGGTCACGACAGAAGCGGCGGTGCCTCCAGAAAGTACTGCGGAAGTTTTCGCCGCATTCTCCCGTGGTCCGAAATAAGTGTCTCTGCTTGTGCTCTAGCTTCCAGTTGAGAAGTGGAGAAAAATGACCAAAGCAATGCATGTCCGATTGGTCAAACAAGCAGCCGTCCGGCGTCTGAGTGACTGCTTTTTACATTTGGGAGAGGTAGGTGACATTGTTACTCTAGATTGAAAGGGTCGATGTTTTTCATAGCACGAGGCGAGAAAAAATGTTTGCATGTTGAAACAGTGGCAGGACCATTGGCTGTGGCGTGAAATTCTGTTCCCCGACCGGCGAAAACGCCCGCCACGTCATTTACGCACCAGGAGACACCTACCAGTTCGCTTGAAACTATTTTTGTTGTTCCGAGCAACTACCTTCTAAAGGAACGTCAATGTTCCGCGTCAGTAGCTGGGCGTGGAATTTTGTGTTTTAGAGCTAACGGCCTATAGGTTCGAGGTACAGACATTGCTAGCTTTTTTTTAAATCGTGATGTTTTCTAGCAAACTATTTTCTTAGGTCAATTCACGTACTCCTTGGTAGATATAGATGGTTTGGTATCTTTTACTTCCGTTGGGGGTTTCGCGCGGTATGCGAATCCCTTTAATCAGCGTTCTGCACCACAACAGAAGTGCCCTGTTTGCACCTGTCTTCAAAGGGAATTTCGCAGCGGAGGCGCCATCCACACAGAGCACTGACTGATAGGGAGGGAAGGGGGGGGGGGAGGGCATACATTTTATGTAGCACTGAAACGACTTCGAGACATTCTAGTGATAACGCAGCGAAGTACGTACCTGCACAATTGTATCTGCCAACAGCAAACGCCACACCGTACTCCCCCACGCAAGGACGTCACCAAACGCAAAACAGAAAGCAGCACTCCGGAGAATTGAATGGGCCCTAATTTTTACGGATTCCCATCTAATAACGAAAGTATGGGTGCTCTCGGGTTTTTGTTTGTATAAGGAGTATATAAATACGGGGAAACGTTTTCCCTAGCTTGTTGTTGCGCTGCGAAGGAAAAAAATTACACCATCTTCCCGTGGGGAACCCTGATGAGGATGCGAAGCATCGTGGCGGTTCCGTGTGGTTCCATTGTGTTGCCGTTATGTTGAGTGATCTGGTTTTTACTAGCGCCAGAGGGAATTCCGCGTCCAGATCCACACCGGTGGCAAAGACACGCAAGTGCTGTTGTGTTACGGTGAGTAGGTGGTGGTTCTCGAGGCACCGAAACTCGTCCATCATGTTCTTGTCGATGTTGTCTGTGTGGTAGAATCGGTAGTCTCCGTCAGCTTTGGTGAGGTACAGGTTGTTGACATTGGTGCACCGGCTGAGAGTAATGTACACGCCCTCCTCTTCGCAGCTTTGTCTTCTCGTTCTTGTTCTTCTTCGGCGATTCCCCTACGGGAAGGTGACGACGGTGGTTGAACGCGAACCTATCTCGTGATGGATTCTTTGGTTGGCCAATCCCTAGGGGCATCCTGCCACAATCAGCATCAGAGGCGCTGAGGACGGGGCTGGTTGAGCTGCAAGGCGCGTGGCGCTTCCCGCCACAGCTTTCCCACGGGAAATTCAGCATCCCCCTCTAAAGTTTTCAGTTCGTCGTTTCCGTTGACGTTCAGCTTCGCGTGCCTTCGTTGTATCAGTAGCTTCTTGATGTAGTTTGAATGAGTCAAGGACATAAGGCGCTTTCGTAGCACTTGCTCCTGTCCCGGATTTGTAGCGTAATGGGAAGAGCACCGCGTACCTTCCGTTGCGGCCAGAGAGTTGTGGGATCGAAACCGGGCGCCGCTAACTATTTCTTTTTTATATAGTGTAGTATCGCGGAGCTGTGGGTGTAAGGAGGAGAGTTGCGCATGCGCAGTGAGCGTGTGGACGGCGCCGCCCTCAATGACGGATGACCAGGCGAGCCGAAGAAATGCTCCGTATTTAAAACAAAATTAGAGCACCTAATTTTGGTGCTGAGAATTGTTGATGGCTAAACCATAAATTTAATGCCTTATTTAAACTTTTCACTGCAAGCGATGCACACGCAGAAAAATGTTTTCTGATCAGTTTACCTTCACGATAAACCATAGTTGTCCCTAGAAAGTAAGAAAAAAAACTCAGCCATCTGGAAGATATATTTAGGAGGCGCTGGAGGGGGGATAATTTTGCTCCACGCGATGTTACACATCACGCTACACATTACGCTCTCACAATACTTTCTGGCGACCCACTTCAAGTTTCTTCTGTGCTCCCAAAGTTAAGAAAAAACATGGTATAAGTGTGCGGCCTTTCGCAGTTTTCGTGCATCACAAGCATAGCAGCTGCAATGACATCGGTGCGAGGCCTATATAGGATATTCGCGTAACACTTCCATCAAAGCCCCTTCCGTCTAGTAATGACTCCTTTAGGTACAGGTCGGCTCGTGTGTGAACGGAGCTCAGGAACGGTGTTCGATTGCATCGCGGCGTCGCCTATGAACGCTGACGATAAGCAACGTCGCATTCAGGGGATGCAACAGCGGCGTTCCCGGGATCCGTGCGCACTGATCCCACCACATTATTATATATCCTAATCGCCGCTCTTCTTGTATACCTGACTGGGCGTGACACTTTTCAAAGGCAGAGCTTGCCTGCACCATGGCCTTGGGCACACTGCCACTCGCAGCTGCCTGCGGCGACCGTATAGCCGCCGCTTTGGAGTTTGAAAATGTGTGCTAGAGAATCAGCTTTGTTGCAAGCACTATAGATCAGCAATCAATATGCTGCTCATGGACGGCATAGTACTGCCGGCCTACCAGGATTACCAGTGCATTCCGCTGAGATATACCAATCAAGCGACAACAAAATGTTGCTGGTGACAATACCTAACACATTCCAACAGTACATGTAGGAAATTTATCACTTTAAACAAAAACACTTTCAGACATTGCTTTTGTGTTCGGGGTTGCTGTGCCTGTGCTTAACTAACGGTTGTAACCAACTAGCACAGCAGTGTTCATACAAAAGCTAGAAAATAAAATAAATTCCTTTCCTTAAGACAAAGCTTAATAGCACGCGAACGTTCCTTCATTGCGACCTGAGCCAAAGTAAAAGTCGAAATTCGAAACTGCTTCGATTGTGTCAAAATGGCGCCATCGGATAGGCGTCGGCTTCATAACACGAGGGTCACAGATCCGATTCCGACCCCTGGAAGCGTTTCTTTTATTTGAGCCGCTTTCGTTTTCTATGTGGAAACCTATGGCGCTGATAGTCGTCGTCATTTTGTGAAACCCTTTGTGAAATGTTCGCTTTCATCGAGGGCGTTTGCGCGACAAATGAGGACATCAGGGAGGCAGAGAAAGGTTCGGTGTCGAATGCGCCTGCCCGACAAATTTTTGCATTCCAGGCTGAGATTACTATGCGGCCTGTGAGCAGGGACATCGGTAGTTGTATTTAAAAGGCGCAACATGGGACATTTTCAAGCATGCAACTTCCTCGAAGTAAGAAAAATTTCTTCATATCTTCCTAAAAAAATTGAGAAGCCCGATTGCTTTTTGACACCAAAACTACGTCATACGTCCGTCAAACCCTTCGCCAAAAATTGTCCGACCGATCCTCAAACCTTCAAATACCCAACTCGCAAACTAAGAAGGAATACATGAGACGAATTCTTGCGCACCAAGTAAATGTATCTACGAACGATCTTTGTGTATACCGCTCAGTGGTTTATGAAGTAAGGATATACCATTTTAACCATTCTTCATGATCCATGCCTGTATTGTCTTATCCCAAAACCATTTCTTTTTGGCAACTTTCAAGAAACAGTTCGACACAATGCAAGCCCGGTTTCTTCGACGCGTTGTATGTCCAGAGACCTTAAGAGACATATTTGGCCGACCAACACATCTATAGAGCAATATAAAAAGTTTTTACAGGACGCCATTGGTAGAACTGAGGAAGCTTTCGCTCTAAAGTACTCGACAGACACTGTCGATGGGGACACCGGCGAGCGGATATGTAAACAGCTAAAGCTTGACTTTGGGCTAGTTAGGCACACGTGACAGCTTGGGAAACCGTGCGAAAAACATAGACAGAGATAGGGCAAACAGCGCCCAACAAAGTAGCCACCTTGTGCGCCATGGTCAATGGTGGAAAGGATCCCAGGGCTAAGTGTGCGGAGAAGCAGGAAAAAGGTATGTTAAATGCGTGGACAGTATACTTTACAAGATCCCACTTTCGTTCGGGCGGGTCTATGTTGGCCTGAGTGACAGGTGCCTTAACGACCGTCTTCGTGAGCACGCGTATAACATGCGCAAAGGAACAAGGAGCAATCTTGCATTACACTGCAAGAATTGCAAAGATTGCAACCCCAAGCTCAACGAAACCCACCTCTTAAAACTGTACCGTAATGCCCGATTCCTCAAAATCTTTGAGGCTTCAGTTATAAGCATTAAGGGAGGAGGGATGCGTGAGTTAGCTTTCCGTTGCACTCTTTGAGTGGGAGATTGCGTATCTGGCCGGATGAAAATATTGTTTGTGTGTTTTGCCGCCCTTTATAGCCAATGCCGCTTTTTAGGCTTTGTTCATCTCGCTTTTCTTTCTCGCACTGGCGTAAGATTGCGTTGTTTCCCTCTTGTATATATTGCCAACTCTAATAAAATTTCTCCAGTTGCTCGTAAAAACAGTGCTCGTGCCTGTTTGCCCTCTCTCTGTCCAAGTTTTTCGCACTGTTTCCTAAGGTTTCATGTACACAGCGCCATCGGGCAGCTAAGCGTTGCCTTTCTCAATATGTCAGTCCTATAGTCAGACACGACAGTAGAGATCCGATTAAATATGTCAGATATGGCGGCGGAAATGAATGAGCACGCTTCATCAGATCCTCGCTCGTAGCTTCCGGTCGGCGTTTCCAAACGGCGCAGCTATGCAATTCGGTCCCCACTTGCGTGTTCCGTTTACTTTGGCGTGGACCTCTACGCACTGATGTTCATGAAGCCAGCCCTCTAAGTTTAGGACGAAAATTATTCTGTTTCAATATACTCGCGAGTAATGGCGACATTGTTCACTGATTGACTTTTTCGGTATTATAATTGATGTCGTGTTACCAACATTACGGAAGGCACTGAACAAACTCCTACAGATTGTATGCGTGCGCAGTAGTTGCACAGGCAACAGAATAAGGTTTTCTTTGCATGTTTTGATAGAGATGGCTTTGGTGTCAACCTTCTTTGTTGCAGGGCATGGAAGCCCAATTTTCAGCCTCATATACGCATTTTATATGTGCTTAACCGTGACTTTAATTTTAGCGTGTTTCCTTGAGGAAGTTCACCGAAGAGCGAGTTTAAATGAATGCGCAAGTGCTTCATTTAGTCAACAATCTGGGTTTGATTGGAATCGACACTTGCTTTTTGCCAAAAAGCTCAAGTTCACCACCTAGAAGTCCGCCGTGAGCGGCCACTTGGAAAACAGGTGCGTCAAGCACTTTTCCCCTGAACACAACGCTGCAAAAATGCTCCTCCATTTTGTGCAGATGTTTTGTGCCTTTGGTGCCCTTTGTAACAACTGCATACAAGTTGTGCGTTGTCTCAGTTTTGTTTGTATAACCTTAGTTGCACCATAAGGTTGTTGAGCATTCCGTTTTTATACAAAATTGTCATGTGGTGGCAAGGCAAAGAGGAGGTGAACCAGGCTATAAATTGGAGCGTTCAATTTACAATACTTACGCGAAGTAATCTTAAGGCATCCACCTGAATGCCGACGTACAGCTACAAAAGAAAGCTATACGGCTTTCTTAATACTTACATACATACTTAAATATTTACAATACTTACAATACTTACATACTCATATACTTACAATACTCAATACTTACAACACTTACATGAAAGCCATGAAAGACGCCGTGCGTTCGGTGCCCACACACGGCTTCTTGGCGTCCTTTCTAATTCCGCGTTATTTCAAAATCTCTGCTGCCCTGTTGAAATAGTTATGTTGTTGCCGATAAACTTTACCAATAAAAATCCCGTAGTCCGGTGTTCTGGGAGGAAAACAAGACGAGGGAATTTATATATCCACATAGGAGGGCCTGAAGAATGTAAGCCACCAAAGCTCGATAGGCCTCCCGATCAGCTTCTCCCGCGGACTAAACCAGTCTCTGATAAGGAGCGGCAGCGGAGAAAGGAATTTAACATGAGTGGAAAGTGATATAGGATAACCAAGTGTTTGTTCGAGGTAGTCGGTAATTCATAATAACACTTTCACACGCCAAATATGTAGAAAGAGGAAGTAAAGGGCAGAGACATGGGCTCACTTCTATATGTCCGCTGCCTAGTATTTCGCGCTTTAAAGTGTTATCGTGATATAGGGTGCTGACTTTGAAAGTTTCTGACTCCACTGGTTTGTTAGACATTTTTTACCGTTATGGGGCATCGTCATTTGCGTTTTGCTGAAAGTAGCCATAAAATATACATATATTGATTCATTTGAACCAATATCGCTTCGGGAAAATAGTCTGTTTTATTCTCCTCGGTGTTCAATGTCGATTGAAAGACAATACCGCTAGATTACAGTGGATATATTATGTCTCCATAAAGAAAGTTTACATGCCTACTTGTAATGGAACCAATGGCAGCAGCAATTGTTGGAAGCAGTCGTTTTCACTCACTAGTATTCAGCAATTTATAGGGCACAATACATGCAACTTGCCAGATCAACAACGCGTGACTACGAAATAGTCTCCCGGATGGTCCGCAAGCAATGACCGACAAGAAATATCCTTCATTTTTTGTAGTTCTGATGGTGAGTTTTACGATTAAAATTAATACAAAGAATTTCTAAAAAAAAAACAGGCTTTGTTATGGTGGGTCCAGACGCTGAAGCTATAAATTTTGGCGAAGGTAAGCGAGAATACAAAATTTCCATCAAAGTATTTGTTTTATGTTCGCAATGCCTCATTAGGTTAACAAAACGCTTTATTTGCAAAACGCTGTAATGTGTAAAAAGAGTTAAGTACTGATCTAAAATGCAGAATATCTCAAAAACAGCTACAAATGCCAGGGACGCCGGTACATATACGCATACCGTCACTGTAGTTACAGTTCGCTTCATGGAGCTTCAAAATTGTTAATCCTTCGCAGACGAGCCACTAGGGTTCACTTACTTTGTTTAAAAACGCAATCACCACAAAGCATGAGCCCAGGTTTTCTTACGCACTTCCCAGTGATGTCTTGTTTCTACTTTTTGAAGTACAGATTCCACTTTTTCATGTTCTTTAAGGTTACTTGGTATCATTTCATTCTCAAAAAAGTTTTTTCTGCAAAAAAACAAGTCCTTCTTTCACTTACATCACGGCTTTCACAAGCTGGGCTGATTCCAAAATACGCCCTTCGGACACCCCTGCAGCCTTCACGGGAGCCGTGTTACGCAAAAAAACTGCTCCGAGTCAATGAACGTTGGGCACCAAACTCCAAAAACGAAAACGCGGCAACAAGAACGCTTTTAATAATCAAGAAATCGCTGCTCAAATAATACGCACAATCTCCCCTCCTTGTATTCATTGTCAGTGTAAAAAATCTGCAGCTTATCGCAGCCTTCCCTTTGTGCCCCGCTCCACCGCTCCAGAGAACTGAGACAAAGTGGCGCTCAGACGTGCAAGGTACAAAGCGTTCATGTTCTGCGGTCATGCCTGAGGTACAGAAACAAAAAAATATGACTTGCGCAATGAATGAGGGGCGTTTTTACCCTCGACAATCGCGAGGCGCACAGCATTACACAAGCGGGCGAATCCCTCGACCCATTTTTAGAACACCTATTTTGGTTGAGCTCTAGTGCGAACACCTTCATTGTGTTCACCCAAGCTCTCAGCATCCTCTTGGAGTCGTCATCACGGGGTTACTTTGGTGAGACGCGCATGCCGTCGACTTTACCGTTAGAAACTATAACGAGCGGGCGACAAGCCGAGAGGCTACCATCGCAGCATCAAGCATTGTACTAGATTTTAAAAGACTGCAGCGCAATGCCGCCCTTGAGTGATACCTACGGGGTGCTTTCTAACAGCCTCCCACCGTCGTGACGCAGGATTAGCCTTGGTTGATTCCGGATTGAGGTTGCATTTTATTCAAATTGCGTGGGTTGTTTGCATTGATGGCTACAAATGTGCCTAACACCACGAAGAAACATTCGGAGACATTTCATCGTGTGCAGGCGGATCAACACATCAGCTGCATTAAATACATAATACGCACGTGGTAGAAGATCATGCACCTATTTATTTTTGGTGATCATTTGGCACTCAAGCTGACGACTGCTTTGTGATTACTTCGAGCATCTTGGAAGTGATTGAGTTTTAGCCTAGCAGACAAAGACGGCGTGACCGTTTCCCCTTCCTAGAAGCTCCTCATAGCAGCCTGTCAGCAGATGGTTTTTTTTAACGTTTACATGTGGAACGTACATAAAACGGCGTAATTGTACGGTCGTTCTAGAAGCCAGGTGTCTATTATTATTCCCAGACAGAAAACTTTGATCAAACTGGAGTTAGAGCAGTCTTTTGTTGCCATGATCGATGCGTTGATGCATATACATTGACAGGAGACGGGAATTCAGAAACATTTTCAGCTGTACTGTGAAATAATTACTATTAAAGAACAAGGAAATCAACGGTGGAGACTTGATAGCGGTCAATTGTTATATAACTGTTTTCATGAAAGTTTGACAAAGCGCAAGTTACGGCCGTTTCCTGGAGAGAATTCGCGATAAAGTTGGTCTTGCCAGAAAGCGTTCTTTATAGAGAACTGTTGACGTGAAGTACGCGCACAGAACGTTTGCCTTAAAAAGTCTCCCTCTGAATTCATGAGGAGAAAAAATAAATCGCTATAAGAATTTTTTGTCGAGCTTACACCTGCCGGAAGGCACTGTGAATCTGACAAGCAAGTCAAGGGAGAAGCATTCGTATGTATAAAACTACTTCCACACTAAGCTCCACAAGAATGAGTTTCTCTTGGTCTCGTTTCTAAATAAGGGTTTCGCTATAGGGCTATGGACATGAATAATGACGCTTGTTCTTTGAGTTAGTGTCGCTTCAACATCCGCGCTTTACAAGGACGATAACACATGCCGGAAGGCCCAAAAGGGGCGCATTAGGTATTTAAAACTTCCGAAGGAAAAACCCACCAAGGAGTACCAAATAAAGCAAAATACAGTTTGAGATACCGGCCGGATCCGCCAAAGAGCCGTCGTCTGACAGCTCTGACGAGTGGCATGACGCCGCTCTCGTTATTCTCTCCACCGCGGCGTGGGGGAGCGGTGAAAGCGTCATCCGGTAGCCGGCGTAACGCCCGTGGAAACCTGAGGGAGATACCACACACGTGCCCGACTGCGAAGAAAGCGGCCCCGGCGGCGTTGTTAAAAGCCCCGAGGAAGGCGTCTTTGAGGCGAGACAGAAAAAAAAAAGAAAAAGAAAATTGGCTTCTTCACGGCGGTGCAACGTTCCGGGTCATGTCATGTGAGGACACGGGGGGATTTGCGTAGAGTGAGACGTTGCGCACGTGAAACTTTCACGAAGTTTCACGAAGCCTTAAGTTTCACAACTTCAGGCTTTCGCAGTAATCAAGACATTGCCGATTATAACTCAGTATAAAAAGTGTCTTTACTAGACTTGCCCGTTTACAACGTATTTAGCTGAGAAAGGAGTAGTATTATCAGGTGAACAAATTGGTAGTATTTTATTTTTGTAAAACTGAAATTTCTTCGTTATCCTTGAATGCGGTGAAACTTACATGCACATTAGAGATCGAGTAGACTCTAATTGGAAATCACACCACAACTGGCCACTCAAGGGATAATATAATTTGGTATCGCATGGCAAACAGGATCATCTATGGAATCTTTTGGGTGGCCATGTTTATAAACCACCCCTGCTCGCATCAATCCATAATAAATATTCACCACTCACGAGGAAGTCAGAAAGAGCATGTAAGTATTTCCCAAATAGTTCCCCAATCAGCCCCGACGTTCAGATATATGTCTGAAATAGTTTTCCGCTGTGCTTTAAAAGACAGTAGAAATTTTACTAAAAAAGGGTTGGTAATTGTTTTGATAATTTTTATAATGGCGGTAATTTTGATGAACCGAAGTATTTTACCTAGAACACACGCCCTTATTTTGGGAAATTGTTTGCACGCTTAAACTGCCAGATGATAATAAAATAAATTGTCCTACCCTCATTGCTGGTGCCGTGCGTGCAAAGTAAAGGTGACAAACCCAAGCGTCTCAACCGCTGGGTACGGATGATGATTTGTTCAGGGTATAGATGGCTTGGTCAAAGCGTTGAATTCATTTGCGTAGTCAACGTTAGATATTTGTTTGCCCAACGCTAGCACCACTACACTACTCACACACTTTTACTAGATTGGTTGCAAATTGGCCACCTTAAACCCATTCCTGAGGCCACGTGTTGCCTCTAATTGTAAATGTAGTTCCAAAACTATCTCCTGATTACAAGAAACCCACATTTATAGGGAGCCCTGGGAGTTCTATCACGAAAAACAGGACAAAATTGACTATCCATCTGCCACCAACGCCAATGAGCCAATTCTGGAATAAACAAACGAAGCATCACGAGAACAATATTACATGATAGTGGAAGCACTTGCCCGAATAATCCATCTGAATAACGCCGCATAAAAACAGTCAAGCTGTTCCCACTAACCGACTGACATGACTTTGATGCATGGCGTCAGCCAGCACCGGAGTCATCTTGATTATTCTTGAGAGGCGTAGTTTATATACAGTACCTTTTTAATATAAAATAAAGTAGTAGACCATAAATTTATTTGAGATAGTAGTAAAGCTATATATTTGCAAGCACTATTTTAGCATGGTTCCGGCTATAAAAACCGGCATTAGGTTGTCAAGGGGTCTGATTATTTTGCTAAGTTGAAAGCCTCATAGAAAGAGTACCGCTAATTCTGTTTTTCGTAGTTGCCGGCAAGAACTGAAAAGGAGTAAAGGAGTAAAAAGTAATGTTACCAGTTTTTAAAGCCTTCCTCTCTAAATTACGGAACACGTCAAAAAAGAGGCGAGTGTGAACCCCATGCTGCCAAAGGATGACGGATGTAGCAGCAGCAGTACCGGTGCCACGGTATGTCTCGCCCACGATTAAATAGGTTAACTATTTCCTTTAATGCATAAACATCAACACAAACGTAAACTCACGCCAATTAGCATGGCGCGAGTCGCAGTCTACAGCTGTTTAATACAAGGGCGATTCCACACTCGCCGTGAGCCAGAGGTTAATGTGAATAGAAATATTGTAACACATTTGTGTTGGTTTGCTCCTTTATAAAATGTGTTGCTGGTAGTGACGAATATTAGCAATTGCTCAAGATTGCGGACGCCTATATTCACATGATGTTCAAAAGATACGACACTGAACTTCATGAGCTGTAGAAATTATTGGCCCATAGATTTCAATCCGCTGCCAGAACGTTAGGTCTTTCATAGGACCTTAAAATGAACCTTGCTATTCTTTTTAAATAATGGAAATACCCGCAGAGAAGCTGTGATTCGGCGAGCTAAGTTTGTTCGTGCATCCAGAAAGTTACAAAGCATTGTTGCCACAAACGATTCAATTACGTCACGTTGTCGGATGGATGCGATCGCCTATGGTTTACTTCAGAAGTGTTATGAGTCTTCGTAGCTAGATAAATAGGTGAGACTAATAAAATAAAAAAAAACTAGAATGAAGAGCTGAAGGGAAAATACAGACTAGCTTTGTTTTGCACCAAAGACACTGGTCACTGGGCGAGTGAAAAACAGTTTGACACTTCGGTACCTGTCGGCAACCTTGTTCATAATGATCATGTGCCGTGGAAAACGATGCTTTTAATCGGAAATTACGCGGCGCAGTGAGATCCCATAGATATGGTGCAGATTGCCGTCCGTTCTGCTGTTAGTGTCGTGCGTTGAGTGAATAGTGAGGAAAGCGAGCAGCGATCGGCGCATGCTCATTGAGAACAAAGTCGCCGGAGGGGGGTACCAAAACGTCAAAATGCTTTTTTGACTTCATAAATGACCGGCGGTTTATTGGTGCAAGCATGCTTTTACCTCACCGTATGGGATTTCGTCAAAAACTAGACTACAAGCAAGTTTCTAGCACTGTTTTTTTTAAAAGACAAGGAGCCAACACTGTTCTTCATTTGGTTTCAATGGCGAAGTTCAACAACTTCCCTGAGGCTATTGCCGCGGTTGCAAGCTTTAATTTTACCTAAAGCAGTTTTTGTAACAGCAGAGCTGTTTGCACCTAGCCTTATGTGTCTGTCGCACCAAAAAACCTGAAAAACGGAAGAAAAAAGTTCGATCCAATCCACGCTGTGAAGGTGGTTGGAAAGCAAAGCTTTAAACGACGCCCACAACAATGGCCCATGCGACGTCACTTGAATTCACACACGTGGCTATAGAAAGAGGGAAATCAGAGATTCTGCCAGCCGTCACTTGGAATTCGCGTGGACGGCATCCCGAACGCAGCTGCGTCGGCCACGGCCGGGCTAGAGCAGTGGACGCCGAAGCCGTAGCCCGGCCGTGCGTCGGCAGAAAGAAAACGGAAAGAGCACGCTTTCGAAGGATGAGGCAGCGGAACCTAGCCATCCTGATGTGCAACCTCATGGCTACACCACTACGCCACACAATCGCAGTTACCGAAACAGTTCGGCATGTGAGGTTAGTGATTCCCAATTATACAGATTTAAACTGGTCAGTTTAGTAAGTTTGTAATTGCGAGAAAGCCGAGGGAAATATTATAATCGCTATGTTACAGAACCAGTTGCTCGTTCCACCTTTTGCAATATTTCTTAAAACCCAACCGAATTGGTATTCACCAATTTAGAAAGCGGAGTCGCAGTCGTGGCAACCAGTCCGCAAAAGGTAGCATTTCTCTAGCGGCAGATGTCTGTATGGGGTCCCTACATTTTGTTTTCTTTCCCTGCAAACCAATGCTTAACCCATCTGTGCCGTACGACCTCTTAATTCCGTCGGGTCCGGGCTACCTAAGAGGTGCTGTCCAGCAAGTTATGCAAGGCATGCGAAGGGAGTGAGGAATAGACGCGAAGCACACCAGAACAAGCCAAAAACAACCGTCGCTAAAGCAAATGAGAAGCCGTCCCTCCAACGCGCCCGGTGGTGCGAGCAGGCAGCTGCGCGCGGGGAACGTTGGGTAACAGCGCCCTATCGCCGCGCCATCTACACTGTACTCCAGGAATGAAAACCGCTCTCCTACTCCCCACCCGCGTTCGGAGTTTCTTGTCCCGCACGCCGCGAAAGAATCGTTGGCTCGTAGAGGTAGAAAGCTTTGCTTTAAAAAATGTCGTTAGGAAGGTCCGGGAAATCAAATCCAGAGTGAGTTATAAAAGCGGCATTTATCCGACTGCAGTGTCATCGGATTCCGGGCGCACAGCAGTACCTGTGGCTTCGTATCGCGGGCGTTGTCTTTGGATTGGGCTGGTTGGTTCCAGCGCGTTATGAGGCGGTTACCTTTGCGTGAAATGTGAAAGCGTGCGTACTAAACGGTCCGGGCCTGCCAGTCAGTTGAGAACTTTCAGCGGCAAGTTCGGAAATAAATGTGCGGTGTAACCGCCGCGTCCCAGACGAAAATAGACGGCCCGCAACCACTGCGGTATCTCCATCCTTGCACCACTAGTGTAAGTTGCGTCCTTTTTTTTTTCTTTTCCCTCAGCCGCTTTCTCCTATTGCCTGATGTGACAACGAAAGAATAAAATTGGTTACCCGGATAATATCTGGAAAACAATAGAAACGTCTACACAAAAACTCTCGCCACCACCTGCAATCGTACGTGCCGGTACCACGGTTCCCATGTGTTGAAATGGATGCGCCTTAAGTGATGTAAAAAGAAACTTATTTGGGGAAACAGAGAGTTTTAGCATAGCGGCTAGCGTACGCTAACGGTACGGCGGCGGATTACCGGGACTCGAGAGCGCATGCGTGCGCGGGGAGTTCGAGGAGGTCGGCCCTCAGAGGAACGAATGCGCCGGTTTCCCGAGGCATGGGCGGCCGTCCCCGTAGAACGAGTGCGCGCCCGCCCAGTGGGGTCCCGGAACCGGCTGCTGTAGCGCTAGCGCCCGCTATTCGCTATGCTAAAACTCACTAATAAAGGATGTATTGCCCTTAAGGTATGTACTTTAAGGGGTTACTATGTAAGAAACGTGAACCATGTTAAACATTTGAATGTTCTTGTCAATATTAGGCTAGTGGTTGTGCGGGCGAACGGTGTCAAAAGGTCGCTTCTGTTTCAAGATCTAAAAGACACGTTCAAAGGCTTCTCAAATACAGGGAAGCAAAGCTTGCTAAATAAATCAAAATTTCGTTCTCCAAGTATTGGTAAAGCAGGCGAAAATAGGTAAAGGAAAATGTATGTTCTTGGAAAATGTATGTTCTTGACGACTTTTGAATTAGATTTAACCTATTGCTATAAAATTGGAGACACCCACATTTATAGCTTTTTTATCAGGAATGCCTTTTCCAAAACTATGTCTGGCGGCACCTCAAAACAATAAAAAAACTAAAACACATTACGCCTGTTTTACAAAGCTTCGCACAGAACAAAGCATATTTTATGCAGCGTTAATATAAACGTGATTACCTTATTTAAAGCAAACTTTTAAAAACGCGAGCACCGTACCTGTTCGCTGGAGTAATTATGTACGCGACTAATAAAAGCACCCTTGACTCAGAGACAACGGAATCACGGTTCCTTGCTTCGCGAGCCCCGAGACCCCAATGCACGCAGCACGCTCCATGCCGAAAACAGAGCACGCACCTACTACGAACGTATAGTCGAGAGAGGTGGCCCGCTCAAACTCCCCGCCGCGGGCGGATGTGTGAGAGGAGCTTCCTCTCCGTCACGGCTAATCACGGCGGTGGGAGACGAGTGTCGGCCATAGGGGGTTATTCGCCGCCGACGCGCCAGCGTGTAGCGTCAGGATAGCACCTTTCTCTGCAGCCGCCGCACGACAAAGGGGGAGCTTTGAATCAAGCCACGTGGCCGTCTTCTTTTACTCAAGCAAATGCCAAAAGAAAGGAGCTGCAGAGGCCAACCACGGCTTCCATGGCAAGAAGCTGTATGACGAAATCAAGAATACATTGTGTTACTAGACGAGATACAAAAATGGAGGCAGAAACCGACGGATGCTCCTACATATAATGTTTGCCGAATGTGAAGATGGGAGAGTTGCTGCAGTGCAAAGACAAAATAACAGCCTAACAGTCTCTCTCGTTATGACAATGTCTAGCTTTGTTATAAGTGGTAGATCTTGAAGTACGGGGATGATTTCTCCTGTCCTTTCAGGGCAGATGTAACAGTAAAAACCTGAATATCGTGGCACTTCCAATAAATGGATTTCGTTAAAAAGGTTTTACTGAACGTTTTCACGATATACAGATTATGCAGATCTATAAATACAACGACCACTACACATTTCGCTCTCTTCAATTCTTGCCCTCCCTATGACTCTCATATATATATATATATATATATATATATATAAGGTTAGTAGAGACAGAGACAAACGACAAAGACGTAGAAAAGAGAAATAAGTTTACTGACGGTTGTTATTTCTATATTCTACGTCTTTCTTGTTTGTCTCTGTCTCTACTAACCTTATGGTTTTCGCGCTATATATATATATATATATATATATCTATATATATATATATATATATATATATATATATATATATATATATATATATATATATATATATATATATGTGCTCAGTCAGTGTGCTCAAAAACCCCGAACCGGAACTGAACCGGAAAAAGAAATAACGGTTACCGGTTCCTGCCGAAACGGTTCGACCCTCCGTTGTTGATATTGCGCCGCCAATGCAATTCAGGCATTTTTTTCTTTCTTTCACATACCATCAACTTCATTCCCGCCCGCCCAATTTTCCCTCCAGACATGGCGATACTAGCGTTCATCCTGTGTTTTTCTTACTCGTGTGGTCCGTCTTTTGCGCTGGTAAAATGTACCCATTATCGTCCAACCAACTAGCCCCACTTTCCGTCATTAATTGAACACCATCACGCTCTATGTAACAAAAGGGGAAATGAGTGAGCACCAATGTAGTAAGGGTCTGTTGCTGCTAGAAGCGCGAGCGTAGTGCAAGCTGACCATAAAATGCCATTCCCTGTAGCTTGCAGGGGATAGAAAACGACTTTTCCCGTCTCTGGCTGCGACTTTCTTGGAGCAATAAGGCTGTAGGAGCGCTCCACTGCGTAACAGCGAAAGCCCACACCCTATGTGTGCAGACATTTTACATTTCGTAATTTGTTTAAAAGGTCCGACATTTGCAAATTGTTAATACTTGACAAGTGTGACCGCAGGAGCTGCTCAGTGACTTAACCGTTTGCTGGTGGCGCAGTTTTGTCTCTTTCAGATCTACTTTTTTCCGAAGGTGAACTACTGCCCAACTCGCTACATTACTTCTACTGCTACTCGTTCCGGAGGGGAGTACTGCTGTGGGCGAATTAAAGAGCGTCTACCCAAAAATGTCTCATCTCGTGCTCCGCGCGTCAAACTTCCCTTTCATTTTGTAACAGCATAATCTGTTATAATATTCCGCAATGCAGAACACAGAATGATGGCCGGGGGTCAGGCGGTACGATGAGATACTGTTTCTAATGCACACATCCGGTATAGCTATCGCCGAAGAATTACAGAGCTCAGAGCAATATTGCAGTGACTGAGCGTTAACTAAAGCTTACTTCTAACAACAGTGTGGCTAACACATTCGATAAGATAACAGCTAACAAATTATTCAGGGTGACCAAATATTCTACTTCATTGGTAGTATTTATGTGCCTGTTGTAGGATTTTTTCTTTTTAGATACTACAAAAATCGTGCGCCATTGGTGTTAAGCGCTGGTATTTGAACGCGTCAGTAAGCAGGAATAAATTTAAGGCTTCAAAGTTAGCGTGATTGGCGATTCCGTAGCCATGATTGTGATTTCAACAAAGAAGGAAAGGGCAGAAAATACATCCACCATCATATCTCTTGGCGGTGGCTTTATGAATACCCCCGGGCAATGACTCGAGCGTCTACGACATGTCAAGAGTGGTCGACCAGCGTTAAACTCTCTAAAGCTACCTATGGCACCAAGACTGCCAGAACACCAACCCTTGCTATGCATGTAGCGAGGGTCTCTGCATGCTATGCATGTATTCTGGAGGTCGTGGGTTCGGATCGCACCCAGCGGTCCTTTTTTCCACTTTCTGTCTTTCAAAAATTTTTATCTGTTGCAATACCTACTGAATTGTCCTTGTCCCCTTTGCTTTCCTTGGCATTCTAGGCGGCCAGTCCTTACTTCTGTATTATTTCAACGAAGCCCTCATTTCCCATTCTGATTCGTATAGATATATGTATATATATATATATATATATATATATATATATATATCAAGGTTGCAGTCGTCATTGCCAGTGCTATTCGGCTTTTTTTTTTTTTCGAAATATATAAATAGGGCCGAATGACGTGTGCTTGTCACGTTTCTTTGATTCATTGATAAATAAGCGAAAATATAAGTCGAGAAAAAATCCGCCGTTTTCCGGGAGCGGGACTCGAACCCACATCTCCGCATAACCGGTGCGGTGCGTTAACCAATTACGCTATCCCCACAGCGGCTTCTCTCTCGACTTTAAAGCGGGGGTTTATATTTACAAGAGCTCTGCGGCCGGTCAACTAGCGCCGCCCCTCGACTACCGCGGGAGACGTAGTCGAGGGGCGGCGCTCCCGCGGTAGTCGAGGGGCGGCGCTAGTTGACCGGCCGCAGAGCTCTTGTAAATATAAACCCCCGCTTTAAAGTCGAGAGAGAAGCCGCTGTGGGGATAGCGTAATTGGTTAACGCACCGCACCGGTTATGCGGAGATGTGGGTTCGAGTCCCGCTCCCGGAAAACGGCGGATTTTTTCTCGACTTATATTTTCGCTTATTTATCAATGAATCAAAGAAACGTGACAAGCACACGTCATTCGGCCCTATTTATATATTTCGAAAAAAAAAAAAAAGCCGAATAGCACTGGCAATGACGACTGCAACCTTGATATGTATCTTTACCGAGTCCCTCGTCCCGTATCTCTCTGTTCTGCTACATGCATTACGAGGCACTGGCTCCAGCAGTTCGGATATGCCAATTGCTAACCCCGACCTCCGACCACGTTCTACGTGGCGGCCGCTGGGAAAGAAGACGTTCTACGTCTCCCGCGGTAGTCGAGGGGCGGCGCTAGTTGACCGGCCGCAGAGCTCTTGTAAATATAAACCCCCGCTTTAAAGTCGAGAGAGAAGCCGCTGTGGGGATAGCGTAATTGGTTAACGCACCGCACCGGTTATGCGGAGATGTGGGTTCGAGTCCCGCTCCCGGAAAACGGCGGATTTTTTCTCGACTTATATTTTCGCTTATTTATCAATGAATCAAAGAAACGTGACAAGCACACGTCATTCGGCCCTATTTATATATTTCGAAAAAAAAAAAAAAAGCCGAATAGCACTGGCAATGACGACTGCAACCTTGATATGTATCTTTACCGAGTCCCTCGTCCCGTATCTCTCTGTTCTGCTACATGCATTACGAGGCACTGGCTCCAGCAGTTCGGATATGCCAATTGCTAACCCCGACCTCCGACCACGTTCTACGTGGCGGCCGCTGGGAAAGAAGACGTTCTACGTCTCCCGCGGTAGTCGAGGGGCGGCGCTAGTTGACCGGCCGCAGAGCTCTTGTAAATATAAACCCCCGCTTTAAAGTCGAGAGAGAAGCCGCTGTGGGGATAGCGTAATTGGTTAACGCACCGCACCGGTTATGCGGAGATGTGGGTTCGAGTCCCGCTCCCGGAAAACGGCGGATTTTTTCTCGACTTATATTTTCGCTTATTTATCAATGAATCAAAGAAACGTGACAAGCACACGTCATTCGGCCCTATTTATATATTTCGAAAAAAAAAAAAAAGCCGAATAGCACTGGCAATGACGACTGCAACCTTGATATGTATCTTTACCGAGTCCCTCGTCCCGTATCTCTATATATATATATATATATATATATATATACAGAAATGAGGGTTGGCAGTCAAGAACACCTCGGAAAGCAAAGGGGAGGTTTTGTTAGCTCATTGAAACAGATAAAGAATTGGAAAGAAAGAAAGAAAGCGAAGAAAAAATGCCCGCCAGGTGGGATCCGAACCCACGACCTCCAGAATACCGGTCTGGTGCGATAACCACTACGCTACCGGCGGGGCTATTTTCTCCCCCGCTTTCTGGGGTATTTATGTCGATGTAATTTTGTTCCTGTGCTTGGGGGTGGTAGCCAGCGCCACTCTGACTTCTCGGGGTGAAGGGGACCTTCTTTTTAATCCCCGCGCCGTGACTCGAGTGTCTACGACATGTCGAGAGTGGTCAACCAGCGTTGAACCCTCTTAAGCTCCCTATGGCACCAAGACTGCCAGAACAGAGGCCCTCGCTATGCATGTAGCGAATCAGAATAGGAAATGAGGGACTCGTAGAAATAACACAGAAATGAGGGTTGGCAGTCAAGAACACCTCGGAAAGCAAAGGGGAGGTTTTGTTAGCTCATTGAAACAGATAAAGAATTTGGAAAGAAAGAAAGCAAGCGAAGAAAAAATGCCCGCCAGGTGGGATCCGAACCCACGACCTCCAGAATACCGGTCTGGTGCGATAACCACTACGCTACCGGCGGGGCGATTTTCTCCCCCGCTTTCTGGGGTATTTATGTCGATGTAATTTTGTTCCTGTGCTTGGGGGTGGTAGCCAGCGCCACTCTGACTTCTCGGGGTGAAGGGGACCTTCTTTTTAATCCCCGCGCCGTGACTCGAGTGTCTACGACATGTCGAGAGTGGTCAACCAGCGTTGAACCCTCTTAAGCTCCCTATGGCACCAAGACTGCCAGAACAGAGGCCATCGCTATGCATGTAGCGAATCAGAATAGGAAATGAGGGACTCGTAGAAATAACACAGAAATGAGGGTTGGCAGTCAAGAACACCTCGGAAAGCAAAGTGGAGGTTTTGTTAGCTCATTGAAACAGATAAAGAATTTGGAAAGAAAGAAAGAAAGCGAAGAAAAAATGCCCGCCAGGTGGGATCCGAACCCACGACCTCCAGAATACCGGTCTGGTGCGATAACCACTACGCTACCGGCGGGGCGATTTTCTCCCCCGCTTTCTGGGGTATTTATGTCGACGTAATTTTGTTCCTGTGCTTGGGGGTGGTAGCCAGCGCCACTCTGACTTCTCGGGGTGAAGGGGACCTTCTTTTTAATCCCCGCGCCGTGACTCGAGTGTCGACGACATGTCGAGAGTGGTCAACCAGCGTTGAACCCTCTTAAGCTCCCTATGGCACCAAGACTGCCAGAACAGAGGCCCTCGCTATGCATGTAGCGAATCAGAATAGGAAATGAGGGACTCGTAGAAATAACACAGAAATGAGGGTTGGCAGTCAAGAACACCTCGGAAAGCAAAGGGGAGGTTTTGTTAGCTCATTGAAACAGATAAAGAATTTGGAAATAAAGAAAGAAAGCGAAGAAAAAATGCCCGCCAGGTGGGATCCGAACCCACGACCTCCAGAATACCGGTCTGGTGCGATAACCACTACGCTACCGGCGGGGCGATTTTCTCCCCCGCTTTCTGGGGTATTTATGTCGATGTAATTTTGTTCCTGTGCTTGGGGGTGGTAGCCAGCGCCACTCTGACTTCTCGGGGTGAAGGGGACCTTCTTTTTAATCCCCGCGCCGTGACTCGAGTGTCTACGACATGTCGAGAGTGGTCAACCAGCGTTGAACCCTCTTAAGCTCCCTATGGCACCAAGACTGCCAGAACAGAGGCCCTCGCTATGCATGTAGCGAATCAGAATAGGAAATGAGGGACTCGTAGAAAGAACACAGAAATGAGGGTTGGCAGTCAAGAACACCTCGGAAAGCAAAGGGGAGGTTTTGTTAGCTCATTGAAACAGATAAAGAATTTGGAAATAAAGAAAGAAAGCGAAGAAAAAATGCCCGCCAGGTGGGATCCGAACCCACGACCTCCAGAATACCGGTCTGGTGCGATAACCACTACGCTACCGGCGGGGCGATTTTCTCCCCCGCTTTCTGGGGTATTTATGTCGATGTAATTTTGTTCCTGTGCTTGGGGGTGGTAGCCAGCGCCACTCTGACTTCTCGGGGTGAAGGGGACCTTCTTTTTAATCCCCGCGCCGTGACTCGAGTGTCTACGACATGTCGAGAGTGGTCAACCAGCGTTGAACCCTCTTAAGCTCCCTATGGCACCAAGACTGCCAGAACAGAGGCCCTCGCTATGCATGTAGCGAATCAGAATAGGAAATGAGGGACTCGTAGAAAGAACACAGAAATGAGGGTTGGCAGTCAAGAACACCTCGGAAAGCAAAGGGGAGGTTTTTTTAGCTCATTGAAACAGATAAAAAATTTGGAAAGAAAGAAAGAAAGCGAAGAAAAAATTCCCGCCAGGTGGGATCCGAACCCACGACCTCCAGAATACCGGTCTGGTGCAATAACCACTACGCTACCGGCGGGGCGATTTTCTCCCCCACTTTCTGGGGTATTTATGTCGATGTAATTTTGTTCCTGTGCTTGGGGGTGTTAGCCAGCGCCACTCGGACTACTCGGGGAAAAGGGGACCTTCTTTTTAACACCCGGGCCGTGACTCGAGTGACTACATGTCGAGAGTGGTCGACCAGCGTTGAACCCTCTTAAGCTCCCTATGGCACCAAGACTGCCAGAACATAGGCCCTCGCTATGCATGTAGTGAATCAGAATAGGAAATGAGGGGCTCGTTGAAAATTACACAGAAATACGAGTTGGCAGTCACGAAAACCTCGGAAAGCAAAGGGGAGGATACGGTACGGCATTGAAACAGATAAAGAATTTGGAAAGAAAGAAAGTGAAGAAAATATATATATAGAAATATATATATATATATATATATATATACAGAAAGATAGGTCGGCAGTCTACAACGCCAAAAGAGGCATAGGGGTGTGGTTAGGCTCTTTTTTTCTTACTACGGTTAATGAAGTTATAAATAGCCCAGAAAGTAAAGGAGAACACAGTCGCCCAGATAGCCGAATTGGTAAGGCATTCGAGATCTAATACAAAGGCGTAGGTTCAGTCCCCACTCTGGGCGCGTGTTTTGCTTTCTTTCTTTCTTCCTTATATTTAAAAAAATGTTAACTTCATTAACCGTAGTAAGAAATAAAGAGCCTAACCACACCCCTATGCTTCCTTCGGCGTTGTAGACTGCCGACCTATCTGTCTGTATTTCCTCAACGAGACCCTCATTTCCTTACTATATATATATATATATATATATATATATATATATATATATATATATATATATATATATATATATATATATATATATATATATATATATATATATATATATATATTTACTTTTCAGAACCGGAAGTTCGACGTGGCCCACCACCAATAAACCAGAAAATATTCTTAAGGTCGGTGAAGCCTGCCATCTGCCTTCAAAAATGAGTTTCCGAGTCGTTCACCAGATGCCTCCACGGATACTAACACACGGGCAAGCCCTTGGGGGTCGTTTATATTGAGGATTTTAAACTCAACCAATTTGGCGCAATTATGCCATCGTAATCGCAATGCTCGTGGTTGGGTTCAGCAGCCAAGTGCTTGTTTAGTGAACGCGTGCTGAATGAAACATGTCATTCGCCCCTTTGAAAATTGCTCCTACTCTGGCTCGGTGCCATAAAAAGGGTAGAATCTCGTTAGATTATAGTTCTTCCCTAATTGAAGTTCCTTAATTGTTTCGATCAGCAGAATACGCGAGTATAGAGGTACCAAAAGGATTCCCAGCGTGTAGAACAGCGGGTGCCACACAAAGAAGCTGTTTTTTTATCAGATGTAAGACTATTTAAATGTATTATATTTAAGTTCAAAATCACGAAGACATACTGCATTTAGCATACAATGCCGTAATTATGCGTTCGCATAAAACATTACTTCGAATGAATATTATTCAGACAAGATCTTCAAGACGGTTTGTAATTGTGACGCCATTTTTCTTCAACGCATTCAGCCTTGATTATAAATTGTTGTAAACATTACTTACCCTCAACGAGTAGGCGTATTCATTATGTTACTTTTCCTTAGGGTGTGGACATTACCTCACTCTCCACTCAGTACAATGTAACGGGTCGGCTGTCATCCACTCAAACGCAGTAATTTGGCCTGCGTCACCCGGGGTTACATGCAGCCATTTAAAGAAATTTTTGCGGTAGGTTGCTTGGCGGGGAATAAAGGGTCAATAAGGCGAATGGTAAATTAAGGATGAAGGTGTCATACAGCGAATTTCGTTTTCCTCCGCAGATCGCTTACCCACCTTCATAGCGATGTGACGTGTTGCGAATTTTGCCGCAGGAAAACAAGAAGCTAAATGAACTGGGGCGTGCGCACACTTGCGCTGGGCTTCCCCTAACATCTTCACTACTGTGACCACTCAATATTATGTGGCGATGAAGTTAAACCTGCCACGCTCCCTTGTAGTTCCAGATTGTGCTGCTGCGCATTCACACGTAGGCTACGAAGCGTACACACTGAACACGTTTGATGCACCGCGCAACAGTCACAATGGCTGCAATAATTACTCTGTAGACCGTTTTTATAATGTGTAGATTGGATCAATACATTCTGAAGACCAGAACCTCTCTGCTCTCTAATTCAAGCGCAGTAGCACATTATAGATCAAAGAGCAGTAATATTGACAAGTTCATGAAGGCTGAAAACAAGATGGGGAGTTCGAATGAAGTTTACTAAACTAAAGAAAAATGTTTGGTGAGTCTCAAAGATAAGTCTCAACGAGTTTGGTCAGCTGTGAATATTCCTTTAAGGTCAGGTTTTCTTGTTCCTAGTCCTCTGTCGACAACAAGCACTAGCGAAACAATGCACAAATACAAGTCTGGCTACTGGGCAATCCCTATGTTCACGGGTAACTACCCCATCTTTTTCATCGACCGACTGAAACAAAGGCCACACAAACCCATATATATATACATACATACATAAGGTCAGTGAGACAGAGGCACACGAGAAAATGCATTAAAAATAAAACTTTACTGAAGTTTCTGGAAGTGGACTTCATTTCCTCAGAGAGTATACATATATATATATATATATATATATATATATATATATATATATATATATATATATATATATATATCAGAATGGGAAATCACGCGCTTGTTGAAAATAAGACAGAAATAAGAGTTGGCAGTCCAGAAAACATTGGAAAGCAAAGGGGCGGATGTGGTACGTCAGTGAAACAGATAAAGAGTGTGGAAAGAAAGAAAGAAAGTGGAGAAAAAAATGCCCGCCAGGTGGGATCCGAACCCACGACCTCCAGAATACCGGTCTGGTGCGATAACAACTACGCTACCGGCGGGGCGATTTTCCCCTCCACTTTCTGGGGTATTTGTGTTTAGGTATTTTTGTTTCCTGCGCTTGGGGGTGGTAGCCAGCGCCACTCAGACTACATGGGGTGAAGGGGACCTTCTTTTTAACCCCCGGGTCATGACTCGAGTGTCTACGACATGTCAAGAGTGTTCGACCAGCGTTGCACCCTCTTAAGCTTCCTTAGGCACCAAGACTGCCAGAACAGAGGCCCTCGCTATGCATGTAGCGAATCAGAATGGGAAATGAGGGGCTCGTTGAAAATAAGACATAAATAACAGTTGGCAGTAAAGGAAACATCGGAAAGCAAAGGGAAGGATGTGGTAGGTCATTGAAACAGATAAATAATTTGAAAAGATAGAAAGAAAGAGGAGAAAAATGTTTTTCTCCACTTTCTTTTTTTCTTTCCAAATTCGTTATCTCTTTCAATGACCTACCACATATATAGATGTATATATCTTTACATCTTTGTATGGATGTATACATGTTTATATATACATAAATAAGTATATATATATATATATATATATATATATATATATATACAAAGTAGAAGTACACTCTTCGGAGACTTTATTTCCAACGTTTCGACCAGAGACAGGTCTTCCTCAGGATATATATATATATATATATATATATATATATAGATATATATATATATATATATATATATATATATATATATATATATATATATACATCTTTACCGGCGGCATGCAACCCTTCCGGTGAATGTAACATTAGCCGGATTTCACCTATCCGGAAATCGTGAATTAGCAAGGATACCAAATATTTTACTCACTATCAATGACGCTGAATGTGTTCTGGCGAATGCAGTCTGACAGGGTGCTCCAGTTGCGCCTGGTGTCGTTTTCTATCCTCTGGAAAGAAAAAAAAACACAATTCAAAGGTGGGAAGCGTGCTTTTATCGAAACATTCAAATTTTTATGAAGTTTTAACGGATTCAATAATGACGCGTGAGGAGTGACGTGGTGATAAGCAAACTCTGTGAAAGAGGCAGGGTACTTGCGCAGAGCACGTTTTTGTTCCTGGCTGTAATGTAATCGATGTGCGGCGTCATAAGAAAGCTTGGTCATACTTACTCCGCCGTTAACGTAACACGTGAGAACGCGCCTCGAAGAGTGCTCGGCATCATGCAGGCTTGCGCTTGGTGGTCGCAACAAATACCAAGAAAACAGTTTAAGTGCGTTCCGGAATCTAGGGGAGAGCATTAGACAGCACGCACTACTTATGCTTATTTAGTCAAGCCGGTTGCCGCTGGCTCTAGGGCGTGCTCACGCGTTTAACTTTGGGAGAAATGTGAAAGCCTGGGCACAAGATGGTCCGCGCCTTGCAGTCGTTTAAGAGGACGGCGACGATGTAGATGTATATTACGACGACTACAGCTACCACAGTGAAAAGCGACGACTGAATATGTAGATAACAATTTCAACCGTTATTGAATGCGCTGTGCTGTGTCCTCCAGTACTTACATAGAAAGAAACCCTTAAGCTTCGCTGTGGTTCAAGCCCTGCGCGATTTAGTTCGGTCTTCGCCAATGTTTATGCGATATTACTAAAACAGAAAATATCTCTTGTAATTCACCACAACCACCCGGTGCATTCACTAGAATCGCCCATGATTCAACTTAGGTTCAAGCCGAACATATAATGATATTTATCATTGAAACTTAAAGCAGTAGTTCCGGCAGTACTCACAACGTCACAATTGTGACGTTGTGAGTACTGCCGAAATAATTATATGGCAACGACAACTGTGTATTTCTGAAACGGGCAAACAGAAATTGGATACCATAGGTTTAAAGGTAGTATCAGGAGAAAATACAAGCTTCAATCATCTATTTTATTCTGTACAGAAGGGCTTTGACCATCCGATATCATTGCAACAGAAACGCCTTCGCTGTAGTTTGCTCAGTGGTGAATAAAGAAAGAATACACCAGGAAATAATACAAGCATCAATCATCTGCGAGGTCGCGTGCGAATTCAGTGTACAAAGGATGTGTTGCTTCTAGAACGCAAAGAATATGGCTAAACGAAAAAATATGTAAGGAAAAAGTGAGCACCCACGATACCCTTTCCCACGGTGCCCCTACGCCATTAGAAGACTATTATTGGTGATTGGCAGCTTCCCACCATTACCCATTGGTGGCAGCTTCCCACCATTACCACCATTACCCATTGTTTTCCAGATGTATTGGATAATCTTTTATGTTTTGCCATATCCTTTCTATGCTTGCACTGAGTTTACATAGTGGTTGCTCAGTTATAGCGACCTCAACAAAGACGTGTGCTGGCGATACGGGTGGAACAATCTTGTGTTTTCCAAAATAATACGATTTCCATATAAAAGACCATCCTTATGGGGCGAATTAGTAGAACTGGAATATAAAAACAGCGCTCTTGCAAATAAAACAAGTTTTACGCTAACTTTGTTGCCCTTTGCAATTTTCGATGTCACAAAATTAAATAAAATGAATTTCTTTTTAATGTTGGAGAGCCTACTAGAAAATATTGCCTAATCTTCTTCAAGGATAGGCGCACCACAGTCCAGGTATATAAATTGTTGGCTTGTTTCTCTATCAAAGGTTGTGTTTTCTGCTTCTGGGCGGGAAACGGAAGGGGCACAAAATCTTCTTGAGGGACATTCAGGTGTGATTGCTGGAACGCCTGTTCAAGATTTCTTGTGTCTGTTGATATTTTGTCTGGTTTAATATAACCTTAAAGACCGACCGGTAATTAGAAGAACCTTAATTGCGCTTAAAATTTCCTATGATAACAGTTCATTGTAACCTGTTAATAATTGCTTGAGAAACAATTTAGCGTGCTCTGATTTGTGTGTGTGTGCTCTGGTATGGGTAACGAGATGACCGACTACAAAGAACAAGGGCCTAGGCAATGAGTTCAAATATTTTAAAATAGAATTACGAAAACAGGCGCTGCTTCTCTGACAATACTTTCCGGCTCAACACATAACGTTCAACGTGAAAAACAATTTTTTTTGGTGCACCGCTTTGTTAACAAGAGTACGCTTTCAAACTTTCAAAACAAAGGGAAAAAGTTGAAACAAGATAAATAACAGAAATGACACGCTATGCAGTTAAACCTAAAGTGCTACCACCTCAAATACCCTCAGGGAAGTTATATTTTAAGTATTCCTTATTACATGTATTGTTCATATCCGGAGGACTGAAAGTTGCAAGGCGTAAACGCTGGAAAAAAGTGTGAAGTCATAAACGCAGCGTTCCGAAAATTGTGGTCAGTACGACCTGGTTTGTTGATTACAGAAAAACCCAGTTGCAGTCGTGTACAAGGTAAATCTGTTAAAAATTTCGTTATGCTAGAAACAATCGTGTTCGCTGTTTTTTCGTCTTTTTGTTTCCATGGGATTCTAAAAGTTACATTAAAAAGACCGTTTAAAATTCCGCGTGTCATGTGGTCGAAGGGTTTAACGCCAATGTTTTTATTATTTGGTAAATGAATTTTAGTCGTAAAAATTGCTGTGTCGCACCAAAAAAATATAGCTTCGGTTGCAGTTCGGGTTTGGGGGCAAAATTTTTTCGCTGTTTAGATCAAATCCAATATCCAATTGGTTCGCGAACCATTTCGCAAGCCTGAACGGGTTCGCAAATCGGTTCACAAAGATTACTTATTACCCAGTGTGAGAACAGTTTACTTCATAGTTCAGAGGAACCGTTCCCGAAAAGCACATTTGGTTTATTCAAAAGACGGCATTCTCCCAAAATCCATCATGTCAGTCTTAATCTATAAGAATTAGGCTAGATAATTTCGAAAATGAATTAAATTGTTGCCTTTTACTCGGCAGTTTTTTCCCAGCCCTTATTACGTCATATGGACATATTAAATTCGCAGCTACAGACCAGAATCTCCGCTGAAATAAATAACTGTAAGATGTAGTGGTGCCTCCAGGCTTGGTTTACCGTACATTTTGATTTTTTACATGCAGTTAACGAGCTGATATTTGCTCTCCACATTACATCAGCACTGAGGTCGGGTAGACTAAAATTTCAGGGCTTTTATATGAAAATAACATCCTACGTTATCCAAAATAGCTTACAGCGAGTTACCGCAGGCTGTTGTTTCAAACATTCGTAGAATACGGTTTATTTTGCTTTAACGGTTGCTTTAGTGTCCAATACAGAGCGTGTAAGTAGACACAGTTTGTCGAATAGCGCCGACCACGATCTTAAGCGATTTCGGTACAGAACTGCATTTCACGGCCGAAAAACAGGGTTCACCCTGAATTGATGTACCACTAACAATATACAAAAACATTTACGAAATTAGGAAAGTTGGCTACAATGGGTAAGCATTCTTGCAGCAATACTCTTATGTTACGAGCCTCTCAGAGTCAGCATACCCTGTACACAGCCGTAAATGGCGGGGGGGGGGGGGGTTACCCGGACTACCGGACTATAATACCAGGCATGATCGAAGGTTTAATATCACAGTGTTAAAGCAGCGTGTATTCGTCTGTATTCGATGAAACTACGAAATGCCAAAAGTAGGTACTTTTAGAGCGACGGTTGTGGTTGCACGGTGACGCCATCGGGTGGCGTGCCTCTCCGTCAATATTTTTATCATTACACGGGCTCATTCTTCTACGAGGCAGTGGGTGCTTCTCCCTCAGAACGACAAGAAAAGGCAGAAAGAGGTCAAGTGAGACAGTATTCACTACCGCGTAGAAAGGCATAGATGTCCTCCACCTGAGCAATCCCTCAACGATATTCAGCAATCCACTTTAAACGAAGACGACCTCCTTCCGTAGATTACCATTTATTGATCCAGAAGGTTACCTACCCTAAAGCTCATCATACCAAGTTAAAAGAGCCTATTTGGCTACTATTCTATCGTTGCCCCGAGAACCTTCTTTGTTGCGGTCTGCCAATACCTAATATACAGCAAGGGGAAGCTGCAATCCTGAGCACCGACCCGTCTATGCAAGTTTTGACAGTGAGAAGTTGTTTCGAACGTGATGTTTTTGGCAAGTGTGGTCTCGTCATCACAACCAGAAATCAGTGACGCACTATTTCATCCTTATGTTATGACGCAATTAAATGTTTATTCATTCATTCATAAGCGGGCCAATATAGTCAATCGACCAAGTATAAAGGGCTAAGAAAAATTTTGCCTCAACATTTAGGTTTTTTGTTGTGTGTATAAAAGTAAAATATTACGCAACATATTTATCAAAAAACTATTGTTTCAATTTTTACCGTTCATTTTGTGTAGATGCTGAATGGCTAGACCTGTTCATGTAAGCGTAAATGCTATGTTTCATATCGCCTGCACGTAGCTGAGAATGCGATTTTCTTCGGGTGACTAGGAGCAACGTACGATTTCAATTATTGTACGCATTTATTTCGTCAAGTTGCTACCACTATAGACAGGACGTTAGTTGTGTTGCGGTTGGTGTAAGGGTAAAAGTCTATGGACGATCGCGAAGCTGACGGAACATAACGATAAAAAAATCCGCGAAAAACTTTAACCCCGCTACAGAAACAGCAAATGGCTGAATTGTTTCTTCATATACTGGTAAAAATTATTTATTTTTCCCGTTGACAACCCACTGGTGCTCAGCTTGGTAAAAAAAAAACCTCTACGGGCTTGGCATCACTTTGGGCAAAAATATCTTTCCACTACCTGTTTTCGGTTCGGTGCCATTTTGGTTGAAGAAAGTTTGTAGCGTTTCCAAGTTCTTTTCGTTTATTTGTTTTGTATATAATTGCCTGTGGTCACATTGTAGGCAAGCTGACTTAACTAATTCATTTACCTAATAATAAAAACGTTGACGTTAAAACCATCGACCGCAGGACACGCGGAATTTTAAACGGTCCTTTTAATGTAACTTTTAGAATCCCATGGAAACAAAAAGAAGGAAAAACAGCGACTAAGTGCATTGTTCTATATGCAGAAACACTACCACAAAACTAGGAAAACGTAAAAACTGCATGATATACAGATCTAGTTAGAATACCCGAGTACTAATTTGTGGAGTAGAATAAATTCTGTGCGTGTATTAGCGACCAGGAAGCAGCTGCTATACATCGTACATGTCTTCCGGCTAACAAGGAAGGCCAAAATACTATAACCGCTGGGGGAACTACGCTGGAGGACGCATGTGTAAGACAAAGTAAAAAAAAACTCAAATTTCACTGCGGAGTTTATTTCATTAGGTCATACATCGCCTATGTTGCACACAGTAAAATATTGAGACATACAGTCTTAATAGATTTGCGTAGCAATATTGTTTTAGCAGAATAGATGAGTTTTCCAAACCAGCACAAGAACCCAGGACGAGCTGTGAAGCTAAAATTCAATTACGTGCTTCTTACGAAATTAGGAAACTGAATACCTTAGAGGTTAAAGTGTGGATCATAGTCGCGAAGAGGTAAATTTTAGGTTTTATTCGTGAAATACTAAAGTATTCAAGTAGGAACCCTAGGTGTGATCTAAGCTAATACTGTGAGGACATGATACAATACGTCTGCTAAACCATTTTTCTTTCAGTGTCGGTGCATCAACCGGAAGGACATTTTGATATCTGGTGCTTGACATTAGTGCTCAGTGCGTTGTGAAGGCAACTGCCATCAGACAAAAAAAATACTTACACCGAAAAAATCCTAGGTAACTGGAGAAACTAAATACACAAAATCTCTTCGCGACACACCCTGCACTGGAGGTAAACGGGGCCCCTACCTAGAACACACGATACTTCCGCATGGCTGCGTGACCGCCAAGAAATTCAAATGAAGCACTAGAAAAATGTGACTCCCCAGCGGCATCGCCAAGACTGTCTTATGCCAGACAAGCACAACATTTCACTCTGCTTGTTAAATTTCGAACTGCGATTTGTTGTAAAGAGCATGGACAACTGACAGTTACCGATGATGCTGAAACCTATACTTCGAATGAACGGTATCCTTGCTTCCGCCTTGCTTCAGCCTTGCTTCAGTTTAACTATAGGTTCATAAACACACGAAAACGCAACAAAACTGTTCTCTCACATGCGGCAAGAAGACACTGCAAATATTGCCCACTTTATCAACCACTGATAACGCCAGCTATCAAAAGAAACAACATTGTCCTAATATTACAGCTAAACCTTTTCCTGTATACCGGTGAAAGGAACCACAAACGTTACATTTTCCTTTAAGGTTACAAGAACGTCCTCCAACTTGTGAGGCTAAGATCCGCAGCTAGTAGGTAGTGGGTGTAAGCAGGAAGAAGAAAAGGTCATCATCCAAGGGCAGCCCGAGATATTTACATGAGCGTTACGCACTGTTCTCGTGGAGGTGGGAACAAGAGTTGGCGTTGTGACTAAACTGCCGCTGTTCAACATAATACAAGAGAAGCCACAGACAGGCTCGGGAGAAGTGGAACTACTCTCCATCATCCCAGAGATGGTGCTATTTCTAGAAGCCGGTCGCGCAGGAGGTGATGACAACACCGGCGCTGTGCTCGTCGAGGAGAAGAAAGCAGCGCCTAGAAGCAGCGTCTTCCAGGACGACTCCCAGGAGCGCCATTAACAACGATAACATGTCACCAAGCACCGACCATTTTTTTAAGCTGTGCAAGATCACCAGTTATATTTAGCTGCACATCCGAATGCATATGAGCGGGTTTTGTACTCATTGCCCGATGTAGATGATGAACACTAGAAGAAGGTTGGCTTGGATACATTATTTACGGTGAAACAGCGATTCCTACGATCCTTAAAAAAGTAGACACAGGCAGAACGGACGGTGAGGCTGTCTTTTTTGTGTAACATATAATTTTGTGAGTGCTATACAAGGTGTGATGGCGGGTACTGTTCTGGCTGGCTTTTGAGCTCAATAACAGAAACAAGCATTTAGCGTGTAGGCCGACTTTACGAATGAGAACGGAGATGGATTTTGTCTGAAATTTTTATCGGATTTAGCCCTCTCTATTTCCCGCTATTTGAGATGTGAATATTTTTGAACTAATTTATATATTCGCGCTACCTGAGATATTAGGCTGGACCAAGTGATGCGACCAAGAGTGACTGTTCCGTTTGATATTATGTAGTTCCTAATTATCAGTTCCCTAAATATGTAGTGTGTATTTTTCTCAAGATAAGTAATTCGGGCATATTTTACTTCACAGAATTGTGGCAATTTATGTGACGTTAAGCAGTGACTAGGCCGTGCGAAAAATGATCAATTACCACTGTGGCACTAATGTGCAGTCGAATAAGGATTAAGTAAGCAAAATTTGTCAGGACCTTCTTTCAATTTTAGATCTGACACGCTCCTCGAATTTACGGTATTGCAGCCAATAGAATAAATTAGAATACATATACCGGATGAACAATTCTTTCTCCAAAAAAAGAGCACAAAAACCAATAATTTTGCACGGCATGCAAAATTCACTAAGTGTAATATGTAAACTCTGCAAACGCATTTTTGGGGCAAGGGGCAGTGTTCTTTACTTAGGCATGCAATAGAGCCGGTGATATTTCCCCACTGACACTCCGAGGGAATCTCACTCATTACCGCTGCAACTAGTCCTAGATGTAGTTTTTGTAGCTGAAACGTGAAATACCAATGCCGCAATCTTTTTGATCCCGTTGAGGTAGTACATGTATATTTATTATCCTTATATATAGGAACACAATGTATGCCTAATATCACATGGTTAATATTTGAAAGCCGCAGGTTTCTAGTTTCCTTTTTTTCCATTCCGTCCACTGTTGCATTGCAACAAGTATATTGGTGATGGGTACAAATATTATCAATAAACCCTGCAATGCAACTTCGTTTTAGCTGTTCATACCAGGATGTTGTTTCCCACCGTTCGGAGAGGGAATCAGTCCTCAGGGAATAATTGAAGTACCATTCCTTCCCGGAAACCCCTACAGATCAATAAATATTCTAATTGGCAGATGACTCCAATGTAAGACTCGGTATGCAAAGATAAAATGCACAATTACTTTTCCCGGTAGCCTTTTTTTCTTAATGGTTAGTTAACAAAGCAGATTTAACTCTGGTATTGTGGTGGCCAGCAATAACCGATGTAGTAGCGCTACTAAGTACCAAGCAGCAGTAACGAGTCCTGGCTGAGGCAGTTATACTTGTGTTCCTGAAAGTGCGAAAAGCAAAAGAGCGCAAGTGTCGAAAGTATTGTTTGATAACCAAACTGGGATGTCGAAATTATTCCGCGCTCTTCTATTACCGCAGCCCTCATAGCCTAAATGTTGCTTGGGTGTGAACACTGTAAAATTTAAATTTGAACTCTTCCAAAAAAGCGCAAAATCCGCAACCGCATTCGGGCATAAGACGGTAAAATCTGTGTTCATCCAGTAGCTTATTAACAAGACAATAGGTAACCGTTCAACAAGGCAACTGCACGTTACTTTGTAGAGTAAGGCGACACCTCAGCCCGAAAAGATATTAGGTAGGTAGCAGTCTAGGAATTTAGTGGAAGCAAGTGCAAAAGTGCAAGTGCAAAAAGTGCAATCTGCAAGTGCAAAAATGCTTACTCTTATTTCCCTTCTTACAACATCTGCCAGATGATATTTGTAGGTTTCTTAAAGAGGGCAATTGCGGCTAAGGTAATAGTCATTTCATGGCAGCTGGAAAAAATACTTTCAAAGTGTGACCCTTCCTGTCACACGCCACGAGATGAAAGAAAAGAGAGAACCCGCCCCCCACAGTGCCAAAAACCCTGCAATTTCTGCGTGTCCCAGTAGCAGAATTATTTGCACCAAATATAAGGGGAGGTTGGCTTTTACAGCTAACAAACATCGCTTTGGGAATGTTCAAAACTTCAGAAGAATAAATTGTTACGTGGCGGTATAAGTGACGAGGCGATCTACGGTTCATGGTGAAATGGGCTATTTTCAAAGTAATGCGATCGACGCATTTACAGTATGTACAGATGCGTCCTTAGTAATTGGACCAAGAATTTGTTAATATCCACAAGTATTTTTTTTACTAGTTTTATGAAAGTCATTACCACTTTACAGGAAGCTTTCTCTATAAGGAAATACTCTTTTAAACGCACGCCAGTGCAACCAGGCAGCTTCCCAATGAAGAAAGTTTTGAAAATTTGCAAGACCGTGTTCTAATTACTCTAGATTGCACCTGTACACGGCGGCCATCCCACAGCACGCGCCGACTCCACGCCAGCCACTCCTTCGTCATCGTCGTCATTGTCGTCATTGTCGATGGTGTGCCACGACCTCATTGCGTATTGCCGGCTATGTTCCGTAATAATATTTTACGGTATTAGTAGTGCAAAAGCTTAGAAAGGGCCGATACCACACTTCACTGGAGCGAGTCGTTGAAAATCATGGATGTTTTCCGATTTACAATTTACCGCCAACATAATGATGATGCCACAGGAACCGGCGACGAAGTTCCACGTTGAAACGCCAAAAGGGTTGGGAACGCCCGCTCTCGATATTACAACTGCTTCACCATGCACGGCTTAGTGTCACTGTTCATTGAGCAAATAAACGCTCAAGATTGGTCCTCCCACTGTGTATCAGATGTTTTCTACTCTTTATTTGCCCTTCTAAGTGAATTTGAAAAAAAAAAAAACGTCTTGTGAATGGCAACGGCTAAAAGTTTGCTGAGGTATTGACGATGCTTTGCAGTTTTTATAGCCGTAATGTAACCACGTTCAACTTTTTATTTGCATTCACAAAATTTGTTATTACCCCTTTTAGACAGTCAGAATAGGGAACATTCAATTTGATTATTTAATGAGTAGGTCCCTAAAAAACATTAAATTGATACAGCGCCCTCCTGAAACAGTAAGGGCTTCAGAGATTACAAGTATTTAGAAAAAAAAACCCAGAACGCTTCAGCTTAACATTCAGTCGTGGATCGCAATAGCCTGCCAAGACTGTCCCGCTTCCCATAAAAAGCTTTTTCAACTGATGCCTACATTACAGTATAGCTTGAGCTTATGTAAGGAAGAACGCCTTACAATCATGGGTGCTTACAAATATAAAAACGCCTTACAATTATAGAGATGCCTTACATTTATAGAAACGGAATTTCTACGGGAATGTTCGCTCCCGAATATTTGTTTCTAAATGGTCACCGCTTCCCACGACGCCGACTTTTTGGTGATTCCGGCCGTTAAAACCATGCCTTAAAAATAGGGTCGAACATATCGACGCGATTGAATTAAAGAAAGGGCAGCATGCAAGGCACGACTTTGCGCACAGGAAGAATGAGTTACCTGAGGTGTGATCTCGGTGTTAGGCTTAGATGTCTCGAAAAGCCTACTCTTGCTTCGCACTCCATCTGCTGCTTCCAATAAGTCTTCCAGTCCTTCAATATACTCGATGGCATTCCGCAGAATTTCAACCTGCAGAAAAGGAGTAAATCTTGAATATATTGAAACCGAGAGCACCATTTCTTCCTTGCTCAAATGTAATGTTTTGTTTACACTGTGAATAAACTTCACTAATAGAAACAATAATACCCATAGATATTTTCCTTAAATCAGAAAGCTGTTTCTGGCGGTCAGAAAGAGTTGTCACACTTCGGGCAACCGGCTTCACTGCATAGCAGAACACGCGCAAAGCTGAAACAAAATCCGCCTATTTGCAACACTGAAATATTTTGCGAATATAATATCTTCATAGGGGAACATCAAAATTATCTGAACAATTTTTGAACATTTATAAAGCCTCTTTAGTGAACCGAATAAAGATGAGTGGTAATGCTGCGAACATTATTTAAAGCGAACGCGATAGCCTAATGGATTTTTCATCTGTGCTCATCTTTTTTCCGAACGTTGCAGCCGCGCCACTTACGACCTCACCAGCCCCTAGTACACTATCCTACAAAGCTCGTTGCGCTCCTTTGCCTTCACCATGAGATGCGTTTTTTTCTAAATAAGGCAGATCCACCTAAATGTTATGTCAAAAACAAGCAGAGGTTTGTTACCGCACAAAAATGCAACGCTGTCAAAGATGTTATGTGATATACTTTACATGTCAGCTAGGAGAAGTTTATAGTCATCAGTAATAAAAACTTATGCTGTTAGTTTGACCAACATTCGAATGATAAGCTTGTATTTGCTCATGTTGAATTGCAACAATCAAGTTGATGCGGCATTCCTATAAAAACTTTGTTTAAGTCGACTTTCGAGAATGGTGCAAAAAGGTTTTAGCGGAAAAGGCATTAAACATATGCATAATGGCTCCAAGAACAGTAGAGCTGTACATGGAGGGCAGGTGAGTCATCTTTACACCATTAAATGCTCTTTTTGAATTCTTGCCTAGTATAATGTTCTTAGACACGCGTGAACGCACTGACGAAGTGGGCAGGCTTTTCATTGCCTTGCCACGAATTCCTAAAGCGTTTCCCAAGAAGGCTGTTAATATCTTCTTCAACTTAATGAAGTGGTTCGTACTCACAGTGGAGTGTGTGGGGTGGGGATTTTCCAGGGCTTGTAAACGGCAACTATTTTGTTAGGTACTAAAAGAGTAAATATGGGAGTAAAATATACCCAAAGCTACTCCTAGGGACCGGAGAGTCAGATGAAATCATTGTTTCATTGTTTCAACGAAACATCTGTTTCATTTCGTTCACCTATTCCGTTCACTTCATCGTGGACGTCTCGGGACAAATCTTTCGCCGATCTCCCAATTGCCGTCGAGCTTTAGTACAGCGGCTTTGACTTTGTATTGAGTTGCCGCATTCACTCCGAATTGATGCCAACAAGCCAAACTTTCGTTTTAACATTTACCGACCTTCGTGTTGCTACTGAAGTACAAGACGGCTAAAATTAACGAGTGAAAATGTGTGCGTCAACATTCTTTTCAGGAGTCTGAATCCTCACACGAAACTCTTAGCGTGTTAGCCTTGGCGAGCCTAGGGCGTAGCGCACACAAGTTTGCTCAATTGCTCTTTTCATAAGCATCGTGGCCGCTTTCATTTGTATTTAAATGACTGAGGGGTCAAAAGTTTCCCTAGTGAAAGTTCTGTATATGCTCAGTTATAGAAATACGTAATTTATTCAGAGTATGATACTCCGAAGCATTACGAAAGGAGACCTTTTTTTGCAAACGCAACGAATCAAACAATTTGTTGCAAAATCAACGGTTGTCACTGTTTTCGCGTTTCATCATCGCATGGCGGGCCTCCAGCTGGATGAGCAGCTTCAGCTGTTCTTACGGGCGCAGCTGGCTGCACGGACCGAGTATGTTTTGTACCCAGTGAAGCAGTTCACCATATTTAGTCTTGCTCAACGTAAACAATCTTTCCTCCTCTCCTGTACCTAACAACAGCGAAGTCATTCGCCATATGTTTCCTCATACTTCGTGCATACGCACATTACAGAAGGAATATGAAATTATGTTTTACGGAGTGAAAAAAAGGGGAATGTTTCAAACATCATGTTTTATTCTACAATGGTGCGTTCTACAGAAAAAAAGCTTTTCTCATTGAGGACTGGTTATAGACTAAGAAAGAAATTCTGTATTTGCACAATTCTTCATATTCATCATGACGGTACTCCACCATGATTATTACCTTCTGTCGTTGCCTGGGAAGAAGCCTAGCGACGCGCACAGAATAAATATGGCTTCCGTGGCAAAAAGATGTCTGGTGCCTTCTAACTCTTGCCTGGCATGGGCTCTACAGCTGTTGACCCGCGTGCATGACCGGATTGCCATTGCACATCATCGCCCAGAAATCGGGTGCAGCGCCTTCCACTGACTATTGTAGCTATTCTGTGCGCTCTGAAAACCGGCATTGTTTTTGACTGTCGAGTTGAATTAGTGTTCGACGCGGCGGCTCATTAGTTTCTTTCTTCGATTCGCCAGCGTAGTGATTACCTGCAAGTGATTATGTGTAGAGATTACGCGTGCGCAGCCGGCCGCTGCAGCCTAAAAATACACGAACTTCGCAGCCACGTGACGTTTGCTTCACGTAGGACCTTTGCAATGCCAGAAACGTTTGCGTTCTCAGCGACACTGTAAGTTAACATCTCCAACTTTGCTTCGGAGGCCCATTCCCTGTACTGTAGCTTCACTCATCAGCTTACCGCGGGCACATTAGTGGCTACCGTGACACGATCGCTTTTGAGAAGCTCCAGACTGTTTACATGACAAATGTAGCTCTCGACGCTCCTCCAGAAACAGAGGCTCTAAGCGCGCCGCAAAACTCAGATGTGCCCTCTATTGCTTGACAAGTTTATTGGCGAGCGCTGTGCGAAAGAACGTTCTCACATTACTGACTGTATTGGACACTCCCTGGAATCGCACGTGTGGAGCAACCTGTATGTAATGATTCGGCTGCGTTTTATCTCTCTTATTGCTCGAACGCGCTCCGCTCTCGGAGAGAGCCAGTTTTGGACATCATCATCACCACTGCAAGCCACCATCATCATCATCCACCCTGTGAATATCAGAAAAAGCCTATCCACGCGCACAGAATAAATCAGGGTTCCGCTGGGCCCAGACGTGCGGTGTCATCCCTGTCCTGACTGGCATGCGCTTTACAATATAAATATGAAATAGTTTTGGAGGATGTGGTTTTTTAAATATACAAGAATGGCCTGTTGGATACATATGGAGCGAGTCGTGTAATGCGTTGAGTCGGACAGTGAGACAAACAGGAAATTCTGTAGAATACCACCATACAATGCTTACGGAATAAACCCTTCGAATGGATGTTTTATTCTCTGCTATACATTTTATAACGGGGCTGTGAACATGCGACGAATATGCGCCGCGCACTTGATAGAAACAGCTAGCGCAAAAATAAGAATAAGCTCCGGTGCACACGTGACCCAGATACATGATACAGATGCTAAAACTAGATAGGTGGACCCTGAATACACAGCACGTGTTAATAATCATTGTGTTTATGGAGCCGGATGACTTAACATGATGCGGGCGGCACTTCTGACTCTGTGATTAGATGCTCCCGAAAGGCCTTCAGCGAGGACCAGAGAGAGGAAACACACTGAATCAGGTCACGGACGAAAGGTATCACATAGTATATTGCTGCATGTGTGATTGCGTGGGAAGGTTCCCATGCAAATTTGGTGCTTGCATAAGGCTAGTTTAGTCTATGCTTTGAGTTCGCCGTCAAGGAGCCGTTAATAATTCGACATTTTTGACGCGTGCAGTGAATTTGATCGGGGACAGGGTGTTGGAACAAAATGGCTTTTGTGGCGAGTTCTATTTCGTTCCGTAAATGAAAGTCCTGTTCCGCATCAGCTCCCGAAAAAAATAATGTCTTATAACGGTTCAAGCTGGTTCGTATTTGCACGCCAGAAAAATTGCATCATGTGAAATTATGTTGACAAACCTTCAGAGTTATGAAATTATGTTAGAAGGATTAAGGGAGGCATAAATTTTCTGAAAAATGTCGGTTAAGTAGTTCTAACTCCCACAAAATATCCCAGGGCACTTAAGCACTCCTTGTTGTATACCTTTTAGTGGCGCAGTTGCGAATGACGCTTTAAGTTTCCACCATGCTTTACAGAAACTACATTCCGGCAATCCGCAACCTGGCACACAGGTTTGATTAGATTTCTAAATATTGCATTTTTATTCTATAGTCTTCAGTCGCGCTTTAGAATTTTCTGGTTTATTCTTATACAACACGCTCACTACAAACATTCCATACGGCTAATATGGGTATTTAAATGACAGAATAAAGAAACATAAATACAAATCAGTCAATACATTAGTGGTATAAATAAATAAAAACAAACAAATAAAAAAATAAACAAATAAATAAATTAAAATGAATAGATAAAAAAATAAATAAATAAGGTCCTGACTTCTGAATCGCACCCAGTTGCGAGCAGCGATCACACAAGGAGTTCAGCACTGCGCGTATCGAAACAGAAGTAAAGAGTACGGAAGCAGGTAGCAAGCCTCCTGAAAGAGAAAGGGCGCCGACTACACGAAAATCAATTTATGTAAGCGCGTCGACGGCAATATCCCCCCCCCCCCTTGCATGGAAGTTGATATAAATCCTGAAATACCCCAAATTTCCTCAAAAACTGAAACCTGAAACAATTTTTTTTGTTTCGCTTCACGGCGCAATAAGAAATAACGTTACGTTTTTGTTTTTATAAGGGCCAAAAATATCGTTTTTTTTTTGTTTTTCGGTTCCGGTGTTCAATTCGTTCCGACATCCTTGTGAGCAATCCTGACAAAATATATAACGCTTTTAGAGTCGCGCGCTGTAATATAGCAAAAGTCTTGTTGGTTTATGAAACGCATGACGGGGGGCTTTGTCATAGGTTCGTAAATAATATTGTCGCCTGCTTTAAGTCTTTGCAAGAAAAACTTAACAGCAGATTGATACTTAAAATCGGTACTTGTTTTCCGGGGAACTAACAGTTCCCAGCCAACTGCATTATGTATTGACTCCTTAGGGAATACTATCAAAGAACTCATTACCTCTAAGGCCCTTATAACACGCCTAACCACATTGTGCTTGAAGTAGGTGTGACCGCAAAAAAAGGAACCAATAAATAGAGCGAACTTTCCGGTTGCGCTCAGCCCAACGTCACCAAGGAGGACAAAAAGATATCTCAACAATAAAATGATCACGTAGCACTGCATCCTATGGCATGAGGCGTTCTGCTACTGAGTAAAATACCGGTTTTCGTCCAAGGTGCGGCAGCCGTTTTGGTGAAGAAAGTGAAAAACGAAAACGCCTGCTCACCAAGATATTTAGCATATTGAATAATAGTTACGCCGACAAAACCTGTCTGTGTCACCCACACTGTGGCGCGGAACATAGCCCAGGGATTCTTTCTTTGGGGGAAGCACCCGCAATTTGAGGTTAAAACTACAATCAACGTGATCCCGGCCACAGCACAGTTATGCGATCTCCAGGAAAGACAAACAATACCGCTGCAGAAACGCGTGTACTAGCGGCAGATTTGGCGGTCGCCGCCAAACGCTCCAGCTCTTTGGTGAGATCGTTGAATCAGCGCGTCAAAGTGGTTGATGGGTTGTTGCTTACCCTGCTGCGGCGAGTTAAACGGGGAGACTACCCTGTCGCAACTTAGGACGTCGTTTTAGACCGGAAATGCAGCTTTTTCACAGCGGAGCTCTTTAGGACGAGCAATGTCTGTCCGTCGCACCAGAAAACACTGAAGTGTAACGAAAAGTGTCGAGGAGGCAAGGAGCCTACAAGAATGTGTTTGGGGTTCGCACATCAAGAATGACTGAACAAAGAAACTTCGTCAAGATAACGATGGTGACTCCGCCGAAATAATGTCGGGTCCTCCCTATACGGGGCAGGAGCACCACATTCGCCCAATTGGGGACTCGAAAGAAAAAAAGATAGTTAGGAAAGACCCCAGAATCGAACCCGGGACCTTTACACTGGGAAACCCACAACCTAATAACTGGAAAACCCAAAGGCCTGAGGGTACCAATTAAGCAACGGCGGGCGCAAATTGGAAAGCAAAAAGAACGCTTCAAATGGTTGGAATCCAACTTGGAAACCTCGCCTCATGAAACAAGCGTCTATCCGGTTGACCTATCGTCGCATACTGTGCGTACAGCGTTGTCATTGTATTCGTAGCGCGGGCGTTGGCTTTGGACTTCACCGCGGGTGGTAGCGCGTGCTAACGCGGCGGTGAGTCAGAAAATAAATGTCAGGTTGAGCAGTCGGGTCTCCGAAGAAGGGAGAGGGGTCGGCAGCTCTGGTGTCTCTCCAGCCTTGCACCACTACTGCTAGCTGCAGCAATTTTGTTTCTCGAATTTCGAGAAATTCGTCTTCTTCCGAGCCAAATCGAGCTGGATTCAGCAGAAAATCTCCTACGCATGCGTGAGATTTCATGAACATTTTGCCACCGTTTTCAGGTATTTTAATAAAAATTCTCACGCGCGTATGCTCCTCCAGCTCCACCTGTATTAACATTGCCTAACGCGTGAGCGAAAAATGGCCAAACAGCCAATCTCTTGCGTCTCTCTCCTTCCTTCCCCGCTCCGTAGCCTTCCTACGCGCTTTCATGTCCGCAAGCCAGCGCCGCTTCTCGGAAACTATGCAAGATAGTTGACAGTTTGTCTAGCGCTCCCCAGGCGGCGTTCCTACGCCTTGTTTCCTCCATGAATGTCTGTCTTGGTCTGCCGCTGATAAAACAGTCTGCCACGGCGGTCGCAAAACCACTTGTGCTGCCGCAAGCTGATGCCGACTTTGCGCGCTTATCTACTTGGATCACGTGCCGCGAAATTTCCTTAGTGGGCCATCCCCCTCTGTCCCCTCTAAATATCGGCCTTATGTTGTCCGCGTTGTTTGCACTACGCCCCGGTACGTGCTTTTAAAATTGAGAACTGTACTATAGAAGGGACAAGACAACGTCGCTGGAACCTTGGCTGCTCATCCTTTTGTTTTCTATAATCTCCTAACATTTACAAGCAAGATACATTTTTTGGAAAGTAAAGCCAGAAGTGAGCGCTTGAACAAAACTTGTGCACGCAAGTTTTTCTTCACTAAGTCTTCGCCAGAGAAAATATATCAGCAAAATGAAGCCTGCACCGTGCGAAAATTTAGTTTTTTTTGTTTGCTGTTTGTCTGCCCTACAATAATTATGTTCTTACACTATTTCACTTCCGCCTTCATCAGTCATCTTTCCAAAAATGCAGCAGGTACGAAGCGAGCGACACGTTGAACAAGATCCCCAGTGCGCCCCCGAACTAGCACCCCGTCGCGGCTATGATCTGAGCGAAACGGCTCTTGATACCTACAGGAAAGCTGCCAGACACACGCAGTAGAAGTAGACGTGGGTGCAAGCGTTCGCAACTCGCGAGCAGTGAAGTAAGGCTGGATGTCCGGCGGCGAGCGCTACATAGCGGATAAGTGCCTGAACTAAGCGGCTCTACCCATAGTCTCCTGTTATATAGGAGGCTATTCCCTACCACTCCCATTGAAAAGCGTTCGACACGTTAGGCAATGCTTATACAGGCGGCGTTGGCTGGCAGCACAGTAGTCACACTTTTTGTGGGTGCTGTATCATTGCGAAAAAACGACTATATGCTGTGTTTTCTTGTATGGCGCGGCAAAAAAAAAAGCCCACCCATCCATATGTTCGTATCTTTCTAAATAAAGCCGCAATGGTTGCTTTGATTGATTGTAGGGTTTAACGCACCGACGCAACGCAAGCGATGACGCGCGGCGTAGCGGAGGGCTCCGGAATAATTTAGACCACCCGGGGATCTTTAATGTGCGCTGAAATCTCGTGCACACGGTCGTTCTTGCTTTTCGCCTCCATCAGAAAAGCGGCCGCTGCGGCCGGGAATCGAAACCGTGACCTCGTGCTCAGCAGCGCAACGCCTTTACCACTGAGCCACCGCGGGGAGTGAAGCTGCAGTGGTGAGGAGAGAAGATAAATTTTATGAACACTTCGGCAGTCTTTTCATTTTAGCGGTCTTTCTGTATGTTCGACAGCGAGGACGGGATGCATAAGTACAAACTGAAATACAACACTTTTTGGCGCTTTTCTGAAAAAGCAGTTGGATAGAAAACGTAGAAGTGTGCTTTTCTTTCATTCGGAGTCAATATTGTGAATCTGATTATTACTCCTGATTTGGCGCGTAGCCTTCCGTGGAGCAATTTATTGCACCAAACACATACAAACTTCAGCGCAACATCATTCACTGCAATAACGTCGGGAAAGCTGGAGTGCCTAGTACGCCAGAACTTTTCTTGCCCCTTTACAACATCCCTTTGTTTGTTTTATGAGAGCCAATGTGTGCCAAAGAATAAAATCGAACGGGTGTTACTCCAAAAATCAATATTTTCCACTAACTCTCCTTGGTTTATTTAGGGATTCGCTTATAACCATTTTTGCTGCTCACTTTTCAAATAAACATATTGTCTGCATGGAATGCTTAATTAGCCTTTTTATATTAGCAGTTAAAGTAGTAATAATCACTATCATCATCATCAGGCTGGTTCTGTGCACTCCAGGACGAAGGCCTCTCCAAAAGTTGTAAGTAATTGAAGAGTATAGAAAATGTTCCAATACCCGTAGGACGCACGTATTACATGTGCAGCTGAATGCTTGGTATGAAAAAGTACGAGTCAAATAGGGGCTGCTATAAAGCGACAACTACAAAAAGGAGAGCTGTTATGAGGCTACAACTAGACAACGCTGCGTACAAGCTGTCAGCTATGTAGTCACGCGGGCCCTTTCACTGCATAGTATTGCTTGCGCAGTGCGCTGGTCCTTCCAGATGTTTTGACACAAGAAAAAAAAACGTCTTTAAATACTTCGCGCAAGCAAAACCACGCGCATGAAAGAGTCTACCTTACCTTTGGCAACCTCTGGTTGGGGTTGGAAGAAGTCCGTCGTTTCAGTGCTTCAAAAGCTTCGTTCACGCGTCGCAGTCTTCGTCGTTCGCGGAGAGTGGCAGCTCGCCTCCGATCGACGGCCTGCGTGCGTCGCTTGCACGCGCGACATGCCCACGCCAGGCACCTTCGTGGCCCTTGGCCGCCACCCGTCGTCGCCCCGTTTCCTACTGCGCTGCACGGTGCCAACACGTGCTGCTCGGACCCCGGCTGTGAGCCCTCGCCATCTGCGGAGCTCGGTTGTCTTGGCTCTGGGCTGCGGCCGTCGCTCACCTGCGAGGCAATGAAGCCACCAAGTGGGAGTTGTGAACGGCACACATAGCGTCTCACATTGGGAAGAAAGGACATTGGGAGAGTTACAGGTAGACTATCATTCGAAGTATCTTCACTCGCAGCCGACCCCCACAAGTTTTTAATGGTTGGTTCTGTAAAAATATTCTAAGCTTTTTGTTATTTATTTAAAGTATTAAAATAAAACATAAGCAGTGAGGCACGGTTGACGTTGGGTGTTTTACTGCGCAGGTTACATATAATTACAATTATAACCAGGATGCAGTCAACCGCCATGTAATTAATATCTGGACTTCACAAAGATGTTCAATTCCCCAATGATACCATCATTGAAGCCAATCTGTGTCCTTCCTCTATGTAACGAAGGCGTTCGGGGTTTAACGTTTAATTAAGCAAGTTAATCACCTCATCAGTCATTGATTTTGCCCTTTTACTAAAAAATCTACCAAACAAATGCATTGATTTAGCTTATACTAGAACTACTGCAAGGAGCCAGCAGTCACAAAAACGTCTAGAATTGACTAAGGATGAAATTCGCCATAATGATGAGGAGAAACGGAGCGGCTGGCGCCACCCCGTGCTAATACATCTGCCAATGTGGTTTTGCTTGTGTAGCGTGACACCACACTAGGTAGCAAAGTAACTACACTTGACTTTGCAGCGACACCATCGCCATCGTCATCATGAGCGCCAGGATCATCCTCGCCGGTGCCTGGCCAGCGCCAACAGTTCCTCGCGACAAGGAGTTCGAACACGACTGCTCTCCAGGGGCGGTCGTATGCCATCGCCACTCTCCAAGTTCCACCAGGGCCTAACGCATACTAAAATGTAGGAGAGCCACAGCGCATAATCGAGTCCACGGCTTCGTTTCGTACAATTGGTGACCCGGAGGTTCTGCACCTGATACCCGGCCAGCGGCACACCGACATGTCGAAGTGGGGGGACCATCCGATACCGGTGTTCGACGCACGCAACCTCAGAGGTTGGTTTTTCTAGCTTGAGGCCTCCTTTTCCAGGAATTACATAACCATTCAGCCACTCAAGCACTCGATCCTCTGGGAGACGCTCCCGCTAGAGCTCCGCTGCGTCCTCGCCATCCCACGGCCCAGCGAAACCCCCTACGATGACCTTCGCGCTGCCGTGCTCCCGCTCTACGGATTCGGAAATTACTGGTTTCGGCCTGCAGCAAATAAGGTACCCGCGCGGTCCGCGCAGGCTTCGCTGCCGCGCATCGAACCTTCTGCACCATCAGCGGCGTTTCCTTCCGCGAGTATCGCTATCGTAGACTCCACAGCAAGCGCTGGAGCGACACCTACACCGACGGGACTGGCAGCCGACGACATCGCGGATGTCCATTTAACACCGCCCACCTCACTCCCTTTTGTCACTCCACAAGAAAGCAGCGGTGAGCTACGCAATATCGAGGCGGCGTCCTCACTTTCTCCTCGGCTGGCGGCACTAGCCCATGACCTCTCCACCGCAACGCTGCTCCCTCAGTGCCAGACTACACTGCAGGTGCCGTTAACCACGAATGAGATGCACATGAACGCACCCACCATCTGCCGTTATGACGACGCGTCTCCCGTTCTGGTGAAGCAACAGCAACATTGTGACTCTCAGGCACGACACCCTGATCCGCCGCAACATTGTGGCCACAGTTACCGTTCCTCCACGTGACCTGCCCGACAATCAAGAACCATGTGGGCTAGCGAACCCTGAGCGATTGACGGTAAACTCCTCAAAAATTGCGACGGATGAAGCTCTGGCGGCACCAGTGAGTAAGAACCTGGAAGGTGGCATTCGTACTCCTCAGCTCCTCCTTATCCACTTGATGCACTTGAATCTGATCCTTCGCCAAACGACGCCGTGTCTTCTGGCCCGAGTCAGGGCAGCTACACGCCAACGCACAAACGCCTCGCTCCTTGCGCCCAACTCGTCGCTCCACATCAACCCAATCCTTCCATGACAGTGTGGACGTCACAAGCTCTGTGGCCGCGACATTTCGTCCGACCCTATCGACAACGATTCGTTCGAGTTTGGAGGGCAGTCACCACTCTTCTACGTGACTCGCCTACCTTTACCCAATATAAGCAGCGTCACTTCATGCCACCACGACTGTCAATGGGCTATTAGTCGCCCATACTTAGGCGAACACTGCGCCAATTACGCCGCGCACGTGGTCGAGCTCCGCGCAACGACAAAGCTGTCTACATGGCGGAGCTGCTCAACACTCGTACGCCGTGTCTTTCCGGTTCCTTGGAAGGTTTTGTGGCTCAGACAGTGCACTTGAACTTTGGGGGACCTCACTATCATCTCTAGGCGCAGCTAGTAGCTTCCCTCGAGCGATGCTAATTTTCACCTGCGACCCCTGCACCACCCCCAGCAAGGTCCCCCGAGGAAAATGCACTTAGCGGACCACCGGACGCTCTCCCTGGACCGACTAGGGCAGTATGAGGACATTGACCGCGGAGAAATCTTACTGGTAATCGGTGTTGTACATACATACCTATATATAGTTTTTTTGTTCGCTCAAAATCCGTCCTCTATTTCTAATAATGCGCTACGCGCTAGGAGGGGAACCCTGTAGCGACACCATCACCATCGCCATCATGAGTGCCAGGTTCATCAGCAGCGGTGCCTGGCAAGCGTCAGCAGTTCCACACGCGAGAGATCGAACAGGGCTGCGCTCCAGGGGCGGTCGAATGTGTACGCTGCTCTCTAAGTTCCGACCCGGCGTTCCGCACCGGAATAAATGTAGGAGAGTCACAGCAGCATAACCGACTCCACGGTCCCTTTCCTAGAACTTTTGTTTGCCCGCACCGCAAAATATCATAGGGTTTAACTTGTGAGTGCGGTCTCGGTTCGAGACATAAGTTTTGATGTGCTAGGGTGACGTGTCAGCGTGTTGTCGCAGGTCTCCACTGCAATCTCTGTTATCGGTTCGTCGGTGATGAGTTCTCCTCATACGAAACGGCACGTTTTGCCCCGCCACGGCAAGCTCACTCTCTTAAATGGTATCTGCGCTGGCGAGACGCAAATTTTCTCACCCGTTAAAGAATCCCAGGTAGCACCCTCTTAACAATTTTGGTTAAGGAAAAAAGCATCAAGTTCGCGAAAAGGCACCCTTTCAGCACGCATTTGGTTCTTCAAATGCGTAAAGGCACCGCGAAGTGTCAAAAGCCAAAAGTAATTCTTGAGCTGCCTTTTTCTGAATGCGCGAGTTAATAACCTGGATTCTTTGCAGCGCCAGGGAATACATAAGCTTGTACAAAAGCAGCAGGTGCCATTCACACAGTTTTTCCCAGGGAAATAACTTCTTGAAGTCTGAGTTCACCTTCACCTATTTCCAGCACTTTCGCTTCGTTTCTGCTTAATTCTCATGAGCCTTAACTCGCAGCCTGCATTTAACCAAAACCTGTATGTAACGAAAAATTGTGAACTTTTGCCGAGTTTGTCACATCCACGTTTACCACCTGCGGGGCATTATTCAGCGTCTAAGTGTCATTATTATTATTATTGCCGAGTTTGTCATATCCACGTTCACCACCTGCGGGGTTTTATTCAGCGTCTAAGTTTGCAATCTACAATGTATGATCTTTGTTTCCCAATACCCTATTAGACGCGTTGCGGGAATGGTGCTCTTTAGGGGAATCCGGTGGTTCAACTTCTCACCAACAAAGTCGAGTAACCAATCAAAGCCGCCAGGAAAGCAAATTTAGGCATTCTGAGTAACGTGCGAACATTTTTATTCGAGGAGTCTTACATGAAGCAATATGTTCGCGTCCTAAACTGTTGGAGTTTCCGAAACAGAGTTCTGAAGCGGCGTTGCTGCCTTTACCATTGATAGTCGTCAAGATTTGAAGTTGAGAATAAGCAGCAAGACTAGCCGCAAAGGTTTATATTCGCTCCAGCGCAGAAACAGGCCATCTACGCTTGTGTAGCTCAGAACAGGCCGTGAAAAGCTGAGGCTGCGTGGTGCTGTTGGTAGTAAAGAGCTGTACACGGCACACGTACGTCGCGATACTTTTCTTTCGTGACTAGATAAAGCCACTGTTCCGAGAAAGCCCGGCGGCGGCATTATCTTGTCTCTAGCCTCCGCTCTAGTTGCGAGTAGTACATCTCTCAGTGACATAACGACGGTGGTCATGGCCTCAAGGCGCTTTTCGGCCCCCGAGCTTCAGATGCGCGCGCAAGGACTCATGTACTGAGCCCATAAAAGTTCGGGAAATTCCATTTCCGCAAATCTAACGCTGGATATCGGGTCGACTGAGGATCCCCTACAATTTCAACTTTACAATCACACGTCTAACTGGAATAATTAACAAGTAATTACCAAACACACGGTAGCTGGTACCCTCAGTAGTACACGGAGCTCGTTGTATTGCGCCGCCATGGCCACTGATCACTTCACACAAGAAAAACAGTGTAACCTATGAAAGCATTTTTTTTTTAAATTGCGTAGTCTTCCCATTAACACAATGTATACTGTTGGGCTAACGAAGCTTACGGTAGACTCTACCGGCAAATTTACGGTGTTTCAATACAACGACGAGGCGTACTTTTGTCGCCATTAATTTCTGTTTGTATACAGAACATCTGTGGCGTTAGTTTAAACCAAAAGCATTATTCGGGTGAGTCAAGTGGGAATTGGTCATATACTAACAGTATACTTTTTTATGAACACGCGCGGAAAAATGAAAGCTATAAGAATAACAGGAAGTGACTCTGCGTGACCGACCGATCAACGGAGTGACTAAGTGACTTGGTGACCATCCAATCAACAGATCAAGTAATTAATTGTCTGTGCGAGTAACTAACTGCCTAAAAGATAAGCAAATGCGGCATAATTCAAATGTTGCGGAATAAATTCTTGCTGGGGTATTAGCATCTTGCGTGGTTTTTACGTCACAATAAAAAACCTTGCGTTAAAGGAAGCCCATTCCAGGACTAATTCACAGCTCCTGTAGATAAAACATTTTAGATGCGCAGTACCTTAGGACGACATAACGTCCGCCCGCGTCCGTCCGCATAGAATTTACAATCGAAAAAAATCACACAGGCACCGGCAGGATTCGAGCTTGTGTCTGGTATACTAGACAGAGTGACAGTCGTGTGGGCTACGACAGTGAGTCAGTGCCCAAGAGTCAAACTGCTTACTGCCTCACCTGTAACGGCGCGGAGCACCTTAGGACCTCCTAATGTCCGTCCGCGTCCATCCGCGCGCACACCACCATCAAGCGAAAATCAAGCAAAATTCCATTTGAGCCGTGAGTTGCAGTCTCATTTAGGGAATAATCAAGGTGCAACTCACGGCTCAAATAGAATGACAGTTGGGGCGCAAATAGGATGTCACTCGGGGCGCAACTTGGATACCATTTTGAGTCCCCGTACTCCGCAGCCTCACCATCATCCATGGAGTAGAGATGCTGCAATTTTTTTATGCCTATGCCATTCCGGAATACGCCGGTGCGGATTATGCAAGCACGGAAGAGTGAAATTTAACAAGAATTGCAAAATTTTGCTATTTGTTTTTTGGTTTCTTGTATTGTGGAACAAGGGCGTGAGGTTATATTTTAAGTTTCGAAGCATTGCCCAGCAGCTACTGCGTTACTGGAGTTTCGTCGAAGATATTGCCTTTTTATGTACCTATTTCTTCTCGTTAAGAAATGTCTGTGCCTGCACTATGCATCCAATCTATTAGTCCCAATTTAATAACAAGAAAAGAAACTGAACAAGATTTTCCCTCTAAACCACCTGACCCTCTTCAAAAGAGACGGCTTCATTGCACGTTCGATTAATGCCAGTGAGTAAGTGAGCGTACTCCTCGTCTGTAAAACTGTCGAAACCGGAGTGTTTGCAAAATATTTAACTGTAGATCAGTTTCTGCCGCACTAATTAGGCATGGTAAATCCAGGGGGGAAGTAATTGCAGCTTGCAGCAAGGAAACCGCACTCCAGCGTCTTTCCAACTACTAGACACACTGTCCTTTTTAACAAGAGCTTTTTAGGCCAATCTTTGTCCGTCTGTTGCCCTAAAAAACCTCTAAGCCAAATAAAAAAAAGATGTGGTTGGAGAGTCCGCGGGAATCAAACCCGCCACCATTACGTCATAAAACGGGCAACCTAATCATAGGGCCACCCCAAAGGCCCGAGGGATACGCGGTTAGCTGCGGCGGAGAACAATAAGATGTGCTGCAAACTGGAAAGAAAAAAAGGTGTCCCGTGGTGGGAATCCAACGTGGGCCTTCGTGTTCTGGAGCCGGCGTCTACCCGATTGGGCTATCATCGTATTCCGGGCGAAGAGAATGTCCTTTAGGTTCGTAGCACGGACATTGGCCTTGGACTTGGCTGCTGGTTCTAGCGCGTGATAACACAGTCCAGTTTGGGGAGAGGTGTAAGCCTTGTGTAGAAAGGATCCAGGCCTGCCAGGCATAGAGCACTTTCAGCAGCAAATTAGGAAAGAAATGTGAGGTGCAACAACCGGGTCCCAAATGAAAGGAGATGTGCCGCCAGCTGTGTTGTGTATGCAGCCTTGCCCCACTAGTACAAGGTGCACCGATCTTTTTCTACTGCTTGCAGCAACCGGAACATTCATCAGTGATTAATATAACCATTGCTTTTACTGTAGTCTGCAAAGGTTCCTTCCGTATCGTCTATCCGGCATTACGCAAACATTTGGGAAATTACTTGTACTCACTGATCTTTGGAATGTTTTCGGCAAAGACGGGGTTGTACGTTCTACGGTTACTCTATCAAACCGCGTTCTTTGAGGTTGTGAATGTATGCACCCTACGGCATAGGAGGTGCATCGAACAAAATAGTTTTCAGCGGTTCAAGACAGTATCATTGCTGCAAGTTTTGGGAGAGTCTGGGCGCGCGTATTCTTAGTAGGTTTGATTATGGGCTTCAAAATTATCTTGTTTGTATTTAAAGTGTAGAGAGCAATATAATATTAGGCTTGTAGATTAAAGCAGCTTTAAGAGTACAATAAGATGCCAATATCTGTTTTTTGAGAAAAAATACGACAGTTTAAACGTTTTGAAGGGAAGTTGCGCTTGGTATATGGCAAAGATGGACACAGGAAAAAAAATAATCATGGTGTGAGGGAGAGTTTTTGAGCACCTAGTACTACACGCAAACCCAGCATGAGATTCAGGTTTTAGAAACATCTCTCAACTAGAGCACGTGGACCAGCTTGGGTGTTCGCACCCTACTCAATTCTCCATCGTAACTGCGCTTTCCCGTCCATCCTGAATGAATTTGTTATTCCTTTCTGTCTCTACTATTGGTGACTTCGCCTCTTAGAATAAATCAATGCGCCATCTTGACGTGAAGGTGTGGGTTTTTTCTGTGGCCGCATCTGTGACCAATACCCAGCGCAACTTCCCTTCGAGAGATGTTGCACCAACTAGACGGATACGAAGCATTACTCAGACGCTTATCTGCTCTTAGGCTGGGCTTCTTGGCTCGCGGCACATCCTAGTACCAACTTTCTTTACAGGAGCCTAATCAGCTCGATTTGATCGCTTTGTTTAGTGGTGAAACAAATTACGAAATTTGCAGCGTGTACGTTCCCGTTGTTTAATAAATGGATAGGGAGTGTTAGCGGACCGTTTTCGACGGTCCGGTCCGGCATCGGTGGCCCGCTCATCGCAACCGGAGGCAACGCCTTTTGCGGCCAAGCGCACCACGCATTGCGCAATGTCGCTTCCGCTTGTTATCTGATTGGAGCGGACCGTGAAAAACGGCCAGCTAAAACCCGCTAATGTGACGACGTTAGAAGCAAAAGTGTTCTCAGCGCTGAAGCATTCTTACCTTTGAACAATATTGTCAGTGACCTTTGGCAGCTAGAACGGTTGATGAAGCTAAGCATAGCAGCATACCCAGCTACACCGAATATCTCCCTATGTGAATATGTGCTGCTGTAAAGGACGCTGATAAGCGTCCTTTAACAGCATCGACACTTAATCATCACTGCACGGACGATAAGCGAAGGGAGAAGACCTCCAAGTTTTATCTGGACAGGCTGCACGCCATCAACCTGCCATAGCGCCGCTTGTGTTTGTTTTGTAAATACATCTTTTGACATCCTATCTTAGCGTTGTCGCGAACCATCTTGGATGAAGGTGTGGGGTATCGATCACGGTACTTCCGGTTTGTTGGACATCAACTGCTGCTAGATACTTCTATCAGCAGAGGTTCTTGGATTGCATGTCCTTTTCCAGCTTCACCACATTAGCTCGCCATCTTGGCACCGCGCGCACGGACGACAGCATCCGGCAGCGATATTACTGACCAGCGACATACCTGACTGTTCGTCTCTACGCGGCCGCACGTTATCGTTGCCAAGGTTGAAAAACGCCCCCCTTGCTTCTTGTCAGCGAACTGCATCTTTTAGACATACTCAACGAACCATTTAATCCAATTGTATTGAACATCAGGTCCGTTTACGTTGTCCTGATACGGAAGTTGTTGGATTGCGATAGCCACAAACTATGCTTCACCGAACTCCATCATAAGGCCCCCGCCCTTATCCCCAAGTCGTTGGATCGCGGTATCGACAGGCTACCTCCACCAACACACGGGTTCCCCACGAACTGCGCTGCAGATGTCGCCGAGTTCTTTACAATGTTATACTGCTTCACAGAGTCAGTTCGGTTTCATTCCCGGCCTCGTAGGCCCCTTTACTGAAGGAGACGAAATTTGAAACGCTCGTGTGTTTAAGGTTTAGGTGCATCGTAAAGATACCCGGTGTTCAAAATTACTCCGGAGCCCTCCCCTCGAGCGTGATTCATCGCCTGTGTAGCGTCAACGCATTAGACCTCCTAGCGAATCAATTAGTATACGGTGCTCCTCACTAGTTGCTCACGCACCGCGGCGTGTACTTCTTGTCACAGGTAGTGGGCGACATTTTTGCTCTGGTGAAACGAAGCAGAAACTGACGACCGTATACCATCCTCAAACAAATGGACTTACTGAGCGGCTCAAAAAGAACATCACTGACATGCTTGCAAGGGGCGCCTCCAAAACCATTGGGATTGAAACATTACAGTATCATATGTATTGCCTACAATATATACTCGCACGACACTGCTTGAGATTCTAAATTCTTGCTTATTTTTGGTCGTGATGCTACCTTAGAGTTTCAAACCGCACTGCCTGATTTGACTGAGCCGACCACCCTGACCTCGCTCTCCAGGTTGCCCGTGCATGGCTCTTGGCATAACAAGGATCCCAGAAGTCTCAATACGACGAGCCCCACTGGCTTGCAAACTTTGCTCCGGGCTACATGGTTCTTATGTGAACCCCTTTTCACCGCATTACAATGTCTGAGAAGCTCATGTCCGCATTCGCTGGCCCTTAACGCGTCGTGCGTTGTGCGTTGCGTCCCTCCCGTAACCTACGAAATTTTGCCTCTGGCGCCTCCAACATAGTCAATTCACTTAACCCCTTAGCTCGTCCGCGTGAGCCACCCCAAACCATACCCCACACGGGATCCACTTGCTGCTGCTTGTCTCCTATAACAGAAACCGGGACGATGCTTCTGCGCTCGGGGATATTTGAGATACCCTGGGAAGCTTGCTACAAAGGTTTATGACGCTAAGCATAGCCGCATATCCAGCGACTTCCGATTTCTTCCTATCTGGATATGTGCTGCCGTTAAAAAAGCTGATGGCTTACCGACAAAACCAAACGAAGTCGGAGCATCAGCTTGATAGGCTACGCGCCATCACACTGCGGTTACACCGTTTAGTGAAGCGTCTCTTTTCTAAAAACACCTCCTGACATCCATTCTATGCGTTGTCACGTGGCATCATTTTGAACTCACAGCGACGAGAAGCACCAGTATAGAACAGTGGTAATAGACTGGATAAATAAGGGTGCGCAAATAGGCGAAGTCTTGACAATAAACAAGCACATTCTTTTGAAGCTTCTTTAAATATGCTGAAACCTCTAATAAGAAGACCTTCCAGTTGGAAACAAACGCGGAAAAGTGTGAGCTAGGTTGATCTAAAATAGATAATCTTGAAAACACAGGGAGGTTCACAATGAAGACTGAATTAGGCGCTTTTTCAACCTCATAAGAAACCGCGCACACGCGCTCATTCCTCCTCAAGTCAGGCCACAAACGCTGCGGGAGTGGACCCATCCCGAAGGGTCTACAGAACACAGGAAGATGGTCCTCGACTCTCTTCTCGTATATGTTCGAGAAGCCGCCGTACAGGACCACATTTAGTCGGGACAGTCACCCCCCCCCCCTTCCTCCAACTCCCTTCCCCCATCTCCCCCTCCGGCGATGACAAAGGTCAAGGCACGGAGTGTATATAGGATTAATAAATACATACTACAACAACAACAACAATGTTTCGTTACTATACGAACAAACACATACGTGTGGGCAAAACCGGGAGATGTTCTGTCTTTTATTTTATAAGAGGTAGTATGGTTGGTAGGGGTCGATTATAAAATTTACAATCCACCATAAACTGTAAGGAATAACTTGCAGTAATAAATACCCATGGCCCACAAAAAGGGTTCAGGAGTTTTGGGCCCTCTTTTAAGAACAAGCCACACATGACATGCACTTTCATTTGATTTCAACTTGTTTTCGGAACACAATTTTTAACAGAGATGTTATTTTATGTTTGTTGCATGTTTTAAAGCAGGAGCATGAGCTCATTTTTTTGTCCCAAGTGAGTGGTTTCATATTCTTTGCTCTTCTCTTTTGTCTCCTTATCGATGCGCTTGTACGGTATTGGAGGTTTATCTTGTACTCAAAGAGGAGGATGGAGTTAAAGCGTGCTTCGCTGTTAACAAAGCTAAGTTTATTTACAACAGCGTGAAAATAAAGTAAATAAAAACGCCTTACACGTGCTGATGTTTTGGCTTTGTACACGACCTTTGCTTTTATACGCCTGGAGCGCGGCCTGTAGGGGCGCCGCTGAAATCCCCCTAGCGGCCCGTTTCGAAAGCAGTCGCGGGAGTCGTCGGCTCGCTCACTGCGGTCGCCGTTAGTTTTGCGACACGTTCGCGACTGATATTATCCGTTTGTATGCGTTGGAAATGCATATTTATGTGAAGCAGTCATTCTGTTCGCAACTGTGGTGTATTTACGAGAGTGTAAATGTTTCTGACGCGATCTTAATGTGGTACATTCGGTTCGCATAAGCGCCAGGTGTGTGTCACAAGCCGGCGTCACGAAACCGGCATATATGCATAGAGATGATTGGAAATCCTCGGCTCTGAAATTTACTAACGGTACCCCCCTAAGCAGCGTTCGTTCAGATGCTCATGCATACTACAGCTATACACTGCGATGTAAATCAGTTTCGTGTGCTTTCATAATCTAGCGGAGCACTCATTACTGACAGCCCGTCAGTTACGCTTCACATCTCGGATATTGATCACTACCCTGAAGAAGCCAATGTGGCATAACTTTTATGGACATTCTACGCAATAAGTACGATGGATAATGCAAAATTACATGCGGGAGTCAGCCCAAAGGATTTACGGCTGGGTAGTCTTGTGGCGAGGGGAGTTTGAGATTCCTCAAACAGTCATCGGTTGCATATATCCTCCGCTTATATCCGCGGCCGTGACTAAACGCTTCTTCGAAACATCATCATATGACACAGGGAGCCTGCAGAATTTAGCACAAAAGTGAAATCAGACAGCCTTATCAGATACCACACTCTTCCAACGACAGCTTTTATCGCTTGTGAACTGCATGCTTCCTTACTGTATGCTTCAAAAAAATGTGTCCTCCGAGGGACCAGCTATCAAACTCGAAAAACAAAATAAAGGTGAACGCGCAGCCTGTGTGTGATTACTAAAACAGTCATTGCTTGATTTCGCTCCGCATTTGTACACAACGATAGTTATGCGGCTTCCTCTTCCTCGTCCCTGCCTTGGAAAATATCAGTGCATTTCGCATCTCTTTGGTCTAGTGAGTTCAACCTTGCTGTAAGACGAACGTCTCTGGGATTTCCGAAACTGCACTGGTTTTTTTTTTCCATTCTCACACGAGCTATTGCATTGCTTCCGTACTTGGCAGACCATTTATTTTCCCATGGTTTCATTACTCTCCTTGGTCCATGCTATCAGGCGGGAGTGGGCACATATTTACCGACCCACAGACTTGGAATATAATTAACATGTTCGCGTGGTCTCTATTTCTATAAAAGGCACAAGTTATTGTCAGGTGTTAGGTAATCAATTCCCCGAATGATATTTTTCTCCGACGTGTACATTCATAACAAGGCCGAACTCGTTGTCCTCGCGGCAAAACGAAACCAACCTCTCATTGTGCCAGTATTATGTATAAACGAGGCGTCAATAGAATTCACTTGCGCCTGACGTATTCTTAGGTGACAGTAGGGATATGCCGCTGCCGTCGCTGACGCCCGTAAGAGCGGCGCAGAAGGGCGCAGTACCGCGTGTCCGTTTAGCTCTTTTTGGCGTTCGAGTTCTCTAATCAGGACGCAGCTGTTTTTGAAGTGCCCTAAACGTACTATTTGCTTACAGACATCACCGTAACCAAATGTTGAGGGCGCTGAAGCCAAAAAGAAGCAAAAGAGACCCGAAACACTGCATGAGCCGCTATTACCTGCGCAGCGGACATCCCGTAAGCGCCGCGAAGAAGCGGCGGGAGGCGGCGCAGCGATCGCGAAGCTCGAGGCGTATAGCTTTTCTCACAAGATGCTCGTATTTACTACTTCACGTCCCATACTACTCCAAAATTATATTAAATATTCCTGCTCCGGTTTTTTGTGATAAAATATACTACGCTATAACGAGACCAACTGTAACTACTACTATGTAAACATCGCTTGTTTTGAATTTTTAGTTCTCAGTGTTTCTAGATCAATATGGTTAGATTTAAAAAATTTTCATTAGCAATCTTGCCACACATTCAAAAAGATGGAAAAATCTACCGCAGAAAAGTATCTCAGCATTCTCCTTCCGTGAATTGTGTATGAAATCACTGGTGGCACGAAAGCCGTTGTTTAAACCTGTCCTTTCCTACTCTAATTAAACCAATTGCAGTTTGCATCAGTACAGCGCTGAGGGTTAACTGGGGCAAATACATGTGAGTATACTGAAGATGGCAATACTTCTGCGTTCCTATGGTTATTAAAAATTTTCGTCACGTCACTACGTCCGTAGAAGACGAAGAAGGATAGAAAACGCATGGCAGTCGGCTTACCATTACAGCGAGCGCAGTAGCCCCGCTTCTTGCACAGCGTAGATGACACAACCCGCCGCCCTCCCGATCTGGTGCGACTCCGAAGCGGGACTGTCCCAAGGAAAGTTTCGCCGGAGTGGGTGGGCGTGTTTTTCGTCGCCGGACGGCCCATGGGCTGGGCTACGTGTTGCGGCCGCCTCTGCGGGGCTCAAACGCGGCGTGCGGGCCCGCTCCTTCTAAATCTTAGCCTGGGGAGAGCAGGAGTTTTTTGACACGCACACCTCTACAGGACGCGTTTTCGTTAGAGAGTATGGGTTTTCTTGTCATTTGAAGTATAGTCTCGATAAAGAAAGCCGGAATACATACACGCGATTTAAGTTCATTGGTTCCCCTTGGAAAATATTTTTTTAGCCTCTAAAATGCCGCGAGTCCGCGAAAGTGTTTTTTGGAGTTGCTATGAAGTTAGAACATGTATTAGTTACATGAGTGGGCTTACAGATACCGAGTAAAATATTAGATAGGTTGCTTCACTCAGTGTCTTCATTGCAATAATGGTCGTGAAACGTTTTATGAGTTCTACCTGTACATTAGCAGAGCAAGGAAGTTGATTTGGGCTTCTCGGTTACGCGCTGTGGGCATCACCGATGCTTCATGCCATATGCGGATTGTGTGTTGTGTGCTTCGGTTTGCGAGCTGCACTCCCTCACCAGCTTGTGATGGCTCTCGCTACGGCAGCCATACTACATTAACTATTCTGTCCACACTACTCTACCCTCGCCCGCACTGCGTTTACCGGCAGGTTTACCATGACAATGGGCCTCACCATATCCACGCGGCTTCCGCAGTGCATTTCTCACTTCTCATTTCTTACTAATACATGAATAAAAACAGCAGCGATGAGGGAAAACGATAATATCGTTGAGTGTCACGGACCAGTTGCGACCTGACTGCTGTCCTCGATTGTCGAGCGTTTGGAGTTTGTGGGTTCAACAGAAAGTTAGATGCTACGATGAAGGAGGAAAACTGACAGGTCTAGGTTTTTTGCTAAAAAAACACTTGAGAGTTCGGAAGTTTATTTCAGCGAATTTTGCTGCGAGGATGTTCAATCGAAAAGTACAAACCAAGTGTTCTTTTTGCTTCGATATTTTGTCCAGCGGATTGTTTCGTCAATTTCTGAGCCTGATTGTAGCAGAGGTGTTACTTCGTCTTTGATAGGTATTCTCAAAATAAATGAATACAAGTAGTCTGCATATACTTTCGTACCGTAGAGAGCTACCTTACGCGCGCTGTTTCAAGGCCCCTTATACCCGCGCGTTATTCGTAGATATATAAACTTTTTATAAAGTTTGTGTGCTCAAAAGGCTGGTGTCGTTATTTCATAATTGAAGAATGGTGGAAAAGTTTGTGTATTCAACCGTACGCTCTCTATCCTCAGTTAGCAAAACGTGCGAAGTTGATGAATCACTAGGTTTATTCTTCTAGGTAGAAAATTGTTCATTTCGATATGGTTGTTTTTGGAGCTCGGAGCCAAATCGATGCGACTGCATCTTAGATCACCATAGACAGCATTATTTATTAGCTGATTTGTTGCGCCGAGCAAACAAGTTATGCGGAAAAATAGAGAAAAGTTGCTATAACGCCGTTGCTGAAAGAAGGGCGCAAAGCATGCAGCTAAAACACATCAAGCCTCCAAAAAACGTTTTTTGCCTTCAGTCCTATTCTGGTCATTTCAGTGCTTTCTACGCCAGCACCAACACGTTAAATCTCAGCATCTTTCCCGCGTATGGTTTAACGTTGGAATAATTTATCGGGTCAAATACCTTTTCTGCCCTTTATTGAATCCTTCTTAGCCATATGTTGGCTTTGGCAGTTATTTCTCGTTTTTTATTTTGTCGTAATTTCTGTCTTCTGTCCCTTGCCCACCATGAGTTTAGGTTTTATTCATTGTACAGTTTATCGCTCACGTACTTTACATCGCAACATGTCACCGCTTGCGTCTTCTTCCATTGGCCCCTGGCCACCACTGGCAATATCATTATTACGGGATAGAGTGTGCATACATAAATAAATACAATAATCTCTCCTTAACTGAAACTCGGATATCTCGAAATATTCGTTAAGTTGAAAGTTTTTCTCGCCGTGCATTTACCTCCCATTTGCGCTATGCATTTATCCCCGTTTACCTAGAAACGTTTTTTTCCGGAACCACGCATAGATAAAAATGTTGACAGATATAACACAAGACAAAGACTCCTAGAGGCAACTCGTAAGGTTTCTGTTTAACAACTTAGCTACCTTTACGGGCGAAGGCGGTCGTGCACGGCGAATTGACACGGACTACGGGCTCTACGAGGCCGATGTCCCCGTTACTAAAATGCTGTTCGGCGCCTACATAGATGGGATAGTTGTGGACGACGCAGCTTATCCTTCAGAAAATGAGGAACATCGTCAAGCGCCTACAACGACAGAATCAAGAGACATGTGCTGCAGCTGCTTCTCAAGAAGGTAAAAAGTAGCGGTGGCGACCTGCGATTGAGGCGATGCATTGAGCAGCTCGAAAGCCCCGTCCTATGATGAGATGCAAACACGACCCAGGCCAGGATCACGCAGTTCTTTCTTGTACAATAAGAAAAATGTTTTTTTCCTGTGAATTATCCTCCCTTGATTACAAACGCCCTTTACTGCTGTGCACGTTTTGTTGCCAACTCTATCACTTATGTGGGTGACCTGGCAAGAATTTTTGGCTTTTAGCTTGACTCAAAACACCACCATATTTTCAGCTTATTTTACAATGTTGATTGAACTGGTGTTTATTTGAAAGAATCATTTAAATAAATAAATAAATAAATAAATAAATAAATAAAAAGATAGATAGATAGATAGATAGATAGATAGATAGATAGATAGATAGATAGATAGATAGATAGATAGATAGATAGATAGATAGATAGATAGATAGATAGATAGATAGATAGATAGATAGATAGATAGATAGATAGATAGATAGATAGATAGACAAAAAATAAATAAAAATGCAAATTTGTACCCTAGATCTACGATTTTTATAGGTAATTCTATCAAAATTTAATGCCTTTATAATATAGTAATATTTAAAAGGCCCCGTTTGTGTTGTGCTCAAGCGAGACACAAAGCAGCTGCTTAAACAATGAAGCTGTGTAGGGGCCATGGTTCCGTGTTGGAAATAGAGAGTGATTTATATACGGCGCAAAAGTAAGAGATAACTATAAATACGGAGCCAGGCTTACGTGTAGCGAAGCGTGGCTTTCACCACGTAAACAAACGCCCTTGTCAAGGCCTTAATAATGAGAGACTACAGAGGAACCACGCTGGCTCCGGTCACGGAGGAAAACAGCACCAAATATTTTGTGGCTTGAATGATATTACATTCAGGATCGCTAATGCATGGGCTTTTATGATAAGTTGTGTTAAATCCCCGCTTTTTATTGAGTCATTGCGGATGTTGTTGTTGCAAACGTTTATTAAGAAAAGAGGGGAGGAGAGTTGGGTTAAAAAGTGGAGCACCGGGTGGCCATCCTATTCCGGTAGACCGCGGGCTGTGGCTGCAGTCTTCACCCGGAGATTCAGGGCTTCCTGTTCTTCGAGCTGGCTGCCGCGCAGCGCGCGCTCCCAATGCTCAGGAGAGGGGGAGAGAGAAGTGGGGAGGGGGGATTGGACGGACATGTCCAAACTAGGTGGGTGGTGGTGTTGGGAGAGTTGCAGTATGGACAGTTGAGTGGGTAGAGGGTGCGGGAGACATAGTGAAGGCGGGTATGATTGTGGTACGTCCGTGTTTGTAGGCGGCGCCATATGCGGGCGTCGGCGGTTGTGAGGGAGGGGTGTGGGGGGGGGGAGGGATAGAGTCGTCGGGAATTCCGGTAGCGGGCTAAGATGACCGAGTACGTTGGGGGAAGGGGGGGTAGGGTTAGGTCTTCGTGGGCCGGTACGTCGTTTGTCTCTTCTGGGAATGCCCGGTAAGTGAGTTCGCGGGCGATGGCGTGTGCCACCTCGTTCCCATGAAGAGATGTGTGGCCAGGGATGCACACTATACGGGTCTTTGGGACCGATGATTGGCGTGCTAGGATGTTGGAGCTGTTTCGAGTGATGCATCCCGTGGCGTAGCGGCGGCAAGCGGACTGGGAGTCGGAAAGCACTGTGATGTCCGATGAAGCTGCGTTGGTGATGGCCAAAGCGATTGCAGCCTCGTCTGCGGTATCGATAGATGTGGTCGGTATTGTGGCAGAGGCTGTCATGGTGTTGCTTGAGTGGATTACTGCTGTGGCATGGGCCGGGTATGTGCGGTATGGGGCTGCGTCAGTGTAGTAGGTATCGCGGTCGGCGCCGTACTTTTTGAGGAGTAGGCGTGCGCGATGTTGCGGCGACCTACGTTGTAGACCGGGTGCATATGTTTGGGTAGTGGAAGAACATGAATGACATCTCGGGCTGGTGTAGAAAGGCTGCAGAAGGTTTCGCGGGTTGGGGCTGTAGGGTGGCCCAGGCGTTTCAGGAGGTGTCGTCCAGTAGCAGTTATTTGAAGTTGTTGAAGTTGGCTGGTAGTGTGGGCTTCAAATAGTTCCGACAGGGTATTGTGGAGCCCAAGCTGGAGCAGAAGATCTGTGGATGTGTAGGCCGGTGGGCCTAGCGCTGACTTGTATGCTTTGCGTATGAGGATGTCAATCTTTGCTGATTCTTGTCGTTTCAATGCCAGATTAGGTGCTCCGTAAGTAATGCGACCTGTGAGCATAGCTTGGAGTATGCGACACGTGTCTGCCTCTTTGGGGCCGTGGGGGTGAGAGCATACCCGTTGTATTAGGTGCTTGAGTTGAGCCACCGTTTTCTGCGGGCGTGGGAGGAATGCTGCCCCCGATCCATAGTGGTGATATTGCATTCCGAGGATGCATAGTGTGGGTAATTTAGGGACTGGTTGGCCATCGTTTGTTATTTCGGGGTCTGGTGTTGGTTGTAGGGGGCGGCCCCACGTTTTATATCGGAGTATTAGGAGGGCCGACTTGGCTGGTGCGCAGTGAAGACCACATGTGCGGAGATATGAAGCGACGGTGCCTGTAGCTTGCTGCAGATTGTCTTGTTGGAGGCCTGGCGAGCCTTTGTTGGTCCAAATTGTAATATCGTCCGCATAGACTGCGTCGGAGATATCTGGGATGTTTGAGAGCAGTGGTGGGAGTCCGGCCATAGCAATATTAAATAGCAGGGGCGAGATTACTGGCCCTTGTGGTGTTCCTTGGGCGGGTGTGCTAAAGCGATCAGACCGATGGGGGCCGATGCTTTTGTGGCCGTACGATCGGTTAGGAACGCGCGGACGTATTTATAGGTGGACTGGCCGCAGCCTGTAGTTTGTAGTTGATCGAAGATTGCTCTCTGGGACACGTTGTCGAACGCTCCTTTAATGTCCAATGTCAATGTGGTGCTTGGGTGCGTCTTGCTGAGCTTATCGATGATATTCTCTTTCAGTTGTAGGTGAATATCTTGCGCTGATAGATGCGCCCGAAAGCCAAACATGGTGTGCGGGAGTCGTTCTGTATCGTTGAGGTGGGCAGTTCGGCGCCGTGTGACAAGGTGCTTTAGTAGCTTGCCGGTGCATGACGTTAGAGAGATTGGGCGTAGGTTGTCCAGGTTAACGGGGTTGTTTGGCTTGGGGAGTATGCTGATGTCAGCATGGTGCCATTGGGGAGGGGGGTAGCGTGCCATTGGCCCATTCGTGATTCAAGGAGGACATCAATGTGTTCTTCGTCCAAATTGCAAAGGAGTTTGTAGGTGATGCGGTCGTAGCCCGGGGCTGTGTTGCGAGTGAGGCTGGATAGGGCCCGTAGAAGTTTGGTGCGGGGGAAAGGGGCGTCTAGGGCCTCGTTCGGGGTTCCCTTGTAATCCGGGTGCGGCGAAGGTGTAGTCGTTGGGAAGAGTCGGTTTCGTAGCGAGGCCAGTAGTCTGTAGGGCAGTTGGGGATTGTCATGAATGAGTGGAGAGATTGTTTGGTTGGTGGCTGTTTTAGAGGTGCTGGTGCCCATGAAACCTCGGAGAATGTGCCATGCTCGTTTCGCCGTGAGCGTCCCGGCGAGTTGATCGCAAAAGGTGCGCCAGTTCTGATTTTGTAGTTGCTTCGCATAATCTAGAGCGGTTTTGGTAAGATGTGCTATGCAACGGTTCAGGTTGCGGTTATGTTTGTTGCGTCGCCAGCGATTTAGGAGGCTACGTCTCGCTTCCCAGAGGTGCATCTGAACGGTTTTACTTGTCTCCTGGGATGCGTGTGCATCATCGCCGAGGAAGCATTTCCTTCTGCCTAATACGATGCCATTCATGCGGCAACAAATTAGGCAAGTGATAATGTCGACAAAACTGAACATTAAACCTAATGTTGTGATAAAAGATACTAAAATTTTGCTGCAAAAATGCTATTTAGTATAGCCAACTTTATTTGATGATGTTGATCGCAGGTAAACTGAAAGGAAAAACGCTGGGGTCATCGCGTTATGACGCCGATGTCTATCTGATTGCATGGTCCCGATATGGTCGATGCACTTTGTATTTGGAGAGAGGTGATTTAGCGGGCACAATTAGACGCACAAATTATGCACTCTTCCTTCTAACAAGGACTATAGTTGAACTCGATGCTTTTGTCCTTCAAAATCTATTTGTGAAAGGTAAAAGCTGCTGTGATGAAAATTTCAAAATGGGTGCGAGTCAAAGTCAAAGCTCAGCGAGTAAAAACTTAAAAAGAGACCAAATAAAAGAATCCCTTACGAGAAAGTTGGTCCTGCAAACATTGTCGTCGTTGGATGGAGGAGTCCGCTATTTTTTACAGGACATTTTCAAAATCGAGCACTTCACCGCACAGCTACTTAAGCGGTTTGAAATAGTTTTCTAAAAAAAGTCATTCGTTGCCATTGGAGCAAGCTAGTTGCTACAGAAATGTTAAAGGGAATATTTTTCGTCCTTAGTTTGGACATTTTTTTACTGATCCCTGAAACTCAGCCGAACCATGCATTCAATGTTCCAACCCTTTCACTTTGCAAAAAGACTATTTATTCTAAAGCTCCCGCGCATTACATAAACTTTTAAGTCAGGGTTTGTTTTAGAATTCACAAGCCCCTGCTTATGTTGCCGACTTGCGTAGCCATATTCGTACTCTAGAGGCGAGCACCCAGACCCAGTTAGAAATGTTTCCTAGCGTGAGCTAGACTGGCTGAGGTTGAGCAGTTTCGCGTGCCTCCTGGAGGGCCGTGATGGCATGCGCGATGACCAGTGACGTCACACGTCGCACAGTACGTTGCTCGCTACCCGGCGTCTCCCCAAACCCCACGCGCCCAGGGTCTTCGCCAAACTCCGTTCTACACGTGGTGGCACGGTCCACTTTATGATCATGCGAGGGGTGGCCGGGTGTGTAACCGATGGATTGTGCGTCGCATCAACACCGGCGTGCGCCTGTGGAACCATCTTAGCACTGGGGCGATTGGTGAAGCTGCGCCGGAGCCGCTTGATAAATGTACATGTGCCACGTAATGCGCCTACCGTGTGTGCGTCATTGAAGCACCAGTAAGCATGATAATCAAGCTAATGCTATATAACCAGGAAAGGTAGGAGTAACCAGCTGAACCTTAGGTCACGCTACGTATATCCTGGCATAGCCGAGCTACGCCACTGCTAATTGTTTTAACCTAAGCTGATGTGCAGACTCTTTGCAAGTTTATTTTCTGTAAAACAATTTGTTTCATAACTCCCGAAAGTAGCACGCCGCCAAAAAGTGCTGTTTTCATTTTCCGGCTTTGATGTCACACTTTCGTAGGGTAATATTTTGAAGATATGAACGCTGAACTAACAGTTTATTTTGAGCTGAGCGAGTCCCACAACACTTTATTGCTCCTGGACCACGTTCTATATTGACTATATTGCAGTGATGTACCCTTCTTTGACAGCAATAAAGTTTTATTCTATTCTATTCTATAATGTTATATTCTAAATAGTGAACGTAAAAATGCGCGCGTTTTCACTTCGTTTGAATGCGTCCAATGTTATGTTCTTCTAAACACAAATATTTGCAAACGAATACCACATGAGTAACATTCAGGGCATTAGATTCCCCTATATAATAACAAACTGATAGACGGGTTGTGCTAATGCGTTTCCGAACACCGTAATGAAACGGGGTCAATGATAAGTGAAAGTTGCGATCCCCATTCTGAACGACCCTTACGAGGTCAACGCGTCTGCTGCCAGCACAATTCTTTTTTTGTCCCAGGAGTTTCCGTGGTGCCGAACAGTGTCGTACGAACGGCGGCTCGCTGAAAACGTCTTACCTTCGAACAAAAGCCGTATCAAATTGCGTTCCATGCGACGTATTGATGTGCACGCCTCAAAGGCGCGTAAGAGGTACCTTGAGCTTTGAGGGGAATTTGTAAATGTTTATTCACGTCCAGTGGCGGGTACGCGAGCTACTGCCTTCAGCTCTAGGTGAAGGAAGTGTAGATTATTAGCAGTAGGCGGTTGCATGTGATAATGAATAACCTCACTACAGTAGCACATTAGATTAGCTAAGGCTAATAGTAGCTGTGCACCGCCAATGAGCGAAAACCTGCCTTTTTACTTTGTTCACACCTAAACTTTACCCCGCACGAGGTACCTTGATTAATCTTGGTGGCGGTGAGTGTTGACACCGCGTACCCCAATCTCCCATACTTAAAGGCCAACTGCACTCAAATTTTATGTCGATCCGATTTGTTTTTATGTGTAGTACGTACCACCCAATAGCTGGGACACGAGTGGTGGCTTCGTGAGACGTTTCATTAACCAGTTACAAGCATTTGAAAAAGCTCCACAGCGGACCACGCTGCATATGCCAGCGGATCGCGTAAAAAGCCGTGACGCGCCTGCGATGCTCCGACCATCCGGGGCGTCTTCCTCTGGCCAGCCACACAACTGGAGAACCCATCGAGCTCTGCTGCTAACGCTGCACCCATTTGCTGGCCCGTGCGCACGTAGAGTTTGCTCGCAGGCTTGCTCCCGAGCTGCTGACCTTCCGGTCGCATGCTGGACGGCTGACACATTCGGTTTTAAAATCGCCAATTTTGGCTGACCGCTTGCGGCGTACATGCGCGTATTTCAACTGTTGTGTTTGGCATCTTGCTTTCTTTTCAGCCAGACTATACGGAAATAATGTTGCGAGGAGGTCGAAATTTCGAGTACAGTTGGCTTTTAAGCGGTTACCTACCGTGGCGGGAAGTGTAAAGGTGAATCGTTAGAAGCCGCAAACAGTGGCCTTCGGAGTAGTGGTCAGGCTCCAGAGGACGCGCTCCCTGTCTGTTTATCAGGCAGGGGGATCCGGGACTTTGCTGACCATGAGGGTAACATAAGTGAACTTACTATTCCCTACGCTCGTTCATACTAAGCTCTGATATATTTGTTAAATTTGTCCTTCCATGTGATTGGGCCCATAAAAGGGCCCGATCAAACCTCGTAATCTTCAAACTGTAATCTTCAGATGTAATCTTCAAACCTCGGTCCAACATGAAGTTTAACACCCTGGACAACTTTCTCCGCTTCTTGGGGATACAATCCAAAAGTAAGGAATCTCCAGTTGCCGGTGCGTAAGTTTTCCTAATTCCTAAATCCATTGACATTGTAGTCGGTGCTAACTACGAGGCAAAAAAACGGACGTCAGGTGACGTGCTTGTTAAATTATCTACTAATAAACAATCAGCCAGTTTTTGAAGCAGACCGAATTACTTGGCCTTGAAAGAGCTGTAACGCCGCATCGCAGCCTGAACAGCTCGCAGGACGGGATTTCTGAGATGGACCTGCTTAATGAAACTGACTCTGGCCTCGTCCAGGGCATGCGAGACCAGTGTCTTACTCCAGTAAGAATAACGATTACAGGTGATGGAAAAGAGATTAAAACCAAACATCTGGTCCTGCCGTTTGACTGAAGTGTCTTACCGACACCCGTCTCTGCGGGCTTCCTTTATTGCAACGTCCGAAATTACATACCGAACCCACGCCACTGTTTTAAGTGCCAGTGGTATGGACCCAGTCCCACTAACTGCTGCAGAACACCCACATACGCGAAGTGCGCAGGACATCATGACACCTGTGAGAATTGTGGTACCAAAGAATTATACTGTGCTAACTGCAAACAACCTCATGCTACATGCTCTCCGAATTCAAAGCAGAAAAAGAGACCACAACCGCGCATGTGCTGAGATTACTGAATTTTTTTCGTAGAGAAAATTAACTGAGAAACGCGCAAGTGCACATGCACGGATTTTAAAACGTTGGACTTATTGCAATCATATTGCAAAGAAAAACAAGCGTCGTTTCGTGTCACTGGTGAAGTTCTTGCGCAATTCACAAATATTGCGTTGCAGAGTTCTCCACTTTCAAGGTATAAAACTAAATATTGTCACAGGTGAGAGAGATGGACTCACAGGGTCACACAAACAGGAGCTCTGTTTTTGAACAAGTGGCGCACCGAGTGGCGAGCCAAAAACTAAGCGACCCCCTTCTTTTTTCACCATGGGTCATTCGGGCGGCTTGGCGGCCCTGCCAACGTCACCTAGGTAGCGCATACCCCTGTGGGTAGTGGCCGTCTTTAGTGTGGCGTTACTCCCTCGCTCACAAAAGCATCGACTAGATACGTACGAAAAATAAAGAAAAAAGTCCGCAGAAAACTGTCAAAGTCAGTAAAACGTAAAGTCAATGTGGAAAGTCCAGTATGGAAAGTCCAGTATCGTCTTGGTGGGCAGGCGTTTATCCTTATGCAAGGTAAGCCATAATCACCAATAAACGCGCGTGCAGTATGGCTACATTCGAGGCACGTGAACTACTTCCAAAACGACTCTCTGAGAGCGAACAGTGTCTTCGGGTAGTACTTTATACGTAACCTCGCTCAGATTACGCACTCCTTTATACGGGCCAAAGTATCGGCGGAAAAGTTTTTAGATCAACCTCGAATGCGCACAGGGCTTCAGACCCAAACTTGATCACCAGACTGGTAGACCACTTCCCTGTGGCGATGGCTGTATGGGCCTGAGCGGATTTTTTTTGTTGGCTCATAATTGGGCATTTCACAAATCTCGAGCTCTTTTGTTGCAGTGTGCGAATTTGTCGCTTGAAGTGAGCGGTTCAGTTCCACCAGGCAGAGGCATGGCATCAAGCATTGTCGTGACTTCGCGACCACGGACTAGCCGAAAAGGTGTGAAGCCTGTTGTTTCTAGTGGTGCCTGATTATATTGAAATATAACTTAGTGTAATTAATTCATCCCAGTTGTTGTGGTGATCGTTCGCATACATAGAAATCATGCCTGCGATGTTCTTGTTCCGGCCAAACGGTCAAAACGTTGGTGTGGGGATGGTATGCCATTGGGCGGCCGTAAATGGTGTATGTTAGCGTCGTGATCTCCTCAGTAAGCGCTGATGTAAACGCGCTTTACCTGTCGGGAATCACTACAACTGGGGCACTATGTCGAATAGCATTACTGCGGATAAAAAATGCGCAATTTATTCTGATGTTCCTCGTGGTAGGGCTTTATTCTGATGTTCCTCGTGGTACAGCTTTTGCCTCGCAGTATCGCGCGAGGTAGACAACAGAGGAAATTAGTGGAGCAAAGTCATCCCGTTCTGTGGAAACGGCTGGTTTGGTGGCTCTTTGGGCTTCAAGAAGCCCACCTGCTTATCAGGTGGTGTTTTAAGGCGCTGTCAATTACGACACGTTGTGACGTAGAGTCTGACATACGCGAGTACCTTTGGCCCGTAATACCTCTGGCGAACTCGGACCGTGTGTGCGAGTGAAGCAGAGGTGTCCTGATGAGGGTACGTGGTCTATGAAGTCGCGGAGGCACTTTGGAACTACCAGAATGTGGGCAGCTCCTGTAGAGTCAAACCCTTTTTTGTACCGCACCCCGCAATGAAGGAACAATGACTGAAGGGAACGCTTGAAGAGTCTCCGAAAAGGCGAGTTACATCCCTCAATGTACTCGATGAGTGGCGGAAGCTCGGAATCGTCTCATTGTTTCTGAGCAAGGTCTGAGTCTTCTATGGCAACCAGGAACGCACTGTCGTTTTCGGAGTCATCAGAAGTCCGTTTGGGAGGAGCACGCGACAAGCAGTCGGCGTAGCTGTGCCGATTCCCGCATTTGTACATGATGGTAACGTCGAACTTCTGATGCTTCGGGCTCCACCATTCGACGCGGCTGGTAGGGTTTTCAAGACTTGCAAGCCAGCATAAGCAGTGGTGCTCACTTACAACGTGAAATGATTGACCATACAACAAGGGTAAGAACTTTGTGACCGCCAAGTACCTCTTTTTTGTCGTCGGTAGTTTGTCTCTGAACGTTTTAAAGTGTGACTTGCGTAGGCAATCACCCGCTCGACTCCATCTTGCCACTCTACCATTACGGCTCCAAGGCCCAAAGTGGCTGGCATCTGTGTGCAGCTCCGTCTGGGCATCTTCGTCAAAGTGTCCAAGTATTGGGGTTGTTTGCAAGCGCACCTTGGCCTCCTGAAAAGACGTGCGCTGCTCCTCTTTCCAAACAAAAAATACGTTGTCCTTCGTCGGACGAGTTAACAGCTCGGCTCGGCGATTTAAAAAAATGGTCACAAACTGGCGATAATAGGCACAAAGATCAAGAATCGACTGGCGGCAAGTGAAAGACTTTTCTGCGGCAGTCTTCTCATGGTCCCTTTCCATGATTTTCACCATTTCGGGGTGATGTTGTATCAGAAGACACTTTCCATCATTCGTTGAAATCTGGCTGGCGCAGAGAACAGGCCAAACGGGAGCACTTTAAACTCATTACAAGCCGTCGGGAGCAATAAAGGCAGTTTGTGCTCGCTCCCGTTCATAAAGTTCGATTTGCCAGCATCCGACTACGTAAGTCGATGGAAGAGAAAAATCTGGCATCGCGTAGTAGGTGGAGTGAGTCGGCCGTGCGAAATAGGGGATAAAGATCCTTTTTCGTAATTTTGTATAGCCTTCGGTATCTACGCAAAAGAGGAGGGTACCGTCTTTCTGATTTGTAGCGTAATAGATGCAGGATTTCTGACTATTGACAAAAGGGTTGCTCTCTTTCTTCAGTGATAATACAATATTTCGTGAGCCCCGTTCATTTCACCTTGGACGAGATGGCAAAATAGTCAATGTAAGTCAATAGTCAATCTAATCTCGCACTCCTATCCCTAACAGATTATATTAAAAATCAATAGACTCCGGCTTGCTGGTAGGCTCAGTGTTTATAGATTTCAGGAAGGCTTTCGACACAATTAATCATAATATTTTTTTTTTCATAAACTTGATATGTACGGCATAAGGGGCCCGCACGTTCTTTTTTGAGGAGCTTTTTAATTAATAGGGAAGGCAAGGTTTACAATGGCGAACATTATTCTGATACCAAAATTATAACTCAAGGGGTCCCTCAAGGGTCCATTATTGGCCCCTTATTGTTTGTAATTTATATTAATGACATCGTTGATCATCTTCAATCAGATCATTGTGTACTTTACGCCGACGACACCAAAAAATCTTGTGCCCACAAATCGATACCGCCCCTTGTTTCATTGCTAAATGGTGTTTTAACGAAAGCCATGGATTGGTGTCACAAGAATCACCTAATTATAAACCCCTTAAAAACTAAATTTGTTATTTAGATCGGAACAGAAGCGCGTCTCCTTTAAACCGGTGATAAATCTGGGTACCGACACTATTCATGTCTCTGACCATGCCATTTTTCTTGGCGTTCATCTTGATTCTCATCTCAAATTTCGCAATCACTTCAATTACTTAAGATGAAAAACTGCATATGGCATTAGAGCCCTCATTAAGGCTCGTCAGTTTTTTCCACGTCACGCGCTTCTATCTTTGTATTTTGCATTTATTCACAGTCATTTGACATATGGAATCGTTGCGTGGGTAATACGTATAATTCTCACATTTCATACGTCCAACATGTCCAGAATCAGGCCATCCGCATAATCACAAATAGCTCCTTCTATTCCAGCGCTAGCACACTTCTTGCTCAAAATAACGTGTTGTCAGTTCGCAAACTATTCCAATATACCTTTATTACTTCATTGTTCAAACTACTGACTAATCAACTTCTTTTCCACTTTGTTGAGTTAGTTTGTCTCACTAATTCCAACCCAACCAGATTCGCTGCAAACTACAATTACTTGCTTCCTTCAGTTTCAGCAAATTATGGCAAAATGATATCGCATTTGTCCGCTATTTCAAGCTGGAATAGTCTGCCGGATTCAATTAGGTCACTTTCTTCTTTATCGCCATTCAAAAAGCATCTAAAGAGTTTCTTTTGCAGATCCGATTCGTTCACAGTAGTTGTACGAATGTATAATTTTGCGTGTGTTATCTTTGTTGTTGTTGCATGGTTGTATGTTCATGGTTTTATTGAATATGTGTGTGTTTGTGGTTTTGTATTGCTACTGGGATACAATTTTTTTTCTTCAGTGTCAGCTACATTCCAATTCACTTTGCTCATTTTATTTTCCACTTTCTTTTCAACGTGCGCAATACTCGCCCCTTGAACTGCGTTAGTTTTTGTCCTCTCTTGGCATAAATTCTTTAGAGATTTCGGTTAAATGCCCTATTTCGTCTATTCGTTTTTCCTCCACATTCTGAATGGTTGTTTTGCTTTAAATTAGGATTTGACATACAATACAGTGTAGTGTGTCAAGTTTTTCCTATTTTCCTTTTTTTCCTTTCTTTTTTCTTTCTTTTTTTTGTTTTTCTTCGTTCCATCTTTTTCTTTCTTTTTTTTCTTTTTTGTTTTCTTCTCGTTCTTTTCTTTTAATTTAGTCTGTCTGGTAATGTTATGACATAAGTTCTTGGTTTGCATTGCTGTGTTGTTACTTTGGCTCTGTAAGTGTAACTCTCAGACTTGTGATTATTTAAATTGTCTTTAGCTGCTTTCATTGTATTTTTTCTATGTAATTATATATCGTGGGTCCCGGTGCAGTATCAACTATTGGACCCTTGTCTGGATATATCTTCATATGTAACCTTCCTTTTTTACAAGAGTCAATAAACTTCTTCTCCTTCTTCCTAAAGAGTTGATGACGTACTGTAGTACGTGTTGTTGCCCACATTGTAAATTGGGACTGATTTCTTCTTGAACGGTCAGTTCGGAAGTAGCTGTGGCAGCAGAAACGTACACAGCTTTTTGCCGATTGCGTGTACAGGTTCCAGCTGATGCACGTTCTGCGGCATGTACATCGACGTCGACTACTCCGTCAAGATAAGCCACAGCCTTTTTACCGGCTAGACGATATGGCACGTAACTGAAGCTCGTTAGCAGAATGTCAGCCCGTTTGTTCTGGATTTCGACAGCTCCACAGTCGTCGCCGATTGCCCGTTCAAACAACATGGACACGTTAGCGTCGGCTATTCCGCTTAAGATGTCACTGTCGCATTTCACCGAAACAAAGATAGTCGCGTGTGGTGACAGCGTCACGTGACCATCGAAGTAACGTGAACGTGGATGGTCCGGCTTCGCCTTAGACAGCTCGCTCGGACAAGAAAGTATCTAGCTTCTCGCAAATGTCAATGATCGCTCCATACTCGTGAAGCAAGTGCAATCTGAAAGAGTCGTTAGGAGCACTCTCGCAGGACGAGGAAGCAAGTCGGGAAATACGTGTCTCAGATCGTAATTCTGGCTGTCCCCACAACGATCGGTGTCAGGAGATGACCCCTGCCCAGTGAATTTGTGGGTCATGCCATGACGTTATTACCTTTCGCAATTAGCTAGCAAGCCGGTTGTTCATTACATAAAAATTCGCACCTGTGTCCACCAGAACAGTGAGGAGGCAGTCGTCGAGAGAAATCGGAATTTCAGCAGAACCTACGCGAGCATTTTTATGAATCGTCCAAATTGATGTCAAATCATCGGTTCAAGTCCTCAAATAAAAGTCGTCTCCATATTCAGGCCGCAAACTTGTAGGGCCATGTTGTCATAGCATACACGTTTCGTCATAGCGTACATGCCTTATGGTACGGCCTTGAAAGGTGATGTCAAATGATTAAAACTTCCAAAAAAATGAAATAAGCTTACCCTTGTCGCTACAATGCTAGAGTAAAGGTGATTGCAGAAGCGAGGAAGAAGCAAATCGGCTGCACTCACGCACTCAAACCTTCGTCATGGTATTAAAGATTGTCTACAGCTTCGCTACCTTCAAGTCTTGCGCATTAGGGTGAGCTTCCTTTCTTTTATAATTCAATACTTTGCGGTGATATATGTTTTTTTATTTCTTTCTCTGCTCGCAGAAGGGTTGGTAATCATTCTTCACTCGGTAGAATGACGCTGAATATTACTACTAATAAGTATAATCAGCGCCGCACCGCAAAAAAAAAGGACTACAGTCGCTTTTGTACTGCACAGAGTTTCATAACGCGCGATGGTTAAAAGCACTGTAAATTTGCGTAACGTCCGCAGATTTATACATAACAAAATTCATAGTTTCTGTGTTCAAAAGATGTGGTGTCGCTCTGTCATAATTTTAAACGCTCAGAAAGTTTTATGCTTTTAACCGTACCGTCTCTATCCTCGGGTAACATAACTTGGGGAATTGATTGAAATCATCACGCTGATTTTTCTTGTATGAAGTGGTTAATTTCGATATGGTTGTTTATGAAGATCGAAGTCAAATCCAGACGACACTCTTTATCTTAGGTCACGCTTGAGATCACAATCTAAAAGGAAATTTCTTTTTGCTCAGTGGAAAAAAATCTCGCACAAAGATAATAAAAAATTGCTGTTACCGTGTTGCAGACGACGACCTTGAAACATGCAGCTAATACACTACCAGCCTCCAGAAAATTGCCTGCCTTTCAGTGATGCATACGTAATGCTCGTGCTTTATACGGCCCTACTAACTTGCTCAAATTCAGCTTATTCCGCTCATTGCCGAAATTTGAAAGAATTTACATGATCACATACCTTATTTGTCTTTGAAGGAATTCTTCTTAGCCATGAACACCCTTTGAATGTTTTTTTCTCGTTTGTTCTCGATTCTGTCGCATTTCCTGTCTTTTAATCCTTTCCCTCCTTGTACTTCATGGTATAATTTATCGCTGAACTATTTCACATGACATCATATTAGCATAAGTGTTTTGGCACTATCCACTCTACACTCTTGCCATTGTACTGAATTCGGGCGGTAGTATGTAGAAATAAATGGAGAAATTTGCATGTACACAGCACATACAATTTTTCAAAGACAGGTTTAACATCATTTAAAGCCATTCGTTTGTTGCGTTATTTCAAAAGCACGTTATTTAGTGGACGCAAGAGACACAGCAGGGGCTAAAACAATGGGACTCCCTAGCGCACGTTGTTGCCTGTTAAATGTTTACTGTGGCCTTATACGGTGCACGTGTGAAAAAGCCGGATCTATACAAAGCCAGGTGTTGCGTTCGTGTTGCCAAGGGCACCTTTCACCACCTGAATAAATACGCTTGCGAAGCCATTAAACAGACAGGAGACGGAAAGCACGTTGCCTGATGTCATGGACGAACGGCAGCACATAATAAGCTGTTGGTTGGGTGTTATTGCGTGCAGCGTCGCTTTTACACGTGCTTGCGACGATTAGCTGTTGTGAATCCCCGCATCTAATTGAGCTATTGCGCGTCTGAACGGTTTTTGCTTGTTCCCTCAGGCGCATGCGCATCCGCGCGGGGAAACCGTATGCTTCACCGATTAGGCCGGCGTTCAGCAGGAAATAAATATGTGAACTGCTGAAATTGGCTAAAATGAAAGTTGAACATAACAACTTGAAATAAATCAAACGCTTTTTTATTTAACCGTGAACAATACGCTACTGCCAATGAATGTAACTGTGCTTATACACGTCTTAATTCAGGTGTCCTGCAAGGATCAGTTTCGGGTACCTTCCTTTTTTAACATATCTCATTACCAACCTGATAATATATGGTTTTACTTAGGTTTATTGCTGATATTGCGTAATTTACTGCGTACATTGATGCTCTACTACAATATTGCCCTGCCAACTAAACAGGAAAATATTTTCTCGTGGTACACTACCTTGTCATATAGTACTTAGCGTAACCAATTTCACATTGATAAGAATCACTTGTAATCAATGAAAAGCTACAACCAGCACGTACCGACTTAACAACTCCCATCTAAACAACGTTTTTATCTTAAGCGCACCGGGGTGTTGCCATCTCTAACAATCTCTTGTGTAGAGTTTACGTTAATTACATAACAAGCAACGCTAACCGCAAAGTGGCTATTTAGGTCAGTTTTTTCCCGTGCAGCAATAAACCGGAAACTTCTCTACAGATAATTATTGCGCTAAGACATTTGTGCGTAATCTATCTGCCATAATTTACCTAATACGCCATTCAGAATAGCTCTGCACGTTTTGTTGTGTTTACATTATTTTAAACTGCCTGTTTCACGTCAATGAAGAAAAATACAGTCCTGTCTAGCCTTTCATTACGACGCAAATGTTTTCGTCTGTCACTTCCACACGATCTGCAATACTATACTCGTTCACCATATTTGTTGCTATACAATACTACTGTACTCGTTGCAATACTACACTCGTTAAATTCTGTCACTCCATACGATCTGCAATACTATATTATACTATACGACCTCTATACTTGTTGTTTGGTCCCCAAAGTGTATTATAATCAGGCAGTGATCACGAACCCCATGTTGGTATTCCTTTTGAAGCAAACTAACCCATATTGAAACTTCTCCGTTTCACCTGACGCGATGGCTTAACGGCTAAGGCGTTGTTCTGCTGAGCCCAAGGATGTAGGTTTGACTGCCGGCCGCTCCTGAGCTTTTCTTAAAAAGTGAAAAATACTTGCGGTGATGGGAACCCCCTTCCCGCAACCGTCCCTTCGATCACGAACGACGACTTCATAACGCTCACTTGTAAGCCTGAATTGTAACGTGTGGTAACGCTGCGTTTTTAGTGTACGTTTTTTTGTTAGTCTATTTGTCTCAGTGTTGGACAGTCCTGTGTAAGTAAATAAAGGAAATAAAATAAAGAATTGAGCTCATTGATTCTATTGCGGTATATTGCTTCTGATGTTCAATCGTGGAACTAATGTCTGTGCTTTTTGTCAGCAAATGAAACTATTTATCACTGTTACGGCCATTTGTTTTATAATATAATTGGTAACAAAACTGCGAAAAAAATGCAATACACTGCAGATTATCGAAATCGAGCATGAGTTTTGCTTGTTATAAAACCGAAGTCTATCCGACTGCGCCATTTCAAGACGGGCGAAGCAGTTTGGATCTGGACACTCGTGCATAAACGTGAAAATTAGAAAACTCCTGTCTCCTTTGTCTAATGACGACGGTAGTTGAAGAAGAATTTTCTTCTGAAATGGAATGGTGAAGAGTCAAAGCCCAAGCTCCTGCTGTCAAAGGTGTAATCGGCGGGCAAGCCAAGCCAAAGCTCAGCGACTAAAAGCTCAAAGTGTGTGCGAGTGAAAGTAGAAGCTAAGGCGACATTCGATGAGGTTCCTACGACGAACCTTCGCGTACAACCATTGCCATCGTTACACTGAGCAGCACATAATTTTTAGAAGGCATTTTTGAAATGCAGCACTGAACATCAAAGGTACAAAAGTATCATAAACAGCTTTTCTAAAAATATTTTTTTTGTTTCAATAGCAGCATGCGAGTTCTTTCGATACTGTTAACTGCAATATTTTTTTGTTGTTTGGCCATTTTCATAATTTCTTCCACAATTTTAGACGAACCATTCATCCAAAGTTCGAACACTTTCGTCAATGCAAAAAAGAGATTTTAACCTAAACTGCGCCAGCATACTCATATGTTTTGAGGTCAGCGGTTGTTTCACTAGTGACAACACTGTGCTGCCAACGCCGACTTGTGTAAACATTGCGGATACTCCATAGAGTGAAAAAAGTTCTAGGTTATGCTGAGTTGCGAACTCTTTTAGGTATTTTTTTTTTTTGAAAAGCAATTATTTTAATGTCTAAAAAGCACGTCCAAGTAGCGTTGTTTTTATATTTGGCTTTTCTGTCTCACCTTCTTACATTTATATTTGGTAGTTACGAACGCTGTCACTTAAAAAAAATAACTGTTATATTATTTGGGGCTGCTCCATATTGTGAGCTTGACAGTCTGCATCCATTTTCACTTCGTTTGAATGCCTGGGATATATGTTCGCTTATACGCACATCTTTGGGAACGAATACCCCGCAAGTGACGCTCACAGATTCCAATCTCCGAATATACAAAAAAACTGGCACACAGGTTGCGGTAATAGATTTCCTAGTGCCGTGATCAAAAGGGGTCAATGACAACAGGAAGTTACGATCCCCCTTCCGAACGACCCTGACGAGGTCGACGCATCAGCCTTCGGCACACTTTCCTTTTTGTCCCGGAAGACGCGACGATGCAGAACGGTGTCGACTGAAGGTCGGCTCGCTGAAACCATCTCACCCTTGAACGAGAGTAGTATCGAGTGGCTTTTAGACCGAGGCACAGAGCTACGCGCTTTGAAAACGTGTGACGGGCTCTAAACGCGGTGAAGTGCATTCGTGAATGCCCATTCGCGTACCATCGCGGGTGTGTAAGCTACAGTCTTTAGCTCTCGGCGATGGCCGTGTAGATTATCAGCTGTAACTGGTTGCATGTTATTTCTGCATCATCCCAAAAACTTTCAATGGTTATATGTCGCTAAAAGAAAAACGTGTCATTTTTTCATTAGCCGATTAATAATTGTAAAACATAAGAGTGAGATACCGAGTCGGCATACCAGAATAAAAATTTGGCACGCTACATTGAAGAAAGAAAAGAGTGTCGTTATAGCTCTTAAATTAAATCACCTGAAGAAAACTTGTGGCTCCGGATTGTTTCCAGAAGTATAGTAATATGCGCCTGCAGAGTATGTAGTTTTTAACGGTAATTTTGATTTTGAGAACACCTTTGTTCACGCATAACCGCTCCGGTTGGTCTACACGGGAACGTTATCAACGTGAACAAATTTTTGACAAGGACTATTGTTGGCAAATACAAACCGCCAAGAAGAGTCAGCGTCTGCAAACATGGTGGCGATTGGGCAATGGCTACCGAGATTTGTTTTGAGCAGCTTTGGCTTGGCGCTCAACTTAACCTCAAGGCTCATCCCGAGAAGTGACAGAACTCCAGCTGGATGTCCGACAATTGTGAGTTTCCCGTTTGTTTTGTTTTCGTTTGCATTTGAATTCGCTTCATCCAAGGATGATAAAATTTAGGCACTTAGTAGCAGTTTTGCTCAATTTGAAGGGAAAGAAGCGCTGTTTAAAGATGTGTTCGGTTTAATTGGAAAAGAAAAGTGCAAGTTATGCACCTCGCTTGTACGAGAACACATAACGGTTAATTTGGCCATGTTGAAATAATTTTCACGCAGGTAGTTGGGGTGTTCTCTATAAAGGCATTCTGAAGTCATTCCACACATACAGCACACCTTTTTGGAAGTTGCCATAAGCTCTACGCTTGGTCTACAGCCTTGCTGGTGCCTTTGAGCTACCTAGCAGTGGATGCGGTGATTAGTACAAACAAGTTGTCTGCACACAATTCCCAATGTTTTATGTCAGCTAGCACCAACCCGTGTTTCTGCAACCTTAGCGTGTCACTTATACTGTGCCTCTGTGTTGCCCTGATCGGCCAAATTTCGGATATGGTTGATTTTTGGATTGCACAAGCCTAAGCCGTGCATTGGTGGTGAGGCCCGCCGTAGTGGACGGCTCCGGGTGAATTTTAACCAACTTGGCAGATGTAACATGCGGTGAAATATGGACACACAATAAGTTTTGATTTTCGCTTGGCAAGAAAAGTGGCCTTCACGTCTGTGTGCTGAACCTGAGTCTTTGGGCTCTATCACTAGAACGCTTTAGCCACTGACCCAGTGCACCGGGTGCAATGCGGAGGTATTGACAGGTACAAATTTTTTCCGTGTTCAACAAGAGCTGTAGAGCCATCTAAACGACGTTTGCTGCTCATCTGTGTTAATGTGATTTTTTTATGTCACTAGCAGTCCCGGCTAGAAGTTTCCCCCCAACGCGAACCCCTATTGTTTAAATAATATTTTCACTGCAAAATTTTCGCGCATTGCTAAGTTATGAGCAGCGGGCGCCGCGGCCACCGCAATTAATATGTCACAGCAGCTACTGGAATGCTACTCCCATTAGGCATCGAATTTACAGGATCAACCGCTTGTAAAATGACAGTGCCAGTTTTACGCATTTCTCGAATTAACGAACTATGTCGCGGTTCCCGTTCCCGGGGACTTAGTTACAAAAGCAACAACTCTAGCTGACAAGATACAAGAGCTTAGTTTTATACGCTCCTGTGAGATGTACTAAGATATAGTTAGTAGGAATATGAAACGTAATTGGAGATGGCGAATAAATACAGCCCGCAAAATATGACCCATGGTGATTTCCGGTGAATATAAAAAGCAATTATAAATGACACCAAGCTGCAACCAAACTATAATGACTTATTCGCCGAACTTTCACCTGAGATAAGTGTGAATACCTATACTACACAAAGAAATATTTGTCTGAATTAATGTGCGAGCTAGTTGGTACTTCATCATGGGAACCGGTTAAGCGCCCCTTTCCTGTCTGTTTCACTTCCTGCAGTTGTGCCTGGCGCTTAACCTGTTCCCATGATGAAATATTTCTCTGCTGGTACATTCTGTCTTTTTTCCGACTTTGTTGAGAAAACAAACATATAAAACTGACCAAGGAAAAATGTGATAAAAAGCGAAAAAACCAAAATTCCCGTCTCTGAGTCAAATGAAGCTGTTGAGGGAAAACTCTAGGTTTAAATTAAGGTTATATAATGGCCGAGATCGAAGTGCCAGGCGAATAATTGGCCGCACTACTGAGAGTCAGCAAATCAAATGTGGTTACGTTAGGTAAATCAGTATTTTTGGCCCATCTCAAGAGGTACCAGAAACTCTTCATTATTTTTCAATCATGCTAGGCTAGGTTCAATTAGCATAGCGCACTTCCAAACCCGATACAGTATTGATAAAAAAGGAGACTTGCACGGCGCGCCATAACGCTATTGGGAATATGCGGACAGGTAGATGCTCGTGCATAATAAATATTCGCTATTCCGCATGATATTCAGAAGTGAGAGGGTTGCAATAGCAATGAAGCATAAACCACCGACTACAAGCATTATTTCATGCGAAAAATTCGTGAGCAAACTCTCTCGTCAGAACACAGCAAATTGTAACAAGAAATACTAATATAAAGATAGTGTTATACTTTGGCTTGCCATCCTAAGTTTTAATGCGATGATTCGCTGCATGTCGCTTGAGGGACAGGTGCGATTACATGGAAACACTAGGAAAATGCTCGAGTGAAACATATTTTTCTATTGCATCGAATAAAACCAGCAAATTTGATACATTAGGATGCATAGTGGGTTTGACACGGTATGCCTATACGAACATATATCCCATACATTTTCTTCACTGCCCCGCAAAATACCCTGAGTCATTTCCGTTTTTATCCTATGTAAAACAAAGTCAGTAGAACTTGCCTGTAAGTTTAAGAAGAAACGCTTTTAAAGAAATGAGGTGCCTGTGATAATGGCAGCGCATTTAAACATTCGTCTACGTATTACTACGATTAATGTGGCTGAAAATTACGCTAAAAGCAAACCGTCCAGCATTTTGCCCTGCATCCCGGGTTCACATGCCTAAAATATTGGTCGTTGGCTTGCTTGGCACCCCTTTTATCGTAGTTCGAAACAAAAACATTTATATGCACTAGGCCGCATATAAAAAACCTGGGTTTGTTACTGCCACTAGCACATAGTTGCAGCTTGTTTTTTTCAGATTGACCATCCCCTCATTGAGCTATATCCAAAATCCTGAATTGGCGTTTTGAAATACGGGGTTCAAATACTTACCCAAGTGTGGAGATGCTTTCCGACTAGATGCATTACGCTCAAAGGTCATGCGCATAAATGTAAAATTTCTAATTTTTGAGCTTGTGCTTACGACGTTGAAGTAATGAAAACAAATAGACAAAGCCGGCATGATAACAGGAATTACAGAAATTACGCCGAACTCTGTCGAAAAAGTTGAAATTGCCTGGCTTTTCGGTCGATGTAAATAAATGGTTAAGTTTGAAGTCAGATGTATAGGTTACAACTATAGGCTAAAGATTTTTACACAACGGAGGGAATTAGAGTTGGAAACGTTTTGTTAAAACCAGCGTTATCTCTTAAAGAATTACAATAGTGTAAAAATAAAAAAAATCAGGCTTGGGCAGATGCGCACGCATTTTATTGCATATGGCGGCGTTCTTTTTTTCGAAGGTCTATTTTCATAATTATTCTGTCGAATCTTTTTCTATAAAAACGTAGAAAAGGCTAGTTATTTGGTTGCAATTTCTAATAAACTACATTATGATCGAGCAAAAGGCCACAATCTTACCTTCATTTAGCTTTATAAATAGAAAGGAAAAAGCTAGTATTGCGTTTGTTGTGACACACCAGTGTAAAACATAAAAAAACGGCTTGCAAACAATTGCTTACTGTGTTTTTCCTGTAAAAACAGTCGCACGCCCTCCCCCGAGAATTTTTATATCGTTACTGAGACCATAGTATAACCCGTACACGACATGTGGATATAGAATATTGAGTACACGAGTACAGGGGTTGTATACGTTGAAAAGTCCAACACTTATTCACACTTTCTCGCATACTTAGAGCTTCAGTAACTTAAATTTGATTTCCAATATGTGACTCAAAATTGTGGTAATGTGGTTAAATCAAGGGCAGCGATATTATACATGCTAAGAGGGTCACATAATTTAGTGAGTTCGTATGGTGACATCCTAGAAACAATGCAAGAATGACGAGCTGAATGGAGTGTCAAAAATAGGCGCCGTTAAGCTCTGAAAGATGACCCAACGGAGCCGACGTTAAAACTAGGTTTTTACTAGACGGAAGCTCCGGTGTTTGGATATTCTAATGTTATGTTCAACACAAATCTAATAAACGTCAGATGATTCAGTGGGGAGCTGGCGCTTCTCTTAATTACCAAGCCACCGTTGAAATGTTTTAGCCGGCGCAAGACATTTTTACAAAGCGAAAGTTAGCGAAATGGCACTTAAAAACATTCAAATTCATAACGCCTTTGGCTAAGTTATCTTTGGTTATAGGTGCATACAGCGTTCCACAGTGCTCCACAATTTGAACAGCCACGAATAAAACTTTTCCTTACACTCTTACATTGATAACAGATAAAATTTGGCCAGCTTTAGCGACAAAGATATTTACCCAAACATTTTGAGCATATACTTTGTACAATTTGTGATTTGCTTAATCAGAAATGCATTATGCTATAAACGTATTGGCGTGTAACTATTATTGTACTGTTGAGAGAAAACCAACCTTCAGTTGCGCCAACATGTGACTTTATATACGCTGTGGGGCACTAAAAATTACAAAGACATTTATTGCAGTGACAAAATGTTATAGATAAGCTAGGACGTAAGATTTCCAAATCCTAAACAAAAGTAACTCGTCCTTTTTTGTGAAAAATTTAATTTTACAAGGTTTCCTAATTCCATCGATATTCTGTACCAATACATGGACATGTTCAGTGTCTGTCTCTCACGGTGATCTCTATTTGACATGACTATGAGAACTCGTTGGGTGTGTTCAATTAAAAAAAAATTACGTGGTCCTTGCGTACATAAACATTTCCTTGATGGAAAGATAAAGATATTGAGAATAATTTAAACTCGCGAATAATTTTAATGTGTGTGTAAATGTGGGACAGAGCACGTGTGGGTTGAGTTATGCAGGACACCGGGAAGAACTTTGTTTATGAGCTACATGCATGCCTAACAAGATCAAAATCTTATTACTGTTTATTTTATCGATATGTACAGGAATCTCTGATCCGAGAAAAGGGCTACCCATTTGAGACCCACGAAGTGACAACGGAGGATGGCTACCTGATTGACGTTCATCGAATACCGTACGGAAGGAACAAAACCTGCGGTTATGGGAATGAATCCGGAATGGTAGAATGTGGCAGTCTTGGCCCGATATTTGTAATGACGGGCCTTCTGGCGGACTCAGCGTCTCTTGTCCTTGACTTCCCGGGCCAGTCACTAGGTAAGAAGTTTAGTGTTTGAAAATTGCAATGGAGCAATAATGAAGTACAGCACCTCAGCCAATCAGGTTGCTTTGTTGTAGTGTGGTGTAAGCTATTTAGGTTGTGAGAGCGGGAGTTATGGGAATGCACCTTTTGGATAATAATAAAACTTCAGGTGTCAATGTTGGCAATAACGTACGTATACACTCCTCTTTAAAATGTGGCATAAAGCTGGAATTCTTAACCTTGGCTGTTCTATGGGTGATGGTGAGCGCACTGACAATGCTGGTATCATTCTTCTCAAAAAGAAAAGGAAAAATTTGGGCTATGGTTTTCTGTTTGTTGGCGTATGCAGCGTCTAGCGAAGGTTCTGCAAACAAAAATAGTATTTCATTGTTGGAGATTTTCACTCCACACTGAATAATTGTTTACGACAGAACAGTGACCTGAAACGGAGCATTGTGTCTCCTGAACTGTGTAAACAAAAACGGAACTGGTTGACCCATTACGCTAGGTGAGGCACCCATGTATTCACAGTATTAAAAAAAACTATCTTCACAGTATGCATGCACGTGTACAAAAAAATTAAATTTTAAGCATTAAACTCTCACTTATTTGTTCCTATGGCGAGTTAACAGTTGCCTTCGTCCTTAGGTAGGTTGTAAAAATTCAAGGCCTAGATGGTGTAGCTGATTTTTTTAGAATAAGAGCAGGATAACATGCCATTTGCGTTGCTTGATACGATAAAGATTCATTTTGATATCGTATGCAGTTCCCACACAAATTATGCAAAGCGATTTGTTCAATGATAGGTAATATTACACCAGAACTTGCCGTAGGTCTTCCTGTCCCCAGCTTTGGCGGTCAAAATTCTGTATTCACAGGAACCTGTGAAGCAATGGCAGGAACGTAGTATTTAGTCTGGATCAGGGAGTCGACTTGGATATGAGTGCTGTTAAGAAAATTTACGGAACTCTAAATAGTTTTTACGTTACTCGCTGTCAAAAGGTTTCTCCCATACGTTTATAAGGGATAGTTTGCTCGGCTCTGAAACGTGATTGATTTAGGCGAAAAACTTGAAACTCTGCACAATCCAAACTCTTGACCTCAGTATTACTAGTTCCAAAATTCCTTAAAGTAGCCTAAATAACTCTAGAGTAATTACTTCTGAAAAAATTGCAATGAGCCGGAAAGCTTCTTCTGTCGAACAAAAGTTACGGATGCGCTGAATGATAAGAATATTGTGTATGGTTTTACATTATTCCGCATCAAAGAGCGCGTACATTATAACAAATCTTCATATCTGTGAAAACGTTTAACTATCCTTTTATTTTACTTCACTTTTAGGTGCTGTAGAAGTAGTTTCTTGCGATCCCTAAAGGTGCCATTTCGGCCTTAGAGGTGTATACAGTGTTATTGCCTTTAAGTAACGTTGAAATCCTCAAGCCTCATAATGATGTAATCCGTAGTTCACCCAAAACCTACTGCAGAAAAGCAAAGCTTCTCTGCGGATGGTGACGATCGCGGTGACGTAAAGAAACACGGAAACCACTTCCCGTGGACGCAGTCGGACCTTGGTTCATTGCGTCCTGAAGGCGATGCCTATGCCATTACGAAATTGTGCTGCGATCAAATCAGTTTTAATGAACCTCTACCTCTATGTACGCCCCGTGAATGCACAAAACGCACGTGCGGGACTGTGGCGGCCACTTGAGCCAGCGATATAGCCGGATGCTTGGAAAAACCTGCCTCCACTGGCGGGCGGCCCGCCCTATGGAAGATCCGAAAAGGAACCATTTTTCCTCGCCTTGCGCTGTCGCTGGCCGCCACAATTTAGGGGGAAGGGGCGGGCTAACGAGGATTTTCTTGGCATCTGTATCCTCTACAACACCGCCGCGTACTCTACGGTAAACCGGCGACCGGTAATATACACTATCGGATAATAGCAACACTGTGCGCAGTTTCTGAATGATGGTGCTGTTGTGACGCGTACCACGAATACATCCTTAAGTAGCGAAGACGACTCCAGAGGAAACACACACGACGGCGCTAATTCGCAAGTGTGTTTTATACGTAGAAATGCAAATATATATTCAGAACGAACACGTGTACAAGTCAACCTCTCGATAGTGCGTATTAAAAAACACAAGATTACAATGTCGACATTCAACGAACAACTAACAAACGCCTCAGTCAATGCATTCGACAAAAAAAGTTCCTTTTTATGAAATGGCGGAGACGCGTGGCGGACCCACTTTCCATCGTTCTTTCTTATGGTAAATGCTTCCATTATCTCTATTGTAATTCGTGATTTTGCTGCCACAACACACTGGTGTTGTGGCGGTTGCACTTGGTTCCTATCAGTGTGGGTCGCACAATGCAGAGTGATGTCTACATGAGGATTATTCTGGAGTGACCTTAGGTGTTCCATGAGTCGAGCATTGATACATTTGCCTTACTGGCCATTATAAACGTAATCACTTGAAAATGGCAATCAGCACAGAATTCCCGTGTAGCATGGGACAAATGGAGAAGCATGCTCAACATTACAAAGACTTCGGTCCAGACAAGTTCCTTTATACCAATGTACAAATCTTTCCAGGCTTATCCAGAGCAGAAAAAGTACTCTAACCCCGTAACTTCCAGCAACATTGTTCAAGGCATGCGATTTTTTTCTGCTCGGAATATGCTCGATCAGATTTTTATTGGCGTAAAGACGGTTGTCTCGACATAAGACTTTGTAATGTTAATCATGCTTCTCCACTTGTCCCGCGCAACACGGGAATTGTGTACTCAGTGTCATTGGCATCTGAAAACAATTATATTGATCAGGCAAGCAAGTGCATCAATATTCCACTCACTGAAGACCGGAGGTCACCCCAGAAAAATACTCATGTGCACATCACTCGTAATAGCCCGACCCCCACAGACAAGAGACAAGTGCAATGTTACCAATGTTCGCAAACACCTGCTCGTTGTGGCGTCAGAATCACGAATACAAAAGAGAGGAAACGGACGCATTGTACAGAAGAAAGAATGATGAAAAGTGTAGCAACAACGCGTCCGTGGCACACACAAAAACAAATTTATTTTCTTATCAAATGCAGTAACTCAGGTGTTTTGTCGGTTGTAATCTTGTAAACATTGTATCTCGGTTGTAAACATTATAATCTCGTGTTTAGGAAACCGCAATCTTGTTCTCATTGCAATCTTGCGTTTTTCTTACCGCACTATCGAGAGGTTGACCTGGGCACGTGCTGATTCTCAGTATATATTTGTGTTTATGCGTAATAAAAAGACTTGTGAGTGTTGTTTTTCTGAGGTTTCCTGTTGTTCCGAACGCTACTTAATGACATAGCAACACTAAATAGCCCAACTGTCGACTTTATTACATCAAGAATGTTTTGAGGGCGTTTTTGTGTCGGCTACATAACCACATAGTCTGATACATTTTTCTTTTCGAGGTCCGCCTACGCAAATAACTGAATCAGGTGGCGTGTACACCACCTGAACGCTTGTCTTGTCATCCTCTGTTTTTCGGGCTCGTATTGTAGTACTGTTCTATTTGGCCGGCACTTTCTGAGCCGGTTCACGCTGAACTTGTTCAGCGCAGGTGCGGCCTGTGCAGAACTAGTCCTCCACTTGTTGTGTATGCTTCTGCACCTGTTTCATTGGGAGTGCAGGGAAGGTCGGGAGCTCATCCGGCAGTCCCTGCACCGTCGCCAAATCGAACATAAAAGTGTAGAGGCCGGGTGCACACCTCAAATATCAAGGAGTTCAGTGCTCCATTGCCTGAACAAGCTTAGCGAGTGCAGCCAAACCGAAGACACTATTTAAAGCAAAGCTTTCTGCCTGTACGAGCCAATGGTCCTTTCGCGGAGTGCGGGACAAAAAACTCACAAAGCGGCTGCGGAGGGAAGGGCGGATTTCACTCACGGAGACAGTGTAAACGGCACGATGAATTTACCCAGCGTTCCCCGCGCGCTCACGCCGACGGGCGCATCGGCGTCTGCTTTAGCGACGGCTATTTTGGGCCTGTTTAGGCACAGCTTCGCGTCCATTGCGCGCTTCCTTCACAGAGCTCGATTAACTTGTTCGACATCCCCTTCTTCCCCCCCCCCCCCATGGATAACACGGGCAGGACGGAATTAAGTGGTCGTAAAGAAAGGTACGTTCAAGAATGGTTTTTCAGCGAAAGGAAACAAAATGTAGAGAACCACATATAGATTTCTGGCCGCTAAACAAACACTACCGTTTGCGCACTGCTTGCCATGAATGGGACTCCGTTTCATAAATTGGTGAATACCAATTCGGTTATGTTTCAACAGGTATTAAAAGGCGAGAGGAGCAACAGGTTCTGATAACTACCAAATATGTGGGTTCAGTCAGCTTCCTCGCAATTCTCAAACTTACAAAACTAACTAGTTTAAAGCGGTATAAATGGGAATCAATAAGCTTGCAGACGTACTTATGTCGCTGTCCCCACTTTTGTGGCTCGTTGATGTGGTTTATATCATGAGGAAAGAAAGTTTTCTGAATTATTTTCCGAAAAAACTTGTTGCCCCCGTTATTTATAATTGACTAGCACTTAAAGGAGTTGTTCTCAGTGGGAATTCAGGACGACAGGGGGTCCGGAAGGCCATTTCAGGGGTACGTAAAGCACTGTTTGAAACATCTGGCCCCCCCTCACCTTCATTGTTCTATCTCCTTTTTGTCAAACCTCGCTGCAATGCGACAAGGTGGCTTCGCTGCACGACATGTACGCAAGTGTTTTCGCGCAGCATAAGTTTTACGTTGCCTTTTTTAGGTGCGGAGCACCTTAGGACCGCACAATGTCCCTCCGCGAACATGCACGTAGTAGTTACAATCACATAAATTAACACAGGCACAGGCAGGATTCGAACATGTGTCTGGTAGGCCAGCGTCCATCCGTGCGCACACCACCATCAAGCAAAAAAAAATTGATGCGAGCCGTGAGTTGCAGCTTAATTTAGGGAATATTCAAGGTGCAATTCATGGCTCAAATTGAATGATGGTCGGGGCAGAAATGGGATGTCCCTCGGGGCACAACTTCTATGTCATTTCGAGTCCCCATACTCCGCACCCTCGCCATCATCCACGAAGTGGATAGGCCGCCATTTTTTTTGCACAACCCCAGATGTATGCAGAAAATGCAGACACACAAAATGCAGCATGGTGGCATTTCGGGGACTATATGCTGCAAAATCAATTTTTTTAATAATTATACAGACATCAGCACAAAAATCAGATGCAAACGGGGGTCATTGATAAGAATGTTTGGGAATTTAGCTGCATGTGCAAATTATTTGACATTGAGGCATGGAGAAACATAGTTCATCGTGGGGTCCCCCATCACTTTTGCAAGGCCAAAAGGGGTCCAGAACTCACTCATGCTTCAGAACCGCTGACTAAGATAAAGGAAGCATGCTACCACCAGGAGAACACGTTTGTTAGCAAAGGACAGGTCAATTTCTAGGGAAAATACATGACAGATTTACGAGAAGCGTGCCTTTGGGTGTGGAATTGTAATCGCTACAATAATGTTCTCACAGCAATTCATTGAGTGCACTTTTAATTTCAACACCTACCAAGTTACTCGAAATATTCATGTGGACATTCGCATTGGTCCTCTGCTAATTATCACTACGTATGTTACGGCTAAATTAGTAATCGTAGTAAGTTTAGGGTCTTCAGCAAACTGTTAATAGGTAGGCCTAATATTTATCGGTAACAGCAATGTTGTATAAAAATGTGTGTCTGTTTTCAGGTTTTGTTTTAGCAGACAGTGGATACGACGTGTGGCTCGGAAATACGCGTGGAAACACATTCGGCCGGAGGCACCAAACACTAAGCGTTGGTTCAAGGCAATTCTGGAACTTTTCGTAAGTAGCAAATTTTACGGCTATAATGTTAACAATTTCAATGAAGAACTGTTGCAGCGCCTACGTAAAGAATTACTTTCATGCATTTTTAAACCATCCAAATTAATTTCAGAGCTTCCAAGGGTGTAGTAAAGCACGTAGTACGTATATGTGTAGCAAGTTTGGTGTGCCCATGCATGGGTATATCTATATCGGTAAGAAATTGGCTGATATCACTTCCCCTTTAGTATTAGTTTATATGGGCAAAATTATTAGTGCGGTGAACTATCGTCAGAGGCTTCCCTACGGAGTTGGCACAAAGGGGGCCTGTTATATGTGTATATATATGTATATATATATATATATATATATATATATATATATATATATATATATATATATATATATATATATATATATATATATATATATATATATATATATATATATATATATATATATATATATATATATATATATATATATAGGCCGAAACTTGGGTCACTTGGAAAACAATGAACGAGGGTTTAATTGTTGCCAACAGTTTCGAAAGGCGAATCTTTCTTTTACGGGGGTTATCTTAGAATAGACAGAAAAACGCTTATACACACTTTGCCTCCGAGGGCTTCCCTTTCTTCTCACCCTCGTCAATGATTGCTCTTGGGGAGAGTAAAAGAGCGGGAGAGTAAAAATAACACGTCGTAACTATACTGACTATACTACAGAAGGTTGGAAAAGAGGAAGGGAGAGAGGAAAGTATTTTTGTTGCCGGCGCTTTGAGGTGGTAGCCAGCGCCACTCGGACTACTAGGGGTGAAGGGGACATTCTTTTTAACCCCCGGTCCCTGACTCGAATGTCTGCGACATGTCGAGAGTGGTTGACCAGCGTTGAACCCTCGTAAGCTCCATATGGCACCAGGACTGCCATAGGTTTTCTTGAGTGCTAACACTTATTTCTGTCTTATTTTAACTAGCCCCTCATTTCCTATTTTGATTCGCTACATTCATAGCGAGGGCCTCTGTTCTGGCTGTCTTGGTGCCATAGGGAGCTTAAAACGGCACACTTTGACCCACGTCTCAAAAAAACAAAACGAGACGGTTTACTAACGTTTCTACTCAAGGACAAGTCTTAAACGGAGTAATCATACAAATGAAGACTGTTTATTATGAACCTATTCCTAATTATGTAATATCTGGTTGCGAATACCAAAAGTTTGAAGTTTAGTTTTGATGTTGGAATAAAAGATTCAAAGTTGTTCACTCGGAGGCCATAATGCTTGATTCCTAAATTCCCGGTCACTATTTTTCAAAAACATTATTCACACTGGCAATAACAGCTTTTCGGTTTTTTCACTGTTGCTCTCGGGACTGTCATCCGGCATTTTCACAGCCTTAAGTCTGCATCAATGTTCAATGTACATGCATTATTATTTGTATTTGAGCATAGCCGCTATGCTTATTTGTAGTGCAGCTTTACTAGGTGTTTTTGTATTTTGACCATACTTCGATTTATGCAATTTGCTGTTTTTATCGGAGTTTTGGGCGTTTTAAAGAAACAGGTGATTGATGTTTCCAGATTTGAGGAACATGCGTTCTATGACCTGCCAGCGCAGATCGACTATGTACTGAACGAAACCGCAAACCGAGACCTTTTCTTCATCGGTATTTCCCAAGGCACCCTCACCTTCTTTGCCATGATGTCTGAGAAGCCTGAATACAATGCCAAGGTATTTGTTTGAAGTATTCAGCCTTTCCATTCCATAAAGAACACAGCAGTGAACAATGGTGTGCGTTATGTATATCGACCTACATATTCAAAAAATGGATACTTTTCTGAAATGAAATTCTGAATGAAATGTTACTACATTTCATTCAGAATATTTTCTTATTAATAAGCGGTATGAGACACAGAATGGTTTGCGACCTTTTTTAAACAGCAAAAATGGAGGTGTTTTTTTCACCACTAAAACCTAATGTATTTACCCAAAAAGTCAGTTATGGAATATTTTCAACCTCACTGTAACTACGTACTGATGAAAAGTAGATTGCTTTTGGCGTAATGATACAGTCGCCTGAGCAGCTGATTCTCACAATACGTATTTCGGCATTGTTTAAGTTAAAAAAGGTTAAATCTGTTTTCTGTTAATATTTTAGCAAGCATTGCGGACGGGAATTATGTTGCCACTACAGCCATGCGAACTATAAATAAGAGGTATTATAACTCACAGTAATAATAAATTCGTCTTATTGAGTACTGTCGCTACATTATTTTTGTGACATCTCTAGCATATGGGTTTCTTTTCAATCGGTTTATTTCCCAGAAATACATCTGGAGGGGTCCATGGGGTAAAAGCAGACCTAACAGCTTGACTGGGCCCGTTAACTTTTACCCGACTGTCGTAGTATGAGGCAGGAAAATTTTATACAAACTAACATTTCAAATGAAACATATCGATAGAAAACTGCCTTTTACACAATTTAAAACACTGGAGGTAACAGGTTCAGTAAATAATTTCGCGAAAATGCCATTTCACTGGTACAAACCAGATGCAAATATACGACGTCAAAACGCTCTCAAGTATAAACACATTAAAATGTATCAAAATTTGTAAGTTTATAAAAATGCATCGAGAGAATCTATACATGGTAATGGGAATGAAATGTATAAAAGAAGAAATAACCAAAGAAATAGGGTAACAGCAAAACCTTTTGCGCTGCAAGGAGTAATATTGTTTACGTTTAGCAATCAACAAATGGTTGTTTGCAGTTATCTCTTTGGTGGACAAAAACAATTTTAGCTGTTCTAAAAAAAATTAGCTCCAAAATCTTATCTACTCCGAATTAATGGCTATTTGTGCTCTAGGGATTGGAATTTGTAGTTATTGCGTAATTTTACCTTGTGCCAGTTGTCGAGGTTATGGGTATTTATAGGGTGAGTTCGGACCAGGAGTGATGCCGACTGTATGAGAAAGTTTTTTTTATTGGCAACGAAACAAAGTCGAAGGCACGCGGAATTCGAAAGTCGTACATGTAATTTGCCTTGAATATGTTGTAACGTGGGAAGAATGTCCGAGTGGAAGAAGAATAATCAAGATTTCAAAATTGCGAACGCCTTTCCTTTGTAAGATAAGTAGTTTATTGATATTTTGTTTAGTTGTAGTAGTTCATACTAAGCTGCAGTAAACTATTAAAGAGGAACATAAAGCGTGGTAGATGTTTAGTTTAGCTTTCCTGGGAAGAACCGTCGCGGGCGCAGTATCTCGCGGGCTACAGAAAAGAGTTTATTACTGGTGTAATATATATGTTCTCAACAGAGCTGCGATTGGAACGTAACACCGAGGATTTTATCATTATTTACTTATTCTACATCATGTTTGGCAAAATTTAGCGTATATTTCAGTTCCACTCTTCTGTTATTAGCTCAAAAAAGAATTGCTTTTGTTTTCGCCATATAAACTTTATTTAGGTTTCAACTTGACCAATGAAATAATTATTTTGGGCCGCGTTACGTTTGAGCATTATACTATATTTATCAGGGTAACAAAGAAGTATAGTGCTGCCTTTGGCATATATTTCAAATGTTGCTTTTAGGCCAGTGTTTGCAATATCATTTATATATAAATTACAAAGCAAGGGACCTAGCACGCCTTCTTGAGGAACACCATTTAGAATGGGTAGAAAAATATACTGTTCACTAGAAATACGCACTCACTGCACTCTGTTTTCCACATAGGATTTCATAAGTGTTACGGGCTTTCACCAATCGCTGATTGCGTTAACTTTTCAGCTAAAATATTATGGTTTAGGCAGTCGAAGGTTTAACTAAAATCAAATGAAAGTGCTAAAGTAAACTTACTGTTTTCTATATTTGACAATATGGGGTCTCTAACCTTAATCTCCGAAAACCGAATTCTGCGTCCGTAATGATATCTTTTTGTTTCCAGATAATCCAGATATAGGCCTGTAATTTTTAGGATCATTTTTATCTCCGTGCTTAAAAGCTACCGTTACTCTTGCTCGCTTCGTTTTTACCACAAACGCAGCATTTTGGAGTGTTGAATTGTAAATATTAGTTTATATTGGGGTAATAAATTCTAGGACATACCTAACAGGTTTAACCTAAATGTTGTCTATGTGTAATGCTTTGGTAATATGTATGCTCATGAAAGTTCTGTATACTTCGAAATCATCAGTAGGCTCCAAAAAACGCTTCAAGTAGGACCACTAATAGGTATTTGGAGAGCAGTAGCTTCCCCTGCTGGTAAGTTGAATTTGGTTTTAAGGTGTTCTAATTATTTAACTTTTATTTCAATTAATTTCAATTGCGTGGGATTTCTTGTTCGTATCAGCTTTTCCTGCGCAAGACCAAAGTCTCGAACTTCGTTCTCCCCCGTTTTTGTTCTATTTTTTATTGAACAGTGGCAAGTTGCACTTCGTCCAGCCTTTTCGTCGTCCTATTGGTGTTACTATACCCAGCGCGATTCAATATGACGCACTACAAACTAGTTCCATTCTGCATCTGTTTCAACATCAGTTCAAATAAAATGGTGTTTAAAAATGGTGCACGATGGGATGCCGTTATCATAGCAGAGGTATTGTAAAAAGTACAATTTCATGCAATAAAATCTAGCCGGGTTAAGAAACTCCCAACTAATACAAGATGCTTTCCTAAATTGGAGTATTCGGTTGTATACAAAATAATCATAGAATAGAACACACCAAAGAGTCGAGAAATTACACAAAAGAAGTTTGTACACTTCAAAGATAAAACGTTTTCTTGTGTCTTCGTACTTGAAACACTAACTCCAAAGAATGAATATTTTTCAGTATCAAGTAAAAACCATTAAGTGTGCATACAATGCCACTGTTTATATAGCAATAGGTATCTGCCCTCTATTAATGCGCTCTTTTCACCTAGGTAAAGGCGTTCGCTGGGCTAGCACCGTTCTACAAGTTGGCTAACATTGCAGTCCCACCTTTGGCAATATTTGGCCCGTACATCGAGAGGCCATTGGTAGGTATACTTTTATTTTCTACATTTCGGTAGTTTTTTGCTATCTGCCCACATTGGCAGTAAAGGTAAGCTGTTCAAGGCAGTTTTTTGGCATAAAACTTTGCTAGGGGTTAGTATACCAGTGACAGGGTATATTCGAAAAATCCATCAGTGAATACGTGAAATTTATCTGATGAGGAAGCAGTACTGCTTGAAAAAGGTAGGAGTTCTGAAATGGTGATCGCAGAAACACTTGGAACGTATACTGAACTGCTAGAAAATATATTGATATTGTGAGAGGATACACCGGTCTGCCTTCTCGATTACCAAGAAATTGTCTATGCCACCGAGTAGGAATGTGGAAAGCAAAAACGTTTCTTTATAGAAGGTAACAACACATAGTAGGCCATTTAATATCTTTACTACCGTGTATGTGGCGCCCATCACAAGTGAAGTGTTGTTTTAGGCTATATATTTACCTTAAAACAACAACAAACAATCCTCTGAATGTCTTGGTACCACAGGAAGTGTTTTCTTGTTATTTTCTTTTTTCAGTGTCGCTCTTTGCACCCGATTAAGAATGTTGTACACTGAAAATGTTTTTTGCGTGCGCGCATAGGCTCCCGGCTTTTTCTTGTGTTTTTTCTTTTGTGCGTACTCCGAACTATAGCAACCATTTGGTGAGCGTCGCGTAGATATATATGGTTATCTTTGGTTGCTGTCTTCTTCATCTACTAACCTGATTGTATTCGGTTCACTTTGTAATTCATGTGCGTAAATATTGTGTGTGCACTATGCAATCGACTTTTATTTTTTATTGTTATCTTCCTCCGACTTGAACTTTCATTGCAAACATCGGCGCTAGTAGTTCTTCTGCTATGTTTTGTAAGGCGTGAAATAATTCTGTATGATGTGTAACACTTCCTTTTTTTACGCCCCTTGCCTAATGCCCTTTCAAGAGCCTCTAAGGTATATTAAACAAACAAACAAATAAAATCAAATAATAAATAAATAAATAAATAAATAAATAAATAAATAAATAAATAAATAAATAAATAAATCTTATATAATAAATAAATAAACAAATTATTAAATAAATTAATAAATATTTCTTCTTACCTTTATGAAGTTGACCGCTTCGCGACACTTATTAGGAACGTTTAGTGGCTACCTAGTTTCGCCACACTTGTTCACTTTTATTTCTTTGGATTTTGGTGCGGTGTACTTCTGTATTTTTGCCTGATTCTGAGGGCATCCGTGCAACTGTACGCTTCAGTTTGGTATTCTTTCAACGCGGATTACTTAAGCAAGCGGACTTGCACACGCCACAGCCTCCCTGGCACAAGGGTTCTGCGTGGTTGAAGTGCAGCTGGTCTCACGCCAAATCGCGTTCGGTTGTCACCCGGCGTGCACTCTTCTAGGACTTTTACATGCCCACTTCATAGTATTTGGAATTTCGTAAAGGGGCCACATTGGTGGCAACCGCTTCTTATTTTTGGCCAACACCCCAACAACAACAGTAACAACAACAGTCCCCAAAGGGCAAAAATAACAATTGTTCTACTACAGCAACTGCATATTCTTTTAGGCGGAAACGAAACGTAGACATAAGAATTTGTACGCTACCGTGCTGGTCCCGTGAAGATGCGGTGTTTTATTTACTCGTCTAGGAAAAGGCAAGTTTTTTTAACCGCCAACTACAGCAACCACAGAGGCAATGACGCTTTGCGTGCAATGATGCCATTTACGGGCTTCTCTTTAATAAAAATCACAAGAAGAACTGCGCTTTCGCAAAATGAATCACTTTAAGGTCTCGCCTCAAGCCAAGGCTTTCCACTCGGTGCCGGACACAGTGCCGTTTGGTGAATCCGGGGCCTATAGCAAACCTTACATTCTGTGTCCGCACAGCCACGTGTTCTATCTCTTTGACGTAAAATAGTTTTTCAATGATGCAGACAAATCATGTTGCCAAAGAACTTTGAATCGGCCGAACAATTTGCCCCTGGGTAATGCTTGTTTCTGCCCAGCTGGCTGATCGTTGCCGTAGGTGCATGGGTTGCACTCACAATTTCTCCCAGACACGCATCCTGTACAGGTCTTCCTCACTAACAGACCGAATAATTGTTGAGGCTTACATGATAGACAACTGTTTGGAAATGATGTTACCCTGCTAAGTAACTCGGGCGGTGAATCGCAAAACATAATTACCGCACTGGACAACCAGAGTATAATCATAGGGCTGAAAATTAATATGCAAAAAACTAAGTAATGCTCAATAGCCTCGGCAGAGCACAGCGCTTTGAGATAGGTGGCGAGGCATTTGAAGCGGTGAGCGAATAGATCAACTTAAGCAAAGTAGTGACCGCGGATCCCAACCACGGGGCAGAGATAATTAAAAGGATAAGAATGGGGTGTGGTGCATTCAGCAGGCCTTTGCAGACAATTAACGGCAGCGAACCATTGTCCCTGAAGAAGAAAGTGTATACCAGCTGCATCTTACAAGTACTCACCTGCGGGGCAGAAACGTGGAGGCTGACTAAAAGGGTTTAACTTAAACTGAGGACGACGCAGCCAGCAATGAAACGAAAGATAATAGGTTTATGTTAAAGAACAAGAAAAGAGTTGAGTGGGTCAGGGAACAAAGAGGTGTTATATTGGTAGGAATTAAAAAAAAACGAATGGGTGTCGGCGGGGCATGTAATAAGAAGGAAACATAATCGTTAATCATTAAGGTAATACAGTGGATCCCTAAAGAAAGCAAGCGTGGCAGGCTGCGGCAGAAAGTTAGGTGTGCGGAGGAGACCAAAAAATTTGGGGGGATAAATTGGTCACAGTTAGCACAGGACCGGGATAAGTGGATATCTGTTGTAGTGGCCTTTGCCTTGCAGCGGGCGTACACAACCTGATGATGATGCTGCCGCGGTTGATCATGAAGATGATAATGACATACTGCTACGGAAAGGGAAAGGTGCGTCAGTGCACCGTCGTTTTCGCTGTCCCCTGAAGAATTGATTTTTTTAGGGGTAGTTGGTTGCACTAAGCGATTGGTGAATTCTGTACACACTTGTCGGTTTAATTTACGCCATACGCTATAGGCCGGCGCTGTGGTGTAGCTTGTGATACAAGCCGGTGTGAGAATTGCGATACTGGTTGATTTGTTCTTGCCGCGTTTTTTATGAGCCCCTGTTCTACGTATCATATACATTAACGTGTTTCCGTGTGTCTGTGACATAAACTGAGTTCTTGTTCTAGCGTGTGTTTTGTGTCCCCTTTATCTTTGTCCCTGTTTTAATGTTCGCTGGTACGACGAATTCGCTAGGTCGCACATGATGCTAGGCAGCAAATTAAAAAAAAGCAACTTGTTGCTAGGACCGAAACGGATCTTTTTATACGGCAAACGTATTGAAAGAACTGTGGGAGTAATCTCTAAGACAAAACGTCAAGGAAATTCCATTTGTTTACTCGTTTTTCTTCTCTTTCTAAATTATATTTTTCCCCGCAAATCCAGCCATTTCCCGCACATATATACAGTAGACTCGATATCGTTGGAAGTAGTGCCTATAAAATTTTTGGTTTAGAGGAACAATGGGTTTCCGAAACATCAATGACATGAGGAGTCATTTAAAAAAACCGCATCCAGGTGACCTAGCGATTTTGGTATTGTTTCATTTCTTGTCCATATTTACCCTACGTTAGAGACATTAAAAATGTAATTTTATAACGTAATGGTGTTACCAGCAAGGGGAAACAATAGCACGTGCTGCCAAATGTAAAGAAGAAAACAAAAATATTCCATTGGTTAGAATCGCCCCTGGGTTCCTCGCCCTTTGAAACCGGCATCTCTCTGACTGCGCTACAATCCCATTCGGGGCGCACAGCATTTTCTTTGCGTTCGGCTCCCAGGCGTCTGCCTTGGAATTTGGTAGAGTTGAAGTAGACTTTTGCTTAGGACTTTGGAAGGGTGGAATGTGGTCTCCAAAAGGCTAAAATATGGGCTTTGATGTAGCTCAGTTTGCACAGAGAAAGCTTTGTTTTCTAATAATCTTTTTTTTACGAAAGGGGGAAGACTTTAAGAATGAAAAGTTAAAGCTAGCAAAGAACACTAGCTCTACCGCTTTCCAAGTCTTCGCCTCTCAATGGCGAAGGTGGCTGAATTATTAAACCTCAACCGGTTTTCGGGGACACTTAACTGTTGGGTGTTTCCTGTCGACAAATATCTTTGGACTACAGTTGATATTCAAGAGAAACCTGTGCATGCTATGTTTTAATATGCAGGCGCACAGCATAACAGCCATGAAAATAACGCAGCACACGTTGGTCAAAGAAATTAAGCCACGTTAACACCTCTGAGACTTTTGGCACTTTAGAGCTTCGCAGCAGTATTTTCTTATTTCACGCAAGCATTTTGTTCCATTGGAGTGTATACTTAAATATGTAATGTTGTTCTCTTGGTTCTTTTACTTTGTAGGAATGTGTATTATAAATGGTAGGAGGTTATTTCGGTATTTAAATCCCGTTTTAGTTACACGTAATTCTGGTTTTTGAACACATTTCCAAGGCATGTAGCGAACGGAAGACGATACTCTAAAAAGGAAAGTATATCGAGAAAAAGTGCGAGTTTTTATTCTGGTACATAAAAAAACTTCTCTGGCCAAAGTGTAGGAGTATTAACCGTCCTTCTTATATCTACCATCAGATATGACCACTCATGCCAACGCTTGCCGCCTCTTTGCCCCCCCCCCCCCCTCGCCTAAAAAAAAAAAAAAACGAATTGAAGTGTTTTAGGAAGCCTGCAATGTGGGCGGAATATTTGCTGTCATCAAGTTCGGCCCACTCGGCGGTCGCTTCTGTGTGTTACCATACATGCCGGCATGGTACTATCCCACCACGAACACCGCATGGAAGCCGATATCTGGCTTGGCGCTTGTGCACACTGTTTGGACACAAAAATTGTACTTTTAAGTGCGACCAAGAAAACAAAATCGAGTGGCGTTCTCCCCGTGAAGGGCTTTCGGAGGAAACACGGGAAACGAGCGTGGTACAAGCGATCGCCCCCGCCGTCAGTCCAGCTATCAGGTGTCCAGGCAAGATTCTCCTCCGCTCGTCGCACGTCCAGCATCGCGCACCCAGATGGGGAGGACCATAAGGCCAAATTTGCTTGTGTATTGTGTAGCTTCTACAGCATGTATTGCGAAAATACTTTGTTCCCGGGAAATATTTTTGTGCACTCGCTGCTGGGCAACATTGTTAGTTATAAAATCTCTTCCCTCCCTTTTAATGCAAGCTAGGGGGGCAAATCATAAGTAGGCATGAGTAGAGTTTAGCGCGTATTTATGAAGGATAACAAAACGATTCAAGAGTAACCGCAGTGCATCAAGATGAATCAATTCAGATAGCTGGATTAGGTGAATTAGGATGGATCAAAATAGTTCAGTGAGGAAGACAAAACAAATAACTGGACTCAATGCTGATTAATACAATCAAAGTGGAATGAAATGCTCATGTAAAGAAATTACGCGATCTTCAAAGCGCCGAATGGAAGACCAAGGACAACAAACAGTTGACAAGAACAAACGCTTTCGTAATACACTGTCATAAACAGTGCCTTTAACAGTCATCAAATGGAATAACAACTCGCCGAAACATTCGCCTAGGCAAGTGAATTAAGACCTATCAAAGTGTACTAGGGTAATATAAATTGATAGAATACCAAATAAACTGAATTGAGATGGATCAAAACGAATTAGGGAGAAGTTAAAGCAAAAAAAGAGGAATAGAATAATTAAAATTTTAGGGGTACAACGCGCCGAATAATGCCAATGAGATGTGCTGAACCACGGGTATCGATTATTTTTCGTGAGCTGGGCATTATTAACGTGCGCCGAAATCTCGACCAGGCCCCATTCGCGCCTTTTGCCTTCTTCTAAAATGCAGCCACCATTGACGGGTTTCAACCGGCGTTCTTGGGCTCACCAGCCCAAGGCCTTAGCCACCATGCCACCACGGCTGGAAAATAAGAGAAACCAGTGTGAATTAGGAAGAAAAAAATATCACGAATGAAAGCAAAGAAAATTGCATGTATAATAGTAATAACAGGAAATAAATTGAAATAAGGTGAACATTACACAGTCAGGCTTCACCATGTTATTGCTTCCAACCGATACTCTGTACCTTGCGAAATAAACAAACTGGGCCGAGAATATAACTGTCTTCTTTCATAACCAAATATTTCGATTCAAATGCGCGGTCAGTAAACAACAAGCACGATGAGTAGGGTTTGCTCTCATCTTGATATTGTTGTTTAATAAAATGCTGATATAAAAATGCGGTTATATTCTGGTATTGGTTTTCTGCTTCCTTCATTTTCTACTTTCACTCTCAAAATGAGTGTATGTCGAGGGGGAATTGTGTGTATTCTGGTTAGCAATAAGTTTAAATTTGGCTTAATATGAGAGTTTTGTTTATTTAATGCCAATTTTGCAATCGTATTGGTAGTGAGCAGCACTAAAGTACTGTCGGTGTTCTACACACCCATGGGGCTGATATCCTTTCTATCGTGGAGTTCATGGAAGGTAATTGTAGTCGCATTACTAAGCACAAATATCAAGCCAACATAAGTGCTTACTTCAACACAGACAATATTGCGTAGTGCCCCAATTACTACAGATTTTGATGTGTTATTGAAATGATTTGATTTTCTCGTTTCGACCAGGCGGTCCACTCGCATGAATTTGGCAAAAAAAACATTGATTTTTCTTGTATTGCAACAATTGTCTCCTCGCTTGTACAGTCGGGGCTTACATGTTGCAATTTCACCGACCACCTAGGCTTTACCTTTATTGCAGTAAATCTATTTATAAACGTAAAGAACTTCACGGGTACTCACCTCAATGTGTTACACAAAAAAGACTCGAGAACGCTTTCGCAGAACTTCACTAAGAGTACCAGAGTAACGTGTACCCTGAATTGGACGTTCAGAAATTTTATGAAACATTTCCGTCGAATTATAGCATGATGTACCGGAAGCACTTCTTCAAAAAGACGTAGAAATCTGAATCATATTCATAAAATCATAGTTTTTACGAGAGTTAGGTAGCTGCATCATACCAAGAAACAGGCTATATTAATATTTTCCTAAAATAAGAAATCCCGATACCCTAATTCAAGAATCTGAAAATAAAGTAACGAACGTCACAATGCAAGCAATCATTCTTATGAAAAACTATTTCAATCACACGATCGACCTCATCACCTGGGGAGGTAGATTCGCTCGGTGGATGCAAAATTTACTCATAACATACCTTTGAAGAACAATCCATGCAGTGGGGCCGAGTACATTGCCTTTGAGCTTGCTGATGCTTTAAAAACGTTCTTCACTCCTGAATCTAACCCGGGCACGAAATAGGTGAATTTTATCTACAAAGGTGCTCTAACAATACATCTCTAGTACGGTTTAGGAAAGCACATCAGGTCTTTGTTTTCAGATATTAATTATAGTTGCGGTTGTGATGCCCACAATAGTTACGTTCGGCCTGTTAAACATGTTATTGACACAATTGCGATTGTGTGTACTTGTATATTGAAATGTATGTATAGAGACAGCCACTGGTCTTCCGAGTATACAACTAGCAAAAGTAAGCGGTCTTTATAAAAAAATGAATTCCGGAATTAGAGACTTATTAGCATTGTACCAGTATATTCAAAAGGTTTACGGATGACAATGTTTAAACGATTTGACGCATTTTCCTACACCCAAAGCGAGATTACAGGTTGTGAATAGGGATTAAGGAACAACAGTTCCTATTACGCATTTAGGAACTCTATTGCCGTCTGTATACGGCGCGAGTGAAACGTGCGTACAGTGGACATTATGGAAACTGAACGCAAGCTGACAATTCTTCTCCCAGATTGTAAAACGTAGGGTCACAAAAAAGCTAAAACTCGGTTTATCTGCCAATAAATTTTACCTAGTGCATATATTCTTAAAAGTCAAAAGGAGGGGAATGCTGCGGATCTAGATATTGGACTATTGTTCGAATATTTTGATTGTGGCGGGCAGAAACGTGGCCGCCTGAAAAACCGACGTTTCCGGTCATATCTGTGACGCGTCGGTAAAATAAAATGCCCCTGAATAAAACCTGCATTTAACAACCGCTGTTTTCTCGAGAGTATTGAAAATCACCAGGAATTCCCCTAGAGGCAACCCAATTTCATGCAAGCTAGGGCAACTCATGGCTTGCATGCACCTTCTATGCGAGGCTGGCTCGAGTTTGCCCTATTCGTTCAACTCACGAAAATAAACATGAAAATGGTTTACCAGCACGGCAGCGTTCTTTGTCCTGCCAACTATTCATCTCTACCCATGTCCTGCTATTGAAACGAGGGGTAACGCCTTGTGTATGACAGTCACGCGCTGCGCTTGCATTGTCATTACGAGTCGGTAGATCCGGGCGCGACCGTCAACGTTGCCATGGAGAGGTCGGCTTTTTTCTTTCTACATTTATGCTGCATAAAAAAACGCTGACGCAGGAGTGGGATTTTAAAAACGGAACTTCATGGTGCACGTGGTTGATAAAGCCCCCACTTCTAGCCATCAGCCTGATTGCTGTACCCTGTTCAGCTTGATGCACGCACCATACGGCGCCAGCATAGTTCACCTTACTGTTTTAATAGAGGCAATAGAGGTTACTTTTTATTTGTGGTGCTTTTGTACATAGTTGCAGTCTAACAGTGTGCATCTGTGTGCTATGCAGAGCCTTGTGGAAAGAGTAACGGGCTACAATGAGATTCTTCCCAAGGATTTTGTACTGATGGGCCTCATCAGGTTCCTGTGCTCATCGTTGACCATACGAACTTGCGCGTTTTTGGGAGATACGTTCAACAACCTTGGGAGCAAGTACATTAACAAGGTAGGTACTGTGTTTAGCAAGTGATTTGTAAATAAGAAAACGGCCCAATAAAAATCTGTCGCTTCGCAAACATGGTTCTAAAATGACCAAGTTTGTGAAAAAACACGTAATGCGAGTTCCTTTCGAGTTACAGATGTTCATGAAGGTAGGTTCATGAAGGTATATATATATATATATATATATATATATATATATATATATATATATATATATATATATATATATATATACAAAAAGGGGGGAAATGAGGGGCTCCGTGAAATAAGACAGAAAATAAGGGTTGGCAGTCAAGCAAACCTCGGAAAGCAAAGGGGAGGTTGTGGTGGGTCATAGAAAGATTTTTCTGATTTGCTACATGCTTAGCGAGGGCCTCTGTTCTGTCAGTCTTGGTGCCAAAGGGAGCTTAAGAGGGTTCAACGCTGGTCGACCACTCTCGACATGTCGTAGACACTCGAGTCACGGCCCGGGGGTTAAAAAGAAGGTCCCCTTCACCCCGAGTAGTCCGAGTGGCGCTGGCTACCACCCCCAAGTACAGGAAACAAAAATACCTTAACATAAATACCCGGAAAATGCTGGGGAAACAGCCCCACCGGTAGCGTAGTGGTCACCGCACCAGACCGGTATTCTGGAGGTCGTGGGTTCGGATCCCACCCGGCGGGAATTTTTTCACCACTTTCTTTTCGACTCAAAAAATTTTTCATTTCTTTCTATGACCCACCACAACCTCCCCTTTGCTTTCCGAGGTTTTCTTGACTGCCAACCCTTATTTTCTATATATATATATATATATATACATTTATATATATATCATCCCACTCGGTGTATAAAGAATTTTCCGTTGCCTATACCAGCAAGATACGGCTTGCTCCAAGGAGAAAAACTGGACGCGGCAAATTTGCACATACTGGACTCATTGCTTCAATGGTTTCTAAACCTGAAGCGCCAACTGACGACCGTAGTTTAAGTTGTGGTAATGAAGATTTTTCGGCTTTTTACTTAAGTGGTTTAGCTGGCTGGGAATATTTTCAATGTAACTGAAAGGAATGACCAAGTGTGCCAGATGTTGGAATAACGACATGGTTTCCATACAACGATGGATACCTTAGCAAAAGGCGTCGCATAGCGCAAGGGCAAACTGGGTAGTAGCGGGCCGCGGCCGCACATGTGAGTACGCTGTAGATGAAGAGAGCGGAGGAATGCGGAAAAAGAGCACACAGTAGAGCAGCCAAAAAATAGAAGCCATCCGAAAGCGTAAAGGCAGATCACACAGCAAAGCGTCCTGAGTTTCGACAAATCAAATTCGTTGAATAAGGTCAGGCGTGAGGGCGGCATCTGAGATGTTCAACTGGACATTCATAGTTTAGCATTTACAATCCACTGAGTGCTCAGATGTCCTCACACTTTGTGGAAAGGGTATTGTCTGCGTCTGTCCAGTAAAGAAGAATATTTTCTGTACGTGTCAAGTTAAGAATTCCCTTCACCTATCTTATACACGCCAACAGGACAATGAATATATATTTACTTATAATACAAGCAGTTCTCAGGAGCTTCAAAACGAAATTTCAGAGCTTTTAAACGAAAAACGTAACCTATAAAAACTTAATGTTCTTTTAGGCGAAGCCTGTATGACCGTAATTTAGGATTTTATGGCGTACGCAGACAGGCCTGGAAAAACTCAATATGAAAAAGCCGTCTTAGAAGTACCTGGCTTATTCATAAAGGAAGCTCATATTGCCTATAGCATGGCACCAGAACTTTCCCCTAAAAGTGCGAGTGAAAAAGCCAAGTTAAAAAAGAAACTCATATCGCGATCGTATCACAGCGAAAGGTTCCCCGAAGGTGAGAGCGAACAAACGATAGGGAGAATGCAGGTGCAAGCAAAAAGTATAAACGCCTTTTACGGTTGTTTTGTAGGTACGAGCCTGCGAATCCATTACATATTGCGCGACGCATTAATCGCTTGATGAAACTAACAAACAAGCGTGCTTAGACGGGAAACGTCTCATTTGCGTGCCCTAGTAAAACGCAGGGATCACCAAAGTCGCAATACATGCAAAACAAGATATGAACACCAAGGTCGTGTCTTACGTGTTGGGCAAAGATATGATGTGGATTTCTTATCACTATAGGCACGCTAGTCAAGTGCAGTATAGTCAGCATAAACATGCGTGCGTGTAGGTATATGTATTTCTAGGAATGACCACGGTCAACGAACAAGAGCAATAAAAATTTCATAATACACTCTAGGTTTTTGCTGTTTTCTATATGTTGTGTGGTAAACAGCATTGCGCAGCATTCATTTTTACAAGGCGGGAATGCGGCTTAATTTTCTAGCCATCTAATAATAAAGCGGCCGCCCCACAACGGATTTATTGAGTTGCTGCAATATTAGCTACCATAAAAGTGCACATTTTATTTGTGTCGTTTTTTGCACATCTTTCTATTCTATGCCGCACGGGAAAATTTGCGAAAGTAGTTCTGCCCTTTTATAGTGTTGTTTATGAACTTTCATCACTGATATTTCTTCGCAACAAAGCCCTCGCACGCAGTGTTTCTGAAAATTGTGGAAAGGGGAAGGCAAAATTTCAATCACATTACCGTTCTAGTTTAGTCAACGACAAAATGAAACTGATTCTTTGAGGATGGTGTAAGCCGGAAGGGTGCCTTTAGTGTTCGCAAAAGCCAATCTGCCATCCTCTCCGCAGTCACAACAGAGGTACTGGAGCTGTTCGCGTTATTGCAAAAATTTTAGTTTAGAGAAGGGCTCGCTAATTACTGTTCGCGTAAAAAAAATAAAGCACTGTTGCTAAAAAGGAGAGACTTCTTTCTATATGAGAGAATAGTATTTATGGCAGGCCGAAGAAGCAGGCCGAAGAAGCAGTTGTGACTGAGTTTACGGCAGTACAAAAAGTGTATTTTCTTTTTATTTATTGCACACGACATAGCTGTTTTATCCACGGCTACGTTCACAGTTAAATTATGTTCACAGTTAAATGCTGACGTGGTTGAAGAGACGCGCCTGCGCAGTAGAGTGTGAACGGCGGACAACGACAACGAGGGAGGGAGGCACACAGCCCCGAGCATGAGATGCTTCGCATCTAATAAACCAACGTGGGCAGCCTCTTTGAGTACTAAAATCTAGGCTTTGATTGATGACCGTGTGGTCGGAAATGCTCATATAAGACATAAAAAGAAGGCGCCGACCACAGGAAGAAAATAAAAAAATGAGGTTCTCCTCCCCTTAACTCTGAACTGAAGCCTTGTTCACACTAAAATCTAAAAAAGCGATTTAGGAATTTATCTACGCTGAAGCACGTGACATTAACTCATTGCATAAGGGTAGGGAGGATTGCCGTTTGTGCGGTTCAGACTGCTTTTTGGTCGTCTGTGTTGCTATAGATTCCATATGCAGCCTACAGGTGAAGTCCTGGGTGGCGAAAACACGTGCCTTGCCCCAGTCTATCTCATCCTTAGACTATTGTGCATGGTCCGCGAGGGCATTAGCGGATATGTTTCTCCTGTTTACGTCGTTACAATGCTCTTTTACCCGGTTTTTGAAAAAAAAACAGATTCCCCTATGTATATTCTATCGCAATTTGCTCATGGCCCTTCATACGCAACACCGGGAAATCGGTTTTTTGGTAATCTGCCTTTCTCCGTCACAAGAGCGTTCTTTACGTCTGGGTAGGAACATCGGAAACGTGCACTTCATACGTGCGCAGAACATGGGCCAAAGTATTACTCCCTCAAGGCACGCACGGTATGCCGCTGCAGAAGGGCGATCCAACCTTTGTTCCCCCGAATTCACGAAGGAATCTGGATAACCGCTTGCAGACAGGTCCCGACATGCACGTTTGATGATAGCCGAGTCGTCAGAAGCAGTGGAGCAGATAGTGCGGATGCGTTTCATCAAAGACGATTTATATGATTGATTGATTGATTGATTGATTGATTGATTGATTGATTGATTGATTGATTGATTGATTGATTGATTGATTGATTGATTGATTGACTGTAGGGTTTAACGCACCGACGCAACGCAGGCGATGAGGCGCACCGTAGTGGAGGGCTACGGATTAATTTTGACCACCTGGGGATCTTTGAGGTGCACCGAAATCTCGTATACATGGGCGTTTTTGCTTTTCGTCTCCATCAGAAAAGTGGCCACCGCGGCCGGAAGCGAGCGGGCCACGTCGTTCTCAGCAGCGTTACGCCTTAGCCACTGAGCCAGCGCAGCGGGTTTCATTAAAAAAGAAATCACGGTCCTCTTGTGGGATCCAGGCTGAACCGCCTTGAAGTTTAGGTAGCGCCCCGTCTGTGCGCTTTTTGTGAATGCAGGAAATGAGGGTGAAGTACCCCCATGGTGTAATAGAGCGTACAGGAAAGGCAACTTCCCCTTGTTTACTTTTTCTACTATAAACTGAATTGATCTTTCAATGAATACACAGTGATGCGTAAACGAGTACAAACCGTCTGTTTCAATTATTTAAAAGCAGTAGTCAACGTAGAGCACAAATATTCTAGGGGATGGAGTGAAGGTCAAAAGCGCTTGTCATTCTACAGGATCCATTGTCAACTTGCCTGCTATGACCTAAATTGAAGACCCCATGGCTGTAGCGTGAACGTGTTTGTAGAAAAATTCCCTAAACACGGAGAACGTCTCCGAGAAACAAAAGAATAAAAGCCTTGCGAGGTCGGGCATCTCGATGGGCGTTCTTTTCGGGAGAACTGGGTCAAAATCGACTGCGTCTTTTCATACTTGATACAAGTAGCCGGAAATCCTGTAATTGGCAACCGGGTGAATTCCACGACGTGCTGTAACGGGGTACCGGACTTGTAAATTTTGGGAACGCCGTAAAACGCCGGAGCCGATTAGTTGTGGGATGAAAGCTGGTGGTAAAAGGGCTGATTTTGCTCTGAAATAACCCCGAAGACGTCAGCAAGCAGCGTATAAAAATCCTTTTGTAGTTTTGACGTAGGGCATTTGTCAAAGCGAGTAGCTGTGTCTCCGTCAGAAAGCAGCGCCTGAACTTTTTCGTCGTAGTCACTCCTGTTCAGCAGGACACTCGCATTGCTTTTATCTGCAGGTAGGACAGCGACGTCCGTTTTATCGCGGAAGCTCTTGATAGCTCTGCGTTGATCTCCAGGGGCCGAGATATCCAAGCACGTGGGCGCAGTTAGGAAAGAATACCTAATGCTCGGGTGCGGGCTCCGTCACCTCGGTACGGTTCCACACGGGTGACAGTTCTGAAAAGCCACAGCGACTGCTGCTAATTTGCACAGGAGATGAGGCGTAACCCATAATAATTAAGAAGGCATACTGGTCAACCCCCCTCTCCTTGTTCCGGGTAGAAACAGATGTTATGCGGGGCATGATGTATCTTCAAAACCGGTGGTACATCGTATTGGGAGAATGGCAAGTTAGACAGTTGTAAGCATATCTAGTTGGAGATATACGATGAAGGGGAAGAGTGTTGCATGTGTTTGGTTGTGGAGACTGTGCGAAAGGTGGCTTTTACAGGAGTAGAGAGAGGGATGAGGCGTGGGTACCTGAAGTAGCTGTTACGGTAGCGGTGGTGTATATCCGTGTAACGAATGGGATTGAGATGGTTGGGGTGGTGGTTGCTGCCATTCACCCGTCCAAGCATTGGAAGCTGCCAGCGATAGGCTGCCTCTGAAGGGTTGCAATTTTTATAGGCAAATATATCAAGCTGTAAAGTTCTTGCACAATACCCTCAGACGGCTGATATTGAGGCATTGTAGCTTTGGGTTAAGAAAGCGAAAGAAAATTGAAAATGTCCACTTGCAAATTGCCTGTTTTGTTCAAAACCCACAGACCCGGATGCGGATCTACTTGTGCCACAACCCAGCAGGAACATCCATGAAAAATGTGATACACTTTGGTCAGGTCTGTATAAATGGCTTCTAAACGTTCATTTTTTTTGTGCATACAAACGAGATGCTTTTATTTACCTAACACTTTACCTAAATTTCCTATTCAGTCATAGAAAATATAGTGTGCGGCGGCGACCCCCTTCACTGAGATTCCGTCTGCAGTGAACTAAAAGAAGGCTTGGATTTTTGTATCTACAGTTTTTTCTGGTTGGAGAGAATTTTGTTGATTTTGTTAAGAACATTTTGTATTTAGCGACTGTAAATATTGAAATATTTATTTCTTCGCATGTAAACGTGTGAACTGGAAAGTAGTTGTTTTGCAGGGTATTTTAGCTAGAGGTTACTTATATTTCTTGTATTTAGACCTATGATACCGAAGCAGCGTCCTCATGAACAAAGTAAGACTCAGTCAGCACTAGAGAATTTTCCAGACTACAATTTGTTTTAATCAAGAAAGTCAGCCATTCAACAACAGCATGCAGTAGCCTCAATATATTATCCGTCGTGATTATCAAGAGGGGCACACGGTTTTTTAAAACAGGATAATAAGCTAGCTATCTACGTTTCTGATTCATCGAGGAAGGTGGAGACATGTCAAGGTGTGGTGTACGGAGTATGGTTGCATTTCTTCTTTTGCGAAATGCTGCTTTGGAAGTTGGGAGTTGCACTCGTAGCCGTTGATGTGCAGTTTTTTTTTGTAGCTGAGAGATCGGTCATCATTGTTATTATATTAGGTAAATTTGACTGTATTCCTCAGGTTCTTATTAATTAATGGCAATGTGATAAATGTCTAGTTTATCGTCTTTTGTTCAGGCACGTTTATTGGCAAGAAGGGGTAAAGGCGAAGCCGGGTTAAACAGATACAGCAGTGTAAGGCAGATGCCGTACGTAGATTGGTTATTGCGGTAATGACAGCTCCCAAAAAGTTGCCCGCACTCTCCAACGTAGTGCATGCCTCGCGTTGTTCTCAGTGCGCTCACGTCTATGGCAAAGTACGGTAATATTTTGTGCCGTATGATTGGGGCTTGTTACATGGTTGTGATCCAGAAGACGCAACAAAAAATGACGTTTTATTGTGTGCCAGCGGTTTTATACGGAGCATCACTGTAACAGTGCAAATAAATACGTAGCAGGTGCAACGTGTCTTCCAAAAGTATGTATCAAGTTTTAAGACTCTCTTTACATTACAGCTCGTAAAATCTAAAAGGTCTCAAAAGTTTGATTATGGGGCAGCAAGAAACATGAAGGTGTACGGACAGGTAAGAAAATTTGTTCACCAACTGCTCTTTGATACAGGCGTCTCGAAAGCTTGCCAGTTTTGTATGTTGCTTCAAGAAAAGTATAATGCATTTCAGCCTAATCATCCAGGAAATTTAGGTATTTGATATTTTTAGTTTTAATGATACACCTCTGTTTTGGCGCCAAATTGGGGTAAAAGGTTTCACTCGGCATTCCAACCACACCCTCCTTTTAGACTTAGAAACGATAACAACAATCCGCCAAACTAAATGGATAACTTTGAATTACCTTCTAAGTAGTAAAAGAAACATTAACCGGGAAATAGAGGAAACAGGAGGGCACAAAACGCAGGGCGCTCAAAGTTACAACAAAGCAATCATTAAAGAAAATTTACGAAATTCTATAGAAGCTTCATAATAAGAAGCTCTAAAATAAAAAAAAACAACGAACACGTACAAAAGTAACATTTAGGGCTAAACAGCACGTCACAATAAAACACATCTTTGAAGCAAAAATCGTTTTCTGTGTACTGAAAATTAGGCAATTTACAGATTCGGTTGTTTATAGCCGTTCACCGGCAGATTAGAATAGGTTTGGTTGCAGAAAACAAGTTCTGTGGTGGCCATGCAATCTGGTGGGTTGCTTGAACACAGGCTGACATCTCTTGTGCCAGCAAATCTTGCAATGTTTTGTAGGTATGGACTGACGTGAGAGAGAAAGCTGATAAAAAAGTTTCTTGTTCTGTTTCTAACTACGCAAACTGCAACTGACCTCGGCATAATTTGTCTTTGTTCAATCTTCGAGACGGGTTCTTTGTAAACCTTTGAGTTGTTTAGGGGGCGACATTGGCTCTGTCGATTAAAAATCATCTAAATCGATCCTTGCAAAATGCAATATACGAATTAGGCTGTTCACGTTCGTTTCAATACGTCTTTATATCATTTTGTTCACAAAAATGTTTGCATTTTCGCCATTACTATATCACTGCTTAAATTTATGTTCTAAACATGAATAATTAAAAAGACAATCTTACCGAAAATTTTAGGCGAAATGTTTGATAAACGTTTTGCTTTATTGACAAATATTTTCATCACTTGACCGTTTTAAACGCAGGCGGTTCCTCCTGAATACAACCTTTCAAGGGTGGCTACGAACATTGGACTGTTTTCTAGTCAAGGAGACCAGTTTGTCACTCCAAAAGAAGTCGCCGACTTGAGAGCTCAGCTTGGTAATAACGTGAAAAAAGATGTATTTATTCGGGACCCAAACTACACCCACGTTCACTTTGCAATAGGGCTCCTCAATCAAAAATACTTGTTTAACGATCTTTTGGGATTCCTTGGTTCGTATAGGTTAATTAATGTGCGATCAGACGTCACCGATGAAACGACCACCATTTCTGAGACTGCATCATTACTGACACCTACATTGTCCACAGTGTAAAACCGCTGAAATAAATGTTTGCACACTTAATGCAATTCGTTTTTTGAATACAAGGAGTTTATTGCAATTTGCTGCTAAAAATAAGAAAGGTATTTCACAGCTGTATATGTCTTTGATAATTTTTATTTAACATAGATGGGATAAAACAAGAAGCCCTACAAGTATGGAATGCATGTAAAGCGGGAAACAAAGTAAGCGACAATTATTTTCAGTAAATATATTGAGACATGACATAACCTTGTCAATTCGCATACTTTGCCTATTTAGTAATGAGAAGGTGAACTATCATGAAGCAAAGGAGCACCTTCAACTATGTCTCTATTAAAGAGTTGAGGTAAAGAATACTTGAGGTTAACGTTGATTACCAGGCTAATGTTAGCTTAGGGTAATCTCGAGCGCATGTAGAAGAGAGGCACGTTTGTGAGCATATTGTTGCACGCGGTTGCAGACCAAGAATGTTGTTCGACATGGATATTTGGGTGGCCAAAAGTAGATTTTAGGAGCCGAACACTTTACCTTGCGTTGGAAAGTTTAATTAGCAGGATTGTCTGATCTGAAGATTTTGCGGAAGTGATGCTAACTATAAGCCCGGAGGTCTTGGTAATCTAGGCGTTAGATTTTAATATAAATTAGTGCAACTGAGCGTGAATTTATTGTGTTCATATATAGTATTCGTAATTTATTTTCGCCATATAAAAAATGGTGTTACACAGCTGCTTCACGCCTACAAGCTACAAGTTTGTGAAGCCCTCATACACTGTTCGCAGTGTATAACATCGCTATCAATGCCACCTATAGTTGCCACAATATCTTTTAGCCAACGTCGCCAAATGGCAACTAACGGTTGAACCAGTTTTATTGTTGCAAGTGCACTATGCTTGTGCGTATTTGAGTATAGTTGTGATGAGGGTGTTATCGTTTCCGCCAGCTTTGCGAGACACAGTCCGGTGAGTCGAAGTGCTAGGGCATAAATCTATATATTTTAAGGTAGCGAGAATGGGCTGTAAACCGCCGCGGTGGCTCAGTGGCTAAAGTATTACGCTTAGGCACACGTTAAAGATCCCCAATCGGTCAAAATTAATCCGGCGTTTCCGCTACGGCGCTTCTCATCGCCGGTGTAGCGTCAGCACGTAAACCTCATAATCCACAAATCATTTGAAATGGCTAACAAAAAGAAACGCCTTTACAAATAACCAAAGGAACCTTACTACCCTGGGCGCTGCTTTTCCTTTAAAGCTGCTCATTATGCTTACCTAGAAGCACTTACAAAGGAAATAATACCTTTCTGCAGAGCACATTACCACGCCTATTACCAATGAAAACTAAAAGGTTTGGCGCAGGATAAATCCGTGTAGTAACTACCATTTAACAATTATCGAATCTGATGGATCGGATATCCCTTCTTACCAATGTGCCGCAGATCTTGATGCCGCATATACAAGCAACTTCTGCCGAAACACAAACCCTTCGTTTACTGCCACCCCTTGCTATGACTTCGTAACAATGCCAGCGGTTATTATTGACATTGGGGGCGTAGAGAACTCATCATATCACTGAAACAATCCCCGGCTTTCTGTTGCTACCCGATATGCCGAAAGGTTTTAAATAACACACGTACCTACTCGACAAATACGCTAACAAAATATTTACAGCAAAAACTCGACGAAATCAATTCAAAATCGGGGCGGTGGTTCTCCTACTTTAGTCCACTAACACGCATTCTCCGCTCATTTACATGATCATTTTACTAACCAACGTTGCATGTAAAATCACTGAGCACATCCTCTTTATGAATCTGAGCAAATAACGTGAGTCAAAGTAATTTTTTTATAAATCACAGCATGGCTTCAGAAAGATTTACTTGTGTGAAAAGCAGCTTATTCTTTTACACTTAAGCTTAACCTCATTAAATACAACAATTCCATTTCTGACGGATTTTTTTTTTCAAACTTTTCCAGAACTTGCGAATAAGTTGCTCCGAAATTAGTCCTACGGAAAGTATGCCCACTTACCTTGGATGACAAGCAACTAACATATCTTGAAATGCTCCTTCCTAACCACTCCGAGTTTGTTTCAGTTACTCCGAGCCGAGCGGTGTTTACTCAGCTGTTACCCAGGGCTCGCTATTGGTTACTCTTTTCTTCCTAAGTAATGTAAAGAGCGTTTTGATTTTCTTCCGTCATCAATTTGTTCGCGGACGATTGTGTAATTTACATAGAAATGATATGTTACAGAGGCGTCACATTAATACATGTATATCTAAATGCTGTGTCACCTTGGTGCAAAACATGGTTCATGAAACGAAACCCTAAAAACAGCATATATATGCTTGTGACCCCAAGTATTTAAAAACTGCCGTGGTACTCGATTATACCTCCATTTTAGAAAACGCGTGAAGTTGTAAATAGCTTGGTGCGCACCTGCGATTTGATTTCACCTGGAACATTCACGCGGATTATGTTGTCAATAACACTAACCCAACACTAGGTACATTCGACGTAATTTTTAAAAGCACCTTCTTCACTAAAACTACTCCTTTTCAAGACGCCGGATCGGCTAAACTTGAATGTGCGGCATGACTGTGGTACTCAAGGAAAGTTACCCTGACCCAACAACTAGAAATAGTTGAGAATAACGCCGCCCGTTACATACTCTGCGATTATACCCGCAGCGACAACGTCACACACAGGAAATCGAGCCTATCGAAATACCAATCCTAGCATCTCGTCGGAAACTTTTTTGCCTGCGTCTTTTCTTTAAAATGTTGTATCATCCCGACATACATAGCAAATTTATGCTAGCGCCTCGGTACGTATATTCTCGCCTTGACCACTCAAATAAAGACAAGATACCTCATTCACGGATGAACGCCTTCTCAGAGTCATTTTTCCCCCAGACGGCATCAGATTGGAACCACCTTCAACAGCCAACTACCTGAATGAAAAATCAGGTATTTTTAAATAACGCCTTCGCCTACAATGTATACAAAAACATTTTGGTATTTATCCGCGTCTAATTACTACTTCATATATTTATTTCAATTTTCACGCTAGAGTTTACAGCTCACGTTGAATAATTAGGAAATAATTTTTGCTTCCTATCGTCTTTAATTTCACTCATTGTTTTTATTCGCTTCATTTGTGTACGCACTCCCGTCTGTAATGCTTTCAGGTGTTTAGGGCAATAAATAAATAAATAAATAAATAAATAAATAAATAAATAAATAAATAAATAAATAAATAAATAAATAAATAAATAAATAAATAAAAATAAATAAATAAATAAACAAATAAATAAATTAATTAATAAATACATAGTAAAAAAATAAATAAAGAAATAAAAATAAATAAATAAATAAATAAATGAGGCAAGAACACTAAACGAAACCACCGTGCGTAAAATTCAGTAGCAGCAAGGAAACAGTAGAAATAGTTAAGGCAACATATCAGCGCATGATTTATACCTTCCGCGATCGCTGCACCATGACAATCGGCTAATGGTAAAAGCAAAGCAGCTCACGCGCAATACCACCCTGAGATAATTTTCAAAAAACCGCTACAGGTGTTCCGAAGATGAATGAGCGCACCCCTGGAAGAATCATTGACCTGTGTTAGACGTGGTCATTTAGCCAATGGTCTTTCTTGCAGCGTGATTGGAGCTGCTTCCGAACCAATTCGGCTTGGAGCCACGCCAGGAAAAGGATACGTTACTTAAATTCAAAGCTGTCGTTCGCCGAGAAATATTTGTGTTGGCGAATTTTTATGTTGACCTAAAAAAATATAATAATATTGTTACTGCGGTCTCGCTTCATTCCTATGGCTTGCCTGACAAATATCAGTAGGAGTTCTGGAATGAATTGCGGTAAAAGCGACGCGTGATGTAAGTGTTAAGTTGGAAGTAATAAACCTAGGCATGAAAACATAAAGGTGGTTTTGGAATGTAGTAAATCCTAAACAAGACAGTTTTTGCCAGCTGAAATAGGAACCATGTAAATAAACACATTAAAATGCCCACTTGGGACTGGCATTAGGTGCTCTTTATCCCCTGTAAACGGCCCATTTAATATGGTAGGGAGAACGGGGCGTTGCACATAAAGATTGTTAGCCGCTCCATCGAACCCGTTGTACTTTAAAAGCTGACGTTTCACTGATTACTATTTCATCGAACGCCCTCTCGTCACACTGCTGATGGTCTGTTTATAAATTGAATTTTTACTATACTGTCAATAAATTAAAATAATTAAACAGAGCTCAACAGTACAGGTCGCGCTTTGCTTTGCCGTTGCTCTGGTTCCGTCGATGTCTCCGTTACTATTAAAGCAAGGATTGACTAATCTCGTTCAACCATATCGCCGTCTCGGGAAATAAGGACCTGCGTTTTACCACAGCTGCTCAATATGCTTGGCCGGGCATCGCGTGGCATGCCGTGCCGAGCTCCGCTGGCGGCGCGTTCACATGCCGCCAACGACGCCACTTCCCGCTTAGCGTTTGCGCTCTCCACAGCCAGGACGCCACCTGACGACGTTACTCACGACGTGCATTTGAGCATGGCCATGAATGAGAGCAAGGATGGGGGCGTCTTTTCTGAGGGTAGCGCGGTAGCTGGCGGCTTTGAACCGTCGTCATGAAGCGGTGTCTGCTCACAGCGCGGAAGTCACATGGTGAGCTTTCCGGCTGGGAAAACGCCGGAAGCGAGATCAAAGCCGTAGAATGGGCCGGAGTTATAGTAGTATTACAATTAAAACTAAACGAAAGGTTCAGCAAGCGAAACCAAGATAAACAAGGGTAAGCAAAGCATTCGCTTTGTATATCCAGAGTCAGTTGAGCTACGGCGCTGCCATTTTTTCACTGGATAAAATGTTTTCTATAATAAATTGCGGGAACAGCACTGGAGCATATCGTTATAATTTTAGTAGCTTTCTGTTGCTGCTGTCCTAACATTTCCTGTAACTCCTCTAAACTCGTGCATATTGTAGGGTGATAGTCACTCCACGATAGCCTGGGCGGTACAAGTAATAAATTCTATACATTGAAAGCATTAGCCAATATTTGGCACAAAAAGCGTACCAGGTCACAAGAGTATTCCTACACACGTCGGAGGCAGTCGAGGAACCCGCGTCCATAAATGGTGGTCGATGAAACACAAAAAATAATGGCTTTGATAAAACCATGGTCAATAAATGGGCATTCTAAAGAAAGGTATTCCCTCAATTGCTGTTGAGCATTACGTTAGCGCTGGAATGTTCCGGTCGCCTCATTAACGAGCCTGGCTGCCTTGACGCACCTCCACTGGCACCATCTGATTGTTAGCTTGGAACACTCCCTCTATCCTGCTAAGTAACTGCCAAAGAGCAACGACTGTTTGGTTCCAATAGCAAATGCCAAGAGCAACCAAAACAACCGCTGTTCGTACTCCATTTGCGAGTGGGCGAGATATAAATTTTCAAGCTGATGGCCTTGGTTGGATCGCCAGTGGCTCCAATTTTTAATACGTAGCAGTTTTAATACCAATTCCATTCCCCTCTTTCCTGTCAGAAGAAACAAGAAATAAAATGCGGGGATAGAGACCTGCTCCAGCTAGACTATGGCAGGTTTAAAGCCAATATAAAATGAACAAATAGGGCGAAAATCCAACCAAACATTTTTAAGAAAAAGCCAATTTGATGATTTAAGAAAAAAAAAAGAAAACCAATTCCCCGACAAACCGTTGTATCAAGCCAGGACCATGTAACAGCCTGCATTTGCACAATAAACGGAGAATTTTTGGAAGCACCACATTTCATTGCATAACTCCTTCCATAACTCCATTATTCCTTTGCAAAAGGAATTTTGCGAAAACAAACACCAGAATAGAAAACCAAACTATAAAGAAATAAACAAACAAGTTATGTATCTTATCCATCTGCTCCAAAAGAACAGAGAATAAACAGGAGAAAAACATTGAGGAGAACGTTGAAAATACGAATGCAAATACTGAAAATCAAGACACCGTATAACACCCTGCCTTTCTAGAACAACGCAAAATTCGCGGAAGTAGCACACTTTATTCGCTCGGGATGCTTAAATGAATATAATCCCCCTTCTTTCAAAGCTGCTGCGCACGCACGTGGCCCTGGCAGAGGAAGCAAAAATAATTCTGGCAGAGATTGTGCGGTCTGCTCAGAGTTTACAGACGTGTCGCCTGCTACTATAACCGAGCCCGTACAGTGAGAGCAGGCTACCGGGATGGGCTCCTATCGAAAAATGTAAATGTAGTATGTTTTACAAATGCAACTGTCGCGCAATCTATAACATGAAGAGTGAAATTCTTTTTCGGTCGACATGCGCTACCCTGAAAAGGAAGTGAACAAATCAGGAGCTTTCCGTCAGGGCACCTTTCATAAACTCCCCGTTCTGCGTGCCGTAGCAGTCACACAAGTTATTCATAGAACCGGTGACGACCGCGGCTGCTATGCCAAATCCGGATATCGCCTTGTCATTCTACGCCCAAAGACGATGCGAACACACTGGAAGACCGAAATCCGCCGTAGTATGAAGGGCTCGCCCACGAAGGCGAATAGTCGTCCCAGACAAGATATAGGCGACAATGAATTCACCTCTAGTTTGTAAGCTTGGTAGTAAACGTCCTATGGTAAACGAAGCCAAGGTGCCTTCACAAAAGCTAACCGATCCGTATTTCGGCACTGAACACTTCGCTGACTTTGCCTCAGTATGGCGTGCAAGGCTGGCATGCTTGTAGCAAATGTAAGTAATGCTAATTCCTGAAGAGGATACTGAAGCAATTTAGGACAAGGAATCAAGCTCAACCGAAGCTCCTACCATAACGCGCAAAACAAAGGTACGAAGAGCACTTTGTTTTGGCGGGTAGACTCGTGATCTCTTCGCGAGCAAAAATTTGCGAACGTGTCCGCTAGCTGAATACGTAACGCCGCCTTTGGGTTATCAGGAATATTAATGCAAAGCTTTGTACCTATTCCTGCCAACGGTTCTTTTGTGGCGTGCGGGAAAAAAACTCCCAACGCGGCTGAGGATGGAGAGGGCGCATATTCTCACGGAGCACAGTGTAGATGGCGTGTCGATATGGCGATATTACCCAGCGTTCCTCGCACGCACGTGACTGCTCGCAGTGGCGGGCGGGTCGGCGAGATGGCTTTATCGCCTGCTTTAGCAACAGTTGTTTTGGGCCTGTTTTGGCGCTGCTTCGCGTTCATTTCACGCTTTCTTCGCACGGCTTGATTACCTTTTTGGACAGTACTTGCTGGGTAACCGGGACCAGACTAAATGTAGTGAGCGTACGGCAAAGATACGTTAAGGATTTCGTTGCAGGGTGGCAAAACAAAATGAACAGACAACATACCGGCATCAGCACGTTAGCGAAACGCTACCTTTTGCGAACCGCTTGCAACAAATGGGACTCATTTTTCTGAATCGGTAAATACCAATTCGGTTGTGTTTTAAACGTATTATAAAATGCGAAAGGAGCAACCGGTTGTGCTAAATAGTGATTATAAAAGTTCCCCCAGCTTTCTCGCAATTCTAAAACTTACTATACTAACTAGTTTAAATCGGTGTAAATGGGAATCATTGAGCTCACATGCCAAATTTTTTCGGTGCCTCCGCATGTGTCACACGGTGGTGTAGCCGCGAACCAGCACATCAGGATGCCTATCTCACCTTTTAAAAGACGCTGTTCTCCGCTTTCTTTCCGCTGACGCACGGCCGGGCTACAGTGGCGGCGTTCGCCGCTCTAGCCCGGGCGTGGCCGGCGATGCTGCTTTGGGGACGCCAATCTCGCGAATTCCAGGAAATGGCTTGTGGAATCTCTGGTTTCAGTCTTTGTACAGTCATGCGTTTGAATTCAGTTGGTGTGTCTTGAGCAATTCTTAAGGGTGTCATATAAAGCTTTGCTTTCACCACCTAAACAGGGTGGATTGGAGGCAATTTTTTGGGGTTCTCAGGAGTTGTGGGGAAGTTTAGTGGACAATCAATATGCCACCAAAACGAGTTTGTGTTCCATAAATACTTTAAATAATATTTTTGGAGAGGTGCGAATTGCCAGACGTCAGGGAATCTCATCAGAAAGCTAGCGTGTCAGCTTATTCCTTCAGAAGCGTGCGTAACGAAAGAGGGCTGGCTCAATATCTCTATATGCGGGCGCGGAAACATCGTTCGCGGAAAACGCCTCTAGATATCGCGTTTTTTCATCCGGCTGTATGTGCCCTAGCCATGCAGTTATGGAGTCCTGCCGGCTCCCGAAGTAAGATTCATCCGAATACCTATGGGGATACAGTCGAAGGGTTCAAGCATGCTACGGAAGCTCTTAAGAACATAAACAGCACTCCCTGACGAAAGAAGGATCTGGCCACTCTGGTGTAGTAAGTAGTTGGCCGCCGCCTCCCATTACTGACTAACTGAACTCTCGGCTCACAGCCCCAAGCAGCAGTAGAGCACATGTACGCGGCGGCGGTCAGAACAGCCTTACTACAGAGCGCGCTAAAAATGTCTGGGTGCGCACAGGCCGTATTTGGAAATTTACCTTCGAAATGTTCAACGCACGCACCTTGTAGAGTGAGAGATGATTACCTGTACACAATCGCAGAGCTCTCAGACATAAAGGGAGATGTCCCAGGCTTATGCGAGGTTAGAAGAACAGGAGAAGGCTTCATCGAGCTTACTAGCGGTCATATTCAATAATGTGGTCTATAACTTTAACTTCTCTAACTTTGGTTGCAGCTTGGTGTCACTTCTTAATTTGTTTTTTATGTTCACCAGAAATAACTTTCAGCCTAATTTTGCTGGCTCTTATTCAGTAATCCAAGATTTACTGATGACGTTGCCCTGCTAAGTAAATCGGGGGAATTGCAAAGCATGCTTTCCGCACTGGACAAACAGAGTAGAACCGTGGGCCTGAAAATATTATGCAGAAAACTAAAGCAATGATCAATAACCTCGGGACAGCACAGCGGTTTGAGATAGGTGGCGCAATGGAAGTGGTAAGCAAATATATCTACTTAAGCCAAGTTGTGACCAGTGATCCCAACCATGAGGCAGCGACAATTGAAAAGATAAGAATAGGTTGTAGAATATAAAGGCAGGCATTCTTAAAAAATGAATGGCAGCCTACCATTGTCCTTGAAGAAGAAAGTGCATGAGAGCTGCACCTTCCCGGTTCTCACCTACGGGGCAGAAATTTCGGGGCTCGCTAAGAGGGTTCAACTTAAAATGAGGAAGACTCAGCGCGCAATGGAACAGAAGATGATAAGAGTAACATTGAGGAACAAGAAGAGAGCTGAGTGGGTCAGGGAACACATGCATGTTAACGACATAATAGTAGTGCTTAAGAAGAAGAAATGGACGTGGGGAGGGCGTGTAATGTGAAGGCAAGATAACCGTTGGTAATTAGCGTAGCAGGGTAGATTCCTAGAGAAGGCAAGCGTTGGAGGGGACGGCAGAAAGTTAGGTGGGCAGATAAAATCAGGAAGTTTGCGGCGATAAATTGGTCGCACTTAGCACAGGACCGGGATAATTGGAGAATAATGGGAGAGGCTTTTGACATGCAGTGGGCGTAGACTGACTGGTGATGATGATAATGATGATGATGATCATGAGGATGACCCGAAGAGATGAAAGAATACGAGGTGGGATTGTTAATCTGTAAAGAAATATCAGGGACCGTGGATGAGATTTTCGGCAATAGGGAGAGAGTCACGCTTGTTGTAACCAACCTAAACAAGTTATAAATGTTAATGAAAGTAGACGCCTATGCGCCAAAAACTGTTATGATGATGAAGCTGTAGATAGCTTTTTCGAGGACCTCGAGTCAATAACGAAAGCGGCAACAACACCGTTCACTATTGTTGTGGCAGAATATATTGCGAAGATCGGTAAGAAGCAAGTGGGAGAAAGATCAGTGGGAAACTTTGGAATAGACAATCGCAACATCCGAGGAAAGAAACTGGTGGCATTTGCAGGGAGAAATAACCTGAACACATTCTTCTATAAAGGAAGGAAGGGGAAATTGACCTGGAAACGTACCAATGGTACAACCAAAAACGAAATTGACTTCGTTTAATTGCTTGGCATAGTTTCGGAGGAACGCGTACTTTTTGTGGCGACAGCAGCTAAAAAATTGGGGTGTTCGATTTTATGGGGCGACATCATTCGTGAATTTAATGCTTCCGCTTGGTTCAAGTAACTTCTCTAGTCATCTCCAAACCCTCCAAGTGCTCGAGGTTGCTGAAAGTACTCATGGACACAGAAAGCTGAAGCGGGACCACTCACTTGACATGCGTGGGCACTTTTTTCCAATCGTCACCAGTTTGTGTAATCGGGGTGGGCGTGCGGTAACATCGGAATGGCCGATGGAGTCCTGATAGTTTAACGAAGTCAGGATGTCTTAGCGTAAGTTACCGCGTAATGAAGACCATTATGCCTACGACAAAAGCAAGTAGACCTATAAGAAAGAAGGAACGAAGTCATACTATCCGATTCCATGCGCTTGTCCAGAACGAACTTTATTTCCTTTTCCTCGCGGTAGCCAACTGCGGGTGCGCCAGGCCTGTTCAACACAAACGTATCAGCGCCGTGTGGAGCCGCAGCACGTTGGTTAACATTGTAGCAGATGGTATCCCAAATATATATATTACATGACCTCCTCACTCTACCAGGGTTTACACGGCGCATCGCTGATTCTTTTTTGTCACCGTGCTTTCAATAGAACCATGCGAGCGTGGATCCCGTGGTCAAGCGCTTTATCACCGTCCTTTTTGGCCGTCACACATTACGAGCACCATAGAAGTTCCCCTCTAGCGAGGGAGCGGTGCGACGGTGATGAAAAGTGAGGAGGGGGAAGTTGGTTGCGCCGTGCACATGGCGTAGAGGGGAGTACGGTGGGAAGGGTATGCAGCGGCGAGCGTGGCGATGGAGTAAGAGTCGAAGCAAAAAGTATTTAGGTGGCCCACGGAGACCGTAGTAGTTGCTAAGAGAGAAGTTGCTAAGTAAAATGGAGCATCTACGAGTGAGCTCTCCGAGACGCAATTTGAATGTCCACAGAGGAACCCCCAACATTATTTATAAGCAAGAAAATTGCAAAACGTAAACGCATGTTCAAAAAAAAAAGAAAGAGCATTTTTTGAACTTTGATACGAGAAACCCGATGATCCTGCACTCAAAAAGGGGCCGCAAACTCGCAAGAACGAAGAATTGTTTACCTTGCTTCTCGAAGCGGAGGTGGCTCCAGTTTAGAGTAAACATCCACACGCTGCGGGAAATTCGCTCCGCCTTGCTACAGAAGCAGGCGTGTCCAAGACAATTCTTCATTGCACCTGGACTGATGAGCGTTCCCATGCTTTCAAACAGTCATTCTTTCTCATGGACCCATATAGCGTGACCGGACCAGAAAGAACCCAAGACCTCTGGTGTACTACACCTATTTCTTCATTGCCAGACAGCTACCAGAAACTGCGGTAATGGAAGACGAGTTGGTTTTCGGTGAGGCCGAGCCGTCTCAAGCTTTACTTACGGCCTGCGCTGCTGGAAATACAGAGAGAAAGAGAAGGGGCAGAACTGATCGGCTTCTCACGGCATGAAAAGACCAAGAACTGGATGACTTCACGAGCGCGAGTGCTAAATTAGGAGTCCAAACCACAATATTAGAAAGCTTCGACTTGCCACCGTCTGTTTATGCGAGTCATCTCCAACTGCATGACCTGACATTTCGGCGCTGTGAGAATAAGTGTGATTTCTCATCTTATGGTGTGATTTTTTCGAAAGTGCGTTGCGTGTCCCCAACAACTTTCTTAAGCGGGGAGCCCTGTGATAACTTAGAAGACAACAGTGGTAACTGTGTCAGCCAAAGCTCTTACGAAGAGAAAGGTCATTAAAAAATACGATGACGGACCATGGACAATCGCTAATAGTCGGAATGCGCCGGTGGAAGGAAGAGAAGGGGGAGACCGTGACTGGGGTGGAATCAGGGGTGGATTCCGAGGAGCAAGGTTTTTAAGGGCTGCCCGCTAGATGGGGCAGTCGTGTTCTCACGAGGCAGTCGTGGAGGACACCCCGAATACCATCCAGGTTACGGAGCTAGCAACATCTACCTGCTGCTCGACTGCCGCGCAGTGAATCGCCGGCATAGACGGAGCAACGTGGTGTTTCCGAGCCAGGTGGTGGCGCCGGAAGGTCTACAGCCTTTTTGTAGGCCGTGCATTATATTCGCCGGCATCTACTGTGTGACCTGGTGTTGCCGTGACGAGCCACCAACGCCGCCTCATCTAAGACATTTAGGCTCTGCATCAAGTGCGTCACCTCAGGTGAGACGTTTTTTATTAGCGGTTTCTGAACTGCAACTGGGTGCGTAAGTTTTCTGATTTCTGCTAAACTTTGTGTCCGTAGTATGGAGGCGAATATAGCATTCTGTCTGTCTGCCGAGGTAACGATATGAAAGTACAGTACCTCCATATCGCTAGCTCGTCTCGTCGAGGTAAATGATTGTGTCCGTGGTCATAAAGTTTCTGAAGCACCTACCTCGCGTGTGCGATGCAAGTCTCAAGTGCTAGCCACCAATACCACGACAAGAGGTCTCATTCTCGCTGCATATAAAGCTTTGTTCTCTGCCTCGGCCGGAGTATTTCAATCCTACTTATGCTCCCATCCACGGCTCTCTGTTTCTGCGTGCACGGTTTGGGGGTGGAAAAAGGGAACATGCGGAGATATACGCACATCAGGACCTAAGGCCGGTACCGATGACATACCAGTTGTGGGGGGGGGGGTGGATTTAAAGGTCGGAGCTTCATGGCTCAATGCGCCCTGCTAGCTGTACTTTGAAATCGGACGGTTCGGGTAAGAATTTTGCCTTGCACAGACAATAAGATGCCTACGACTGGGCAGCGAAAAGTACACGGACGTGTGTGCCCGCCAGAATAAAGTCAAAGTGTTCGAGGTGTTCACTCGTAAAAGGAAGAGCAGAAATGGAAGAAGCGTCAGCCCAAACAGAAGCGCGGATGTGTACAAAAGCAATAAAAAGCTGCGATCGCGCAGTCGCCGCCTCAAGCTCCAGCTGGTCGAGTAGCTGCCAATCCCCCCGGGGATGAACAGCCACTGGCTGCATGGAACGAAGACGTACATCGATATCACTTGTTCAGTTTTGATGGCTTTTAGGGCGACCAGTTCAGCGGGGTCTTTCACTTCTAAGCACCCGCTCATCACCCTTTGCAAGTTTTTGCGTGCATGAATTAAGAGGGGATGGAGAGGAGGGGGAAAGCGCAGCTAAAGGTTTTATGCCCTTACTGATGAGATGCCTGTTGTATCGGCGTTAAGTTTAAACGGGGTTATCAAACGGCGCAATGCGACCGGCCAGGTCTACTCAGAGTTTTAGTGGATAGGGTAGGTGGGTTAGACAATCAGTAAGTTGTTTACGTTGCGGGACACAAAAAGACAACTCTACGTTAGTCTGCAACTCTACGTTAGACACGAGCTTTACCCCAGGGTAAAGCTCGTGTCTCTCCAAATCTTAGTCATGCAATTGGCCATGGAGTATGCTCACTTGTAAATTAAAAAAACAAACGCGTTTTGTCTCATACACTCCGTGAAAGGCGTGCAGCTTCGCAGGTAATCCGTTTTCCGTAAGTGTGAGCGCCCAAATTTGTTGATTCTTTTCTACCTCAATTATTTCGAACGTACTTGAGTAGTCCCGTTACAGCGCAAGTTTTATTGGCACTACATTTTAGGAGTTAAGTTTTAGGAGTTACAGTTGTCAGCAGGGCATTGTAGTACTGCTCCTTTTGCACCGTTCATTCCGCGGCTACACGGGCTGGTACCATGACTGAACAGCTGGAAGTTCGAGCATGGGTGCGAAGTAGGTTCGTAGGAACATACCGCACATTAAAATATAGTAATATTCGGGAAGTGGGGAGCTGTGCGGATCAAAATGATTTGTTTTGTTGCGATTGCTGTAATATCTACACGCACATCGTGAAATTCACTGCCGTAACAAAATAATTGTTCTGGCGTCCCAGGAGGATCACAGTGCTTTCGGAAATCAAATATGTCTTCGAGATTGCACCCTGAGAGATTTAAAAGCTGCGGTGGAGTGTCACCTTAATCTCCAGAACACACATTCGGCGTTGAAGGAGCGTTTTCTCATTTGCCACTCCTAAGATTTCTCCAGTACTCAGAATTCTTGCTTTGCATGACTGACCAATTATGCTTTCCAGATATATTTTCATTACGACCACTAATTGTGAGGACAGATGCTTTTTTGTTACTTTGTAAGCTTTTATTGTCAGTAAACGTGCGTAGGTTAATGGCTTAGGAAACGTTTCGGTTGGAGGGGTGGGAACCACCTTTCTGTGCCCCCATTTTAGTGGGCCGAGCAATGAGCTTACAAAAATTGAGATACACCCTACGCCACGGCTAAAATATGAGGGAACGAGTAGTGCATGGTCAACTAGGAATACTCTAATAACATGCAAAGTCACAGACCCCTCTGCCTAATAAACATACAAGGAGCCTATCGGCTGGTATTTTACCTGGGCTATGAAAGCCAACTTTGCAGGCTTGTTCCCTACACCTTTGCACATCGTCCCTGCTGGTTACAGCTTAAGTGGGGGCCCGTAGATCGTGGTGTTTCTCCTCACCGTCACCATGAATAGTGTAGAAGTGACAACTGGGCTAGTTAATGTTGCATTTGGAACATCGTGATGGTAGCGCACTTACGCGCGTACACACAGAAAAGCGTCTCTTTTTTAGTGTCCCTGTGTGAGTGGGCTACCATCTAGATGTTCCAAACTATTACTACTCCCGGTGCTTCGTGCAGGGTTTATAATGAACTGAGCTCCCTTCGCAGCAAAATATGCATTTAGTCCATTGAACTTTATTTCCGGCATACCCTAATCGCTTTGACGCTTTCAGCTTTGACGCTTTCAGCCTTTGTTGTACTGAGTGGGTGAATGAACAACCTGAATAGGGCGATTAGGATTGTGTTGTCCTATCTCTGTAAAGCGCATTCCACCTTAGATGAAATAATCGGCTCTCGGTTAAGTGAATTCAAGTGGCGAATGTACATCTCCTATCGTTTTCTCGTTTTCTCGCCAACACTGCACACACCTGCCCAGTATGTCGTGCATTTTCTTGCTCTTTCGCCGTTAGGGTATTCACGGTTAACCCTTCAAGTGTCTATTAGGTGACCAGCAAGTAGATATCTTCGGACATACAGTCGCTGCTCCTTGTGTATGAGCTCATACAGATATTGCATCCACCTTCAAAGAATTCCTAGTCCGGCGCGGGAGAGTATACGTTTGCAGCACTATCGGGAAGGCTCCTACCTTTGCCGCTTATTCAGATTTCAAATATAGCCCACGTGCAAAAATATCTTCCCAATTCCACGATCTAGTTCTCGTACGTCTTACGTAAAGGACTTTTTCCCAGATTTACCACCAGATGTATTGTGCAATATCCACCCACTTTAGCAATTCAGCTTCAACCAAAATTTGCACAGACGCGGGTGGTGAGGTTACAAAGTCAATAGGCACGAGGAAGAGGGAGAGAGGATTGATACTTTATCTCAGTCAGGTCTGCTTTCCTTCACAACAAAACTATTCTATTAAACAAGGGGAACACCTCCAAATTCTATACCCTGCGAGCCACAACCGTCGATATTTGCAGAGGAAACCATTAGCTGTAGTTGCGGCCCATGTTGCGTTATGCAGAGATTCTTTGCAAACACCCATCTTTTATATAAGAATACTACTAATGGGTCGTCTGACACTATGATCCAATTAACGGGGATGAAGAATGCTTGCTTCGTCACACCGTTGACCGGACTGCGTCTGCTGAGTGCGAAAGAGTCACGCGGACTGTGTCTGTCGGAATTGTTGGACACTGCAGATCACAGGTGGCTTCATCCTTTGTTTCAGTTGATCATCAAACGTCTCAGCCTCAAACGACCAGAATCTTAAATAAATTAGTTTATATTACGCAAAGATGTCTTGTTTAGCGTAAACTTCCGCGCGGAAGTCTCGAATTGTTTTTTTCTGTACCACAGCACCTTCGCTCACCATAATTCCTGCTGACTTAAAGACGTGCTGAAAGATTGTCACTTTGGAGTCTCTTGGACGCACGATTGTTGCCAAGGGCGCAGTCACTTTTGTGCCCTCTGCTACTCTGTACGACCGTACGCCACAGCGGGTGACGTTTGCCGGTTCTAATGATGACTCGTACATTTTCAGCAGACCCTTTGACCTACTAAAGGTTCCACCAAAACCTCCTTAAGGTGTAAGATTGGACCTTTATGGTGGTTGTACCTTTCGGAAACAGCTCTTTTGCTATCGATGGTACGACGCTCTGCGACGTTACAGCAAACGTTCCAGAATTGGTGACAGGGACTTCGCCAACCGCTTATGATGTTGCCGAGGAGCACGGGTTAATGTCGCACACCAGAAGCATGCGCGGGGAGCATTAAAAGGAGGGAATTGTGGTGAAATCCTCTGGAAACACTGAACGGAAAAGGGTAGAGCTAAAATTACTTCTCTGAGTGGTTTGTAGTAGCTCAGGAGTTCCCGTTTCTTACGCGAGCAGCTGATGTCGCTAAGCATTGCCTGTCGCGTAACAGTACGTTAGTCCACTGAAGCAAGTTCTTGATACAATCGTCACTACCTTCGGCGCCCCGAACTCTGCGTCCTTGACGTATGTATTTAGTGGGAGCAAATTAGGCCGATTTAAAAGCACAAAAATAACCTGGCAACATTATACAGAATTTCCTAAACACCCATTGCTTGATGTTTTTTGCCTCCAGGTTAACAGTAGGAAGGTAAATATGAATGTGGTTGTAAGAAGTACATAGAAAGTATTTTGCAGTAAATATTTCTCGAATAAAGTGCATAGTGCTGACCGTATTTTTGTCATTTCGAGAGATGTGTGTAATTTTTATTTTGAGCGTAACTCCTAGCGTTACACCTCCTTACATTTCGAAGGAGCGAGCTATTCGGCGTTGCTACTCTACATGGTAAAAGCTGCAGTTCTCATCTCCATGTGGGAGGAGGAATGCCGTTTACAAAAAAGTGGAACCCTCCCGTTGATGGCACTTTTGGCTTTGGCAATTGGTTGTCTTTTGTCGTTTGATTAGTGAATAAAAACGGCCTTTTTAAACTTGGTGTTTGAATTATTATCCTTTTTGCGATGTTAAGCTTTTGTTTCATATTGTGGTATATAATTACAAATATCACAAATTGATTATTGATTTTAGTTTCGGAAATTATGTTGATGCCTTCATTATTTTCTCATTAAAACTCTTTATTTCGACTAGACAAAGCCCCCTACTTCTGCCGATGAATGGCATCGGTACCTCTGACACAATATTTTGCGTGTGCACAGGCGTGTGTGAGTGGTTATTTGAACCGCCCATAATACCCTACGCAGTAGTGGTTCTCTAGCGTTATGGGCTCCGATTTCAGACCTCAGCGACAAGAAAACCCTGCGTCGAGTCCTAAAAAAGGCATGATTTAAAAGTTGAAGGTGCACTCATCTATTTTATTTCGAGCAGGCTTTTGTATATATTTGGTAGGTATTTCGGCCACACAGTGCATTGAACACACCAAAACAAGCCGGAGTGTAGTAAGGGCCTTGACGATTTCCCTTCATTCGAATCTCACAAATGATCCACCTTTCATATTTCCCTGAAAAAAAAAACGGTTTTGCACATGAGATGTAATTTGACACCCTACCTACTTAAATAATAAACCGCACCAAATAAGTACTTATATTAAATAAAACTTAGCATTCGCTACTCCCGCAACTTCGCAAAGGTGATGTCTTCCCAGGGTAGAGATTTTTTACGTTGAAGAGGTAGTATTACAATTCACTAAAACACCGTAGAGAGCTAAGGTCGTGTCGGTTTTCCCCCTAACATTCGTACAATTACTAGAGTTTTAGGTGCTTAAAATTTGTTGAAATTTCTGATAATGCAGAAAAACATTCGATGTCTCTTTAAGTGTTATTTTCGTGTGAGTTTGCGACGTCATATTATCGTCAGAAATATATTCTGCGAGATACGTTCTTCTCCCTCATCAAAAGAAAGAGAGAGGCACCGACACATTCGAGGCCACTGCGGCCGCAATAGCTACGTTTAGGAGCCGGCTTCTTCCCGGCCGACGTTATAAGACCACTACAGCCTTCGTTTAACTTGCGCGCTCTCCAAAAAGGCGTAAATTTCTACCTTTTATAACGTCGCCGCATACCAGCTCTGCCTCGCACTTTTTCGTCGCAATAGCTCAGCCGACCCTATATATATAAAAAAAGACTTTTCGCCTTCTTTAGAATTTTGTTATTTTAAAAGTATCGGTGTCTGCTGAAGTCCACAGGGCGATCCGAACCCACCAAAACAGTGCCAAGTGCGACTAATCAGCAAAAATGTAGGGCTAATTATTGGGCTCTTTGCGACAACTAATTACCTGTGCCTAAGCCTGAGCACTGCTGTGGCCTACGGAGTAAAGCTAGGCTAGATGACGTTTTTCAAAAGCGTGTAGACAAAATCTTTCTAAAACGTTGGCTAATAACCGCTCGAAATATCAATGTCCTTACGTCATTCTACCTCTTCTTGCGTAGGAATGTGCCCAAGATATGGCGGTTTACTCAGGGCATATTTCTGAGATTTTAGCATATTCAGAGCATGCTATTGTAAAAATGCCCAGGGCTAGTCTGACTTCGGTCGCACAAAATTGAATCCTTTTCGCTGAGAACTTCCCTCGGTGGCCTCCATGCGTAGATATACTTTCGGGTGTGCACGTTACTCACAGACCATACTCCTCAAATGCAAAATTGGTATACCCGGTACAACTTAGCACCGCGACGGAAGTTACTCCGCGCGGCCTAAATAGTGCGTAAATGGGAATATTTTGAACATAGCCGGAACCTTTTCCGTGGTTTTTACTTAATATTCCAATAAATTACTTATAAATTATTTATATTAATTATAATATTATATGTAATGAGAAATATATTATTATAATAATTACTTATAAAATACTTATAAATAAAAAACGCGGGGGCCTGTTGGCATTCGCATCCGTCGCTTGACGGAGTGATGCCCTACATGAGCTATTGCTGTTATTATCTTGTTGCTGAGCACAGGAGATGAATAATACAAATTGAAATTAAAGAAAAGAGGGTGTATGTATCTGCAAGGCGTTGCTCAGCCGTCAATGCTGCGGTCAATTTAGGGCAAGAGGCCTCCTCCTTAGACCGTATAGCTTTCCTTCTACGGAGGCGCCTGCATGCTTAAACGTAAAGCAATAGAGCTCAGCGAAAAATTTGTGATGTCTCCTCACATATATTCAGACTGAAGTTATTCTGACGCTGTTTCCAATGGCAAAACACTTTAGCATGTGGCGACTGCCTTTTATTTTTAGAATATGCGGGGTGCGAGAGGGAAAGCAAGAACAATAGGGGTTACCTTTAGCGGTCCTGTTTTCAGACATCTGTTGGCTGCCCTTGTTACATGCATGGTTACGTATTTGCTGCCGCGATTCACACAGACCGTCAATACTTTTTGTAATCGATCGCAAGTGAATATGTGAAGTGAACTAAACAGAACCTGGCTTCAATCGTAGGTGATGGTCTCGTGGAATTTTTGCCAGGCAAAGAATTACCAATGCTATTTTTTCATTAACTAGCTTCAATTTGGTGAAGAAGATAAAGCTTGGGAAGTTTAGGTAGGATCCCGTGATACAGAAATCGCAGAGGGCGCTATACTACTACTTTTATTCATATGCTTCCTTCTCATCCTTGTCACATCCTTGGTTTATGCGCTGCTTTTCATTACACGGGGTTGAAAGGCACACTGAGTAGTCAGCGGCGTCTTAATTTAAGCTTTTAAATCACAATTGCTGACAAATATTTTTGATAAGGTGGAAAAAGTCCGACAGGTTATATGGACAGGTTTTCTTACCCTTTAGGTAAAGATTACTTTGTTTAGACCCATAATTGCACAATTATTACACCCATCAATCCAAAATTTACATTCCTCAAGGACACGATAAGGCCTCTGTTCCTGAACCAAAAAGGCGCTCGAACACTAAATGGAAGAGGATTTCCTATCGCCGAAAATTTCTCTTAGCTACCAGAATATAAAACACAACAGTACAAATTTTTCAAATATGCCAGAATATACCAAGTTGGGCATCTGGGTCCTGCAGCTGCGGCGCGATGCTCAGAAAGTGGAGCAACATGTTTTCATGGAATGCAGCCTTAATGGAATCTACAAAAAAACCGGGCTCGAGCCGGCACAGCCACGATAGTGTGTGACAGCTCGTGTGAAGCAGAATGAAATGATGGTGACTGACGTCGTCTGCCACAATGGTGGTGAGGTGGAAGTGACGACAGTCTCCCCCGCCGACAGATGGCGCCAGGTCGCTTCCACAGTGTAGAGTATATCGGCACGGAACTGTTGACGCAGGACTAACGTACTATGCTGGACCTGATGATGCTATTGTGTTAACCGATGAAATTTTGAATAGTTGTCTTGGACGCTCAGTTCTACCGAGCAGCTTACTGTCTTTCTTGGATAAGTGATAAGTGTGCGTTTTTCTTGGTTCCAGATGAAAGTTCTAAGAATCAACGCTATAGCATTAACAGAGCACTTTCTCCGCTATCGGTGTTTATAGGGTCGGACTTGTTGCACCTTAGAAACAGTGCTCAGCATTTTGAAAGCCAGGCTCACCTCGTGGAGTTCGGAGCGGCAGGGGTTCAAGACCAAGGAAGTTCATTGTAAACGCAAACTTTTGTTTGGAGGTGTCGAATCTCCAGTAAAGGCGGCATTGTTCAGCCTGCTTTTTGGGTTTTTCTGCGCGAAGAGTTTTGCGTTTCAACTTTTGTTCTGGTGTTCTGGGTGTGGAGGCCCAACATTTCCTCTTGACACTTCATGCCGGGCTCGTTAGGGTGAATGCTGGGTTTTGCTTTCTTCGTTTTGCGTTTGTGTCTTTTAGACTCAATTGGTTTTATAAACGTTCGCTCACAAAGGTTTCTTGTTTTCTTTGACTCTTCAAGGGAGTGCCTGAGATTCTGGGGCTTGGACGACAAGGTCATGAAGCGAGGCCTAGCACTCTTATGGTTCCGGAAGGCGAACAGAAGGTTTTTTTCGGCAACGTCATTCTTTGTTCTAAGGTGGCAACTACAACAGGCTCGTTGCTGGCCCGTTTACAAAAGTTCGTTCACGCTTCTTCGACGACGTCTGTTTCCTTGTTCTGTATCGGTTCTTTATTAGTGTCGGCTCCTATGTGCGGTTCGTGCGTACATATCGACTATTGCGTAGCTTGGTCTGCCAGTGGGCAGCGGATTCCGCCGGGTTGAAAGTGGTGCTTCAAAGTCGCCGTCATGAGGACCGGGGTCCAAGTAGCTCCAAAGGGCATCCGAGTCATTTTTCATGCGCGGAAGTCGGGAAGTGGACGGTCTGCTTATGGGGATGTCCACTTGTCTTTCATGTGCAGTTTTGTTCGGAATTCGGCAGCACCAAATCGCTGCTAGTCACTCGTCTGTCTTGGGTCTTGACTCCAATGCTTTCAACGTCCAAGAAAGGAGAGAAAAGTTTTGTGACAACTCCATCTTCGTTTGAGCAGCGCAGAACAACAGCACTGGCCCACTGAATGACGTCGGCTGCAGCAGGCAGTGGACCTTGAATAGTCCATCCTAGTTTGGTCACTACAGCCTTTGGTGACTAGTTTAGTACCTAAAGCCAAAACAACTGAAGCATTATGAAGGAGGCAGTTCAAGATAGGATGGTCCGATAAATGTCTGGTTATTAGGAATACTACTGAAGCATAACCGAACAATGTGCTCTCCCAAGCGAAACTACTGAAGCATTATGAATGAGGCCGTTCAAAATTGGACAGTCCAATAAATGTCTGGTAACTGCAATTACTACTGAAGAATAATCCAACCTTAAGAGCAATATTACTTTAAGCACTAACCACTTGCCGCGACATTTTTAAGCTGCTTTAATAAATGCTTTAACATCACCCAATTAAACACATTTCTGTTGAAGGACGCACATATCCACCAAACAGATTATTCAACCGACCTAATTTCTTGCGCATGTACGGGTAGACAAATTCTTTTAAGACATGCTAATTGTTTCGGGCCATCAGGTTGCGTAACGCTCTTCCCCATAAACTGGCGTGTCACAGCGATTCACGTTTTTACTGTAACAAAATACGCTTTTATTTCAAGTGATAACTTTGTGTTTCCATATTTGTACTTGTATGTATCTGGCATATTTAGCGCCCTGACACGAATAATCAATGGTTTTGATTTGTGGGGTTCATTTTTTGCGGTTCATTTTATTTGGTTTTACCCCATCTGAAAACTGTTCGGAATTTCTGCAAGCCCTCTAATGACATCGGCTGTTAATTATGCCCGCCCTTGTTGCCATTTTTTGTGACAGTTACTGTACACTTTTCAAACTTCTCTGCTACTGTGAAATGCTTCTTTTCGGTGTTCCGTCAAGAAGTGTGAAGCTCGCTCATATTTAGTTTTTAATGCTACGCCAGTTACGTTAGCGCCAGCTTTAGTTACGATTTTCACACATTGCGTATTGTACTCGCTAAAACGTGTGGTTGTGCCTTGTTAACCACCCTACTGAACGCCCTATACAAAGTCCTGTAAGGTACTCCAAATAATAAAAATAAACAGCCACAGTGTAGAGTTATGAAAGGCCAATTTAAGAACAAAGGGTTTCGCACACAAGGCACTGCACAAAATTTTCTTGTGGCAGCCCTGTAGAAGCCTAAACGCACAATCAAATACGAAGCTTTGCATGTGGAAAACAAATATGGCGCTTTTTTCCGTATGTTCAAAAGGGTTTCAGGACTGATCACACCGGCATGTTCAATAACATAAAGTCGCATTTGATATGAATTGTCGGCATTACGAAGGTGTTTTTCTAACAAGGGACGATCGCGTTATTGAAAAAGTTTAAAAGTGCAAAAAAAGAAACAATTCACAAAAAATAATAAAAGATCACAAATAAGAAAATAGTTAACTTACAATGCTTATATTCCTGGGAGAGTGGGGCATCGTTAAAAGTCAGAAAGACGCCACACAACTGCTGGTCGTCTTCGTAGACCACTTGCTCTGTAAATTCATTTTGCCGTGCTGCAACAGAACAAAATGGCGTCATGTGAAGAACCAAATTAGCGGAGCCTTTTTCTGAACACAAGTGTGCCATGTTTCCGTGAAGCACCCGTGGCGTCAGTTCATAAGTTTATCGGAAGATAAAGCCTTTTCAAAAAGAGCAAGGGATTGGGCCGTGCGGGCTACAGTGATGGGCCGCAATGGCGGTGTGCGGGGTCTACACAAAAGTATTTTGAGGCGTATAAAGAGGACTGAAAAGCAACAAGCCTCAGCCTACACCACTAACCAATAACAGGCTTAATCCAAGTGGTAAATTAAATAAAATGGCTTGAGCAAGAGGTAACTTTATCGCCAGATGGCAAAAAGGTAAAAATACACAGCAGGCACGCACAACTATACAGCGCAGCCGTTAGTTTTCATTACCACTGCAATGGTCCGTAAATCGGAAGTAACGCGTGCACACCGTCACTGAAAAATAGGATTTCTTTAGGTTTGAGATCTTTCCAGGCGTTTGCCCGTCCTCGAAGAGTGATTAAATTTTCAGGAATAGAGGAAACCACGTTAGCAAAAAAGCACAATCAACCATCCAGTAGAACAAGTTTTGCGTAAAAGAAAAGCCACTTCTTGACTTCAACATCTCTAGATTTGTTATACCAAACACGTGTTCTAGGGTCACATTTTTTGCAGGAATATATTGAGTTTCATAGATACCCGACACGCCCTTTAAGTTTTGCTACTATCATTTCCCAGCGCAAGCTTTTTCTTACAAAGATCATCGCAATTCAAACTATACAGTCAGCAGCGCGTAAACCGTAATGTTTGTGGAAAACTCGCATTCAAACGAAACAATACTTTCCAAACATCTACTCAACGTTTGCTTTGAGAAGTTGAGAATAGCGTATAGTAATGTTATTTTCAGATTTATTTAGGACAACGTATTTAAACTGCGCGCCTGCAGCTACAATTGCCAAAATAAACTGGCGAAGTAAAAAGGTATTTTTCCCAATTCGGAAGGACATTTTTGAATATACATTACCTGACCCACTTATTTGCATAATTGTAGGTCCATAAGGATATGATGTTGAAAAGCGTCCCGAGTCGGTGTCTACAAACGTGCCTTTCAGCATTTGTTGCCTTTGTGGAAGAAAAAAACAGACCTTAAAAGTTTTCTGCACATCACTACTGCAACATAATAAATTACAGGAAACTTACCCTAGCCCGGATACGTTTCTGGTGAACATCACCTCTTTGTATACCTCGTAAAGCGGGTGGTCCACTTTGCAGAAGGTGTTAGGAGCTGTTCCAACGTATGTCCATATGTACCGAGTGAAATTATAAAACTGCAAAAAAGGAACATCTGCTATTACTACAAATGATTGTGATATTTTGCAAACTAGCATAGAATGCTCAAAACAATTTTTTTAATATTTTGTTTGCTCTTTGGACTGCAAAAAAGGCGTAACGCCTACGATTTTGACATTCTAGAAAGGCGTTTTCTTGTCTACGTCCTTTTAACTTTATCGTTGCGAAAACTTCGACAATGTTGAGAGTGCTTTACGGGTTACAACGTAGAATTATCGATTGTCGCGAAAGTTTTGAAAAATCGCAGGTGATGCGCGTACTCTGAAGAGCCTAACCGCTTTTCTTGAAAAACATGGTAATACCAGGATTTTTACGTACTTCTGGAAGTAACAAGCTTGCCCGGTTCCTTCTGTTTTTTTGTAGTTTAGTGTAGTTTTCTTCCTCAAAGAGAAGTTATATAATATATATAATAATATATTATATATATTCCGCAAATACATTGTTTTGAACAAAAAAATGTTTCAGTTTAATATTTTGAGCCGTTTAAAAGCTTCGAGAGATATAGATGTCGATAAGAATTTGCTGGAAAATGCGAAGCGAATTTTCCAAATATTGGACGCCCCCTAATCTGAAGCAAGCAAATCTTTACCAGTTTTTTCTGCCGAACATTTCAGGGGTCTTACTGTCTGGGCACAGCACGCCTTCTGTGAAGTTGCTTATGTAGCGGTGAAATATCGTAAAAACCTCATAAATATCGGTAGAGCTATCGTAAAGCTGATGGCCTCAAAAATGTTCGCCGACTATTTTGAGATTTTGTTTTGGAAATTTTAGCTTTGGTCACCACATAGTATACAATGACGGGCTAGAAAAACGGCACAAAAAATTGAAAATTGCACAGAAGTGTGTACGAATGGTCAGTTCGTAACGTAAAGCATTCGCAAATACCTCCCGCAGGTCCACGATAGGAAAGAAGTCGTATCCAGCTAGTGCATCGTGAGGGAAAACAGTGACAGCGAAAAAGATTCGTACTATCATTGAAAGCTTCATGTTTGTGACAAGGAAAGCGTTTGTCCAAGACAGCTTATACCTCTTCAGCCTCACAAAATAAAAAGATCCAAGTCGTCCTTGTGAACCTAACAAAAGCGCCGTTTTCGAACTGAGTCTGCGTCAAGCCATTGCCTACGCTGCAGCAGACACCGAATTACTGCGCTTATGTGGCCTTCCATGGTGGGGTAAGGCCACATTCACTTCTCCAGAACAAGACATGAAATGGACTGGTAGCAGCGGCTGGTCTATAAAATGGTACAGAAGAATGCTCTTACGGCACGTAAATATGACTAAAAAAATATCATTTGGGATTATAGCGAAAACGCCTTTACACAGCAGTATTCAGTGTGGAAGGCGTGCGTGCTACCAAAACTCACAAAGAAGCCACTCAACCTCGTAGCGTGGACTGTTGTATGTATAGTTGGTCACCCAAAAAGGTTTTGAGAAAATATAGCAATAAATTTATAGACAAATACTCGAAGCGGCAAGACCTACATGAACACTTCGTTCAAATAAAACTACAATGAGTAACCCAGACGGTAATCGAGTCCCACATTCGTGGTTTTTTTAGCCACAGCCTGCCAAGAAAACTGCTTACTTTTTGTGAGAAGTGAACAAATTGTTTACATAATACGATTACTGACTACATTAGCCGCAGCCCAAAGTACAACCCTGCTATGCACAGGCCTCTTCAAAATTATATAAAGAACGTACAAATGTGCCACATGGAGTACGAAACATTACCAATATGACTATTTAGAGCACAAAAATCTCACGCATTGAAATTGGAAGAGCGAGGCACGGGTAAATAGCACTGTTGGGAAACTGTTTTATTGGCAATTATATATATATATTAGGACTTACGTGTTGCTATAGTGGTGCATTTGGTATTTTTCTAATATTTTATTTCAAATGATAAAGCCGGGAAGGGCACTCTCTTAAAAGGGTTCTGAATTATATACGTATTAGCAAATGGCCTTCAGAACCCCTCGTGGCATATTGTTGGAGTTGGGAAAGCCCGAGATATAATTATGGTTATCAAGGCTGTAAACTTGCAAATGCCGCCCATTTTGAATATTGCCTTCTATATATAAATGATGGCAAAACTTGGGGTAGCGTCGCAAGCATCACATAGGCATCAAACAACGAAGAGAGCTGTAACATTTTGTACTAAACGAATGAGCACTGAAAGCGAGAAAACGTGCCATACAGTATTAAAGAGATCAGCGGTTCCCGAGTTAGTACTGGTTATGCATTTTCAATGGCTGCGTAATGCCAGAGGGAAGGAAGCCCACAGAGCGGCACTGTACTCACAACTAATTTTGTTAGAAACGCAGCACAGCATACCTAGTACAACCAACCCACGCGCTCAGACCTGATGACATAAAACTATATTACGACAAGCAGATGTTACACAAGGAATTATACAATAAACAAATTGCTTATCGTGGACTTTATAGTTGGCTCACTAATACGTACTTCCCCCTTTATCCAACAGGATATGTCTCAACAATTTCTATAGTGAGTTGACGACCGTACACTCAAAGGATGGTGGCTTTATAAAAAAGCGGAGCGTAGCCGTGTTCAGAACTACGCATGGTGACGTGTGAATATGTTGTGTTGGAATGAGTTACTCTGTTTCAACAATTTCTTATTGATATGTACACCTAACACGTGCAGATGTTTATATGTACTATGGTGGTCACACTTAGTGGGAACATGGAAACGTGTGGCTCGAGCCATACTAGAGCATCGTAACGGCGCTTCGCGGAAAGAGCACGCATGCGCGTTGCGTGGATAAGGAGAGTACAGATCTCGTAGCGCGCATCCTGTCATCAGGTGGCAGCGCGTCATCTGCTTCTGGCAAGCTGCCGCCGCTCAAGAAGCCGTCGACGTTGCCGGTGGCTGCCGTGAACCGCAAAAATAAATGCTGTGGCGCTGGAAAAAAGTTCAGAGATTTTTTTACGCGCAAGAAAAACGGTTGATGCAGGGATGCAAGAACAAATCGCGCTCTTTTTCCACGACATGCAACGCTATTCTGCAGCCCTGAAGATCGCTAGGACGAGCCGTCCCTGCGAGCTGTGGAATGTTTACAATGCTCCATCAACCTGACGATACGCGACGCATTGTCTGCAGCGGGCGTCACAGTTTACACAACTTTCATCTGTGTGGGCATAAAAAAGACGAATCTCAGCTGGTTAGGGACCTCGTTTGAAACCAAAAAAGCCAGTGTCGGATTTGCGATGCTTCGTTTCCTTATTTTCTTGTATCTTCGCGCGTTTTGTGCACTATTGTCAATAACAGTAGCTCCTACTTTGGTTCTAAATTTGTTTGATTTCTGTCATCTGCTAGCTATGCCTGGCAGCATATCTAGCTTTACTGCAGGTTGAGAAGGACCTTTTTTCAACTGGAGAAGCTAGCTAATCTGGGAGAATATGCTGTGTAGTGAAGCCCCCCAGCCCGGGGGCACTACGAGGAAGCCAGCTTCTCGATTTCAATAAATTTCTATTTCATGGGCTAGCACAGCTTACATCGGTAAACAACCACGACGATGTTGTAGTGTGCCGTTCTTGGTTTTCTGGTAAAATACACACGCAACTTCCTCGTCTGGGTTTCAGTGAAAGTATCATAACTTGTGGAGTGAAGCCGCCCGAACGCTTTCCACTATCATCCGCGAAATTTGTTAAGGGAGGTCGCATGGTGACTAAGAATACATCGTAAGTTTTTTGCGGAACTCCAAATTTAAGTATTTTTACAGTGTTTATGTGCACCGGGGTTGGCAGCAGCGCTCTATAATAACAACAATGACCTATTGCCGCAGGCGATATACCGCAAGTGAACTGGTACCAACATCCGGCCCACGGGCAGCGCGCATCTGCCTAAACCGAAAGAATACAGCAAATGTATGGGCGCAGTTTCAAATCTCGGGTGAGGATACACAAGTCTACGCTAGCCCGATAGGCTCGGTCGTCATTCCATTCGCGATTTACGGAAACTACTAGTACAAGTCATGGTGCACTTCAGCCACCGACGCCTGCTTTAGTGTTTTTTTTTTAGCTTACAAATGGACACACCGAAAAACTGCGCTGTAGTTTCTTCAACCACGTTGGTATGACGTATTGCTACGCCTATGCGGGTACAACTTGTCTCGGAGCTTGCAGTCGTGGCTCGGGCTACCGATTTTCGCGGCTGCAGAATGACGATGCGCGCAGTAGAAAAATACTCAGGATTCGTTCTTGCTTCCAAGCACCAAAAGTTTTGTTTGCGCGTGAAAAAATCTCTGAACTTTATTCGAGCGCCGAAGTTTTTGTTGTTGCCGTTCACGGCGGCCATGGCAGCCACTGGCCACTGCTTCGTGAGCGCCGGCAGTAGGCAAGTAGCATACGACATTCTGCCGCCTGATGACGTGATGCGGGAGACGGGATCTCAACTCTGCTTGCCGACGCAACGCGCGTGAGCGTTGTTTCCCCGAAGCGGCGTTAGGATGCTCTAGTAGTAGGTCGCCCCACGCGGTCCCGTGTTCCCACTAAATATACAGTTTTAGTTTGGCGTTTTTACACTCCGCTCCGCTTCGGGTAGCAACGCTAAGCTGCAGCGGAGCGGCGAGCTATTTTCTCGTTTTAGTTACGCGTAATGCGCAGCGGAACGGACCTTTCGGACTAGCAGCGCCGTCTGGCCAAGTTTGGCGTAATGAAACAGAACCGAAAATCATTTCGCCAATTTAACAAAGTAGAACTAGTACGTATACCTTATTTTTTTATTAGGTATTGACATGTGCCGTTGTATTGCGTTACTAGTCAATTGCAATGGATGAAAATAAATTATTGACACGATGATAACCACGCAATAGTCAACAAAGTTGCGTTCCCGATCCATTCGAATTCCTTTAGACGGCAACGATCCAACGCGGCGTTTAGTTACAGTGAACTAGAATAGTTCTGTATAGTTTTCAAAAGGGTTCGCAGTCGCCACTTATCGCAGCAAGCACAAGCCCTCGTCGATGCAGAACCCTTTTCGCGGTTTGTGCGTCAAACAAAACCTTAAGCCGCGGCGCTCGTGGCAGGCGTGGCAGCCATTTTAGAATATGCAAAGACGTCGCAAGCGCACGAGATGGCGCCCGAATCGCCCCGCTGCGCTAGTGGAGAGGGCCGTGACGTTCCGCTCAGGCTGCGTTTCAGTAGACCATGCTTCTCGCTCCGCTAGCCCGCTTAGCCGCCAAGCGGAGAGCGCATACGCAGTCCCACTCCCGCTCCGCTTAGGTGCTGAGCGGAGCGTAAAAACGCCAAACTAAAAGTCTCTAGTGTGACCGCTATAGTATAGAGAATCGTATATGTACTTGGGACAAACCGGTCGCTGTATGAATATACGATTGGTGGAACACAAGAACTCACTGCAACACAAGACGTATTCAGACGACCCCAAGTGCAGTTCTGAACACGGCTGCATTGTTTTTTTTTTGTGTTTGCCGCTATCATTTTGGTGTAGGGCAATCAAACCACTAGAGAAATTATTGAGGCACATCATGTTTAAAAAAGAGGGCAGTGGTGTATATTATCGAGCCGACATTAACATTTCAGGATAAAGAAGTTTGTTTGTGGATTGGTCTGTGTGCTAATATGGGATTGTTGTAATCTAGTTTTATGTCGTAATGTTATAGCACAAGACTAGTTGTGGTACCTATGTTTGTGTTGTGCTTTCAAAAGTTAGTTGTGAGTACAGTGTCATCCTGCCTTCTTCCTTCCCGCGTATGCCTGTCTATGACGATGCGGCTAAAGACACGTATTTCATCACGACTCAACCCGTGGCCTTTGAGGGATGACAAAGCCAGCAGGTGTTTAAATTGTGTACGAGGGGTACGAAACATCAAAACAAAGTTTCGTTATCAATAATTGATTGACGGGCCGTAACAGCAATAAATTTTACGCTGTAGTTCCAAGTTTGGCATTGATAAAACCATGTATGGTAAACCAAGAAGGATAGTTTTAACGGCTTTTTCCTTACCAACAATAATTTTGGGCAATATCGAATGAAATAAACCTAAAGAAAATGGGTTGAGGTGAACGTGCTCGCTTAATAAAAAAAATTAAAGAAACCGATTTCCAAAATATCTGAGGAAGAAATTTTGATAGTGGCGGAAACATTTGACAACAGGGTAAGGAAAGCATGATGGCCACAGTTTTCCGTGTGGGAGACTAAAGATCTCCTAGTGAGAAAACAGTGGTCACTGGTGAAAATTTATTGATTGAAGAACAGTAATACCCAGAGGAACGAATTATCCTTTGGGGTGCTGCGCTGTGAATATAGTGCGAAACAAGAGGAGCAAAATTGTTTTATCACAGCAGACAAACTGCTCCTATATGATAACGTCTGACCAAACACTTCGCAAATTCGAACCTGTATTTTGAGGTTTGTTCATGGTTTACACTTTAAGCGTTATCTTACTCACCAAATTCACCGATAGTATTATAAACTTACAATTGGAGTTATTGTACTTTTTTATGAAAGCATAGGGGTGCATCGCAGACATAAGAGCTCGAGGTTTGGTCAACAATAAAACGGAGGTCACTGATATTCAAAAAAGCAGTTTGACGCCGAAATTAATTCCGGGAGACGGGTCCTGGTTATAGCTAGAGCACCGTGTCTTCGAAATCAATTTCTCACAATATTTTGAGTATGTTTTTAGGACCTCTCGGTCTGATTCGCTCACTAGTAGGCTCTGGCGTGTGGGTACTACAAACAAATTTGAGAAACTCAGAACCCTGGCCGTGACCTATACAATGGGTGTCCGCTATTTTGTAAGAACAGGTCCTCCTTCTCAGATCCCTACTTCTGTGCTACTGAGTGCGTTTTACATCGTGCGCTCTCATTTTCGAGAACTGCCAAGGCAAACTAGAACAAAAAGTACCAGCCTTTTGTCTCAAAAAATACAATATTTCAACTCGTTAACAATTTTTTTAACATGATTATTTCTTTTTATCATTGGGGAGACAGCCTGACGTAAGCAGCTGCGTTTTACAGCTGTTTTCAGCTATACCGATGTAGGCAAGCCTTACGTGAAGAATACGCCGTGTACAGTTCTGTTCCGCTACAATCCGAACAGGTTTGTAAAAGTCGCGAGCGGATGATATTCAAACATTCTGATACCATAACAAGATTCGTGTGAGAAAGCTTTCTTTTTACCTTCGGTCAGGCAAGAAAGTGCCTAATGTACGACGTGCGTGTGTGCGCCAGCAACGCGTGGGAAGTGCTTTCGCAGAGGCAATAGTATGCACACAGTGTGTGAAAGCTTCGCACACCAATCTTCCTTTAATATCAAAATGTTGGATTTTGATTCGCTGAGGTATTTTTAGAGTTTGGAAGGATGTCTTCTGCATTCGCCACATGGCCCAGAAACTTCATTGCTTCATACACATAGATTCATATTTCCACGTCGACGTTAACAGCGACGTTGTAATGGCCCTGGGTAGCTCCATTTACATACAACGCTGTAGTATCTGCTCTGGATGATTTTGACATGGCTTTCAAGCTAGATGCCGCAAGTTCGGTAATATGTAGTGACCTATGCAGCGTTCACTCCCACTTAAACGCTTTGAGCGTTTCACACAACCCCAACAGTATAAATGTGAACTGTACAGGTCTGTCACGTTTTAACCGTAGCCATTTATTGGCTGGATAGGCCGCTTTCAATTTTAGGCAGGCGTTTTAAGGATAGGTTAGGAAAAGTACTTTGACCGTATTCTTGGAAAAAAACCTATTATCCATCTTTTGTAGCAGTGGTTTCTTGTGGTGTTCTTCTGTCATTATTACTCAACGCAGAACCAGAATGCACCAGCTTTTCCCATCACCAGAACTGTGCAGCCTGGGATCTTTTCCTTCGTTGTTTGGTGTAACTACCAAATATGCCTTAAATTTGCGACAAGAAATATTTGCGCTGGCAGTCCGCGTCGTTAAGTGACTATACGAACCATCCTTTGCTGTGTTTTTGATAATTTGGGGTTTTAATTAGGACTTGTGTAAAGCAGGTGTACGCCGCCGAAAAAAATTCAATTTAGAGATTAAGCAGAGAGCTTTTCTGTTTTCTGCCTTTATGCGACAACTCAACAGTTCCATAAAAAGGCTTACCCTGCCTGGCAACAATACAATATTTTTAAAGCTACTGACAGTGATCGCTGCTTTGGCTTCCTCATTCGCTTTGACAAATGCTGCAAGTGTGCCCAAGGTCGACCATTGTTGTTTCTTAAGAAATTTCCTCACATAGTTTCGGATCGTCGTCTCTCAAGACAATACACTTGTTTTCACAAATGCATCTTGATATAGAAGCAAGCTTCTCTCTGTTTTCACAATGACGTTGCTGTCATGCAGAGCATATTCACAGGAGACTACTAGTAGCAGGCTTTCCATGAGAGACGGGGGTACACAGCCATCATGAACCCTTTGAGCTGCGTGTTGATTAGGCTTTTTCTTTGTTTGGTAATCCTGATCTGACCATGCAAAACAACTTAAGTTGACCTGCAGGAATATTTGGCGTCGTGCCTACAACAGTACATTTCTTCAATTGAGTAATGATGGCACTTGGTACTGATAGTGAAGCAGCACGGTTTCTGGTTCATGTGTGCTGACACGGGAGTATCATTCTTTACTCTACAAGGACGTGGGCTCGTTCTTCGCCTATGTGCTGAAACTAGCAGCTTGCCGTAAAGTTCTCAATTCACATGCGAATGCATGGACAGGTGAAGTTTCTTCAACATCGCCAACCTAAATACTGTTTATGAATATCTGTACGTCGCACGTAGTTATCTCTCGGTCCCCGCATCGAGCGTGTGGCCAGTTAACATTGGTTCAAGTTTATCGTTCGTGTAGCTTCTCAACAAACAGATGATGAAAAATTTCGTCACGTGTAATGCGCGTCATGCCGTATGGTCATCATGGTTTTCAACTATGGGATGGGACTCCGCTGCGCGCTTGGGCTTTAGGTGTGACCACTAACCTTGAATGCGGTTTTAACGCTATGTCATTGCGGCATGTCCCGTCTTTTTAAATATAACTCTTCCTTGTAATGCTTCCACTTCAGTTGTGATCCGTCACACTGTGTACCTTACAAACGAGAAGTGCGTAGCATTGTACTTGATGCAGAGTTCTGCACGGTATTTTGTCTTAGAGAACAAAATATGTGGCCTGTCTTTAGCTGCTTGCAGACAAGTAATTGTCGATCTCACTAGGCTACTGACCTTGCAAGAACTGTGCTTTTTGATAGGCAATCGTTAATGCCGAGTGTACTGTTTGTAATAAAAGTGATGAAATGTACGGGCTTCTCCGCAGTGTACCACGGAAGACGGCGATGAAATGGCTTCTCCCTAGTCTTCCTGAAGGTGGGGTTTTGCAACGTAAGTACCGTACTTACCCGATTCTAACGCGCACCTTTTTGCGGCAAAAATAGGCTGAAAAATCGCATGCGCGTTAGATTCGGATACGAAACCGAAACTGCCAAAAACAGCTGAAATTTCGTTCCACCCATCGCCATCACCATCTCAAGATGGCGCCAAGCAGCTTTTAGCAACAATTTTTCGGATCTAGGCGCCTAGGCTTTTCTTTCGGCGTTCACACAAATTGTAAAATTATTCCACTTGCGTGCTTGGTCACAGCAATGGCAGCAGCGACCGCCCGCGTTCACAAAGAGCGGTTGGCTGAACCGTATGCCTCTGGAGAAGCTCGCGGGATGAGCATGCGAGGCGTGGACCACGATCCCACCGAACATGGTTGAACGTTCGTTCAGAAGTGTGGCATCGCGAACGCGCTTGACGGCACCAATGACGAGAGATCGCGATCAGCGGAAGGCGACAAGGAGCTCTCGGAGAGCGACGAGGAGTGAGATGAGTGAGATTACTTCGGGTTTCTCTCGCCTTCGTTTTTCTTGCTCACAAAATTTCTTTGCGTGTTACAAACTGAGGTGCAAGTTTTTTTGGTTTTTTGCCTCGAAAATCGGGTGCGCGTTAGAATCGGGTAATTACGGTATTCGGACAGGCGACCACGACTCTATTGCGGAGCTTCGAGATGAACAGTTGAAAGTGGCGGAGAGTGACACGCAGCAGGAGCAGAAGCTGGTGCTTCCGGCTTACTGTGTAATGCAGCCACTCAGAGGCATTTAGTCTTCTACCTCGTCCTGATGCTTACGGTTTCGGAGGCAACATGAACTTGTTTTGTCGCTGCGTACGTTTTAGAGGTTTGAGAAAAGATATCCCGACTGTTTTTTTTGTAGCCGTATGTTGCTTAGAAATTATCGCCGTGCTGGTTTGACACGCACGAGGTACTTTAGATCTGACATATTTCCTCTGCCATGGCTCAGAAAAACAGAAACTAATTGATGGTCTTTGCAGGCTTTTTTGATGGTCACAGGGTGGGGTTTGGCGCATTGTGTACATAAAAATGCGTTGCGTTTTTCTGTCATATCGAAATTAGCGATGTAATATACTGTTCGTCTCCTCCACGAATACATGGGCAATTGTATAGCATGTTCAGCGCGACTAGGCAGCAACAGGTCAGCACATTTATTCTCCACGTTTATAGTGATTGTCTAAGGACACAAGTTCTATTGTTGTTTGGGGGAAAGTGTACCTATTGTCACTCTGTTCTTTCAACAAAAACAACAGACGCTGTTAGCAGTTCTTTTTTGGTGTTTTAAAGTATATTGAAACTGAACCAGCACTCAAAAGTTTATTCTTATTGTATACAAATTAAATGCGAAAAATATTGACATATTTTTCTGATACGTTTTCTTGGATTGATAAATGGCACAGGAGGATCAATAGTACATAAAAAAACGCTGTCTTTCTTTAACTTGAAGCGGCATCTTTTACTTACTTTGAGGCCAGCCGCCGAAATAGCTGTTTTTATGCCATCTTTTTGATTGTCTCGTGCTCCTATTTATTGTAAACACTTTTTATCTTATGTATAAAGCGCAACATCCAGTGAGTGCTTTTCCTCACAGCATTTTGGCAATTTATTTGTAACTGCTTTAGCGCGTTGCATTGGTACAGAATTATCTACGTGATTTGGAGGAATAGGGTCAGTATTAAAAATGCTAGTTAGAACAATAGCTGCTCACACGGAAGCACCGAATTTTCTCATCAAGCTGGGTGTTGGGGCTTTAAAAGACACCAATAATTTAGGCCAATTACATGTTAAATCAAATACAGTATGGAAACCTTTGTCGGGTAATCTATAAAATTTTGACAAAAACTTAAGTTTGTGAAACTTCTATGTGTGTACACAATTTGAAGTACAAATCCATGAGAAGAGCATTGCAATTACTCTGAATTATTTATTATAAATTTCCCAGTTCGTACGACGACATTTTTTGTGAAACATAGGACAATTATGGCTCTTCAACGGGCTCGAACATCAAACTGTAGGTATAAAATGCTGCGCTATTGATATTCGCATGGGACATTTCACCTCGTATGCGTATAGGAGAAATCAAAATAATATTTCCTAATAAAGAGCGGTTTATGCCAGAAAGCCATAATATTTGAGAAATCCCTGTAACGTGTCGAAAGTGTGCATCTCATTTTAAATAATCATAAGATAAACTGTTTTTTACTGTTTGGAATTGCTGATACTGAAATTACAACCCCGCTCTATATCGGCTTTCAAGTTTCACTTACCTTTTTTTCAGACAAATGAAGGTGTTATGAACTAGTATATACTTTTTCGCATATATACGACTAATCCTTCTGTGAAATGGTAACTAAACGCTACTCTGCTGCCGCCATAATTATATCGGAGCCTTTCTATAAAAAGCAATGCAAGAATTGATACAGCCCGTCAAAAAATTGTTGTAGTCACTGAACAAAGTTAGCCATTTCTAGTGCGTTACTAGAAATTGTTTTAAATAGTGCTTCCTACCAAAACCGCTAGACAGAAAGCAAGCTCCCCAATTTGCAGAAGCATACAACTTTATTTTAGAATAATAATATTATTATCATAGCGCTTGTAAAATGCAATGTTAGAATAAACCTGTGCGAACTGTGCTTTTCTTTCTGAATATCGCTTTATGAAAATTTTCTGTGTTTGTGGCGCTCCAGGAAGTCTCACAGTCGTAGGCTGGTGAGGAACCTCCTAATAATAAGTACAACCAAAAAGCACCCCTTATGCCGTAACAGCAGTACAATTCCTAAAAACGCAAACGAAGAACATGTTTACACACACAACTCAAATCTTTGTAATATTCAATATTATTACACAAAACCGGTATATGAAGGGTATATTCACACCCGTAGTGCATATAAAAGTATATAATACTCATTCCAAAATCATCCAGGGAAGCTAGGCCCTAAAAATGAGCTTAAGGGGATGAATTAGTGGTAGGGGTTACCGATTTCCAGAACGATGTCACTAAAAAGTTCGCGGTTAGTTTGCCGTAGTTTGTAGAAAGTTTTCGTAAACGTTAAGTAAGGTGGTGCGAGAATCGAGTTGCAGCAAGATGTGGGGTTTGGTTTTTATATATTGCAAAATTAAATTTACTTAAAAGAATTTATATTTTCGTATGCAAATAAAATGTTTGTTTAACTGACCAATTGACAACATAATAAATCTGCGCAGCAATGTCAACGGAATAGATTACAAATGGCAGTAAATTAATATTCTTAAACCTTTGTTTTGAATGTCCTGAAAAGGGTCCAAGTGAGTTATATATGTGTTGCCTTGTAAATAAATGCAACTTGGGAAGTGGCTCTGAAGAAGTGCGAAGTAAAGGCAAGTTAATAGGCGTTCATTATTATGGTGTCGGACTCTCGGGCCATAAGCCGCTTTAGGGGTCACTATAATTGTGATTTGTAATTTTGAAATGATTGTGGAGTTAGACGCCGCGAACTGTAGCACGGTTTATGGCGTAAGCAAATTCGAATCAAGGAATAAGGATGGCTTTCCCGTAACAGTTTTAAGCGGGAAAAAAAATCAAACTGTGTGCGGGAATTTTATTGAGCATAATGTCACTGAATGAAATAACTGTTTTAGCGGTATCAGCATTTAGGTGAGATACTACCTAAAGCAAACATGTCTCCCAAGAAAAACCACGCGTCTTTAGCGTGTAAAATACAACTAGAATGTTAAATTTTGTCTGGACGGTCGTTAGTGCACATGAGAAATAAAATGGGTTCGATTAGTGGGTCATTTAATACTCCAATGTTAGTGAAAGACAAGAATGAATACCGGAAATCTAGACCAGATGGTTTTCATCACACCAGTAACTGTGAATTAGAAAAGTGTAGGGCCAAATTCACATAGATCATTAGGTTTTGCAAAACGTACGTCGTGATTTATTGTTTTTATTGCTTTAAAAAGTAAATAAACAGGACACCGGTAACTATTTCTTTGTCAACCGCCGTTTTAAGATGCACAGTTGACTAATGCGAGCTCATTCAGTTGAGTAACCAGGTCGATAGTCAAATGGATTAGCTGACGGAATACTAAATTTTGAGGAATAATAGCCTAAACGTAAAATAAACATTTGTTTCAATAATTTACCGATTAAAGGCAAACCAGCAATGGGCGGTAGTTCATTAACGAAGTTTTGCTACTCTTTCTGGAACGCAAATAATTTTTGAATCATCACTCAACTAGGAAAAACCCCAGTTTTGAAAACTTTGAAAACTAGGTATTACTATGTGTGAAAGTGTGTCAGTGATGAGATGAGCTATGGTCTTCACATGAGAAGAACGAAAGCTTTCTAAATTACCACCCTTGTTTTCTAGCCTCATAGTGATCATGCTCACTTCTGTGGAAACGGGACCGAGAAACTGCGTGGCATTCAGTAATAACCATTGTCAGTTGAAAGTTGAGAGACAGTACTTATCAGGATAGAAGGAATCATCGTTAGCATTAGCTATGGCTGACGGATTATGCGTATTATTTTCTATTTGTTCACCACTTCAATAGCAGTAATAGGGGGGATGGACGATGCTTTAATTAAAATTCGTCACCTATTTTTCCCGAGTAAATAACAACTCAGCTATCTCGAGGGAGATTCATGATATGCTGGTTACGTACCCCTGACCTCTGCGGCAACCGTGGTTCCGGCTAAATGTACTTCCTGATCACATTGCGGCGGACAGTGCCTGCCACACTGCATTTGTTCCACGACCATTGCCTTTACTGACACTGCATGCCCCCGTACAGTTTCGCCAAAGAAAACAAGGTCTTCGTCGCGCTACACGAGCTCTTCTTCTACCGTGTGGAACGACCTCACTAGGAGACTGGCTCACTGGAAGGAGGTCTTGCACGAAGACTGCGTGTTAGTGTAGCCCTTTCTCCCATGCTTACACGGTTGTGGCCACCACGCTGAAATTCCCCGTTCGCACAGTACTGCCCCTCTTGCAAGGCTCCTGCCGAAGATGGGGGCAGAGAACTTTTCCTATTGACGTGCCCTTCATTGAAACCGGCCCGAACACGACCCCTTAAAGGCACAGGCCTCCACCCTGGCAGACCAGCTTACCTTTATTGGTAGATATGGGGACGACATGATCGCTCCCTCTTTGCGTTTCTTTGCGAAATGGGAGTTCACCTATACTTGCAACGTAGCATTTATGGCAACGAGTTGGATATCACAATAAAAAATTACTTATTTCTTATTGCGCTCTTGAATCGTTGCCAGCAGGCAAACTTTCGTAATATTTCGTCTTAGGGTTTTTAAGAAGCCTAATCAAAACAATCCAGTAGCACTTGCAACGCGCCAACCGAGTCAGATTGAATGGCTTCTTTGTGTTTTATTTTTCAGATTATCTTTCCTACGGACGCATTCGTTAGTCATTTGTAAAATAAATATATATGCAAGGGGTTCGAATTCATTGAAGTGTTGCGTCAGTTTTGCTATGTGGACATCACTGGCTTGGTACTGAGAGTTGACCTGACACAATGTTTGCAGAAAATTAAGCTAACAGAGCTTGATGCAGTCTCTTCTACCTGACGTGAATTTTTCCGTTGACAGCCGTCCATTGAAGTTTTCATGTGAATGGACTTTTAACTCTTTGGAGTATTATTGCGGGATGGGTTTTGACCTCAAGACTTGCGCAGGTATTAGGAAAACAAGAAGACAGTACAGTGCTCGCGAAAAACTAGAAAAAAACAGCTAACAGATAGACATTTCAACATAAATAATACGGTTGGTGTTAGCAAGAGTAAGAAATAGACAAAACGAACGACTTCGCACTAAAGGAGAATAACACTAAACTATCAAGCCCTAAAGTAAATAACTGCGCTCGAGTACACGACAATGCCCATACTTGTAGAAAAAGAAACTACTAGCCTGCAGTTAACACGAGTCACATCAGGCGCACTCATCGTGATCAGGTCGGTATTTACCCAGAAAGTTTGGCGCGATCATGATACTGAGACCGCGCAGCCGCAGGCAGTGTTCGAGGTACTCATGTACCGGTACAAAAGCGCCGCAGCGGTGCTTCCTTGACTGGCAGGAGATTGCCCAGGCTGAGGCTCCGCAGCGCCTAATACGTGTGCCTCGCGGTATTGGTCGCGTGCTCCTCCCGACGACGTATAGCCCGTTGAAATATTAAACAATGGTCAGTCAAACCGGCGCAAAGCTCCAGAGCCTGAATATCAAGCATAAACAGCTGGCCTGACTTACTACGCAAGCAACACCTTGCCGGGAGTAGGTGTCGGCTTCCTGGTTTTTTGCATGCCTGCCGGGGCATTCGTGCTGGCAGTTACTGCGCCAGGGTACACTCGAAGTCGCTCAATTCCGTCCTTCCTGCAAGCGTTTGGCTCACCTCCCCTTACGCGCTCTATAAGGTGCACACCCGCATGCGGGTGAATGTCAATTTCCCCGGTATCTGCGACAGCTCCATCGTCTGTATTCCTGCTTTTTCTGGTATGATTGCAAACTTTCTTTATTGAATTTGGCGACACCTGAAGATAATGGTTCATAAAAGGTCTGAATAAGTCCTCGCATTGTAACGTTTAGTTCATGTCGTTCGTCTTTCTAAGGCCTACAACGGCAGAATACTATACTATCAATTATGGCAGTACTGCACTACAACTTGGGAACATTTTTTAACAATTATTGCACTGTTACCATTCTTAAGATTTAATTGATCTTAGTAGTTTAGGAAGAAAGAGCGCCACCTAATTTTCATGTAATAATTATTTTCTATTACTAACATTTCGCAATAATTACGGTGACAAAGTATCTTGCATCGCAGCTGTTAAATTGTGGAATATATTGCCTGTTACGGTCGAATTATCGTCAGCTATTACATGCTCTAAAAAATGTTAGAGTTTCTTCTGGTTAATTACGATGCTGCTTTTATTCGTATTTTTAATTAGTATTCTGTTTTACTTGTGCCGTCATTTCCTTTGTGTTACTCCACATTGTTTGTATAACTGCTTGTATATGTATATCAGGCTTACTGTTAGGTGCATGTAGATTGCAGATCAACTTCACTTATCTTTTTACTATTATGATGTGATGTCACGCCCAATCGCTGCTTTCACAAATTTGTTTGCGTATTCATAATCAAGGTCTCCATAAAGTCAGTTGACTATGGTACCCTCGTCTGTATATGTTTGTATTCTTTTTTGTGAAATCAACTTTGACTTTCAAAAAAATATCCTTGCATATTCCATAATATTTCCGGCAATACCGCATTTATTTAAAATCTGTATAGAAGCGCCTGTTAAGAGATTTAAAAATAAACTATTTTGAGTACTCTTGAAGGAGTTTGTTCAAATATATCTTGAATAACGTTTCGTAACTTTATCGTTGATGGTTTTGGTATACTTATTGCAATGTTAATACCCTTAATGCTTTGTCTCTGAAGAATGGAGCGCGGACACCTCGTTAGTGACTTGTAGCTTTCCGCCATTTGTCTAGAAAATTGAACCTGCAGTTTTAACTAAGATTTGAACCTTAAAATATACGCTGCTTTATTTTTTTTAATCTCCTTTCTTGTTGTTATCATTGGTATGTTCGTATATATTGACGCAATCCCTTGCAGTACTTTTTTTACGGTTGTATTTTAAGTATAAATAGAGAAATTGCGTGTGCCCTATTTCCCCCTTAAAGCGCGCGTAAATAAATTGCAGTGATGTGATAGTAGAAAAATTTGCTAACATGAGCTAGTATTTTGTGCTTTATTTATGCTGAAAAGTTTCGCAGCGACATTGCCCCGCGTTCAGTTTCAAGTCAAAGCCCGCTGACATCCCCGGTTGCGGTTGAGCCTGGAGGACTCCGAAAGAGCATTAAATCAGGCATGCACGCATGGCCGTTCGGGTTGTGGGTGATTTAAATGTGAATGTGCATTTCAGGGGCCATTACGTTAGGGGCCATAACGGTAGAGCCGTTAGGGTTGACGTGTGACTAGAATATTGGATGCCTACGATGGCGGAGGGGTATGAGCAGTCTCATGTTCGGCTGCTAGAGTGAAACTGTAGTTCTTCCTAGTTTTAATGAGACAATTTGCAGTTATTATTTTAAAGTTTACACCACGAAAATTTTTTTATGCCCTTATTGGACTTTCTGGTGCTTTTCTCGTCATCCTTCTTCAAAGTGTGGAAGGTCAGACAATAGTTTTTAAATGCGAATCATCTCATGCTCGGGGCTGAGTCACTCCCTTTCTTGTTGTCGTTGTTGTCCGCCATCCGCCCTCTACTGCGCATGCGCGTCTCTTCAGCCCCATCAGCGTTGGGCCTGATGTCAGCGCAGTCCACTATAAAAAGAAATAGTTAGGCGGCGCCCGGGTTCGACCTCACGACTCTCTGGCCGCAACGGGAGATACGTGGTTCTCTTCCCACTGCGCTACAAACCGAGACGGGAGCTTGTGCTACGATGCGCCTTATGTCTGTCACTCATTCAAACTACGTCACGAAGGTACTGATGCAGCGAAGACATGCGAAGCTTAAACCGAACGAAAACGACGAACTGAAAACTTCAGAGGAGGATGTTGAATTTTCTGCGGGAAAGCTGTGGCGGGAAGAGCCACGCGCCTTGCAGCTCAACCAGAGAAGAGGACGAATGCGGGCAGTGAGGTAAAAGCGTAAACACGCAATAAAGAAAGGCGAGAACCAGGATGTGTTCGATAAGGTAACTCGGGTGTCGGTCTCTTTGCTGTCTCTACATTTCTCTACATTTCTCTACATTCCGCGGTCACACTATGTTCCCATTCATGCTCCGATAAATGAAACAACATAACGGCAACACAATGGAACCTACACGAACCCCCATGATGTTTCACATCCTCCTCATGGTTACCCACAGGAGGATGGTGTAATTTTTTATATCAACCTGTATGCCCACACTTCGTGCAGAAATTCAGAGCTCGTCATTACAAATCGTTTAGAGAAAGAAGTTTGGCCTGCCTACACCAGAAGGTGCAAGCACCAAACTCGCCACTACGGGCCTTTGACAGGTTCGGTTTCAGCATAGAGTGCCTTTGTTTAGCATGACTTTGACTCGAGTACAGGGTTGTAGAAAACTGAGGCCTCAAACTACAGTGAAGACGATTTATTGCAATTCAGTGTGTTATTTTCTTCTGCTGTAGGGGCCTGACAGCAGCGGTGCGGCGACCGGCCGTATGACATTTTTTTCACTGAAAAGAGAGGCGATATAGGTTTTCTGTGAAATTCTGCAGCGACCGCGCGGGTGCTGTGGTGTGCTGTTTCTTGGCACTAGTCGCTGCGCAGCTTCTGCTTCTGCCTGCTATACACAAAGAATCAAATGGCGTGTAAACACTTACTTGCAAAAGATTATCATCCCAGCTCAATGAGCTTGCCAAACGTGGCGATTTTAAGGTATCTGGCGCAGTAGTCGATGATTCTAAACTACCACTTCTTGTTATAATAAAATAGCTCCGTAACGACATGCTACCAGGGCCGTTCCAGGTAAGTTGCACGGTGAAGAAGCCCCTATCTATTTATCGCGGTTTCTACGGATTTTGTACAACTGAGAACCGGTGCTTCGACGTATGCTGATAATCCCGGGTTTACAATTGTACAATCAGACTTAGCAGTATCTATGAAATTTTGAAGTTCGCTTCAAGCAGTAGGCGCAAGACGTGCGGATTGCTGACGGCTAGAATTTTACTTTTGTTCTGTGCAATAGGTGACCGTTTCCAACGATTTGTTAACAGCGAGACTGGTATAATTGCCTTCCCTCGTGGAGTAGGTCTTGGTTTAAAAGGCCAAAAATATTGGCACGTTGGCAGCGTGGCACGTTTTTCGGAGAAATCCCCTGCCAACAAGGTCTTGAAGGTATCATTGCATCCACACACGAGTGCAAGTTCCTCTCTGTCTATCTGTGCGGAGCACCTTTTCTTTCTTCCGGACTCGTGCAGGCGCAAACAATTTCTGAGAAAGTTCCTAGTTATTTTCTGCTTGGCAATATTTGTGTTCAGTCAGAAAGAGGAAGCATCTATTGTGTATATTGAATGTATTGCGCTGTTGTAGACAGCAAAAAGTGGTCGAATAGACCGAACATTCTTCCACTTGTTGCACGGTTATTATTGCGGCAGCATAATAACAAATGTTTTTTGACAGCAGCACTATAAAGCGCTGCATGATTTAGGTGGGTGTAGACGTAACCAAACCCGATATGTAGAAATACAAAGTATGCTTTGCAGCACCATTATGTTGGAGGGTTGTGTCATATCGCAAAAAGCCGTTATATATATTACGTTAATTCTCGCAACTATTACAAATCTACCACGCAGAACGTGTATTTGCTCTGGTTGAGGGCGGCTCTGGTTTCCAAGATTCTCTGCAGAAGGTGATGAACCTACTTAGGTGATCCTCCGGTCGGCCACACCATACAAGGGTGGCGTCTATGTGACATATCGATCTGCTCCTTCGGTGCCGGATGGTGGACATGTGGCTCTGGAGGACGGCTGTTGATGTGGCGATACCAAATAGGGGTGGGTTAAACTTAAACCTTCTAAACGGATAATGAACGTTGTAAACTCCCTCCTCTCTTCTGCAAGCTAAATCTGACAAAACGTTGAGTTTTCGTCTAGCTTTGAGAACAGTTTCATCGGAGAGAGAAGCCCGAGTGTTGTTAACTAATACGATCGCATGCCAATGTCGGAAAACAATACAAAATAGAATATACCGTCTGACGTAATCGCGTAAAGAGGGAAGTTGCACCTGAAGATCTTGAGAGGGTGCTGACGCTGCCGAAAACGTGTCAGGATTGCTACGACATGTACCTACTCATTGCCGATAAAGAGATGCGCAGCGCACAGGGGATGGGATTAGGAGCTTTAAAATTTGCCACTTATCTCCCAGCATGCACCACAGGAGACGACGTGAACTTTTCCAATATTTGGCCCACAACAGCTCAAAAAGCCCCAGCACTCAAAATCTTACAAAATTGCACTTTTTATGGCTCCTTCCCCTGGAATATTTCTTACATTTTCAAACAGAATTAACCACTTTCACACAAAAAAGTGAGTGGTTCACAAGGCTTAGTAACGAAGTAGTTTTGCCAAACGTGTCCATAAATTACGCGACCTAAATACAGCTTTAATTTGAAAGCTTTTCACAGGGTTCGGGGGAATTTCAATAATGCTCTGAAACAGACGTTACAGCAACAATGAGGACAACTTAGTATATGCGATAATTTTCAAAATCGTTTTTTTCATCACCCCTGATTGTATGTATAGAAAGTGTCCCTTTTACGTTGCACTGTCAAAATGTGTGCAGAAGTAGGGATTTCCCATTCATTTACATGAAAAAACGTTTGCAAGAAAACCTCAGGCATGGAGCGGTCTTGCTTGAATAAAAAATGGCCTGAATTAAAAAAAACAATTTTTGTAACTCTTATTACGGTGCCTTAAGGCACTCATAGACAAAAATTCCCCAAAAGCTGCAATAAATCACAACTCTATTATATTATAAATAGACAGGCGTAATTGTTTTCTATATTGTTATATCTATAACAGAAAGATTGTGATTTGTTGTCCTAAGTGTATTTCTTAATATAATTACTTTTCAGGCAAGTCAGTGAACTTGAAGAAAACGCTAAAAGATGCTTACATGTAAAATTCGAAAACGTGAAAGAACTTTGCAGCTTTGGGATTTTCTGTCTGAAAGTGTGTTTCAAGAATGTAAGTTTTGGTGTGAGAATTGCTTTTTTTCTAATAGTAATCTTCCAATTGTATGAACATCTAGGCGCTATGTTTGCCGTATTAATAGATGGTAATAGTTTTAACTCCAATAATGAGCTAAAACCAGCACAGGTCAACAAACGTGTGGAGTTCGTTTTTTATGGTGAATTGGCAGTGTTTTCTGAAGCACAATGAAGTATTAGAAATATTTTTTAGTAAGTGAACAAGTTCGATTAAAAATTACCAATGGGTCTAAGTTGGGGCGTCAATTTACCATACAGTCCATCCAAGACTATGCCTAGAAGCCATTTTCTGACACAGTACTGAAAACACGGTGAGAACGCATCAGGTTGGTGTTGGTAACAGCTATTTTTGACACACCATTTAACCACCTGCACTCATTTTGCTTATTGTTATCATCTGATCTTTTCAAACGTACGCTTTCAATTATTGATAATTGCATATAGGTGCGCTTATGTAATATAATTGGGTCGAAACTTCTGGATGGACGCCTGGAACTCGAGCCAAAAAACCCAGATCTTTTTTGTTACTTATGTGTTTTAACCACAAAGGTAACCTTGCACATAACAATTATATCTGGTTAAAAATGAGTTGCCAGCAATGAAACAAACGATATTTATGGCAAGGCTTCTGTTTTCGGTCTCTGAACACTGAAAAATGTTCCTTTGGGGTGGTGAACATTGAGAGGGAAGTAAATATACCTATGTTGCATACTTTCGCTCATCACCAGTTACTTTTTGTTTTAATATTTATAACCTCATCTCTGATAGAAAAACCAACTTTTAGGATCCCTAATCGTCCAGCATATTTTATTATTGGAAATACTCTGCGCTATATTGGCAAAAAGCTGAATAACATTTATTCAGTACCTAACGTGGGCGAATATTGGAGTAAATATTCTCAACTGTTAAAATTTACAAATAAACATTCTAGAATTTCTCTCTGTGCGTGTTTTGTGCAGCGGGATTTTAGAGGAGAAAAAGTTTGAAGGAGAATTATGATTCAGTACAGGAACTTTGTTGAATAAGTTTTGTGCATCAAGCATTATCGTTGACAAAATTTTCACTATCATTCATAAGGGCCTATTTTCATACGGGGCATGCATTTTGCGGCGAAAAAAACCACTCTTCACTTAGGTTCATATATATTCAATGAATATTTAGGTGGACGCTAGGTGATGTATTCACCTATAGAATTACGAATTTACGCCTACTGCAGTTTTATATTGTAAAATGAAAATATGAAACCCCGCAACAAAAAGGTTTTATGGGAAAGATTTATGTTGCTACACGACTAAGGTGGGAAACGCAAACTCTATAATGTGCAATAATAAGTGGTTAGCCTTCAGAAATAATTTTTAATGGGTAATTTTCATAGACGAGACAGTTGTCATAAAAAGACAAACGGTTCTAAAAAAATTTTCTCGTCAAAACCCAAAGCAGGTTACTAAAAATTTATACATAACTGGAACACTTTTATGCATGCAGAATGACAACAAAAAATAAAATACGGATCTTATGATTTTATTATAAACAGCGCTTTGTGAAGATTTGATACGAGTTTTTGCCGCATAGTAGGTTGAAGGTCTTAAAGCAGTCGGGAGTGTAGTAAGGGCCTTTGAAGTCCCCCTTCATTCGCACTTCACAACCGGTCCACCTTTCGTACTTATCTAGTGAGAAAAATCATTTGGCTTGTTTTAATTCTAGCGCCAAATATCCTATACACTCAAAAACGCCGAGAGGGTTCACCACCACTATGATAACATTCTTGTTTTTTTATAAGCCTTAACGATCTTTTGCGCATGGCGAAATGCCAGGCCTATTTTTGCCAACTGATATTTTAAGGTAACAATAAACTCCGTTGGCTACAATAAAACAGCTTCCCGCTATTAGAAGAAGATTTAGATTTAAATATGTATACAAACTGCAAAGGTTTCGCAATCCCAAAGGAATCGAGTAGAAATGCGCACCACTTCACACAACACATCAGAATAACACGTATGAACAATGTTGCAAGCACAATACAGACGCCTGATTGGCTACGATACGTTGATGCGAACCTTATAATAAACTATATCGGGAAGCTTACGGTAATACCAACTGCGCATACTGAGCACTTATTAGGCGACCTTAAAAACCACGGTGTCATAAGTGCATGGCGAGGCACATACACCAATTGCTATCCAACAACAGTATCTTTCTTTATAAAAGGTCTTTTAAAGCTTACTTAAACGACTCAGTTTGTTTTGATAATTCCTATAATCGTTTATCGAATACTCCGGGTTTTAAAATTGATAATTACGAACCATACGTTGTAATCTGTACGATCACTCAAGGAAACGGCATCCTCATATATTTGATATTTGGGCTGAATTCCAGTGCAAATATTTGAGTTAAACGAGTTCAGTTAGCACAAAAGCGTTGTGGAATAATTGATATGATATTTTGTGTGTGGCAATTTGGGGAGTTTGATTGAAGAAGTGATGAAAATATATATGTTTTTTTGGCAGGCCCGTTGTACTGAAGAAATTTTGAGTTTTGTGTAGACTGTTGTTATATACAATGCAGGTCACAAGGCGAGGCCACATCTTCCTCTAGTATACAATCACAACAATTTGAATTCGAACATTTGTTTTGTACATTTCGCCATTCGTTGAGATATTGGTCATAATGCTGACTTTTAGAAACGAACAATAAAACTTCGCCCAGACATGACTATAGGGACATTAGAATAGCCAATATAGCATGGTATGTCTCAAGCCATCATCGGTGGTTACAAGAAAATTCGGGCAGATGTATTGGCATAATATTCCTATTCCACGTGGTTCACAATTTATACAATACTCTTGTGTGATAAGGTCGGAGTCGGCAGTTTCGTTGTTTATAACGCTTGAGGCAGTCGATATTTAAAATTCCGCAACACGTAATCTTGGCTAGCTTTATACGGCTTGAAGCATGCAGTATGTGCGCCTGCCATGCAACGTTGTGATATGCAACTACGTGTTTTAAAATCTCAATTTGACATGGCTCTTGTGCGTAAAACCGAGTACAAATATTGTGGAGAAATTCTGAGAAAGGACAAACGACTGGCAAAATATATGATATGTGCAACTTTTATTGTGTGTGGTATGTTTCACCACTAGTTTCAAGAAGGTGTCTTCTTCTAGAAACCACTTTATCTTTGATCGCTACTGAAGCCTCTGTATTGTAGGTATTCATCTAAAATAGGAATGTTCATTAAATGTAGAATGTTTACTGTTTACTAAGGAAGTCCGAAATTAGTTTCGGCCGTCTGATTCTCGCTCTGACTATGTAAACATCTTTCCTTACTTGGCTGCATTGCCCAACTTCAAGTAATAAAAATTATCAGCTTGGGGCAAAAACACTGTCGTATGCCACTGAACACTGATGCTACCTTAAGAGACACTTAGCAAGAGACACTAAAGAGACCCTTATACTCTACTTACAGGAGTAATTCATCAAAAGAATTCATGCAGCCTACATTGATTGATCGATTGATTGTGGGGTTTAACGCGCCGACGCAACGCAGGCGATGATGCGCGCCGTAGTGGAGGGCTCCGGAATAATTTTGACCACCTGGGGATCTTTATCGTGCGCCGAAATGCCGTACAAACGGGCGTTTTTGCTTTTCACCTCCCTCAGAAAAGCGGCCGCCGCGGCCGGGAATCGAACCCGCGACCTCGTGCTCAGCTGTAGCGTACATTGCGTTCAAAAGACAAAATGTATATGTAAATGGGGTATCCAAAAATTGTATTTGGGAAAAATCCTATTGTAGCGGGATAGTTTGAAATACAAGGATTTTTATGTTAAGTACTCTTTCATGTTGAGGATATGTAGGATCTTCAGTTTAAGCATGGGGCTTAGAAAATATCACGTGTGCTTGTCTAAGAGAATATACTTGAGCTTTCGAGTGATACAAAAATCAGCAATTATTGCTCCCGCTAGAGGTAAATTTTATCTTAATCTTTCAGGAAAGCTGTGTACATATATACCCAACGTTTCCTTGTCGTGGGCGTACACGCGTAGGCAACAAGGCGTAATAGCCTAGCGCATGGATCTGGATAAACAACCTAAGAGCATAGGGTTAAACATTTGTTTAAGAAAACCGCAACCAGAGCTAGAAACCGCCATAAGGCTGAAAAGGCGCCTGTGAACGACCACACCCCTCCCCCCCATGTGTTCCTGGTAACGATTGCGTTTGGAGATTATCTCTAAAGGTTAGGCAAGGCTAGCGTAAATAAGTAAAGCAGTTCTTGCGGGAGACGCCGAGAGCATGCGTTAGGTTAGGACGCACCCAGAATTTGCTGCATCTTTGGACAGACTTCTGCTTAAATGTTGTTACGCGCGTTATATTTGATTATCATTCCGAATGACGTCGGAAGCGCTGCCGCAGTGCAGAGAGGTCAAGCTAAGCCTAGAGGAATTGGCTGACAAAAACACATAAACAACAAAATTGTGGCGCTTTTGAACTGTCGCAGTGTAAGCGAATGCCCCGTAATGCGAACAGACCATTTATCATTGCGGCGGAACCGACGGATAGCAGAAATGAGTGCCGATGCTCTACACACTTGTCCAGTGACACTAGGAGAGCGCAAGCGACAAGCCTACGAAGGCGACGAGAAACATGGTATACCGTCCAGTATCACCATTTGTATTGGTTTGTGGAAATTCGCTACAGCAGAATGCGATGACGACCAAGTTTTATTGAATACATTTAAAAAGATCAGCTTCACTTATCCAGATCTGTGTGAGTAGCAAATAGGATTTATTCCGGAATAAACTCCTTTTTAATATCATCAGCGAAAGTCATCAGTAGAGAATATTTGACCAGATAAAACTCTTTCTTAGAAATTGATCATGTACCAACGTATTTTTTCTATGTCATTTTCTCGATGCCAGCACTTTAATCTGAAGTTACAAAAAATGGAGGGCCAACTGGAGCCAGCCGTGAAAATGCAAATAATCAGTTGGTTTAATGGTTGGTTTGTTGCTAACAGAGTTGATATTCTAAAGAGGTATTCTACAGCACATTCACTCACAAAGTAAACAAAAAGATGCCCTTACTATGCTTATACTTTACTGAGAGTGGAGCATCCGGAAAGGTCAAAAAGACCCCACAAAGGGTCCGCTCATCCTGGAAAATTATTTGTTCCGTAAATTCCCCCTGCTCAGCTCCAAGAGACAAGCAACATAAGAAAACCAAAGAACTTCACAGCAAATATACTGAATATGCCTGCATTATGTTTACTGTGGATTACATAACTCTTTTTCTTAAAATATACAACCGAATATTCTGCTCACCTGCTCCAAAATTCTATTCAGAATAACTTGATTCTAGGATTAGGTGTCAAGATTTATTTTATTCAGTTCCCAATGAATAACATAAGCCGAATTAGCTTCGGCTTGCCAATCGTGGTAGCAGCGCTATCTATGTAATTGTTTCTGTTTCGGTGTTCATATTGCGAACAGAGTTCATGGAGATGTCCTCTTTAACCAACATATTACTCTTGAATTTTTCTCAATAAAGTCTGGGTTATCACTCTAAAGAAAGCTATTTCCTTTTCAAAACTGGTGGCTCGACAATGAACATCACTCCAAATTGAGGGCACAAAAAGCGAGGACTGAACGAAAAAGACACGAAGATCAGCGCAGTAAATTCAGGCCATCTACTTAGAACAACTACTTAGCGCAGATGCTTAAATCATCATCATCATCACCAGCCTATCTACGCCCACTGCAGGGCAAAGTCCTCCCCCATTGACCTACAAAAACCCAGCTTCTGCTCTAACTCTGACCACTTTATCCCCGCAAGCTTCTGGATCTCCTTGGCCCATTTAATATTTGTGCCGCCCCTTGCCACGCTTGCCTTCTCTAGGAATTCACTCTGTTACCCTTAATGACCAACGTTTATCTTTCCTTAGTATTACATGTCCTGCCCACGTCCATACCTTCTTCTTATTTCTACAAAGATGTCCTTACCACGAGTTTGTTCCTTGGCCCACTCCACTATTCTTGTCCCTTAATGTTACAGCTATCTTCTTCCGTTACATTGCGCGCTGTGTCGTCCTCAATTTAGGTTAAACCCTCTCAGTGAGTCTCCAAGTTTTGGCCCCGCAGGTGAGTACCGGTAAGATGCAGCTGTTATACACTTTCTTCTTCAGGAGCAATGGTAGGCTGCCATTCATTATCTGAGAATGCCTGCCGAATGCACTCCACCCCATTTTTCCCCTTCGAATTATCTCTGGCGTATGGTTGAGATCCGGGGTCAGAACTTGGCCCAAGTAGATATATTCGCTTACCACTTGCACGGCCTCGCCACCTATCTGAAACCGCTGTGCTGTCCCGAGGTTATTGATCATTACTTTAGTTTTCTGCGTATTAATTTTCAGGCGCACGGTTGTACTCTGTTTGTCCAGTGCGGTAAGCATGCTTTGCAATTCCTCCCCCGAGTTACTGAACAAGGCAACGTCATCAGCAAATGTGAGGTTACTGAGCTACTCTGCATTCACACTTTCTCCCACCTGTTCCCAATCCAATGTTCTGAATATTTCTTGTAAACATGCTGTGAATAACATTGGAGAGATCGTGTCTCCTTGCCTGACGCCCTTCTTTATAGATACTTTAGTGCTCTCCTTATGGAGGAAGATAGTAGCCATGAACCCACCGTAAGCATCCTCTGGTATTCTTATATAATGCTCGTCTACACCGCGGTTCCGTAACTCCTTAATGAGTGCTGAGGTGTCGGCCGAGGCAAATGCTTTATGATAGTCCATGAAGGCTATTATAGGGGTTCAGTATACTCCGCGCACTGCTCTATCACCTGGATGATCGAGTGATTACGGTCCATTGTTCAATAACATGTACGAAACCCTGCTTGCTCTTTAGCTGGACTGAAATGTAAGGTGGCAGAAATTCTGTTCGCAATTACCTTGGCGAGTACCTTGTAGATCACTGACAGCAAGCTCATCGGCCTGTTTTTTAAAGTCCTTCATGTAACCTTTCTTATGGATTAGTATGATGTTCGCGTTCTTCCAAGAATCCGGTACGCTCGCGGTCCTTAGGCATTGCGTGTACAGGTTTGCCTGTTTTACTAGTACAATGTGCCCGCCGTCCCTGAAGAGATCTGCAGTTATCTGGTCTTCACGAGGGGCTTTGCCCCATTTCATTTCATTCAAAGCTTTCCTTACTTCCTTTGTCGTTACTGGTGGGATTTTATCTCCTCTGAACTACTTTCTTTTTCGTCATTATCCTCGATGTCCCGGCTACTGTACAGGTCTCTATAGAACTCCTCGGCTACTTTGACTATTTTATCCCTTTTGGTGATGACAGATCCTTGCTTGTCTTTAGGTGCATACATCTGATTACTCCCCACACCTTAATACCTCTTTACAGCTATCAGGCTGTCTCTGTTGTTTACAGCATACTCGATCATCTCCTTATTAAAATTCCGTTTGTCAGCTGTCTTATGGCTATTGATTACCTTCGGAAGCTCCGCTAGTTCAATTCTGCCAGCTGGGGTGGAGATCTTTATAATTTTTCAATTTCTAATTAGATCTTTCGTCTCCTAGAAAAGTTTTCCAGTATCCAACCGAACCATAGTGCCCCCGACTTCTACTGCACACTACATGATAATGCGTGTAGGATTGTCGCTGGCTTCCTGTATCGTAAACTCGCTTTATCAGTAAGAGCTGAATATCGGGTCTGCAGCGCGATTCTGAATTACTGAACTTTACGCCTTACGGTTAGCTTATAGATCGGATTCTTTCGTACTAGGTGCGGTCCCTCATAAGATTTAGCCTAATCCGAGATCTCACTATACGGTTGTCACCACACCTTACCCTTCTGAGCACTTCCACAACCTGCACGACGCCAGCATTACCGTATATTATGGGGTCTATTTCATTTTTATGCTCACCATTCGGACTCTTCCGCGTCCACTTGCGTCTCTTGTTTGCAGAAGAAAGTAGTTATGATGAGTAGACTATTCCGTTCTGCGAACTCGAGTAGTTGGTCCCCCTTGCTCTTTCTACAGCCCATTCCGTAGTTCCCAACTGCCTTGTCATCAGCCTGATTCTTGCCTACTTTAGCGTTGAGGTCTCCCATAACTACGGTATACTGGGTGTTTGGTCCATGCCAATCCCACATCTTCACAGAGGCTTTCAACTACATGGTCGTCATGGCTTGATGTAGGCACGTATCCTTGTAGAACCTTGAGTTTGTACCTCTTATTAGGCCTAATCACAAGACCGGCTACCCTTTCGTCGATGTTATAATATTCGTTTAGGTTGCCAGCTATGCTTTTATTGACCTGAAATCCCACTCCCAGTTCTCTTCTGTCCACTAGACCATGGTAACATAGGACGTGCCCATTTTTTAGCACCGGAAGGGCATCACCTGTCCTCCTAACCTAAATAAGCCCTATGACATCCCATTTATTGCCCATTAATTTCTTGAACAATACCTCTACACTCGCTTCACTAGATATGGTTCTCGTGTTAAACTTTGCCAAGTGGACATTCGAATGGACGCCTGTGGGAGTCCAAGTAGTCTTAGCACCCTCTGCTGCGTCACATGTCTGATTGCCGCCGTTGTCAGTTGCTTCGCAGCAACTGGAGACGGAGGGCCGTGGTTTAATTGACATATTTATGGGAGGTTGTGGCCATTACTACACGAAGGTGGCTAATCCTGCTCTGGTGAGTGGGTGCGTTACCGGATAGCCATGCCGCGCCAGGCCACACCCAAAGCTTCATTTTGAAATTCCCTCAACACACGGATTTTTTTTTCCGGTGGGAATTGTCCGGCACGGGAATTCGAGCCATCGTCCTTCTGAATGCGAGGCGGATGCTCTTACTCTGCGCCACCGCTGCCATAAGCTGCTTGAATGCGTACCATCCAACATATTTTGTGTTTTGCTGGGATGCGTTTTGTAATTCATAGATGTAATTAGTGGTTTTAAGCTTACAAATTATTGTGCCTTAGAAAATAAAAACCGTTCTTTGTTTGCAGTTGCACCCATAGTTGATAAGATTCACGCATTCACTCCGAATGACTCACGTTACTCAAAGTGGGCGCTTCCAGGTGCTGGTGTTCCACACTATTGCAAGGAATGTTCAGTTTCACAATTCTCTTGAAAGGCGCAATTTGATGCAGAGACAATATAATTGGTGACTGTGGCTGCATATCTTCGTTGCTCTAACTAAAAATAAGAGCGTCGTGAAACAATGCTTATGTGCATGTCGTAAATATTCGAGCAAATTTTTTACGCTTTCAAAAGATAACAATCACAAAAATAGGGCGCATTGAAGTGAGAAGATGCACCAAGGTGAGGACATGCGCAATGAATGTTGGATATACGTTTCGTAGTTATAAAAGATTTTAACCAATTTCAGGTAGGCAAAATCCTAACACAAGAACAATGCTTTACGAAGTACCTTGTCAAGCAAGACTGACAATGGCGGCCCGACTACAGCAAGAACCATCAGATGGCCTATTCTTGAATATGTAATATACAAGTTCCCAACTATTTGCAGAACACAGTAACAATAAATGGTTGGATAGAGTATGGTTTAGTCGCTAATGTGTTTTCTTTCTGTCAGAAATTATAAAATTATTGCATTTAAAGCGTTCTCTAAAGATTTGGCGAACCCAACCCCAAGAGAGAAATCAGGCAAAGAATTGTTATGACCTGGGGAGAACTAGGGAAGCACTTCCAAATCACTAAAAAGAAAAAAAAAACACTCGTGCCATCTCCGCTACAATAAAAACTGGTGAGGGGCGAACCATGCCGTGTATATGTGTATTCTTGCCGCCTTGGCGTTTTGGCGAACGGGGAGGAATCCCCTAGGGGGGGGGGGGGCAACTTTGGTGCAAAAGTCCCTTCTGTTTGAAGCATGAAGCTCTCTAGCGTGAGGCGTAAACGAGCGTCCCGGTTTTTAGTACGCGTTACACTGTAGCGCAAAGTGTAAACGAATCTCAAGGTGTTTTAGAACCGTGACTACAGGAGACGGATGACGATTACGACGACGACGAAAGTTGACGGCAATACCCAAGCCCCTAAAGAACTTCGACCCAAAAGTCAACAACCAGCGCGTAGAGACGGTCAAACGTGGATTTATAGAAAACAGCTAGAAAGCAGGCTTAGGTTGACTCAACGGGCCATGGAAAGAATGTTTTGAATAACACTCAGTGACACGAAACGGGCTGCATGGATCATCAGGCAATTTAAGAAAAAGATATCGACCTAGGCTGGCCTATAATGAGACAAACCGACAACTGGTAGACGATTAGTGTTGCAGAGTGAATACCGAGAGGTAGGTCTAGAAGAGGGGGAACGCTATTAGTTCGAAGAAGGAATGACGTAGGGAATTTCGGTAGTATATTGTGGACTAGAGAAGCGCGAGAGAAGAACGCCTAAAGATCAATGGAAGTGGCCCTGTCCTGAAGTTGACCAGAGTAGGCTGATAATGATTGTGGTGATGACTATGATTAAAACAGCGCAGTTTTCTAAAGGTGCTTCAGGACTGGGGCAGGCGCAGTGGAAGCACGTCATGTGCACAACAATTTTAACTAAAAAAATTTTCGGTTTAAAATATTGGTAAAACTGTATTGCCAACAAAGTCAATTCAATGGGGAATTGCTGCGCAATACTATGTTTTCGCCCAACTCTCACAAATGTTGGCAATGTAGCAGCACATAAGCAAGTAAAAAAAATATTTTACATGAGTTTTATTATGCTTAGAAATGAAGGGGTAAAAATGTTGGGGGAATAATCAGAAACCGTAAACTATAAATTTGGATGAAAAGACAACTACATAAACATTTTATGCAATAGAAACCAGAAATACATCCGTGCATTGATAATTAGGCCGTAAAAATAGCATCAGAAACAAGTAGATATATAAAGTGGTAAATAAGAAGTTGCGTAATATTCTTAAGGCAAAGACAAACATTACTGTTTATCAAAGAATGAAACTAACCTAAAACAATTGTTAGAATTCTTGAGTACTCAAATGAGTGAAAAGTTTTTTAAAAGAAGCATCGCAAAGGTAGGTAATTATTGTGAAGATAACCATTTTCGTTTGTTATAATCTAGTATTGAACGACAGTCTAGATATTTATATATCGGGACAATGTAACATAGCCATTGTAAGGTAAGGTGATATCTCAGGAAGTATGGTGTGCCCGAATAATACGTTTTTGAGCAAACGACAGTAGATTGGCTAAGAGCTAGGCAAGAAACTACCTGGTATAATATATTCCTTTATTATTGGAAGGAAATTGGTTTGATTTTTAGGATATACGGCATTTTCTGTCATGAGCATGACGAAACAAATTTAGTGGCCCGGTTTTTTCTTATTCAGTTTTCTGAGTACAGCCGAATTGTTGATATTGCCTTATTATTTCTCTACATTCTTAGTGTTCAATATTTGCATAGTTTATGAGCGTCGCGCTTCAGAACATACAGGTTAAAACTGCTTAAACGTAATTGTTTAAATATTGAGTCCAGTTATTGTGTTCTGCATAATCCCTTGAGACATTCTATAAATCACACCGCTTATCTTTTAGCGTTATTTAAAAAATCAAAGATTTGGAAGATTTTTTCCTCAGAAGTACCAGGAGGCAGGTAGGGAATATAGGCTACCATGCCTTATAGAGGCCCCATGCCCCTTTGGTACAATACAAGCACGAATCAAAATCAATCAAGCTGGAAATTGTAATTTTTGAGTTATAAAAATACAAGTAACATGTAAATCACCAGACATTATAGAACAATACGGGAAATATACACCGAAATACGTTACATAACAAATACCAAAGAAAATACAGTACAAGTGGAAAATCTTGGCAGAAGAATGGTTGCGTTTTAAAGATAGACACAACTTTAAAACCTGTGCAATAAACAAGTCTAAAGAAAATCCACAGTTCTAGTCATTCGGCAGATAATATGATTTAAGAGGTATCCTTCCGCCTGTGTTTTAAAATCTTTCTACTGCATCTGAAATCAATGTGCTTTAGAAATTCGTTGAGTATGTCAGTGCGTTGAAACAGAGAAGACTGCCTGCCGTAGTTTGTTCTCAATTGCGGTTTGCACCTCACTCGCGTTTGTCGGACTTATTCAAATAGCGTTCGTAAGTTGTGGCGGTTTCGTTATAGGGTTACTTTTATCTTCATCGATCTCCGCAATGTACGCCCATGCTTTGATAAAATTCCTATGCATTGCGATTGCCATTTAGGCTGATTCTACCCGTGTACTGTACAAGAGAGCAAAATGCGACTGCGTGCTCTTCTTGTGGCCCGTTAGCACACTGACATGGCAAGAAATCGGCACGACAAAAAGGACAACCACGACAAACGTGCTCAGTAGACGACGATGACGAAGACGCGAGGACGCACTCTGCGGGGTACGTGCTATACACCCCGAGGCAACCATCATCATCAGCGCCTCGCGGGGTCATTGAACCCCTAGTCATGAGCCGGCCAATCGCGAGGAACCAGCAAGAAAAAAACCGAAGAAGGAGGGATCCCGAGAACACCGAGAGAAGGGAGACGGAGAAGCGTGGATCGTGTTCGAGATGCGCGGCGGTCGGGCGACTGGACCCGTGCCGTGCCACAAGAGGTCATCCACAACTGCAAACTCCAGGAGGTCTTCGCAAAGAAATCGTCTCGCCGGGCATCGCTGAAAGACAGCGGTGCGTCCTGGAGAGCTGCGTTCGTATTGATCTTGGAAACGGGAGCTCGGAGCACACTGCACCGCCACGGCCACGACACACTACCTGGACCTTTGAACACCGAAACACACCACGACTGCGTCTCTGGGACGTGAGGTAGGGCAACGCCGTTTTAGCTGCCAACGAATATTGTGGACGTTCCCTTACCGTACTCTGTCCTCGCCCTTCAGTCCCGGACATCGACTGTTTTCCCCCATTTGAACCAAGTATCGTGTTAAATACCGCATTGTCGCAGTTTCCTGTTATTCTTTGGTTTAGCTCTGTCTGTTGTGTGATTTTGATTTGGGTTTCCGGTTGCATAAACAAAAGGTCTCGTTTCCTCAGTTTCTTCTTGTATTTATTACTGTCCACCGAACCTGGCACAAACTCACTGTTTCGCATTCTTTTCTGGATCGTTACGTATATCCTCAAAGAGGCGTTCATGGTACCTGAGCTTTGCGTTGTTCAGGTCACTCTGCAGTTTGTGTATTCATTGAAATATAGATGCAGGTTATGGTCACAGGTTCGCAAAAATGGCCATGAATCGAGTTTTTACTTTTAACCTGTCTAAGAAGTTATTGATCCTTGCAGGGCTTTCGCACCTTTCGGAATATTTATTTTTTGTGCCGCTTAATTAAACACTTCGTCGTAGCACACTAGTATGTACCCTCAAATAGGCCACAGGATTTGTTTAGTCGTTTTGAACGAAAACTTCCTTCCAGTCAATAACTCTGATAAGGTTCCCAAGCTGTTCCAGTCCCCAACCGGTTATTCTACGACAAAAAATTCTTTCACAACTATTGCCACTTGAAGTAATTTTTGTGTTGGCAAGGAAAAGAACTGGGAAATGATCACTCGCATGAACGCAAAATAGGCCAGCCTGAATCTGAACAATTTTTACACAAAAAGACAGGTATCTAGGAGGGAAGCTTTAGCAGAATAGGACCTACTGTGTGTTTCTACGAGAATTGTGTACGCATGGCATGCCAATACGCTTTTATTTTGATAGACTACTTGTCCACTGAACTCATGTCTATATTGATATCCCCAATAGTAATACAACAGTTGTTCTTCCTGCTATCCCACTGAAGGAGTCGTTTAAGGAAAATACTAGTTTTGCATACCACCATTTAGGGGTCCATAAACCACTGACGCTGTGGTCTCTCCGAGCCAAATTGCTACGCACTTAACATCGTTATTACTTGTACAAAAGTTTTCAATAACCTTATACGCTATGAATTCATTGTGGTAAATTGCAAATCCACCCAATCTTCAGGGCTGTCTGAAAAGGTGTTTTGATCGGTATATGTTAAAGAATATAATTGTGTCTTTTTGAGTCAACCAAGTTTCCGAAAAACACACCAGATGAAGCTCGGGCGTAATTGCTTCAAAGATAATATTGTTATCTACCTTGTTTTTCATGCTCCTGGCATTTATATTCATCAAAACGCGTTTACGACCGCCGCTAAACTGTTTGGAAAAAGTGTCAATATTATAGTATGATTTACCGTTTTCGATAAGTGTCGTAACAGGAGGCAATTTGTCAAGTTGCTTATAATACTGCAGTCCGTACTTTCCCGACAAGAGCCGTAAACGCCCCCTTACCGCCATATTTCACGGCTTTTGCTTCTTTCGCTCTGTCCTTTCCACTCGTTCAAAGTTCGAAGCTAAATACAGTAGCCATGGCACGTACATATATGCACAGATGGAAGCTCTTGTATGGCAGTTCAAAAATTTTATTCAAAGAGCCTACTCACACACTGACAACAGGTGTTCAGCGTCCTCCGCGAGGCACCTGAGGTAAATCTGGCAGTCGCAGGAAGAGAAGGCATTTCGCATGGCAATATCTTCGCCGCTGTAAAAATTGTGATATCTTGCACACCCAGCCCGAGGGAGGCGTATGTAGTGGTTGTAGTCGTACCACCTGGAACACTTTCAGCCTGATGAACTGCAGTATCTCTAGAGGTTGACGTAAACTCAACAACGACTGGAGCGTTAGAGCAATGTGTTACAATAATTACAATATCTTCCCATCTGGGAACCCTGAGGGGATGGAAAGCCGTGGAGTAGTAGCGTGTTAATTGGTTGTTAGAGTAAGACGTAAAGACATGTGTAGTGGAAAACATTTTGTGGCTTCTCGTTCTCGGAGCGAGAAATCCGCTGTTTGACGCTGGCGTTTCAAAGTGTTGTCACGTTGCCAAACGCCATCTGGATCAGCTACTCACCCCTGGCGTTTCAAAGCGGCTTCTCATTCTCGAAGCGCGGAATCCGCTGCTTGACGCTGCCGTTTACGCTCGGCATCGCGAGCTCTCCTCTGTGCAGCCTTGTCTTCCGAGGTGCTCGCGGTTCTGACAGTGTGCTGGCTGGAGCTAGTTGAAGGTGTGGCAGCCAGTTGGCTGACTGAATCCTTGGCGTTCATTTGCAGTCATCGGACGGCGCAGCACCGAAGAAGCAATCGAGCGGAGCGCGGATGGGTTTATTTGCGCAGCAGAGGGAGTGCAGAGTAGGAGCAGCACGCATGCGCGTCATTGAACAGCTGGTGTGCATAGAGAGGGGAGGAGCAGTGTGCGCATGCGCAAAGGTGGTGTGGAGAAGAGGAGGGGAGAGAGAGCGGCGTTATCACAGCTGTTGTGAAGGGGAGGAGAGGTGCGGACGCCGGACGACGGAGGGTCAACTAAGAGATGCTTTGCATCTAAAAAAAGCCCCGTTTCCTCAAAATGTTCTGATGAGGTTTACCCAGAAGAGCATTATATACTTTTTTCTTGATTGGCAGAATGTCTGTCTTGTAATGTTTCTCTTTCCAATTTGCATTGATCTTAAAATCATCCTCCGAGCAGTCGAGATGGTTTTGCGTGGTGAGACCATGTTTGATGCATCCTGTATCGGGGTCCTCTTCTACGCTGACTATTTTGATTTCTGAAACTTCTGGCTCCAAAACTTTTGCCAGGAACTGTTTTTATAGCTGTCATGTGGGTTGTTAATTTTGTTAAGCCTGTGTATTCCTGTTTTACTAGTAGAGGACATGATTACAGCTTCTCTTGATGGCCTGATATTAACATCTTTGAGGCCTATGTCTTTGGTGTCAATGGTATCTTTGATTTCTTTATTTACCTTCACGGGAGGGAGGTTTGACAGCGCTACAAGTAAAGTTTTTGTTTTGTGCCTTGTTTCAGATTCGCCTGCCTCAGAATCTGAGAATTGCTCCTTGGGCCATATGGGAGCTCTGCACTAGTGGCATGCGATTCCTTCAGAACCTTGGCCTCACCGTGTGCAACTTTTCTTTCTTGGTTTGCTGCAAGCACAATCGTGTTTATTTAGGTGTGCTCTGAACTGCATATAACCAGTCCTTGCAGACCTCTAGTGAAAGGCAGTTGTTTTAAATTCATATTCGAATTCATCTTAAGAATGTCGATATAATTTCAAATAATATAAAATAAAATAAATACAAATATTTATATTCCCTAATCTCAACGTAAAAAGAATATCACGTGAATTGTTCTTGTCCTGATTTTAGGTGCCCATATTTCACATCTATTTTTAAGCAAGAAATTTCCGTAGAGTGTGAAAACGTGTTGCTAAATTTTTATTTCTCTGCAAAATACCCAACGGTCATCAATACGGCAAAGGGACGAGTAAATGTTTCTGCATGTGTCGGAAACGCAAACTTGTAGGAAAAGTGGTAATATCACAAACCCCTGGGTCACAGAGTTGCGTACACAGAGTATAAATCGTCCATAAGTATTTTATTCATATGCTTCTGTACTTGGACAAGAGTCACTATAAACATTGTTCTTCCCCAAAAATTCCCAATTTACAAAGTTTAGGCATTCAGTGCTCACGGGAAAGACTATTTGGAAGCCATCGCCACATCAAATAAAATGGCTGCTATGGAAACATATATGTGCTGCGAAAGCAGCGCAAAAATATTATTTTGCAATAAATATATTTTCAAAATTCACGTTTTGTTTTGAGGAAGCAGTTACAAATTTGCCACCATATGCGGAAACGGGTACGTTCAAGTATCATGCAGATCAATAAAGTAAATAAAGCAGCACGCCACTTGGCGCAGCATCCGGGTCGCTGGAAATAAATTCGTCGGGTGTGCGGATATCTGTAGCCCTCTGGTAGACAACGTCATTCTAGGTATTGTTATTTTATTAGCGTTGCTGTTATTTTGTCAGTAATGGTGGTAGTTCTGGAACCTATGTGGTTTAAAACAAATGATCACCGGGGCTGCAAGTCGAATTTGTGTAGTCAAATAGTTCTTCCCCTCTACAGAGCTACGAGTGTTCCTCTTACTTCCTTCCAAAAATCTACAGTTGCTACAAATAAAGAAGAAATTGTTGCGAAAAAAAATGGCGACCAAATTCAATTTCCTATTTTCTTCCGAACCTCCAACAAATGTCGCTGTATGAACCGTATAAAACGCTATTTCTTTTGTTTACCCTACACGTGTTCACTCTTGTCTGCTTTTTGTTGCTCAGACTCAGCTGCTCAGACTAAAAGAAAGCAGTGTTTCATGCTTCTAACAGGCTTCGTAATTTTTCTTATGCGTTTTACCTGCAGAAGCAAATCACAAATAATATACCCGTAAAAAGTTAACCTCCTAATATTCAAATTCGATTTTAAAATCCTTATCCCAAGTATACTAATGTAGAATAAACGTTTGCTGTAAAACGTATGCAGATATATGCATTAACCCAGATCGAATAGATTGAACCCCGTTCTGGAGAAAGCAAATTCACGCTTTCCTTCTGAAGCGCTAAGCAAGCCCACTCAATTGTTCAGCGAAACTCCGGCACAAAAAGAATAAAAGCAACGGAAAAAAATTATACCACTTGACTGAACCGTCATTAATCCTAACAATATGACAAGTAAACATTAATTAAACATCCTAAATACCCCGAAACTAGTAGCGATGAAGAGTACCTGCAAGAATAAAAACAACATATATTGCTGTGTTATTCGTAAATTTTTTGCGAAGTGCATGCGAAGTACTCCATGCGTTTTAAAAACTTTTTAAATCGTACACATTATTAAGGTTTTCATAAAAGTTGTAATGACGTTTGTTACCTGCGGTACTTAACTGCATCATTGTAGGTCCATAAGGATACGTCGTTGCAAAACAACCAGATTCCGTGTCAACGTACGTGCCTTTGTACATCTTACTCCTTTGTTTGGGGAAAAAAGCAGCTTTTGATTTCTAGAGCGATAAGCAACTATTGTTTGTAGTAAGGGTACACAACTTACCTCAGGCCAGAAACGTTTCTGAAGAACATTGCCTCTTTGTATACGTTGTACACTGTCTTGTCCACCTTACAAAATACGTTTGGAAACGTTCCTACATATGTCCATATCAGTCCAGTAAAATTTAAAAACTGAAAGAAATTGTGAGTGCCTATGACAATTTTTCAGTATTTTGTAATATTTAAAAAGCTATTATTGCAGAAAAAAGTTTTTAATTTTTGTACTATGCGTTTTCATATCGCAGCTACATTATGTGTGTCTTTCATGCAAAAAAACCCTGGGAAACCTCGGGAATTTTGCCAAAAAGCATTCTGCCTATATATACCAAATTTGAAGAGTGTCTTTTGTGCTTATGTACATTCAGCACAACCCAAACTTTAAAGGATACATGATATCTATGTTATTTGCGTAGTTACTTGTTTTGCAGTAATGCGTAAACAAGGTTTACTTACAGTGTACTTCTCTAAATATTTGTGAAGAAGCTGCAAGGAGAAAAATATTTATCAGCGGCATCTTCTGAAGTATTTATTCCGCCAAGAGCAGTTCTCGCTACAACATCAATTGGTTCTGACAACTTGTAGGCAGCGGCCTGTCCTGTGGTTATTCTTCTATCTGCCGCTTACTTCGCGCGGTTATTAAGTGTGTACACGTACCAACTCGCCCAACGTGCGACTGTCTTTGTCATATTCTTATGCCAATGTATCTAATCTTCTGAAAATGAAATAAATATGTCAAAACGGTGAAACATTTTCCGCCTTTGCTTTTGTGACCTACAAATACGAATAGCAGCATTAGTGCAGCGAGAGTAGCATTCCTTCAAAGCTACGAGTAATAGGTTTGCTTTACGTGAGGAGCAAGACAATGCTTAAATTTTTATTAATGAGAATTCCAAAGGAAGCACAAACCACCCTATGTACTTCACTAAATATACCAATAAAAACGTGCTTTATACAGCCAGAACGAATGTGAAAGTAAAAAAAAATTAACAAAACTGTAGGTGTAAAAAACATAAATTTAGGTTGGTGGCCACTACTTTGTTTATATGTCTATTGTGCTATGATATAATGCATGTAGTTTGCCTACTATATTAGTCATTTTGAAAAAAAGTTGTATAATTACCTCCCTAAGGTCCACCACGGGAAAGTCATTTTGCCCTGCAAACGCACCGATTGGAAGCACACTGACCGCCAATACGGTTGGCAGAGAGACTGAGAGCTTTATCTTGGTAGCTTCGATGGTAACAAAGAGGGCCTAGACAATGTGTCTTGAAACTTTCTACTCGCTTCAAAAGAGACACGGGCTTCGCGTTGTTGGAAACAGAACGAAAGTTTTATGTGGTATCGTTAGTTTTGTTTGGTGACAGCACAATCTAAAGCAGTCAGTTTAAAACAAATACTAAGGTTACTTCAGGTGAGCTTAGGATTGATACGTTGAGTGCAAGATTGGGTCGAAAATTGTCAGTCAAGCTAATGCTGCTTGCTGATGTATATCGAAGATTGGTGGGTAGTATTACTACAATCTACAACTACAGAAGGACGCAGGTTCAGCTAAAAGCGCATACCCTATTTATATAAATATAAATAACTTAGATGCCCATATGGATTTCTGTGATCGGTGTATATAGGTATTGCACAACAAAACAATTGAAGCAACACGGGTGATACCAGCCAAAATTATATCATCTGGATACGAATTTACCATATGTGGACACCATTTCTTGCTTATCCTCGATGCGTAGTGTAAGGAGTATATAGAGCCTGCAATGAACACAGAGAGTGATTTGCCGTTTCATTTTTTTTCAGAAAGCTACAACTACCCAGGGTATTTTAGGAAGATATTTTCGCAGATTCAATCAGAATTATATAACAACACAACAAGACCTAAACGACTCATCAAAGGCACGAAAAGGTCAAGCTTACTGGTTAATAATGTAAAAAGCAATAGGAAACTACAAGCGACTATAGGCTCTTGCTAGGAACATAGACAAGAACATTCACCGAGGGTGAAGAATCATTCAAAATTTTGTTCGAAGCAATGGAGATTAAGAACTTGCGATCTTGAATAACGGACAGGTGCATGGTAGCTAAATAATTCTTCAAGGCTATTGGGAGACATCAGTACTGGTCAGGAACATCTTCAGGTTCGTATGAAGATTTGTATTTTGTGAGCATCGCAACGTTGTCTTACGCAAAGGATTACGTCTGGCGAACAAAAGAAAAATTTCTGTTCAGCTCCAAAGTCCCCCACCAAGCATACAATTCACAAAGGAGGGTGCCGCAATCACCCGCATCCAAAAGAATCGTTCCGGGCGTCTTGCCATGTACAGTATGAGAAGGAGCTTTCCCGTTTTTTGTACAAACCAAGATAACCTTTAAAACCGGGAGAATGTGTACGGTGGCAGTGGTTTTATGACCCGATAAATCCCGTTTACCAAAAGATGTGGCTTCTATTGGACTACATGTTGCAGTTCTTTGTGTCTATAAATATTATAACCGGTTGGTTATGTAAACATTACCAGGAAGCACAGGATGTCTTGCTTTGGCCTGTGCTTTCAGAGCGGTGTTAAAATGGAGCAAACCTCTTACCCAAAAGATCAGAACGTTACAGTGGCTGCAGATAGATATGGCGCAGTAGAACCATAATATTGCGGGATTTTCTTAAGCCAGACTGTGATGGATGTTGCTCAACTTCTATATATGCCAAAAATCGAACTTTGGTCAAACGAAACAGGATTAGTTAAACAAAAATACTTCCGCCGATGTTGAGCATTGTCAAAGGCATTGTTCCGCTCAGCCCAAACGCGCGGGATAGTTCCGGGTTATCGGGACCGCTTTCAGTTGAATGCTAATAGCGAAAACAGGCTGTGTCGAGTTGTCGCCTCACGTTAAAAAATCTCAGGGCGTCAAATTTACACGAGCGCTCTTCACTGTGACGGCTTTTTAATTCATTCCCCGCACGGGGCACCTTGAGCAATCTTGGTGACGGTACTGGCGATACCGCGGACCCCGAGCCCCCAAACATACGCTGGATCCAACCGTGGCAATGTGTTTATAGGTGGAGGGTTAGAAACCACGAACGGTGGCCGTCGGAGCCCAGGTCAAGCTCCGGCGGATGGGCTCCCTGTCTGTCTACCAGGCAGGGAGCTCCGGGACCTCTTTGGCTACCAGGGTAAGGTCAAAGAAGAAAGTACCCCCGTCTCCCTGCCTTCCAATGTATCATATGGCATTTTCCAAACCCCCCCCCCCCCAAACGTGATCGGCCCCCGAAAAGGGGCCGCACCGAAGTTTAGTTCCCACCTCTTTCAACAACTCTCTTGTCAACAACCGTGAATAACTATGCTCGTTTTCTTGTCATTGAGTCAGCTGACTCAGCAAGACCTGTCGCTTCCATGTCCGTATTCTTGATCTCTAAATTTCTGCAAGGCACCATAGGTGGCAAATATCAAGCTAAAAAGCTCAGGACCGGAGAAATCCTTGTAGAACTCTATGCTGAACAACAAGCCCGCACTCTTCTTGCACAAACCCGCATCCATGATCTGGACATCAGGGTCACGCCCCACAGGAGCATAAACAGCTCCCAGGGTGTGATTTCTGAGACAGATCTCCTGACGGAAACAGATGCCGACCTTCTCGAAGGTCTAAAGGATCAGGGCGTCACAGCTGTGCGGCGCATCACGATGCGCAGGGACGACAAGATAATCCCCACCAAACACATTATCCTGACCTTTGACCGCTCGGCACTTCCACAATATATAAGTGCAGGCTTCATTCGATGCTCCATTCGTCCTTACATTCCGAACCCGCGCCGCTGCTTCAAGTGCCAGCGGTTCGGGCACAGTACAACCTCTTGCCGCGGCAAAACAACGTGTGCGAAATGCGCCGCGCTGGAGCACCCCACCGACATCTGTAATTCTGACATCCTCACTTGTGCAAACTGCAGCGGCCCACATGCGGTCTACTCCAGGAAATGCGAAAAGTTCGAAATAGAAAAGAAAATGATAAATCTCAAGGGAACAGAAAACATCACTTTCCCAGAGGCATGGAAGAGGTTCGCCTCTTTCCCTCTGGGGAGGTACGCTGACGCAGCTCGCCGGGGGGCGGAGCGGCATCTGGTTTCCACAGGGACCCAGTTCAGCGAGTCTGACCTGGTCCCTCCCGCACCCCCCCCCCTGGGTTGCCTCTGGCAGCCCAACCCGCCACCACACCGCTTGCTGAGGCAGCAGCGGTTGTGGTGGCATCCTCTTCCGTCGCGACCGGAGCCGCTCCCGTCCGTGCCTCCCCATCGTCCAGTGCGTTGGAGTGTGCCATGGACACCACGAGCCCCGCACCGGCTCCCACCGCCACCGCACCGCCCGTGCCACTTCTGGTGCCTCCGAAACCACCGGCGGTGGCGGCTCAACCGAAGGGCCCCCGAAGGGGGGCCAAGTTCGGGGGGCCCGGTTCGACGGGCACACCCAGGACATCGGACGACGAGATGGAGGTCGTGCCCTTCTTGCCTGCAACGCAGCGCAAGGAGCGGCCTCCGACGTCCAAGCCTTCAGATAGGCCGCCCAAAAAGCCCAATCCAAGAGTCACAGCCCCGAAAGACGACACATAAACATACACACTCCAGTAGCTCTCACACTAAATAATGGGAAGAGAAAATATTGTTCAATGGAACGGCAGAGGCCTTCTAAATAATCTTGACGACGTGTATGAGATTCTGCATACCAATCAGCCAAGTGTAATGTGTGTTCAGGAAACACATTTGAATTCTAAACACACAAATTTCTTGAATAGTCACCTGGTATACAGAAAGGACAGGGATGGCTGCACACACTCTTCTGGGGGTGTGGCCATAATCGCCCGGAAATCTTTAGCATGCCACCCTGTCACTTTGAACACCATCTTTGAGGCTGTAGCAATACGCTTAATAATATTTAATAGGTTGATAACTGTATGCTCCATATACATTCCTCCTGATGTTTCACTTTTAAGCTCTGACTTCGAGGCGCTGGTAGACCAGCTGCCCGAACCATACATACTTACAGGCGACCTTAATGCTCACAACTCTCTTTGGGGCTCTTCCAGAACGGATGCCCGAGGTCGCCTGATAGAGAAATTCCTTACATCTTCTGGAGCATGCCTTTTCAACAGTAAACAGCCTACATACCATAACATAGGACACAACACATACTCATGTCTTGACTTGGCGATTGGCTCAGCAGTTCTCTTTCCTCTCCTCGAGTGGGGTGTGGGCACTGACCCATACGGTAGTGACCACTTCCCCACCTCAGTCACATACATAGGTAAAGGCCCATGCAGTCCACGAGCTAACTGGAATACATTTACACAGACATCCAAACTACACCACACATCCATAGGACACCTACACGTCCAAGAAGCTACCCAACTGCTCACGGCGCACATCCTCTACGCCGCCGAAAAGTCCATTCCCCACGCCTCTGGTGCCCCGCGCAACCAGAGGAGGCCGTGCTGGAATGAGGACTGTAGGCGGGCGCGAGAGGCCCAGAACAAGGCGTGGGGTGTCCTTCGTCCGTACCCCACGTCGGGTAACCTCATTTTGTTCAAACGGGCCAAGGCGTTAGGAAAACGTGTGCGCCGTGAGGCAAAACGAGGGAGTTGGCGTTCCTTCATAACATCAATAAACTCCTACACAGACACACGGAAAGTATGGACAAGAATACGGAAACTAAAAGGACAACAAACACACAGCCTGCCTCTGGTCAGCACAACAGGGGACACACTCGAAGACCAGGCTGACACCCTCGCACAACACTTCCAACACGTGTCCAGTTCAGCACACTACATAAACACTTTCATGAAACACAAACAAACGGCCGAAAAGAAACCTATACTAGATAACAATAGGTCAACATCTTCTTATAACTCAGAGTTTTCACTGCATGAGCTGAGGGCTGCTTCGAGCACGTGTAAACCCTCAGCTCCAGGCCCAGACAACATCACATACACAATAATACAACACCTGCACGCAGACACTCTTCTAACACTCTTACACCTATATAACAAGATATGGCTTTCGGGGCACATTCCAAACTGTTGGAAGAAGGCTATAGTTGTTGCTTTTCTAAAAGAGGGAAAGGACCCATCGTCCCCCTCAAGCTACCGTCCTATAGCCCTGACGAGCTGCCTGTGCAAGCTCTTCGAGAAGATGGTAAATCGCAGGCTCGTGTACTTCCTCGAGTACAACGGTCTTCTCGAGGGCTGCCAGGCAGGCTTTAGGTTGGGGCGATCGACGAACGATCAACTGGTTGCTCTTGATTCGTACATCAAGGATGCCTTCGCGCATAAGCAGTACTGTTTAACTGTCGTTTTCGACCTCGAGAAGGCCTACGACACCGCTTGGCGCTACGGGATCCTCAGTGACCTGAAGTCATTCGGTGTCTCGGGTAACATGTTAAACACTCTTGTCAGTTACCTGTCAGAAAGAACGTTTCGAGTGAGAGTCGGTGGTGCACTCTCAAGGGTTCACGTGCAAGAAAATGGCGTGCCAAAGGGTGGCGTGTGGAGCTGCACTCTCTTCATAGTAAAAATGAACTCTCTTGGTAAGGCACTGCCACCCACAATCTCTTATTCCATGTATGTGGATGACGTCCAGATATCCTATAAATCATGTAATATGTCAATCTGCGAACGTCAAGTCCAGCTTGGTGTCAAGAAACTTGCCGGCTGGGCAGACAACAATGGGTTTAAATTGAATCCTGCAAAAAGCTCCTGCGTTGTGTTCACCAGGAAGCGTGGGGTCCATCCGGACCCAGACATTACTCTTAATGGCGTGTCGCTTCCTGTGAACAAGGAGCACAAGTTCTTGGGTGTGGTGTTAGATCACAAACTCACATTCATTCCCCACATCAAGGAACTTAAAAATAAATGTCTCAAAACAATGAATATACTTAAGGTTCTCTCCCACCAATCCTATGGTTCCGATAAAGAACTCTTTCTTCGCTTGTATACTGCTTTGGTTGGGTCTCGTTTGGACTATGGCAGTGTGGTATATGGGTCGGCGACTAAGACAGCCTTGCAAATTCTCGACCCAGTGCTACACTTGGGTCTTCGTCTTTCGTCGGGAGCTTTTCGCACTAGCCCTGCTGAGAGTCTTTATGTCGAATGTAATAAGTGGAGCCTTGAGAACCAACGAACATACATGGACTTGCTTTATGCTTTTAAAATTTCATCGCTGAATAATCATCCTTTTTATCCTGTCTTTAATGATACATCAACATCTCTGCTCTTTGTAAATCGCCCATCCGTTCCTCTGCCCTTTTCACTTAGAGTGAGAGAGCGAGCCTCGGATCTCAGTGCTTCGTTTTTAGACGTGTACAGGTCATCCTTTTCTAACAGTTTACCGCCTTGGCAAGTTCGCCCTGTGTCGTGCGACCTTTCTTTTATGAGACTTGATAAAAATCGTGTACCACGAGCTGCAATACTGCAGCACTTTCTGTCTTTGCAGTTTAAATACACATGTGCGGAATTTTATAGTGACGCTTCTAAAACCTCCACTATGGTGTCGTGCGCTGCTCATGGTCCAAATTTTAATGCAGCCAGAACCATGAGCGTGCACACAACAGTTTTTTCAGCAGAAGCGTATGGAATTTTACTGCATGTACGACACATTCTTGAAAATCAAATTCCCAATTCCATCATCTATACAGATTCTTTGAGTGTTGTTCGCGCACTGTTATCACATACACCCCCCAAAAACCACATAGTTAATCTTGTATTTAACACTATCATGTCCGTGTATGCACAAAAGCATAAGCTGGTCCTCTGCTGGGTCCCAGGACATCCAGGGATCGCTGGGAATGAGTTGGCAGACGAGAGGGCTGCTGCTGCTGCACTCAGGAACACTGTAGACATTACAGCGATACCCTACACAGACCTCAAGCCACACATAAGACAACACCTGCGCAGAACATGGCAAACACACTGGGACGAACAGACAGACAGCAAACTACATGTAATAAAGCCACACTTGGGACGGTACACAGCTGACTCACACAACAGACACACGGAAGTCGCCTTGGGTAGGCTGCGGATAGGGCACACCCATGCGACGCACTCGTATCTGCTGACGGGATCTTCTAGACCCCAGTGCAGCAGGTGCGGAGAAGCCCTATCTGTAGTGCACATTCTAATCACATGCAAGGCACTTCACACAACACGACACAAACACTTCAGAGAACTCTACAGACAACATATCCCACTACATCCATCGTTGTTTCTAGGTGACGATGCCCGTGTTTCTGTGAAACGCGTGTTTGGGTATTTGTCAGATGTTAAGTTTTTAAACCTCATCTCCTATCAAGCATAATCAAATCTGGCCCTATACACCAGTCATCACCATCATCGTTATTGATCTTACTACGTCCAGTTTACACGTTTTATACCTACCTTTTGTGGTAATCACTCCTTTTCATTCAATAACTTCTCTGGCGCTCTTTGCCCTCGTCGGCCTTGCGCCATTAAACACAAACCATCATCATCATCATTTTTAATTCATTCCAGTGCAGAATCGGCAATTTAATTATCAAATCTTAATTTTTGAAACGAAACAATAGCAGGAAGCTGTGGCTAACAATGAGCAGGAACGAGCAACCGATGACGGGGGTGAATAATGTGGCTGCCTTCAAAAAGAATACCATTCCCCTTAGAAAACACCCATGTAGTTAATGTTGTCGCGGCAATTGGTGCAGCATAGTTTAACAAATGGTCGCTCCAGGTTTAACAAATTAACGGGCTGCTAAACCAAGCTCGTGTTCTTTAAAGTTTTTTCTAGATAAATTGTAAGGAAGGACACTCAGTCAAAAATTATCAACAAACTTGTTTAGTCACGTGAACGCTGTGGCCTCGTCAGCTTCCCGTGTTATTCTTATGCACAGAATTGAGGGCCACTTTTTATTTTGTAGCGGATGCCCGGAAGGACGTACAACGCGCAGGTGAATTTTGAAGTAGTGGAAAAGTGAGCAAAAGCAGTCTAAAGCTTCTGTTGTGTTACAATTTCTGTGCTAGCGAGAAGCTACTCGGTCTTATTCTAAAGAAATAGTACAAGTGTAGCCGCTTTAAAAACAACAAGTTGTTTCCAAGTGATTACTAGGGAACCCAGAAACAGGAATGGCATTGCCATTGCCTACGAATTTAGTGTAGACCACTCGGGTGCCTATTGCTTATCTCTTGTCAACGTCAAAACTCGACCACCCGACTATGATTGAGACGGTGAATAGTTCTGATTTTTGGCGGAGAGCCTCTGGACGGCGCCACGTCACTATGCCAAGGACCTTTTAGATTAGCTTGCCTGCATTCAGAATGAACCGTTCTTTCCAAGTAAGAAAACTTCCACTGCCGAAAGAGAATAACTTATTTTCTTGTCGTCCCCAATACTTGCGTGACACAAATTTTCCGGAGCAGTTTAAGACGACTGGTCTTCCGGACACCCGCAACAGTTCATGCAATTTGAAAATATTGGGAAAATACTTCTTGTGCCAGCTTACATTTGATGTTTTTCACTGTGTCTACAGCTGCAGTTCACTGGAACAACAACCATATCGGCCAATGAGACCTACCAATCTTCACCTCCGATTGCGCATCACCAACAGGACGCTTCCAACAGAATGCACGTGTGGACGTCTTGAGCCGCCAAGTGGATACTAGAAGAAAATTAAATAAATCTCGATAAGTGGATATCGAGACGCACAAACGTCGGCTCTGCCAAAAAAAAACTGCACAAAAACGCGCACATATTTTCACTCAGCAAGATCAGATTCTCGATACAGACCCTAACGCTCCAATCACGAATAGCCGCACTATTTTCAATGCAAGCATATTCCAGCTTACTTAAGCAACATTTTTGGAGAACCCCGCTGGGCTGCCACTATATGAACTGAATAACAAAATCCGTGATCAACGCGTTTTCGGGTATACTAGGGTTCCTTGTCCTTGAGCATGTCACTGAGCCGAATGCCCTACGAGAAGCCCTTATTAAGTAAAATTTGTGTAGGAACGATTTACAAGAAACTATACAGATGATACCTATGGACCCTGCCTACGGAAGGCAGTCTACTACAAAAATGAACGCTTTGCAATGTTACGTAGCCCCGCCGCATATCAAGGAACACCTCGAAGGGTATCAGAACATCGTGGGGAAACCCGCCCGCTCCCTCTAGTTCGTACAACGAACCCAAAGCTCATTGATCTATGACCCCACGAAGCAGCGACACCGGGTATTACACCGGCGATTTTGTGTTCATTTTGACCCTATTTGATTATGAGGCCTCAACAGGTACGTTTTGCGATGTTATTTGGGACCATTCAAATTTGTACGATGTGTAAGTTAATGTGTCAAGGAGGTAGTTTCTGACGCTAACTGCGGTACATCACAACCTACACTTCCGGTGTGGTCCACGCCGTTCGCTGGATGCCTTAATATGCCAAAGGAGGAAAATTTCAGAGGTTGGGCTACCGCTTTGGTTTAGCATAGGGTCGGTGCCCAATGACAAGAGAGAATTACGCCGTACCTTCTTTTCTTGATTTTCTAGAGATGAAAATGCTGCATCAACATTGATATTTTAGATGACACATACCTGATTCCGAGCCATTGTCACACCACCAGTTATAAAATCTTTAGCTAAAATGAATAAATGCAGACTTACATACATAATAGCGACTACTTCCCGGAGACCATTGAAGGATGAGTACAGTAATATCACGATCATTATCTTCCTCACTATCATCATCATCATCATCATCATCATTATATTAATATTATTATTAATATGGCGCCTAGTCAGGACTTCTGTCTTCTATGCTCTCGTGCTTTTTTCGGGAAACAAAAGTATTTTCGCTGTGCATCGTGCCAAAAACGTGTGCACGCGAAGTACGTTGTCTGGCCGGACGAGGAGTTGCAGCTTTTGAAGTCGGGTGCTCGGCGATTTTGGTGCAATTTGTCCAAAACCGCCGATGAGGCGTCTAAGCCTACCGAAGCTTTGTCGGCGAGCAACGACACCAGCCCGTACCTCAGGCATTATTCACCCTGCCCCCGCCGACATTCGCCGGCCGCGGGGAACCCTCGCCGCCGTCCCAACCGGTCAACCTTCGGACTCAAGTTGCCTCTCTCCACGCCCTCCTCACCGACGCGCTGGAGGGAATCTCTTTTCTGAGCGACCAAGTAGCCCGGCTTCGTGAAGAAAACGGACACGTCAGTCGTGAGAGCATGCAGGGCTTTGCTCGGCAGGCCGATGTTGTTGTCTCTCTCCGGGAGAAAATTCGCTTCCTACGTGAGGAACTCGCCCGACGGCCTGCTGCCCCGCGCACCCAGCCCTGCTCCACGGAATCGAAGTCGCTGTTCTCTGCGGTTGTGGCGGCTCAAACTCTGCCTGCCCCTGCCGCATCCTCCTCGCCGACATCAGCCACAGCTTGGGGTCCGCAGGGTAATATAGTTGCATTTGTCCCTCCCCCGGTCACTGGAATTGTACAGCCGAAGGGACGCGCAGCTCGCCTTCAACCTTCTTTTGGCACTTCCGACACGGGATCAATCACGGTGGTTTCACCGAAATTAACATACTCGGCTGACCAACAACCGACACGTGACGTATCTCGGCGGCCACCTGCCATGTTCGTTTCTAGGCTGTCACTAGAGACTACTAGTGAAGTCTTATCTTCCCACATGACCACTTTGAACGCCCCTCCTGTGACCTGCAAAGGACTAAGAACAGGATTCACCAACTATGAGTGCTTCGAAGCACTCATCTCCGATGAGTGCTTCGAACGCTTGCAAGACTTGTCGTTGTGGCCAAACAGGCGCATCTTCAAACAGTTTCTAGGTCCTCTTCATGACTCCATGCTACACACATCTGAAACATCTAATAATAATCCACCCGGATGCGCCTGAACATTCTGTACCAAAACGTTCGTGGCCTACGGACAAAGGCTATTGAGTTTTTTTATTCCGTATCTTCATCCGAGTTTCATATTATTATTCTTACGGAAACGTGGTTTGAACCAGATATTGCCACCGGGAACTATTGTACCGAAAGTTTAATGTTTCTAGCCTCTGTTTACCGCAGTGACCGGGACTGTACAAAAGGTAAAAGTTTGGGTAGGGGCGGTCTCATAGCTGTGGATCGTTGTATTACTTCCTTGAAGCGCAGTGACATCGAAACTGTGGGTGAATCTGTCTGGGGGGAATTATGCTGCCCAGGTAAGCGGAATATATTACATTGTACATTTTACTTTTCTCGAAATCTTCATCTGCATGAGTATGAGTCAGGCATTTCGGCCATCGAAAACGTCGTCACCTCAAATCCCTGTCATAACTTCTGTATCGCTGACGATTTTTACGCACCTGGTATAGACTGGTTGGATGGTACCGTCCAGGATCAAAACCACTATGGGATAAAAAAAGGCACCTGCCTGCTCGACTTCATTTCTTTTACTGACCTCCAGCAATAAAATGGTGTAAAAAACTGCAACGCAAACACGCTTGACCTGTTCTTTTCCAATCTTCATTCTCTCAGACTTTCCAAGTCCGACTTTCATCTTGTGTGTCCTGACAGGTATCATCCGCATTTGCAGCTTTCTTTACCGTGTTCCCCTCAGTTGATTCACTTCTGTCCATCTGCCCGTCCCGCATTTAACTTTGCCGCCGGACTTTGTAGGTTTTTATAATTATCTGTCGGAGTTTGTTTGGTCTGAGGTTTTGAACACTAGAAAAGTTCACGAGCAAGTCGAGCAATTTTCTTCTATTATGCAAGATGGTATGCGCAGATTCATCCCGCTTAAGTGGCCAAAGAACTCTTAATTGTCCGCTTGGTTTTCAGGTGAGCACCGCGTTGCTTTAAAACATAAGAGCGTGTCCATAGGAAGGCACGGCGGACAAATAGTGAGTTAAGGCAACAGCAATTTGTATATTACAGGTCTTTGTGCAAAGGGCTCTATAAGCGGGATCGTCGCTTTACATCTCTGCTGTTGAAAATGATGCTACGCGATGTTCCAAATGCTTCTGGCACTACATCCGTTTTCGCTCCGGCGCGAAGAGCCGAGAAAACATCAGCCTTCTTGATGATAAGGGAAATGATATCGCTTCTGTTGCCGATGCATTTGCTGAGCAGTTCAGTTGAGTATTTGGACCCAATACCCTCTCCCACGCCCACGAGCTGTCTTCTTCGGATTTTTGTATCACCATTATATGCGAAGAAGACGTTCTCAAGGCACTCAAACAGCTAAAGCCATCTCTTTCTTCTGGTCTGGATGGAATTCCCTCCACTCTACTAAAAGCTTACGCGGTGATACTAGCTCCGATAATCGCTTCTATATTTAACAACTGTATAAAATTATCTACCTTTCCGCGACTTTGGAAAGTCGCGCCTATTGTTGCTGTGTTTAAGTCGGGTGTGAAAAGAAAGGTAGAAAACTACAGGACAATTTCTAGCCTCTGATCGGCACGCAAACTTTTCGAATCAATTTTGCACGTAATTTTGTCGAGTAGCGTCAAAAACATCCTTCTTCCAGAACAACGCGGTTTTTTATCTGGCCGTTGAACTACTACAAACCTTGTGTCTTTAATGTCCTTTGCTTGGGAAGCTGTGCATCGACGCGGTCAGCTCGATACCGTGTACTGTGACCTCAGCAAAGCGTTTGACATAGTTGACCATTCCTTGCTTCTGCATAAAATGTCTACTTATAACATTCCCGTTTGCTTCGTGGAGTTACTCAGCAGCTATCTTAATAATACGTCATGTTTTGTCTGTGGTAATGATAAAGAATCTGCTGCCTCTATGCTTCCAGTGGTGTGCATCAGGGATCTGTTCTGGGGCCCCTTTTGTTTTCTTTGTTTGTTAATGACGTCTCAGCCTCTGTAAATTACTCTTGTGTTTTGTTATATGCTGATGAAATCAAAATATTTAAAGAAGTTACTAGCGCTGAAGATTGCATAGCTCTTCAATCCGAAGTGGATGCTTTTAGCAACAGGTGCTCCGCGAACAAACTTGCTCTTAGTGCCACTAAAACGAAGGTAATGTCCTAAACTCGTAAAACCAACCCCATACCTTATCCGAACGTTGTGAAAAGTGTGCCACTACCGCGTGTGTTTAAAATGTCTGAGCTTGGAGTGGTTTTTGACAGTGCGCTAATCTTTTCTGCTCATGTGAATTCTATTTCTAAGCGCGCCCTTCGGCGCTTGGGGTTTGTGTGCAGAATATCAAGAGAATTCAGCAACCCTGTCTCACTACTAAAGCTTTATTTGTCAGTTGTCCTCCCTGTTTTAGAATGTGCCTCTGTCGTTTGAAACGGCATGTGCCAGTCGAACAGTAATATACCTGACAAAGTGCAAAATTAGTTCATATCTATCCACAAACATGGTTCCTCCCGCCACAGTGGCAATGTTTCTGAGTTTTTCATTTCTCATCCTCTGCAAAGTTTGAAGTCAAGACGGACCAAAGCTGACCTAATTTTTTTATTTAAACTTGTACACGGGATTATTTCTTGTTCGGAGTTGCTTGCAAATGTAAATCTTAGAGTACAGTCGAAACTTACCCCTAAGTCTCCTATACTTCGTACCCGTAAGACATGCTATCGACACTGCCCATTGTCGCTTTCAAGAAACATACAATCTCTACTCCCTTAATATTGACCTGTTTCATACACCCCTTCGTTCTTACATGTGCGACCTTCTGACTTCTCTCTCTCCCTGACTTGGTTCCGACCAGTTTTAATTCTATTTTAATTGCCCTATTTCCCTTTATCTTGCTCGCGTTTGTTACTGTTCCTACTCATTGATATCTGCCGATTTGTATTGTGAAATTTTTATAACACTGTGTTTATCGTTTTTTGATTGTTCCAACTTTAGTGAGCCGAAATCATTGATTTTGTTAAATGACCTTTATTCTTCATTCTAGTTTTTTTCTTCGCTTGTATTTTGTTGTTCTTCTCACGCGTGGATGTATTTGTGTGGTCGTCTGTCTTTTTCGTCAGTGCTCCAGAACAAAGGCTACGGCTGTACCTGAGCACCATAATAAAGAGATTGATTGATTAATTGATTGAATATTTTAATATAATATATATTATATTATTAGAATTATTATTATTATTTATTGTGCCTGAGTTATTGTGCCGCGAGGAGCCACAGTGATGTGTCCGGTACTTTTCATCTTCTGTTGCTGTAATTTCATAAATCAGTTCCTGTATTTTGTTTAAAACATTCATATTTAATTGAAGCTTTGTGTTTTCGCCTATATCTGCGAATATGTTTTTATGTCTGCTTGCTTCACGCAACTGCTGTGACCATTGTTCCACATACTTTTGCCATTGATCCACCATTAGAGTTTCTTAATCGTCTAATTTTGGTTGGAATACCCTTTCATTATCCTTAGGGTTTTATTGCTCTTTTTTTTCGCTCGTTCTTCTCGTTGACTGTTTATATTGTGAGTTTCTGCTGTATATTAGTGCCGCATTTTGTCTTCTGCAGTGGGCCAGAACCAAGGTCTCGGCTGTTCCTGGGCACTCTAATAAACATTGATTGATTGATTGATTATTATTATTATATTATTATTATTAATTCCGATGGTGAAGAGGTTGAGGATGTTGCCACCAGTTTTGCTCAGTACTTTCATTCTGTCTTTCAACTGCCAGATGGCAACGACCAACGCCTATCATTTAATAACTCTAATTTTAACACACTTATGTTCGATGAAAAAATTGTCAATGATAACCTTCAACGGATAAAACCATCATTTTCCTCTGGTGCAAAAGGAATTCCAGCAGCCCTCACGAAGGCTTACGGCAACATTTTTGTGCCTGTCTTAACTTCCATTTATAATAACTGCTTACTTTTAGGTAAATTTCCTCGTGCATGGAAGATCGCTCGAATTTTCCCAATATTTAAGTCTGGTGATAAGTCAGCCGTTTCTAACTATCGCCCGATCGCCCGATTGTGTCGCCTCAAAACTCCTTGAGTCAGCTCTGCACAAAGTTATTGCTGCCTGCGTCAAGAACGTTGTGATACCAAATGAGCACGGCTTTTTCTCGGGTCGATGGACGGTCACAAATTTTGCAAGCTTTATGACACAGGCTTCGGCTGGAGTTTGTGAAAACGGCCAGTTGGACGTTATTTATTTTGACCTCAGTAAGGCGTTTGATGTGGTGAACCATCAGTTATTAATTAACAAGCGTGCTAAGTCCGGTGTAGACGCAAGCCTTGTTGCCTTGTTGTCCAACTATCTCCTTGACCGGTCCTTTTATGAAGATGTTAACTACAAAAAGTCTAGTGTTTACCCGGCCACAAGTGGTGTACCCCAGGGTTCCGTGCTACGTCCATTATTGTTTTCTGTCTTTATCGATGATATGTCAACAGTGTTAACAAACTCTTTTTTTCTTCTCTATGCAGATGATGTCAAACTATTTAGGCACATTAGCGGTGTTCAGGACTGCTGTGCCTTGCAGAGGGATGTGTCGGAACTATCGGTCTGGTGCAGGAAAAACTGCCGAACTTTAAACCCCACTAAAACAAAGGTTGTCACCTACAGCCGGAAAACCCACCGTCTGCTGTTTTCCTACAGTATTGAGGGAGCTCCTCTGCAAAGGGTTGAGGAGATTAGGGACCTAGGGGTGCTTTTCGACCGTACCCTCTCTTTTTCTCCTCATATTAGGCTCATCACCCGGCGAGCACTCCGAAGTCTTGGAAATGTGTGTCGGATTACAAAGAAATTCTCTTCTCCAGATCCACTTCTAATGCTATACAATGCAATATGTATACCACAGTTAAAAGATGCTTCTGTTGCCTGGAACGGCATCTCCAAACCTAGTAGTGAATAATAGAACGTGTGCAGAAGAAGTTTTTATCCATATTTAAGTACCGTCATCACAATCACAGTTTTCATCCTGATTCTGACTTATCCATAGTCCCTTCCATTCCTTCCTTGAACTGCAGACGTTTGCGTGCAGACTTTACATTTCTTCACAAAACTGTTCATGGTGACCTTTCTTGCGCAGACCTGCTTAACTGTTTAGAGTTTAGTGTACCACAAAGGCCCACCAGGTCGCATCGCCCGTTCTTGACCGCTGCGCGCAACTCCAATCATTCTCCTGTGCGCAGAATACAGAATTGTTACAACCGCTTCTTTGAACGCCTTGACATCTTCCAGAAATCCTTTACAATTTACCGTACAGCGCTGTTGAATACAGTATGTTAAACACATTTGATATGTCTGTCGTTCTTTTTTTTCTGGAATTTGGTTTCTCTGCGGTTGTGTCTATCCAACTGATAGTTACCTATTTTTGAAACTGTTTACTGTCATTTGTTCGTCTTATCACTTGTCTCTACACTCTTGCCGTTGTTTTTGTTGTATTACTGTCAAACTTTGTTGCTCTGCCTGGATAGTTACCTATTTTTGAAACTGTTTACTGTCATTTGTTCGTCTTATCACTTGTCTCTACACTCTTGCCGTTGTTTTTGTTGTATTACTGTCAAACTTTGTTGCTCTGCCTGTCGTGTGGCCTTTACGACAGGCAGAGCAACATAGGCATCTTTTTTTTTAATTTTTTACCTGTACCCAGGCTCCGCCTGTGCTTTATTTCTGTCATTTTCACTACTTCAAGTTGTGTGTGTCTTGTCGCTTGTTTGTTTCTTGCTATATGTTTCTTGTATTTTGTTTTCATGTAACTGCCCTTGGCGTCAGCACTCAGGCCTCTGGCTTTTCCTGGGCACGTAAATAAACATGATTGATTGATTGATTACTATTATTCTTATCATAATCATCATCCAAGTCGGGTCAGCTGCAGGACGAAGGACGCAGGACGGTATTGATCTCCAAACACTACTGTCCTGCGCTGCTCGAGTACACAGTTTACCCCCGAATTTCTTTATTTCTTCCCTTCACGGGAATAATGGCCTTCCCCTTCTAGACATATTTCGTGGTATCCACTTCGTTACTCTAATTGTCCACCAGTTGGCGGTTCGTCTCCCTACACGGCCAGCCCAAGCGTTTTTTTTTATTTCTGCTGTAATATATTCTTCTCTAGTTTGTTGCCTGACTTAGCTCCTCTTCTAACCTTGAGTGCGAATCCCAGCAATATTTATTCTATGGCCCGTTGGGGAGACCTAAGTTTGGTTTCTCGTTGTTTAATAGGGCGCCAAGTTAAAGCTCCTCATGTCAGAGCCGCCATTATGCACTGGTTGCAGATTTTTTTTTTCAGTGACAAAGCTGGCTTACTTTTCACTCTTTGGGAGTGCTTGCCGGGTGCTTTTGAATCCATAAATATTTTGCGCCGGATTTCTCTTTCGTTTTTGTAGTAAGCACTAACCATCTGTCTAAAGTAATAATACTCTGTTACTTCTGCCTAAACAATAGTCGCATGTATGAAACGTACCGTAATCTGGTTCATGCAGACATAAAACCAGTCGCACAAAATTATTGGGCTAGAGGGCCACCTATAACAACCTCTAAATACCGTAAAAACGGTGTTTATTAAAGTTGAGGGGAGCAGGAAATTATTTCTTTAAATTTTAAATTTTGGTAAATGAAGTTAGGCAGTTGTTCCCTTATTTCACTATACCTATTTAAATAATGTTACGGAATCATGCAAGGTTACGTGGCGCCGTAGTGGTGAAGCGTAAGTACGCGAGTAAATATTAGTGCCGCCCGCGTATATAAAAAGAGACAACAAAAATGGTTACCTCAATAACAATGGCCGCCGAGTTCCTTAAACTATTTTTCCTAGCAAAGGATAGGATGAGCTTTGCTTGCGTGCCCTTTGTGAGCAATGGCTGCAGCAACTTCTCGTCGGTGTCTAATGCCTCCACTGCGGCTTCGGTATCCTCGTGCGTTCCAGAAACATCAGAAGCATAACAGGGTATCCATGACTTGACCAGAACTAAACCTCGTTTAACCACTGGTGGCATCTGGTTAATTTAAATTGAAATTACTACTTCCGCGTAGCCCTGCGTAGTTTTAAAAAGGGGGAAAAAGGTCCTTCACTATGTTTTGTTGGTCATGCAATGAATCAATTTTGAGGTGTTCTCTACAATACAGACAAAAAAGGAACATTTTCTGCATTTCTTCAGAAAACATTCGTTAAACCGGTGCTTATCATAATATTTGTTTCGTTATTTGAATTTAGTCAAAGTATTGGTCTCTAAGGGTGTCCTAGGAGAGATTGGTATATTTTTGTTCGGGATGTTGGTTAAACCGGGTTTCTTACAATCAAATTTTGACTCTAATAATTTTTAAAGCCTGTAAAATTGCCAAAAACATATCGGTTGTAAGCTATTCAATACGAAAACAGGGCTTACGCTCAATGTTGTGATTATTTTCAAGTACAACCACAACACCTAGTTGATCGTGTCTTTTTCAGCAAAACACCTTGCAATAATTTGCACCTCTAAATACTGGTAATTAGAAGACTTCAGTAAACGCACATTTAGGTCAGAGTAACAAACATTTCATCGCAATAACTAACTGTAGCACAAAATTTGACGTTTTCACAAAAGACTACGTGTGTTGTCCTTAGTATGACAACCTTCAGGTTCATGTTGGGGACAAAACCACCGCTTGAAAAACCAAATTTCGAGCATTGAACGGCTAGGTTGTGGCGGGTGTCAATGTCGGGATGCAGCCGCACTATTGCTTTCTGTGCTACTAGCAGTGTTACTGGATTTAAAGCCTGAGCTCTTACTGCCAGTCCCACACGCACTTGCTGTACTGACCATGCAATAATGGTTTGAAAACTTTTTCGTGCGGAATAACGAATGACGTACGCTGCATTAGTGGTTTTGTGATGCCCTTGCAAGTTTCGTTAGCTGTATTTGTATCTCCTTGCTGTATTTGTAGAGGATTCTGCTTGCCTCCATCCTAGGAGCACAAGAGTACGGTCTCATAGTAGCAATGCAGCCAATGTTACAATGAATAAAATACGGTTCTTTTGTTTTGTAGCAGATGTAAGTCCAATTTTTTTTCACGTTTCTTTTGAAGGGATGTGTTCTTTGAGGAATGCGCCTGTGCAAATACAGAAATTAGACATTTTAAAGCGGTAAGGAAGGAGAGAAACCGAAAACACGGACACTAATTGCGTGACCAATTTCACCTACATCTGGAAAAAAATTGAATTAATAGCTTAGGTGTAAATAAGATTGAGACAGAAATCAATTGGCGCAGTCCTTTGTTAATTCATAGCTAAGCGTATATTTCGGGCTAAGACGAGGTGACCAAGCTGAAATATCCATAAATGAAAGTTGTGAATGACGCCACTGCTCCTCTCGCGTCGTCGTGATGCAGGTGTTTGTGAACGAGAGGGTATTCGCCCCGAGAGCGAACACAGTCGGCATCTGGCGGCGGCGGAGTGAACCGCTCCTAGTGTGGATGGAGCTCTCGCGTCGTCTGCCTTTTCACGTTGCGTGCGGCGCAAGACGCGTGCTGCACACGACAAAACCACCAATATGTGTGCTCGTTTGGCAGTAAGCAATGACATAGTTACCTCTGCTTGCGCATTTCCTCTAGAAACACAATAATCAGCGGCCGTTGCGGGTTAATGCGCTGCTTTAATTCCACGAAACATCTTCGCCGTGGTCACCGCTTGAGTGTGAAACGTGTTATAAACATTGCTTTCAGAATCCACACGTTGCACTTTCCTCATTGTTGAGTGCAGCCGTCGGTCGTTTCAAGAACGTCGAAGGGTGCATATTGAAGGTGGCGTGGTGATTATTTAAAGGATAAAAGTTTAGTATGCGAAACGGGTAAGAAGCGACAAGACCTGTGAATACCCGGGCATTTGCCACACCCTTCTAAAATTACGCTGTTTTCTTATAGAAAGAAGAAACAAACAAACATTTACACAGCACACGACCCGTGCTCTATCGCCCATACATTACCGGACACATTTTACACCCGCAAGCGCCTGTGTGATCGTGTCATTCCCGTACCTTTTCTAAAATAAATACCATTTTTGGACAGTCGTTGTTTATACTGAGGAGGAGGAATACGCATTTATTCAACTGTATCGAGTTGCTAATTTTGCGTATTATTTAAAATACATTTCTGTGGATGCGCAAGAGTATTTAGAGGGATTCTTCGGTAAAATTAGGCAGTTGTGGGTTTGCGTCTGTCATGTGGCATTTCGTGTGTCATGTTCATATATATCATTTTCAAATCCGACATGAATCACCTTGTCCAGAAACGTGTCTCCCTCAGCATAACCAAATGCCTAATATGGTCCCATCTGAACATCTTAAGGTGGACCTAAGTTTAAAAGAAGAGGAGAAAACGCGTAATATAATGCACGTTGTTGGCCACATGTGTGAGGGGTGTGTGCCATGACTCGCTGTTTTTTTAATTTTTTCCTACAATGCTTGCTTTTAATACAATTTTGAAAAAGGCGAGACACAATTCCTGGGCAATCCCGGACCAAAGGGGGGTTAATCAGTTTTAAAAATACGTACTGCTTTTTCACCGCTACAGAACACGACGCCTAGTGTAGTTTCGATTGTAAGTAATACTGATAACCATAGTTTGGCTTTTCGCGTTACATGCGTTCTCTTCTCGCTGCTCTCGCAACGTTGGCAGGACTCCCTCCCCCTCTTCCCGAAAAAAAACTAAATGCACAGAATTTCATTTTTTAACCAATCCTCAAGAATTAAATGCCAAAATAAAGGCGATATTCAGTGTACAAAACAAAGTAGTTACCGGGAACCCGTTGCGCTGATTCGCAACGAGAAATAAAAAGGAAATGTTTTACTACATCTGCAACAGCACAACTTCATTTATTGCCATCTTTAGTGTTCGTAAGCGACCTTATACGCAAGAGTGCTAACACATCTCGCTGTTGCAGGCACCTGTTAGATTTTAAAAGGAACGCAAATGGTCCGCAGAGCCGCCGTAACAGAAAATGTGTGCTCACTGTGAGGTCCGAGAAGCTTGGTTTGCACACTCTAAACCTGCTTGTCACTTTGCGAAAACCTAGCTAAACATGAGATATGTTGATTGTACTGCGTGCGTTGACAATTCAATTCGCAAGTTCACTTGCGAAGAAAGCCGTAAGTACTAGTGATCCCAAACCGTTATTCATCAAACCTTCCTTCAGGGTCGTTAAAATTTCATTTAAAAGACCCGTTAGAACGGTTACATTTATATTTCTGCGCTGATCAAAATTCAGTAATTTTATGTTGCCTTTTGAACACAGAAAAAATATCGTAAGCTCTTAGAAAGAATTTCGGGGCAGTTAAGTAGTGTTACCATTTCAGGGCGTCCCACAAATGCAAGAATGCGTCATGCTACCAGTGAAAGCGATTGATATTGCCGTTGTAAACCGAACGTCAGAGATCGATGCTTCGTGATTTGTTTCTATTTATGCTTTTATTGAAGGCTCAAAGCCATAGCATGGAAAGATCGAGCTTGCTACGAGCAACGGCGTCCAAGTTCATTGTCATCATTGCGGCCATTCTGATATTCCCGATGGGTCGCCGTTTTTTTGGCGTAGTAATGAAAACTCATTGCCGCTTCCACGCTATACATTTAACGTCGAGGAACCGAACTGCAGCATACCACTCTTGTTTGCACCTTTCGTGCGCACGTACGGCGGGAAAAAGGCACGAGCACGAAGCGCGCCCACAGTGTGCATTCTTACGGGTCGCTCAGCGGAGCATCCACACTAGCAGCGCGACGCTGTCGCCACCTACATGTCGAGCTCGCGGCGAATACCCGGATTGGTAGGGTATCCTTGAAAACTAACTGGGTCGTCTCAAACTCTTACGAAAAAGCACTGTTTGTCTAGCGCACAAAAAAAAAATTTATTACACAGTGCGCTTTTGTGGCGGACCCATATAGAACACGAAGCGAAATATATTTCGAGGGCAGTGTTCATTTCTGTTTAAAGCTCAGTACCTCCCTTTTTAGTGGGGGGCCGTATGCCTAACGGCATTTGGGTGACTGCTTCGTTTTTACTTTTATAGACACGTAGATGCACTAGCAAGGGGTACTTTTTTTAGAAACAAGAGAGAACGCCCGATTAATCATGCGCTTTTTGAAAAAAGAAAAGTGCATATGCACCCTGAATAGGCTTGTAAATACGATTTGCCGCACAGCACGCAAAGGCTCAAGCACGGGCTCTGCTTCCAATGTGAGTTTACCAGATATTTCAGGAAGAGTTGGCATTTACCTTCGCAACGTGACAATTTCGCGTCGTGTGGGTTACATTGGTAGTTTTATATTGGTCAACGTATGAGTCCCATGGGTATCATACTATAGGCCCTGAAGCCGCTCATGGATAATTTTCGAAAACGATAAGCAAAAACGCTCAACTAAAAGTAGTTTTGCTCTGTACAAGCAGTTTTATTTTTAATAAAGAAGGACCTGTTTTTCCTATAGTTTATCTTGCATCCCAGCTGTTACCAATAAACTAACCAACTGAAAAAATCAGAAGCAGATAGAAAAGGCTTTGTTAGTGGAAAGAAGTTGCCATTATATTAATTATCGTACGACAAAATTACCATACTTCAAATGATTACTACACGAAAAATACGTAAAAATCGACCCTTCTCGCCTCAACAATTATATGTAGGGTGTAAACTATTAGGATATCGCTGAAATTGCACATGCTTTAAGTATGCACCTTAACTCAGACATTAGAGCTGTTACAATGCAACCTAACTTATCATGTGGGCCTCTGTTTTCTTTTTAAGTGCCCCGTCACACCACGTCGATTTTACTTGACTAATTGCAAGGTAACAAACCGGGATGCTGGTTTGACCAAATCAGTGCTGTTCATCAAAGCTGCTGAATAATAAATTTATTGAACATATGACCATACATTTAACATACACTTGAGAACTAGCTGTTTCTCCCGCAATCAAAACCAAGCAATATTGTACTAGTTTTTGGGACAGAGACCAGGTTTTATACCACCAATAGAAACATATCCATTCCTTCCCATGCAGGCAAGATTAGATTTTCAGCGAATATTATTGATGTGGTTATCCAGCTCTTTAAAATAATGTATTATATGTAGGCCTCGTAAGTTCAGTTATTATTTTGTCAGTTCTACAGCTTTGCCCTGCTTACATGCGAAAATTTTATTCATTATTAAATCGCTGGTGGTACAACTGCTGGTTCGCTATTTTGAATTTTGGTAAAACCTTTGAAATTTTCAACCACTGCTTTTTATTTGCCCAGCAGTAATCTTCTGATGTAAGTGCCGTGCACACCTTCCAGACGAATGATTGCTAAACGCAACTTTGCCAGTTTTTATTAAAGGCCATTTTTAACCCTAAAAAATAAATCAGTCTGGACCAGAGCTCTCGTTTTTCTTCGCAAATTTTTATTGCATTTATTGGATAACTCCCAAGCATTGTACATTCTAAACACTGTGTCTTTTCGGCCAATGACAATGTTGTATCAACATCGCGCCAAAAGTATAGGTTAAACTACTAGTAGCTAGTGTAGAGAACTGGTGTATAAATAACATATAATGACACAAGCGAAATGTGATTATATGGGTTTTTATTCTGGCCATATATGTTTATTTTATACACCGAGTATCTGACCAAGGAAGTATATTCGTCTATAAGTATATACCCTCTGACAAAGAAAGTATATTATTATACTAGTTCCAGTGGTTCGTCTCTTATGTTGAAAAAGGCGAGTTCAACAAGTGTATTTAAATTATTTTGGTCTTTTTAATCTAATCCTAACCCAACAGCAAAGCTATATGATTTTAGTTACTCAATCATTTTTTAAGTTGTTCTTTGGTTTCACTGGGCAAGACTATGTCGTCTGATAAACTGAAATACCCCATTTATTCGCTGTTTATCTGTAAGCCGAAGTAACCAAGCCTTTTAAATACACTCTCCATACATGCTGTTAATAGTTTTCTTGAAATGGATTCTTCTTTTCGCACTCCCTTTCTAATGAGGTGTATATCACTTGGCTTGTGAAGGATAATACTGCACGTGCACTCCTTATAGATGTCATCTAGGATCTTTAGGCAAGTATTCTCTATTCCTTGGTTTTTCAAGGTGCCCATCATTACTGCGGTGCCTACATAATCGAACGATTTTTTGTAGTCTCCAAACGTCATGTAAGGTGGTTAATATACCCAGTGGCTTATTTAATACTTGGTTGATGACATGGATGTGATCTATTGTGGAGTATCCTTTTTTAACCCCAGACTATTCTTTGGTTATTGGAAGTTTACGCTGGTGGTTATGGGGCTAACCACTTTCTTGGTACATAGTTATATACAACAGAAAAAGGCTTCAGGGTCTTTAGTTTTGAAGATTTTACCTCAGTTCTTTTGAACTAAAATATGCGGATGTTTTCCCAGGCTTTTGTTACTTTTAAAGCCCTTTTTTGATTACAAAATACTTCAGCGAGCTTTTTTAGTTGTAAATCTCTACCCTCTTTTAGAAGGTTTATTATTATGCCGTGGAGGAGTGCCTTTTCTACTTCCAGTTTTGTTACTGGTGGGCTTAGGAGAGCAGTGGCCATGCGGGTGCCCGAACATTTGTTCTACCTTGCAGAGGTCCTGTCAATCAACGGCAAGTGCCTACCATTATCCAGGTGCCCCGATGCGCCACTGGATTCTTCCTGCTCATTTCCTGCCCAAGCGACCTGGGAGCGATGCCCGGCGCCCCCTGATTGCTTCCATGATAATCTTCTGCATTCTTCGACTGCTCCCGTACAACCCCCATCGTAACCGACATCGGCTCCCGGCGACACACTTCTTCAGTGGGCTTGGGAGAGCAGTTGCCATGCGGTCGCCTCACGTTTTGCTCTGCTTTGCTCAGGTTGGTCCTCGAACTTAGTTTGGTAGCCCTCAAGCGATGTCAACTTGCTGCTTCACCCAATTCCGGGAACTGTATTTCACACTGTTGGTTAATGAATTTTTGTTGTGAAGCTGTTACTCTTAGGCGGGGTTATCGAGGCAAATCCTGGCCCTCTTAATGATGGTGCTGAAATTGTCCCCCCTCCGGATCCGAGTAAGATTACGTACATTCTATCTCTGCTTAAGTCGCTAAACGGTAAAATCGAAAACAATCACGCTGAAGTGCTTTCGCAACTGAACGAGGTGGAGAAAATTCAGGTAAACCTTCGAAAAGACCTTACAGACATTAACAAAACACTTCCGGCAATAGAAAAAAAATTGCGGCGTCTGAAGGATGTTTACCGCCCGACATTTCTGGTTCCGTCGCGAAAGCAGTGCGCTGTGAAACGAATTGTATTACGCGTCGCCGTGACGAATTCCAAGATAGAGCATGTCGTGAAAACCTTACTTTTTATGGGCTACCCGACAGTCAAGATTAGTCTTGGCTTAAATCGAAAAAAAAATTCACGAAATGCCTCCTCTCCTAGAAACGTTGCTTTCCGAAGGGGCCATTGAACACGCCCTTTGGCTTTGCAATTTTGGTCATAACACCCCTAGACGAGTTACAGTGAAATTTTGAAGTTTCAAGATAAATTTAGTATTTTCATCCCGATCGAAACTGAATCCTTCTAATGTAAGCGTAACCGAAGATTTCTGCCTAGCAACAAGAAAGTTGCGAAAGAAGCTGACCGAATTCGGCTAGGCCAGCGGACTGCCGTTTTCAGTTCGCTACAATAAAGTCTACATAAAGAAGAAATGTTACATTTATGAACAGCCTTCTCACAATGTGTGTGAAATAAGTGTTCATAAAGACGACACCAATGTACACAATACAGCTACTGCAGAACGCACAGCTACATACGGAACCCCGCAGTCATAGCTAGGCGATGAAATCAGTTGCTTGCTCTGAAATATTTGCAGTGTCCTAAATAAGCGTCATGATCTATCTTAATTCATTGATATGTGTAACGCAGATGTCGTGGAACTAACTGACACATGGGTATCTTCCAAGGTGTCAAGTAGCGGAATTTCGCATTGACAAAAGTCTTTTCATTTTGATACTTGTGATCGAGGCACACCAGCGGGTGGATGGGTGCTCAAGGGCTCTCCCAATAATCTCCAATTACCCCGGCCCTGTGCTAACTGCGACCAATTATTCCCCGCAAACTTCTTGATCCACTCTCTTCCCCTAATGACCAACGGTTATCATGCCTTCGCATTACATACCCTGCCCCCGTCCATTTCTTCTTCTTAATTTCTACTATATATGCTTAACACTCGTTTGTTCCCTGATCCACTCCGCTCTCATCTTGTCCGTTATGTTTCACCTATCATATTCCGTTCCATTGCCCGCTAAGTCGTTCTCAATTAAGGTTGAAGCTTTTAGTGAGCCTTCAAGTTTCTGCCCAGTAGGTGAGGACCGGTAGGATGCAGCTGTCAAACACTTTCTTCTTCAGGGACGATGGTAGACCTCCATTGATTATCTGAGAATTTCTAGCGTTTGCACGCCACCCCATTATTATCCTTCTTATTATATTTTCCTCATGGTTGGGATACGGGGTCTCAACTTCGCCTAAGCAGATATATTAGCTCACCACTTCCAGTTTGTCGCCACCTATCTGAAACCGCTGTGCTGTTCCTAGGCTATTGATCATTACTTTTGTATTCTGCATATTAATTTTAGGCCCACAGATCTACTCTGTTTGTTCAGTGCGGAAAGCATGCTTTGCAATTAGTCCCCCGAGCTACTTAGCAAGGCAACGTCATCAGCAGATCTACGTTTACCTAAATATTTTTCATTAACCCTTTCTCCCACCTGTTCCGAATCCAAAGTTCTGAATACTTCTTGTAGACATGCTCTGAATAATATTTGAGAGATTGTGTCTTCTTGCCTGACGCCCTTTTATATAGGTATTTTACTGATCTCCTTATGAAGGATGATTGTAGCTGTGGACCCATTGTAGAAATCCTCTAGTATTCTTACGTAATGCTCATCTACCCCCAGGTTCCGTAATCCCTGAATGACTGCTGAGGTTTCGACCGAGTCAAACGCTTTCTGATAATCTATGAAGCCTATATATAGGGGTTCAGTATACTCAGCGCCTTTTTCTATCACCTGATTGATCGTGTGAATGTGGTCTATTGTTGAATAGCCTTTGCAGAACTCTGGTTGTTCTTTAGGTTGACTGAAAACTAAGGTTGCAGAAATTCTGTTAGCGGTTACCTTGGTGAGTACTTTGTACACGACTGACAGTAAGCTGATCGGCCAGTAATTTTTCAAGTCCTTCATGGCACCTTTCTTATGGACTAGGATGAAGTTCGCGTTCACCAAGATTCCGGTACACTTGCGGTCATTAGGCATTGCGTATACAGGTTTGCCAGTCTTTCAAGTACAATTTCTCCACCATCCTTCGAAAGGTCTGCTAATGTCTCATCCTCACCAGGTGCTTTGTCCCCTTTTATTTATTGCAAAGCCTTTCTTACTTCTTCGGCTGTTACTGGCGGGATGACTATCTCCTCTGAACTACTTACTCGTTCGCAGTATCCTTGATGTTCCGTATACTGCAGAGATCCGTATACAACCCCTCGGCTACTGTGACTATTTTATCCCTATTTTTGATGACACTGCCTTGCTTCTCTTTAAGTGCATGCACCTGATTTTTCTCCACGCTGAGACGTCTCTTCACCGCTTTCAGGCAACCTCCGTTCTTTACAGTGAATTCGATCCTCTCCATATTATACTTTCACATGCCAGCTGTCTTACGCCTATTGAGTAACTTCGAAAGCTCCGTTAGTTTTATTCGGTCAGCTAAGGTGGAGATTGTATGGTTTGCCGTTTCATAAGTTGATCTTTTGTCTCCTGGAAAGGTTTACCAGTACGCTGTCAAGCTATCGTTCCCCCGACTTGTACAGCAGACTCCGTGATAATGCGTATAAGGTTGTCGCTGGCTTCCTGTAAACTCTTCTTCCTCGGTGAGACCCGAATATCAGTTTTGCAGCGTGACCCTGAATTCTTCTACTTTACATGTTACTGTTAGCTCATTTTTCGGCTTCTTTGTACTATCTTGTTACGTTCCCTCCTCAAATGTAGCCTTATTGGAGATGTTACCATACGATGGTTACTATACATAACCCTTCCAAGCACTTCGACATCCTTCACAACTCCAGGGTTATCGCATAATATAAATCTATTTCATTTTTATGCTCCCCGTTCGGGCTCCTCCAAGTCCACTTCCGGCTCTCCCGTTTGCAGAAGGTATTCATTATGCATAGGTTATTCCGTTATGCAAACTCGACTAGTAGGTCACCCTGCTTTTTCTACAGCCCAGACCATAGTTCCCAACTGCCTTGTCTCCAGCCTGATTCTTGCCTACTTTAGCATTGAAGTTCCCCATACCTACAGTATGCTGTGCGTTTACGTTAGCCACTGCCGATTCCTCGTCTTCATAGTAGCGTTCCTCTACCCAGTCGTCGTGTCTGGATGTGCGGGCGTAGCCTTGTACCACCTCTAATTTGTACCTCTCATTGAGCCTCATTACAAGACCTGCTGCCGTTTTGTTATAGCTATAGTATTGTTCTATGTTGCCATCTATGCTTTTATTGACTAGGAATCCCTCTCCCAGTTCTCTTCTGTCCACCAGACCACGGTAACATAGAACATGTCCATTTTATAGCACCGGAAAGAGTTCACTTGTCTTCGTAACCTCACTAAGCACTATGACATCCCATTTATAGCCCTTAATTTCTCGAACAACACCTCTAGACTCGCTTCACTAGATAAGGTTCTTGTGTTAAACGTTGCCAGGTTCAGATTCCAATGGCGGCCTGGGTCCATGGATTCATAGCACCCTCTGCTGCATCACAGGTCTTACCACGGCCGTAGTCAGTTGCTTCGCAGCCACTGGAGACTGAGGGCCATGGGTTAATTTGCGTATTTATAGAAGGTTGGGGCCGTTACCACACCAGGGTGGCCAATCGGGCTCTGGTGAAGGAGTGAGTTACCGGCAATGGACGCCCGGGTCAGGGCACACCCCATGCACCATCTGCGATTCCCTCACTACGCGGATTTTTTTTAATCCGGTATGAATTGTCCAGCACCGGGATTTGAACAACGGTACTTCTGCACGCGAGGCGGGTGTTCCACCTCTAGGCCACCGAGGCCATCACCGCTGACATCAGTAAGGTTTACCAAATCGTCCTTTAGTGTTTTGGGGGTAATAATTACCCCAAGATAGTTTGGACATAAAGATGTACTGGAGTTTTACGCTCGTCACGAGAAATTTCCGAGTTTCTTTTAATTTGTGGTCAACCTTTATTTTTCACAACTTGTGACCCAACCATGCCAGATGTCAGTAACAAGTGCTCATGTGCTTGATCTAGTCCTTACCACTTCCCAGATTTTGTTTGCTCACTCGCTTGCACGCCAGGGCTAAGTGACCACTGTTTCATCTATTTTGCTTTTAAAGCGAGCGCAATCCAAACACGTGGTAAGCCGAAAGTACGTTCGTAATTACCGAAGAGCTGACTTTTTGTCGATTAGTAAGAACTTGGAGGTATTTTATTGAATATATGGCCACATTTTATAAACCAACTCTCGCAAAAAGACAAATGACAGTCTCCAATCAATACGTATATGCCTTTACAAGTCATTTCCTGCAATCATCGGTCCCCATGGTTCAAAATAGCTTCTAAGCGTCTCCTAAATAAAAAGAAAAGGATAATCCGCAAAGCAAGACACAGCCCTAAGAAGACCACGTGGTCCGCGTATCGTAGCTGAAACTGAGGTTTTTGAAGCGCTATACGAGCGCAAAACATGTCTTTTTCAATGATACCCTTCCTTCTTTGCTTGTAGAGAACACCAAAAAGTTCTGAAATATCGTTCGGGTCACGACCACAAATTTCATATCTCCAGTTGAAGGAAAAGGCTTAGTTGTACCCCATTCTGAAGAGGCGTTCTGCTTATGGAAGCATTCAAAAAGTTTTCCTACAATGTAAGCCACATCCTCATTCATACCTCTGCGGTAACACAATAAATACTCCAGTCAAACTACTGGTAGCAGACCGGGTGTCAATAATACCACTAATCGCCAAGTAAAAGCATTCCACATGGTCACGGGTTGATGAAATAAACTCAAAATTTCTCAAAGACACTGACATTTACTGTTCCATAAATTCTAGGGTTATATCTCTACCCTCTTTTAGGAGGTCTATAATTATATCGTGGTTGCCGGCACCTTTACCTCTGTTCATACCCTTAAGTGCCTTTTTCCAGTTTTGCTACTGGTGGGCTTGGGAGAGCAGTGGCCTTGCGGGCCTTTTCCTTCTCTGGCGAAGGAGTGCTGTTTGTGTCCAAAATTCTTCCTAACATGGTTCCAACTATATCGTTTAGCCTCAAGGGAATCCGAGATAGAATTTGATTGATTGATTGTAGGGTTTAACGCGCCGACGCAACGCAGGCGATGAGGCGCGCCGTAGTGGAGGGCTTCGGATTAATTTTGACCACCTGGGGATCTTTAACCTGCGCCGAAATCTCGTACACACGGGCGTTTTTGCTCTTCGCCTCCATCAGAAAAGCGACCGCCGCGGGCGGGAATCGAACCCGCGACCTCGTGCTCAGCAGCGCAACGCCTTAGCCACTGAGCCACCGCGGCGGGGTCGAGATAGAATGTACTTCCGGAGCAGGCAGAACTCCATACCTCGCGTACGTATATAAGCAATAGGTTAAGACGCTATTTTTTGATATTTCAAAAGCATGGGGTATGCAATACACTACGGCATTCTAAGAGACGTAGAATTTTATAATATTAGGATAACATGCGGAACAGTATCCCTAGTGAGATGTCTAAACGAACATTTAGCGTGCGAGTTGGGTTTGCACTATGAAATGTTCTCATGCAGGAGAATGGAGTGCCACAAAAATGTGTTTGAGGTGCAGATTGTTTATTGGTAAAATGAACTCGCTCCGAAAGGCACTGCCGCCATCTATTTCGTGTGTCTTTTAGGCAGATGAGGCTCAAAGATATTTATATCCAACAGCATGTCCATATGTAATGCGTTGTCCAACTTGCTGTGAAAATTTCTCGCTGGGCAGATGATAATAACTTAAAACTTTATCCAGTGAAAATAACTTGTTTTATTCCTAAAGAGGCATGACTTCCGCGCGATATTGACATAAAATGGTATGGTGACGGGTACATGTAAACAAAAGAATGCAACTTTTGGGTGTGGCTTTGGACAAAATACTCACATTCATTTTTCCCACTCAAACAAAAATGTCTAAAAGCAATGAATATCCTGAAAGTCATATCTCACCAAAGATATTGTGCATGCACACATCTCTTGCTGCGCCTTCAAACCGCGTTGGCAGTCTCCCGGGTGGACTAGGCAAGGGTGGTGTCTGGGGCAGCCACAAAAACAGCGCTAAATATTCTCGAAGCAGTGCTGCGCTTTGGGCCTCGCCTATGATTTGGCGCAATCTGTACTAGCCCCGTTCGGAGCTTTACACAAAGTGTGCAAAATCGTGCTTATGGCAGCAGCAAACCTATATTAAGTTTTCATACTCCTTTGGAGTTTCATCAACAGATAACCATCACGTAAACCTGTTTTAAATGATACATGAACACCCAAGCTCTTTTTAAATAGCCAAACCATATCTGCAGCTTTTACACTTCAAGGCAAAGCGCAGATGTCTGAACTGGCTGCATCCTTGTGCAATACCTGCAAAACATCTCGTACCTAGCTTTCACAAGCAAGGCAGTTGCGCCTTGTTCTATACGACCTGTCATTCATTCCAATTGCGAAAAATCGAGTTCCAAAAAGTAAAATTCAACAGCACTTCTTATTTTCGGCAAAAAGATATTACTGTGCAGAATTTTGAAGTGATTCTCCCGAAACTACTTCCACTATGTCCTGTGCTGCGCTCGGTCAAAGTTTACTTTACGTACAACCGTGTATACAAGGAATCCTAATGGTGGAGGCGTATGCCACTTTTCTTGTTACAAAACAAAACATTGAATGTATTATCACTGAGAAGTTTGTAAATTATACAGACTCGGAGTGTGGTGCATGCATCGTCGTTCACAATGTCATGCAAAAACCACGTCATCAATCGAGTTCTAGAAACCATTATCTCTGCATATGCCTCGAATCTTGAACTGACTGTGTCTTGCATGGCTCGCCACGGTGGGATAGCCGGTAACGAGACCGCGGATCAAACGGCTGCTGTTGACGCACTTAAAAATACACTGCAGATACAACAGTAGACCACAAGGACTTCGGCGATAACTCGCAAGCAGACTAAAATACACAGGCAGGCAGCATGCCCTTTGTAAAACCACACATAAAACTATACACCACTGACACACGCAGGAGATACACAGAAGTCGACTTGTTTAGAATATAGATACACCACATACCTGTAATGAACTCACATCTGCAAAACTGAATCTTCAAGACCTGTGTGCAGCAGGTGCAGAGAATGCTTAATCGTAATTCACACACTTGTTTAATGCAAGGCTCCTCACATATGAAGAGTTAAACAATTTCCGGAAATCTACAAATGACAAATTTCACTCTAGCGGTATTCGTTTCATTGGTAATCCCATTGTTTCCCTAAAGCACACTTTTAGGTTACTAGCCGATACTAAAATATTCTAACTCATTTCTTATCATGGGTAGTCACTGCTTGGCCCTCTACACTAGCCACCTCCTATGTTTTTGATTTTATACCTCATCTCGATTGCCGATGTTATTATCTATCTACTCATCTGTTAGCAAGTGTTTTTGCGTTCTTTGCCTTAGTTTGCCTTGAGCCGCAAAAATTCATGAATCAATGTATGTACTGTAAATTCAGGTATTGGTGGAGGGTATTTCATGACCTGTTTTACGTTAGCGTTGAGCAGAACAGAACAATTGTGTAACACCTTCTGAACCGAAATTTTTATTAGGGGCGATTGTGAGAATTGGTGGATAAGGTATATGTTTACGAGAGGAAGGAAAACATTTATATTCAGTTTTTAGGGCATTTTATATGATATTGATACACCCATTGGATGCACTAGCTAATAGTTGTGTAACATTTATGTGGCCGTTGGCGCGATATCAATAAAACACTGTCATTGGCATAAAAGACACTATGATTAGAATGTAGAATGCTTGGAAGATATAATTGCACATCAAAATGTTTGGATAAAACGGGTACTCTTATTGTTCAGATATTCTACATAAAGATGAGAGCCAAGACTGAAATGTTAAAAATATTTCGTGCGTCAAATTACCGGTAAAGCGTCTGGATGTTGCCTTTCTTCCTTTTTGTGCAGTAACTCTTCTTCGGAGCAGTGATGCCTGGCCGTGATGACACTATAAATAGGGTTTTGCATGAGTGTAAACATTTTTCGTGTATTTGTTCTCCGAAGGTACGTCAAATGCATTTTATATGGATAGTAAAACTAAGCATGTAGAGAAACATTCTAAACTTACATCTATGACTGCAGGTCCCTTCTATCTCCACAATAGTATGGCAAAGCTTTTTCAACAACTCTCAATAAGTCATCGGCAGCTGCTTCTGAAAGAATTGCGAAAAGCCATAAAGCCACAAATCTGTGAAACAAAGATGTTGTTATTCCATTATCGCACTTACATTTTTCAATGCGGCGCTACTCTGCTAAAAGTGTGCAAAATTATTCTGTAAGAGTTAAAAGTTATTCTAGATATTAGTAAACGTCGTAGTGAACATTTTCTTCCTTGCAGTCCTAATGCCAATAAATAAGCCGTTGTAGTTCCTAAGTGATTGGTAAGTTTAAGAGTAAGAAGCCATAAAAAAACAAAATTGAAGTGATCAAGTGATAATGTCAATTGTCCCTGAAAAAGCTCTGGACCGAATTAAAAAGGCAACGCTAACGCACAAGGCAAGTTCAAGGGATATCGGCGTAATGGAAGAATTCATGTTTTTAATCTTACATATGTTTAATTTCTCGTGTACTTTACTATTAAAGGACAATAAAATACGCAACAATATAAAGAAATGCTTGGGATATTTCCTAACAGATTTAAAGTAATACTTTTTAGGTACTGCATGTTCGTACATGTACTACTGTTCTTACATCAAATCACTGGCAATGAGTGCAGTCCTGCTTATGCACTTAGAAAAATACCAAGGACAATAAAGGCGGGCAGGAATAATGCAAGCTTCATCTGTCTGTCAGCACAATAACTTCGAGAATTCTCTTCATATTTTCTTCTGCCTAAGAATTTCTGAAATACTAAATACGCTATTCTTTTAAAGCCAGCTGCAGCGGGATTTTGGTCTCGTGGCATTGGGCAAGCTGTCGCGAAGCCAACCCACGCCGTCCATGCTACACATACAGCTTTTTACGTGTTAGATTTTTATATAATATTTTAAAATTTTATGTTGTGTTTTGGTTTATATTTTTATGTATTTATTTATTTACTTATATTTATAGTTTTTTTTTATAATTAGGACAAAACGGTCTTCAATGAGCAGGCTAAAAGCAGATGGACTCCGGGTGGCTCAGACAACTTCGCCTGTACAGTAGCATTTCTCAGAGCAATAGCAGGAAACAAGATCAATATTACGAAACTTAACCGAAATAACTTTTCGGTAAAACACACAGAATTGCGAAACAACAATCATCCGTGTATTCAAACATTCTAATTCCGCAGTAATAATTCGACGGGCGAGTTAGAAGGTACTCCTTAATATTGAATTTAAAGGCATAAACCAATGAATATAAATAACAAAACTGCCATTCGGCTTGTCTGTAAGGCTGAAGAACGCTCGAATAAACTGAAATTTGTGGTGCTGTCATTGTCTTATGTACGGCGAAAATATTGCGATTTAGTACGGTAGCTGAGACCTAAAACAGACAAGCACAGGTACGTTTTGGCAACTAGCTTAGCGTAAAGTGTATGGAAGAACATGCTATTGCGGCTGCGGCTCAAGGCTGAAGTACACGAAAGGGAAGTGACCTTATGACCGCTAGCTCAGAATGTGGCATACGCAAAAATGTGCAGTTTTGTTTCGGGGTTTGTCGCTCAGGCTGGCTTGTATATACAAAAGTAAATGCGCACTGTGGGCTAAAATTATGCTGAAGAAAACACTAAATTGACAAGCACTTCAATAGCTTATGCAGAAGCAGCTCTATATGCTCTTCTGAATATAAAAAAACGCTTCACACCAGATATTCGCTATGTTAGGTAATATGGTCCCGATAGCTTCATGAGCATAACTCATATTTTTCATTCTGTGCAGTCGAAACACTTTTTAACATTTTAAAGCTCAACAGCTTTGGTTGGCATGCCCCGTGTAATGGCGGTGAGTGATGGTTGTTCTACATAACTTTATCGAGTGTAAACGGGCACCTAAGCATAAATACAACTCAGTGTATTTCGTTGGAGTTGCTTTGAACTTGAGGCGAACGCCTGGGTGTGTACGTACTAAATTTCCTACGAGACACATCCCAGTGGCTTTGGCGAAATCCAAAAGTCAATTGAAACTACTGTAATATCTCATAGTGATCACGATTTTCTGATCGCCAGAGATTTTAACTGACCGGGAATGTCATGAGAAACTCAGCTGAGCAATCAGGCGTCTTATCCGATATCTCAAAAGTGTGACTTTTTACTAGATTTTCTTCATTTCTTTGAAGCAGTGGAACATGATTAGGCATTCATGTGGGAACATTATTAACTTGTGTGTGAGTAGATTGAAAGATATCCAGGTCTCTCCCAGTAATATTGACCATGAAAATCCAGACATTTCAACCTTCATTACACACTTCGTAAGATACCATACCATTCCTACAGCACGGTTTATGTCACATTTTTCATAACATTGACTGGTCGCCAACAGCCAACTTCAATGACTTTGAAGACCTGAATAATTTTTATGGTGTTCTACATTACGGCTTCAGTATATTCGTGTCTCAATACCGAAAATAAAGGCAATTTTCAACGTTTCAGTTCACCTCAACTAAAACGGACTTTGTGGAGAAAAACTCCAGCTGGCAAGCAACCCCAGGAAATAGGGCAAAACAGGTGGTAGAAACATCTTATTTAACTCCGATCCCTTTTCAAATATCTCGTTCAGCGCCTTAGGAACTCTTACATAGGCGAAGTTAAGGCTGACGCAATACGCCATGTGAGCGCTTTCTGTTGCCACGTCCATTCACAAACACCTAACAATTCACCTGGAAACATGGGCCCACTAGATGAAGGAGAGAGACAATATCAGACTTTGCCAATGCCTTTGCACACATTTTCCAATCCGCATACTAAAAAAAAACCGCGCTTCGGCCCTCTCAACTGCCTCAAAGATAAAAGTTCAGAAGTTTTGCTTCTATAAAATCTTATTTCGAAAGCTCCAAAATAAATCGAAACCTAGATTTTCGCTTAACAAGATGGCAAGTTGGGCGAGTTGGTGCTGATTCATATCAACAACAGGCGCGGAAAGACGTAGACTAAGAAAGAAATACACAGGACGACGCGCTACTAGCAACTGGCGGCCCTAACGGGCGGCCCTAACGGCGTTCTTTTTGCAGTACTGACGCCGTTTCGTGATATCCTCTTTCGAATGTTGAGGGGTATATTTCAATATCTTCCAAGAGGGGAAGGATCCTTGTGCGTTGAAACAACACAAGGGTTATTTATTTAGGAAAATATAAAAATTCAACCCCACAACCTACCAACCAATACCAATTAAATTTGAAGCTTCTAAAGTCCCTGGTTGCATATTCTGTATGTTTCCCGCGTTCAGTATACAAACCATAATATTACCTCAGCAGCATAGCGGCTGGGCGGGGTTGTCGACGACTGCCAATCTAGTCAATGTTAGGCTGTATACTTCGAAAGTGGTGCAGTGGAGAAGCCAACATGACGTCATCTATTTTAATTTAAGGAACGCTTTTGAAAACATATGCCATAAGCTCTAATAAATATAAACATAAATATATATTATTTGCCTCCTCCTTGCCATTATATGCCTCCTCCTTGCCACCTTGTTCCTCCCTCTTCCTTTCGCCTTTTTTTTTGAAGGCACTTTTTCCCCTGCCTTTGGCAGAATAAGCTCTGTATGCTGTGTGTGGTCGTTTGTGTGTTTGTTTCCCATGTGGCTTGTGTTTCGGGGCGCCGCCCCCACTCTGAGTCCGTACGATTTTACCTTCATTCCTGAGGAAGACCTGTCTCAGGTCGAAACGTTGGAAATAAAGTCTCCGAAGAGCGTACTTATACTTTGTGCGTATTCCTGCAGCAACTAAGGACTCCACTTTACGACTTTTTCTACAATGTCTGCTGCGTGCGCCTCTTCGAGACTCATCTGGAAATTCCCTTCCCATGCCCCCACGTGCGCCATCGTTGGGGATTCGCAAACCAAATATTTACACAAGAACTTCGACCCATCTAGTCCTCACTCACCGGCGTTTATCACGCTACCGGGAGCCGGCATCCGCGACGTTGTGAACTTGTTGGACTTCGTGCCACGAGGTGTGACAGAACTCATCCTACACGTTGGGACAAACGACGTAGCCAACACAAACGGCCAAGTCGCAAAGGAGAGATATTCGAATCTTCTCGACCACATTGCAAAGGAAAGACCTGATATCCAGGCAACATTTGTAACTCTGGTGCTCCCACGGTCGCCAAACTGTCGACGGAACCCCCATGATTGGAGCGCTGCAGCTAGATTCAACAGAGAAGCCGACGCCTTCAACTGCCTCTTGGTCGAGTTGTGCGAAAATCGTGAGAAAGTCTTTTTCTTGCAGCACTGCCTGCATCACTTCCCCCCAAAAAAGGTTCTGGCAGCCGACGGTCTACACCCAAGCTTTGGTGGTGTGTCGATTATGGCGTGGAACTTGTACACCTTTCTCCTAGAACTCCGACGGCCTAGGTTTGCAGACTGGCAGGATTATGCGTCATTATCACCAGCTCGTGAAACGCAACAGGAGCCTACGTCCGCACAGGCCACACTGCAAACTGAACCAAGTCGGCATTTGGACTTGGACTGGCCCCCACTGACCCATGTGACTTCCCCGAATCCAGCTACCGGTCCTCACCCTCACAACTCCCTTGACGCAACACCCGCCGGAGGTGCAACTGCCATTCCTGAGACTCCAGCTCCACAACCGGAGGTACTTCCCCCACGCCGACCACGTAAGCAGAGTGCCAGCCCTGAAGCCCATCAAGTGGACCCGACACCAGGACCCGAGTCACCCTTGCTACGTCTCCGACGACGAAGGTGTTCCAGCCCTGGCCCCACCGCAGAGCTCCGACGGGGAAATGGACGCACGTCTCCCAAGTTACCCACAACGAGCACCCCCCAGACAACACCGCAGCAACCCCTGTCAGAGATAGCACCGCAAGATCGCGCAGCGCTGCACACACTTTCCACGGGGGACAGTGAGGATGCTGTCAAAACTCCAGCTCCAAGGTACAACCTTAGGAAATGCCCTGGATCGGCCCGCCGAGTGCAGAGTGATTGACGTGTTGGCCCCGAGCCCAAGCCGACTTCCTCTTCCTCAGGTGCCGTAACCTTAAAATCGAAAGAATTCTTAAAAGTCAGGAAAATTGTAGACAGGCGCGTACGCCATGACCTTCATGTTCGTACCCTTCAAACATATAAGCTAGAAGGTATTGTACCCAAAGGGCTCCGCATTTCACTGCCTCCTTCAATGAAGAACCTATCTAATGTAAATGTAGAAAAATGGAATCGAATACTAAATACTGCTTCTCTAGAATTACTCCAGGTCACAATAGAGCACTCTGAAGTAATGTTAACGTCACTTCTGGGAGAGGAACGTCGAGTCCGGGAAAGTGCCTTACTTTCAGCACCGGAACTCGAGGAGCTGATTTTATTTGAGGCCAAAAAAACCCTCGAGGTTTCAAGGACAAAGTTAAAAAAACTCGAAAGGGATAACGTCCCGGGGCATGGCGGGTCGTATGCGAGGGGCGTCAGACAACAACCGTGTCTGCCTCTTGTGGATGCGGTTGACCGCGAGGAGGGTGTTGACAGCATGCCGGGGGAACCGCCGCTGGGGGTTGAATGCGGCGACGGGGGCGGGCAAATCGTTAATTTATCGAAGATTAAATTAAGCGCCACTGAGATATCTGTTCTGTCCCGGGGTCTCACATTTTGCCCGAGCAACGGGAAGTACTTAGAATTAACACTCCTGAAAGATTTAGATAATTTTGCCCGTACTCTGCGTTTACGAGAGTACTTCTTCGATAGAAGTGATGGGGAGAACGCCAAACCTTCTTTCGTCGCCAAGCAGCACTGGACCCCCAGTGCACAAAGGGAGGAAAATCTCGACTTGTATATTCGTGCCGTCCAGAGAGACGTTTTCCAAGCATACCAATCACGCCGAACCCGTGATCACAACATCACAAAAAACGAACAGGATGCTCTCAATGCATTGAGTAACCGACAGGACATTGTAATCAAACCAGCTGACAAGGGAGGGGGGATTGTTATTCTCGACCGGAATGATTACGTCAAAGAAGGGGATCGGCAATTAGGCGACCGGAAATTCTATAAGCCCCTTCTATCAGACCCTACTAAAGAACACCAAAAAATTGTAAATAACGTGCTGGAGCAACTTGTGGGGGCCCGAGAAATTGATAGAAAACTTGCCAGGGCACTAGCATCGGCCCACCCAGTGGTTGGCCGCTTTTACATGCTTCCAAAATTACACAAAATTGGAAATCCCGGCCGCCCAATTATATCGGGAATAGGCACCATCACAGAGCCAATTTCAGGTTATATAGATTACCTCATTCGCGATATACCCCCTCAATTTCCATCATACTTACGGGACACTAACCATTTTCTCCAAGAAATCGAGGGAATGGTTCTGCCGGACGGTGCATTTCTCGTAACATTGGACGTGACCTCCCTTTATACCAACATTCCGCACAGCGATGGCATCAGTGCCCTCATTCAGTCGTAAAACGAACACCGCGAAGAAGACTCTCCCAGCCCGAGGGTTGTTGAGGTATTAACGCGTCTCGTATTAGAACTCAACAGTTTTGAATTTGAAAACAAATACTTTCTCCAAACAAGTGGCACTGCGATGGGAACAAAAATGGCCCCTAATTATGCCACCATATTCATGCACAATATTGAAACCAAATTCCTCTCTACTTCAGACAGTTCACCTGCACTGTACAAGCGATTCCTTGACGACATTTTCATGATCTGGACAGACACTGAGCAACGACTTATTGCCTTTATAGAAGAATTTAACACAGTTCATCCTAATATCTCATTCACATACGAGTACTCTCGCACCGAAATTAGTTTCTTGGACGTTCAGGTTCATGTGCGGGCGGGGTCACTGGAGACGAGTGTGTACAGGAAACCTACAGACCGCCAACAGTACCTGCACTTCAACAGCTGCCACCCACGCCATTGCAGAACGGCTATCCCTTATTCCCAGGCACATAGATTTAGAAGAATTTGCTCCAGGGATGAAGACTTTCGTTCGAACGCCAGCCGAATGCGGGGCGTCCTTGTCAAACAGCGTTACCCGCCGGCCCTTGTTGACGATGCCATTTCTAGGGCGGCAAGTTTAAATCGTAACACACTGCTACAGGGGTCGCACGTGAATGATGAGAATAATTCACGCGCTAATTTGGTCTTAACTTTTACTAGTAGCCCACCGAACGTGAATAAAATTTTAAAAAAGCACTTCAACATTCTTCAGCAGAGCGAACGGCTTTCCCAAATTTTCAGTGATCCTCCGCGTGTAATATACAGGCGCGCAAAAAGCATAGGGGACTATCTTGTCCACGCTAAAGACAGGGACGCCCAGCAATTAGGCTGCTGACCATGTGGCAAAAACAGATGTTTGGTGTGTAAATAAGTGCAGACCGCGAGGGTGGCAATTAGCACACATTCGGACTTCCGATATTCTATACGTGGGTCATTCGATTGTGACTCGTCAAATTTGGTTTACCTATTGGAGTGTGGCGGATGTAATATGCAGTACATAGGACAGACGGATGGACCTTTTCGAATGCGGTTTAACAATAACCGCTATCACACCAAGGCACTCCCAAACCTTCCCTTGTCCAGACACCTAGCGATGCAAAATCACTCTTTCGATGACATTAAAGTCACGCTTCTACAGAGCAGTTTTTCTAGCTGTAGGGAGCGAGAACAATGTGAGTCTTACTTAATCTACAAATTTAATACCCTGAAGGGGGGTCTTAATGAGAGTCCTGGGACTATGACTGTAATTGGTACGCTGCATGACCATTGAAGCATAGTGACCCCGGGACATACGAGACCTTGTAGTTTTGTTGTCCTTTTGCTATCGGCCCTTCCCGCGCAGGGCATTGTACGGTCTGATGTTTACGGGCAGCCTGTTGCTCCAGGTGTGAGGTTGTACATTGTAACACCAACAACCTACCATTATGTTCCGCAGTCACTACAATTATCTCGTCCGCTCCCGACCCCCTACCAACACTTCCCTTCCCGTCCCCGCTATTTTTATTTTTATATTTTTTTCTCTCATTTCCTTGTCTCAACGCTCAGCAGGCATAACATGCCTCATTAATAACCAGATGGTACCCATTGCCTGTTTATATCACCATATGTCATAACCATTTTATCCTTGAGAATGTTGAAGCTTTTAGTTCCAACCGAGCGTGTAAGAAGTATTTTATTTTGGTGCCTGGTGTGGCTTATGCCTCGGGTGTTTTGTAATCACATTGTGATCCCCAATGCTGGTGTTCACGGAGTGCACGCGTCCTTCCTGTCTTTCCACTCATGTTTTGCTTTGTTTCTCTTTTTCATTGTTTCCCTCTTTTTCTTTTCTTTTTTTTTAGTTGCCCCAGAGGCACGGCACATACCGACGGTCGCCTCTCTCTTCTTGTTCTCATTTTTTTAAATTGCCGCGCTCCGACATATTTTCGTGAATTGGACCCAGGGCTCCACGCGTGCCGGCGACAGCCGAGTACTAACAGTTAACAGGCCGTACATTGACCTGGCGCGACACGACGCGACGCCGTGTACAAATGGAGGCTTAGGCGGAGAAGGGGACGCCTCAAATGGGCTCCCCCATTGGCTTTTGTGGGACCCCCCAAAGTCGTGGAGGCTGCCTGCGCTTCAGATGCAGTAATTGGCCCCGCTTGCATTCTTGACCATGCCGCGGAAGACGGTCAGTAGTTAATCCTTGTTACCGGTGACGCGCATGTAAACTCACTGCTCGTGGCGGCGTGTGCTTTGTAGTTTTTCCCTCCCGGAGACACCGGATGTTTTTTGGGCCTTTCGCCACCCGTGAACTCGTCGCATTTTCTGTTATCCCCACAACCCGCGTTCATGAAGTGTGTTCCTCCTTGCCTCTTTCTTGCCTCCTCCTTGCCACCTTGTTCCTCCCTCTTCCTTTCGCCTTTTTTTTTTGAAGGCACTTTTTCGCCTGCCTTTGGCAGAATAAGCTCTGTATGCTGTGTGTGGTCGTTTGTGTGTTTGTTTCCCATGTGGCTTGTGTTTCGGGGCGCCGCCCCCACTCTGAGTCCGTACGATTTTACCCAAACCTTTCATTCCTGAGGAAGACCTGTCTCAGGTCGAAACGTTGGAAATAAAGTCTCCGAAGAGCGTACTTCTACTTTGTGCATATATATATATATATATATATAAATATATATATATATAAATATATATATATATATATATATATATATATATATATATATATATATATATATATATATGTATATGTATATATATATATATATGTATATATATATATATATATATATAAATATATATATATATATATATATATATATATATATATATATATATATATATATATATCTATATATATATATATATATATATATATATATATATATACAGAAAGAAATGCCGGCAGTCTACAACGCCAAAGAAGGCATAGGGGAGCGGTTCTCGATTAGATCTCGAAGGCATTCGAGATCTAATCGAAAGGCGTGGGTTCGGTCCCCACTCTGGGGGCGTGTTTTTCTTTCTTTCTCACGTAAGTAATAATAATAATAATAATAATAAAAAACGGAACGTCACTAACGGTAAAAAAAATAGTCTAACCACTCCCCTATGCCTTCTTTGGCGTTGTAGACTGCCGGCATTTCTTTCTGTATTTCCTAACGAGCCCCTCATTTCCAAACACTATTATCGTGCGAAAGCTTAGCGAGGGCCTCGGTTCTGGCAGCCTTGATGCCAAGGTAGCATAAGAGGGTTTCCCGCCAGTTGACCACCCATGACAGGCTGTAGACGTTCGCGTCACGCCCCGGGGGTTGAAAAAGAAGGTCCCCTTCTCCCCGTGTAGTCTGAGTGGCGCTGCCTACCACCCTCAAGCGTCAGATACAGTTGTAGTGAACATAAATAGCCCAGAAAGTGAAGCAGAACACAGTCGCCCAGATAGCCGAATCGGTAAGGCATTCGAGATCTAATCGAAAGGCGTGGGTTCGGTCCCCACTCTGGGCGCGTGTTTTTCTTTATTTCTTTCTCACGTAAGTAATAATAATAATAATATTAATAATAATAAAAAACGGAACGTCACTAACGGTAAAAAAATAGTCTAACCACTCCCCTATGCCTTCTTTGGCGTTGTAGACTGCCGGCATTTTTTTCTGTATTGCCTAACGAGCCCCTCATTTCCAAACACTATATAAATATATATATATATATATATATATATATATATATATATATATATATATATATATATATATATATATATATATATATATATATATATATATATATATATATATATCCCTATGTTTGCGTAGAACCATGCCTCATATCTCTTATATGTAATTATTTTTGCGCCACTTCTCTTCTCAACTTTTATGAATTATGTTTGACGCGTATTTATTTATTGTAATGACCTTTTATACGGCAGTGCTGTCGAGCTATTTAAATCTGTCTAAACACTTAAACTGTTCCGCTCTCCAAACAGCAGTTTTCTCGTTTTCGCATTGGTGCTCACCAAACCAACTCGTGATGAACACATATAAAACAAAGGTTATAACATGCAGAATAAAAACTGACCATTATATATATATATATATATATATATATATATATATATATATATATATATATATATATATATATATATATATATATATATATATATATATATATACACAAAGATAGGTCGGCTGTCTGAAACATCAAAGGAAGCATAGGGGTGTTGTTAGGCTCTTTTTTACTACGGTTAATGACTTTAACAGTTTTTTTATTTATACAAAAGAAAAAAAAACACGCTCCCAGAGTGGGGACGGAACCCACGCCTTTCGATTAGATCTCGAATGCTTTACCGATTCGGCTATCTGGGCGACTGTGTTCTTCACTTTCTGGGGCATTTATATTTACCAGAACTGTGTCTGACACTTGAGGGTGGTAGCCAGCACCACTCTCAGTGCACGGGGAGAAGGGGACCTTCTTTTAAACCCCGTGGGTTGAAAAGAAGGCCCCCTTCTTCCCGTGCAGTCAGAGTGGCGCTGGCTACCACCCTCAAGTGTCAGACAAAGTTCTGGTAAATAGGGTTGAAAAGAAGGTCCCCTTCTCCCCGAGCAGTCAGAGTGGCTCTGGCTACCACTCTCAAGTGAGTGTCAGATACCGTTTTGGGAAATATAAATACAGAGAAAGTGAAGGAGAACACAGTCGCCCAGATAGCCGAATTGGTAAGGCATTCGAGCTCTAATCGAAAGGCGTGGGTTCGGTGCCTACTCTGGGCGCGTGTTTTTCTTTCTTTCTTTCTTTCTTTTTCTTTCTTTCTTTCTTTCTTTCTTTCTTTCTTTCTTTCTTTCTTTGTATATTTAAAAAAATGTTAAAATCATTACCCGTAGTAAAAAAGAGCCTAAAAACACCCCTATGCTTCCTCTGGCGTTTCAGACTGCCGACCTATCTTTCTATATTTCCTCAGCCATCCCCTCATATCCTATATATATCTATACTTATCAAGAGAAGTGCCCCACTGACTTACTGACTGACTCATCAACTCCCAGCCAAAGCTGTTAGACCTAGAGACTTGAAATTTCACGAGTTTATTTGCGTCATTGAGTAGGTGCTCACTAAGGCGGGTTTTTTAGAAATTGCTCTCCTAACCGAAGAAAAGGGCGAAATTGTGGTTTCGCAAATTTGTGATTTTCTCGGTCACCCATTCACATATCGAAGCGCTTTTTGCTGATATATGTAGCCCTTAAGAATACCTAAAAAGGGGTTTTTGGGTTTCGCCCTAACCTACACCAGCGAGGTGATTCCGCATTCCGGAACTAAAACGGTGTTTCTAGAGATTATCAAATAAACCTTTCACCGATTCAGTAATCCAACTGATTTTTTCTAGAATATGTTACTCATACAAATGCACAGAAATGTTTTTAATGATTTCGCTCTGCGATGCCGCTCAAAAGGTCAAATTGTTTTTTACAAATAACACGACTGATGATCCAAAGAGGCCCGACAGTTTATGTACACGTCTAGCCAAATTGCTATTTCAAACGGCTACAGATTGCAAGGGCACATTCTCATTACGGTGTTGGAGGTCAATATTTCTTAAAATTTCAAAAATTCCACCATGGAGAAAGTGAAAAGCGGTAAAATAGTTTTTCAGATATTAATTTTTTTACCGCCCGCCATTTCAGATATCGAACTGGTTTTCGTTGAAATTGGTCACTTACTAACGTATCTAAACACTGTTTTACAACATTTTTCAATGACACCCTGCCAATAGGGGCAAGCAGGATTTCGGAAAAACACTGTCTTTTTACACATTCATAAATAACCACACTGCCAGTTGATGTATCCCATTCGTTTTTTCTGGAAAATGCTGCCCATTTAATTGCCCAGAAACCATTTTCAGGATTTTGTCCTAACATGCAGATAAGAAGGCCAGCGATATTTTTTAATCTGCATCCTTTTGGACGTAAAATTCAGTTGAGTTTTCCTGCGTTCGCTTAGCGGTCGCCATCTACTGACACCTTTGGAAACTATAGGTCTCCCGTAGGAGCAGGTGTCATATATCATAAATGTAAATAGAAGATGTACCGATAAAAAGCGCAATGGTTAGCCAACGGCATCTGTTGGGATTTCCCACAACCCCGCGCCTCCCGTAGGGAGCCCATGTTACGTATGATAAAACGGAAATGAGCATCGTTCATATCTTCTGAGATAGCACTTCCTACGACGAAAAATACCCCTCACCCAGCCGGCCTCCATCATGGGTTGCCTGCGCAATCTCCTGCCGAATTCGAGTTGTGTTTGCAACGTGGCCCTCTTCCTCATATCATATTAAGGGTGCAAGCAAACCAAGCTACTGCTTCTTCCATTAATTTTTCCCAACCTTGAGCTGTGGGAGAACCTGGTGACTAACAGCAATCTGGATGTCAAGACAATACTTCCTCCAGAGCAAAGGATCCACACTCATCATGGCTTTCTGAAATTGGGAACCACTCCCACTTCGCCGGCTTAATAAAACTTTTTTCACTCACTGACTTCCTCGCTCGAGCGCGCCATCTTGGTGCAATTGGTTTAGCGAGAGTTGGAGTAAAACACGAGTGGCAGTCGTTTTACATTACCACGACGCGCCTGCAGTTGGAGCCCATGTACTGACAGCAGACAGGCGCTCCCGAGTGTGTACCACTTTCCAATGAAGTAGCCTAATATGGCGACTAACAAATAAACGAACGTGTGTTATACCCATTGCTGTCCTTAATATAATGGCCCACTCGGACACCGCCGGCTACTACCCCTAGTATATATTTATATATATATATATATATATATAGCGAATCAAAATTGGAAATGAGGGGTTCGGTAAAATAACACAGGAATAAGAGTTGGCAGCCAACAAAACCTCGGAAAGCAAAGGGGAGAAGGTGGTAGGTCAAATAAACAGATAAAGAATTTGGAAAGAAAGAAAGAAAGTGGAGAAAAAATGCCCGCCAGGTGGGATCCCAACCCACGACCTCCAGGATACCGGCCTGGTGCGATAACCACTACGCTACCAGCGGGGCGATTTTCGCCTCCACTTTCTGGGGTATTTATGTTTAGGCATTTTTGTTTCCTGTGGGTTGGGATCCTACCTGGCGGGCATTTTTTCTCCACTTTCTTTCTTTCCAAATTCTTCATCTGTTTAAATGACCTACCACATCCTCCCCTTTGCTTTCCGAGGATTACTCGGCTGGCAACTCTTATTTCTATATATATATATGCATTATATTTATACCCATGTTTGTGTAGAACCAAGCCTCATATCTCTTATATGTAATTGTTTATGTCATTGGTCTTGTTTTGTGCGTGCAATGTAGCACTATTTGCTCTCCTGGGAGGTCACCAATGGTTTCCACCAGGGCTTAGTTGTAGGGCCACTTCTCTTCCCAGCTTTTGCGAATGATGTTTGGCCCGTATTTATTTATTATAATTACCTTTTATACGACAGTGATGTCGAGCTATTTAAATCTGTCTAAACAATTCAACTGTTCCGCTCTCAAGACAGCAGTTTTCGCGTTTTCACATTGGTGCTCCCAACCCTCACCAAACAAACTCGCGATGAACACATATAAAGCAAAGGTTATACCATGCAGAATAAAAACTGACCCAATTGTATCCTATCAAATTAATGGCGAATTAGCACCACGTGTGCTGAAGGGTGATAAACTAGGCGCCAATTTGGTCAGTAGGCTCAACATCTCCCGCAGTACTAGGCAATGATATGTAGAGCTCGTCGATTACTTGGCCTTGTGTGTCGCACGTCAAAGACTTTTAGGTAGCCTAATTCCCTTCTCAACTTCTGCTCAAATATATGTCGTCCTCACCTTGTGTATACATTTGCACCTGGAATGGCACATGCGAAACAAACAGCAGGCGTATTGGAATAGTCAAATATAGGTTTTGCATCTGTCTTTAATTATCGCTTCGTCGGTAGTATTATTATGACCGTGCGTCCTCATCTCTGTTTACATCATGCGTACAACTGAGGATGAATAACGTGATGGTCTGTTCCTTTTTACAATTAGTTTAGGCTTAGGGTCTTCTGCAAAGGTGCCACATGTTCCTCTACAAGTCCCGGAAAAGTTGACCAGAAAACATAGCATCTTCTACTATCTCCAATCTTTGCGACGTGTACCCTAAGTTCTGTTTGCTTTGCACATACAATTGTACTGTATTAGCTGCATGCCTCTAAGTGTTGCCCAACCCCGTCTTCCAAAAGTGTCTTGGAGTTTGTCTTTGCATAACTGTCCACTTTTTGCTCGTCTCTTTATGCTGTATTACGATTGAATACCTGAGGCAGGAACATGTTAGTGAAAATAATTACCAGTTAGTCTGTGCATGAGTGGGCGCTTGTAGGTGAAAGTCTGTGTGTTTGTGTATGTAAAATTAGCAGTTTGTTTTGTGCAATCACTTGATCCAATTAGAATCTTTTTTTGTAGAGGTAAATACATCAAGTCTGCTGTGTTTTTTTTGTTTTTCTTTCCGTGCGCTTGCAAAAATGTCCCTGGCTGTTCTGTGCACTCACTAACTGATTGAATATTTATTTTTATATATTGTGTTTAAATAAATTGATCTTCTAATACCTGACCATTTTCAAGCTCTCATACTAATTGTATTATCTCTTGTATCCCGGGCTCACAACAGTAAATATTTCAGCTCATGAGGATTGTGTGGCTAGAACTTTGCTTGTAGAAATTAGATTGGTTTATTTCATTTCCTGAGTGTGCCAGATTGGTCCGAAATAACCAAATTCAATGACGCTAAAGAGGAGACTCACCTCTTTTAGACAAGCTACTCATGATAGCCTAGGGTGATTTGTACCTAAAAACAATAGGCAGGCAATTGCTCGATCTGGGTTTCAGCCGAAGTAATGCAGGCCTTAGAAGTAAAAGTCCAGCTCGAAAACAAGCAACGAACTCTGGTGAACAGAGATGAAAAAAAATGTGTATCATCAACAACGGCTTTTGTTGCAAATATCTGCTAAACGCAAGAGTACCAATTACATAGCCACAGCTGAAGCTGACGTGCCACACAGTGCTAAAGTTTCCTGGTTTACGTCCGCACACAAAGGTCCACAAAAGTTCCAGGTGATATCAACCTATTTCGCGGCAGGGGTGAAAGCACTCCCGATGTTCTTAATGTCATTGCTCAAAACCTCCATTGAGGCAAGACATCATCGAGCACATACAGGTGGCAGCCATCCCCTGGCACATGGGCCAAGAAAGAAATGCATGTGGACGACAAATTTGAGAGGCATTTTATTCATAAAAGGTTGTGAAGATCCCCACCAAAAACGCATATTCACGGATGCAGCCAGAAAAGGACCTATTAGTGCGATAGCATATACGAACCTCAAAAAACAGGAATGCTCAATACACACGATCTGTACCACTCCGGAAGAAGCTGAAATGCTAGCCATAGAACTCGCAATAGGTCCAATGATGACACTAACCCCACTTACAAGTATCTACACGGACTCTAAGAAAGCATGTCCCCTGCATGCAAGCGAAATCACCTTCCATCTGCACTGCAACTTTTAGCCACAGTAAAAAAGGATAAGCTATAATGCACTGGGTAGCTGGCAAGAAGCTATTAGCAGGAAACGCAGGAGCCAATCAACTCGCCCGTGAATCACTCCTCCGGGCTCCGCCTTATCATGTAGTGAAATCTCACCCCTAATGTCATATCAAATTTAGGCAGTACCTTCACGACAGGATGGAGTATCCACACCCTGCTTTTGTTGGACAGAGACGAACTAACACTACTCAGAGAAGCACAAAGAATTAAACTAGAAACACCGGCGCGGTTACACCACCGAAGGCATAGGACCCCCCCCCATGCTGCCACTGCAAAGTCATATGGTGAGAATGCCCTAACATGTCAGTACTGCGAATACATCACACTAAGGAGTAGCTGGCTACCGCCTGCACTCACGAAGATCAACAGGACCTGGTGGCCTTTTTCCGAAGTGCTACCAGCAGCTACCTGGACAGAGGCGGCTGACGGATGCCACCCAACCACCGCGATATTAGAAAAAATAAAGTTTCTCTCTCGCTCTCTTTAGGCGTTTTACCACGGTAGTGCTCTTTGTCGTGCAGTGGACTTAAGAGTGCGTGATTTGTACGCTACTGGTGGTGCTTGTAACTGTAAACTGTACGAAACTTGTAATACTTAAAGCAAATGTTGTTTAAATATTTAGCAGTTTTATGTATCTAATTATATTCTGAACCTGCCAATACAAGTTGACACTATTTTTTACAGGTATTTACCGCATAAAAAGAACCTCAAATAATAATCTAACATATTCTTCGCCAACATTCTCAATCTGAGGAATTATTTAACTCTCTCGTGGCCCATGTGAGTGACTTATTCCAGCCTATACATGCACTGGCCGCGTTGTACTGAGGGCGAGTATTCAGAAAAAACAGCATGCAAAAAGTCACACAAACTTCTGGCAGGTAACGTTTGCCACCTCAAATAAATTGTAAGTAAAAGTGCAATACTGCTAATAATGAATAATTCTTACATCTTCGCGAAGTTTTACTCAGGATAACAAAGTGAAAGATAAACAAAAACTTCGCATAAGTTCTTAAGTTAGGTGATTGATTGTTTGAACTCTTCAATGGCAACAAAATAGTTTATGTAATCCTTTCCACGGAAAGATGCAGGCTATGTTTTTTATTTTTCAAATGGGGTAATCAGCTTAGATTTTTTTTTCAAAAATAAACGATGAGGCCTTGTATTATCAGGGGCGGTTCATACCCAGTAATAAAACACTTAATCACGTGCGCCCACCTGACCCTACATGACCGGTTAGGTGTCGCAAATGAGAAAAAGTACAGCAAGGCTGCTTCTAGAGAAATATTACGCAAAGCCATTGGTTAATTCGAAATTTTTGTGGTGTCGGAAGCGAACCCACAGTTTTGCCGTGGAGTAATTGGCAAATGTGTCGCCTGAAAAGAAAGACTAAATATGGTTGAAAAACACTGCCATATCAACACAATATTCGAAAAAATACCTCCTTATTCCAAAAATACAAAAACAATTAAAACAACAAAAAAAAAATAAATATTCATCGGAGATACGCATTCTGGCTGTCGAGCTCAGCCGATTGGACAATCGACCATTCACAGTAGATAATATTCTAGGACACCGACCCCTGAAGTTGACTTTACAGTAGGCGAGAAACGTCTTTCTGCGTTTCATGAAGGACACAGGTTCAGCTGAAACACTATAATGCCCACAAATGGACAAAAGTGTGGGCATGCCGTTTGTGTGGTCATGTGGCGGGCGGCATGCCATGGGCATGCCGCCTGCCGTTTCTTTCATACCCTCCACACTCCCTCACTTGTGCCTACTAGCAATCCAGGCCCTAAGTCGGAAGAAAATATCGGCCTTGCCATCCGCTTTTCTTCTCCTCTCGCAGTACGAAAATAGCAGAAAAGGAACGTGACCTATTTATTCCCCCGGTAGGGCTAGCGAAAAATGAAAGAACTACACTGGCAATGGCTAGGAGTTGAAGAGGTGTCGTTCTCGCGCGCAGCAATTGCAAGGGTCTGAATCCTGTAACTTGATAAACAATGAGCAACACCATAAATGCTGCATCCGACATCAATCAATGCGATGTGATGCATTCGCCGCGCCCGAAGCCGTTCGCCGTATTAGAAGCGAGATACCGTGCCGTACCGTCATCATCTTGTCTCGGTATCCCGCGTAAGCGCAGCCACACCACATCTTGCTGAGTGTACCCGTCCTACCAGACTTCCTGTTCACACCCTATGTCCGATCGCTGCTATCGCTTTGTTGCCGCCAGTTTCGCCGCCGTCTAACCACTGCACTAGAAAATACCGAGCATATGCAGTGATGAATGTACGTAAATATTTGGGCTGTACGATGTGTATGCGGTTGTTTTGTGTGAGGTAAATACAGAAGTACACATCGAAACATGCAGCGGACGTGCGATTGGGTGCTTTCTTGGCGTCTTTGAATGGTGCCTAATTTTTATTTGATGCTATTGCTTCATATTTGTACCCGCTAGCATGCATGTACTGTGCTGTTCGTAAATCGTGCTGCAATAAATGTTGTGTGAAAAATCATTTATTTTTTGTAAAAAATAAAACGAAGTCTTCATTGGTTTTCAATGGGGGGCCATGCCGGTAGCGCCAGCAGAGCCGGCTGTACTGGTAGCCTCGGCTTGCATGCTCCCTTGTAGCACCCTCCTTGCAGTTCAAGCTATACGAGACCTTCAAAGCAACCTTTTCACGTCAGGCTATATGTGAGCAACACTCTGCGTTCTATGCGACTTGCTAACTGTTCCTTTATCGACCACGCACAAGTTGTAGGATAATTCAGAAAATTAGAGCCCCTGCCCTATCTATCCTGTCGCACGTCGCGGACGTACGAGTGCGTTCAAACGTGCAACAAACTCGGCCATGTTTAGCGCATATGAATTGATTTCGCCCCTGCAACTGCTTCAACGGCTTTTTATTCGGTATGCTATGACATATTGCCCCAAAATTGTATGAAATTATGTACAATTATTTTTGGTTGTGGTTTGTATTTGACAACACATGGAGGGCAGCGTGGGTCGTCTACTCTTTTACTACCGGAACCCGCCAGACAAAAGTTGGCGCTGCATGTCACCGAGTGTGGAAGACGGAGTTGTGTAAAGGCGGTCGAGGAGGGCGGACGTGCTTAGTGTGGCGTAGGCACCCATTATCAAAGCGGATAATTTTTAAATTTTGATATTTTTTTTTTGAAGTGGCAATGCTTCAGAGAAAGAAGATCTGGTTTTAGCCAATAGGGTAGGTAAAAACAACCAGAGTTCTTAGGAATGGCGTTCTGAAATTACCGATTCATATGGTGGTTATGCGTGTTTGGTTAAACGCGTGAGGGTTAGTGATTCTATTTAATGGTTAGAAAGAGAAGAATTGATGCTCTAAGAAAGCATCGCGTGGTTAATTTTACTTTTCGATTAAAGTAGAGTGTGAGGGAGAACGCCGCAGAGAAATAAGAATTGGGCACGCACGGTCAAGTGAAGTAACATGCCACCAATGAAGAAGGCGGTGCTGTATGCATGGGGTGGGAGCGCGCAAAACCGGTCCAGGAGACGATGTTCTCTTCGGTCGAGGAAGCGATAGGGAAGGATTTTGTGGGCAGAATGAGTGGCATATCGTCACCCCTCGAGCGGCTCGAGTAAAAAAAGTAGCAGCTCAAGGTTAAAGCACGTGAGCTACAAGAGGCTATGCAGGGTGAAAGATTCAGCGGGACGCACTCGAAGAAAGAATGGCGCCGGTGGCGGACAAGCTGGAAACGAAACATGACATTCCGAAAAAGTATGGCGTACGTCGTGAGGGTGGCGCGTCGAGAATGCTTGGCCAGGAGGCGGAAAGCGGGAGAGGGGCAAAGACGCGACGCCGAAAAAATATCGCGCACAGACGCTAACTCAGGCGTCTCGGGAGTACGTGGCCACGCCTGGGGGGGGGGGGGGTAGCTGGAAGAGGAAAATAGGGGCATGATGATTGTGGCAGCGGACTCTAACATCCGCTACTCTGATAGGGACATAAGGGGATGGGTGGGTGGGAAAGGTCATTGTGCAGGTTGGCGTGTTGCCTGGCCAGGCGGTCAGGGTAGTTTTAGAGAAAGCTAGGGGCAAGATCCGGGGGGACGTTCAGGGGCTGAAGCTCAAGGTATAGCCGCTGGGACCACGGACGTTCTCCAGGGAAGGGGTTTGGAATGCGGAAGCTGCTGGAAAAGGGGTTGATGGAGTTGAGGACTGTGTGACAACATGTCAAGGTCGGCGTGAGCACTGCAACCGACATCGTTGGGAAAGGGGCGCATGTGGAAATGAACGTTCTGGCAGTTACCCAAGACATGCGAGACATAATCCCTCAGCAGTTATTTCCGACGGGTAAGGTGGAAACTGCCGTTCCGGAGTGACGGAGTTCACTTCCTCGGGCTGAATGGAGAAGCCATGGTGCGAACGCACGTATTGGCGAGCAGTGGCTTTTTAAGTGGCTACAAGTCCCAGCGAAGATGACATTTTCAGGGTGCGAATGGAGCCTGTCAAGAAGGGTGAAGGCCGAGTTTTTTCTGCGAACGTTAGCCGGCACAGGCAACATTATAACTCTAAACAGCTTTTATTCAATTTGATCGCACAGAAGCAATATGATTACTACTTCCTACCAAAAACATTGCCTAAGATCGATATTTTGCAGTTTCAGAAATGCATTTATAACACGAATTGCTTTACCAGTAGCGTTGCACAAGTGATAAACCACCAGCATCTTAGAAGCTTTGTATGTGCATCCGTTGCGTCATATTCGCTTTCAGAGAAGAGATGGTTACTTTCCTGTATAAAAATTGTGCCCAGTACCTTCTGTTGCCAGGAATATTTAAAGTGCGTTTAATCACTCTTATTTCGAGGCCCATCCGCCCCTAATTAGGAATAAAGACCATCTTCCCTGAGCCTCTGTTCCTAGCGTGGTCACTTGCTCATAGGAAACACTGGGCCTGCTCAATTTTTCACTTCTGGCTGCCCGAGGCTAGGCTGCCTTCGGGATGCCAGAGGTGAGAGCCGGTCACACGTTTCTCTCGGGAAGCCCGAAACGTGACTTCTGGTGGAGCCAGATTGTCTTCGATTTTTCTGGGTGTGCCATTTCTGGCTCCCCGCAAGCTGCCAGAGCCGCCCGGGTGTTTGTGGTCTAGCGGCGAGCGGGCACAGATCAGGCAGATAGCAGACGACGCTGATAGCAGATTACAAAAGGGGAGCGGCTCAGCGAGTTTCAAAATAACATTGCGAAAATTTCTTGTTTTTTCGAATTTAATGGCTTGGAGTTTATTTATTTGATATGAAAAATCACTTTTGCGCACATTTCAATTTATTGTTCGCATTGCAACAACCGTTTTTTTAACGAGAAGAGAAATGACATATGATTCGCGCCTACACGGTGATTTGCGATACGTCTTCCGACAGACATGGAGCGCCTATTTCAGCTCGTGGGTGAGGACGGCGCCACAATTCTAGATGAAGCCATGTTTGTGTTTATTACTTCAGCGAGTACATTGGTTGTTCGCGTTCAATGAATGAAAGTTTTCGTGTTTTAGTCAGGAAAAAAAAGCTCTCCCGCAGCACTCTGGCGTCTTGGACTCTGCCAGAAAAGCCGGCGAACAAGTCCATGAGCACCATTTCCGCATCATACATCCCCTGGAGTACGATGGAGTGAAATTTCTTGCGATTGTTGTAGCTTCCATCGGACTCCGAGGGTCTAGAAATGCGGCACCCATAAATCGCGCCGATTATGTCCGGCAGTCCTCCGCTTCGTCTACGAACGACAGTGTGGAACGCCCGCTTGTTTAGCTCCAATACTGCTCAGTCGGGCCAGAATATTTTGCCTCCGCTGATAGAAATGTACAAATCCGATGTCTCGGTAGACTACTGCGTGAACAGATAACTCACTCACGCAGAGTTCGCGATCATGTAGATGGTACCCTGTGTACCGATTTACGACAGTACGACAGGGTCATCAGAACTGTCTTGTGGGCAGGCATTTCGGGGCGTCCTCGCAGGTCTTCGGGGTAGAATTCGTCAACTAGGGCTACCACCGTACACCGTGACAGGTGAAAGAGTCTCCTCAACTCGAACTTCGGTTAGGTCGGCGCAACGTTCTTCATATAGAGGGGTAACGCGGTACCGTTCTTCCCTCTGGACCATCGCGAGGACGACACATACATAGAAAACTTCGGCTTCCCAATCGTACCTTCAAGAAGACGGCGGTCCGCAAACAACGCGTCGGGGAGAGCAGCGAGCGCACTTTGTGCTTTGTCCGACATTCTGCCGCTGAAACTGTAGCAGGCGACCAAAAAAAATGTTATTCCGGAGCGCTTTGTCCCGGCTTCCGGTGCATTGTGAGGAGCTTGAACAACGTAATCACGACGCAACTTCCGGCCCGAGAGCAAGCTCCTGGCAGCCCGCGGGCTGCCAAATGCCCGTAAATCGAACAGGCCCAGGGCTTTCTTGCGTACCGGGAGGACCTCTCGATTTTATACTGATAGAAAAATATCGAAGATCTTCTTGAGCCACCGAATTTATGAAAGATGCTGCGCTAAGGCTTAATATGTTTATGCTGCGCTAAGGCTAAAAAACTGCTTTGATACTTAAGCTCCAAAGCAATAATATATCTAAGCCGAATAAATAAAAGGAATTTCTTGCTTATACACTAGCAGTTGTCAAGGACCTCTTTTTGTCAGCCGCCTTGTGCTTACACTTGTGTTCTCAGACATTTGTGGTTACAATTACATCACTACCGTTTACATGTGTGATTAGTTGTTTGTAGGTCAATTCTTGTGGCATAATGGTATATTTTGGTACAATTTCTGTATATCTTCGTATAGTGCGTTTTAAAATTTTGGCGGTTTGCTTGCTTTGTGTCTCACCGCAAAAAAATGTTCTACTTTGCCGTCCCATTTAAAACAAAACTGTGATGTTTTGCCCACTTGCCTCCACAATACGGTGGCGCTTGAGGGTATGCGTAATATTTAAAATGCATACTATAAATGTTTGTACAAAAACATTTTTATATACACCACCATAGAGTTGCTCTTCAAGAGCAATACAATAAACTATTTTTATTCAAAGTGAGATACACCTAAAGTATTTGTAGAATTTCATCTCTTTTGGGTACCTAAGCTTTAATACGGCAAAACATATAAACAGAGTTTTGTTTTGGATTTTTGTAAAGTACTACTAATCTTTTAGATAAGGTTACAAGTAATAACCCTGTAAAAATAAATGATTACAATGAAATAAATGCATAACTCCGGAGACTCACTATAATGCGACGGGAAAGCGCGCATACTGCACCAGAAATGAGCGCATTATGCTGAAAAATCTATGTGGTTTTTAAAAAAGTTGTTCAAGAAATAGCTTAACTAGATAAGGGTACACTAAATTGAAATAATCAAAAATTTATTACACCTTTGAAACAGCGGAGAACAGTTTACTACATGCAATATTGGGCACCACTGTTCTAAACATTGATGGTGGTTTTCAAAAAGAAGGAACACCACATCAGAGGAATTATATATATATATTTTATTCTGAGCACTGTTTTCCGAAGATTTTATAAGTGTTTCGACCGCATAACTCGTTGAAAACACTGAAGCAGGCAGGAGTGATGTATGGGCCTTTCCTGTTTCCCTTCATTCGTAACTCACAAGCTTTCCATCTGTCATACTTATCTAAAAAAACAAAAGTATTCATTCATTAACATATATATTGCGTCCGAAACGATTTCGACTGGAGGAGGCACCAATTGGCGTTGCGCATTACAAAAGTAAGTAGTTTTGTTGTTGGGGATGTTTGAATGAAACCTTCGCATTCTCCTGCGGCCTACATGCACCAGAGGCGAATCTTTTGTGTATAAAATTCTGTCGTTTGTATAGAATCACACGAGCCACCAAAAGGCGCGCCGAAGAACATAGCTCACGAAAGTCAGCATGAGAGCAGAACGTCGCTTTATTGTCAATTCCAGGCTCGCTTATATCTAGTTCGAACGTAAGAGAGGAAGAGGGAGGAGACAAGAAGCCTCAACCGTGCGGCAACGCAATGGTGATGTAGGCACAGAATATGCAACAGTTTAGTTTCGCAATATTGCACTTTCCAAGAGTAAGAGTTGTGCTTCGTTTTAGGCACTTTAGAAGAAAGATGTATTTACCACAGGAAAAACATTTTGTTAAAGTAAGTGACCCACGAACTTTTAAACGGTGTTTATAGTAGATATAAAATGATCATTGAGTGCGAGCGGTTCGCCACTAGGGGGCCGACACAGCCACACGCGCTTCGTTTCGGCTCCCGCTTCTCGCTTCGCCACCCGCGGACGGGCACCTCCTTCCCACCTGATTTCGCCACCAATCGAACCGGTACGATGCACGGATTCTCCTAATACCACTTTCGTCGTGATCCACCCAACAGGCGAGTAACCCTGTCTATTGCGAAATTCACGACCGCTAACGGAGGGTTAACCCTAACGCCACAGCGAGGAACAGCATCGGCCTCGCCTCGCGCCGCAGCTGCCTTCAGCTGCCGGCTGCATCCCACGTGCGGAGCTCGTGACATCTGTACCATGGATTGCGGCGACGAGGAACGTGCAGCGCTCACAGAGCACAGCGAGCATTCTTCTCTACCGGCAAACCCTTGGATACAAGTTATTAGCAAGCGATCGCAACGCAATGCCTCCAAACAACTGAAGACGGACCAGAAAGCACCCCCTACGCAAGCGTCAAGACTTCCTACTCCGTGTATACCGGCCGACCAGTTTGTCGCTGTAATACGACCGACCGGCAACGTGTGCGTCAACAACTGGGCCACATCTGAAATCACCAACAGGCTTCTCACCACCACCGGCTTCGGTCGCACAGAATTCATACGCCAGGTAAATATCATAAATTAAGACACGACAAACCTGGTAGTAATCGGATCCAAGAACATCGATCTTATCGACCGCATATCCCGAATCACGGTCTTGACCATCCTCTCCACCACATACCAAGTTCGTGCCTACATGAAGCCTCCCCCGGGCACCTCGCGAGGCGTTATCAATGGCGTCTCGGAGGAAATTGACCTGCCGACTCTACATGAACTCCTCGCCCCCAATGAACCCTACCTGGTCCACGCCCGCTTTATGGGATAGACGAGGTCGGTTCTACTAACATTTGACGGCTATCGTGTCCCATACTACGTCAAACTCGGATGTGAGCTCGTCAGGTGCCATCCTTATCGCCGGATGACGCAAGTCTGTACCAACTGTGGAGACACTGGACACCGAAGAGATGTGTGCCCCTCACCCCCTCAGACCATCTGTGGACAATGTGCAACTGTGGACCCCTCTGCTACTCACCATTGTGTACCGAAATGCAAACTATGCGACGGTCCCCATCCAACTGCTAACAAGGACTGTCCACAACGTTCACGCCCCCCCGTCAGACCCTCGACTCGCACTTCTGATCAGACTTCCACAAAATACTCGCCCAATTCGACTCTGCCACTGGACAAGGACAACTTTCCGGCTCTACCCAAGACCAACCAGCCAGCGCCCCACCACCAGGTGAGCTGGTCAACTGTTCTTGCCCCCTCTTCCGCTGCTCCACCCTTTCCCCCCCATGACAAGCCCTCCCCTCCCACCAACCGCCAATCACAGACAACACAACTGACACTCGAATATGTCGACGCACAGCACATGGAACTCCTGCAGTGGCACAACCGCCTTGCCGAACAGGTTTCTGCCCTCGAAACACACCTCGTGACTATGATTGACCTCAAGTTAAAGGCCGCGGTGACAACACTTACAAACATCATACACCAAGCAGTAGCCCCTATACACGCCACATTATCCGTACCCAACGAAGAACACGCCACATAATCCGTAGCCAACGAAGAACAAGAATCCATGGATGCACAGCCTGTTCCGCACCAGAAACCCGAGTCCTCTCCTGCCACACCGATCATCAAAAAAGGCAAGCTCGTATTTCCACCCTCACACACAATCCAACAAACACACACTTCCCAGGACACTAGGACAACACCTGGACCATTAAGACACAACCCACCGTCCCGCTGCACATCCTTCAATGGAATTGCCGATCTTTCACAAGCAAGAAACATCAACTAGATCTGTTCCTCGCATCTGATCGTGCAGACGTAGTCGCCCTTCAAGAAACGAAGGTCCCGCAACCTAAACTGATTGGCTACCAAACGTTCACAACTGATCCGTACCACCGGACGGCTACTTTTGTACAAGCTCATCTCCCGGTGTTAACTCACATCATTGCCTCTGATACCCCCAACACGTTTGTAGAAATCCTGCCGACAACAACAAATTGAACATCACTCTTCATTCTCAACGTGTATAGCCCACCTACCCACCAACTCAACGATGTCAACACCCTCATCCAAAAAGCTATTACAGTAGCAAGAGACGCCCCCTTCGTATTACTTGGTGACTTCAACGCTCCACATATGGGATGGGGATACCACCAAAACTCCAAGAAAGGCACGCGCCTACAGAAAGCCATCCATGATCATAGACTTTGTCTCCAAAACGACCTTACTCAACCTACCCGCATCGGAAATAGCGTAACGCGTGACACTATTCCGGACCTAACCCTTACGAAGAACTGCCCGCTAATACAGTGGACGTGCCAAGCCAATCGCTTAGGCAGTGATCATGCCATTATCTCCATCAGAATAACTTATCAAACTAATCCAATACGAATCGGGCAAGCTCGAATCACCGACTGGCAAAAATTCCGCGAAGATAACGCCCCTCGCCCTTCCCCGCAAGACAATCTCGCCGCATGGATTGATGCACTCGAACAACGGCTGCGGAAGCACACGACAACGATATCATTGACGACGGAACACCCTGTAGCAGACCCACATCTCCTCCACATTTGGGAAGCCAGACAGAGCCTTACTCGGCGGTGGCGTAAACAAAAGCACAATAAACGCCTAAAGCAACATATCGCTGTCTTGAACCAACAAGCCCAAGATTACTCCAAAATTTTACAGAAACAAAACTGGGCATCCTTCTGCAACCAGCTTCAAGGTACGCTAAGCACGAAGAAAACATGGCACATACTGCGCTCTCTTATCGACAAAGAACAGACGCGCACCGTTACTTCAAACCAAATTCACCGCCTAGTACAAACTTATCACCTGAGGAACTCCTTCAATCAGTTCGACGGAAGATCTTTGGCCACGAATCCCATTACCCCCCATCAAATGATTCCAAGCGATATACTGGAAACCACAATGCAGAGCTAGACTCCCCGTTCACCATGGAAGAACTCCATCAGGTGCTACAAATGTTAAAACGCAACAGTGCCCCTGGACACGATCGAATAACTAACCGACTACTCCGCAATCTCGACGACAAAACCATACAAGCCCTTCTTGACCTTTTCAATCAACATTGGGAAACCGGATCTCTACCGGAACAGTGGAAAAGATCGGATATCATCCTCATACCGAAACCCCACAAATCCCTAGGACTCAACAATCTCCGACCTATCTCTCTGACGTCTTTTGTTGGCAAAATATTTGAGCACTTGGTTCATATACGTCTAACCACGCATCTTGAAACAACCGGACAGTATCCCAACACTGTGTTTGGCTTTCGTACTGGACTATCCACTCAAGACGTGCTGCTACAACTCAAAGAACAAGTAATCCAAACTCTTAGCCGCAGCCATCCCAAAATGATCATGACTCTCGATGTGCAGGGGGCATTCGATAACGTTTACCATTCTGCAATTCTGGACAATCTTGCCACTACACACTGCGGCCATCGAACCTTCAACTACGTCAAGGCTTTCCTCTACAACCGAACGGCCACACTTCGACTCGGCCCGCACTCGACCCCCCTTTTTAACATGCCTGCGCGCGGCACACCCCAAGGCTCCGTCATTTCACCCCTCCTCTTTAATATTGCTTTACTTCATCTACCGTAGAGCTCGACCACATCCCCGACCTTCACCATGCTTTCTATGCCGACGACATCACGTTGTGGACAACTCAAGGGTCAGTCGGAGCCAAACAAGACACCCTACAGCAAGCCATAAACACCATCAATACGTATCTAATACCACGAGGTCAAGCCTAGAAGTCTGCAGTGCTGATGCTTCGCTCGCGCACACGAGGTAGACCTCCTGAACCCCCAATGAATCCTAATCTGAAAATCCAAAACACCTCTATCCCCCAAGTGCATACTCTACGTATTCTTGGCGTTCCTTTCCATCACGATGGCTCTGGTGCCGCCCTTATCCCTCAACTGAACAAAACATGCGCCCAGCTTACCCATCTGATAAAACGTGTAAGCCACCAACATGCAGGGCTAAGGGAGAATGAATCCTGCAAGCTCATACAAGCTTTGCTACTTAGCCGCATCACCTATGGGACGCCGTATGTTGCACTCAAACCCGCCGAATTGAGAAAACTTGATATATTAGTACGAAAAGCCTACAAAACGGCCCTTCATCTGCCCACCTTTACGCCCACACAAAACCTCCTCGAATTGGGTACTCACAATACTATTTCGGAGCTTCTTGAAGCACAACGCACGACCCAAATCCATCGCCTTCAACTTACTTCAACAGGACGACACCTGCTCGGTCTTCTGGGACATGACACCCCAAGAGCTCAGGATACGCCCAATCCGATCCCCATTTCTTTGCGTCAACGTATTCACATCGCTCGTATCACGAGGCACATGCACCCAAGTCATAACAGGGGCAGAAGAATAGCTCGTGTCTGAATGCTACAAAGAAGACTGGACAGGGATCCACACGTCCGATATACAGATATTGCGTCTACTGACCATGACCAGCGTACCACAATTGTGGCTCTCGACTCTACGGGTACCACCATGACTGCTGCCACGAATCGTGGAATCTCCTCCACTACCGCTGAATCGATCGCAATAGCTCACGCCGCTACAACGCACCGCAGTGAACACCCCCTCACGATTGTTACGGACTCTCTCCAGGCATGCCTACGCTACCGTCGTGGACAAGCTCCTGTCGCAGCTATTCTCCTTCTGCAAAAGCTTCCCCCTCAACTATTCATCACAATAATATGGACCCCTGCTCACACCGGCCTGCTGGGGAATGAAGCAGCCCATGCTGCAGCCCGCGAGATCCACAACCGGGTATCCTCAGCATCCGAATCGGCAGCCACGGAAGCCATCACCACCGAACCTTTGACCACCACTGAAGCAATTCTCACCCACTACAGGCACCTCCGCTACAAATATCCTCCGCCGCACCCCTCCCTCACGCACGCCCACGCATACACCTGGCGACGCCTACAAACAGATACCTAATACAACTGTACACGACTCCACCACATTGCTCCTACGCTCTACCCGAAAACCTGTCAACCATGTAATACCCCACTAGACACTTCTTGTCATTGAATGCCCGCACTCTCCACCCCTCCCTCCCCGCCTGACCCCCACCCCTTCCCGTGAGCAGTGGGAGAGGTTGCTGACCAGCTCCGACCGTGAAGATCAAGCTATGCTGGTCGACCGGGCAGTGACGGCGGCGTCCTCTCGCGGCCTCCTGGACATAGGAGGCTGACCACACCCCCTTCCCCCAACCCTTTGCTCTATAATAAACGTTTGTTCATCATCATCATCATTGAGTGCGACTTGAAAACTCCACAACTGAGAAATTGCACCTAACACCTTTGCTGCTATATCATGGTGAAAATCCGATACTATCAGGCAATAAGGCGGTTTTTATTTTTGTTCTTTTTACTGGACGTTGAGCGAATGGCGTTGATTTTTTCGGTTTATTTTCTGAGTGCGCCCGATATCTTGGTAATTTTTTGTGTATTCTATAGCCAAAGACGTAACGCGCCTATTTGCACCATTGCGTCATTTTTTGTAAAGTAAAAATGCCATTTTTATTTTTTCCTCTCCTATGTCTGATAGATGGCTGTAAGCGGCAGAGCATTGTCACCCCATGTTTGACGCCTGGATCGCATTGAATTGCGCTGTTAATACAATGCTCTAACGCACAGGATTTATGTGAAAGATTGTTCACACGCGAAAAATGGTGAGAGATGATGGATACGACACGTGGAGAAAAAGAATGCAGTTTCCTCTGTTTGCAAGGGCTGGGTAAGTTGTCTGGAATATCTTTTCAGCTTAGATGCGCCGCCTAGAATGCAGCATTTTTAGCTATCTTTACCTTTTTCTGGCTTTTATCTATGGCCGAGAATGTTTTAGAGTCGCGAGCTAAGTAGGCTGTACAGAATAGCAGTCATGGTGTCAGGGCTTCGTTGCGTTACTTATTCATGGCCCCTTTCGGTGCGTCTTTTTATTCGCTTTCCGGTTGAGAAGATGTCACTACAACCACTCTCGTTAGTCATACCTATGTGATATTTGATTAGGGTGCTTTCCTACCTTTTGAAATTACGATATTTATTATCCCGCCTGAGGCCTGCAGAGCGGCGATTACAATCTTACTTTAAAGTTTTTACACTTTATTCTTTGGACCAGTCGCTTCTCCCTCTCACTATCAGCGTTGGGAAATATACCTTGTCAACAAGACATTTACGGAATTCGATTTGGCTTGATGAGCTGCTTTCATAATTGCCATGCTCAAACTACTCGCGTTGTCCCAATACATGTGTATTGACCTTGTTCGAGGTCGATTACGTTAACACATAAGATTCGTCGACCTACGTAAGTCAGAGTCAAGATGCGGTGGTTTATTTGGATGCATGCTACATTCGTAACCGACGCGCGTGAATTCCAAACTCAAGATTGATGTTTTAGCACTGTATTTATTTTTGCTTTTCAGATTATTTTGGTAAAGCAACTAATGTCCGCATCGGAAGTATTTTTGACATGGTATTTATTGTTTTGCTTTTAGTTGCTTCAAAACAAAATGGGCCCTGATTTATTAGATAAGTTTACGTGTCTGTTAAGGGTCACTGTAATAATTTCAATACCGCAGTTATATTATTATCGTAACCATTAGAGCACAAATGAAGCAAAAAATACAGTTGTCAAATTGTACCACATTTGGATAAATATATAGCGCAGAAGATGTCAGTAAAATATAGCAGGAATACTGCCTTGTTAAGGTGCATGCCCGACTTGACTTATGAGTCCGTCGACGATAGGCACAGAATCTTATCTTCAAAAATGGCTAAATATTTATACAGAACCCAAACTCAAATACCGTTGCGTAAAGTCGCGCAATAGGTATCTCGATATCTGCGTTTTAAAATGAATTCTGTTGCAATTTAGGCTCTCCTTCAAATGAAAAACGAAAATTTTTGTTGCTTGAACCCAAGTTTTTGTTGAAATCGGCCTCGACGTATCTTTTTACAATCTTAACTAGCCAGACACTTTAAAAGGATTTGCTCCCGGAATTTCTTGATTTTTTTACAGCCACAGAATTCTTTATCGGTGGCGGGCGAGTGTTGGTGAATGTTTCTACCACATTTTAAACTACGGTTTTGCACCTTTTACCTTTGAGCCTGTGTTTTAGTGAATGCACTTTGTGAATACGGGCAAGAATACACACTGGCGAAAAGTTTTACTCGTATATAAAACTATTTTGTTAAAACATTAAACAATTACCGACCACGAGCGGTTGAGTTAATAAGACACATAATGAGACCTACAGAAAACGATCATGAATGTAGCAGAATAGGTAGATTACTGGAAATAAGATAGCTTAGAAACGATGCTTTTCTTGGTGGCCATATAAATATCTCGTGCATAGCCTACCATGTGGCTATTTTCTTCTAAAGTAGAAAAAAAGAGAAGAGAAGAGGTGTGCGTTTCCAAAATGTTGCTGCCACCGCCTTTCGGTTTCTTGTATAACATCGCACCACACAGAAAGGAATCCAAGAAAAAACAATTTTCGGGTTTCCTTGGCGAAATAGGTGAAAAGTGTTTCTAAACACTCTTCAAAAGATCGTATATTGCTATCAAATATCGAAAGATTTACTTACTGTGTGTATACTTATTTGAGAGTGGGGTGTCAGGGAATGTCAAAAAGATGCCGCATAGACTATCCGTATCCTGGTAAACAATTTGTTCAGTAAATTCCTGTCTCTCGGCTGTAACGGACGAAGAAATGTGCTGAATGAAAGCCCCTTAGATAATACGCCGCTGTTTTACTCTGAAATTTTGAATATTGGCACGGTGTTCAAAAATAGGTGCAAAGATAAAATAAGGGACACTCGTCTGCTAAAAGCGTATCTAGAGAAAGGAAGCAGCGGGGAGCATTCCGTTGTTCGAACGCGCTTTGTAAATTGAATTTTTATAGTAACTTTGTCTAGAGTTGGCTGTTTCTGTATTCTTTGTGGACACTTAAAGTAAAGAACAAAAATATTATTGTGAATGAACATTTTTATGTTTTTTGGAATATACGAAGCACTGGTATTTTATATATATATTTACATATTTGCTGTTTATGTTTGGTGCGATATGAGTACAAAATGTGTTTGCCTGATTTAAAACGATTAGAAAAAGAGGGTATAAGTGGCCATCTTTATCATATATTAAAAATCCTTTCGGTGACACCTTGGCTTCTGGTAATCGATCTTTGGGGTATCCAGAGTTAAAACTTTACAGTTCTTTGGACGTAGTTAAATAAAGGCCAGCAACCGAAGGGAAATACGGGGGTTTGAGTAACTTTACTGGCCGCATCATAGAGGGACATTACGCAAAGTATATGCCAAAATATATATATATAGTTTTTTTGCAACATTGTGTGGCGTGGTGCCATCAGACGGGTGGAAGTGGCGCGCTTTAAGTATTTTATCGCGTAGTGGCAATGCGGAACCGAGTACACATCTTTGCGGTTATGCCTGCGTAGTTTAATGCCTTTTAAAAAGCGAGGTGATATTCTTTGAATTGGTGGATCAAGACCCTCTGCTCTCTGGGGCGTGCTTGTTTGCGGCTTGTTAGGTCACCCATTACGCCAAAAAATACCCCGCATTTCACAAATCCATTGGTTTTTTTGCTATACGGTATGCTGCCAGTGCGGATAAATCGCTAAACATTCCGTACACCGGAGTTGCATAAGACAGTAATGCCAAATTTCTACTGGCAGAAACCAAACAATATTAAAATGTAGAGAATGTCCACCGGGTAGGAGCTAGTTTCTACTTGGAGGGGTGAAACGGGGATAAATAGGACGAAATCAAAAAATTGTATTTAGTTTTTTTTGTTGGGTGGTAGTGTCTCTTCCAAAGCATTGCGTTTTAATATCCTGATCTTATTTTGAATGCGTACAGATATTGAACCTTGAACTCGAGAATGCTGGTGTTTTTCTCACCATCGTATAGCGGCTGGGCGCCATGAATTGATAAGAACGCAGTGCCAAACGCCGAACGCAGTAAATGCCGGATAATTATACACCGAGATGCAGAGCGACAGGTTGTTCAGTAACTGAACCATTCAGAAAACCTTGCTTTTAGGGCGGCGCACAAGTGCCTGGTAAGTGTCGCACTTCTACTATCTTGTGAGTTTTCTAAAAATGCGTTACCCAATTTATATTTGCCACGCCCACTTGATAAATGTGTTATTTCTTTTACGCTAACTCCTGTACGATCTTTTCCAAAATGCCGCTAATAGTATCTGTAAATACAGTATCTTGTCACTAAGGAAAACGAAGAGAGCGGAGTTTTTCTGGGAACAAATGCGTGGTAAGTAAATATTAGTGGAAATTAAGAAGAAATAGACTTGGGCAGGGCATGTAATGCGAAGGCAAGATAACCGTTCATAATTAAGGGTAACAAAGTGGGTCCCTAGAGAAGGCAAGCGTGGCAGGGGTGGCAGAACGTTAGATGGGCAGATTAGATCAAGAAGTTTGCGAAGATGAATTGGTCGCAGCTAGCACAGGAACAGGTTAATCGGAGAGGCCTTAGCCCTAGAGTGGGCGTAGATAGGCTGGTGGTGATGGTGATGATGACGAATTCTCCATTTTCGGGAATGTGTTGTGCTTCTTGAAGTTGCCCACGAATGCTACTGTAGGGAGCAGACTCGGTTGTTGGTCTCCTATATTTATTTAGAGAGCGTAGGCCCGGCCAGAAGTGGGAGCGGTGTAGACATGTGGCCGCCAGGCAGTCGGTCGTGCTCGATCTCTCGCTTGGCACAGTTGACGCTGGCCAGGCACCGTGACGATAATTGGGCGCTGATGCTGACGATGGCGATTGTGTCGCTACACCTCCAAGGTAAATAAGCATGGCTCAGTATCTGTTCAAAATACCACCAAATCTAATGTACTAACGTGATCGGTTGTCTTCTCTTGTACCCAGTAATTTGCGGCAGCATAATAAAAACTAAACTTGCAGGATTTGACTCAGTACAACAATGTTGCTTGCAGTGCTTGCTTCCGTGTTGGGTTTTGCAGATGTTTCTCCGTTTTTTTATTGAATCCAAACTCAGGTAAAATAACTGTTTGTCTGACTCGACTATTGCTCGCTTGCTTTCTAGATTGTACTTTGATAGTGTTCAGAGAACCTGAGTAAGAACTCCCTAATTAAAAATCCAAAAAGCAAGACGTCTGCGTACATTGGAGTGAACTGTTATTTTTGAATGAATATGAACCAAATAATATATATATAATCAAATGCCCTGTCGAAGCAAATGAAGTGGAAAGCCGAAATTTTGACTCCTTAAAAAGTCCATTTCGCCAGCATGTACTCACGCCTCACAGCAGTAGTTGTTTCGATAATACAATTGAATAAGGCCATGGTTACTAATTCCAAAAATGGCTGCAGTGTTCCAAATGCCAGCACCACTCCACACGTACACCGAAAGCATACCCAATTCAAAAGCTATCGTCGTCGCTTCCAACCTCGTCATTCACATTTAACACACGAAGAAGAAACTACTTTGCGGCGCCTATAAACGAATTTTGTATCGCCATAACACCCTACTGAACGCCATGTACCAGACCCAATACCCTGCCACCTGTAACTTTTGCACTGTTGGTGGCACCGCAGCCGTGGCCGAGTGGTTTCGGGCGTCCGTCGCGACTGCGGGAGGTGGTTGGTTCGAGACCCACCGCCGGACACCCACCGGTAAAAATGGGTACAAGCGTCCCCCGGCCTGGCGCCAGGGCTTCTATCAGGGGAGTGCGCTTGGAGGAAGTCCCGTAAACCCCGCTGCGCCCTTCGGGGCAACCCCGTTTTGAACGCTACAGCCCGCAAGGGTGGTTCGACTGTACGTGTTTACAAGTGACAACCAATACAAGCGCGCCTTGTGCGCCGCCGAAACTCCCCACTACGCCTTCTCTCGAAGAAGCACGCGCAAGCAATGTTCAAGAAACTGTTGGTGGCCCCCTATACCACGAGGTGTGGGAGTGCCAATAGACCTTTCTCTAGCCCTAATTCCTAACCCTGCCTATGAGCAGTGGGTAGAGCAAGCTGACCAGCTCCGAGCTCTCGAAACAGCGCCGACTGGTGAAAACGGCCCGGACGGCAGGCCAACACCAGGGCATCTTGGAATAAAGATAACTCTCACTGGGTGGAAGCCTTAAGAACACCCTCCTGCTCATTACAACAATGAATGTTTGTCTGTCTGTATCTCTCTCTCTCTCTCTCTCTTTCTGTATGTCTCTCTGTCTTAGTCCTATACAAATATTATCAGTGAAAAGAAATTAGGAAGCCCGAAGTGGCGGCAAACCATCATAAACAAGCGGGCAGTCGTCTTTTAGTGTTCTGGGTAGGAAGCTTTTGAAGGTAGGCGCGGGCAGCGAAACGTCTAACAACCCAACACGGGCATTACTGTTTACAGCTGAAGCCAGTGTCCTTTGTTACTATTGTCATGCCATTGCCTCCGATGGCAGTGCACATATTGTGCGGACATGTGAGACTAGATTTTTTGAAAGGGCTGCGATGTATTACTGTTAACGGTTGGGGGGTTCCTCGGAATATCCGGGACATCTTTTTGTTCTTGTTTTTTTCTGATAAGTGCCATTTTCCTAACTTTTTGTCTGATCTAATAAAGTACAGGACATGTTTTGTAATTAAGTCATGTCTAACAATAGTGCAAGTATCGGCCACTCTCTGGGAGACCTTTTTTGTGCGAGAAAAGCACGAGTGATCTAAATGATTCGCTATCACGCCTAGCAATTGCCAGTGACACTTACCGGTATTTAAAAACCTAGTGAGAGCGAAAAAAAGTGATTATTAGTAAAATAAAAGGCAAATTTTATGTAGAACTTGCCATCGAAACCCAACCAAGAACAGTAGATTGTGGAAGATGGCCTGTCATGAGAAAGCTACAGGACATGGGCATGCCAAAATTTTTTAAACCAAATAAACAACTCAAGGAAAAATCTTCGACCTGTGTTAGCTAACCCTGATAAAATATGCTGCGTTATTAAAGTAATATTAAAATTAGCCTTAACCGACACAAAAGAACAACACGTAGTACCCGTAAAAATACAGTTGCCACATATTTTAAGAAACAAAACAGCTGGACTGTGTTTATAGCGCACAACGTTGTCATAAATAGATAGCACAAGATACAAAAAGAATTGAATTTTTTTCACTTTCAAAAAGTAACTGGCAGCATGGCTGCGTTAACCCGGCTCAATCTCTACGGCACAATACCAGTGGCATGAGTTCACCAAAGGAGGTTAGCAAACAGGCGGATGTGTATTCAAACCGGCCCGGCCATACTGAAATGTATCTCTGGCCTGTATGCGATGTTGAACGGGAATGTCTCATAAGAGTGGTGTAGAGGAGCCTTGAGAATAACATAACTGTTGTGATGTTAAGGCAGCTTCTGGGTCTATAGGTTGATGTGTGATGTGGGAAATGATCTTTGTTCCAAAAAGCGCCGGATTCCACCATTACACTCGTAATCACTGCTGACACAGAACGTTCTGTCTTTAGCTTTCTTGGCATATTTATACTCCTTAACAACTTTGAAACCAATAATATTTATTTGGGTAATGAAAGCAGCCCTATTTAGGCGGTGGTTACCGGTTGACAAAGCAAAACGTGACGAGATATTTCGCCCAATGTCGGGTGGTCGCATAGCCGTGCCGCTTCCCTCTCTTTTCTATTCGTCCACCTAAGAATGCGCGATACAGCGTAAATGTAGTTCTCAAAATGAAGCTAGCTGCAGAAGAGGATGTGCTTCTACGTGGAGTGTACACGTAACACCAGGGTGACGGTTTTTAACGTGACTAGGCAATTAAATATGTGCAGCTGTCAATGTCACGTTTGTTTTGGTGTTACATGGCTCATTACAACTAATGAGAACCCCCGGGTGGATAATACCGTCGCTTGCGCCTAATGTACACCCAAGCATTCGCATTTAAAAAAGGCGTCTCTGCAAGTGTAAATCACATTACGTCGCGCCGGTATAACCGTGCTCTGGAGTTTGATATACGTTTTATGGGGCCTGATTTTGCCCCGCTGCCGTGTGTCGTTTTTTTATATCGCACATCACGTTTCAAAGGGAAGCTTTTATCTTCAGGCGAAATTGGTCTTGTGTATGCAGAATACTCTTTGCGTGAAAAGCATGCGTGAAAAAAAACGCTGGAGAAGTTAGACGTAAGCGCAGAGAGTGAGCTTAGGTTTATCTCTCTTGTATGAGAGCTAACGCTCTCGCTACCAACAGTGTGAAAGACAGATGGAGACGGCGAAAAAGTGCGGCCACTGACTCAAACAGAGCCGTGTCATCGTGGCAAGACCGAATACTGGGGGCGAGTTACATCAAAATGTGGAGGTCACCCTCCAGACGTACTTCCGAGAGCAGGTACATTAAAATCAGGAAGCCTTGAGCACGAACAGGAGCAAAAGAAAGAAGCAAAAGCATAATGAATCATTCGAGAAGTAAAGTGCACCTGAACGGCATAGTTTCTATAGTTAACCTTGTGTACAAATTCCATGGTCGTACTTTTGCTCCTTCATCTGCGTTCTTCTTTGCCTATCCTAGGATGGTTCTATGTTAGAGGCGAAGCACCTTAGAACCTCGCTTTGTCCGTGGCTTGTTCGTTGGCGTCCATGTTCACAGTGTTTCGCATGCGTGACGAGCATTGGATTCAATTGGATTTGGATTGGACTGGATTGGAAAAAATTTATTTGTGTCACATTGGATTCGATTGGAATTGTATGTACTGTACACGCATCGTCTCTCATTTACATGCGCGAGTGGGCAATGCAAGGGTTGATTTACGCTACGAACGATCCTCAGTGCTTCGCCCACTCGTCATGAATAATAACGTGGAGATGCGTGAGTTTTTTCCAATAATACCGGAGTATAGATTTCTTCGTTTTTAAATACACTGCACACAACTGTGTTTTGAACCTCATGACTGCAGCCCGAAGCCCTTTAGGACCTCGCAATGTCCGGGTCGTTGTCTAGAGTTGTCCGTGCGCACAGCATTGTGAGCTATCTATCGAGAACAACGCACACGGTAGTACTTTCCGCACGCGTTCTGGAAAGAGTGCCGAAAACTGCAGTAGCACAGATCGTAAATTTCAAAGGGTACAAAACTCAAAAATAAAGGAAAAACCATAAACTCTCAACGATACTTCGCGAAAAAGGGCAGTTGCAATAACATTGAAACTGCTGTGACTACAGCCAGCTACACGACAGGGCACTGCGGTGCAATGCGTATATAAGTGCGTTCCGTTATCAACCGACGGCCATCAGGGGAACGTGCGGAGACCTCGTCTTTGCCAACTGCAATCTAGCCCCCTCCAAAAACCACTGTCTCTGCACTGCGCCGATCGCAAGGCAGTGATCGTCAATGGGAAACGCAAACCGGAACTGGTCACAAAGTACCACCAGTACCGCCAATAAAAAACTGTATATATACAGTGCACACACATTCGTTCATTCATTATTGCCTTAATGCGCGATAATTCGCGTCAATTTAGCGCAAATAAGGCCAATACACTCAAACCTCTCCACGCCATGAATGATGCCGAGGATGCGAAGTGCTTGGACGCGAATTGTCTTTCGTGTCGTGCTTGTCAATTACAGGGCATTTACTGCACCTCAAAATCAATTAAAAATCGAGGTTGCATCAGCACGCACAGACGATGACGCTCACCACACAGGCAATGCAAAACTTCCTACCCAGTGCTTTGTAACCTCGGCATCGCGCCCGGCATGGAGATGTGTGATTTTGTCTGAAAACTAGGTTCACCCCCCTTTACCTGCCTAGAAATTCCGTTTGTACCCTTTCCCCGGACGTTTATGTAGTTGTGTTCCCGCGGGTAGAGGGACGCACAGTCCATTACATAAGGACACAATGAGCCTACGGCATAATTTTGACGGCAGAATATTTTGTAAAATCTATGTTGACCAATTGTATTAAAAACGCCAACCTTTATTACAAGTCGGTAATCGTTAGCCAAGGCTGTATATAAGTCCCCCGGATTCTGGTCTAACATTATATTGTCTAATACCAGTACTTAAAACACAATTGAAAAAAGAATACCACTAGTTATTTAATGAGTGTGTTATTTGGAATATTTTTAAAAGAAGAAAAACAGTACTTTTTAGGACATGTTGAATATTCTCCTTGCAAGTACACAACGTAGAACAAACCAAAAGAACGGCCTGTGTATTGGAGGCGGGGGATTTTCAGCTCTCCAGTGAAATATGTGAAAAACAGCAGAGTTAAGCCCAGATATAGATAAATGTTGTTCTAGCTTTTATAAGCCGCCATTTTGGTTCCATAAAAGACACTGAATAAAAAACTTCCCATTTTTTGGGAGCTTCCCGTTGCAAAGAACATCGAAAAATTCTGACCGAACGTACAAAAATTCTCTAAAATTAGACTAGTGTGCCAAACATATCCAATTCAAATCTCAGCGACATAATATATTTCAAAACTCTAATGAAGGACGTTTTGGTTTTCAACCTAAGAATGCTCAAGAGGACTGCGATTTGGGCGAGTTGGTGAACTTTCATGATTTCAAATCAGCGCGAAAGCAGCGCTGCGCTGTGTACGTCTCGTTCCTTTTTGTGGCGGTGTTTGTTCCGCGACAATGAACTAAGTATGCTATATGGCTAGATTTTCACTCATTGTTCGAAGTTAGTTTACTTGCACTTTCGAACGAAAACGCCATAGAGACGTTATTTACAAAACACCAGTTTTGAACAAAAACACAATATACAGCCCAATCAGAGTAATAGAAAACACAATAGGCACAAAAAATGGACAAATTTTGGAAGATAGCCTAAAGTTGTTGCAAGATTGCACTGTGTTGCATTCATTTGTTAAGGGGTGGTGGCGTATGTTGCACTCAAAGTGACTGCTTTGAAAACCTATATTTCCTCTTTCTCGGAACAATACAACGGCAACTCACACAGCCTCTACAAAAGCCCTAATTAATGACGACTCATGTGTCCCCCGGACAACTTCAACTGAATAACTTAAAGAAACATCGCTTTCACAAAAGGCGGCAAAAAACGTGCACCTTGCTTAGTGAGCTGAGAGATAGCGTCATGCGCAGATATTCTTGTACGCATTTCTATGTTGTTCCTTCATGTGGTTGATACTCTTGACTAATGAAGAATTAACCACCACCGGAGAAGACACTCTTGCTCGCCGGTTAGTCGTAAGCACTCGCCGAATTATGGCATGCACCAAAATTTAGAAGGCGAACTTAGAGCGCAGTTTCGTTGGATTTCGGAGAGAAACCTACATAGTTACTTTTCCCAGCACCTTTAAACACGGCAGGATTTAAAAGGGTCAAAAATGCGACACTTTACAACTCAAACAGCAGCACTTACTCGCCGCTTTGGCTCAGTGGCTAGGCCACTGTGCTGCTGAGCCCAACGATGCGGGTTCTATACATGGCTGCGGCAACCGTTTTTCTGATAGTGGCGAAATACGAAAACGCCCATGTGTTCGAGATTTGACCAAGGTCGAAATTTGACCAAGGTCTCTAGAGGGTAAAAATTATTCTACAGCCCTCCACTACGGCGCGCCTCGTCCCATTTGTAGCGTCAGCACGTTAAACCCTACAAATAATCTATCAATCAAGAATGCCGCAGCCAAATTGCTAGCAACCTGAAAATATTCGTTGTTTCTTTTCTGAAGGGTGTTTGCTACATTTATTTTTTGGTCATATGATCTGCCTGCATTCTTTGGATGCAAGCAATCCTCTGTAACAGAGCTAGTACGTGCACAACGCCCGAGGTAATATAAATGAACTTTTACAAACACCGCAGCTTTGCTAGAGTAGCGAAGTATTATTTCTGCAAAAGTATGTAAAGAAATCTCTGAAAGTATAAGGCAGAGGTTGCACTCTCTCCTACTTTAACGGTGAATATATGAAAAGCACAGTAGGCCGTACCAAACCGATCAATTTAATTGCGGCAATTGTCGCCGCTTCGAACATTTGGAAGTTTTTTATACAATCTTATACCAAAGTTATTTCTCTCTGATAATAAATCTTGTTCTTCTGTAGATCACAATAAATTATATACTGGCGCTGTCTCAAGGTGAACCGAAAGTATTTTTTTACCATAGTTTCGACAATTCCGAAAAGGAACCATATTATGTTAGGCATGCCATCAGCAGCAACATCAAAGTTACTAAAGTTCATTGCTGCGTGACAACGAATGAAAAAAAAAATAATACCCTGTCATTCCACACACAAGAAGTTGCTAGGAATGGAAGAAATATTTGCTATTGTGCTGTCGTAATAAAAATACAAAAGAATACGCTACCTGGGCTACTCAATTGCATGACAGTGGGGCCATATGGATAACTTGTCGAGAAACGTCCCGTGTCTGTGTCAACGTAGGTGCCTTTGTAAATCCTTCTCCTTTGTTGAAAGAGGATAGAGTTTGTAATTATTCAGCGACACACACACATACCAATTATAAGTGGAAACTTACCTTAGACCAGATACGTTTCTGTAGAACATCGCCTCTTTGTATATGCCATACACCACATGATCTACTTTACAGAATGTGTTAGGAGTGGTTCCGACGTATGTCCAGATGTACTCAGTAAAATTTAAAAACTGTAAAATGATATTTTACACTTAAACCGCTATTGGTAACAGATTTGTCTTAAGAATGTGATTGCAGGACAACACTTTTCGTAAAAACTGCGAGTAGAGGACGGGAAAATCGCCAAAGGAGGACGGGAGAAAACAAGCAACAATTAGGAATCTCTGCCCCTGCCGTCTCTCTGCATAGTTTCGTTCATTAAGCCGATTTGTTTCTTACAATGCAATACCAACTACCCGAGCAACATGCTGTTAGGGCAATATTGTTTTTGTTGTTTTGTGCAAGAGGTAATTTGCAGACGTGATAGTTAATTGACGTCTGAGGCATTCCTTAGCATGCAATGAATAAAAAAAACTGGGATGACAAAATTTACTCATCCGAGATCTTGATACATGCTTTATTCGCCGCAGCACACACATTCTAAAACAAATTTCACAATGCGAAGAGCTACTTTCGGTGGCCACCTTATTTTTATTAGAGTGTTTGTAGAACATATAAGCCATACCAGTGAACAAACTCACGGCTGCATGTTTGCTATAAGGTTGCGCCTTCGTATTTTTACTTTATTTTAAGTAGGTATGATTTTATTGATATAAAATAAAACAGGAATGTCGACTAGATAGAGTACTTCGTCGCACCTAGGGGCCGTCAACACACATTTGTCAACACAAGCTGGCATCCCTTCGTTTCAAATAGGGGCTGCAGGTTCATTTTTAACACAGAATTGTGAAGTCGCAGCGGGACATTTCGACATTTACTTCTGCAGTAACATTCTCTAAAACCAAAAGTTAAAATACATAAATGAGATTTGTACTACGTATGTGGCTGGCTTTCAATTTTACATTTCGACAAATTCGGCGTATCAAAAAACTGGTCAGAATGCATTAGATTTTGACTATAATACAAAATGGGAACTTTCTTCACAAGCTATATTCGTGGGGTATATTTGTGAGAACTCAAAAGCAAGGCTACTTCGGTTTGGCAACAGTGTGTTTAAACTTTGTATTTCTGTCTACTTATTGCACTATCCAAATTACATTTGTCAGAAATCTCATCTCTGAGTGCAAGAAGAAGCTTACAAAATTATTCAAAAGTGTTGTCACCTTATGCTTATATAAAATTTATGAAAAAATTATCTCAGAAGGACCACGTGGTTATTACAATGACGTTAAGGGCCATACGTTTTGAAACTTTGGCTAGAATACATTTCACCAGTCGCTGCTTTGAAAACCTCAACAAAGTAAAAAAGTCACAGTTAGTAGGCGAAATTTAGCAATGTTTAACTGTTAACAAAATGTTCTTTTCTTGATAAACATAAAAATACCGCAGATTTGGATTTACCATCCTCAGATCAACCATTGGAAAGTACGTCAGTCGTGCACATGTCGTTGTCTGTAAAAAACTTAGGGCGACACAGGTGGGTAGAGCTACAGCGAACTTCATCTTTCTGTCACCGAGAAAGCTCCACAGTAAAATTTATCCTGTTTTAATACTGCGAAATAGAGATGGGGTATTTCTCTCTGAAACGCAACAAAAGGTTTTCTTTAAATTTGCAAGCTGAGACAAAACCCTACAACAGCCGTCCCTTCTTGGCGTGTGTCTATTGCATGGCAACACAATGGAGAAATAGCGAAATATAGAATGTCTGCCTTAGCCGAAGAATGCATCCATACCAGTACCTCGAAGGTCACTGGCCATTTAACCTGTGTAGCACTTCTTTTTGTATTGTAAAGTTTTCAAATCGGCATACGTTAAGTGATATGACTTATAAATTAACACTTTGTCAAAATCGCTTGTTGGGACCACACTGACATGTGAAATATATCCTGCTTTGTCTCAGAAGCAGTGGAAGCCGGATTTGTTGTCATCACAAATGTATATAAAGAAACATGTTGAAGCAGTTGGATTTGAGGGTGAAGCTAAAGCCAAATTATCAAGCTCCGCTTGCAAGTCTACTATTACGGAAGAAGCACACCAGAAAGAGCCAAAGAAAACCGAAATACTTAAAGTTTAATTCGTTATTCTCATATGTCAGGTAAAAACGTAACATTATAAAGGTACTCTTTATTTACTAAAAATTTATGCGATTCTCTAGTGAGGGGCACAGAGGTTTAAAGACCTTTTCGTGTTAAATTTCAAGGTGAAGACAAAAACGTTATGATATTTAAAAGCTTTTGTTCCTCTGGGCTTGATTGAGGAAAACTGATTGAGGGAAACATTATTGAAAACAAACCTAATAAGACATAAGTGATCGCTAGCAAGCATTCGTAAGCGGCAAAGACGACCGATTCAGCAAATCGCAAATACGCGCTCGTGGTTACGAGGAGGTAAGAATGAGGACATTTTGAAAAAGTGTAATAATAATATTAATAATAATAATATTTTCTGTGGTGTAGATGGAATTCCAGCAGCCCTCATGAAGGCTTACGGCAACACTTTTGTGCCTGTCTTAACATCCATTTATAATGACTGCGCACTTTTCGGCAAATTTCCTCGTGCATAGAAGATCGCTCGAATTTTTCCAAATTTTAAGTCTGGTGATAAGTCATCCGTTTCAAACTATCGCCCCATCTCACTCCTTTGTGTCGCCTGAAAACTCTTTGAGTCATCTCTGCACAAAGTTCTTGCTGCCTGCGTCAAGAACGTTGTGATACCAAATGAGCACGGCTTTTTCTCGGGTCGATCGACGGTCACAAATCTTACAAACTTTATGACCCAAGTTTCGGCTGCAGTTTGTGAAAACGGCCAGTTGGACGTTATTTATTTTGACCTCAGTAAGGCGTTTGATGTGGTGAACCATCAGTTATTAATTAACAAGTTTGCTACGTCCGGTGTAGACGCAAGCTATGTTGCCTTGTTGTCCAACTATCTCCTTGACCGGTCCTTTTATGTAGCTGTTAACTACAAAACGTCTAGTGTTTACCCTGCAACAATGGTGTACCTCAGGGTTCCGTGCTGGGTCCATTTTTTTTCTATCTTTATCAATGATGTGACAACAGGGTTAACAAACTCTTCTTTTCTTCTCTATGCTGATGATGCCAAACTATTTAGGCACATTAGTGGTGTTCAGGACTGCTCTGCCTTGCAGAGGGATGTGTCGAAATTATCGGTCTGGAGCAGGAACAGCTGCGTAATAATAAACCCCACTGAAACAAAGGTTGTCACCTACAGCCAGAAAACCCACCATCTGCTGTTTTCATACAGTATTGAGGGAGCTCCTCTGCAAAGGGTTGAGGAGATTAGGGACCTAGGGGTGCTTTTCGACAGTACCCTCTCTTTTCCTCCTCATATTAAGCTCATCAGCCAGCGAGCGCTCCGAAGTCTTGGAAATGTGTGTCGGATTACAAAGGAATTCTCTTCTCCAGATCCGTTTCTAATGCTATACAATGCAATATGTATACCACCTTTACAATATGCTTCTGTTGCCTGGAACGGTGTCTCGAAATCTAGCAGTGAATTATTAGAACGTGTGCAGAAGAAGTTTTTATTCATATTTAGGCACCGTCATCACAACCACAGTTTTCATCCTGATTCTGACTTACCCATACTTCCTTCCATCCGTTCCTTGAACTGCAGACGTATGCGTGCAGACCTTACATTTCTTCACAAAATTGTTCATGGTGACCTTTCTTGCGCAGACCTGCTTAACTGTTTAGAATTTAGTGTACCACCAGGTCGCATCGCCCGTTCTTGACCGCTGCGCGCAACTGCAATCATTCTCCTGTGCGCAGAATACAGAATTGTTACAACCGCTTCTATGAACGCCTTGACATCTTTCAGAAATCCTTCACAATTTACAGTAGAGCGCTGATGAATACAGTGTGTTAAATATCTATGATATGTCTGTCTTTTTTTTTAATTTGGTTTTTCTGCGGTTGTGTCTATCGAACTGATAGTTGCCTATTTTTGAAACTGTTTACTGTCATTTGTTCGTCTTATCATTTGTCGCTACACTCTTGCCGTTGTTTTTGTTATATTACTTTCAATCTTTGTTGCTCTGCCTGTCGTGTGGCCTTTACGACAGGCCGAGCAACATAGGTATCTTCTTTTTATTTTTTAACCTGTACCCAGGCTCCGCCTGTGCTTCATTTCTGTCATTTTCACTACTTCAATTTGTGTGGGGTACTTGTTGCTTGTTTGTTTCTTGATGTATGTTTCTTGTATTTTGTTTATATAACTATCTGTGCGCCAGCACTCAGGCCTCTGGGTGTTCCTGGGCACGTAAATAAACATGATTGATTGATTGATTAATAATAATAATCAATCAATCAATCAATCAATCAATCAATCAATCGTTTATTAACGTGCCCAGGAACAGCCGGAGGGCCTTTGTGCTGGCGCACGAAGAAAAAAGAAAGAAACAACAGGCAATGTGAGAAAGATGCCCACACCACACAGGTAATGCAATTAAAGGACAGCGATACTGACATACACACACAAAAATTACACACAGTCGTACACCAGAATATACATGCACCCACAGAAAACACAAACACACACATACACACAAAAGCAAGTACAGTGCCTTGCAGTAAGGCATGTGACATCACGCCAGTGGACGTCATACACAGATAATTTCAAAAATATACAGAAATGTTAAAGTTTAGTTGCACGGAAACGGAGGGAATCAAGATAGCTTATATGTAAGAAAAGTAGCATGGAAGGAATGTACATGTAAAGAAAACCAGACATGGAATAAGGGGAATATATAAAAAAGAAAGTCTTGTGTTGTCATCACATCATGCTCAAATGACCGCGTGGGAACAGAGGATAAAAAAGGTCACTTACATGACAAGCTCGCAGACGTGTTTGCGGAACTGTGTGGAGGAATTATTAATTATGTCTAAATATTCGTTGAATAATAATAATAATCAATCAATCAATCAATCAATGTTTATTATAGCGCCCAGGAACAGCGGAGGCCTTCGTGCTGGAGCACTCAGAGGGGAAAATTGCGCACTGTAGTACATCAACAATTTGCTAATAAACACTCAGTGAGCAAAAAAAAAAAAGAAAAAAAGACCTACAAAACCGCAAAGAAGATTAGAAATAAAATAGTGCAATCCAACCGACTTTACACAATCAAGTCGTGCTGGCGCACAGAAAAGGTATAAGACAGCAATGAAATGCATCAACAGCTGGCAAAAGAACAGTGAGTGAGCAAAAAATAAGAAGAAACTACAACTTCAAAGAAGAATAAGAATACCATAGTGTAATTTTAGGCAAGATTACACAATCAATAGAAACTGTAATGTCTGGTCAATTGCAAGAAGACATCTTACAATAAGCGTAACTATACGGAAGGGTGAGTGAAAAGAAGAAAGTTTTTACAAGATTCGGGAAGCATACATTTTCAGTTTCAAATGAACGCATGAAGTGAATATGGCAACTTTTAATGATAAAAACGGCAGAAAAAGAAAAATTCTACGATAATTACAGTCGGAGTATAAGCACAATACATGAATAACCAGGAACAAGAACAAGCTCGGTGAAGTCAATGCACACGTCAGGACTATAAATGAAGAAAAAGAGCACTGCCAAGATGAACCTAGTGTGTCAGAGCTGACAACGCGGCCAAAACTCCCGAAGGGGACGCTGAAAGATATCGAGCTTCTCGGAGTGAACATTATGCAGATGCTGCATCCTTTGAAGAGGAGAACGTGTGCTGAGAGCTCCAGCTGCTTTAAAAGGGTGGGCGAGCCTTGTATCTTTTTGTGGAACGCGAAAACTGATTGATTTAAGTAGTTCCGGGCATAAAATAATACAATAAAGCAATTTGTACATGAAAAGAAGGTCTGAGTGGGTCCGCCGGGAACTTAGAGAAACAGTTATAGGGATAGGCTCCGAAGGAAAACGATGCCTAAATATTGATAAAAATTTGGTTTGTACACGCTCTATACGTTGACAGTTGGAACTACAGGTTCCATTCCAAACGACAGAAGCATATTCTAGTTGCGGAATACAAAGCGTTCTGAATAGTTTTAGGAATTAAGAAGGAAACCGGAATTCTCGAGAAAACCTGCATACAGCCCCAAGAGAGCGTAGCGCCCGCCTAGTATGTTGAGTGACATGAGGTGAGAAAGTTAAGGCACTGTCGAAAAGCACGCCGAGGTCTCTGATCTCTTCAACTCTAGACAAGTAACCGCCATTAATACTGTAGCAAAATAAAGTGTGGTTCGTTTTCCTGCTATAAGACATGACCTTTGTTTTTGTAGAGTTAAGATTTATTCCATTGTCTGAGCACCACTTGGAAAATGAGGATATATCTTGTTCCAGGGCAATGCAGTCATTAATGAACTCAATCCGTCTGAATATTTTAATGTCGTCAGCGTAAAGAAGGAAAGAAGACATCTTAATTGCGGCTGACACATCATTAACAAAAATGGAGAACAAGAGAGGCCCAAACACGGAGCCTTGAGGCACACCGCTTGTTGATCTGTACAGAGCAGACGTCTGCCCGTTAACGCTAACGAAACTGAACCGGTTATCTAGATAACTACCCAACAATGCCACGAGTGGTGTATCAATTCCTACCTGTAAAAGCTTTTTAAGTAACAGCGTGTGGCAGACAACGTCAAATGCTTTGCCCAGATCACAGTAGACAACGTCGAGCTGGCCCCTTCTCAGAAATGGCTGCCGAGGCCTGCTCCATGAAGCAGGAGAGATTAGTTGTTGTCGACCTTCCTGATATAAAGCCGTGCTGTTTACTTAGAAGAAGATTCTGTACAGAACTTGACAGTAATTTGTACAGCGCTGTCTCAAACAGCTTGGAACAAGCACAACGGAGAGAAACTGCTCTGTAGTTTGTTGCATCCGATTTGGAGCCTGACTTGAAAAGAGGACGCACTCGAGAAATTTTCCACGCGAGAGGGAGCACGTTTGTTTTTAAACACTGGTTAAATATCACCGTCAAAACAGGTACAAAAATGCTGCCGTATGTTTTGAGAATAGCTGGAGGTATTCCGTCAGCTCCACACGACAATGACGGTTTCACGCGCTTTAGGCTCTCCAAAACCAACTGCTCGTCCAAAAGCACTATGCTAGAGCCTTGTACGCGATTTAGCAATATGTTCATTTCAGAGACGTCACGCTGGCCGCATGTGGCACTGAAGTGCTGAGCAAAGTGATTGGCGACATTATGAACTTCTTCCCCAGAGGAATCTACGAGATTGAGAAGATCATGTGAGTTGTTCTTACGGGACCGGATGTATCTCCAAAATGTTTCCGGCTGAGAATTCGCACTACTCTCTACAGAATCGAGATAGGAGCGCTGGTCCCGCTCATGAAGGTTTTTACATAATTTACGGTAAGAGCAGAAGTTCTGTTTTCATTTGTCACTCCCGGTTTTCTTATACTTTCTGTGGCAGCGGTGATTTATTTTAAGAGTCGTACGAAGTTCTTTCGAAAACCAATGTGGGTGCTTGGAGTGGTTTGGTTTATACTTTGGAATAAATTGGTCCATACTGCTTTTGACAATTTCGGTGAACCGTTCGACTTGTGCATTGCAATCAGGGAGTTCTTGAATTTCCGACCAATCAAACGAAAAAAAAACTATACTAGCCAATGTAATCCCCACGGGCATAACAGAAGGGAGAGAGTTCATTATACTTTAGTGAGGTACCACAATGCCGAATCGAAACGGGAGCCGAAACTGAAAATGGAGGATGAAGCTTGTCGGGTTTGACAAGAGAGATATCCGCCATTGATACTCGCGCGTTCTGAATGTTTGAAAAGCAGAGGTCTAAGATATTTTCGGAGCAGTTTTTGATGTTATTCAGTTGTGCCATAGAGGTGAAATATAGGAAGTCTAAAACAATGCGATATTTTTGCTGTACGTAATAATTGTAATGCTGATTAGTTAGACTGTCTCATTGTACCTCAGGTGCATTGAAATCCCCCAGAATGATAAAATGGTGATTTTGGTGTGAAGCGCAAACTTCTTCTACAGAAGTAAGTAGCTCATTGAACGAAGAAATAGGAACATCGGGGGGGATATAACACGCTTCTATTAAGAGCCTCACGCCCCCAGTCACTCGGATGTCCAGCCAGACACACTCATTGTCGCCCTCAAGGTCTTGACGCCTCTTACACTGAAGACCACAATCGACCGCAACTACTACGCCCCCTCCCTTTTGTTTACCCCAGTAAAATTCCTATCTTTGCGGAAAACTTGGTAATTTGGAGGAAAATAATCATTTGAGCTAATGTCACTTCAGAGCCAGGATTCAGAAATTACAATAATTGGAAAATTTGAGGAAAGTACATTAGCAAAAAATTCGGACGCTTTAGTGCGAAGGCCGCGCGCATTTTGATAGTAAATGTCCACCCTATTGTTAGTTTTTTTCATCGTGTGGGACATCAGTGGAACAGAACATTTCGGCATGCAACTTTCCGCGGAAAGGTTTGAAAAGGCAGCCCTTCGGCCAGAACAAAGGATCGCTCAAACGCTCGAAGGAGTCCTCATCGACCGTAACGCAGAAGGAAGAATATGAACTGTACTTAGTCTTCAACCGCTGACAAGCCAGAGGTATGACATGTACCGTCGAAAGATGCTCCGTCAGTTGGGCTGAAGTGGTGCACGGTGACAGTTTAGACACGAAGATGTGTCTCGGACGCTTAGATGGACGAACGACGGAGACGCTACACGCATCTGAAGCACCCACACACACTGCACTCCCTCTGCGTTTGTTTGACTGGGCCGAGTCGTTGGAAGGTGGCTTGCCGGATGCATCATTTAACAAAAGGCAAGCCTCGGAAGGGGCTGGGGTCAGCTGCTCGTTCGCTGAAAGCGTAGACGCTGCGTTTATCTTCGCTACAACAGTGGCAAAGGATGAAAGGCCCACTCGCTGCGTGGAAGGGGTCGCCATCGTCACGTTGAGCTCAGGTGTCGAAGGGGGGGCAGGCAGCTCGGGAGGCAAGGGACCGGCCCGCGGTAACCGCGGGAGCCGCTCCCCTCGAAGGCTGCGAACGTCCGCCCGCAGAGAAGCAATTATGCCTGACTGCCGGGCGAAAGCACGCGCGTTCTCCCTGCTCAGGCGGTCGTTGGCCTCTCGTAGCTTTGCCACCTCGTCCGTCAGGAATGAAAGGCCCTCAAGAGCATGGAGCAGCATTTCGCGGATGTCGGTCGCGTCCCCTCCAAGGTCGCCTGGTCGAGGAGCGCTGTTCCGAGGATCGGGTGGCTGCGTGGCCAGCAGGCTCTCGTGTACGGAATCGTCACAAGGCCTACTCACCACCTCCGACGCCGAACACAGGCACAGATTACACTGGAAGGGCCTCTCACCAGTCTTCACAGCTTGCAGCTCCATGTCGGGCAGCTGAATACATTTGGAGTGCGCACGTTTTTTGCACGATGCGCATCGAAAATACTTCTGTCTGCCGTAAAAAACAGCGGAGCACAGCACGCAGACATCTGTGCTGGGCGCCATCTTGGCATAAGATGAATAATAATAATAATCAATCAATCAATCAATCAATCAATCAATCAATCAATCAATCAATCAATCAATCAATCAATCAATCAATCAATCAAACATGTTTATTTACGTGCCCAGGAACAGCCAGAGGCCTGAGTGCTGGCGCACGGGTAGTTACATGAAAACAAAATACAACAAACATATAGCAAGAAACAAACAAGCGACAAGACACAAATTGAAGTAGTGAAAATGACAGAAATGAAGCACAGGCGGAGCCTGGGTACAGGTAAAAAATAAAAAAAGAAGATGCTATGTTGCTCTGCCCGTCGTAAAGGCCACACGACAGGCAGAGCAACAAAGTTTGACAGTAATACAACAAAAACAACGGCAAGAGTGTAGACACAAATGAAAAAAACGAACAAATGACAGTAAACAGTTTCAAAAATAGGCAACTATCAGTTGGATAGACACAACCGCAGAGAAATCAAATTCCAGAAAAAAAAGAACGACAGACATATCATAGGTGTTTAACATACTGTATTCAACAGCGTTGTACGGTAAATTGTAAAATATTTCTGGAAGATGTCAAGGCGTTCAAAGAAGCGGTTGTAACAATTCTGTATTCTGCGCACAGGAGAATGATTGGAGTTGCGTGCAGCGGTCAAGAACGGGCGATGCGACCTGGTGGGCTTTTGTGGTACACTAAACTCTAACCAGTTAAGCAGGTCTGCGCAAGAAAGGTCGCCATGAACACTTTTGTGAAGAAATGTAAGGTCTGCACGCATACGTCTGCAATTCAAGGAAGGGATGGAAGGGACTATGGGTAAGTCAGAATCAGGATAAAAACTGTGATTGTGATGACGGTGCTTAAATATGGATAAAAACTTCTTCTGCACACGTTCTATTAATTCACTACTAGATTTGAAGATGCCGTTCCAGGCAACAGAAGCATATTCTAACTGGGTATACATATTGTATTGTATAGCATTAGAAATGGATCCGGAGAAGAGAGTTCCTTTGTAATCCGACACACATTTCCAAGGCTTCGGACTGCTCGCCGGGTGATGAGCCTAATATGAGCAGAAAAAGAGAGTGTACTGTCGAAAAGCACCCCTAGGTCCCTAATCTCCTCAACCCTTTGCAGAGGAGCTCCCTCAATACTGTAGGAAAACAGCAGACGGTGGGTTTTCCGGCTGTAGGTGACAACCTTTGTTTTAGTGGGGTTTAAAATTAGGCAGTTTCTCCTGCACCAGACCGATAATTCCGACACGTCCCTCGTCAAGGCACAGCAGTCCTGAACACCGCTAATGTGTCTAAATAGTTTGACATCATCAGCATAAAGAAAAGAAGAGTTTGTTAACACTGTTGACACATCATTGATAAAGACAGAAAACAGTAATGGACCTAGCACGGAACCCTGGGGTACACCACTTGTTGCCGGGTAAACACTAGACTTTTTGTAGTTAACATCTACATAAAAGGACCGGTCAAGGAGATAATTGGACAACAAGGCAACAAGGCTTGCGTCTACACCGGACTTGGCAAGCTTGTAATTAATAACTGATGGTTCACTACATCAAACGCCTTACTGAGGTCAAAATAAATAACGTCCAACTGGCCGTTTTCACAAACTGCAGCCGAAGCTTGTGTCATAAAGCTTGCAACATTTGTAACCGTCGATCAACCCGAGAAAAAGCTGTGCTGATTTGGTATCAGAACGTTCTTGACGCGGCAGGAAGAACGTTGTGCGGAGCTGACTCAAATAGTTTTGAGGCGAAACAAAGGAGTGGAATATGGCGATAGTTAGTAAAGGCTGACTTATCACCAGATATAAATACTGGAAAAATTCGAGCGATCTTCCATGCACAAGAAAATTTGCCGAAAAGTAAACAGTTAATATTAAAGGAAGTTAAGACAGGCACAAAAATGTTGCCGTAAGCCTTCATGAGGGCCGCTGGAATTCCATCTGCACCATGGGAAAATGATGGTTTCATCCGTTGAAGGCTATCATTGACAATTTTTTCATCGAACCTAAGTGTGTTAAAATTAGAGTTATTAAACGATAGGCGTTCGTCGTTGCCATCTGGCCGTTGAAAGACAGAATAAAAGTACTGAGCAAAACTGGTGGCAACATCCTCAACCTCTTCACCATCGGAATTAAGCAGGCTAACGTGTTCTTTAGACGCCTTAGAACGGCCGCGTACGTACCTCCAGAATTCAGCCGGTTTCTGAGACGCAGCAGCCTCTAACAATTCTATATAGAGCTGGTGGGCACGCCGGTAGAGGATTTTACAAAGTGAGCGATACCGACTAAACTCCGCTTTCCACTTGTCAAGCCCAGAACGTTTGGCCTTTTTGTGGGTGCTATCCTTAAGTTTAAGCGAAGTTCGAAGTTCTTTAGAAAACCAATTGGGAAATTTGGAAGGAACAGGCTTATAACAAGGGATATACTTTAACATGCCACTTCTGACTATTTCGGTAAAACGTCGAACCTGTTCGTCAACATCATTGACATCCAAAACACTAGACCATTCAGCAGATGAATAAAAGTGATACAGCCCAGCATAATCTCCACGCTTGAAAGCAAATCGCGGGACTGAACAATTGTCAACACCGCCAGAGCGATGCTGGGTCGCGACCGAGACAGAGACAATAAGAGGGGGGTGAAACTTGTCGGGGTGCACAAGGGATATTTCGGAGGCACACACTTGTACGGTTTTTAAGTTTGAGAAGCACACATCTAGAACATTACCACAAGATTTTTCTATGCGGCAAAACTGCTGCATGGAGGTGAACGACTGAAAATCTAATAGCATGCTGCATTTCTGAGCTGCATAATGGTTTTTGTGCTCAAAGGAAAGACTGTTCCAGCGAATACTTGGGGTGTTGAAGTCTCCAAGTATGATGAGCTTATGGTTCGAGTGTGCATTTGAGACATTTTCTATGGATGTGAGTGTTCGATTAAATTCAGAAGGTAATACATCCGGGGATATATAGAATGCACCGATGAGTAGCTTCTCGCCCTTCGTGAGGCCTACCTCAAGCCAGACTGATTCGTCTAGGGTCTCGAGGTCAGCACGCCGCATGCACTGCACTGAATGGTCAACGGCAACGAGACCCCGCCACCTTTTTGTTTAGGTCCAGTTAATTTTCTGTCGCTTCTAAAGATTTTATAGTTAGAAGGGAAATAGCCGGAAGACGAGATATCATCGGATAGCCAGGTTTCAGTAATGACAACAGCAGAAAATTTAGAGCATACAATATTTCTAATAAATTCAGAGGACTTAGTTCGTAGACCTCGAGTGTTTTGATAGTAGGTGTCGAAACTCTCGTACTTACTGATCATTTTCAGTTATTTCATATCTGTGCAGCATACCAGGGTGGACCTTGCCTTGAAACGGCTTGAAAAGGCAGCCTTTTGGCCACATAGACGGGTCGCTCAGGCGCCTAAAACACTCCTCGTTAACAGTACGCAAAAAGAAGAATAGGAGTCGTACTTAGTCCTAAGGCATTTGCACGACAATGGCGTAACTTGCACAGTTGACAAGTGGGCCAACAGTTGAGCAGATTTGGTGTTAGCGGAGAGTTTTGAAACAAAGATGGCCCTGGAGCTGGGTGGTCGGTGTACCACAACCAACTGAGAAGCTTCGGACGCACCCACGCGGGGAGGGCTCCTTTTCTTCTGCAAGTTCGTCGGCGGGCCATTAAACGCAGTGTCGGACCTAGGAGGCGGGTGCAGATGGTGGACCGAAGGGGAAACCAAAGTGCTCAAGGCCGTAGCAGATTGACTGCTGGGGCGGTCAACGAACGGCGAAGCGGTGGTAGAGGACAGGAAGGGGGCACATTCACCAGCTGCACCGGCAGCGGCTTCGGCGAACGACGACCTTGTAGGGATACCAGACTGCGGTGACGTCACCGGCGGCATGAAAGGATTAGCAGGCTTCGGGGAAGCAGGCGCAGAAGTCGGGGGACGCGCGAGCTCCCCTCGCAGGCAGCGAACCTCCTCGTGCAGGGAAGCGACGATTGCAGCCTGCTGGGCAAGGCCAGCCACAATATCCCGTCGAAGAAGCCGGTTTTCCTCGCGCAGCTCAGTGACAACATTCCCGAGAAAATAGAGGCTGGCACAGGCTTCGGACAGGAGATTCTTCAACGCAGCTACCTCTGCGCGTAGATCCGCTGAAGGGTTGAAGCTTGCTCCGACAGGGGACGCCACTCGTTTGCCGGGATGTTCGGTGGCTCACCGTCTTCGCTGGCTTGGTCACCGGGGTCGCTAGGCCTAGCGGGTGACGCCGCAGCCACACACAGATTGCAGACGAACGGCTGCTCACCGGAGATCAAACGCTGCAGTTCCTCGTCCGGAAGAACAATGCACTTTCCGTGCGCACGGCGTTTACACGCAGAACATCGAAAAAACTCCTGCCTGCCGAAGAAAGCGAGGCAGCAGAGGAGGCACTTGTCCTTATTGGGTGCCATCATAATAATAATAATCAATCAATCAATCAATCATTTATTTGCGTGCCAAGGAACAGCCGGGGGGGGGCCTTTGTGCTGGCGCACGGAAACAGAAACACACGAAACATAATGTACACATCTCTCAAAAACAAAATAAAATACGAAAAAAACGAAAGGATAGCTTATGTTGAAGTTACGGAATGAAAGTCATTTAAGTGCATGAACTCAAAGATAAAAAAAAAATACAGAATCAGAAAAGTTGGCAGTTACGCCATTACAAACTCACAGACATGTTTGCGAAACGGAGTAGGACAATCATTAAATATATCAAGGTAATCCGAGTACCGATTGTACGTGCATTGCAGTCGGCACACAGGGCACAAGACACGCAGACAATTGGAGTTGCAAAAGATATCATGTGTCCTGGTCCGCTTTTGCGGCACATAAAGACGAACATGTTGTAGCAGCTCACCACGAGACGCTATGCCGTGCATAATTCTAAAGAGGAAGAGAATATCAGCCTTGTTCCGTCTGGAAGTTAAGCATGATAGCGTCAATGAAGAGGGCGATCCAGGGTTATAATTACTACTATCGCCAATGCGATGGTTGAAGATAGATATGAACTTATTTTTGACTCTTTCTACAAGCTTACGGTTTGTTTTACTCGTGCTGTTCCAGACAACAGATGCATATTCAAGCTGAGGACGACATATAGTTGTGTAGAGCTTGAGAAGAGAAATCGGCTCCTTGAACTCCTTGGACACGCGACAGACAACGCCAAGCGATCGAAGAGCTCTACGAGCAATTACCTGAATATGTGGAGAGAAGCTCAGTTTACTGTCGAAAGTGACGCCTAGGTCATTAACCTCTACCACACGTGGGAGTAATTCACCGTTGTTGTTATAGGGAAACAAGATGTTGTCAGTCTTTCTTGTGTATGTCATTACCTTAGTTTTAGATGTATTAATGAGGAGTTTGTTGCATGAGCACCAATGCGAGAAGGACGAGATTGCTCTCTGGAGAGCGGAACATCTGGCAGAGTTGGAAACAGATTTAAATATTTTTACATCATCGGCATATAAAAGAAAATTACAATCAATAAATATTGTCGCGACATCATTTATAAAGATTGAGAAGAGAAGTGGCCCGAGAACTGAGCCCTGAGGGACACCACTGGTGACCTCATAGGAAAGAGAAGACTGTCCATTTACATGCACAAAACATGACCTATCACATAGATAATCGCATATAAGAGATATCAGGGATGGTTGTATATCAAGCTCAGATAGTTTTTTGGCTAAGAGCTCGTGGCAGACGACATCAAAAGCCTTGCTTAAATCAAAGTAGACTACATCAAGTTGACCTCTCCCTTGCACAGCTTCCGAAGCATGCAGCATGAAGTTGACGAGATTAGTGGTGGTCCATCTTCCAGCGAGAAAGCCATGTTGCTGAGGTAATAATATAGTTTTTACGCTGAAAGAGAGTACTGTATGTAGTAGTCTCAAAGAGTTTTGAAGCAGAGCAGGGAATAGAAATCGGGCGGTAGTTTGTGGGGTCTAACTTTGACCCTGATTTAAATATAGGAATAACCCGCGCAGTCTTCCAACGAGTAGGGAACTTGCCGGTATTGAGGGACGTTCGAAATAATCGCGCCAAGACCGGAACAAGAAGATCCCCAAACGCCTTCAGTACCGCCGAAGGAATGCCATCAGGGCCGCACAAAAATGAGGGCTTAACTCGCTTTAGAGCTCTTGATACAAGACTTTCCGAAATAAAACATTCTGAGCTTTTATCATAACCCGGAAACACTTGATGGGGGCAGGCTGCACTTTTCTTGCCGAATACTGAACTGAATGGTTGAGCAAAAACATTAGGAACGTCAGGAATGCTGTCACCCCTTTTGTAAATGAGGTTAATATCTCCAGGGTTGTTTTTAGAAGTTTGTGCAAGGACATGACCTCAGAAAGCTTTAGCCTTGCGCGGCGCATCGGCTTCAACCGCGGCTATATAACTGGACCTATCGCGCTTAAGCTGATTTTTACAATGCGACCTCAGTTGACGAAACTCGCTCTGCCACCTCTCTTGGCCAGTTTTTTTTGCTTGTTTGTGAGCTCGATTCTTTCTACCAAGGGCCTTTCCTAGTTCAGATGAAAACCAGTACGGATAATTGCTACTTTTTTTAGTTTTTTTGGGTACAAATCTGCTTAAGCCATCGTGAAGTACTTCGGTGAAAAAATCAGTCATTTCGTCTACGTAATTGAGAGTGTCCAATGGTGACCAATCCGTCTCAGCAAGGAAGTGAAACAAGCCAATATAGTCCCCACGAGCGAAGTTGTAACCACGGACGCGTGGTGGGTTGACGGGAGGACTGTGGTGGGCAAGGGATACGTTAGAAATTGAAATGAGTAATGGGGGGTGAAACCTGTCTGGTTTTACGAGGTCAATATAACTACGCGACACCTCAACGTGTTCCATGTTAGTAAAAGACAAGTCCAAAACGTTTCCACACCGATTCCTAATGAAGTTGCATTGCTGTCGCGAACTGAAAGAAATAAAATCTAGCAAAATTTTACACTTCTGTGATATCGGATGGGACGCCCGATCAACCAACTGAGTTTCCCATGTAATGCCGGGTGCGTTAATGCCACCAGTTATTAGAAAATCGTGATCACTGTGAGAGGTTACAACATTCTCTATTGAATTTAGGGCATGTTTGAAGTCAGTGGCATTTGTCTCGGGTGGTATGTAGTAAGTACATAGTAAGAGGCGTTTGCCCCGAGAGCAAAGCACCTCTAACCAGATAGACTCAGTTTCCAATTCAAGGTCCAGGCGCCGTTTACATTTAATCGAATCGTGTAGGGCAACCAAAACGCCACCTCCCCGTTGTTTGCCACACGAAGGGTCGTGGTCATGCCGAAAGACTTAATAGTTTGGGGGAAAGAAGGAATTAGAGCTAATTTCCGGGCACAGCCAGGTTTCTGTAAGAATTATTACTGGAAAGCAAGAAGAAACTACATTAGAAAAAAATTCGGCAGATTTAGTACGTAGCCCATGGACATTTTGGTAGAAAAAATCAAAACTGCAGTTACTCGCCATCGAAACGGTGTTCCTCGACATAGATCATTTGTTCACACAACTCACCGCGGAAGGGTTTAAACAGGCAGTGCCGCGGCCAAAGCGCAGGGTCTCTCAGTTTCTCGAAACACACGTCGTCCCCGGCGACGTAGAAGGAAGCGTACTAGTCATGCCTCGTTTTCAGTCGCTTGCACATGATCGGCACAGCACCCACAGAGCACAAGTGCTTGGCTACTTGCGCCGATGTTGTAGAAGGACGCAGCTTGGTGAGAAACATAGGTTTAGGGGGCCTGGGACGACCGACCGCTGCAAGTACAGTCCCGTCAGAAACGCCAACTGTCAGCGGACGCGGGTTGTGCCTTGCACGGCGTTGCTGCTGCTGCGTCGGTGGCGATACGTTCTGGAGAGGCGGAGAAGCCGAATTCACCGGCTTCGGGCTTGGAGGGGCAGAGGCAGGCAGCACGGGATTCTGCGAAGAGCCGGGCGTCCACGGGGTAGGGGGCTTTGTTTCCGCGACCGTCCTGGTTGGCAGCGGCGGGAAATCGGCCAGCCGGGGCGCACCCCTCAGCCGGGCCAAAGCGCTACGCAGGGAATGCACCTCTTGGCGCAGCGATCTCACGGCATCGGCGTGAGCCTCTGCCTTTGTTGCGCCCTCACGGCGGCGCTGCTCGTTGTCCTCCCCCAGCTTAACAACCTGGTCGGAGAGAAAAGAGGTTCCCTCCAAGGCGTCCACGAGAAGGGCACGGAGGGAAACCAGCTCGGCGGCGAGGTCAACGGGGTGCGTGGTGGCGGCTGCGAGGGAAGGGCTGGACGAAAGAGCCGGCAACGCTGCCGCTTGCGAAGAAATGCCGGGGTCGATGTTAGGACTAACCGGCGGCGAAGCAGTCTTGCATGGATTGCAGACGAAGCGCCTTGCACCTGACTTGAGTAACTGGAGGTCGTCGTCCGGCAATGTGATACATTTCTCGTGAGCGCGTTTGTAGCACTCGCCGCAACGCAGAAATTTCTGTTTTCCGAAGAAAACACAGGAACATTATATTAATTATAATAATAATATTAATCAATCAATCAATCAATCAATCATGTTTATTTACGTGCCCAGGAACAGCCAGAGGCCTGAGTGCTGGCGCACGGGTAGTTACATGAAAACAAAATACAACAAACATATAGCAAAAAACAAACAAGCGACAAGACACACACAACTTGAAGTAGTAAAAATGACAGAAATAAAGCACAGGCGGAGCCTGGGTACAGGTAAAAAATAAAAAAAGAAGATGCCTATGTTGCTCTGCCCGTCGTAAAGGCCACACGACAGGCTAGAGCAACAAAGTTTGACAGTAATACAACAAAAACAACGGCAAGAGTATAGAGACAAATGAAAAGACGAACAAATGACAGTAAACAGTTTCAAAAATAGGCAACTATCAGTTGGATAGACACAACCGCAGAAAAATCAAATTCCAGAAAAAAAAGAACGACAGGCATATCATAGGTGTTTAACATACTGTATTCAAAAGCGCTGTACGGTAAACTGTAAAGGATTTCTAAATGATGTCAAGGCGTTCAAAGAAGCGGTCGTAACAATTCTGTATTCTGCGCACAGGAGAATGATTGGAGTTGCGCGCAGCGGTCAAGAACGGGCGATGCGACCTGGTGGGCCTTTGTGGTACACTAAACTCTAAACAGTTAAGCAGGTCTGCGCAAGAAAGGTCACCATGAACAGTTTTGTGAAGAAAAGTAAAGTGTGCACGCATACGTCTGCAGTTCAAGGAAGGAATGGAAGGGACTATGGATGAGTCAGATTCAGAATGAAAACTGTGATTGTGATGACGGTGCTTAAATATGAATAAAAACTTCTTCTGCACACGTTCTAATTATTCACTACTAGATTTCGAGTTGCCGTTCCAGGCAACAGAAGCATATTCTAACTGTGGTATACATATTGCATTGTATAGCATTAGAAATGGATCTGGAGAAGAGAATTCCTTTCTAATCCGACACACATTTCCAAGGCTTCGGAGTGCTCGCCGGGTGATGAGCCTAATATGAGGAGAAAAAGAGAGGGTACTGTAGAAAAGCACCCCTAGGTCCCTAATCTCATCAACCCTTTGCAGAGGAGCTCCCTCAATACTGTAGGAAAACAGCAGACGGTAGGTTTTCCGGCTGTAGGTGACAACCTTTGTTTTAGTAGGGTTTAAAATTAGGCAGTTTTTCCTGCACCAGACCGATAATTCCGACACATCCCTCTGCAAGGCACAGCAGTCCTGAACACCGCTTATGTGCGTAAATAGTTTGACATCATCAGCCTAGAGAAGAAAAGAAGAGTTTTTTAACACTGTTGAAACATAATTGATAAAGACAGAAAACAATAATGGCCCCAGCACGGAACCCTGGGGTACACCACTTGTTGCAGGGTAAACACTAGACTTTTTGTAGTTAACATCTACATAAAAGGACCGGTCAAGGAGATAGTTGGACAACAAGGCAACAATGCTTGCGTCTACACCGGACTTAGCAAGCTTGTTAAATATTAACTGATGGTTCACCACATCAAACGTCTTACTGAGGTCAAAATAAATAACGTCCAACTGGCCGTTTTCACAAATTGCAGCCGAAGCCTGTGTCATAAAGCTTGCAAGATTTGTGACCGTCCATCGACCCGAGAAAAAGCCGTGCTGATTTGGTATCACAATGTTCTTGACGCAGGCAGCAAGAACTTTGTGCAGAGCTGACTCAAAGAGTTTTGAGGCGACACAAAGGAGTGAGATCGGGCGATAGTTAGAAACGGCTGACTTATTACCAGACCTAAATATTGGAAAAATTCGAGCGATCTTCTATGCACGAGGAAATTTACCTAAAAGTAAGCAGTTATTATAAATGGAAGTTAAGACAGGCACAAAAATGTTCCCGTAAGCCTTCATGAGGGCTGCTGGAATTCCATCTGCACCACAGGAAAATGATGGTTTCATCCGTTGAAGGCTTTCATCGAAAATTTTTTCATCGAACCTAAGTGTGTTAAAATTAGAGTTATTAAACGATAGGCGTTCGTCGTTGCCATCTGGCAGTTGAAAGACAGAATGAAAGTACTGAGCAAAACTGGTGGCAACATCCTCAACCTCTTCATCATTGGAATTAAGCAGGCTAACGTGTTCTTTAGACGCCTTAGAACGGCCGCGTACATACCTCCAGAATTCAGCCGGTTTCTGAGACGCAGCAGCCTCTAACGATTCTATATAGAGCTGGTGGTCACGCAACTAGAGGATTTTACAAAGTGAGCGATACCGACTAAACTCCGCTTTCCACTTGTCAAGCCCAGAACGCTTGGTTATTTTGTGGGCGATATCCTTAATTTTAAGCGAACTTCGAAGTTCTTTAGAAAACCAGTGGGGAAATTTGGAAGGAACAGGCTTATAACAAGGGACATACTTTTCCATGCCACTTCTGACTATTTCGGTAAAACGTCGAACCTGTTCGTCAACATCATTGACATCCAAAACACTAGACCATTCAGCAGATGAATAAAAGTGATACAGCCCAGCATAATCTCCACGCTTGAAAGCAAATCGCGGGACTGAACAATTGTCAACACCGCCAGAGCGATGCTGGGTCGCGACCGAGACAGAGACAATAAGAGGGGGGTGAAACTTGTCGGGGTGCACAAGGGATATTTCGGAGGCACACACTTGTACGTTCTTTAAGGTTGAGAAGCACACATCTAGAACATTTCCACAAGAGTTTTCTATGCGGCAAAACTGCTGCATGGAGGTGAACGAGTGAAAATCTAATAGCATGCTGCATTTCTGCGCTGCATAATGGTTTTTGTGCTCAAAGGAAAGACTGTTCCAGCGAATACCTGGGGTGTTGAAGTCTCCAAGTATGATGAGGTTATGGTTGGAGTGTGCATTTGAGACATTTTCTATGGATGTGAGTGTTCAATTAAATTCAGAAGGTAATACATCCGGGGATATATAGAATGCACCGATGAGTAGCTTCTCGCCCTTCGTGAGGCCTACCTCAAGCCAGACTGATTCGTCTAGGGTCTCGAGGTCAGCACGCCGCATGCACTGCACTGAATGATCAACGGCAACGAGAACCCCGCCACCTTTTTGTTTAGGTCCAGTTAATTTTCAGTCGCTTCTAAAGATTTGATAGTTAGAAGGGAAATAGCCGGAAGACGAGATATCATCAGAAAGCCAGGTTTCAGTAATGACAACAGCAGAAAATTTAGAGCATACAATATTTCTAATAAATTCAGAGGACTTAGTTCGTAGACCTCGAGTGTTTTGATAGTAGGTGTCGAAACTCTCGTACTTACTGATCATTTTCAGTTATTTCAGAGCGGTGCAGCATACCAGGGTGGACCTTGCCTTGAAACAGCTTGAAAAGGCAGCCTTTTGGCCACATAGACGGGGCGCTCAGGCGCCTAAAACACTCCTCATTAACAGTTACGCAAAAAGAAGAATAGGAGTCGTACTTAGTGCTAAGGCATTTGCACGACAATGGCGTAACTTGCACAGTTGACAAGTGGGCCAACAGTTGAGCAGATGTGGTGTTAGCGGAGAGTTTTGAAACAAAGATGGCCCTGGAGCTCGGTGGTCGGTGTACCACAACCAACTGAGAAGCTTCCGACGCACCCACGCGGGGAGGGCTCCTTTTCTTCTGCAAGTTCATCGGCAGGCCATTAAACGCAGTGTCGGACCTAGGAGGCGGGAGTTAGAGGGTGGACCGACGGGGAAACCAAAGTGCTTAAGGCCGTAGCAAGTTGACTGCTGGGGCGGTCAACGAACGGCGAAGCGGTGGTAGAAGACAGGAAGGGGGCACATTCACCAGCTGCACCGGCGGCGGCTTCGGCGAACGACGACCTCGTAGGGATACCAGACTGCGGTTACGTCACCGGCGGCATGAAAGGATTAGCAGGCTTCGGGGAAGCAGGCGGAGAAGGCGGGGGACGCGCGAGCTCCCCTCGCAGGCAGCGAACCTCCTCGCGCAGGGAAGCGACGATTGCATCCTGATGGGCAAGCCCAGCCACATTGTCCCGTCGAAGAAGCCGAAGAAACGGTCAAAAAATAGTCTAACCATTTCCCTATTCTCTCTTTGGCGTTGTGGACTGCCGGCATTTCTTTCTGTATTTCCTAACGAGCCCCTCATTTCCAAATATTATATATAAATATATATATATACAAGAGAAGAAAAACTTCGAACAAGGTAAAAGCACGATTGTGGCCACAATCGTGCTTTTACCTTGTTCGAAGTTTTTCTTCTCTTGTGTTCTCTACCATCTTCAAAGTTCTACTACTCCCTATATATATATATATATATAGATATATATATATATATATATATATATATATATATATATATATATATATATATATATATATATATATATATATATATATATATATATATATATATATATATCGGAAAAGTACCATTGGGCTCTATATGGGTACAAATAAACTTTAGGCACCAAAAGTTAAGAAAGGCGAGCGTGTAACATTTTATAAATTTTTACCCACCAAGTTTTTAACTTTCAGAACGAAATGAAAGAAGGTGAGGCAAATATATCTCCGCAAAACCATATAAGCATATATTCCGCTGTCCACACAGCAATGCTTTCGCCAATTGAATAAGACCGCCTTGTGGCTTCCGCGGCAGGTCCGTAAGCCGACTTTTTTAGCGGAGTATTTTTTGCAAATAAAGTTTATTCAGTTTTTACGCCGAGTCTCTTTGATTTCATGGCATTACTGCAAGGAATAGGCATTGCCTGTGGCTGGAGTGCAATTGTTCTCGTTTAAAGTCACAGGAATGTGTGCGTCTTTTGGGTTTAAATTATGAAGTATAAGTTGTGAACGTGGTCCCCTTCAGTCGCCATTTTTCAAAAAGCAAAAAACATTTTTTTACAAAAATTCGCTTTTAGTGCAGGACAGTTTTGTTATGTGTGCCTTCAGAAAACGCCAGAAAAACATAGGCACTCAGCATGTCAGTGATTAACAAGGCATATACTCTTGCAAGAGATAAAATAAATGAACAACAGATACTTTTTAATTGCAGATAAATTTTTTGTCCAGATCAATGTGTTGGTGTCGTTTCTTCTACAGCACCCGTCGCGTAAGTATTTTAGCAAAAAATGTAGAACTTTTTCCCGCAGAAGTTGCAGTCTTTGTTAAATATTTTGGAAGTTTCCCTGTTTTCCGCAATATTGAAAGAATGGGCGATAAGATAGTAATGTTATCTAGAAGCTTTTAGATGCTTTTGTTCGGCTAGCGGCACCGCAATATAGACAAAAAACAGCACTCCTTTCAATGGCGAACATGTTTGTATACCTTTCAAACTAATGATTTCTGCCATGCTTGATATATTTCGGACATTTTATTTCTGTAAAGCCGTCAGACCTTATCACTCAAAAACAATGGTATATAAATCACTACTATTCACACAGGCAAGAAGCCGATTGTCATCATTCCTTATATGGTGTGGCACAAGGTATATCGAGAAAGAGAATACCCTCCCAGACAAATTTAGCATAACCATTTCGTGCTTCTGCGAACATATAGGAAAGTTTTTCTAGACAGTCGTAAAAGGGCTCTATAAATAAAAACATCCTTGAATAATTGCTTTGTTCTCATAGCTAAATAGTGGTTTCCAGGTTGACTTGTTAAGTTCTGCGGTAACCTGCCTCAAATGTTTGGAGATAGTCGCATTCTTTTTTAAGGGCACACTTTTTTTGTACCAAAGAAAAATATCTCAGAGGCTCTACCTGTGCCTAAGCAGCGAGCTTTAGAAATCAAATGTCTTAGAGTGTGTTGTAGTGGCGCGCGGTGACCGTTAAGGGTGCCAGCCATTAGTAACATTTGTACCAATGCATACAGGCTATACTATTCGATAAGAAGCTACAGTATACTGATACTGTTTACGTTTTTTTTATTTTTTTTACCTTGGAGAGGCATGTTGAGTAGACCATTTATTCTCGACTCCCAAAACAACGTCAGGAGACTCCAACTAAAGGTTTCATTTTTTTTTTGTTTACGTGTTTAACGTATCTTTTACGTACTCAACATTACCTGTAGATTGTGAGACTGATGCCCAGCTCGCCTTGAAGCTTCACAGATGAAAATTGGTCAGAATATTGTTTTCGTAATGACCGAAACATTGCATTTACGGTGTGCTGTGCTGAATCTCATGAAGCAATTAAAATATACCTATGATTAAAATCAGCATGACGAAGGAAGCAGGTTTCTATATCGGAATGCCACCCTTTTGCACGGACAATTTCTTCAAGTTCTTTTCCGTTGGTCAGGTGGATTAGGAAACAATTCATGGCATTCTCATGACAACACAAAGCATGCTGTGATTGTCTTCAGACGAGAAATTACACAACAAAAGGACTTGCGCTTCTCTGAAAAAGTGCCGCAAGTTCTTTTGAATTTGCGGCGATGACAACAATTGCATCACTTAGATTCCAGAACATACCGAATATTTCTTGGGGAATTATAAATATGAATATGCATAAGGACGTTATTTAAATATGCTTATGAACGCATATAAATGCATATGAATATTAATATGCATATGAACGCTATTTAACATGGCGGGAATTTTCTAGAGCAACACCGCAATCATTTTCGTTGCACCCAAAAATAAGGAGTGTGCTTCTGAGCTTCGGTTCAGGAGATCCAACAAAACTTTTACAAATTTGGAAACGTTCACAGAATAAATTTTTTGAGGAATTTTAGAAAAGCGCCTGGATAATATTGTCCTTACATGCCATCGGTTAAAATAGGAGGAAAGGTTTGAATAATATGATCGCACACCTGTCAAAAAATGTTTTTTTAAAAGTGTTTTTAAATCTTTTTACATGCTCCCATTTCTCAAAAAAAGACATCAATTGTAAGTCGTACTTCGTCGCCTTTTTAGCTACTGCCTCAGTTGCGCGTGCTATAAATTTATATTTATTATACCCGCCCAAAAGGTTGTGTTTCCAAGCGTTTTATGGAAACTTTCGAACAGTAGTGTCTACCCGGCTGGGCGTAAGGTAATTTTTCTTAAGCAGGCGTCCTCCAAAATTTATTCTTTTCAGAATACAACAAGAACACAGGAAAGTTTCTTAGCACATGACTCCTGTGCTCAAGGTTGGTTAAATACGACCACGACACAAAAAATCAAAGGTAAAACAGACGCCAGCACCACATTAAATTTGATCTTAAAGCTGCAAAAAGGCATCGAAACACTGGTAGGCATACTAATTATTCTCTTGCTGGGTCAAGGGGAATTCTCTCGATTCAGCTCACGTAATTTTTCTGCTGCGATTTGAAACAAGGTTTTTAGTTCCTGTCGTGTTGTTGCCAAGACCATTTGCATCCCTGTGGTTTTAAGCCTTGTATTAAGTAGGAGAATGGTGAGAACTGTATTTAAGTTGTCACGTACCAAAAAACTTTGGAAAGTATGGCCACTAAATAAGCTTTATAAGCGAACTTGTACTCCGCAACACGGAAATCAACAGAAAGAGCCAGGAAGCACCCAACAAAGTGACGTGCAAAGTAGAGCATTGAGAAATGGAAGGCATCGGCATTTTCGCTGTGACTGCCCACGTTTCGGCGTAATTCTTTCTGGAACCATCCGATTACACTCAGAACACTGAAAATCTCAGAAAAACTGTTGTCTTTTCACAACTCTTACAATAAAAAATAAATACCCAGTAGGGTGTTTGGCAAAGAGAAGAAAACACACATTTTACCTTGATCACAAATAGCCCAGCGTGCCTTGGGCACAACGCTGGAAACGAAAGAAAATTAAAGAAATCATTGCGCTAGTTTTATGCAATAGCCATACGACTTATTACACCAGGAGAAAACATACTATTCAGCGTAATTATGGGCATGGGGTACTGTAGTGAGTCAGAGAAAAACCGCCGAAATGACTAAAAAAAAAGCAGACATGGTCGAAGGAAGAGATTGGTCGAGATAAGACGAAAAATTGACCCCGGTTAAAATAAAGCGAGAAATATGAATGGCGGCGACAATAACTGAGCCAATTGCACCGCCCCTCTAAATATACAGCACTTTAAAACACTGGAATGGCTTCAGTTACGCCTGTATAGGAGAGGCGCGAGGAAGAATTGTCGTGATATGCACGAAAATACACATAAGCAAGAAACAGCAGCACCGGGCATGAAGGGAGTAAAGCAACGCCCAGGGGCGGAATGAGGAGTAAACGTTTCGCATAATTTACTCGTTAGTGACCCTTGTCGAGCAATTGACGTCGATACCGAGGCTTTAGCCAAATGGAGCTGTAGCATGTCAGTTTGAGCATTCGTGTCCACCCCAAATTTCTCAGTGTGTCTTAAGGTGATTCATTAGTCCTTTCCCGCCACCCAGTGCTCTATTGAGTTATTCTAATGGCCCCCATGGCGATGGCTCAAATTACCGTGAATCTCTTCTGCCCTTTATGCAACCAAGGGAGTGTCTATACCGCTGAACTTAATGAAAGGCACCCTAGCAGTTCGGACTACATGGCCACACAGCACGCAAGCACTACGACGTAACGGGCACAGTGCAACCCCACCATGTCAGCTATGGTGACGTGGGTAGGCCTTCTACACACTGGACCAGTGTCGTAGGGCTTTGCGGATACGGTACTGGAAAGGGTGAGGTGGTTTTTACAGCGACAATGTATGTCAAACACCGCCAGTACTCATTCCACTGACGCAGCTTTACTCGGTACCGTATCTCCGCTTGTCGTGGCACCACCGACGGCTCTCCATCAGTTTTGTAAACCTCGCCACCACCGATGCCCTTTTCGCGAGTTATGAAAATAATATTAATGGTGCTTGTGCCGCTCTCCGCAGTTACAATTTTACTTTATACGTTAAGAATGCTTGTGGTGTGCTCAGAGGAAGTACTTGATTGAATGAGGCAACTTTATATGAATCAAGCTAATAGCACCTAATGAATGGGAAAGTGAATTTTGTCTTTATATTCAACCACTAAGTGCGTATATCTCCTGCTACCTGTATATGCGCACACGAATAAAGGTGCATGACATAAGCGAGGGAAAAAACGGCCGTGTACAGCTAGGCTTCAATCGTTCAGCGATCACATGCCAGCTGTACTTGTGAGAGATTTAAACAATGGCACCTCACTGCAAAATCGACCTCTTTGCGGTCATCCTTCGTCTACAGGGGGTGGAGTTGATAAATACCACAGCGAAAAAGACGCCAACGATGCGGCAGGGAAAGGAACAGACCCACGTCTGGCCGGTCGAAAAAAGGACACAAAATTCTAAATTTCATTTAGTTCGCTGTGTAGGAAGTATGCTCAATTGCAAATCGCACGCAAAGGTGTTTTGTTTCCTTCAGTGTTTTGATTGACCCAATTTTATATGCTGACGTCCTTCTTTGAAGTAAAAAGGGCAGGGACGTTTTGGTTTTTGTTTAGTGGTTTTATATTTTTGCGGTCAGATGCCTTAATTAGTTTTGTAATTAGAGAATTTCATTTCTGAATAAATGCTTTATTTGTTTATCCCGCATTTGTTTTCCTTTTTACGTGCCCAGCTAAACGTTTGGCTAATACCAAAAGAAAACACGCCGGGTTCACTTCCACAAAGACGAAAACTGCTGATTACCTGCCTCTTTCTTTACAATACTCCATAGGTTTAACTTTTGCAGTTGTTTTTCTATTTGATAAGTACCAGGGTACCGTGCTATCAGGTCGGCTGAGGAGGGTACGCATTTTATAATGGTTGTAGATTTAAACACCACCTAACAACTAGAACGAACAAGTGGAATACCCCGTGGGCTTGGGTATTTCCGAAAAAATAAATAAGCATAATTTGCCGGTCAACAAACCAAGAAAACTACATATGTATCCCTCTGCGGAAAAGGTTAAAGAGACTAAATTCAAGCCACAGCAGAGTGACACACATTTTTCGAGTAAAATTTAATATGCGAGCATGTTTTTTTTTACGTTCACCTTTCTTTTCCTCATAAAAACACCTGTCCCACTTAAGAAATATGTTCTACTAGAAAATATTGCGCCGTTACTTTGACTCTGTGTTATCGTACCGTGGCAGCATTTACGTGGAGGAAGTATGCAATGGATGTTTGCAGGTGCTGTTGGATGCGTGGCTTGAGTAAAATGCGAAAAGTTAATTTAACTCCTGGTTCATGTCGTTCGTCGCGGCTACAGGGTATACACAGCACTCCTTAAATCGCCACTTTTGGCTTATAGTGGTTTGCAGTATTTGATAGGATTGCTTTTATCGTGGAAATTAGGTGAAAAAGGGCTTTTATGTATGTTGGCTGTTATAGAAAGTAACGAGACACATTAGGTAGAAAATGCAAAAAAATGCTTTCATTCGCAGTTGTTTTGACAACTACGTCACCAGTCATGCAAAGTTCTGCCATCTTCAAAAAACCCACAGGCTATTTATGTCCACTGCCAAACAAACACCCTTACCAAGGTGAAACGCATATGGGAAAATACTAATTCATAAATGCCTAATCCTCCTATTATAAGAAATATTTGTTATAGTTAGAAACCAGGACATTTGACACCCATTATAAATTTTCACATGTACAGCACTTCGTCTGTGTTAGATGTCGACGTAGTATATTTTAATAGTAAGAATCACGTGTTCCTAATCGGCAGCCGTAAAAGTGCATACGCGATCATAGTTTCAATTACACCTTCCTAGGTCGAGCGTTAAGTGATGCTTAGAACACAGGAACCAACACTTTGCGACAATAGGTAACGCGGATATGCATCATCCTTTCGGTTGCTGCTCACATAACTTTAAACCGAACTTCAATACAGAGGACAAGAAATGTTGGGACCCAGCAGTCGCAGCGACGATCCAGCACATTTCAAAATTTTCTACAGTCGTCATTTTGAGTAACACTTTATCTCAATGTTCTAGGATGGCGTATTATATACAGTTGCCGACTAATCTGCAGTAAATATTTTTTTCGTGCTCAAATGATGCCAAGAATATCCTTGTTCATAAACACCTTTACGCAAGTCTGAAAATATTTATGTATAGATGAGTGCATTAGTACAGCTACTGTTGGTTTTGCCTATTTGTAGCCGTGTATTCTTTGACGTATTTTGAAAAGGCTTGTGCAGTGAATTTTAAATGTCCTGGTACATACAAGCTGCACACATATCTGTCCAAAATACTTTTCCAAGATGGTCGACTAAGATGGACGGCACTAGGTTCGCTACAGCCAAGCGATCTGCTCTCGCATTGTTCTATTATTCCTTGCCAGCTGCCTCTCAAAGCGGATAGCAGACGGCGCTCACGTTCCTTGCTGAATGATATAACAGTCAGTCTTTAAGGTATAAATGGTGTTTATATTTACCATTTAAATAGCACCAAGAACCCCCCAAAAGTGTAAAACCTAATTACTTAGCATAACTACTTTCGAAACAATAAATGACGGCAAAGAAATCACCTCAAGAATATATCAGAAAAAACCACCACCGGAGCAGTGGTCACATAGTTCAAAACAGCTAGTATTACGTATAGCCAGGTGTAAACTTCAAGATTTCGACAAAGAGGAGTACTTAACTCAACACTGCTATAAGCGCGCACACATGCGGTTGGTTTTTAATATTGTGTTCGTGAACTGGTATATATATTCAAAGAACATATTTAGTTTTCACACCGTAATGCCGCTTCGTCAGCTGATCAATAAGTATAAAAAAACTGTGGTAGCATTCTTTTACTTTTCCTCCAGTCTTCTTTACAGGCAAGTTACGCGGGAGCTTAGAGAGTTCCCGCCATAGGTTTCTGAGCTCCTGCGATTAGTTGTGTGACAGGACGTTGCAATAAATACCTAAAAAAGACGACTACCTTAAGGAAGAATACCAGTTAGTACTTTCTTTGATAAGTGGGGTTATGGTCTAGCATAAGCAACTAACTTTTTATGTTGTACTCTTTTGTACAAGAGAGACTTTAGGAATGGCACAAAAACATTACTATCTAGCATGTCAGAAAGAAATCTGATTGATTCGTGTGAAATAAAAAGATGACTACCTAGCGTGTCAGGAAGAAAACTGGTTGATTCTCGTGAAAAAAAAACAGAGGTACAAGATATCCCTCCAACTACCCAGGTGCTATGGTCAACTTAGCGTACTTATATCATAATGTCAACCTTGGTCAGCCTTGCATGCAATTTGACGTCATCTGGAGCTTTCCTGCGTAATTTGAAAGCTGAGATTTGTTGCTTGTTAGGAAAGTTTGAATGTCGATCATCTTAAAACTAAGATTTCAATCTATCTGGCTATAGGTAAGGGAACGTTTACTAATATGGATATATATTACAAAAGAGAGAACCCAAGAATATTAAGTAACAAAAAACATGGCTCTGCCTAACCCGGCAAACTGAGGTGGATAAAAATATAAAAAAAACTCTTTTTGTACCTAATAAAGCGAAAGCTCTGATCAAGTTAAACGCATTTTTTAAATATAAATATTAGCTCCAATCCACGCTCTCATGGTGGTTGGAAAGAAAGTTGTAAGCGGCACCCGCACCAATTGGCCACGCGACGTCATTTGAATTCACACACGTGACTCTACAAAGAGTGAAACCAGAGATTCTGCTAGCCGTTACCTGGAATTTGCGGGGGGGGGCGTCACGAACGCCAAAGCGTAGGCCACGCCGAGCTAGAGCTCCGGCCACCGCCGCTGTATCCTGGTCCTGATTCGACAGATAAAAAATGCAGCGGAGCGGGTTTCGAAGGGTGAGACAACTGAACCTGGCCATGCTGATGGGCTAGCTCGGAGCTAACCACCGCAGGAGATCTGCGCATACACCGACCGATTCTGCGTGTGCGCTTAGTAATTTCCCTATAAACCAATTTAAACTAGTTAGCTTAGTAAATTTGAGAACTTAGATGAAGCTGAGGGAACTTCATTGATGGCTATTAATTAGAACCAGTTGCTCTTTTCACCTTTTGTAATACCTCTTAAAAAACAAGCGAATTGGTATTCGCCGATTTCAAAAAGGAGTCCCATTCGTGGCAAGCAGTGCACAAAAATTTGGGCTCCTCTAACGGCCAGATGTCTGTATGTGGAATCTACGTTTTGTTTTCCCACCCCGCAAACAAATCCTTTGCGTATCTTTCCCGTGCGACTACTTACTTCTATCAGGTCTGGGTTATTCAGGAGTTGCTGCCGAACACGTTAATCAAGCCGTGCGAAGGAAGCGCGCAGTGGAAAAAAAGCTTTGATAAAACAAGCCCAGAACAACAGTAGCTAAATCAGACGACAGAGCCTTCGGAGTGATCACACCCATGCGCCAGACGGGGTGAGCTGCTCCTGCGCGCGGAGCACACGGGGTAAATTCTCCGCGCCATCTAAAATGTGCTCCATAAATGACACCCCTACACCCCCCCCCCCCACCCCGACCGCCACCGCCTCCGCCGCGTTGGGAGTTTATAAATATATATGTGGCATCTGAATTCACAACATATATCTTTTAAAGAGTTTTTTGTTTACTTATAAAACAAATAAGACACTTTTTTGTACATACGGAACTTCAAATTCACCTAATGAACATCAGGTGCACTCTAAAAAAAAAGAGAGTCCAAAGGGAGTCGTCGCTGCAATGACTCCCTTAGACTCTACTAAGACTCTCTTTTACGCTCCACGACCCTCTTTAAAACAGGGAGGGGTCACGGGACTCTTGCACTTTGCAATGGGAGTCACGGGTCAACAGCATTTTTAGCATATATTTATTGACTGATTGAATTTCCACAGTGATACCTAGGTTTGTTGCTACCGTATTGCAAGATTTAGTGGCGCAGATACAAAAACATGAAAAGTAAGGGCACACAGGTGTGTGTCCCGTGACTTTGTCCGCTTCTGCGCAAACGGTACAAAATTTGATTTTCTAGGACTGTAAAGCATAAAAAATCTAACGCTGTTTATGGAACACACAAGGTTGAAACGCCAAGCTTTCTACGATACAAACGCAAAGTCCACAATGCAAAGGGCTGAGCTAAGCTAATGTGGTGATTATGATTTTTAGTGTGTAATTGGGTCATCTGAATATGTTGCTTCGGTGAGCTCAGTGTTGTCATTGATTTGGACTTTGGCGGATAGGAGTGTGGACTTTTCATTTGTATCGGAGAAAGCTTCGCCTTTTTCATCCTGCTCCTCTTCGTCTTCTTATTATTCTTTTTCAATATGTGCCCTCCAAATTTGTAAAGTTGGCTTTCCTACTTCGCGTTTTATCAACGACACACAATTTGCCCTCCTATTGTTTAAAGTTGGCTTTCCTGCGCTGATTTTATCATCATCATCAACACCATAAGCCCTCCCATTTGATAAAGCTGGCTTTCCTGCAGTGCGTACAGGCGTAAAAGCGCCATGAGTGGGCATAGAGAGGTTCACTTTAACAATTTTTTTGAATATGTCGTATCAGAAAGCAATCATCTACAATACATACCATACCTGTGGTAGCCAAATTATTTTGTTCTTAAAATTGTCGGTAACTATGGGCGAATGAAAATGCTAAAGTGCGCAAGGACTAGCAAATATTTTAACATTGCATAGAAACCACATGTAACAATAACAGAATATACTTAATATATACGAATTAAAGTCTTTACTGCAACGCTGTTTAATGTTGATGAAATAAGCAGAAAGTATGATTGACATTGCTTCTGTATATGATTTAAATGGGTTGTTTATTTTTTACGTTAAAAACATTGCCAACTGTGCACCGGATAGCGCTCTGCGAATAAGAACACGAATAAAACTATACTTCGTAATATATATTGCTACGCAACTAAATGGCCTTCTCAGGAACCCTACAAAATAGGCGGGAGTATATCAGGACGTGTGGGCGGGAGAATATCAGGACGCAACTAGCTTTTGCGCCACAATTCTGCTGCTCTACAATTCAGCCTCTCTATGCACGATGTTGCGTGCCTGCTTTCTTGCAAAGCTTCAATGTGTGCAACAAAGCCTACTTTACTGCAGATGTTATTCTCATTCGCGTTTTACCAATTAAGCAGTATGTTCACTGCTTCATGTGCCACTAGTAATTTTGTACATTAAGTACATATCGATGTAAGGCATCGCATTTGCGCGCGTACAGAGCTCTGTGTTCAGATGTCGTGTAATCTTACACCAAGCTGCCCGACCAAAAAGCAGAATTTAAGTGTTAGTCATTCAAATCCTTACTTGTAGTTGCTTTTATTCAATGAAAACTACTTCATATTGCGACAATCTTTTTATTTAAATGATTAATGCATGTTGCCCACAATTATTATATATTTGAACCTGTGTGCGAGCGTCGCCTCTTTTAGTGCGTTTAAAAAAGCCGCCAAGTAGTCACGTGACTGATTTGCGTTCGTTTTATAAAAACTTCTGTACATTACGTAAAACGTACATATATAAAAAGTTCCTGCCAGAACCAGATTTATTTTGTCTAGCGTTTGCTTTAAAACTCAATAACAAGAATAGAAATGCAAATATTTTAGACAACGCGAATCAATAGAATCCACTGCGAGCCAAGTAGAGTAAGCCAGTGAGTGGCGCGAAGGCAGCGGGGCGAGTTGACGCATTTTTGTCGAATTCGCGTATCAAAACCGCTGCGGGATGGAAACGGCGTGACACCGGTATGAAATATGCTGTGCGGAATTCATTGCGCACCGCCTGAAATCGTCTACTAGAGTTCTTCAGTTCGGCAAGTCGACGGCGTGCTACGGTTGAATGCGAAGCCGGAACAAAGGCGGTGTCATCGTGTTTTTTCACGTGAGTACTGTCCCTGCTAATAATACCAAGTGAAATAGTTGTCTCGGTTAGCTTTCCGGACACATGCCAAAAAAGTTGCATATGCTGTGCTTGTTTGCTTGCTGCCTGGCGCCTCGTAAGCATTGTGAAATCTCTCCTTCGCCCCCTCCTCCCTATTTCAGACTGTTCTAAGCTATCGCGCTCGCGAGACCGGCTGCCGCCGCCGCGACCGTCCTTCCTCGCGGCTGCTCGCGGTCTGCGGGCCGCGATATGCGTCGTGAAACTGCCGTACTCCCTGTTCTGTGGCCGTACTCGCTCGCCAACGCGCCCCTACAGCGTACGCGTTGACCGTGTGCTGGCGGCGTTGTCGGGAAAAAAAAGTTGGCAAGAGGTGAGGACGCAGGAAATGTAGTTAAACAGATGAGAATTTGCAATGTGCAAGGGGGAGAATATAGTATGCAAATGCAGGACAAGGAGAGAGAGTGTTGCCACGCGCCAGCGAGCGAGTACGGCAGTTCCACAACGCCTGACGTTGCCAAGCTTCACGAGCTAATGACGAAGTCCGTCTTTGAGTTCACGTATAGTTCACAGGGGCACAGAATTCATATACGTGGAAATTGGAGGTGAAAGGCGTACATGTGGCCTCGCAGGGAATTAAGTCTCGGGGTGTGTGTGTGGGGAGGAGGGGTATTTTACAGCACCTACGAGGCGCCTGTTCTAACTTGTTCATGCCGTCCGTATTCTTCAGCACACCCTCCTTTTGCCCTCGTCCATTAGCCCACGTCAAGCTTGTCTCGAGCGCTACTGTTGTGTTCGCTGTCTAACGGCTGCTTTTTGCACAGTCGGTCGCAGAAAACCATTTGACTGTTGGGCGGAGCGGTACCATTCTGTAATACACGGCGGTAGTTTGCAATGGCAGGCTATTCAAAAGTGTGTTCAAGTGTTCCCTTTTTATTCTGCAGTTTTCTTCTTTGACGTTTCGTGAAATAACAAACCGAACTACAAAAAAAAAACAGTACATGGGGGGCGTAAATCGTTTTGAACCCTTTGGTGCAGCGTCATTTTTAACACTGGTCTGCCCGTATAGGCAAACTTGTTGGAACTGTTTAGTGTCCTTTTTATGGGGAAAAGCCATTATGAATGGCATATTGGCATGTATTGTCATGTTCGCGCGATATTTGCAGGTAAAGAAAATAGGCCCCAATGCAAAATGAATCCTTTAATATAGGCATCAAACGAAGCCTGGAGCATGCTAAATATTCTTTTGAAGGTAGGTTGTGCTTTTTATGATCACATAGACGGACACAAGAAAACTACGTACAATTTCACGAGTAGACGGCGCCATCTCCTCGTGAAAGCGGACATTTTTCTTGTGCCCGTCTCTGTGATCGTAACAAGAGCAACTTTCCTTCAAAAGCTTACACCAATTAGCCCGACATAAAGCTGTGCAAAATATTACATGTCCTGATCACACACTCAGAGTGTACTTTCTGTATTTAGTGAGTTGCCTGTTTGCATCATTATTGTCTGCCAGACATGTTGTCACTTGGGCATTACTCCAGCGTGCAGACCAGTGTTGCACAAGTAGACATGCTTCAGCGCTCTTCCTGTCACCCTCATCTTTTGCGCAGTCTTTCAACTAGCCAGCAACCAAGTCTTCATCTTCCCTCTCGTTATATTTTGTATGTACTGTATTACAGAGCCATAAACACATCAGCTTGTCTACTTTAATTAAGGAGGAGGTGCTCTTGCAAGGAACAAGATTCGGGTGGAGGCCGATCGCGGAACCAGAGGACTCTGAAGCTGGTGAGCTAACCAGGACTGGAGATGGGCCTGCAGATTCTGTGTACCAGAGGTTCCAGACGAGCGAGTTGGCTTGCAGACAACCGGGCTCGGTTCTACACCTGGCCGCGGTTGGTGGCCACGGCCCAGGATGGATCACCACACCTGCCACGTAGGGCGTGGTGCTGCCTGTGCTGCTTTGTCCGAGCAGTACATGCATTCGGGGGCCAATGCTCTGCTGCAACCTGGACCAACGATGACCCGCGGCACACATCGCTGAATGGGGCTTCTCGTGTTGGTGAGAGCATTTCCGTTTTTCTCTTCGCTTGAACTGGATTTCGGGGGCTGCACGTTGACCCTTGTGTCCTTGTTTGGTGCTAAGTTTCCCTTTCACCGTTCGCCATTGTAACTCATTCTGTTCCCTTTCTCCCGAGTTCCATGTGAACGTGTCACACTCCTGCAAGGCCAAGGGAATCTTCGCATCAACAATTAATTTTTCCCGAAAGGTTAGAGTGTCAAGCACCATACACTTGGCTGTTTGGCGTGGAAAGACCCAGCATTTGAAACATGTCATAACAGCAGGTAAAATCTTGCAGGGCTGCAGATTTTCATCGACATGGCTGTGTGAGGTTATGCGGGTTTGTAGTAGGTTTCAGGGGATATAAAATTTGCTTGTGCCTGCTTTGGACTGGCCCTTCAGACTTCGAATTGCTTGTGCGGTTGACGTCTGTGTAAAATTGTCATTTGTTGCAACTGCTCCTGCCCTTTTTTTTTGCCTTCACCTTTGGCTCTATCAGGTATGGCTGCTCTTAATCCTCAAGTCCTGTGGATGTCCATGCTCACGGGGTACTTTGCCTTTTTGGAGGTTTGTATTACAATTGTCTCTATCTTAGTTCTTTCAGTTCAGCTCATAACCACCATTTGCTCTCCTAGAGATCGCATAAATATTGTTGATTTCAAATTAATTCCAAATAACGGTTCGCTACTGTTTTTGCAGGAAGGCATTTTTGGATGTTAAAATGCTGTGAAAATTGTTAAAAATTGAACCTTGGTGTCACTTCTTTTTTATTCCCAGAGAGGTTGTGTCAGTTTTGTGCTTTTCGTTTACGCACCAAAGGCTTCACATAAAAAAACCAAAGCTTCATAATACTAATGGGTCATTCCACACGAAACGTTCTGGCCCAAAAATTGGCCACCGCCAATTCCGTTGAGAAAAGCAGGTGAAGGAATCCTGAAATACTATGAATACGTTGAAACCTTCATACAACAGCTGTAGAAACCCTAACGAGGATTTGAATAATCAGACATTTGATCAGTGGACAAAGCTTCCTCAAGGCAATATTACACTAAAATAATGCCGAGCACGGCAAACGCTAGTTCGGAAAAGTTTTTTTTCCACCCTCCGGTTTTGTTAGCAATGTAACCAACATAAATGAAAACATGCAAACCAGTTATTCTCGATAGCACAAAGGCAAAGGAGACTGGGAGAGGGTAAAATAGGGGACAGAAAAAAAGGAGGGCTGGTCAGCCTTAAGAGCAGAAATTGACAAAGGGAGCAATAGAAGAATGGAAACTTGAAGGGAACAGTGCAACAACGCCTTCCCAGAGGGCTCAAATTGGTGCGAGGGGCCAAATATGGCCTACCGTCGAAACAAAATCTAAGTAAAATTATCAGGCTAGATAGTTGTTCTAGACGGAGTTCACTATGTGCGGTGCGGCTTCTGTCTTCACTTGCGGCAACTTTTGCTATGTATATTGCACATCTGATATTTAATCATTTTTGTGGGCCACAGCACAGGAAGAAGCAGTTTTCCTCCCTTCATTGACCAGAGCAGTAGTCTGATGTGAAGTGAAGTTTAGAAGCGAACACATGCCCAGAAAATGCTAGGAAAACACCTAAGAGGACGTGGTGGAGAAGCGCCACTCTAATGTAGCAGGGCCGGCAGAAGACTCTTGTCTGTCGACATTTTTTAGTGGTAGCCCATATTGCGTCTCTCATGCCAAAGCCTAAGTGAGAAATTTGAAAATATTCTGTGTTGCTTGCGTATTTCTGACTAATGTATTTCCGGCTTGGAAGGGAGCCGAGTGAGTACTGAAAAGCTAGTTCTTTCAAACTAAACAAAGCTGTATTCAGTCTTTATGGACCCTTTACTGCATGTGTTATTGCTTGCTTGCTGCAGAAACAGTGCTGACGTTGTCATCTGTGTGTTTACAGCAATTCCGCGTTTTTCACAAACTTGTAATCCAGTTCCACTTCTAATACTGCTAAATGAAAGTAGTGTGGAAGTAGACACCCTGATAATCAAGCAATTGTTAATACACCGTGAAAATATGAGGAACGTAGCAATTACCACATTGCATTTGTTAAGCTGGAGCCCTGTGGATATTTTTCCTTATGGCCTCCTCTATACTCTTTTGTTGGTCCCCCACATCTTATTAATTTCCATGTCAGTGATATGTATTTTTTTATCATTAGATGCAAGAGGGGTGGATACACTGTCCTGCGGCCTGTTTTGCTGAATGAAAGTGGTGTCGAAGCCTTCAGAGAAGCACTGGTAAGTACAGCAGTAATTACTTTTAATGAAATCACTTCGCAGGAGCTTTGGAAAAACTGAGTGTTGCTTCTTTGTGTGGTTTTAGAATTTTGAGAAAAACGGTTGTGTCAGCGAAATTGCTTAAATTTCTTGGAATCGTTCCCAGTCTTCAAAAATCATCTATTGATTTCTCTATAATCTCGCTCCGAATAATCTTAAAAAAAAACCCGAAGAAGCAGACAAAAAAGGCATATTGTCAGCTACTAGCTACCAACCTTCAAAACAACTACCTGGTCTGATAACCACGCCACCACTGTGACACCGTGACACACCTCCTAAACTTCCCATACGGACCCTGGCATCAATGAATATCTTGATGTGTGGGTGGGTTTTGTATTTTTAAGCTATTTTGGCAGTGAAAACGCTCGTTTCTCACGAAATGGTCTTCCAGATCGGCCTAGTCATGCTAATACTACAAGCAATTAGGTTAAAGCTCCCATATTCAACTCATAAAAAGCTCTCACACAGTTGCACTTTCAACAACTTCAGCCAACGTAGTCATGAATAAAATGAGCCACTAGAAAAACAGTTGTCTTTAGTAACAGTTTTCTAAGAAAAATAGCTTGGTTGAATTTGTCTCATGACAGCTTATTAAAGCTAGAGTTTAAAGGTAATTCTTTTTCTGTGAACGAAGCGATGCTTCCTACTACTAAAACCTGTCCCGAACATCAAAACGCTCGAGACGGCCCGAAAATCCAGAAGCTGCCGTATGCATTGCGATGCTCGCTAAGTACACTACTTCTGCGTTGACGCTGATATCTCCTAAGAATAGACTTCGGAATATGGCACGCAGACAGGGCGGTAACTTTCTTTTTATCGCAGAAAGTCTACCAATTTTTGGGGTCTAACAAAACATTTTTGTGTAAACATAGTGATTAGGCACATTCTGCATCAGCTCAAAATGCAGATTATTCGATGCCCTTTCCAACAAGAGCAGATTCGCAAATTAACAGAATCAGTTTTTGGCCAAACGTTGCAAATATGGATAAGTTGTGTATATCAGTTCGCAAATAGTTTAAAAAGTTTGGAGTATAATTTTTACCAAACATAATAAACACATTTTGGGAAAAAGTTTAGTTGCCCAGTACAATTTGTCAGATATGAAAAACATGTTACCATGTGTGGTGCCCTCGTTCTGCAGTGAAGCCCTACCTCTGTTTCAAAATATGCAATTTCGGATAGTTTACTGAAAAAAATCGGGTGGTTTGGCATTATTAGAGGCACTAATTTGTCCCCACATGATGTAGAAACATCTTGTCAATGGTTGACATCGCATTAATGGTAAGGTAAAAATTCGGGATAGGACAAAAACTGCTTGGGGCTGAAAACAAAAGTCGTTCACTGTCAGTTTACTATCATGCACCTGTTGAAGCTTTCACTTGCTGGTTGCTATAATCTTCTGGCTCACTTTTCTAACCATGCTTTCAGGAATGAGGTGCGATGCACTGGAACAGTGCCCAGCTAGCTATCCCCGAGTAACTGTTGCGTGACAAATGAAAAAGGCGTTCAGCTCTATGAGCCTCCTGCATTGCACCTCCACCTAACATTTTAGAAAACAAACAATACCAAACTTGTGGCAGACTCTGTCAGAATATGTAGTTCTACTGAGGAGCAACTCTAGACCTCCGAAAATATCCTCGTGCAGAATCAAAACTGAAGCCAATTTTCAGCTCTCTCTCCTTGCCTTAACTGATGTCCGATGACTTGAGGTTATCAATTGACTTTCAACTGGAACTCTTATTGCACAAGTAAGGCATGGGTGAAGTGAAATCACAAACGGCATGCTTTTTTTGAGGAAAAGTAGTGGGCAACGAAGGCGTTAAGGCAAATCGGGTTGAAGTTCTCTGTCTAGTAGTGCCAAATATAAATTGCGCAATGCAGAAATGAAACAAATGACAGGAAAAGAACTGAAAATGCTAAGTGCACTTGTCAGACATGCGGAGACATCCACGAATACTTTGACTGAAAAAAAGCTACCCGTCCTCTAAACCAAAGCTCACTAGTGCCTACCTGGTGTCATTTTCTGGTAGTTCTCACCTTTAAACGCAGTCGGATTGCAAAGCTTACGACATCATTTGATACTTGACTTCTGTGAGCCATTTGATCAAAAAATCGAATGGTAATGCAGCGTAACCACAAGTGACATCCTTTTTTGTATAGCGCAGCAGCCATGGCACCTATCGAAACAACACATGCTGCTCAACCCTCAAAAACACCGTCAGAAATTTCAGTGTAGCCAGAGCAGGAAAATTAGAGCTGATTCTAAAACTGCAGTGCCTAGACTAACCAGTGGACTGCGTTAGTTGCAAGAGAAATGACAACATGGATATCAGAAATATACAGCATTGATGATCGGTGATCGGTGCTTTATATTGCCGATTTTGTGATGTTGTAGTTGTTTCTCATGTACCCCGGTGGTTAGTCTAGACACTACACGTTTAGGCAACCTTGAGATTTTAGGCAGTTTTTTACAAGGTGAGGCGTGTATGTTTTCTCAGAAGGGAGCGTTGCTGCTGCGCTTAATAAAAAAGCATGCGACTCGTGGTCATGCTGCATTACCATGGAATTTTCTTGACCAAAAGTCTTCCAGCAAGCCAAATACCAAATCATTTTGCCAGTTTTGCAATCCGATGGCAGTGACAGATGATAATTACCTGGAAATGACACCAGCTTTCCACTACTCAGCTTTGGTTCGAAGAAAGGGTCGTTTTATTTTGTGAAAGCTTATTTCTGAAGGTTCCCCGCATGTGTATCAAGTGGACCTGGCATTTTCAGCCACTTTCCAGCAGTTTTCATTCTGATTGATTGATTGTAGTGTTTAACGCGCCGACGCAACGCAGGCGATGAGGCGCGCCGTAGTGGAGGGCTCCGCATTAATTTTGACCACCTGGGGATCTTTAACGTGCACCGAAATCTCGTACACACGGGCGTTTTTGCTTTTCGCCTCCATCAGAAAAGCGGCCGCCGCGGCCGGGAATCGAGCAGTTTTCATTCTGTTTGTGGGTTGCAAACCTAATATTTCGTGCTACTACGCAGTTACCCAACTTCAAGCCGATTTGCCATAGCAGCCCCGTCGCCCTCTACTATTCCTCGAAAAAAGAACGCCTTTTGTGATATCGCTTGACTCATGCCCTACTTTTGCGATAACAGCTCCAGCTGAAACTCAAAAAATAACACCAAGTCATCGGATATCAGCTCAGACAAGTAGAGATTTCCAATCAGCCTTGAACACTACCAGCTGTTCACTGGCCAGTTTTGTTAGTACGAGGCTATTTTTGGAGGTCTAGTGTTGCTTCTTACTGCGACTGTCTATTCTAGCAGTCTCCAAAAGGTTTGATATGGTGCCTTTTTGAAAATGTTAGGCTGCACTCTTTTCGCCGTGCGAAAGCTTGCGGGGCACAATTGTGGTGCATCGCAAGTTATTCCTGCAAGCAGGGCTACCATAGCGAGTCAGAAGATGACAATAAACCGCAAGTGGAAGTTCTTGTAGATAATTCATGATCAGAATGTCAACAAAAATGCACCACTGAGATTGGTTTTAAATTCCAAGTGGATTTTTTGGCATCTCTTGTTTGCCGTGAATCTGGTGCTTGCTGTAGTCCTTAATAAGATGTTTTTACATCACGTGGGGACTAAGTTGGGCCCCTAATAATATCAAACCATTTCAGAGAACCATCCAAAATTGTGTATTTTGCACCATGCGTGCAAGCACCACCTGGGCACCACGGGGACAAATTAATTTGCACTAGTGAATTTTTTCTTGGACAGGATTTTTTTAATGTAAACCTTCAAAATGCGTATTCTAAATTTTTTCCACTATTGGTGGTTTGTTATACACAACTTCTTTTTTTTCATTTTTCTTTACGGTGACAAAATTTTGATTTGGGTTTTTTTTTGCGATCATTATTTATGCAAACATTACACAACTGGTGCTAGCAAGGGCATTGAATCATCCGCATTTTTGCCACTGCACTATGTGCCTAACCAACACATTTAGCAAAAATAAATGTTTTCTTAGAGCCCTAAAAACTGGTCAATTTTCTGCGGTAATAAAAGAGTTGAAATCAACGCTGGTGTCAGCTTTACTGCATGACTCTGAATTTGTGCAGAGAAGCCGCTCTAGTGCATGAGAAGTTCGAGAACAAAAAGTTGGACATCCAAAGTCAATAAATTGGGATAGGGAAACTAATTATTGTGGCATGTCCCATCAAGGCTGTAGTGTCAGCTTTACTGCATCGCTCACAACTCGTGCAGAAAAGCCCATCCAGGGAATTAGAAACTTTGGAACAAGTTTTGTGCCAAATTTAATTATATGAGAAGTTAAAAAATCAGGGTACGGAAACTAAACGCGTTGACAATAATTCAAATAAACAAGTGGTTTAAAATTTTTTCTTGTGGCCACTAAAAACATGAAGAAACCGAGGCACGTAACAAGGCAGTGGTGTCCTTTGTACTGACAAGTTAGGTTTCTTTTCCATCAGTAATAAGTGTGATCTAGATAACTACAACTGTAAAAATTATTTAGTGCTTCATGCTTTCACTTAAGCTAAAAACTGTTGAAGGAAAAAACGAAACGGGGTGCAGACATTGCATGCAGAGTAGAAAATATAGTCAGCGTATTGAATAACTTTAAAAAAGCATCAAAGTTAATCAGTGAAGCGTAGATAGAAGATTCAGGCAAATTGCTATCAAGCCTAAAAGCAAACAAAAAACGCAACAAGCAGCACACCCACCGGTTTTTGCCCAGGGAATGGGGGGAATCTATGATGTGTCGTTCCCATCTGGAAAGTCGATGTAACCAATTTGGCCCTTGGCGTTTTGCATGTACCCACTCATTGCGAATCATGCAAGTACAAGCCTTTCTTGGGCCAAGTTTGACTTCTGCAAAGAAGCTAAAACACTGATTTGGGAGCTTTTAGATGTTTATTACATAAAAAAACAGGAGCACAGTGAACCTGTATTGCAATGAGCTTGAATATTTAGAAACTTCGCTATGATTCCTTTGTTAGCATTGTGCGGCCCACTATTAAAGGGTGTTATTTTAGACGATGCACTCAATAAACTTAGTTGCAAGCAAGTGCTTGTCCTATCATCTTCTTTGTCATGTGCTATGGACTCGACTTTTTAAGAACTATGTACCAACTTGCCTCATGCTTTTTACTAACAGTTTGAGTTAGGCTTTGTACCCCTCCAGTCTTTTGCAGTGTGGAGCATGCCCTTTGTGCAGCAGGTGTCTCAGTTCACTGACTGCTTTGTTACTCGTGCTGCCTTTAAGCTTTACATAGATATTTTCGTACCATCAAAAGGGGGGAGTAGCAGCCTTTTGCACTCATAAATTCTTAGTCTCCCTCCCTGGAGCTTTCAGGTCCTCTTTATGGATGCAATAATTTTTGAAGCCTTTGCATTTCTGGGGTGTCCATATGTAACTTCATACATTATACATATGTTCCCTCATACAAAACATTTCATAACAAAAGCCAAATGGCGAAGCAAGGAAATGTAATGGCAAGAGGTGTGCTCCTCGCCCTCTTTTTTGTCAGGCACTGGGCAGTTAGCCTGTTGTTGATGATTTTACTGTGCTGGCTACAATTTCATTTTGCTTTTGTCTTATCGTTCAATTTCTTTTCATTGATATTTCTGGCAGGTCCGAGACAAGGCCTGGTCCGAGACGCCAGGACCCGAGGACACCTTGCAACGCTTGTGCACGGCTTGTGAAGATTTCTGGATTGACTTCATGGACTTGTGTAAGAAGTCTGCCTTAGAAAAACAGCAACAAGGAAAGGAGCCTTTAAAAGTTATTGCAATTTATTTCCACAGCAGTTTAACCTTGCACCAGCAGGTATGCAAAGCTGGTTAACACAAAACTTTTTTTTGTGATTTAATATCATGCCTGTTAGTCTAGCAAACCTGCGTTGTGACAAGCCATAGCAAGCAGTAAAACATGCTTAGTGTATCTTTATTTTTAGGCTATTTGCTGGTTATTTTGTAATTTAAAACAGCTGTGATACCCTAAGCTGGCTTTTCATTCAAATGTGTATCACTTTCGTCTTTAATAAAATAATTTTCAAATAATTTTGGTTTGCTTTGCTATACTTGTATGAAACTGCTCATGAAGCTGCATGCATGTGGGCTAAAATTGCACTTGCACGTATACTGCAATGATTCCACCAGCAGTATTACTGACCATCTCTGGGAAGGTCACCCATACACTTCCACGACTCTGTCGCCATAAGCATCACGGGACTCTTTAAAAAGGGGCGTCCTCATAACTCTTGTTACAGGGTCGCGATGATCTGTGGGCAGCGGTCCCGTGACTCTCTTTTTTCTTTCGTGGCAGTCAGTGCTGGCTCTAAGGAGGTAGTCACCCATATTCTACTGTGACTACTGCAACGGGGTCCGTGTGACCCCCTTTCAATAAGAGTAGCGTGACTCTGCGAAAGGGGGTCGATGAAGAGTCAAATCTGTGGCAAGTAAATACCCCCCAAAGAGGGTCACAGGGACTCCTTTTTTTCTTAGTGTGTGGACGACCTTAGGAAAAGCTACACGATTATTTCCGGATGAAGAAAATTCTTAGAATTATCATGGCTATCAATGTGTTAGAAGTGTTCTTTGTGGCGCTGTGGCTACTGTTCTAGTTTCTGTTGAATTTTACCCCATGCACTTTTGTTACTTAGTGTTCACATCAATCGGTGACCTTATCTTGTAATGAAATCAAACCATCTGTTCGTCTTCACAAATGAAGTCAGGAGCTCCTTGACGCTTACGAGGAGGAATGTAACCAGGTTATAACCTACTAATTTTGCTCTTGTGTAAAGGACAGTCTAATACACTTTGTTTGATATTAAAAATTTGGTTTCAAAATAAGTGAGGAGACAGTGCTGTGGCATTCGATTAATTGGGGCTCCGCCTTGCACGTCACTGTATTTGCCTCCGTGTAAGATAACTGCGGTTGAACACAGACTACGCAGGAGCACCACTTTGCTTCAATAAACCTGCATAGCTACAAATATATCTCTCTGTTTATGGGCGAATGAAAAGACCTGCAGATGTCAGCTGCATGCATGCACCGAATGTCTTACCACGTGGCCGAATAAATGAAGCATGCCGCATTCACCCATAGCAAGGTACGTAGTTTTTGTAAAACCAAGGCTCCTACACGACATTCATATAAAACTAGAGACTAGAGTATTTCAACTGTGCTCCAACCTGTGCTCGAAATACACGCAGCATAGATTGTGCGCCAACTCCTTTCGTCACTGAACGACATGTGCATAATGAACTCGACAAAACCCCAAAACGTGAAACTGGAGAAGTTGAAAGTAATCCTGCATACGGTGATGAAGCTCACAATGCTTTCACCAAGTCAGTAAACATTGAATGCAAAAGCAAACCAAATACGGAGTTAGAATTTTTACTAGCGAAAGCGGGAAAACCATTCCCTTGTTTCATGGCATACAATCCATAATTTTGAGGACGTGGAGGAGCATGCCATCTTTGCTTTAACTGAAGCATGCAGTTGTGAATTAGTTGGCCCATTGAATGAAGTGTTGCCTAGATGTCTCAGAAGTGCATTGACTCAACAATCCAAAGAAAAGCGTAGCGACTGGTCTTCGGCGTGTGCACAACGTCTCCACAGCGTCAAATCTCTTCGCGTAGTGAACGGAGACTATGGTTAAATACCAAGTATCGTCACTTGAACACACAACACAGCACGACGGCGGAGTGTGGTATTTCGGACACCGGAAAATTTACACAGAATCCAGACACAGGGTTTCAAAACTGCCAATCAACTTTAGGATGGCCTTTTGTGTTTGATGAGGTTGGGTACCAAAAACCTATGCTTTATTTATTACATTTCGTATTAACAACATTGACAATGGGAACTATATTAATTCTCCGAGTATCACGACCAAGCTGACCGGGAGACCTTGTGTGAGTAATTTACAAGATACGTCTAGCATGCTGAAGTGTAAACGCAAAAAGAACCGGGAGTGTCAGTGTGAACTCAAAGGTGGACGTTCTCCGGATAGTTCCATTGTCCATTCAATAAACTTAGACATCCTTCGCATGAAGGCTTGGTATTGTGATTTGACCAATATGTATGGGCGCTGAAAATCTGATCCAACTGTTGATGGATGTGTATATGCGTTCGTCCGTGACACGTCGTTGTTTGAGTTTTTTCATTGTCCCTGGATATTGTCTGGACTGGGGTCTATAAAAATTATGGATGTCAGTCTGTGGGCGAAATATATTGCTAGAAAATGGCAAGCACACTATCACAATTTCCTTCTGAAAAGCTGCTTTTAAACGTGTATCAAAAGTATACTTTTTGTGCACCACCCTGTGTGAGTCCTGTCCTGCAAAAAATTTATTTAGCGCATCAAAATGACTGTTTTCTGCGATTTTGATTACTGCTTTTATTACAACACCGACAGACTTTCTCAGCAACACAATATACATACTACACAAAGAGGGGCATTTCTGCACTAATATATATTTACGTTGTCAGCAACTTCCTAGTAATTTTCTATTCACATTTTGCAGCTCGGCACATCTCGATAGTGAGAATATGTCACCTGCTAATCGAAAATGGTTTAAGTAGTTCCCGTTTATTTGCTACCAAGCATCTCCCCATTCAAGCCACTTATACCCCCGCCAAACATGCTGTGGACAGTTTGGTGAGATGTTATTTGCTTGTTGAACTCTTTCAGATAGGGAAATTCTCGTATTGGTCGTTAAACCTATCGTGCCCGTATATCTCTCATGTATGTGTTATCAAAGAATCTGATGTAGGTTTCCTCTATTCCTTGATCTTTAACGCTCTAAGCACTATTGCTGAGTACAAGTCAAATAATGTAGTCAAGAGTTCGACGAAAGTTCGTCTGGTCAGGTATCATGATGACAACGAAATGCGGTCACTGACCAAGTCAAGGTGAAAAACACAGAGACGTTTCGGAACCCGTTCCCGTACGGGTTCCGAAACGTCTCTGTGTTTTTCACCTTGACTTGGTCAGTGACCGCATTTCGTTCTCAAGTCAAATAATATTTCATGGTCTACAAATGGCATGTACAGTGGTTTCGTGTACTCGGAGGACCTTTTTATTATTTGATTACCCCATGATAGCTTACCATCGTTAACTATGGTATCATAAACCCACCATGCTCTCGGGGTATGAGGGTATGATATCTACGACTTACGTGGTTACCTATCGCTTCGGGAAACAGCTTGTATGAAACAGAGGGTAGCTCAAGGGTCTGTATCTCTGAAGGCCTTTCGTATCTCATTTCTTTTGAATTCGAAATATATGGGCATTGTAATAGGTTTTTAGCTCTTTTAGGTTTATTAGGTTTCCTCAAAAATACTTTTAGTTTTTCCGCCATGCCTAGCGTACTCTTACTCTGCTCGTCTAAGAGCGCGTTCAGTGTCTTTGCCGATAGCGATAGCTAACTGTCTCTTAGGTGCTTTTAGTTTCATCCTATTTGGAGGGTTTTTTAAAAGACTGTATGTTGTACGCTGGCACTAACTTGACTGAAAACAAACAAAAAATTCGGAGGCAAAGGGTTGTCTTTTGGAGCTCGGGACAAGAGGAGGTAAAGGTCAAAGTGAGAGGCCTTCGTCTGGTGGTGGACGGAACTAGGCTGTTCCTGATGATGTTTCCTTACTATAAACAAGCGACTGTATCAAGAAACGATTATTAAAAGACAATAACGACGGGGATGATGATTGCGAACAAACTACGATTTCTTGTAAAAATATTTGCGGTGCAACAAGTTTGAAAAATAAAACACCAAAAACTCCCAAGCATTTCTCCGAGGGTGAACATGGTTAAGTGCGAATGCACGGGGTGATGCTATGAGGGGGAGTAAAGTTAAAATCCGTTGGCATTCGCCCGTGAGCGCGCGCGAGCCGACCCACGGAGGTCTGGCAGTTTATCGCTGCATATATAGGGGGGTACGCCGCGCCGAGAGCGCCGAGCCAGGTGGCTGAGAGAGGAGGCGAGCGCAGGGGGAGAGGGACAGCGGCGCACGGCAGCTGCAGCCGAGCTAGGGGGAGAGGAGAGAGTGTGACGTCACGGTGGAGAGAGAGGCGCGCGGCAGCGGCTGGGGAGAGGAGGTGCGCTGTGACGTCATACCATGACGTCACGGCGCGAGGAGCGGTGCGGGGAGCGGTGCGCACCCGCGCAGCCACGGCGAGGAGGCGGAGCGAGTGCGGTCACGTGGTGAAGTGACGTCACCGCGCCGTTGCTACCGACGCTCCTCTCCGCTCCACGCCGTTGCTAGGGAGAGGAGGACTGCGGACGCCGCCGCCGCCGGCGGTGGAAGGTTTGGGGTCACTTATAAAGTGCATTCGCACTTAAAAATAACAAAGCCATGGTTGCCGCATAAGCATTCTCCAAGATTCTCTTAATAAAGATTATCATCCTGCTCCCCCCAAAGGCGAATCTGTAAAATGTAACTATAAAACAATTGTGCAAACAACGAACTCTTCTATGTGGCGAAGTAGGGTTGAATCGGAGTAATATGATGACCCCGCCCTCCACGCATTATTGTAATGTCCCTTATCACCCCCAGCAATGAAGTTGTAGACAAATTATAAAAACTTCCCGTTTTGGACGATGTTGTTAACCATCGAGAAGCTGCTATTTTACATGCCGTTGTCGGTTTGAGGTCCAACTAAAAGCAAATTTTTTGTTGTGGAAATCTGTGTGAGGGCATTGAAAGTTGTAGAATAAGAGATCACCTAACCATTCGCACATAATGGTTGAAGTAATCAACTTCAATGTTCGCAACTTGGCACCTCGCATTTACTCCGGGGGTCATTTGTAGACGAGTTTGAATGGAGGCACTTGCGGAGTTCCCCCAAACTGCTGTGTTGTACGAAAACTTGACATTATGGACAATTGATTGCGTTGGATTTGTTTCAGCATCAACGTACATCGACTTTATACCCGCCGTAGTCTTGCTGAACAGTTATCACAGACGTCCGTTAGGTGTTAGTGCATCGAGGTGCTTCCTTGATTTGTATTGTTGACGGGTTATTCCTTCGTAGTTGTTCGTGTGGCATTTGGGCGCCCACCATTAGGGCCTTTGGGCGCCCACTTGGGGTTAGGGGTGCGCACCAATTCGCAAATGCAGCACGTGGCGACTGCGTTTGCAATATTATTTGATCTAGACTAACACACGAAATGGTTGGTTGGGGTGCGCAATTTTCGTATTGTTCATGGTTGCTTCGCCACTTCATGTATCCGTCACGGTGAGAGGTTGACGACGCATTTTAACTTCCTACCAGTGTTATATCAGAAGTGGGCTGGAGAATGCACCCTGCGATATTGTCTTCGGTACATCCTTACCTCATTCTTGATTTGTGTCAGAGTTGTGGAAAACCTTCACCTTAAGATGCGACCTAATAAGTGCGGAGCAATTTTTGACGCCCGGGTTGCTGTTGTAACTCGAGCACGGTAACGGTATCTAGCCACCATAACACGGCTTCACGCACCTAAATAGGGGTATTCGGAAAATACCATGTTGTCCCTCGATTCAGCCCTCCAGCGTTAACCTAAAGAATACTTGAGCAGAAGGCTTATACTGGAAAAACCATTGGAAACTTTAGAAACACTTGAAAATTTTACATACCCCCAATTTTCCACGAAAAAAATGCTGGAACAGCTCTGAGCGAAAGGTTACGGACAACCGAAATGAAACCTTTAAGTTTTTTTTCTTCCGGAAGCAGCCCAGAAGCACTGATATGCATGTGAGATGTCGTAACATTGGAAACATATCGCACATAACACCCCCGCCTGCCGAGCAGGAGAGACACAATCTAAAATTACTTATTTCGTAGCCGTATACTTTTGCTCTCAACAAAATATTTGAAGCAAAATTTATGTACTTATCCGGCAGGCCCGCTTTTGTTTAGTTATGACTGTTTCTTGGATGTTTTTGTACGGTAGTAGGCGAAAAAGGCACCCTGTTGGAGGAAAACTCGGCGTGTTTAAACGGGCGCAGAAAGTCTCCAGCACGTGCTAGAAGAAAGAAAGAACACAATGAACAGACGTCGTGGTCGTGTCTTTCTGGCAGAACAAGAAAGAAAAGATAAATAGAACTGTGCGTGCTGCCCTAGGTGAAGACGCGCGAGCAGTGCAAAGGCGCCAAGATTCAATTGCACTTAACAAGCCTGGGTTAAATTCATCGACAGAGGATTCAAACTGGAAATGCAAGAAGGGGACGGGTGGCAGCAAAGAGCAGCGAAGGTGTTCCGTGCCAGATGTGCAGACGCTATTATGTTGTGATGAGATTCACAGTGAAGCAAGCAAAACGCGGACTATAGAGGCTTCGAAAAGAACACAGCTTCAACTGGTCGAGATTGAGCCTTAGACCCTCGCGTTACAGGGCGATGTCAGTTTGTTTGTGCCACCGTGGGACACGTTCCTTTTAGGCGCAGTGTTTGGCGAGATGCTTGCAAAGGGGCATTTGGATGGAAGCTGCAGTTTTTAGGCCAGAAATGAGTATACCGGTATTTCGAAATGAAGCACAATTAATAAATTAACGCGTCATTGTCTTACTAAAGAAAACTAGGCCCTGCGTCTCTGTATTGGCGTTTATAAATGCCTCGAAGCAATATCAGGACTGCATCGGTAGCAACCACAAGATGATACTAAAACTAGTCAAGAGTGGGGGATAAAAAACTTCTGGTTAATTGATGCTCCACACTGCACAACGTTCACGCTGCGTGGAAGGGATTTAGCAATTTTCGGTTACCCTATTCGGGCTGGGCCATCTTCCACCAGCGAAGCGTCGCACAATAGTACTAGTCAACTGCAGGGGTAGAAGCGTTCGTCGATCTCATCAAGGTGTTTGGCGGGCACCAAGGGGTGTGTCGATGGGCAATCTAAGCTCTCACAGTCGCCTCTGTGAAAACAAAATTGTAGAAGTAGCCAGCGCCTCTGCAGCTGTCGCACAGCAGACAGCAATCGGAAGTTTGCGACGCAATTTTGGGAGGCGTGCTGGAGAATTTGGCACGTGTTCAGGGGGCTGAAAAAATGGCGGGGGTGGTGGCATCGGGGTGACTGAGATTCGGGCTTCTGTTTTAGGGGCGAAGCTCCTTAAGGAGTGGGTGTGTCCATCCTCGACGTATGTATGTAGCCACCTCGAGTTTAGTTCTTGGATTGTTTACTAGATGGCGTGGCTACCTCTAGTTTAGTTCTTGGATTGTTTACTAGATGGCGGTGCTTGTATATGATGAAAAGATGCGCTTGGATTGTTTACTAGATGGCGTGGCTACCTCTAGTTTAGTTCTTGGATTGTTTACTAGATGGCGGGGAGCGTTGTAATAAAATTTGTTCGCTGTTGGCGCGCGCTCGGAGTCGCCCGATGGATAAAGGCCGACCTCCATGCAGCGAAATGTAGGCGAAATGGCGGCGAACGTCGCCCGGCGGCGGACGCTCCGCCGCCGGCGTCGAAAATACGGCTGTTCGTCGGCGATCTACGCGAGCTAGATGTCGAATGCGCGGCGGTGAACGCGACCGGAAGCGGCAAACTGCATTTTGAGGCCGCAGCCAATCACAGCCTCGTACTTCGTTATACTTCCTGTCCTGTCTTCCATCGGCGGCGTTCGCCGGGTCACGTTGCATGGAGGTTGGGGTGGACGAAAACTGAGCGGCGCGTCAAACCACGGCGTCCGCTGCGCCAAGTTTGCCGAGAAACTTCGCTGCATGGAGGTCGGCCTTAAGGCTGCAGAGCGGCGAGTGCGCAAGGCGGCGGCAGCGCGTGCTCGCAGACAGAATCCCGATGTGCGAAACCGCGAGGCAGAAGCGCTCCGTGAAGCTGCGCGACGCCGCCACCAAGATCCTGCCGTACGAGAGTGGGAGGCTAAAGCGTGTCGTCTGGCTGCGCGACGACGCCGCCAAGATCCCAGCGCTCGAGAACGAGAGGCCCAAGCGTCACGGCAATGACGCGAGGACCCTGCCGTACGCGAAGCGGCACGGCTGCGGCACGAAGAGGGTCTCCAAAACGCCAGAGAACGGGAAGCGGCGAGAAAGCGCGCGTATCGGCAGGCAGACCCCGAGGCAGTGAGAGCTCGTGAGGCGTCTGCAAAACGCATCAGGCGAGCTCATCCCCAAGGTGCCGACGAGTGGTTTAAACGAGACTTTCTAGACGTTACGGTCGGACACAGATGTAGTGGGCGAACTTTCACTGAAGAGTCACGGTTTTACCGATGATTTCGCCTCAGGAGCTTCGCCCACTCATCATCATTCACCCCGTGGATATGCTGTGAATTTTTTGATCGTGTTGTCGGTCGCACAGGTCTCTGCAGGGTATTTTGGGGTAGTATTGGAATATTATCGAATAACACTGTGTGTTTAGCTAGTGCGTGCTTGGGAATAATTTCTTCTGGTCTTTGCGAACTACGGGTCGAATGGTTTTGGGCACGTTCTCCGTTGATAGTAAAAGGGCAAAGCCTAAATAGCCGTGAATGAGTTAGGTAATTTGTTGCACAACGTAGGGCGTGCGACAAAGGGTCTCTTTATTATTAGTCTCAACCAGTACCTAAGCGTGAGTTCCTTGGGTGTAAGATATCATGTCTTTGAACAGCTCCTACTTCACTCCACGTCTTATGAGAACAGAGATTTTTTCTTCCGTTATGCATGCTTTTGATCATCCAAAGTGCCTGTTTATTTTCTCAACAAGAAAAACAACCGCGTTGAAGAAATTCCGGGTCTGTATTTGTACTAGGATCTCAGCATGCATCACCTACAACACAGGTAGGGATTTTAAACTTTACTGAGTGTTAATTGTGTAGTTGTTTAGATAGTGTGATTCACTTACATAGGACGTGTAAATCTCAGATGTACCACTCAAGGGCTTTAATAATCTTTTGTGGTGTAGTAACCAACGTCTTGTGGGATGTCCTAAAAACGCACCTGCTATAACACTTCTTCATCGTTCCGAAAAAGCCAGGTAGCGCGGCTTGTTGGTACATACTCCACAATTGAACAACAGCACTTAAACGGGAGCAAAGATTGACAAAACAGACCGCTCAATTGCAATTCAGCGCTCTGTCCTGTCAACCTTTCAACTTTCTACCTACTGGTAATTGGGAGGTGCACTAGGCCAAGTAGCCACTCTTACGAGTGTTTACCTGAAGATCCAGAGAAAAATATAGGTTAACAGTGCTGTCAGAGAACGATGGGTCACGTTACCTCTGCAAGTGGGCACTCGGCTGTAGAGGTGGTTTTCTTCATTTATTCTGAGGAAGCAAATCAATCTCAGCCAGAAAACCTTGAATTCGGCATTCCGCTTTGGTTGTAGTGGCTGGCGACTTACAGAACACGTAGGTGGTAATATTATTTCTCTTACAGTACGTGAAACAGTACTTACTAACCGAAGTTGGCGCAGGGAATTTGCGAAAAATGCAGTTGGTTTCAGTGAACTTCTGCACCCACATAAACACACAAAGTACAAACAACACAAGAAGAAGGAAGCGATTGGAGATGCACTGATGAGCATCGGGTAAAAAAAAGGACGCTGCATTTCCCCTCCAAGCGGCTATGTAAGTGCTGCCGTTAGCAGATACGTTGACACTGATCGAGAACATCTGTAATAAACAAAAACAGTTTAGGATGTTGTTAGGACAGCAAGAGTTTTTTTAATCAGCATAAAAAAATATTGCCATCGTTATCAACATCGTCAGCCCACTCAGGTACACTGCAGGACGAAGGCCTGTCACATTTACCTCCAACCCCTCTTGTCCTGCGCTGATCGAATAACCAGTTTACTCCCGAATTTCATTTTTTCAACCCTCCATAGGAGAAAAGGCCTTCCCCTTCTTCCCTACTGTTCTCTTGATATCCACTCTCGTACACTTATTGTCCAAGGGTTTTCCGATTGTGTCTCTACATTGCCAGCCCAAATTTATTACATTATCTTTTTTGAACTATGATATCTTCTGCTCAACATTGTTCTCGGATCAAGATAGCTCACTCCCTGTCCCCGAGTGTTTTTCCTAACAATATTCGCTCCATGGTCCGTTGCGAGGACCTACGTTTGTTCTAGTTGTTAAGAAAGGTGCCAATTTTTATCTTTGAATGTCATCACCAGCCTTATGAACTCGTTACAGAATTTTTTGTCTGTGAATGGGAGACGTAGCACACTTTTGGTTATTTGGATGGCTTGCCTAGTGCCCTGCAACCCATGCCTATCCGGAGCCGGATTTCTATCTTGTGGATGGGGGTTAGTGCTAACCGTTTGTACGAAGTAGTTTAATTCTTTTACTTCTCCAAGCGTTTTGTTTCCAAAGCTGAAGAGGACATTTAAAAATTTTAAATTTATTCATATTTCTTCTTAGCCCCACGTGCGTGATTCCTGGTTGTACTGCCTTAAGCATTATTTGCATCTGCTCTACAGTCCTGATAACAAAGACAATGTCATCTGCAAGTCTCAAACTGCTAAAGTAGTCCCCCCTTAGTCTAATGCTATGTTTTTCCTGCCAATCTTTCTAAATACTCCCTCCAGACATGGTGGGAGTTCTTTTGGCACCATGGAATTACCCTGTCCTAATCTTTTTTCTCATTAAAAAAATTATCGCTTTCCTTCTGGAGGGTTGTCCGGCCTTTTCCGGATCCCTTCCGCAATTCTTAAGTATATTTCCTGTATTCACTCATCTTTTTGTGCTTTTATCGCACCTGTGGTGACTACAAAATCAAACGCTTTAACATAATCTATAAATGCCATGTACAAGTAGTTTAGGGTAATTTGAAAAAAAAAATCAATTTAAAAAAACACAGGAAAGAAATTGCTCAGCAGAGGTAAACTAAATTTGTCAAAGGTGAAGATGACCTTCCACAGCATCGGACGTTAGGTTTTAAATAAAAAAAAACGCAAAATATATTATGCGCTACGCAAGAAACGCAGCGCCCAAACCGGGCCAGGAATGATATTACGGCATAGAGTGACACAGATAGCAACAATAAAATTTGAATACCTCTACAACCCCTTGCGGCCCAATAAAGTACAACCCGTTGCCGTGATTGGCCGAGGAAGGGCTACCTAGTTATGTAAATGGCTTATATGTAGAAAATACCGAAATAGAATTCTTTCCACCATTCCTGAGTCGAAGGTTTCTATACGTAAGGGAACACTGAATGGCCCAGCATTACCGCATCGCTGCCAGAAGGTCATCGTTGTTGGATCTGCAGACAATAAACAGTTTTTCGGCTTAAAATAAGAATAAAAAGGCAAGAAAGTACTAAAATACAACCTCACTGGCCTATTTGGTCTACTTACCTTCAAACTAATCATTTTATTTCGTAGCCATGCACTTTAGCAAGGTAGTGGATTGCTTTTTCTACGAATGAAATCTGGTTAATCTCATCAGTAAGCGAACGTCTAAGCTATTCCTTCAGAACCGCGCGTATGTGGAAACTCCATTATGTGGAGACTCCATTATGTGGAGTCTCCACATAATGTGAAGTCTCCACAGTTAGGTTACTATCCCGAAGATTCGGGCTAGTAACATAACTTTCGTGGCTCTAAAGATCTTAATACATTATACCAGGCGAACGCCTAGACTGACCTGCGGCGATTATGGCTCTATAATAGTCTGTTTCCAGGCCGTCGAAGTTCGCTGTCACGAAGCACCTAATAGTGCTGCAAGTATTTCATAATTCGCTCACCTCATTTGGGTTCCACAACAGTTTTTGCTTCTAAGAAATTCGTTAGCTTGCATGTGCATTTAAGTGTATCAGATAACATAATGAAAGGCTGGGGATGAAATACCAAAATCTTTACATTTGGCACAACTAGTCTCCATTGCTCCCAGGCTAATGTGGCTGAACCGATTTGAGAGAGGTAAGAAATCCTTAATAGGAACTGATATAGCGTGAAACACAATGCTGTATCTCTGTGAAGGCATATCGATGGACAAGAGGACAGAAAAATCGAAAATTGGTGCAACACTCTGGAAGTTGTCATATGCGCGAGTACAGTGAAAGCCGTTCACCTGAAAACGTTTGCTACAACTGACCAATTTCGCTAGTCTGGACTTAGAAAGGAATCATGCTTTCATGCAGCTGCTTTGTGACTGTTAATTTCTTCAGGCTTTACATTAACTAATAGCAGTTTTTCTTCGTCCTGTCACAAAAAGTGTTTTCTGCACGCCATGCAAACTTTCTAGTTATTCTTTCCCGCTGCACGAACATTTCAGGGCAAAAATATTGAAATGTTTGTAAACATTTATGTTGTTTTTTACTTATTGCAACAAAATTACATATCATCTAAATGTTGCCTGATATTTATTCTGCCTCTCATGTATAAGCATCTAGGTATTTTAGTTAGATTTGAATGACTAATATCTTCTCTAAAGCTATTGAATTTTAAAAATCAATAGTATTTTTGCAAAACCAGCAATTTAAAGACAAAGCGAATGCTGTAGCACACACTACCTATAGCTGAAACATGAGCTAACATTGATACTTCAAAACGTTTTACCTACAACACCCACGGGCCAGCTAACATCCGTAATCCGAAGTGTAACTTTTTGGTGTTTTCAATTGAATGTTACAATTTGGCGATTTGTTGCGTGGTTGTTAAACGCTCTTGGATATTTTACCGTCTCTTGAGTCTTATTAGGAACAAACTCCAAAAATGGCTCTTTTTAATTTTCTTGACCGAAATGTTTGAATGTAGTTATGCTGTTAAAACTTAGTAAAATGAAATGTTTGAATGTTTGAATGTTAGAATTTAGTTTGAATGTAGTTTGATATGTTTGAACGTAGATGTTTGAATGTAGTTACTTCCCTTTAGAGTCCAGTATTCGTCTCCGACTTAAATTTTTTCTTGAGTAAAATATTGTGACAAGTTACCTACAACATTATAACACGGCCGGAGGACTCTAGCTTGGAAGGATGCAGGAAGGCGTCTTTGCTCAAAATGATTCCGGCACCACGGTCCTGTCTCAATACCATTTAAAGGCACACAAAAGAGCTTGGCTCGGGCTATTCCCAGTGGATCCTATTGGCGCCTCGCCGAATCAGGGTGCCTGCGCATTGCGGGGGAATGGACAGTAGAGATCTCGTCGCGGACATCATGTCATCAGGCAGGAGGGCGTCATCGGCTACGACGCATCATCTGCTATTTGCTTGTTCCCGGCGCCAAAGAAGCTGTCGACGGTGCAAACGCAACAAACTACAATAATATTATTACATACTGCGTAAATAAAAAATAGCCATTTCTTTTTAGCGCAGAAGAAACAGTTGATGCAGGAAACTAAAATGAATTGCAGTGATTTGCTTGCACGGGCGTTGTTTTTCCGCAGCCGCACGATCGCTAGCACAATCCGTCACCGCGAGCATTCAGCCATGTCGCAGTCCTTCATTCGTAACAATAACTTCAAACAACCTATATTGGAGTTGCGTCGACCTAGCCCCGTTCCGTTTCTCGACAATGTATTTGGCGGAATCAAGTATCCCTGACACACTCATCACTGGCTGAAGTGCAATGTGACTTGGACGCATAGTTTTAGTAACTGAAGTGCTGCAAAATCAAGTGTAGATTAAACATTGCGTGTTAATAAGAGCTTATCCCGGTTCTCATGGTGGCCTCTGCTGTTTAAAATGAAGGTAGAAAAATTGTTTAATGAAGGGACCCTTCTACGTAATGTTCACGCCGCTGCTTTTTCGGATACTGGTATGATATTCTGCCTGCTGGCCACGGTGAGTCCTTAGCACTTCACCGACATGGGCTCTGGAAACCGACCGACATTCATCGCCATTCAACTCGAGCAGACGCGTTTCGACGACCGGCCGCACGTCCCCTACTACCCGGAAGCAGTGCATTCCACAGAATTTGAATGACGACTCCCTTACCCACCGACTTCACGAATAACGTGGGGCGCAAGCACTCTATTCAAACTACAGGCCACTGCAAAGAGGCCGCGATACAAAGCAAGCTGCCGAATATAGTTCATGCAAAGGTTTTAGAAAAGTTACGCAAAAGTTTTAAACAATGTTGTTCCCAAAACACCTACTTGTAGAGATATGGTGTCCGTGCTACCTAAAGTGACTTAATTTTCGGAGCTTGTGCTTTAGGGAGCTTGAATTTCACCTAATATAACAAGCATTACTTCTGAATACTCAAGATGAGCGCAGCCTTCGTCAACATAACCCATTTTTTTTCTTCCATTGTTACTCACATAAAGAAACCACTGGCTGCATTCCTGGCTAGTTCCTCCAAAATAACGCAGATAAAGGCCATCCAGCTCGCCCATGAAGAGCTAGTTTCCCTCGACAGACCAAGTTGTGCTCAAATTTTCCCACAACAAACAATGTTGGCTCAGCGAAACTAACGAGGCACTCAACATTTAACAAGAAACAAAACCATAAAAGCCGCAGACACAGACGCCTAGAAAGGCAAGTGCCGAAAACACCGTTTTTTAGGGTTAGATGACTAAATAGATAAAACTCGGGACGCTAAAAAGTGTTTACAACTTCAGTTTACTACCGCCATATGACTATCAAACTACAGCCAAACAGCCCTGAGTGTGCACATAAGCTAGAGAAAGTTTCAGGGGGTAAACGACGCTAATTTGAAATAAACCTCAGCCATTATAAAACCAAAAAGAAAATATTGAACAGTGCCAGTAAATTTCAAGGTACCAGATGTGCAATTTGAGAATTCGTCCTAGCAAGGCGCAGTGCAGGCTCAAAGCTGTAAAATTTATCAGTCTTTAAAATTGCCCATTCAAACTTGGTGAGCGACATGTCTCTCGTAGGCTAAACAAAATATTTCAACGGTGTGTCATCAGACCATAACTCGTGAAAGTTGGCGCGGCTCCCTGAAACTCACTCATAAATTGTTTTCCAATCACCACTCACTCAAACTCCGACTCAATGCTGACCAGCACATCTGCGTTCGCTCAAACTCGAACTCAACGTGAGCGCAAAACGGAGAATTCACTCGGACTTACCAAAATTTTACCCAATTTTGACTCACCATAACTATCTCATGATTACAACCATGGAACGTTTTTTGTCCCACGTGATCCCTCTCATTAAGTTTGCAAATTTGATACCCTACTCGCCCGAATTGGGTCACTTCAAAATTTACCCAGTATAAGACTCACCATGATTATCTCATGACTTTACCCAGGAAGACTATTTGTATTTGTAGTACGTGATACCCAACATCAAGACCATTATTTGATACCCAACACAACATACTGGCAGCAATTTGAATGTGAAGCCAAATAGTGTCTAACCATGACTATCTCATGATAAAGCCATACCGCATTTTTGTTCCATGAGATTTTTCTCATCGCTACCTTCAATGTGATGCCCCGCCCACCGAATTGGCATCATATTGAATTTTCACCCAATTTTCGGCTATTATGAATATGTCATATGATATTATACAAGAAGCATTTCTGCATTTGTCCGACGTGATTCCCCTCATCGAGACCTTTATATTAGATATGCCACACGCCGAGCGCTGTGAATTTGAATTTTTACTCACTATATGACTAGCTATACTAGGTCATACTATAACCATAACGCTTTTAGTCCCAAGTGGTTCCCCTCATCTAGACCTTGAATATGATGCCCCACACACCCTCGTGGCATCATGGTGAATTTTAACCCAATCTCTGTCGTATTATTACAATCTGATGACTATATACAGGAACCATTTTTTTAGTTTACCAATCGTGATTCTGTTAATAAGTGACCTTTAACTTAATACCTTACATGCCTTAGCGACATGAGTTTTGAATTGAATTTTTACACAATCTATTGTGTAATGCTTTCATTATTCTATCTAAGCGGGCGTCGTCCAGTCAGTTCAGTTGACAACTCAATTGAAACAGCGGAGGAGACAGCCGCCGCTCTTTTCGCCCGGTGCTCACCTCTTCCTTTTTGACCATAGACAACCAAACCGTTAACAGAAGCATGCGTACAACCAGCAAGAAAGCGCCGCCGTGTGCTTTTCCACCACCCTCGCCCTCTTTTTGAGAGGATCCGTTACAGGAAAAGGTGCAATAATCCTTTCTATGTCCTCAGAAGTCGTATAATAATCACACGACAAGCCGCTAAACCGCCCCCCCCCACTCACCACCCGCCCACCAACCGATCATGTCCATCGCGACTGCTGCCGTACCCGGAGCTAACCTGAATTGCGAGCCCAAAACGACAGATGAACCTAACCGCCAACCATATCTGCCTCCTAGGCTACTCATATGTACTCGTAACTCAAAATGCACCCAGTACTCGAAATGTACTAACACTCAAAATGTACTCAAAACTCAAGATGTACTCAACCTCAAAATGTACTCAGAACTCAAAATGTACGCTACCTCAAAATGTACTCAAAACTCAAAATGTACAAAAACTCCAAATGTACTCACTACTCAAAATGTACTCAAACTCAAAATGTACTCAAAACGAAAAATGTACTTAAACTCAAAATGTACTCAGTACACTAAATGTACTCAAGCTCAAATTGTACTCAAACTCAAAATGTGTCAGTATTCAAAATGTACTCAAACACAAAATGTACTCAAAACTCAAAAGATACTCAACTTAAAAATTTACACAAAACGCAAAATGTACTCAGTACTCAAATTGTATTCAAACTCAAAATGTACTCAAACTCAAAATGCACTGAAAACTCAAAATTTACCCAAACTCAAAATGTACTCAAAACTCAAAATGTACTCAAACTCAAATATACTCAGTAGTCAAATTGTACTCAAACTCAAATAGTACTCAAAACTCAGAATGTACTGAAACTCAAAATGTACTCACTACTCGAAATGTATTGAAGCTCAAAATGTATTCAAAACTCAAAATGTAGTCAAACTCAAAATGTACTCAGTACTCAAAATGTACTCATACTCATAATGTACTCAAGCTCAAAATTTACTCTAACTCAAAATGGACTCAGAACTCACTCGGTCTCAAGCGTACTCAAACTCAGTCGGCCTCAAACTCACTCAGGCTCAAACTCACCATGCTACACTAGCCTCGCGATCACTAAAACTCAAACTCACGTGTGAGTTTGTGTCTAAGTGAGCCTGAGTGTGTGGACTCATAAGTGAGTCCGCCGACCTCTGCATCAGATAGCAAGAAATGAGCGTAGCTGCTCACGTGTCGACGCGTTAGCAACCTACGGTCACAAATTACCCCCGAAGGCGTCTCAAAACATCCCAATACAGGCCCCGAACGCCCGCTCCAGATCACCGTGCACCATCATCCTTCGTCAGTTAAAAATAGTACATTCCTTTTAAGATTTATAGTGTAATAGCAAAATGTCACCAGCTTCACGGCTTTATCAAAGACATAACCGCTGACATGATAAAACTTTCAGAGACCCTTCTACACGAGAACGCAAGCGATATTAACGTGTTTACATCAAACCAAATTTTACTGTTTATTGTCGCAATCGTAACATCCGGAGAGGTGGTGGTGATCCCACAGCTATCAAAAGCAGTCTTTCACCTACGATGATATGCAGGGGAAAACACATGGGAATAACCTGGATACGCATATCAAATCCTCCTCCTCCCAAAAATATTCGGTATAGGCTACACGACACCGGACCGCCTTACCTGTTGTTGCAGACTTCGCTGTAATACTCTAGCAATACTTCAAAATCAGTGTTCCAATGCAATACTTGGGGACTTCAGCTACCCACAAATTAGCACGCCCTACTCTCAAGGCAGACAGGTGTTTTAACAATGCTCCGTTTTTTTGTAGAAGTAGCTCCAGAAATCAACTTTCACTAGTTTATAACATGTCCTACCAGAACCAATGGCCCATTTCGCCTACTGCTAACTTCCTGCCCAGATGACATTAAGTTCATAACGCCTTATCAGGTCTTAGCAATTATGGCCTCATTCATATATGCACCGGTCCCCTCTAGAAAGATTTACCCAAAGCGCAACTAATACTCCGATACCATTAGTAATGAGCTCAGTTGTTTCTTTGATAGCTTTAGTGATCATGCTAAATCAGATTGGTTAATGATAGCTGGTAACTTCACAATACTCTTTCACGAAATAAAGAGAACCGACGCTTTGCAGCAATCACAATGAGATCCGACGTCAGCAACCAATGGTTCACAAAACACCTTAAATGTCTGGTTAACCGTAACAAAGCGTCTACCTCACATACACTTGAACGAATTATAATAGTTCGGGACCGCTACCAGTCATGCTAAAAAAATATATTGAAGAACTTTAGCAGCAAACAAACATGTTTGTCGAAAGATCTGTGTTCTCTTCGGACAAATCCAAACACATTCTGTCAAATCTTATTAACCTGGTTCACACACCGCCGCTTCCACTTTGTGAACTGGGATGGTGTAGCAATCAACACAAATCAATATACCACTGTACTAAACAAATAGTGTTCCCACTGCATTGTTTTCGCTCGAACACTCCCACCGTTATAATATTGGATCCAAGCCCAACCAAAATGTTCGACATGACTGTAGTTATTTCGAACACTGAGGGAATGCCTAACCTAGTAAAGGCTTCTAAATTTTGTTATTCCACCGGATACGGGCACATTTACAGCAAATTGATGAAAATAGCTCACTGCTATATAGTGAAATTCTGAAAATAGGTAAACCTGCATGACCACAATTATCAACCTACCTCTCTATCGGGCCTGTCTGTGATTTAACCTGTTCAACGCAGTATAGGCCCCAACTTAACAATTCTCATTGAGTCAACACACTTTTACCCACACCAATACGGCTTCTAAAAATGATTGTCGTGCGAATCGCAATTAGCTCACTTCACACAACTTTTACTACGATACACTGACCCCAATCTTCAGATTGATGGAGTCTTCATCGACATCTGAAAGGCATTTGTCCGCGTTCCTCACCGCCTCCTTCTCAATAGAAATTGACATCTTGGAATTGCCTATACCATCATTTTCCGGCTCACACTTTTGTTATCTGATCGGACCGATCGGAAACAATTTACAACATTTAAAGAACATCATTCGTCTATCACTACACTCGCTGACAACTTCAGGTGGCTACAGTATTACAGTTGCGGGGCGGAGTTAAGTGTTTGTGTTACGGGATCAATGTAGTTCCTTGTAAACTGGTGTTGATTTGTATTTCGGCGTGACAGATACTTCTTTGCTAACGCTTAATTTTTCGCATAAGGTCTAAACTGAGTACGCTGAACTACGATCACTTAGCATGCAGCCATATTGTTATGATAATCGCAACAATTTAATTGTTTCTGAATACAACACATAACAAATTATACCGTGAATGATGCCGTCTAACTCTGTATCGGCTACAAAAGACGAGAATTTTGTCAACTCTACAGTTTTTAGTTTATGCACTGATGTGTAAACTCTCCTGGAGATGCAAAATGGCGACAACCACGGAGGTGTTTAGCATGTTTCCGATGTGCAAACGCGCTGGGCTGAAGGAGAAGCACGCAACCACTACAGCACAAAGTAAAATTTCATTTTAGGAGCTTGAGCATAATCTTTTCTTTCTTGTTAATGTCGTTGTGTGGAGCATTTCTGTAAAAATACGACCGTACGCTGATAATTTTGTGATCTACACGGAAGTGAACAGTATAGTTGATTAACAAAAAAAAAGAACAGCGCGAACGAAACAGGACCGAACAGAAACACGTAGAACGCAAACGTGCGCTGACTACCCACTGTTTGGTTTTTCGAATGTACAAGCAAACTTAAACAAAAAACAAACAGAACAAGTTTCTAAGAGAAAAAAATATGGACAGACAAAAACATGATCAAAAAGTTTTTGATTGCATAACCGCTTCTAAGAATGTGAACTTTTTATCAAAAAGTGACAAGCATGGTCTGCTTAAGCATTTGTCGTTCATTTTTTAATGAAATAGGATTCTTTTGTCTTCTTCTCAGTTTAATCTGCAGCTCGCCTAACTCTTTCATGCACACAACTCTATTTTGCGAGGAAAACGAAATTTTATTGAAAAAATGGTAAATTTGTCATACAGAATGCGTTTCTGACAAAAAATTGGCCCTTTTGCTTGTGACGTTTTGAGGTCTTCACCTGAGGTGACAACCATGCAATAAGGGGCTACCAGTTACTTTCATTGGTAGGTCGCAAAAGTCCTTGCTTCCTCGCAGGCACAAGCAGACATAGCATGTCTGGCACATCTATGACGTTCTTGAGGGTTTAGAATTCCTGCTTCACTGACCGCACATCCGACTTTTCCTCTTTTTTGGTAGGTGCTTGCTTGAAGTACACGTACTGCCGTGGTTACATAGGGCTTAAATTTTTTTTACTTGCACCAAAACTGTGCTTGACGACCTTCCCTTCCTGCTAACCTGGGCATCATATGCAGTGAGGGATGTCACGACCCATCTGCGCAAGTCTTTCAAAGTGAACTGTTAAACTCCTTCATGTTGAACAGTTCAACTCCAGCACCTGCATCATTTACTTCATAGTCAGAATCGCTGTCACTGGAGCTGTCACGCCCTGGTAAGCGGCCAGAGTTCGATGGTATATCGACGAACTCCTCCGGTGAAACACCAAGAAAATAAAGATATATTACCACCCCTTTCAGACCCTCAGGCCCTTCATCCATGGTGGTCACTCTAGGTGACCACCAACTTCAGCGTTACCGCGCTTTGTGCTAAACAAGCAAGCACATAATTTCCCGTTTGCTTAGTATTAGCTACTCATACAACATGTCATCCCAAGCTATCAAGTTAATAACTACAGAACTTACCTTTGTTTCTATAAAAATCTCTCGGGTCCATCGTGTAGCGCGCCTTGGGTACGATGGCAGCCGGAAGAAAACAAACAAAACATGTTACTTCGGAGCAGAAACAAGGAAGCTCCATCTCCCTTAAAATGGCGAAAGCTTAAAATGTCACACGGTTTGAAAGTCGATTCGTGGAAGTCGCTTTCTTCAAGACGAAAAAATCGAGGAAATGTAGTTACCTGGGGTGACCATGATGCTGGAAAGTTAGGCAGCCTTTCTTTTAAATGCAGAGCATTTCTTAGCCTCGGCTGTTCCTGCGTCGGACGGTGTCAACAGTTCCGCGTCCGCAGCAGGTGCGCCTCACCTTCCCTCCTCTCTCTCAACAGCAGCTGGCGCGCGCATGCGGCGTAGTAAGCCCGTTCGCTCCGTCGCGGTCTCGGCGTAACAGGTGCGTGATAGCAGCGCGGTGGGGCGTGGAAGGGCGCGCGCTGCTTGCGCATGCGCGCTCTCCCGCCCGTACTGCTCTCCCTCTACTGCGCGCGCTGCAAATATAGCGGCTAGCGGTCGCTCGTGTTTCAGTCACTGCGTTGCTCCTTCCTTCCTTGGTTGACCCTCGTGCCCACGTTTACTCGTGTCTGCTACTCCAGCATCACGGAAGAAGCGATGGAAGCAACACTGCCTTCAATCAGTACTGAGGCCCCAATGCTCTGCATTTACTCGTGTTCCCCTCGCGGGAAGGCGCGGGAATTTTTTTCCAGTAGTTGCTCACATCCGCGTATTTTGCATTGGTCGCTCACGCGACCACTGCTGCTGCGCACTGCAAGTCTGTCTTCTCTTTCTCGGTCACTGAAGCATCTGCCTGTCTGTTCGATATAGACATGACCACGGATGAGTGGTACCTCTTAAACCCCGTTACTTAGGTCATCGGTAAAACTATTTTTATGTTTTTTGTTGCATTGTTCTCTGGCTTTCTTCTTTTCGATAATGAACAATATTTTTGACAACTTGCGCGGGGCTAAAAATGGACGTTAACCTTGTGACGTCCCGGTTTAAGTATGAAAAACAGAAATTTCGTTGCGTCCCTTCAGGGTTTTCACTGATTTGTCCTGTCCCTTCACCTTTTGTTGAAGATATTCACAAACGTTTGTTTCAACAGCCACAAAATACTCAGAATTATTTAGGGGCGTGGTCTGGTTGTAAACCTTTCATCTACTTTATGCTGACGCGACTTGACAAGAACGCCTTGAAAGCAATTTGCATCAATGCTCCTTTTTAGCAAGTTCAAATGGGCGCTTTGAAAAGGCAGAATGTACTTATTTGTTCTTGGTTTGTACATGTACAACAAGGTCCGGTGGAAAATTGTCTCTAAGTCTAAAAGCTGTATTATACTTCCTCGCGGCATTTCTAGGAACACGACCTCGGGCCTTTTTCATTCGTGCTGTTCAGTTTTTTATCATCATGAACAAACTAACTCCCACCAGACTCCTGCTAGTTGATCAGGCTCCTTTAAATGAAACGCTCAACAAAATACTTGTCTGGGTTTAGACGTGGCATATGCGGAATAACTTTTAAGGCAACCATATTCATGAGGATTATTGACCGAGAAGGGCCTTTAGCGTTTACTTATATCGCGAACAACAATGACGTTAAGGAAGTATCCTGCTACTAATACCTGCGTCTCTGGATCTTAAAGTCCGTAAATTGGACTTACCACATTTATTACGTCGCAATAAATACTAACTGTAAGCTCGTGCTTTGATGAAGAGCTTAAAAATTCAACACTCGTGATGGCCCATTGACCGTATATAAAGCGCTTATATTTCCGTGACTTCACTATGCAGCTATAATTTCGGTTTCTTAAGGCGAACCAATATTAACAAGACTGAAATCATGCAAAAACAGGTGTGTGATTTATTTTATATCTGCTGACAAACTTCTGTTCCGACTGTGTTATCGAGAGACAACTTACTACGAATATATGAAAGAAACCATTATTCCAGGCTAAATGTCGTGTATCAAATAGTAATAGCAACTATAAAGTAGACATTTGCAACAAAACATTAGTGTCCGGGTATACAGCTAGGCAAAGACACCAAAAGACAATTATTCCTTTTCGTACGCGCAACAACACCTTTAAATATTCGTTCTTTCCGCAGACTATTACTGAATGAAACTTACCAGCAGCCAAGTACAAGAGTTTTTCTTACCTTTCTCACATAGTGTTTCCTTCTGTTGAAGTTATGCCCAAAAGTTTTTTCCCCTCGGTACCTATGTATTTGTTGTTTGGCTTCTTATGATGCTCTCATCATTTGTACCCTCCTGTCCGGATCCAAATATGGGAATACAGTATCAATAAATAAATAAAATAATTAAAAAAATGGACCGCGTAGAGTTTGTTGTAGGGTACAACTATCGTACCGCTGCGCTCTTGTCTAATGTCACTCTAGGTACTCTTCCAGTTGCCAAACGAAACCGTTTTGCGATCTGGGTGCTTCAGTGTACCTTTTTTTTAGCCTTGCACTTTCCCCCGTCAGACTAACTACGATGAACATGCTGCAGACCGTTCGTTTTGGTCGTTTTGACAGCTTTTGATTCTCCAACTTCCTAAATACCCTATGCGAAGCGAATTGGCGACGTAGCGTAGGCAAAGAATGCTGCCGTGAATGAGCACATCATTGACGTTAGACTGTGGACGAGTTGGTACACCGTTGAATTAGGGCTTACAGCGTGAACAATTAAACTAAGGACGGAACAGAGTGGCTACACGGACGCGCTGTTTTTCTGTGATTTTTATTTTCGTCTTCTTATACTGACATTTTATGTGGCCGTTATGCCGCTTTGGAATTTGTGTTTTCAGTGCCTGTCTGTGTAGTCCCTCCCTTTCGTCCTTGGTTTAATTGTTGGCGCTGTATGTAATACTTAAATATAGGATGTCTTAATTTTTTCTTTGGAGAACCAATATGACAGCACTGGTGAATACCGCAAGTAAACAAGCCAAAAAATACAAAAAATACTTCCTGCTTTTCAGATATTCTGGCTAATGAATACAATATTATAAATATCAGGCTGAAATGCCAGATTTCTACATTTTCAAAACTGCTATTTTACACCGAGAAAATTTCTTTTTGTTCAACTACTTCCAGCTGCGCAGCAAAATGGCGTGGTTCGGACCTGCAGCCTTCGCTATATTGCTACAAAGTACAAAAAGTTTTCCCTAAGTAAAAGGTTACATCAGTGGTCCCGCAGGTTTCATGTCCCTCCTTTCTGCTTCTAATTTGTATTAACCAACTATTAAAATGTATTCGTTACAAAATAAAGCCATCGGCGGAGGACTCTGTCATTAAACCATCATCACAAACCCCGTAGACAGAATTGGTATTCAGAAGTACATCAAATATAATGCAGCATGATGAAATAAACGGTAATAGAATAATACCAATGAAAATGCAAATGCAAACACAAAGCAGTGCAGTTCACCTAAAATTACATCGTCCCAGGTTGCTGCTGTGGCATTCTCTAAATACTTCCAGATCAAATCACATCGTCTCATTAATAAGCATTGTACGGTCAAAGGATCTGCTTAGATGCGGCGCTGAGGCGCCACTATCAGCGCCGGAATTAGACACGTGCATCTTCTGCCATCACTAAACAAAGCTACACAACATTTCAGCGACATAAGCTCAAATACGCGTAATCCATTTGGCATCCATAGCAAGTATACCTAAAAAATTAGAAGCCCTACAAACTCCTACCACCCGCTCACTTTGCCCACTGTACTCCGGAAGCATTAGTGTGAATGTAATGAAGGTATCTTGAAGCCTGGTTTCAATGCAGTAACTCGGCATCACATCAGTCCTCTCCTTTATACGTTTTTATCACCCAAAACCCCACACTTTTTTTGTCGTATCAAACGCGGGAACACAATATCACAACTTACCAGCCTCACTCTGTTGGTCCTGTCTCATTCTTTACTCAAGCAATAACCACCTCGAACAGCCTACAGAATACCTTAGCCTCATGCCGCCACGAAGAATATTCTGCAACAAATCACCTATCCATATACCCCAGTGCGTGCCTTCCCAAAGTGTTCTGTATTTTTGTGCTGTTGCATAATTGGTTCGGTTTTATTGTCTTCTTTTTTCACTGAAGTTTTATGTTGTGGGTATACCGCTTTTTCCTTTGTAATTTGTTTTGTCTTGTATTTGTGTTTCCTTTTTCTTTAGAAATAAAAAAAATAAACAGAAATAAAGTTTCTTTATATTATTATTATTACTTTTAACGTTATCTTGAAGCTTCCTAAATGTGTCCTTACACCCGTTTCGTGAAATTTTTGGGGGCCTTTAATATGACACCAACTAAAAGGGAACGACTGCAGCGGCTTCTACAGCTAAAGTATAAGAGAACCCCTACTTTCCAAATAATTCCACTCTTCAAGCACGGCGGGCCACTACTATCCAACGCTGGCAGAAGGCTAAGGTCTCCAGTATAGGCCTCCTTCATTGTAGCCTTCACATTTTAAATAATGTGGAGTGCTATTTTCCGCAACGCGACCGTTTTCGAATCCATATTTCCCAACGTAGGCCTCCATCAAACCTACCGTGTTGAAAGAAGTCATGTTCTGCTGGAAAAGGAAGCTTGCCCCGGGAAAGAAGCCATTCGCAACGTATTGAACGACGACCGCGCCCACCATTTAATGCCTTTCATACCATATGACGTGATTTGAGATCGCGCCCAGGACATTATTCGTCTCGCTCCCGCTGAAGGGGACGCTCTGCACCTAACCCAGGCAGCACAGGACTGTTCGGCCTCAATCAAGCCGGTGTACTCTGGCCGGTGATTTTCTGTCTGGCCTTTTTTCGGCAGCCATGTTCGGCCCGTGTCCAAATGTGGGCCTTTTGGCCGTATACGGCCGTACTCCAATGGCTGTCCAACAGCCAGTGTCCGTCGGCCAGTCGACCGGCTTACGTTCATAAGGCCAGATTCCAGCCGTAGGGCTTCGGCCATTCCAAAGCCACCCATGTACGGCCGAAGTACGGCCACCGGAGGACAGCCGAGACGCGGTCGTCGGACTCCAGCCGTGCTAAAGCTGCCGGAAATACGGCCGTGCTACCGGCATTGGAGTTGAGCCACAATATGGTAACTGCACTGGGGCCGGTCACTGCATGTCGCGCAAGCAGATGACTCATTCGCGCAGTGCAGCAGCACAAACCCAGCATTTTTGGTCCAATGCTGCCACATCAAAGTGAGCCCGCGCGCAACCACCTGCCGTCCAGCCTTCAGCGCAGCCTTGCTTAATTATCAGCGTCAGTTGACACCAAAAATTATTTAATAAACAGTGCACACGAATCGTCGTTTCTATATTTGTTCTGCCTCTTTCACTGTCAAAAACAGAAAATATTCATTTCTTTGTAAGGCTGGAATAGATAAATTGTCCTTCTCCTGATATCTTCTGTGGGGCGGCTTACCTGCAATAAACGGGGAAGGAGGGGGGGGGAAGGCTCTTGAATTTTACAAAGATGAAAGTTCCGCATTTAGCCAATTTTATTCAGGACAATATTCCTGAGCACTTTCATGCTGTGACTAAATCAACTATTTTTACAACAGTTGCTTGACCAGTTTTGTTGTATATAAAACTGGAGCGAATGCCTTTACGAAGCGTTTGGGTACACCACAAAAACTAAGGAGCATTCAATATAATTTCCTTCACACAAAAAGTACGTCCAGTATTTGCTCATTTTTCTTGCAAGGAAATTTTCTACTCGATCAACTATTCTGATGATCTTTTACAGGGATGATCCTAGGAGAGATCGAACAAGTGCTTTCTTTTCAATGTGTTTTTATGTTGTTTTCATGAGTTACGTGCACACCACTTAATAACCCAAAATAACTTAATTTTCCTCTAATGTCGTACTACGGTAAAAAAATGCTGGACGCGTTGCGAATGACGCTTTGCTTCAGGTGGCTGCAGTTGTACCCCTCTGTGTTCACTCAGCGAAAGGCGTAAGACTAGAGTTTCATAATTTGTTTAAAACCAATAACATACCATTGGTAGTATTCATACAGCAAACCTTGCATACTGCAACAAATTCGTTGCATACTGCAACGAATAAAACAATAAATATTTTATTGGTTGTGTTTGAATGCGTAAAGATCTCAACCCGGCGAGGGCGAACTTGCGGCTCCAAAAGTTTTATTATTTATTTATTTATTTCTTTATTTATTTATTTATTTATTTATTTATTTATTTATTTTATACAGCTTCGCCTTTGCATGCATTACAGCACGGAGACACAAAAAACTAATCTTCACATTTGAGACCAAATAACAAGATATTTCTACAAAGAGTGGTTAAAATCGTCATTAAAAACAGTGGATAAAATCATACATGAAAGATAATTACACTCTCGTATTGATCTAAGATAACATAAATCCATCATGGCGTCACAATTAAAGGAAGGTAATAATTGGGTTTAAGATTGCGGTCCAACTTTGGGATATGTAGAATGGCGCTTGGATATACACTTCTCCCCTTCGATTCCAGTTTTTGAATGACAGATATTACGAAAACATTTCAACCCGAGGTTTCGTCTGTGATCTTTTAAATCTTTTCATTTAAGTTTACTTTTACTTTCCCTCATGCTAAGTTGACAGTGCCAATTGCCTAATACGAATCGAACTGCCCTATTCCGTATGTTTTCGAGCGTATCAACTAGCACTTCGGTGTAGGTTCCATAAACACATGCGTATTCCAACATGAGGCGCACATGAGTGAAATAAGGTTGTTCTTTTAGGAAAAATAGAGGTTCGCTGAAATTTTGTCTCAGAAAGCGAAAACCACGGGCAGCCGTAACTTTTATGTTGTGAAGGTGCCTTTTTACCCTCTAATCTCATGTTAAATAAACTATCAGTTATTTATATTCCCCGGCCGTTCTTAAAGCAGCGTAATTTATGTTGTACGTATTCAACTTGAATGAAGGTTTTCTTGTAACGATGACGTTACCACACTTTTTAACATTCAACGGCTCTTCTGAATCAGCACACCAGATTGTTAATAAATTCGAATGTTGCTGCAGGTACTCGGAATCACGTTCTGTCGCTGCAGTTCCGTAAACTACACAGTCATTCGCGACAATTTTGAACAAACATTTGAGGCCTATAGTAATATTTTTTATGTATAGCAGAAACAAAAGAGGGCCCGCACTGAGCCTTGGGGAATTCCTGAGGTCCCGAGAACATGTCCGCACGAACAACCATTAGGAGTGACCGACTGCTGTCTTAGAGAGAGATACTGGGCTATCCATGCAATAACCGATGCATTCAGTTGAGAGACCGCAATGTACTAACAAGAAGCTCATACGCAACACTGCCAATTGCTTTTTTGCAGTCCAAGAAAATACAGACAACTACTTTAAGCTTATCTATGTCGATAGCGAAATCGTGCATGTACTCAACAGTCTGCGTTGAGCAAGAAAAACCTGACAAAATTTGTGTTTGCTACGATGTTTAACCAAAGGAGTCATATCCCAAGTCTAGCAGAGCTCACCTTGAAACACCGCAACAAAATTACACCCAGGCTTCGTCATTGACGAGGCTGTGTCGTTATCGCCAATCTAAAATGACACTTGTTTTTAAATAGGCAGTCATAACATCCGATGAAGTAACCTAGTGCACAGCACGAAGGTGAGCTTACAAATTCACGAGCTTAGCCTCTTCTACGTTAATCACCAACGATAGTGCAACATTCTTTTTCGCAGAATTATTTTAGAAGAACAGCCGGAAACTTGCGCTTTTGCGCGCCCTTGCCTTTTTTTGGTGAGGACTCCTTGAGATGACACCGATTGCTTGACGCCCTTTAAGGCCAGTTATTTTCGGTGAACAACCGCCGTCTGGCATCGGACATCTCTGCCGTGTCGATGTCTCCAATGCTCTCCATCTCTTGAGGAAGCGAAAAGCTACGAGCTGATGCGTCGACGAAGCCGGCGGGCGAGGCGTGGTAGCGGCTACAACTGGCGAGACTTAGCTCGCCCGCCCGTGTGGCACAGTCTTCTTGTGGCAATAAATGGTATTCCGGTGGCCTTAAAAGGTTACCTGGTAATGTCCAGCAAGTCCTTGCACCTTGCCCGTTCACGTATAACCACTCATTACTGTTTGACAAACGACGTTCGTTCATTTAAAATATAGAAACGCCGAGCGGAAAAAAAAACGCGTATGGGTTGTTTGGCTCTTACGGCTTTTTCTTCACCCAGGGAATAACCGGTCTCCTTCAAACCAATTGTGCATAAGCTCCGGTGCCCAGACGCATATCGTTATTCCGCTGTACGCCACTTACCGGATGAATGACGTATAACCTGAGAGCTTACGTCGGCTGGTCTCCACCTGAACACCGGTTGCCAAATATTCTGCGGCCGTCCGCTTGCCGAAATTCGGCCGAGGACCGCTAGCCGAATAAAAAGCCTACATTCTTGGTCCGTACGTCGGCCGGTCCCCTTCCTCACACCAGTTGCCCGACGAAAACGAATATTCTGACGCCGTACGCGCAGTTCAACGTTTAAAGAGCGAATGCGCGGCAGCCGTGCTCCGGCTGCTCTCCTTTCGAACACCAACTGCCACAAGAAGGCGAATATTTTCTGGCCGGACGCTTGCCGTGCTCCAGCTGAACACTGCTTCCCAAAGGAAAAACGGATGTTCTAATGCCCTATTTCGGCCGTTCTTTCTCTGAACATCGGCAGCCGAAAGTGAACTGAATACCTTGCGGCCGGGTACCTGCCGTTGTATGTCCGAACACGGGTGGCAGGACAACTGCCGAAGCGTTGGTTGCCCAATGTTGGCTGTTAAACGTATGATCAGTGGCGGCGAAAACGTGGATGCTGGACGGACATGCATGAAAGCGGCCGTAGAGGGGCGGTTTCGGGACGCACTTTCTGTGCCACCTGGGCCCTTACTGGCAAAATATTAATTCAAATAGACAGAATACGCCCATTTTCAATAAAATTTTCGTTCATCTGCGGTTCATTTTATTGTGATATTCGTATCAAAACACGTTTAGCAAAAGTTCATTTACAAGAAAAACACAGATGCTTTTTATAATTAAACTAGCCGCCATTTACTTATTAGTCAGAATATTTAGGCAACATACATTGGTCGTTATAAAGAGAGTAATACGGTCCCCGCGGGCAACTCTCTAGAAACTGTCTCATGCATTCTTTCGTCGGTGCTGGAGGCTTCGTTTGAAATGGGGCTTGTACGCGGACTTCACATGATGACTCATCTGCATACGTATAAACTGCAAAAAAACACAATTCAGTTTAAAGTTGTGTGCACGCCATAAAACGTCGTTGGGGTTGTGGTTATTGTTTAGTTGAATAACTAAGCTTTCTTTTATTAGCTTGTTAACGTTATGCTTGTAATAAGAAATAAAATACTACCTGTTATAAAATTTGAAATTGAAATAACAATATCTCGCGATAATAAATACGTTGTGTTTCAAAGATCGTAATTGCCCCAGATCAGTGGGGAATCACAGATGGCCAATAGAAGTTTCTAAAACACGTTACGTTTTGTACAAAAATACTTCTTTGGGTCTCTCTCCTGTAACTAACAGTATATATAAATACCCTTTTTTTAATTAAAAAGCCTAACGTTTAATAGTTTGTTAGCAGACAAAGGCAGTTGGTTTAGAGTATTATAGAGTAATGGTTTAGAGTAATATAAAAATGTATTTTAAGGAATGTAGAACTTATAGGCGAATTGAAGGTGGCGGTACACGAAATGGTCCAAATGTGTGCCTGACCTGTAATGAATATCAGCAAACATTGTGCAAACTTAAGGACTCACTTATTGTCCTAGTTCAAGGCATATGATGAACAATGTGCATAATTTTTTTGTCTTAAAAGCAACTAGATATGTTTTTCAGTCATGGCTCACATCCAAGTTTGTGAGTTTTCGGTACGTTTATGTGCTCTTTTTTTTGATAAAAATATACGCTAATATTTGTGTATGATTATTTCTTAATTTGTAGATACGGCAATCTTTACACAAGAATACAGTAGTGTTCGCATGCCCTTTGCACGAGTGCATAAAGTGGCACAACGTAAGTAGCATTCGAATCAAAACCGAGCTTAGGTGAACACTGTATGAAGCAGTGTTGCCGTTTATATGAAGCTTCATATGATTAAACATTGCTAAATAGGAGTCCCAAGTCGAAAACCGAAACTGTATTTCCAGAAAGCAGGATTTCATTTACGGCCTACCGGTGGGGGTCTATTAATTTCGGTTGCGAGAAAATACGTTTTTTTACCTTGTGAATGTTTTTGCCTTATTGTTGTTTTATAATTATGGTTTACTAACGTATTTACTTTGTCAAAAAACGAACTAAAATGTACCAAATTACAATGCCGAAAATTAAATCACGCATTTTAAGGAGCAGTGTTTTTTGAAACGCAGTCTTTAAATTTAGGCGCAGGTTTGTCAGCAGTCTCTCCACCATTTTTTTCCCATACACTTTTTTTTATTCACCAACAAGTTGTACAAAATACATAACAGAAACCGTTAGGCCAATATCCGAAGCTAGTTTAGGCGCATTACATGAATAAACAAAACAGCAGCAAAGATTAAACAGGTCAGGGAAAAGATACTGATTACAAAACACTGCACGAAAACCAAATAATAACGAAAAATTGAACATAACAGAAGGAACCAGGGTTTATGCGATGTTGGATAGGCAGTACCTTTTTAGTGTAAATACAAAGTTATTCGCTGTTTTTTTTTCTATAGGTAAAAGGTTCCAAACTTTTGCTCCGTAATATTGTAGTAACCGTTGACCATATGTATTTCGGGTTACAGGCAAGTTAAAATTCACGTTACTTGAATTCCTAGTGTTCCTTGTAGGTAACACAAACAAATTTATTGAAAAAGGATGGCAACGGAGAATAATTTTGTTGACAACTATACAGACCTTTATTTCACGGACAAGCAAAAATGGCGGTATTTGAAGCTCAGAGAATAACGGACGGCTGCGAACACAAGAGTTAGAAAATGTCATAATACGTAATGCTCGTTTTTGAAGGCGCACGATGGGATCTGAATACGTTTGATATGTGAATGACCAAGATTCGCAACAACACTTCAAGTGACAATGAAAGAGTCAGTATTAAATAAACTTCAGAATTGAGATACTCAAGTACGTTCTACTTCTTAAAAGGGCGAAACCGGACGATGCAAGTTTAGATGAGATCATTTCTATGTGCCCTTTCCCGTCATAAGGCAGTCCAGAGGCGGTCCAAAGGCGGTAGTCCTGGTCCAAAGGCGGAATCTTACCAGCTGCTGGTCTGCAGTGCGTACAGTTGAAATCCGGTGTACTCTTGAAACGGTCGAGGTTTACTTGTGGTCCGGTGTTGAGGTCGTCGTCTTAAATGTGTTGTAGCATGACGTTGAGCATTGTCATCGCATGGAGACCACAGACAAGTACAAAATGATTAATCTGCGTGCTGTTAAGGATGGCTGTATTGTATGCAACTGTGACGGGAGGGAGTATTTTGTCGGATGTCGCAAGTTCCATCGCGACGTACATACCATATCCGCAATCATCTTGTTCAGGTGTCTGGTTAGTAAGTTGGCCTGTGCTTGTTACGCCCTGCTCTTTCGTTATTACATGCTGCTACGGCGTAGGACCGCTTGTATTTGCTCTGCTTTGAACGCCGTTCCATGGTCGGTGGTTATGGCTTCAGGGACTCTATGTCGCCGCCCAACTTACTGCCAGAAAATTTTAAACTATTTCAGCAGTCTCTTTAGGAAGAGTGGTGGTCTTTGCATACTGCGGTATGTATTTTCTGACTACGAAAGTTTATTTCTGGGGGACCCGTAAAGCGGGGAAAGCGCCTTGAAGGTACGGGCTGATCTGTTGAAAGCGTGGCGATAACACAGCGATGTGCTGCAGCAGACCAGCTGGCCTCGTCCGTGGCGTTTTCTGTCACTGGCAGTCACAGCAGCTCCAAACGTAGTGGGCGATAAAGAATGTAAGGCGGGGCCTGCAGTATCTGTTCTTTATTCGCTAACGTGCGTGCCTTGCTGAGGTGCCCTGATGCTGGTTTATTGCGGCACCCACGGAAATTTTCTCACGGAGGCAGGGTTAAGTGGCGAGAATGTACTTCGTTGTAGTTGTGTGGGGGAAGTTTTTGCCGAAATAACATACACTTTTTCAGACAGACTGCTTTGGAGCGACGTTTCAATGTATTGATCAAGGTAGACGATCATGTTCCTCAACTCGGCGATGCCTCATGCCTTCGCGGCTAGGCAGGTTTGCGCCAGAATGTCCAGGAACCTGGCGCCTTCGCCGCGGTCTTGTGGCGGCGGGTGTACATTGGCGCGTAGCCAGCATTAGACGTCCGAATGTTTCCGGCCCGATTTGTAAACAATAATTACATCGAATTCCTGCAGGCGTATGCTGTATTGTGCAAGAGAGCTAAGGCGGTTCTTAATTTTGCAAGCCAACGAAGCGCATGGTGTCCTGTGACCAGCTTGCCTCCTGTAGACACGCGGGAGAAACTTAGAAATGGCGCATATTATGGCGAGGCGCTCTTTTTTATTGGCCGAAAAAATTTTTTCTTCGTTTGATAGGGCACGGCTGACGTAAGCAACTACTTTTTCACAGACATCCTTCTTTTGACAGCGGACAGCACCCAACGATACGTCACCGCCGTGGATATGCGTTTCTGTCTCGTCCTACTCGTGGAATATGGAACAACAGTAAGGCGCTGCAGGTGATTTTAACACTAAAAAAAGTGTTCTTTTGAACGCTGTCTGCAGTTAGGCGCATGAGAGTTCCAGCAATTTTTGCTGTTTTCAGCGAAACTCCCGTAGTACATGAGAAGTCCCAGGAATCTTTGCAACCATTTTTTTACTTAGGCCTTAGAAATTGGGCGATGGCTGACATTTTCGCGGGATGAGGCAGCACTCACTTCACGCTCAATACGTAGCGAAACCACATCTGTTCCTCGTAGCTGCAGCGGCGCTTTCCAGGCTCCAATGTCAATTACGATTTTAGGATTGCATCGAGTGCCGGCTTTAAACTTGCGAGGTACTAGTCGAGCTAGAGGCAAAAAAGATAATGTCTACAAAGTCGGAGAGGCAGGTGTGCCACTTCAGGCCGCCTTACACGGTTACCCTAACTCGTTGGATTGTTTCTGGTGCCGTGACCACCCCGCACGACACAACCTTTATCCAGTATAGCCGGCGTTATAAAATCAGTCTTCTCATGGTCTCTTGCTTTCATTTTAATTTTTGAGTACCCAGTTTTTGAGTTCATCATCGCAAAGTTCTTTGTGTGCAAAGATTGTCGAGGGCGTCGCGGATTCATAGGACCGGGAAGGGGGACTTCTATGTGGTTTTCGACAGTGGTCGGCCGCAACGGGCACAACGGGAGCATCCATTGGAGTTTTAGGGAATTTCATCACGTCGGCGCTGCGTTCGTGGTTTGTGCTTCTTTCTTGCCTTTTTTTGCGCTGTGCTCCGTTGTTTTACAATGTACCACATCTGTAACTTATTTCCAATAAATCCCCCACTTGGGGCACCTTGAGTAACCTTGGTGACGGTATTGGCGACACCGTGGGCATCGAGCCCCCAAACATAAGCTGGAAACAACCGTGGCGATAGGTTTTAAGGTGAAGGGAAGAAACCACTAACGCTGGCCATCGGAGCCAAGGTGAAGATACTGCAGATGGACTGTCTATCGGTTTAACAGACCGGGAGCTGCGGGACCTGTCTTGTTATCAAGGTATCCCGAGCGAAGGAAGTACCCCCGTCCCCTGCTTATTTACTATGCTACGAGGTATTTTAGAACCCTCCACATCTCCTAAAACGTGATTCGGAACCTGAAAATGGGCCGCACCGAAGTACCTTTTCCTCCTTTGCCTTCCATCACGCTCCCGAAGCCCGATTGGTTCTCGCAATTTTTGATCTGAGAAACTATTCAGAAGACAAAGCCCATGACTACCCAGTCTGTATTTGTGATCTGCACATATCTCGAAAGCCTTGCCGGCAAGTCGTACAAGGCTAAGAAACTCAAAACAGAAGAAGTCCTAACTGAGGCAGATAAAAAACAGGAGTCCACTAACCTCCTCGCACAAACGCGCATGGTGGATGTTGACATCAAGAGCACTCCCGTCACAGTCCTAATAGCTGCCAGGATGTAATATCTGAAGTGGATCTGATAAATCAGACCGAACCAGATCTCCTGGAGGTCTTTCATGACGAAGCTGTGACGGCAGTGAGGCGGATATGTCGAAATGACCACGCATTACCGACCAAACAAATAATCTTGACATTTGACAGATCAATCCTTCCCGAAACGGTCAATGCAGGCTTCATGAGATGTCTAGTCGGAAGCTATATATCGAACCCGCTCCGCTTCTTCAAGTGTCAGCGGTTCGGTGACGGCAAAAACTCCTACTGTGGCAGAATGACATGCGCTAAATTGCAGCACAAGACCACCCAACAGAAAACTGCATCTCCACAACCTTCACTTGTGTAAACTGCCAGGAACCTCATGCAGCCGATTGAAGTGCTTGCGAGAAGTTGAAACAGGAAAAACAATTATGAGCTTGAAGTTCAGAGAAAACATCACCGTCGTAGAAGCGCGAAAGAGGTTCTGCTCTTTCCCTCTCGGGAACTACGTCGACGCAGCTCGCCGGGGTCGCAGTGGCACCTGGCATCGGCTCGGACTATGTACCGGGAGTGGGACTTGGTCCGGCCGCCCGCCTTCCCCTGGGATGCCTCATGCAGTCTAAACCGTAACCCCACCTCTGTGGTGTCAACTGTTTCTTTAGGGTCGGACGGCACACCCGCGCCTGCCTCGCCGTGCTCCAGTACATTGGAGGGTGCCGACGGGATGGACACCTAGGGCCCCACATCGGCCCCCATAGCTACCGCAGCGCCCGTGAGACCTATGGCGCCCTAACGACCTCGGCGGTGACGGCTGAACCGAAATGCCCCAAAGGTTGGCCAAGTGCAGGGGGTCCGACCGTCGGGCACCCTGCGGACATATGGCGAAGAAATGGATGGCGGGCCGTTCGTGCAAGAAATGCATCCCAACGAGCTACCTCCGACGTCCAGGCCAACGCAAAGGCCCAAAAAGCCCAATCCTAGAATAACAGCCCCGAAACAAAATGTATCAACGCACACACACTCATGTCATCCTTACATGTAAATAGTGGGAACAGAAAACATCATTCAGTGGAACTGCGGAGGCCTGCTTAAAAATCTGGACGATCTTTACGAGATTCTGCATGCTAATTAACCAAGCGCCATGTGTCTACAGGAAACACCCCTCAGTCCCAAACAAACAAATTTCTTCAATAGATATATAGTATCCAGAAAGGACAATGTTGGCTAGACACACTGTTCGTGTGGTGTGACCAATGTCGCTCGGAAATCCTTAGCATGCCACCCTGTCTTTTTGAACACTGTCCTTGAGGCTGTAGCTATCGGCATGATAAGATATGATAGGTTGATAACTGTATGCTCCCTCGACATTGCCCCTCACTTATAAACTTTTGAGCTCTAATGGCCTTGTAGATCACCTACCGGAGCCCTGCATTCTTATGGGTGACCTCAATGCACATAATCCACTCTAGGGCTCTTCCCACACGGATGCCCGTGGTCACCTCATTGAGAAATTTCTAACATCTTGCAGAGCATACCTATTTAACAAAAACAAGCCCACATACCATAATATACGACACTACACTTACACATAGACTTGGCTATTGGCCCTGCTGTACTCTTTCTATCTCTTGAGTGGGACGCTGGCACTAACCCATATGGTAGTGACTGCTTGCCACCCACATTAACACACATAAGTAATGGCCCTAACAGTTCCCCTTTCCATAAAAGGCCTAATGAATATCGTGAAAACTGGAGTACATCTGCAGAAACATCCAAAGTACACCACACATCCATTAAACTCGTACACGGGGAAGAAGCTGCCCAATTACTAACGGCACACGTTCTCCACACTGAAAAAAAGTTCATTACCCCGTGTTCAGGTGCTCCACAGAACCCAAGGATGCCCTCGTTTAATGAGGAGTGCAGGAGAGCCCTGGTTGCCCAGAAGAAGGCGTGGGGTGTCCTTCGCTGGTACCCCGGGTCGGATAACCTGATCTCCTTTAAGCGGGGAAAAGCACTTGGGATGCGCGTGCGCCGTTATGCAAAACGGGATAGTTGGCGCACCTTCCTCACATCCGTTAACTCCTACACCGACACAAACAAAGTGTTTACGCGCATATGTAAACTCAAAAGACCTTTGATACAGCTGCCCCTGTTTAGTACAGGAGGAGACACACTGGAAGACCAGGCTAACACACTCGCACAACACTTCCAACATGTGTCCAGTTCAGCCCACTACACTAACACTTTCATACAGCAACAGCAACACAATTTGCAAAAAAGAAGCCCTTGCGTGACAAGAAGTCAAAATCTGCTTACAACTCTGAATTCACACTTCATGAGCTGAAGGTTGCTCTTGTCACTTGTCAGACTTCAGCTCCTTGGTCAGACAACATTACGTACAATATGATACAACACCTACACGCAGACACATTTTAGACACTCCTACACCTGTTCAAGCATTTGTGGCTTTTGGGGCAACTTCCATGGTCTTGGAGGGAGGCTATAGTCGTGGCTCTTCTGAAAAAAAGGGAAAGACCCTTCCTGTCTCGCCAGATATAGACGCATTGCCCTGACAAGCTGCCTGTGTAAACCTCTGGAGATGATGATACGCCGTCGGATCACGTTCTTGAGTAAAATGACCGTCTCGAGAGCTCACAGGCAAGCTTCCGGGCAAATGATGAACAAGTTGCATTAGAATCATACATAAAAATATCTTTACACTAAAATAGTACTCAATGACTGTATTTTTTTGATATCAAAAACTCATGATAAGGCATGGCGTTACGGCCTTCTTGTAGATGCAAAATCCAACGGTGTAACTGGTAGCATGCTGAACACTTTTTCCCGTTACCTGTCTGAACGAACATTTTATGTCAGAGTCGGTTCGGAACTTTCAAATGTTCACGGGCAGAAGAAAGGCGTGCCTCAAATGGCGTTTTGATCTATGATCGTGTTTTTTGTTAAAATGAACACTCCCCGAAAGGCATTGCCACCAACCATCTCCTGCTTGATGTTTGTAGATGACGTTCAAATATCTTTTAAATCATGTACATATCTTTATATGAATTTCAGGTCCACCTTCGGGTTCACAAATTTGCTGCTAGGCTGACAAACATGGGATTAAAAGTAATCCTTTTATATGTACTTGCGATGCATTTACCAAGAGACGCGGGGTGCAGGGAGACCCTGACATTAAGCGTCGTGGTAACTCAATTCCCCCCAAAAAAGAACCAATGTTTTGATGTGTATCCTTAGATAAAAAACTTATATTCATTCCACCCATAGAAAACTCAAGCATAGATGCTTGAAAAAGAAGCATCTTGTAAGGGTCCTCCTACCAATTCTACGGGGCGGATAACCAACTCCTTCTGCGTGGTTTTATAAGTTTAGTGGGATCTCGTTTTGACTATGGGAGTGTGTTGTATGGGTCAGCCACGAAAACAGACTTTTATTTGCTTGACCCAGTGTTTCACTTGGGGCGTCACCTTTCTTGTGACGCATTCTGTACTAGCCTTGTCCTAAGTCCTAATGCAGAGTGGGACAAATGGTGCTTATCACATCAGCGAACCTATGTCGACTTGTTATACGCCTTCAAAATTTCAATAATGAAGAACCATTATTTATTATGCAGTTCGAATGACACATCCATATCCCAAATCTTTTTAAATCACCCAACTATTTCGGCACCTTTCTCGCTCAGATTCAGAGAGTAGGTGTCTGAACTGACTCTCTTCTTTTTAAGTAGCTATAAAACGTCTTCTAGCACGCTTTTACCAGCATGTCAAGTTCGCCCTGTGATATGGGAGTTGCCATTTTTAAAAAGGGAGAAAATTGAGTTCCCAAAACAGCAATTCTGCAGCACTTCTTGTTTTGGCTAGATAAATATACCTGTGCCGAATTTTAAAGGAGTAGGTGCAGAACATCATTCAGAGTGTTCTGTTCTGCGCACGGTCCACATTTTAATGCAAGTAGAACCATTATTATAAACACCAGTACCTTTACGGTGCAGGCATTTCCATTTTTTGCTGCACATTATACCAATAAACATAACATTCCTTAGTCTGTCATTTATCCCACATCGATCAGTGTGGTGCCAGCATTGTCATCCACAAAATTATTCAAAAACTATGTCATCAATCTCATTCTTAAGGCCATTATCTCTGGGTATGCCTCGAATCTTGAACTGACTGTGTGGTGGATGCCTGGCCACTCTTGGATAGCCGGTAATGGCACCGCGGTTCAGATGGTCGTTCCTGCTGTAGATACAAATTCACTGCGCTTAGCAACGGTACCCTGTTCTGAACTCAAGCCACACATCAGGAAGCAGCTTCGCAGTACATGGCGAGCAGACTGGAATACAGACAGGAAACAAGTTAAAAAAAACACACTTGGGTCTATACACGCAACAGGCACGCGGAAGTCGCCTTGGTCAGGTTATGAATAGGCCAGATGCATGCGACGCACTCACACCTCCTCACTGGGTCTCCAAGACCTGTGTGTAGCAGGTGTGGACAGGGCCTATCCGTAGTCCACATCGTGATCACATGCAAGACACTCGACAGAAAAGGCAGACACTTCAGGTAACAAATAAACGACACACTCCGCAACACTGAACCTTGTTTTTGGGTGACAATGTCATGGTTTCTGTGAAAGGCGTTTTTAATATTTGTCTGATGTTTACTTCATAAACCTCATTTCCCACCGCTCATAATATAAACTGGCCACACAAACTAGCAACCACCATTGCCCTAATAGAATTTACTGTCATTCGGGCTGAGGCATTTTAATACCAACTGTTTTCTGTTATCTTATTTTTTTGTCGCTCGTTGCCCCACCTGGCCTTGTGCCAAAAAGTGTAACCATTATTATCATCATATTTCCATTTCATCGTGCTCTTTCACTCATTTCGCTCTGCAAATCTCTTTATTGAGCATACAAACAATAGCGCGTTTGGTGTGGTTTCCTTTTTTTCGATGTCCTATCGTATGCGGTGTTTGTTTTTTTTTGGGGGGGGGTTACAAATTGCTTCCTGCTCTATGTATGTGCCAACAATCCCAGCAGCTTGTCGTAACTTTTTCCACGATATCAAATCAATCATCACTGAATATGCGTCTCCAGTGTCTAATAGTGCGACTGCATCAAGGCCGTTGACGGATAGCCGAACAACGTACGTTATCGTCTTCGCATATCTTGTGCATCAAGGCGTCGTATCGAACCTTATGCGCGTTGACGGTCGCTCGTTGCGAGTTGTCATTCTGGTGGGATGGGCCTTGTGTGGCTGTCGTCACCTTTGGTAATTACGTATGGGCTATTTCGGGCGCCGGGTGGTGGTCGCACCTAAGTCCTTGCGTAGTTTGAGGGTATTTGTTTCATCAGCGTAGTGCAACTTCGCCGAAAGCTGCTGCTTTCAGTTTCGCCTACGTGAGCTAGTGAATATTCCACATTCGATATCACAGTTGTTGTGGTGCCTGAGTAAACGTATGGGTAGGATGATGGCGAAGGTGTCAAGCACGGCAGGAATTGGCCCGTCTCGAATAGCTATTTGTAGATTTTGTTGTTGCGTTGTGGGCAAGAAGTCGTCGGCCAGGCTAACACACTTGCTCAACACTTCCACTACGTGTCCAGTTCAGCTTACTACAAAAACACTATTATTAAACTCAAACAATTGGCCGAAAAGAAGGCTTTACTTGATAACGACAGGTCAACAACTTCTCAGACCAGAGTTGCCACTGAATAAGCTGAAGGCTGCTCCAAGCAAGCATCATCAGCTCAAGAGTCAGACAAGATCACCTAAACAATAAAATACCAACACGCCGACACGCTTGAAACACTCCTGCACATATAAAAAATATAGCTGTCAGGCGCATTACATGCTCTTGAAGGAATGCCATAGTAGTGGCTTCTTTCAATGAGGGAAAGGACCTGTCGGTCCCCGGAAGTAACGGTTCCACAGCCCTGACGAGCTGCCCCTGCCGGCTCCTTGAGCAGATGATAAATCGCAAGCTCGTGTGCTTCCTTGAATACATTGGTCTCCTCAAGTGCTCCCAGGCAGCCAGGCTTAGGGGTGAGGCGATCACCAAACGATCAAGGCGTCTCATTGGACTCGTACACAAAATGATTCCTTCGTGCATAAAGAGTATTGTGTAACTGCGCTTTTAGATCTCGAGAAGGCCTCTTACACCGTTTGGCGTTACTTAATCCTCAGTGACCTCAAGTATTTCAGTGTTTCAGTTAACATGTCAAACACACCTTCTTACCTGCTTGTTACTCTTCGGAGGGAACCTTTCGAGTGAGAGTTGGTTGTCACTCTCAAACGTTCATGTGCGAGAAAATGGTGTCCCGCACTGTTCAGTGCTCAGCTGCACTATTTTCTCTAGTTACAATGAATTCTTTTGAAAAGGCATTGCCACCCACAATCTTTTATTTTATTTATGGAGTGGAATTCAAAATATCATTTAAATCATGCAGTACGCCATTCTCCGAATATCAAGTCAAGCTGGGCGTCAAGAAGCTTGTCGGCTGAGCAGGAAAGAATATTTTAATCTTTTAAACCCTGCAAAAAGCTCCTGCATTTTGTTCTCCAGGATGCGGGTGGTCCAGCTGTACCCTGACATTATTCTCCATGGCGTTTCAATTCCTCTGACGAAGGAGCGCATGTTCGTAGGTGTTATGTTTGATGGCGAACACATATTCATTTCTCAAATCAAGCAAAAAAATGAATATAATCATGGTCCTCCCACACCAAATATATGGTGCTAAGAAAGAACACCTTTTACACCTTTATGCTGCGTTGGTTGGGTCTCGGCTGGACAATGGAAGTGTCGTGTATGGGTCGCCGACTAAAAAAGCAAGTGAGAATGCTTGATCCAGTAAGAGTCCTTCAATGCTTTACTGGTGATGAAACTTCGGAGCTCGCTTCATATAGGGACTGCGGACGACACTGCAGGCGCCACCGCCGCACGAAGGGCATCCAGCCGCCGCGCGTGCGACATACCGACAAGCTCTTGGCGTGCAAATGCTCTCTGCTTTTGGTGTCTGCGCGCTAATTAGGTGTGCTTTTTTGTAGCAGTTAGCGATCAATAGTCCAGTCATTGTGTATAGCACCTCCCTTGAATGTTTTTTTTTTCCAATAAATTACTGTAGACTTGGGCTGCGAACGGAAACTGCTTCTGCGTTCTCTGGCAGAAGCGCTGCGCCCTCGTGTTTACGATTTTTGAATCTCTATTGTTTCTTTTCTTAAAGCAAATGCTGTATATACCCCACATACGGTAGCCCCGTAGTCACGGACTGCTGCGGGCCTATCGATAATACAATAAAAAAAGTGATCGAAAACAAGTACGTGTCGTTCAGACTACGCTAATAATGAATTCGTTGCATGTTCTGGAATGCCCCCAAAGCTGAAAGAGACAGCCCAATAGTAATGTCGTTTCGATGAGTTGGTACACACTTGAGAACATCTAAAAACGATGCAGAAACGCGAAGTAATGAAACGCGAAGAGAGATAAGTTGCAACGTGTGTCTTTCCGCTTCCACGCTTTGCAATTCTTGCAAAAAAAGGGAAGGGAAAAATGAAAATAAAGCTGATTTTATCACCCTCAACAAAAAAATTCAACATTTCGAAGTTAGACGATAGAGCGTGGTTCTCGCGTGCAAAATAATTTTTTTTGCGCTGCGATGTGCAGCACACGAAGGAAACAGAATAATGCCACGTAGCCAAGAACGGCGCAAAGATTTTATGAAAGAAGTTTATTAGAGTGACCTCCTGCTCTAAAAAAGAGTATAATGAAACAAAAACGCCGGAGAAGAAGTCCGCAGTGTGAGGTACACAGATGAACGTCGATAAAGTGAGTTGCGCGGCGTTTGATATGCATGCATTACTCTCACAACGTAATTAATTTCAGATCCATGGAAATTGGGTCGAGAACATTGTCGAAGAAACAAAAAATCGGTTTAACGACAAGGTGACACCCTTTCCACATCAAACAATACTGCCCGACGGGACGTACGACAAAAAGAGAAAATGGGCGCTCCGGTTGAAACCCCAGATAAGAAAACCGGAAGCGGCCACGCGCGGTTACAAAAAAAAAACAAAACTAATCCTAAGGAATAATTCGCGTAAATATGAAAAATAAAAGCACAAGGACGTTCCAAAGCTTTTTTTTACATTTGAGCCTGAGCTCAAAGCAATACAAAGTTGCAAAGAGGCCATGAAGCACCGATACCACCTGACTGATCTGACAAAAATTCGGCTTTAAGTTAGCCTTACAATTCTAGGTCCAGGATGCTCTCAAAAGGGTACATTGCTTTTTTTCATTCTGACACACAGTGCATTCCCACACACTGTCATACACTTATAATGGAAGCTGAAATCTCCTGTTTCTTGCCTTAGAATGGCGCGCCTCCATTTCTCACGTAGCACCCTGTCGCTCGGTGAAGAGAAGAAGGAAACATTTTCTGCTGTATCGGTGTACAAGGAACGACATTCCGGGACACAACACGTGTTCGGCATTGTCATGGCACTACTTAAGTCGCATCAGAATAGCGCGAGATGGACGTTACATTTCTTTCCTGCACAAAACAAACACAACTCGTCGCGTCTCCGCCTTTCGAGCCAGCGCCACGCTACCCAAAGAGTGACGTCAGTGAGATGGTGGCGCCACCGCGCGGCGGCTAAACACAGCATACGAAGCTCTCCCATTGAGTTACGGAGCAGTTTCGTGACCAGTAAAGCATTGAAGGACTCTGATCCAGTATTGCACTTGGGGCTTCGACTTGCATAGGGTGGTTTCCGCACTAGCCCGGTCTAAAGTTTGTATGTTGAAGGTAACAAGTGGTACCTCGAGGACCAACACACGTACATGGACTTTCTTTACGCTTTTACATATTATGGCTGAATAACCATTCTTTTAAGTGCAATGCACTTCTTAAGCGACCCTGAACGTGCGTCCACCGGTGATGTCCGCGCACGTGGAGATGGACGCGCGAAGCCTGGCCCCTGACATGGCACATACCCACGTGGGGGATTGGTCAGGAATCTCCTCGTCTTGCTCTAGCAATCAAGTACAACGACAACACAAATAGGTGTCTGTGAATAAATGCATCTTTCTTTCTTTGTAGTTGTGTGTGTACTGAGATTTAATTAGGCTCCAACCAATACAATGCAAAAAGGCAAAAAACCCGACGTTTCGAAGCCGGCTCGGCTTCTTCTTCAGGGGTGACAGTGGCCACGCTGCAGCTGCGTCTGATAGTCACATTTGCTGGCCTCGCACAAAGCCCCTCGCTGCGGCACGTAATCCGTGTATGTACACCGAGGGGAGAGTGCCAAGCGAGCGATTAACATTCCCAGGTGTGCGTTGAATATGCCACGATTCGAGGAAAAGCCGCTTCCTCCAGTTCGTTTCCCTTTCGAGGATGGCCGTTCCGGAGAAGTCAATTTTGTGGTCGGCCACTTCGCAGTGTTCGGCGACTGCGCTGCGGACTCTAGTTTGTTTCCGGACGTCGTTCTTGTGTTGTCTAATCCTCTCCGGCAGGTTTTTGGTCTCACCGATGTACGAGGCGTTGCACCCCGCGCACGGGATGCGGTAGACGACCCCGGGTGCCTTCTCTATTGTCAGCCGGTCTTTGGGGCGGGGGATTAAGCGGCCTATAGTTTCGAAGGCTTGTGGGCTATCTGTACTCCTACCCCTTTGAAAATGCGGGCTAAGGCCTTGCTTGTTCCTGGGATATACGGCACCAGCACGCGTTTCAGGGGTCCGGCGGTTGAAGTTCTTGGAGAGTTTGTCACCCTCTTCTGCTCTTTGCGGCGGGTCACGGAGTGAATGAACTTTTTCGGGTAGCCGTTTTTCTTGATGTCCGCAAATACAAGGCTTACTTCTTTCTTACGTTCTGATTCGGACGAGCAAATTGCATCAGCTCTGTTAATTAAAGACGACACAACTGAGGCTTTGTGGTTAGCAGGGTGGGCCAAATTAAAATTAAGGTAGCGGCCGGTGTGCGTAGGCTTCCTGTGAACGGAGAACACCAGGCCCCTGCCTCCTCTTGTCACTTGGGCGTCAAGAAAGGGACTGGAGCCGTCTCGTTCACATTCAACCGTGAACTGGATGGCGGGATGAACTTAATTTAGGCGTTTTTTCAGGCTGTCAACTGCGGAGGTCTTCACTATGCAGAAGCAGTCGTCTACATACCGAAGAAAAAGTTTTGGTTTCGGCCGGAAGGAGCTCAAAGCCTTCCCTTCCACGTGTTCCATAGTCAGGTTCGCCATTGTTACAGAGATGGCGGCCCCCATTGCGGTTCCAGTTTGTTGTTGGAAAATTTGCCCATTATGCGAAAAATATGCGGCATATCTCGTCGGCAGTGAGCGGCGTCCTTTCTTTTAGGGTTGCGTCATTGTCGAGGGCAGTTCGGGCCGCGGATACAGCCAGCGGTACAGGAACGAGATATGCCGACGAGATATGCCGCCTACTCGAGTTCTGCTTGGCCAGCACATATTTTTGGCATAATGGCCAAATTTTCAAACAACAAACTGGAACCGCAATGGGGGCCGCCATCTCTGTAACAATGGCGAACTTGACGATGGAACACGTGGAAGGGAAGGCTTTGAGCTCCTTCCGGCCGAAACCAAAACTTTTTCTTCGGTATGTAGACGACTGCTTCTGCATAGTGAAGACCTCCGCAGTTGACAGCCTGAAAAAACGCCTAAATTAAGTTCATCCCGCCATCCAGTTCACGGTTGAATGTGAACGAGACGGCTCCATTCCCTTTCTTGACGCCCAAGTGACAAGAGGAGGCAGGGGCCTGGTGTTCTCCGTTCACAGGAAGCCTACGCACACCGGTGGCTACCTTCATTTTATTTCGGCCCACCCCGCTAACCACAAAGCCTCAGTTGTCTCGTCTTTAATTAACAGAGCTGATGCAATTTGCTCGTCCGAATCAGAACGTAAGAAAGAAGTAAGCCTTGTATTTGCGGACCTCAAGAAAAACGGCTACCCGAAAAAGTTCATTCACTCCGTGACCCGCCGCAGAGCAGAAGAGGGTGACAAACTCTCCAAGAACTTCAACCGCCGGACCCCTGAAACGCGTGCCGGTGCCGTATATCCCAGGAGCAAGCGAGGCCTTGGCCCGCATTTTCAAAGGGGTAGGAGTACAAATAGCCCACAAGCCTTCGACAACTATAGGCCACTTAATCCCCCGCCCTAAAGACCGGCTGACAATAGAGAAGGCACCCGGGGTCGTCTACTGCATCCCGTGCGCGGGGTGGAACGCCTCGTACATCGGTGAGACCAAAAACCTGCCGGAGAGGATTAGACAACACAAGAACGACGTCCGGAAACAAAATAGAGTCCGCAGCGCAGTCGCCGAACACTGCGAAGTGGCCGACCACAAAATTGACTTCTCCGAAGCGGCCATCCTCGAAAGGGAAACGAACTGGAGGAAGCGGCTTTTCCTCGAATCGTGGCATATTCAACGCACACCTGGGAATGTTAATCGCTCGCTTGGCACTCTCCCCTCGGTGTACATACACGGATTACGTGCCGCAGCTTGGGGCTTTGTGCGATGCCAGCATATGTGACTATCATACGCAGCTGCAGCGTGGCCACTGTCACCCCTGAAGAAGAAGCCGAGCCGGCATCGAAACGTCGGGTTTTTTGCCTTTTTGCATTGTATTGGTTGGAGCCTAATTAAATCTCAGTTCAGTAACTTCCCAACCAGACAGAAGTCTGTCGAAATGTTCACTTTCAAGTTGTGTGTGTGTGTGTGATCTCTATTTCACGAACATTACCAAACCGCGCAAATTCAACTCGTGCATTCGCACTTTCACATTCTTCCCCTCGGGGAAATGCGGGGAATTTTTTATCCGGTTTTAAATGCAGAGCATTTCTTTACCTCACGATGTCACCCGGCGTTGGCGTGCCTCGGCATCCGCAACAGCCGTTCCAGGTGCGCCCTCTCCCCCACTCGTCCTCTCCCGCATCACGCTACCCTCCTCGCTTTCAACAACAGGTCCGCAACCCTACCCCTACACTATATAAAAAAATAATACTTACCGGCGCCTGGTTTCGATCCCACGACCCTGGGGGCGGAACGCAAGGTACATGGTGCTCTACCCACTGCGCCACAAAGCCGACACAGAATGGGAGGCTTCGAACGCGCCTTATATCCTTGACTCATTCAAACTACGTCAAGAAGGCTGCTGATACAACGTATTCACTACCTGTGGGCGGAACGTGAGGTACATGGTGCTCTTCCCACTGCGCCACAAAACCGACACAGAATGAAATGCTACGAACGCGCCTTATACCCTTGACTCATTCAAACTACATCAAGAAGCTGCTGATACAACGCATTCACTACCACCAACTCTCCAATTACTAAACGTTAACGCAATACACCCACCCCCTATGCGACGCATTTACTTGAGTCCCCCTCGAGGGGAGATGGGTCCTTTCCTTTTTAAGAATATATTTACATCTCTCCTGTTTTTAAGAGGTCCATTCGCTCTTCTAACCTTCTCGTTTATACTCCGAGAGCGGGCCTCTAATGTCAGCGTTTTGTTTTTAGAAGTGTACACATCATCTTCTTCAGATATTTTACCACCTTAGCAACCTCCCTCTCTGTCTTGTGACTTTCCTTTTATAAAACTTAAAAAAATCGGGTACCACGATATGCAATCCTGCACCGCTTTTTCTCTCCGCAGCATATTACCACTGTGAAGAATTTTACACTGACGCCTGAAAAGCTGCATTTGTGTCTCCTGTGCAGCACACAACCCAGTTTTAATGTCATCAAAACTGTGAATTGCAATACTGGTGTGTTTACCCCTGAGGCCTATGGTGTACTTCGTGTTGTTAAACACATCCTTGAAAGTCAAATTCCACAATCGTTTGTCAATGCAGATTCCCTTAGTGTTGTGCGGGCATTGGAATCTTCAAAGCTTTCAAAGAAGCATTTTCTAAAAACTCTGTTTAAGCCACCATATCTGTATATTCCAAAAAACGTCATGTAGCTGTTTGCTTGTCGCCGGGTCACTCTAGGATCCCGGTATTGGAGCGGCACATGAAATGGTCACTACTGCTGCAGTTACAAATACAGTGAACATTACAATGCTAGCGCACACCAGAAAACCATAAAACCACATAAAACCACACATAAAACTAGATAAAACCACACTGCAGATAACACCTTTCCAAAACATGGCAAGTACACGGGAATGAACATATACGCAGCACCCTAGATGTAATAAAGCCACTCCTGGGTCAACACACCACCACCACAAACAACAGACACACTAAAGTTGCCTGGCTAGGTTGCGGATAGGCCATACACATGTACCACATTCACACCTGCTGACTGGTTCGTGCGGAGGGAGCCTGTCCATAACAAACATTCTCACACAATGCAAAGCACTAGACACAACACGACATAAAAACTTTCCAGTTCTTTACAGATACAACTGTCCTCTTCATCCAGCATACTTTCAGGAAGATAACCCCATTTTATCGGTTACACGTACTTGTAAATTTGGGTCAGAGGTTCACTTTGTAGAACACATCTTATATCCTGTGTGATCAACAACTGGGCTTATACACCAGCCATCTTCATTGAATTTTATATCTGTGTACTTTTGTTTTTTGGTGTTGTATTTTAGTGTCTACACTTAGAAGTGCATCATAAATAAGCACGTCTTTGGCGTTCCTTGCCCTAGCGTCACTTGCGCCAATAAACCCAAGTCATCATCATGATCACTTGCTATATCAACAGTTGGCGTAGTGGTCAGGAATCTAAAGGTCATTTTTGGCACTAAAGTGCCACCGTACTGAAAAGCCAGAAGAGGTACTTCGGTAATACAAAAATAGGCGCAATGCTGGCCGATATAAAAGAAGCATTTTAGAGCAATCAATTGCTAGCACAGAAAGCGTAAACACCCCAAAGACGAAAAATACTAGATTTACCGTAGTGATATCACCAAGAAAGGTCACAAAGTGTGTGGAAAACTAACCACCGTGTAATGTTTCAAAGAGAGCAGAAATAAAAACACAGCGTTGGAAACACCACGAGGCATTAAAAATGCTGGCAAATTGCTGCGATACGACCTTCACGTATGCCTTACTTATAAAATTATTAGGAGGAAGTAGGAGACAACAAAACCCCTTACAAATATTACAATCAAAAATCCCTAGCAAGATATTTCAATAGCCTATTAAAATTATAACATACTGGTTTCATAGTCATCATCTATATAAAAGGTCCTCACGTGGTTGGCAAATACCGCGCAAGAATTATTATCTTCAGAAAATATTAGTACTTCGGTGTGTCCCCCTAAGCCTGCAAAATAAAATGACGAGGAAAGTGTCAATTGAAGCACCGGCAGAAAAACAAACGTTCAACAGTTTCAGAAGTTCTGAATGAGTATTGACGCGTGTTATGCGATGGGATTCATAGGTTTTTTTTATAGCGCGTTGTGGTGCCAAGTCTTCTTCTCGGCCGTTTGAAGTTTACTAACCATTGCAGACTTGTATCGCAGCAGGCAGTTTTGCTGGCTAAGAAATATTGACTTTAGCGGCAGTAACTTCATTGCTCTCTCTCAAACAACGTCTAGATTTTTAGAACGGTTTCAGACAGAGCGCATTCTCATATAAATGCATCACAGGAAACGCCACTCTGTACGATGCACTGACGCTCCTCGGTGCCGGAAACTTTTAGACTGCTTTCTCTAATTTTCAGTTTTGTTTTTGGTCTCCACTCATAAGCCCCAAATCTAATATCTACCCTTCTTCCGGGTGTTCAAATAGCAAGACAGCAGTACGCAAATGTGGGTTGCGCATTGCTTCCTCGAGGATTGAATTGTGAAATGGCGATGTCGAATTTATGGCTACGTGGCATTTCGAATAATGGCGTGTTGTGTGGGGTGTCGTGGTCTGTACAGGTATGGTAGCTCAGATCGCTCAGATAACCGGAAGTTAAAATACGCTTTCGTGATTAGGTTAGGCCGTCAGGTAATGTGTATCACGGTGCCTTGACGTAGCTGCTATACTCCCTGCCCAAGCTTTTCAAAACCCATGAGAGCCTCGACACCACTTTGCAGAAGACATCTCGGAGGGGTTAAATTCATATAGTTGGCTCAAAAACAATTGTGATTACTCATAAACATTAGAATAATTGCAGAAATACTTTACCGACTCTTTTGAGTACAACGTTTTTGACCTGAATATAAAATGACACGAAAGGCCCACAGATTAGGAACGACATACTGGGCACTTGATCGGCAAGGGAAAGTGCACCAAAACGGAAGATCGAATACAGCCTTAATATTCACCAATGCAAAAGATTTACCGAGTCAGAAGGTCTAATCTAGCCTGAATGTCCAACGAAATGAAACACCCATATGTGCATATGTGGTCAATATATTTGCCTTTGCAGCTTTCTACTTCATAAGAAGTTTAAAGCGAAAACAAATTTAACACATAAATGTAAAATATTTCCTATATCCGTTCATTTGCTTTTTCACGGCTTAGGCTGGTCATTGTATGTTTTCAGTAAATTGGAGGAGGTTTAGAGGAATCACAAGAGTTTTGGTAAGGCAAACGCCGATTGTTAGTGTACACCATAGGCGCTTTAGGCCCGTTAGACCTTTACAAAAGTATCCTTTTAAGTGCAATGCACTTCTTAAGCGACCCTGAACCTGCGTCCACCGGCGATGTCCGCGCAAGTGGAGATGGGCGCGCGCAGCCTGGCCGTTGACATGTCACATACCCACGTGGGGGATTGGCCAGGAATCTCCTCGTCTTCCTTGGCAACGGGGGGAGATGGGTGCGCGCTGCCTGGCCGCTGACATGGCACATACCCACGTGGGGGATTGGCCAAGAATCGGGCGTGAGAAGGGCTAATGCACCTGCTTAAAGGAGTACTGACACGAAATTTCAAAGCTGAGATCCGCTCTAGCAATCAAGTACAACGACAACACAAATAGGTGTCTGTGAATAAATGCATCTTTCTTTCTTTGTAGTTGTGTGTGTGTGTGATCTCTCTTTCGCGAACATTACTGAACCGCGCAAATTCAACTCGTGCATTCGCACTTTCACATTCTTCCCCTCGGGAAAATGCGGGGAATTTTTATTTATGTAATAGTTATGCAGAAGACAGAGAATTCATCCAATAAGGAATCCACAGCTTTTCTGACGCGTCCTGAAACCATCAGCAAATCTTACACATCTAAAATATTGAGCGCCCGTAGGGGTAGAGGTGTGTTATTCAAACAGAATATGGCGGTAGTGATAATATTTTTAAGCCATTTTAATGCTTTTGCACGTAATATTCTTTTCACAATAACGACCAAAAAGTGCAATTTTCGCTAATTTTTCTTACGCACAAACTTGCACTTTAAAGAAGTAGTGGCTCAAAATTTTGAAACAGAGATATTTATGTAAAAAAGATTCTATTGTAAAGAGATATTTTCCAGGGTTTGAACAGTAGGCGTTCAGTGTAACATACTGCCACTATGCAACTGCTGCTCACTATACCTGGAAAACGCTTTCGATAAAAAAAACTTCTTTGTTGGTTTTGTAAGTTTATAAACACGGAATACGGGCTTCACGACCACAGGCTCACAAATATTTCTGGTCAATATTTTCAGTACTTTGCGGTGATGGTACACCTTCGACAATACACGCGCGGCAGCCCAATAGACAATGCAGTATCAACGTTGTCTGTGCTCTGGTATGTATTAGGCACATGACTATTTCAATTTTATTGTCATCTGTGCACGAAAAAAAAGCTCAAAATTTGCTACTATCTAAACATGGGTATCAGCATGACCCCATATACACCTGGCCACGAACTGCAAATTTCAGCAATGTTGTTACGTGACCACCATGCTTACTTCGGTTTGCAGCGCTGCTCCACCGTGACTATGAGGTCGTGGTTTTGAGACAGCCAGTTTGCATCCCGGGCGCTAGTGCAAAGCGGAAGTGGCAGGACACAAACTGCAGCGTTAAAATCGCCGCCAGTGTAGGCGGTCGTCCAGGTGCTTGTTTGGTCGAACCAAAAGTGACACGAGTAAACGAGGAATGAAACAACAAAGGTCACCAGTACCGGCGCCTTTCTGTTGAGCTCTGCATTGGTCACGAAATAGTGGTATAAACGTGTTATCTGTGTAATTTCTGCAGTGTCATTTTATTAAACCATGTGAAGGGCACTGGCGACGCTAAAGTTGCCCTGGGAAGCGCACCTTTCCCCAATGTAAAGGCAGTGTTCAAATCGTGCGGACTAAGCCTATGGTTGGCTGAGGGTGAGGCCCCACCTGCGACTGACAACGCGGCCCCGGCGTGCGTGGGGAATAAAAATCAAGACATGGCAGACGAAGACAGCAAAATCCAACACGACGACATCGAGGAAAACCAGGATTCATCGGTGACAGGTGAGTAGATCATGAATGTCTCGAAGGCGTAGCCCCGAAGAGACCGACGACAGCTAAGTCAGATCAACCGGCAGCCGCCGCCGCCTCTGTCCCCTCAGGAAGGGGAAGCAAAACCCACAAGGACAAAGCGAGCCCCCAGACCAGCGCTTCTCCCCCTGAATGATTAAAAATTACTTCTCCGGCCACATAGCGGACTCAACATGGGGAAGCTCGCAACGTCTCAATTGTGGCTGGTTCTGCTACAGAGAAACTGCACAACCTGTCGGCAAGCCAAAATTGAACTTCGTGTCGACAAGAACCAATTGATAAATTTTCCTTAGCCCAGAGTGCCGCACTACGTATGGCTGTACTGAGCAGAGTACCGCTGTTCCTTGCACAAGAAGACCATGGTTGTCGGCGAATTATGCTAGGAAGTGGGTCACCATAGCACAGAAGGCCCACAGGCAGGAGCAGGAGCTTGTCACGGGTGCGGCTTACGAGACCCGGCCACAGAACACCCCTGTGTGGCCAAGTGCGGCGTCTGAGGGCGCGATCACGTCCGGTTGCCACAGGTTGCCCAGAAGGATACTGGACGCCGTACGTCCCCAGGCAGAGACAGCGGCAGCAACACCGAAGGACGGAGTCCAATCAAGACCAGACCCGAATTTGTGGGAATAGGGACCAGTCGCTAACGCCAAGCAGGGCTGGGATAACCAGCTCAAGGCATTCCTTATGAACGGTAGCAGTCGGAGGTGAATATTAAGATGAAGTTCGAGAATTAGCGCAGCCGAACATAATCCCCACCACTCTCGAGGCAAGTCCACAACCCGCCCACAAACCAAGAACGAGCCCAAACAAGTGAGCAGGTCCTAACGGCTCATTCCTAAACCATCCCTTAAACACCCCCAACTTTACCTACAAACGCCACTTGAAGGGTTTGCAAACATCTGTCTCAACTACTTGAGCAACAAAACACTATATTAGCGTCACTACGAGCTCGCTTAGATATACTTGAGTAAACCCAGGACACTCAATGAAAAACGCATGAAACCAAATCCACGGACAACAGAAACTTTCACTCTCCTCCTGTCTCAAAAACACAACCGCCACCTTCACCTCACATCCATGACATCTTTTTTCAATGAGTTGGTCGGTTGACTTCCATCCCCGAAGAACTCCAAAACATCCACCAAGAAAACCAATTGCTACAGCAAGAATTGGTCCTAACGTTCCGATTGCACTTCCCTCCGACAGCAAATTACCACCGTCGGTAACTGAACAAATCACAGCTATGAATGTGGAACCACGGAATAGCCGAGTTCTTCTACAGGTCCCATCAGAGCCCATACCCAAAGCGTCCCATACTCGCGCACACCCGACAACTGCATCACCGCATCACTTCCAGATGACCGGGTCCCAGTCTAATGTTACGAGCATTCTTCCAGTGAACGGCCGTCGTCTTAAAGAAAGTAGCTGCCATAAATCAATTTATTACACTCTTCACCCAAAACCTGTGGTTTTCTTCTTGCGGGAGGCTAATTCACCTGTGAAACTAACGGGCTGCATCTCTTATGGTTCGATCGATAGTTCCCCCACACTTACTCTGGTGCATAAAACCATCTCCGAAATTTATGACACCACCTCGCAACGAGGGGGCAAGCAAGTTTTCACAGAGGTCCTCTCTGCTTCGACTAAACCTACATCGAGACTTTTCAACCAGAATGTATATGGTCGCGCTTCTCAAAACACCTTTGATATCGCCCCCAACATAAGAGATACAAATCCCCTACTGAATGGCGGATCATTGATCATAGGGAGCAATTTCAACGCCACCCACCCGCAGGGAATTACACGTACAAATCTAAAAGAGGCACCCTGCTGGCCCACACGGCAACAACATTTTCAACGTATCTCACTCAGTAACGCGGATTCGCCAAACTGTACGGTCACAAGTACTGTCGGGGACAAACCTCCTGACTTAACTTTTTTAGTCAGAATCTCAATGTAATCTAGGCTTGAACTCATGAAAATTTGGTCTCTGATTACGACATTGTCAACTCAACATCCGGAATAAGCATTACAACGTCAAAGCAGATGTGGCTTGTATTCATAATTGGGATGCCTTTCGAAAGGCAACATCCTCCCGCTCAATTGGTAGCACTCAACCCCTCACGGTTTCATTGACGACCTCATTCGAACAGTACGGGCGCACACCAAAAGCTTCGACACGTCCTATTAAACAGCCAGCGTCGACGCCAAACACCTTTACAATTGGGAAGTCGTCGTAGCCTCACTAAGCGAAGGAAACACCAACGCCAATATTTCTTACTTCGCCATAAAATTGCCGCGCTATATCAAGCCACCACGTAATATGCCAAGCAACCATCGAAAGAAAATTTGCTTCAACTATGCGGTGGTCCTCAAAGGACCCTAATCACACGTAAAACTTCGCACTTATTCAGACATGTCATCGAACCCAAACAAGCAAGAGTGAATCGCAAAGAAGCATGACTCAGAATATACTTTCGTTTCAAGGTTCCCGAAAAGCCCCCCTACAAACGTTAACAGAATGATACGTGAATACTAGCAAGACCTTTTCACCACCCATTTACACAGGCCTGAGATGTGACCTACTTGACAGGGACTTTCACATTTACGAATTGGAATCAGCTCTCAGGATGGATGAAGAATAGCACTCCTGAAACAGGCAAAATAACTCACAGGCTTCTTCAAACTTATACGGCAACTCCCTACATCATATACTTCACAGACATTAATACCCACTGGTCATCTGGTCGCCTTCCTCTCCAAAAGATAACCGCGGGGATATGCTTCATACCTAAGCCCAACAAGTCACCTTATCTAGAGAACTTGCGCCCGATATCCCGCACATCTGGTGTGGGTAAGTTGGTAGAACGGCTTATAAAGAGACGTCTTCAACCATTACTTGAGGACAGAGGCCTATTTCCAAATACAATTATGATTTTCGCGAACACCTCAGCACCCACGACATCCTTCTTTATTTGAACGAAGAAGTCTTGGCGCAGGCTACCCGTGACTCTCCGACGGCCACCATAGCACTTTACCTTTAACCCACGTTCGATAACGTTTTACATTCAGGTATTCTCTTCCGGCTAAATCAGACTGGATGTGGCCATCGCGTCTACATTTCAGATTTTTAACCCAACGCCAGACAATCCTCAAAGTTGGTGACTTCACGTCTAATCCTATATTGCTTTGTGATCGAGCCACTCCAGAAAGTTCCGCATTGTCCCACCTTCTGTTCAATCTGGTCTTACTCGACTGGCCTAATCAAAAGGATGCCATCGCCAAGATGAATCATGCTCTATACGCAGATGATACCACCATACGGATAGATACTGACTCTTATAGGAAACATGGAAGATGTTCTTCAAGAAGCCACCGACCTTGTGCAGTCTACACGTTGTCAGTGGGCCTTAAATGCACACCCCTTGCGTCATAATTGACAATTTTGCACAAGCGACCACCCGCTCACAATATTGAGCCCATCTCCTTACATTTGGACGGCTAGGACATTGAGCCTTGTTCTTCAATCAAAACACTCGGTCTGACCATCAAGCAAATACACGAAATAATCTGACCTTCTCAAAACTATTCAGGATATTCATTCAAGTTACGCACATGCTCCGACGCATCCCTAACTGCCATCGGGGCCTGAAAGAACAAGATAGGATAAGACTTATTCGATCACTTCTAATTTCTAGAGTTACCTTCGTTGCTCCCTACCTCTGCGTCACCAATGAATACTTGGACTACCTTGACAAGCTCGCACGCAAGGCATTGAAACAAGCGTTTGGCCTGGCTATGAAACCTCTACTTAGCATATTCTTCAACTGGGCCTCATTATACAGTTTGGAATTATTTGAAGGCCACCTTGCAGCCAACATCTACGGCTCACTCAAGCACCTACGCGCCTTGGTTTACTGAAACACCTACGACTCGAGCACGCCGCGTCTCCTCCTGTTCTTGTCCTTTCTGGGGCATGGAGATCTGCTTCACGGGTTTGCCCAATACCGAAAAACATGCACTTTCCTCTCCCACCGGGCAGAAGACAAGCACGGAGTCAAGTCCACGAGAACATCTATGGGAACCATTTGGACGTCGCGTATACGGACACTACCTCATATCCAGGCGGCCAGCACAACGTTGCAACCGCCACCACCAAATCGGCCTTACAACGTGTCTCAAATATTAGGTCATCGACGCAGATTGCTGAAGTGGCGATGGCATTCGAACTCATTCACACCAATAGTGCGATCATCTTAATATACTCCCAAACTGCCTGTGGGAGCTTCTTGGTGGGAAGAGTGCCCCCCCCCAACTTTCTGCCTTCTCTCTCTTCATCAGCCACAAAAAACGTGGCCTCGTCGGTACAGCCTCCTACTGTACATTCCCGGGCAATACGTTTGCCCACCACAAAGCCTGCTTATTCTCCTTCAACGACTCAGAAGAACAAGCGGAGTCCACACCACTGGGTAAATTTCAGTACACTACACAGTACTATCGACTCGACAGACAACAATTCCATCAATCTTACTCTAAATTGTCCAAACAAAAGAAACGACTCTACGTCGCATCCAAATGAATACTTTCGTCCATCCAATTCGCTTACACCACATGTTTCCACTCAATTTGTCTCCCAATGCTATTTTTTCTCTAAGCGTGGCACAGTAGTCCATATTTTATTAGACTGTGGCATAACCCCGGCCTCCGAGATTTTCCTTCCCCCCTCCCACACCATTTGCTGGGGGGAACCTGATTGCCAGCGATCACCTGGACGTTCAGCAACTGCCAGAATCTACAAATTTGGTCGCCTGGTCATTACTTGGATTCCCGGACTATGGAACCACTCCTACTTTATGGCTCCTTAAAGTGTCGTACTACTACGAATAAACAAGGCTACACATGATTAGTTATGCTGTGGGTGACCGTCTAATATCCCGTTATATAATTAGTTGTGTAGTAAAAACTACAGCATCCAAGAAACGCAAAAAAAATTGCGCCAGCACCTTTGTAACTATCAGCACTGCCAAAGCCGGATGCGTAAGCACATAGGGAGAACCTAAGGACTTTATTTTTCAATGCACTGTTACAAACCCAGCATAAGAAATATTAAATTGTCTGCGTGATACCACGAATACCACCTTTCTTTTTCACTGCACTTAAATCTGCCCTTTTCTGTTTCTGTTTCTGAGACACTGGGTTGCTTATATATATTAGGTAGTTTTTCAAGAAAGGGTTTTCTAGGGAGACATTTTTCACGTGGCAATGATGCCGAAATAATTTAACAGCTATAAAGTTCAAAAAAACCATTGAAATCTTAGAATACTTTGTAATTTTCAGCTGGCTCCACAGCAAATATTTCTCGGTTTAACAATTTCACTTTCTATTTATTGTAGGCGCAAGCGTCGTGATACTTTCGAATGAATGAGTGACAGCTAAGTCCTACGTGCCTCTATTTCTTTGATTTCGTTATGTGATCTATCGGCGCAAGCTACCTAGGCGGCGTTTTTTCCTGCTACACCATGTTTGCGTTTCTCTTAACATTCGTTTCTTCGTCGTATGCCACGAGGTACTTCAACAAGCAGGGTGGCACACGTCACAGCTTATAGAATCAGACTTTGATGGAACATGTGATTGATGTGCTTCTCTTCTAGTCACGTGCACCACGTTCACATATCGCTTCGCACGTACTGTTACACCTTCAAACACAGTACCAAGGCAAGACGACAACCGTGCTTAAGCCCGAAGACAGTGTCACTCCCTCTCAAAGAAACGAGGCTCCGACAACGACCGAGCGGCTCAACTAAGAGACCAGAGCAGCACCAGTACCCCAGCGGCAACCTCACAGGTGAGCTGGGCAGCTAAGGCATCCCACATAAGAAATTCAGGAGCACATACACTGTCTCTCCTCGCTATGAAACTGTCATCCTGTGCCCCCCAACTCCCACACAAGCAGGCGTGCCATTGTTTGCCCCTAGTTGTGACAATTTACGCGTGCTGGTGGTCTTTCCTTACCTTTTTCTTGACGATTAGTTTATTCATTCATTCATTTATTCACATGCATTCGCACTTCCCTCACAAACACCCCCCGACACCACCTCTGCTGAACTAAATAGCATACGAGCCACATTATAGCAGATTATGGCGGAGAACAGACAGCTTCGAGCTGAACTCACACTACTTAAAAGTAGGTGCACCTCTACGACGACTACCGCAAGGCCGCCCCCGAAACAGCAATCACAATCCTCGGAATTCAACCCTTCTCCCCCGAAAAAACGTGCCCAGGAAATCATTGACCAGCAGCCATAAGAACAACATGCCTTATATGTTCTTGTAGCTAAATAATAAAACAACTCGACCAGCGTTTCGACAAGCTGAATCACTGCATTATTACCCTGCCGGAACCCTCGCTAACTTAAGAGAAATGATCAGCGGGAAGGTTACCGCCCTGGAATACAGCTTGGCGCAAGCGCAGAACAACCCAACTGGGGTCGGGCAACCTTCCATATTTACCAGCACCGAAGAGCCACGTACTAATTCCACCATCCAAGCAGTTGTTTCAGGTCAAATCATTGGGTAATATGCATCCGAACAGGGATAAGCATCGATACTACATATGGCACTGGAACTGTCGGGGTAGAGAACAAAGCGGGGAGCGTTGCAACAACACATTACCACTTGGTTTAAAACGCCAAATGGCACCCGATATCATAGCGCTGCCAGAGACAGAAATACCGGCCAAATTGTCGGGATACACAGCGTACCACTCGTTCGTATCCAACATGAATGCTACACAAGCTAGAGGAGTAACCCCCTTGTTGCAAAGGAATATACTGTCTAATCAATTGCATGTTTCCAGCACAGGACCCGAAGATGTTTTTTTGAAAATCTTTCCAACATCAGCAAGGCAATAGAGGAAGCTATACATACTGAATGTATACAGTGCGCCCCGACATTCTTGTAACTCTACACAGCTCCTCCAACAAGCCTGTCCCACATCCCATGGGCATCCATTAACCATCGTGGGGGATTTCAATGAACCAGATCCCACCTGGGGATATACAAGACCCACAAAACAGGGCCTGACTTTATGTGACACCATACAGCAATACAACCTGATAAATGTGACGGCCCCACCCATCTCACGAGAAGAGGTAACAGTGTCCAACGCGACACCACCCCTTATCTTACCATCGTGAAACATGCCTTTGATGCGTGGTGGACAAATAACCTTGAAGACTTAGGCAGTGAACACTATATAGTTAACACCACACTCATTCCGGGGCCGCCAAAGTACAGCCGCCGGGAACAAAAAAATATCGACGGGGATGTTTATTGTAATATACAGAGGGCCGAGATTTCAAAAGTCGGAAACTCCGGCATTGAAGATCTCGAAACATGGGTCGAATGTTTACAGGAACACACCACGATGGCTACTCGAGTTGTACCGGAAGAAGCGAACGTAGACAAGGTTGACTCTCACATCTGTCACATGTGGGAAGGGAAGAGCAGCTTTCAAAAACAGCTGCACGGGCAGCGGCACAACCGGTCTAACGCCGCCGGATAGCGCACCTAAGTAAGGAGATCGAGAAGCACGCAGCATTTCTTACTAACCGACCCTGAAATGCACTGCGCGAAATAATGGACGTACGAATGAATACGCCTAAATTATGGAACACCATCCTCAGCTTTCTGAACCCGGACGGACGGCGGGTAACCCAGCGTTGAAACCTTCTGACCATCCTACATGCCAATCAGGGGCAGGGATCTACTTTACTGCAAAAACTGCAGGAGCTTAACTTACAAGCCCATCCGGAGTCAGCAGACTCATATGCTTGTAATCCCAACCCCGAAATGAACAGGCCTATTACCAAAGCCAAAATCTGTGAAGCCATTACTAAACTGAACACCCGCTCTCGGCCGGGCCTGATGTTATCACCAATAAGCTACTTACCAATCTGGGCTACTCATCCCTAGAAGACCTAACAGCTTACATGAACAAAGTTTGGGACAACGTCGTCTTCCACCTACGTGTAAAAGCGCTGTCATTATGTTTATTCCCAAACCCGGAAAGCAACTGAAGCTAGAGAACCTTAGGTCAATTTTTTTGACCTCGTGTTCGGGAAAACTGCTCGAACATTTAGTGTTGAACCGCCTGCATTGGTACATAGACGAACACCAACTCTTCTACTATACAATGGTGGGTTTCCGGCAATCACTATCAACCCAAGACGCCATGCTTCAGTTACAGCATCAAATTATCGATGACTCCGCTGTATTGCCACTAGACACTCGAACAATCTTGGCCTTAGATCTCACCAAAGCTTTTGACTCCGTGCAACTTAGCGCTATTCTCCACAACTTGAGCGACCTCCACGTGGCCAAGAAGGCATATAACTATATTGCGGATTTCTTAGCGCAACGAATCGCACAACTAACCGTACCGGGGCTCCATTCTGACGCCGTAAACTTGGGCAGCCGCGGAGCACCACACGGCTCGGTCTTATCGCCCTTTCTTCTCAGTGTGGCAATCATTAAACTACCTGTTTTAAAAAGGTTATGCATTGGGCTAGTTGGTTCTGCATGTTTGAAAACTGCGCTTGAGGTTACTAAGGACACACTTGAAAGGAATACAAATGGACGACGTGGACAGCACGAGCGCAAACTAACTCATTTATTAGAAGTGAAAAATCAAAACATAACCTAAGCATCAAGGCAGAGAAAAGCGACACTTGCTACATGTACCGAACCAGAGGCGAGAAAGGACTGCTTCGTTATGAGTCGGCACACACCAAGTTAGTGAAGAGAGGCATCGCAAATACGTGCATGATGCAAGCGCTCGAACGGTCGTGTGCGCACAGGTGCGAGGAAAGCTTTAAACTCCAGGTAGAACGTCTACAAGCAAGTGGCTACCTAGACAGCACGCTAGAATCAGTTGCAGAAAAAATTTTGACAACATGAAAAGAAAGAAAAAGCCAGAACCCCGGAGCCTTGAAAAGAAAAACGTTGTTGTTCCGTATATACACAGGGGCTCACATAAATTAAAGAAGATAGGCGCGCGCCATGATGTCAATGTGGTGTTTTCCGCACCAGCCAAACTTAAAGGGATGTGCCCAAAAGTAAATGCTGTACTGGATGCCACCAAAAAAGCCTGCAAAAGCAAGCATAAAAATAAGTTCGTCAACTGTCAAGTAGGGGTAGTGTACAACATTCTGCTAGACTGCGGCAGAGCGTACATGGGCCAGACCAGGAGATGTCTGAATGAGAGGCTTAGAGAGCACCAGTACGCATGTGAGCAAACGGCCCCCTCAGGCAATTTGGCGACCCACTGCAAAATATGTGAGTGTAACCCATTGTTTCAGAAAACTTCAGTTCTGGCGAGATCACGCAACAAGACGACACGCGAAATCAGGGAAGCCTATCACATTTCAAACAGCACACTGAATGCGTGAGCTCATGCTCAATCGTGCTGGCCCCGCTTGAAATAGAATTCATGAAGAGCAGTTTATAGCAAGTAACCGTGGTAAACAAAAGCGTCAAGCGCAGATAACGCTGTAGCTCAGGTCTACAAGCAAAGATAAAGAGCCATTGAACAGATTACGATGTTTAGCGCCTGTTTTTATCAAGAATGTGCTTTCATTTCCCCTCCTCACCTTTTCCACCCGTACTTCGTCACCCTTTCTAAATGTTTTGACTTTTCACTTCCAATAAATCAGTTGTTAGTTTGCGTTCGTGCTGTCCACGTCGTCCGTTTGTATTCCTTTCAAGTGTGTCCTTTGTAACCTCAAGCGCAGTTTTCAAACACACCTGCTTTACTACGACATAGTCCAGATGTGTGTCACAGCATTGATGCTGCTACATCACGATTTAGACCTTTGATAAACGGTCTCATGAACTGAATCCCTTCCCGATCCACCGAGGTATAACGGGTAAATAAATACATTGAAAATGGATGTTTGTATTTAAAATAAAGAAATGTAAAAAGGTATTTAAAGATAATAATTACACAAAAAATGACTCTCTACAGAACAATGATAAATACAAAAGATCTAAAAGTTATTGTCGCGTTATTTGCCGCTGATTTTTTTTTTGCGTGTGTGAAATTGTGACAAAACATATGAGAGGTTAGTATTTTTAAATATTAGCGTTATTAGTATTGTCAATTCTTCTAAAATTTTTACTGTTTATGTATGTTTTATTTGTACCCCCCCAACCTTAACCGCTAGGTTCAGTGGCCCCACCAGCTCGGTGGGCAACATTGTGTGTGGCTGCCGAATAAACACCCCCGAGCACAGCAGCTCGCGATCAGACACCGTCGCCACCCCTATGCTGGAGGTCGTCACTCGGCTGGAAGGTGCCCCGACCCTCCCAGGTTTACAAATGCTGTCCAAATCGTGACACTGGCGACGAGGGAAGAAGCCCGCGGAGCGACCGAAGCGACCGAGAACGACGAGACACCGCCCCCCCTCACCGGCCGCCACTATGTCATGCCGCTGTACGGGAGGCTCGAGCCGTTCGAGGGTGAAGGGTACACCAGGCTGGTCTCCGAAGAACAAGTCAGCGTGTTTTTCCGGGCGAACAACACTTCCGAGCATAACACCGGGACATTTTCCTGGCCAGCTACGGGACCCGCGTCTTCGCTCTCCTGCTCGACCTGCTCAAGCCGGCCACGCCGCATGACAAGTCGCTGGGTGAGCTGCTCGCAACGCTACGCTCGCACTTCAGCCCGGCTCCGTCCACGTTAATGGAGAGTTTCCGCTTCAACAACCGGAGCCGCCGAGACGGAGAGACTCTCGGGAAGTTCGTCGAAGCGCTGCGAGGGTTGGCGAGCAGCTGCGCCTTCGGGGACCAGCTCGACTCGCGGTTCCGCGACCGTTTCGTCTGCGGCATCAACAACCCCGCCATGCAGACGTGACTCCTAGAGCTTCCCGACCCCTCGCTGGACGACGCCATGAAGGCAGCGCTGGCGTAGGATACTGCGGCCAAGGACGCGGGCGAGATAGCACGTGCGCCCGGCTCACCGTCGACGGAGGCGGCGGTGAACAAGATGGCGACACGGCATGGCAGGTGCGTTCGGTGCAGTGGTGACCACCCCCCATCACAGTGCCAGTTCGCGCAAGCGGAGTGCTATGCGTGTGGTAGAACTAGGCACATTGCTCGGGCGTGCCGAGGGGGGACGGCGGACGGAAGGAAGCAGCAGCCGGGTTCGAGCACATGTTCCGCGCCAGCCCGCGGCCAAGGGAGTCGGCGCAAGGGTAGGCGGCGGGGGCGTGCGGCAGCAGCTTCGGGTTCATCAACGGCTAGGCTTCACGTCGGGGCCGAATACCCGCAGATTTTCGACATGTGGCACGCAGGCAGAGTGCAGCCGTCGGTGCCACCATACATGCTGACCGTCGAAGTCTTCGGGAATCCCATTTCCATAGAGCTGGACACAGGGCCAGTGTGTCGGTCATGGCCGGAAAAGTTTTCAAACGCACCTTCGGTGGCGTGTCCGTCGAGGCGTCGGGCGCAGCTACACCGGACAGCTCGCCCAGGTCGAGGATCAAGCCCAAGTCAGCGTTTGCCGTGGCGACAGGGAGGCCACCCTGCCCATGTATTTGACCAAGAGGTCGTCTCCGACGCTGCTCGGCCGGAACTGGATCCAGGCGTTGGGCGTGCGGCGGCCTTAGTACCAGGAAGCAGTGCGTGCAGTGGAAGACGTCCCGGGCCTACTGATCAAGTTCAAGGCCCTGTTCCAGCCTTGGATGGCCACATTCACTGGCAAGCATTTATGTGCCAGAGTGAGCCCGGCCCCGGTTTTTCAAGACCCGCACGCTGCCGTTCGCCCTGAAGGACGGGGTAACTCAGGAGCTGTAACGGCTGAAGGGAGATGACATACTGGTGCCCATCAAATCGTATGAGTGGGCCGCTCCCATATTGCCAGTCCTGAAGCAAGACGGCAGTGTAAGGCTCTGCGGGGACTTCAAGGTCACCATCAAACCCGTCGCTACCATGAAGAAGTACCCGCTGCCACGTACTGAAGATCTCTCGTCGGCGTTGTCCGGGGGATAGAAGTTCACAAAACTCGGCCTGAGAGATGTGTGCCAGCAGCTGATGCTCCAGGAGTCCTCCCGGAAGTACGTCACAATATCGAAAACGTTGGGACTCTCAGTACACGCGCCTACCGTTGGGTGTGGCCTCAGAACTTGCCATTTTGCAGAGGGAGATGGACAACCTGTTCAGGGGCACGAGGCACGTGGCGGTGTACATGGACGACATCCTGGCGACCGGTACAGACGACGAAGACCACCTGCAAAACATACACAACGTCTTGGCACGATTGCAGGATGCCGGACTGAAGCTCAAGCTGGAGAAATGCATTCTCGTGGCCCCCAGCGTTGAGTACTTGGGCCATGACATTTCCCTGGCCCCGGCACCTCGCATGTTTAGGGCTGAGCTCAAGGCGCTCAAGCCCGAGAACAAGAAAAAGCTGCAGAGCTACCTTGGCCTCGAACTTCTACAGTAGCTTCCTGCCGAACCTGTCGTGCATATACACCTGCTCCACCTTCTGGATCAAGATGGACACCAGTGGGCCTGGAAGAAAGAAAAAGACTTGGCCTTCCAGCGCAGCAAGAAGCTTATCACCAAGGCTCCGGTGCTGGTGCACTTCGATCCGGCCAAGCCTATCGTCCTGACCGTAGATGCGTCGCCGTATGGCGTGGTGGCCGTCCTGGCCAACCGGGAGAAGAGTGGCCAGAAACGCCCTGTATTGTTCGCTTCCCGTCGGCTTCATTCTGCAGAACAGCGGTACAGCCAGTTGGACAAGGAAGGCCTGGCCCTCATGTTCGCGGCCGAGCGCTTCCACCAATACCAAGGAGGCCGAAACTTCGAGACGGTCATGGACAACAAGCCGCTGCGGGGACTGCTGGGGCCTGACAAGGCGGTCCCATCGCCTCGAGTTGTGCGCTGGGCCTTGAGGCTCGCGGCCTACAGCTACCGGCTGGTCTACCGTACGGGAAAAGACCTTGCACCTGCCGACGCCCTGAGCCGACTGCCCCTGCCGGAGGTGCCTGGTTTTCTTCCTTTCTGTGCCGAAGTGTTTATGCCGGAGCACCCTTACCCAGAGGTGCTGTCCAGATCGGCAGTGTCGCAGCTGACCAGCCGGGACCCAGTCCTGTCGCAGGTGGTCAAGGCGGTGTCCCGTGCCCGTGGGGAGCAGTTGTGGGAGCGGACGTACAGCCACAAAGCCGCCGAGCTGAGCCTGCTGCAGGGCTGGCTGCTGTAGGGTTCCAGGGTGGTGATTCCACATAGCCTGCGTTCCAGGGTCCTGCAGTTGCTGCACGCGGGTCATCCCGGCGTGGAGAAGACCAACTTGGTGGCCCTGTCCCACGTTTGGTGGCCTGGCCTGGACCAGGACATTGCTCGCATGGTGCAGAGCTGCCAAGTCTGCCAGAAGAACCAGCGATCCTCACGCAATGTGGAGATCACCCCCAGGCCGTTTCTGGGTTGAACCTGGTCTCGCCTGCATGTGGACTTCGGGGCCCCTTCAAGGGCCACTACTTCCTGGTTGTGGTGGACGCCTTCTCCAAGTGGGTGGAGGTACTGCCAGTCACCATTCCCTCGGCAGGAGCAACCATTGCCGCGTTGCGGCAAGTCTTCGCAGCCCAGGGGTGGCCGAACGTCATCGTGTCCGAACGGTCTTGCTTTTACAAGTTAGGAGTACCTGGCCTAGATGACGAAGAACAGAATCCGTCGGATGATGGTTCCACCGTACCACCCTGCGTCGAATGGTGCTGCCGAGCGGGTGGTGCAAACGGTGAAAGACAAGCTCAAGAAGAGCAATGCTGAGGATTTCCGGACGCAGGTTGCCCGAGTCCTGTTTCAGTACCGAACCACACCCCAACACGTCACGGGCCATGCCCCTCCCAGACTCCAGTCTTTGCCAGAACTTCCGGCCTGGTCCACCCTGGTCTGCCGGGCACGTTGTTTTACCTTCCAGTGCGTCGTCGCTGCTCGCATGTCGGACGGGACCACGTGGCACCGGCATCCTCACCATGTGAGGCCTCGCCTGGCAACCTCAGCCGCCCCTTTAGCAAGCCAGCAGGCAGGGGAGCCAACTACACCGGCCGCCACCAGCACAGCACCAGGGGCTAGTGCTCTTCGCACCACTGTGGCGCAACGTGCAATTCCGGTGACACCTGCAAGGCTGACGGACGGTGCAAGAGTGACACAGGCAGCACCCGATACTGCCACACCGACATCGACACCTGGGCTCAGGTGTAGTGAAAGACAGCGGAGACCGCCAAACCGCTACTCGCCGGGGTGACAGGCGTTGTTTTGTGTTTCTGTGGGACAAACAAACTTCGGGGTCAGGGGTGTTACAAATGAGTAGCGCCGCCCCCCTACCCTGATATTCGTTGGCCGCTAGGTTCAGTGGCCCCCACCAGGCTCGGTGTGCAACAATGTGTGTGGCTGGCGAATAAACACCGCCGAGCACAGCAGGTCGCTGTCAGTCACCGTCAGCACTAGCACGCTGTAGGTCGTCACTCGGCTGGAGGGTACCGCAGCCCTCCCAGGTTCACAAATGCTGTCCAAATCGTGACACTGGCGACCAGGGAAGAAGCCCGGGGAGCGACCGAAGCGACCGAGAACGACGAGACACCGCCCCCCCTCACCGGCCGCCAGTATGTCATTCCACTGTACGGGAGGCTGGAGCCGTTCGAGGGTGAAGGGTCCACCTGGCTGGTCTCCGAGGAACAAGTCAGCGTGTTTTTCCGGGCGAACAACACTTCCGAGGCAAAACAGCGAGACAATTGTCAAATCATGACAATTAGCTCTGGTTTTTTTATTACGAGGTAATTTCTATGGATATTAAAAAGTTTTTCTCCGTGTTTGTTTTTATTGGGCAGTCCTGTAAATAGTGGTCAAAACTGTCTCCTGGTAGGCTACATTTACATATATTATATTTGTAATGGCGAACCTATGAAAATAAAACGGTGATAAACTGTGACGTGTAATGGTTGATGGGAAAGTGGTTCGGAATTTTGTGAATATTATGTATTCATTGGAATGTGTAGCTTTCTTTTACTTCGTGTTGACACTCAGCATTTTAATGTTTCCTTAGGTTAATAATGAGCTATTTTTAGATAAATTTTAGTAAATATAAATCAGTCAATTTTTTCGCCATATTTTGCTGCTTTTTAGAAGCGGAGCGTCTCTTGCTCGGGGGTATGTCTCTTGTGCGTGCCCCGTCCTCAGCGCCTCTGATGATGATTGTGGCAGGATGCCGCTAGAGATTGGCCAATTAAAGAATCCATCACGAGATAGCTTCGCGTTCAAAGCGCTGTCGTCATCTTCCCGTAGGGGAACCGCTGGAGAAGAAGAAGGAGAAGAAGACAAAGCTGCGAAGAGTAGAAGTAGAAGAAGAGCAGGTGTCGGCCAGCGTGGTTGCTTGCTAGGACGTAGTTGCTTGCCCGCCAACCGTCAGGCGGTTTTTGTTTCTTTGGTCGTTTTTCGCTCCTCGTTATTGCCTTCCAGGTGCACTTAGCTGCGCAGGGATGTTTCGTGACTCGCCGGGCTGGGGGAGTTCCCCCTGGGCGGCCTCCATTCGACCTCAGGACTTGCCGGTGGAGGCTCTGAAGCGCAGTGGAGTGACTTGCATCCCGGTAGCTCTGGTCCCAGTGAGCGGCGGAGCCATCCGGTTGAAGAACCCCCGGATCGTGCAGGCGGCGCTTCGGGCTGCTACCGAGAGGTTTGAACAAATATCCGAGGTTCGGCCGTTTGGAAAGGGCGGCGTCCTCTGTAAGTCATCAGATGAGACCTGTGTGGCAGACCTCAAATGCACAACATTCGCTTCTCACCAGGTGAGTGCATTTGTTCCCCCCCACCTGGCATGCTTGAAGGGCATTATTCGTGGTGTCGATGTTCAGATGACTCCGCACGAGATTCTAGATGAGTTTGCGGTGGCAGGAGTGACATCAGTGTACCGTTGCAGCCGCGTCGTGGAGAGCAACAGGGTCCCAACTGAGTCCGTGATCGCCACATTTGTGGGCTCCTCATGCCCCACTGAGATAAAAGTTTGGCCTCTGGTATACCGAGTCGAGCGTCTCTCTCCTCGGCCTCTTCAGTGCCTCAGTTGCTGGCGTTTTGGCCACACTGCAAAGGCGTGCAAATCGTCTATCCGCTGCCGTTCGTGCGGTGACAGCCATTCCGTCGACTCGTGCTCCTCTGAGAACGCAAATGCTGTTTGTGCGGCGCTGGTCATCTAGCGGATTACTACAACTGTCCTGTGAGGGCGCAAGAAGCCCAAGTGCTTGACGTCATAGAAAAGCGCCGCTGCTCACGTAAGGAAGCATTCGGCATTATTAAAGAAAGGGCGCATGGTTACGCTGAAGTAGCCGCCAACCAGACTACATCGTTGACCGAGCCCGCAGTGATAAACGCCATCGTTGCGGCAGTTGACCAAGCGGTGTCCAAGGTTCAACAGCCTTCGCTAGCTGACCCAGCTTTTGCTTCGCTTATAGCAGCGGCTGTGGAGAAAGTTGTGTCCTCAGTGGTGACTCAGTTAACAGCTAGCATCACGGAGTGTGTGTCCCGGACGGTAGTGGCTCAGATGGCGCAATTCCTGCCGCTGGCTCCGGCCAAGCTCAATTCTCATCCAAATACCATTCCACAGGTGCCCTCTGTTGAGGACAGTTCGTTACCCCCAGCAGAGTGTTCTGCCCCCAGTTCCGCTAACGAAGTACCGGTTGTCACACCCCCAAGAGATGAACCCGAGCAGCTTCCTTGTTCAGATGCAGGCTCCTCGTCTTATCCCAAAACCGGCTCGGAGTGCTTCCCTCCGGCTTACCCACTTCATACTCGGACATGGAATGTCAAAGTTGGCTTCTAGGTTCAATCTCTCATTCCAGTAAACGATCGGGCTCTCCAGGTACTGGGTCCCTAGGCACTCAACCAAAACCAAAGAACAAGAAAAATAAACCGCGAACAGTGATCAAAGAAAGCATATTAGACGCTGCAGTTGCAGCGGCGGGTCTCTCCGAGTCATAGGGTCCCTTAAAGTCCTCCAATGGAACTGCAGATCTGTTACAGCCGGATTCGCGGACTTGCTTTGTCTAAGCTCCCAGTTCAATCCAGATCTAATTTTGCTTCAGGACACCTGGCTCAATAGCAATCAAAGATTTAGCTTATGTAATTACCACACGATCAGACTAGACAGACTTTCACGTTGGGGTGGCCTCTTGATTTTAGTTTCAACAAAATTCGCTCATAAGGCCAAAGTATCCTTCCAGCTTCGAAGATCAGATTGTGAAGTTTTGGTATTGGAGATCAGACTTCCTGGTTGTCTTCCTTTCTCTGTGGCGAACGTTTACTTTCCACTAGGGGTTATCGATTCAGAACTCCTAGATCTCGCTCTTGCTGTGGCTGTACCTCCCGTTGTTGTTGCGGGAGAATTTAATTCCCACCATATTTCTTGGGGTTACCGAACGGATTCCTGCGGTCTTCGCTTGATAGATTGGATTACGGACAACAATTTGGCATGTATAAATTCGGCTTCTCCTACCTACATACAGGGACCTACTCGATCGGTTTTAGATTTAACTATTTGTTCTAGGGGTGTTAGAGTTTCTTCATGGTCTACTGTTGACAACGGGACAAGCAGTGACCACATTCCAATATTGTTTGATATTCAGTGCCCGGTTCGCTCTCTCGTACGGCAAAGTTGCACTTTTGTAGATTTTAAGAAATTCCAAATTTCTCTAAAGGAGGCCATATCTTCTCTGTCCGCAGAAGACACAACTGAACGGGTGACGGGTCTTTGTACTGCCCTAACCACTTCGGCATAGTCCTCGTTATTTGAAGTACGATCTAGGGGAGCTGTGTCACCTAGCTCCTGGTGGAATGAAGAATGTACAGGTTGCTTTAGACGCAGGAAGGCAGCCTGCAAGAAGCTTTGCTATAATCATTGCCCGCTGAACTGGAGCAATTATAAGTATTATTCCGCGATGTTCAAACGAGCAGTTTCTAATGCCAAACAGGCCTATGACTGTCACCGCTGCTCAATTCTTTCTGAACCCAATAATAAGCGGGCCCTTTTTCGTTTTCTTCGGTCAAGGAAAGTGGTTTCCCAATCTGAAAATTCAGACTCTATAGTATTATCTTCCAGTGAAATTTCCGAGACCCTAGAGTTGATTGCTAGGGGTCTGCAAATTCGTTTTTTGTGTTCTCTAGCTACCTCGTCTCCTCCATTTATAGTGGTAGAGGACTTCGCAGAAATTACGCATGCGGAGCTTTTTGACGCTATGTCGAAAATGCCCGCTGCGGCCCCTGGTCCGGATCATATTACTACTGAAATGTTAAAACTATTATACGATCAGGCACCGGATGACTTGCTCAGTATGATTAATTATTCTCACAGGAATGCTTGGATACCCGATGGGTGGCGGATAGCAAAAATACTTCCTATACCGAAGAATGTTGGTCAGGGCTTCGCTGTTGATAACGTCAGGCCTATCTCTCTGACTTCTAACGTAGTAAAACTAATTGAGCTGATCTTGCTTCACCGAAATATGGAATTTTTGTCTGAGTATAATATCCTCAGCCCAAGCCAAATTGGATTTCGCCCAGGTTGTTCTATTTGGAGTGCCCACATCGACCTTGAAATTCGTATAAAACTTGCCCGTCGATATAAACAGGTTGCGGCTCTAGTGACCTTGGATATAGCAAAAGCATACGACAGCGTGGAGTATCCGGTGTTATTGTGTCGCTTACAGAAATTAAATTTCCCGAGATACATTATAGCATGGCTGTATGAGTTCCTAAAGGACAGGCAGTTCTGGTGTGTGAGGGGTAACATTTGTTCCTCTCGGCACTCGCAGAAAAGAGGTGTACCACAGGGAGCTGTCCTTTCGCCGGTTCTTTTTAATATCCTGTTAAGCTCGGTCCCTTTGGTTTCGGGTGTCCAGACTTATGTTTATGACGACGATATCGCGTTTTTTGCATCTGCTTCTGACATACACGAACTGTATGTATTAATGCAGTCGTATCTGAATACTTTAGATTCCTGGTTAGACAGCATCTCTCTCACTATAAATGCCAGGAAATGCTCTGTGCTAGTTTTTCAGTCCACTTTTTCCTTTAATATCTCTCTCTGTTATCGTCAGCACATCATACCCCAGGTTGATTCTTTAAAATACCTTGGTGTAGTATACACAAGCCAACTTGACTGGAGTCCACATATAGAGCGTATAGCTACTAAAGGAGCACGTGCTGTTGGCATATTGAGGTGCCTCAGTCATAGAAAGAGAGGAATGCGCCGTGAATCTCTTCTGATGATATACCATATGTACGTGCGGCCTATTTTAGAGTTCGGGTGTGTTCTATTCTCGGGTGCTGCTACGTATAAGCTCCATCGCCTAGTTCTTCTGAAACGCCAGGCTCTGCGCTGCTGTTTAGGGCTACCTAAACATGCAGCTAATGCGTTACTTTATCTGGAAGCCGGAGTTCCCCCTCTGAATCACCGATTTCAAATACTTACGGTGGAGACTTTCTTGAGAGCCTATGGCGGGGGGGTTAGCAGGGCACAATTTATCTTTGTAGCTGAGCCAGCTGTGTTTCTGGCGGCCCAGTGGCCCAGGTCCTATCGACCGCAAGTTACTCTAGCACAAAGCTTGGTGTCTCCATTAGGGGTTGCGCTCAATAACATACTTCCATCTCTTGAAAGGGGTCATACGATAACGGTCAACTTCCGGAACATCTTTCCACAAAATGCTAAAATGTTACCTGCCAGACTGCTCAGTGGTATCCTAGAAGATCATTTGGCCTCAATTCAGCAAGATACTATCATTTATACAGATGCTTCTCAACGAGATGAAAAATCCGGAATAGTATAGTTCCCCCTTCCCTAAATTGGTACTTTTCGGTTCGTCTGGTGGATTTTACCCCAATATTCTATGCGGAATTCTCGGCAATAGTGTTGGCACTACGAAAGCTTCACATATCGGTATCGTCTCCACTCATAATTACAGATTCCCTATCCGTAGGCTTAGCGCTTTCTTATCCGAAAGACTCACCTCTTCTACGAACGTTTCGGTCACTTCTTCCACCTCATATTACTGAAGTCGACCTTCTTTGGGTCCCTGGGCATGCGGGAATCACCTTTAATGAAACCGCCGATTCTCTGGCAAGGGTAGCACTCTCCGGGCCTGTTGTCGATGTCATTGAGACTACGCCTCTATTAGCTGCCGCAAGGTTCCGTAGATTGTTGAAACTGCAAAGGCAGCACGAATCAGTCCTATTGTCGTTGCGAGATTTCTGTCAACTCAAATTCTCCTGGAAACCGAATTGGTGCCCCTCACGTGACCTGGAGGTGATAGTAACGAGCCTTCGATGTCGTGTGCCCCAGTTGAATAGATACCTCCACAGGTCTCGTCTGGCGCAGTCTGTCATGTGCAGTTACTGTAATGAAGAAGAGTCTGTGGACCACTTCCTTTTGTCCTGTCGACGATTTTCAAGCCTCAGACGTCAGCTCCTTGAGGTGCCGCTTCATCGCCTGGGGTTGGCATTATCAGTGCCGGTTCTTTTATCATTTGGCGCATCAGAAACTGGATATGGCCGCCGGGATGTTTGCTCTGCTCTTCTGCGATTCATAGAAAATTCCAAAAGATTCACAACCTAATTCGTATCTTATTCTGGAACCTCACCAGAGCCCTCCAAACGTTTCCATTGCTGTTTTTCTTTTTTTTAATAGTTATTATTCTTCTCCTCCTCCTTCTCCTTCGCCTCCCCTTCCTCCTCCTCCTCGTCCTCCTCCTTCTTATTCTTCTTCTTCTTCTTCTTCTTCTTCTTCTTCTTCTTCGTCTTCTTCTTCTTGGTCTTTCTTTCTTTCTCTATTTATTTTGTTTCAATTTTGACTAATTTCCAATCTCGTTTCCTCAAAAACAAGAAGAAAAAAGCTTCCAAAATTTTCTAACTTTCCTTGAATCATCCACCTAGGCAGCAATCTCATTCGAATTAGCAACTGATGTTTGGCCGATCCCCTGATTGGATACTGTTTTAAATGCTTTGGTAATTTAATAAGGCTTGTTGTTTGAATACTTCTTAGTTTTTTTCCTCCTTGGTACCTGTTTTTTATACCAAATTGGAGCAGCATAAATATGATTCTTTCTATAGCTCTGATATAAATTTGTTGTAGGTGTTTTTGTAAGCCCCCAGTTGTATGGTGTAAATTTTCCTGGGCTGTTTATTTGGTTTACTTTTTCTTTTACATAGTTAATATGAGGGATAAAACTGAGCTTGTCTATATAGACGCCTAATATTTATATTTCTTTACAGAATTTAGGAATTCTGTTTCTGAGTTTGATAATGGGAGGTCTTTAATTGTACTTGTCACCTATTACAGCGAATTTTGATTTTATTGTGTTAAATATAGTTTTTTTTCTATTCAGATTTCTACTATTTTGAGCGCTTCGGTTGCCTTTTGTTCGATATTTTTTCTTGAATTGCCTCTTATTACTAAGGTTATGTCGTCGGCAAAAGCTTGAATACATACATCGCTAGAAAATATACTGCTTACGAGATCTAAAATTGTTATGTAGAAAGCGATCAGGACATACAAGAACGGCTGCATGCAGACGCTGAAACAGTTCAAGAATACGTATCCTAAAGAGGCCTCGCATGTTCTCCAGAAAAATCTTAAGTCCTGTCCTACAATCCAGCTAGGCCCGCCAGGAGACAAAGACATGACCCGAACATAAAAATCCTGCTGCAGGGCAGCCCTATACCCAGAACTGAATGCATATGAATTCTAGGGCATAGAATACATAAGAAAGGAACCAACACGGTTACCGTACAGGCCCTGCACAATGCAGCCATACAAATTGACAGACCCATCTCCCGTATAGCCAATAAACACATTGGCCTTAAGGAACATTATGTCCTTCGGTTAGTTCAAGCCATTATCATTAGCAAAATAACTTACGTTACTCCGTATCTGAAACTCAAGAAAGCAGAGAAAGAGAAAATAGACGAAATTATTCGCAAAGCCACCAAGGTGGCTGTAGGCATTCCAATGGCTGCCTCCACAGACAAATTACTAGCGATGGGCATTCACAATACGTTTGGTGAACTTATAGAAGCACAACGCAGTGCCCACTACAACAGGCTGGCGGCAACCCCAGCTGGGCGGGCCAATCTGGAGTCGCTGCACATACCTTTCGCGGACCAGAATGAAACCAAAGGCGTCATTGAAGCCGACATACGAGACAAAATAAGAGTGTCCCCACTGCCTAGAAACATGTATCAGGAGTACCATCAAGACCGAAGGTTCACCCATGCGAAGGCGCTTCACAAGCAGTACAGTGCCAACAGAGCGGTATGCTACGTCGACACGGCAGACTACCCTGGGCAGCGTGCCTAGGTAGCCGTGGTTGTAGATCATCAGGGAAATGCAATCTCATCTTGCCTAAACCCCACGTCCAACCCAGAAACGGGTGAAGAGGTGGTCATAGCTCTTGCTATTATGGGCACGCAGGCTACTACCATCATCTCGGTCTCCAAGGCCGCCCTGCGCAACTATGTGCGGGGTAGGACCTCCACCACAGCCACCAGAGTCGTTACGAACAGCGTGACCCTAGATTCAAGGCACATCCGCCCACTATGGACCACAGCTCACTCGTCTCTCCCGGGGTACATGAAGCAGCCCGAGGATACACAAACCAGGCTGACTTCGAATACGACAACGTGCCGTCTGTGACGGGGGGGGGGAAGCAGAGACTGGCAACTTACCGAGAGATTACTCCACACTACAGGTTAAGCTGACTAGAATTTCCAGCTGCCCACACTGCTATAAACAAATGACAAACAGCTGCTTGGCGCGTGATGAAAGCAAATACGTTCCCTCACCCCCTCCTGTGTCACCGGAGCTATCCGGATAGGTACACGGACACGTGCAAGTGGTGCAACATTGCAACAGCCACACTAGACCATATGGTCTGGGATTGCCCCAATAAAAAATCACGGGCCTTTGGAAAAGTAATACATATAAAAAGTACTGAGCAGTGAAAGGCCGCACTGCTCAGCTCTCTTAACGAGATACAAGCTTCTGTCATCCGACTGGCAGAGGACGCTGCCAGAAAACACGGGTTCCTGACCACCATCTGATGGGACGACTATGCCGGGCTTTTCCGCACAGTGCATTCGTCTTAAAAGGGATGACAATAAAGTCTGTTCTCTCTCTCTCTATATATATATATATATATATATATATATATATATTATATATATATATATATATATAGACAGAGAGAGAGATACGGGACGAGGGACTCGGTAAAGATACATATCAAGGTTGCAGTCATCATTGCCAGTGCTATTCGGCTTTTTTTTTCGAAATTTTTATTAGGGCCGAATGACGTGTGCTTGTCACGTTTCTTTGATTCATTGATAAATAAGCGAAAATATAAGTCGAGAAAAAATCCGCCGTTGTTCCGGGAGCGGGACGCGAACCCACATCTCCGCATAACCGGTGCGGTGCGTTAACCAATTACGCTACCCCGCAGCGACCGGCCTCAGAGCTCTTGTAAATATAGACCCCCGCTTTAAAGTCGAGAGAGAAGCCGCTGCGGGGTAGCGTAATTGGTTAACGCACCGCACCGGTTATGCGGAGATGTGGGTTCGAGTACCGCTCCCGGAAAAACGGCGGATTTTTTCTCGACTTATATTTTCGCTTATTTATCAATGAATCAAAGAAACGTGACAAGCACACATCATTCGGCCCTATTAAATATTTCGGAAAAGAAAAAAAAAGCCGAATAGCACTGGCAATGACGACTGCAACCTTGATATATATATATATATATATATATATATATTTATATATATATATATATATATATATATATATATATATATTTATATATATATATATATATATATATATATATATATATATCTATATTTATATATATATATATATATATATATATATGATATTTTAATCATACCTTCGTGAAGTGGGCACATGATCATCCCAACGCTCGTGTTCCCTGACCAAACCTAATCTGTGTATGTGCTGTTACGCAGGAAATTCCTACAACGACTTTTAGATGCAAAGTAGCTTATGGTCGAGCCTGTTCCCTCTAGGAGCACGCCTGTTCCGGCGTTGTGTGGGCGCCGTTGTGCCGTGTCCACACCCCACTGCGCATGCCTAGCCAGGCACCGCTGAGGATGGTTGATGAAGGATGTCCCTAGGGATTGGGCAATCAAAGAATCCATCACGAGATAGCTTCGCGTTCAACCACCGTCGTCATCTTCCCGTAGGGGAACGCTGAGTACCACACCCCAACTGGGCATGCCTGGCCAGGCACCACTTATGATGATTGTGGCATGATGCCCCTATGGATTGGCCAAACAAACAATATATTACGAGACAGGTTTGCGTTCAACCACCGTCGTCATCTTCGCGCTGGAGAACCCTGAGTAGTAAATGAGGCATTCCTACTCTCATCTACTACGCTTCTCTCCTCTCCGAAGCTCCTATTCTCTTCGGCATTTCGCAACTAATTGAAGCACCTGTGGCTCCGCGCGCGATAATGCGAAGCAGCTTATGGTTAGAGAGGCGGCGGTAGCCGCTGCATGCTCCACTTGCGGTGCCGCTGTAGCTCCGCGATGTAAATGACGCGCGCGAGCTCCCTGCCGCAACGCCGCGATCAGACTGAAAACTAATGGGATGTTGAGTCGACGCCACGGCTGCTTCGCATACTACTCAGGGTTCCCCTACGGGAAGAAGGCGAAATTTTTGTTCTAGCCTGGCCATCCCGTTTTGATTATTATTCTTCAAAAGCGATGTAACCATTTTCTTTGTCTCTGTTTCAAAGGGAGAGATTGAGAGGATGCCGCCATCAGGTTTTTAAACAAATTTGAGGACCGTCTAATTTACTTACTACGCGGGTTTTCTTGGAGTATCTTCTTAACCTTTGAAAAACGTCTATTACATACACTCTGTACAACAAAGCTGTATAACTCTACCGTGACTCTACTACCGATTTTTTTCATGGCGTGACCAAAAAAGAATTTCCATGGCCAAAAATGCCGAGCCGCCAAAGGCTCAGACTTCAGGGGGTTGCATCCAGCTAATTAGACATGCAGCGGAGAACTCCAAACAATATTAAGGAAACTACAAAACAACCGTTGAACACGTATAAATGATAAGGCGCGTGTAAACCGTGGCACACCCACAGTATGTGTTCGTGGCAAAGATGGCGACCAATCCTTGATAATCTGCTCCCTGTGTCGGTTCATCGCCAGCTTCACATGCGAAACCATACAGTGGGTTTTAGACCGTGTGGAGCGTGTGAGCGTGAAGCCAAACACCAAACATTTTTTAAGCAAAAGCTTCTGATTACGTCATTCCTGCACGAAAAGGGGATGCCGATGCCTTGCTAAGAAGATTTCCGCTTGTACACTCAACCGAAGAATATTGGTCATTTTGTGTTCTGCCGATCGCTAGTTTTTTTTGGGACATTTACAACATTTTGCAAAATATTCGACTTTACCGAAATTACGACATACGAGAGTTGGGGTTAATGAGGGTTTACTGTTCGTGTTTTTCTACTATCTTCATCAATCTCATCATGGTTTAAGGCCTCTGGTTACACTAAATGCAAAGTCCGCGCGGAATATTGAAATGATGAGATCCGATAGCATTCTCAGCACTGCTAGAGTGTTAAGAAACTGCGTTAAATTACGCGTCCTTATCATTTACTTAGGAGTTAGACCATTTTGCGGTACAAATCATTCAGTTCACACATATGTACGAACACACACTCCACACAAGGGTGCGCCCGCACACACGCGCGCGCACATGCACACACATGACATGTTTTACAATCCCTCACCCCCCGGGGTGTAAATTGTCTTGTCATGCATATCTTAACCATTGCGATAGCATAAGTGTACCGCCTATTATGCAACTTGTAAACGTGGTATAGACGTTGTGGGCGCCCGGGTGCATTTGTGACGTTGGTGTGAGTACTAGAAGTAAAACTGTCAGCACGTCGCATGCGACCAAAAATAAAAATTGTTGGCATCACATCTGAAGTAAAAAGAAATATTCGCACGGGACGTGCAAATAGGGACAAACTGTTTACGCGCAATTCTCTGTGTCTGTTGCCATGTTTTAGTCGTAGTCCCTTTCATTACAAAGACAGGTTATCGCACCAATGAAAACGCGTTGCAACCGCAGACTTGAGCCACTAAATAAGAAAGACTTTTATTAGTGACATCACATGTCACCAGTCATACGTAGCGCCCTTTGGCTGTCCTGCAGTAACCATATTTTAGTCGATTTTAGCCACTGTAAGTCTACGCATCCCTTTTTCTATTAAAACATTTTAAAAATACCTAATCTTTCTGTTCGGTTGTCCTGTGTCATTGCTACTTTTGTGTCATTGTGGCATTGCTAGTTGTGTCAATGTTACTTTCACTCTTGCTGACAGAGAAACTTTTGTCTGAAATAGAAACTGAACATTGAGCCCCGTCAGCCAAAGTTTCGTCAGGTTGCTCACCACTGTGCGGTGCTCAGACGATCATGGTGTTCAAAGTAAAATTGTTAAGAAAAATATTCACGCAAAGAAAACAAACATACAAAATTAATCCGAGAAAAAGTTTCAGAACTACTACAGCGCTTGTTTACTCCTGACGACAAAACGATGTCACTTTGCTTAAAGTGCGCTGCAGTCTACCAGTGTGCTATGAATACTTGCAAAGTAGGTGCATATTTGAATAATGTAGGGTTAAGCTCTATGCCCTGGTGCGGAGTACATGCGGCTCATGAGAGGGGACACAGGACTAGCCAAATTGTTAATGTAGCGCTCCAAAGGAGAAAAGGGAGCGATAAAAATGTGACGGTTTTCTCACAAACTTTCCCATTTGAAAAGAAAATCCCCTGAAACTCTAAAGTCTTGAAATTTGTACTTTGGCTTGTTCTATTGACAGGAGGCAAAAGTAACATTTTTGTAGGTGCGCTTGAAGCAATAAATAAATACCAGAGGAGGAGATATTTAGGTTAGGTATTTTATCTCAACAAGTGAATAATTTGTTTATTCTCGATGAAGGAATAACGCAGCACAATTCCCTCTAAAAATGATACCGAACTGAGCATATAGAACCCTCCTGTTCATCTACTGTTTCTCACGGGCTGCGAGCCCTGGACGGGCCCCCATTGTCGTATACGGTGTGTCTGGCGTGAATGTCTCGCACCCGACTTTTTTGGATGGTAGAGCATGGAATTGTTACTTGTTTGATGGGAGACCGCGTTCCTGCTCGGCGCACAAATTATTTTTTCGTTGATTTAGTTGCTCAAAAAAGTAAACAAAAAACGTTACATTTTTGCGAATGATAAAACAGGTTACGTTCCCACTGTTAACCATAGGCATGGTTTCGAAAGCACGCTTTTGTGTAAAGCAAGCCTTTTGCATGAAGGCTTGCCTAAACTTTGTTTTATGCAATTTTCGGACGCTCATTGCAGGTGAATAAATTCCGTTAATTTTTTGTTTTTAGCGTACTCTTTCAGTAGGTATCCTTTCTGTAATGCTTCCTACTTAAGCAAAAGAAAAATGAGATCTGGTCTCGGTGTGTGGCGTTGAACGGCTCGATACACATTCCACCGAGCAAAAAAAGATGCCTTTTCCCCACACAAGCTCCAAACCACTCACACAAACGTATAGAAATATTTTTCCAATTAGTGTTTTTGCAAATGACCATGAATCATTTTCATCAATTACAAAAAGAATCCTGCATTTCAAAATGTATGCTTAAAACAGTTGCTCTAAAACATGAAGGATTCCATAAACTGTGAATTGGATCATGCAATAAATGTGTACACACAACGTTTGCACCAAACCAAACGTCGTAACTAATATACCATGCATTCTAAAAGTCGTAGTATTCGTAGGTAAAAAAACGTATATAGGCACTCATAGTACGTTGCTAAATAGGGTCATTTTCAAGTAAACTCCTCGATTAAACTCGAAAACTCTGAAGAGTAAAATTAGCTTGTGCATGGGTTTAAATGCTCCACAGTTTGCCTAGAAGTGATTTCTTTTCGCGGGGATTATTTCTTTGCAACGTCGGTCTGTGAACATCCCCCATGTATACCCCATATAAATAAATATCTGAAAGAACGTACTTCCTCAAGAATGTGCATGAATACTTCGCTGAATGAAATTGAACCTTCGTCTGATCAGACAAAACGAGAAAATGAGCACCTCGGGGCCAAATCACAAATTTTCTGGGAAGCTTTCGAGGTGAGTCCACCGTGGGCAAGATTGGCTGTCAGCCGATATAAAAAAGCAACGGGACTGCATGCTTACAAAGACAACACCACTCGCCCAGTCTAAACATCCAATGAGAAGAAAGGCTCAATATGGCAGAAAATTTTGTCCGATTATTTAAGGAGGCTGATCCGATTTCTAGGTTTTTGATACGTACATTTCGTCGGGAATCGTGTTATAAAATGGTACATACGGATGTTATAACTCAGCAGTTTAACAAAACACCGCTTCACAAAGCCCTTTTATTTATTGTTTGTTCTTGTCTGTGTTTTTCGAAATTATGTGTTCAGTAATACTTTATTAGGCCGAGGTACATCGGTTGTCACATGCGCAAAGCAGGTAACCTATAGAGTAGCCATGCAGTGAAATGATGACACAACTTAAGCAGCGTTATAAAAACAGTAGGGTTGGCGGATGACGGAAAACTTGCTGCCGATGAGACCAAAAAATTCAAGGGCGAGGAACGAATTCTGATACCGCCGGAAAACTGTAAACGGAATTCTTTAGAGGGGGAGTTTCTTCGTCCAAGAGTACAAACGAGTATGCAGATTAAGTATTGATGATCACGGCAATTCTTATAATGATGTACTCAATTAAAAGAGCCACCGAATTTCATAAGCAATATTTAATTATTGATGGTTTTGTATTATCACTTATTGATACACCTATTATCTTCGGTTACATCACTCGTTGAGTCGTCCTAAATTTGAGTTGAACCATTTAAGTGAGCCTCCAAGTTTCTGCCTCGTAGGTAAGTAGCGGTTACATGCAGGTGTTACAATTTTGTTCTTCAAAGACAATGGTAGGCTGCCACTCATTATCTGACAATGCCTGCCTGCTAAATGCTCTGCACCCCAATGTTATCATCCCATTTACCTCTGCCTTATAGTTGGGATCCGCGGTCTGTACTTCGCCCAAGTAGTTATGTTCTCTTAGTCTTCCACTGTCTCACCATCTATCTCAAACCACTTTACTGTCCTGAGGCTTTTGAGCATTGCTTTAGTGTTCTGCATATTAAGTTTTCGTACGGCGCTTCTTGATTCAACTCGAATTTTTTCGTGTAGTTACCATGCCTTGCAATTCGCTCCCCGACCATTACCCTTGCGACCATCTGCCCCCTAAAGAACATTCTGAATACCTTTTGCTCTGAATATATTGGCGATTTTGTCTCCTCTGATGCCCTTCATTGTAAGAATTTTACTGCTCTCCTTAAGGAGGGCTATATTTGCTCTGGACTAATTCTAGATGTCCTCTAGTTATAATCCGTAACGCTTTTATACACTTTGATTCCGTAGTGCCAGAATCACTGCTGAGGTTTCGACAGAGTGAAATGCTTTTTTATAATCTATGAAGGCTATATATAAGCTAATTAGGTTGAGTATACTCTGCGGATTTCTCCATCACCGGATTCTTCGTGTGAATATGATCTATTGTTGAATTGCCTTCGAAAAATCCTGTTTGTTCGTTTGGTGGACTGAAATTTAAAGTGGCAGAAATTTTGATTAGCGATTACCTTGGTATGTGATTTGTAGATGAATGACAGGAAGATGATCGGCCTGTTTTTTGTAGTCTTTCATCCCACCTGCCTTGGGGTTTAGCGTGATGTTCGTGTTCTTCCAAGATTCCGGTACAGACGCGGGCATTACACATAGTATACGTAAGTTTTTCAGTTTTGTAAAATTTGCCCGCCATCCCTTACAGGTCTGGTGTTATCCCATTCTCGCCAGCTGCTTTGCCCCTTCTATTTATTTCAGTCTTCTTATATATTTTTTATTTTTATTTAGTACATACTGCAGTCCTCTAAGGACCAAGCAGGAGGGCAGAAGGGAAAGTTACATGTATCGCATTGTAGCGGTGAATACATATCAATTACCATGATTTGGTCTCACACACAAGAAGTATAAATATATAAACAAATACACACATATTTACATTTCTACACACATTTTAAGGTAACAAGTAACGGCAAAATAATTAAAAAAAACCGTTGCACAGTGCAAAGCTCATTGCAAACTAAAAACTTGCAACGATCACACTAGGTCTCTAGGTCAAGCAAAACAAAATCTTTGTACAATAGAGCTCATACAATAAGAGACCACCCTAAATGTTTTAACTTCAAGAGAAACAACAAGGATCAAACAAATACGTAGTGTTCGCAACAAACAATTAAACCCACTAATAAAACATCCTCAACCATTCAAGAGCTACACAGAAACAAGAAAAGCACCAGCACTCAGTGGGCAAACCTCTGACACAAAGATGATTACTATTTTAGGGCAGCAAACACATTCGCTGAAAAATCGGCCACAGTTCGCGCAGAGAAAACTTTTACACTTCTTTCGTTACTCTTTCGATGTATACCTTCTCAGAACTACTTCATCGTTCGTTATTATCCTGGATGTCGCCGCTACAGTACAGATCGTTTTTAAACTCCTGGGCTACTATACCTATTTTATCTCTATTTGTAAGAACATAGCCTCGCTTTTCTTGAAGAGCATACATTAGATGTTTCATCATGTCTAGACGGCTTTTACGAGGTTGTAGCCTCCCTCCTTCCTTTACAGCATGCTCATTAATCTCCGTAATGCCGTGAAGCATGCATTGGATTTGTTTATTTATGTTTTGCTTTCACGCCCGGCTGCGCTGGTGTCTGCGATCGGTGTGCCAATGGAAGCGCGAGTTTCATACCTTATGTCCATGCCACACGTACTTTCTCTTTTATATTGGAAAGCTTTTCGATTTAACGTCAACAGCCTAGATTCTTCTTCTTTGATCTACAGTGGTCGGGAAGTAATTCCACGGTTCGAGTAACAGGCGCGCCTAAAGATGAATGCCCGCGGCGCAGACGCCGCGATATTCGATTGACCGACGCTCGCCTGCACACGTCAGTTTGTTGAGTGCTGCTTCACCACCTGCGTATTCTTTGAGTTGTTAGGTTAGCAAAAGTTCGCTCCAATGAACTTGTTCTCCTTGAAGCAACTGCGTCATCTTTGGCTTCGTCAGACATGGACGAGGCGCGGGGCGCGCACCCTTTATGCTCCCTACACCTTCTCAAAGCCGACAAGCCAGCCCAAGCCGAGCCCACCACAGACTGAAAGGTTTACCGACCGTCATTTGCCTCCAACGTGAAATTACCAAAACAAAGACCGTTGGAACTGACGACATGGTGAAACGAGCCCCTTTCCCCATCGTGCCGCCACCGCCCCGGGAACCACCATCGTTCGCAGATACCCCATAGAAAACCCTAAGTACTCGTTGGCGAAAGTGAAGAGCATCCGCATCTTCACAAGGTGGCATGACGAAGAAAAGTTCCGCCATGTTTTCTTCTATTTAGAAGATACAGACCGAACGTGGCTCGAAAACCATGAAAGCTCCCTACCTGACTGCACTCTCTTCAAATTGGAGTTTATAACATTTGCCACCGTCATACGGAAACAACAAGCCCACCCTTTTGTTCGAAACACGCGCGCAACAACCCAACGACAGGGTTGTGACCTTTGGCATGGAGATGAACCAACTATTTAGACGCGCGGACCCCAAAATCACGGAAGAAAAGAAGTAACGCTTCTCATTGCGCAGCGTAAAGAAGAAACTGTTCGCTGGACTTGTCCTCAATCCGCCCACAACCTTCGTCGAATTCGTGACCAAAGCCAGAACAACCAAGAAGGCCGTAGAAATGCGTGCTACGCAATATAACCGCCACCTTGGCGGCGCTGCCAATGCAAACTATGTCAACAACATGCGAATTCCAGCAGAAAGCCTACGCGAGTCAATCCCCGCAGCAGTGAGCCGAGCTGTGGAAACTTCTCCCCACACTGATGCAGCTCAAAGTCGCTTCTCTTTTCCCTTGCCGAAGTGATTATGGAAGAAGTTCAGCAAGCGGTGGGAACTTGAACGACGCCAGAAGCACCCTGCGAGCCGCAAATCATGTCTCACGTGGCTGCTCTGTTAGCCTCACCCGCCGGCCCGGCCACCTGCGGTGCAACCCCCCCCCCGAGTAAGACCAACATGTGGGGAAGGCCGGATAATCATCCGCTATGATGCCACTACGAAGAGGCCGACCACATCTATCATCGCTGCTCCTACAAAGGGATCAGTGTGCGAGGGTTCTCTGTCGACAAACTCCGCCCCCGACCCGGCCAGCGCCCTATTGAGATCAAAGAATAGCTGCCCAACAGCAACCGGCGTCCAGCCCGCTTCAACCGCTCGCCATCTCTGTCGTCTTCGTCGCAAGAGGCAATGCGCGCTTCAAGCAACGCAAATCCCACGTTTTTGTCACTAATTTCATCCAGGAGAACCGGCGTATAAACAAGGGTGCTGCAGTTGCGTTCCGCGAAAAAACGCAAGAAGCAAGTGACGTGATCGCAGTCGCCGACTTTCAATGCGTATCCCAAGATGCCTGCGAGCTTCCGCATTCCTTCAACGGAAATCTGCCGAACCGCAGGAAGAAACGGAACAAATGTTTGGTTTTGCTGCGTCGCTACATCGAGTGTTTTTTGTAGAACTCTGAATTACGTCAGACACCTCCTGTGAAGAACCGAATAATAACCGAATATGGAGCCCGACCTACCCGACAGTAACCAGAACGCTGGTCTTAACGCAAGCGAGAAGCCATCCATACACAAGTGGAGGGCATGTTAAGTGACAACCTTATACGGGCATCAAAAAGCCCATGGAATGCGCCGGTCGGTACTAGTGAGCAAAAAAATACGGTTCATTAGGGTTTTTCACCGACTACGAAAAAGTACCTGTACGCCTTATACGAATCAACGACACCCTCGACCACCTCTGCCAAGCGAAACACTTCTCGTCGATGGACCTAAAGACGGGCTATTGCAATCAGAAGTGGACGAGAGAGACCCAGAGAAAACTGCACTGATAGCCCCCTAAGGCATTTAGAAGTTGAATGTGATACTGTTCGGGCTATGCACGGCACCAGGAATGTTTCGAAGAGTCACGGACAGCATGCTAGCTGGCCTGAAGCGGCACACCTGTCTCGTGTACCTTGAAAACGTTGTAATATTTTCCCGAACTTTCGATGAACGCCTTGCAAGATGGATGTGAGTTTGTACTCGAGGGTATTTACACTTCGGAGGTAACGCTAAAGGCAGAAAAGTGCCCCTTCGCGTATGAGGAACGCATGTTTTTGCCATGTTATCATCACCGCGGTAGTCCTGCTTGACATGGCGAAAACTTCAGCCATAGAAAACCTCTCTAGACCAAAAGACAAAAATGGCGTGCGAAATTTTCTCGGACAACGCGCGTGCTATCAGTGCTTCGTCGCAAATTTTGCTCGAATTGAAGATCCACTCCCAGGCTTGGCTAAAGATAGCGCCCCTTTCTCCAGGGAAAACGCCCAAGAAAATGCCATGTGCGAGATGCAACCACCCCTGCAAAATACGCCTGTGCTCCCTCATTTAGGCGAAAATGCCGAAACTGAAATGCACACGGACGCCAGTGATATAGGCTTCGTTTCTGTTCTCGTCGAAAAGCACAGTGGTGGCAAAAAAAGATTGTCTTTACCAGCCGTGGTCTGTCGAAGGAGCCGAAAATCTAGTCAGCCTTTGAGAAAAAGTCCCTTGCAATGATATGGGCCGTATCAAAATTTTGCCAATGCGTTTATTGTAGACCCTTCAAGGTTGTGAGAGACCACCACGCGTAGTGTTGGCTGCGCAATTTGAAGGACCCCTCTGGAAGTCTTAGGCGGTGGAGCTGGCACCTCCAGATTTCGACGTTACAACCTTCTACAAATGCGCAAGATACGCTCAGACAGCGACTGCCTGTACCGCCGCCCCTCGACCCACATACAACAGGACCCCGATTACTACAGCACGTTCCTCATAGTCGTTCGTGACACACAGCAACATATGCGCCGAGCAGCGTGCCGGCCAGACTTACGCGTCATGATCGACTACCTCGATGGACGCAACGTCACCGTGACTAGGGCCTTCAAACGAAAGTTAACAGCATTCAGACTTAAAAACTGCGTCCTAGTAAAGGAAGATTTAAGCCATGAAACCTGGACGAATTATCTTCTTGACATCCTCGCAGACCATCGTGATGAAGTTTTGGAAGCGTTCCGCGACGACGCGTCTTCCGGATAGGTCGAAACAGCACGCACTATTGAAAAAATAAAGGTGAAGTACTACTGGCCCCGTCTTACATTCGACGTCACCCTATACGTCAGGAGCTGCCGTGGCTGCCAGCGACGATAAACGCTGCCGACGAGGCCCACCGACCTTCTGCAGCCGTCCCCGTCCCATCGAGGCCCTTAACGCAGATGAAAATGGGCCTTCTCGGGCCGTTCCCTACGTGACAATCCGAGAATAAGTGGATTGTCTTCGCGACAGAATACATGACACGCTACGCAGAGACCGCCACTCTTCCGAGGGGGAGTGCACAAGAAGTGGCCAAGTTTTTCATAAACCAAGTTGTGCTGCGACATGGAGCCCCTGAAGTACTAGTCACGGACCGCGGTTCGGGGCTTTACTGCCAAGCTAATGTAGGGAATATTACGCTAGACCCACACGGATCACCGAAGAACGAAACCGTACCACGCCCAACTTAACGAACAAAGAAACATTAAGAAAAGAAAATGGGCGTGCGCCGGGCATAGAATGCTAAGGCAAGAAAACCGTTGTTCTTTAACGGTAATAAAGTTGGTCGCTAGAGAAGGCAAGCGTGGCAGGGTGTTACAGAAAGTCAGCTTGGCACATGGGATAAAGACGTCTGCCAGGATAAATGGGTCGCCGTCAGCACAAGACCGGGGTACTTGTATATCTATGGGAGAGGAATATTTGCTGCAGTGGTCGCGGAAAGGCATATTATGAATATTTTGTGGTTTAATTTTTGTTTGAGTACTAACCTGTTCGCCGGTGCTACATAATTTGTTTATTCATATTAAGAAAGTTTTCGTTGCCATTAAAAATAAGAAATGAGAAAGGGAAGTTCGAGCGCCTTGACATGGTATTATATACAAATTAGAGAAGGAATGTACTGCGCGCCCTATTGTGGGCGCGGCAACAGTGTTGGCTTCAAGGACACATGAAACGTCAATCTTACTTTTGTGTCATATCCACCTTGCGCTTTATTGCTTCAGACGACCATTATCACCATCATGTCGCACCTCATCTGTTTCTCACTGCCATTCCTATCATCATTGTCAGGCTGGTGTTCTGGGTTGCTGCTTAGAGTAAACGCGGTGTTCCGACTGCCCCTGCGAATTCCCGTTTGTGTGACGGCTGTCCTTTATGTCTCCATCAAGTGGTTAAAGTGCTCCTCCATCCGGTTTTCTGTCTTTCTTACTCGCATACAAGGAGCTCTGTTCTAGTAAGCGCTTGCCTCCCTTGATGCAGCCCGAGAGCGGGAATACCCCTTAGATCGTAATGTGCCGCAGCTGTTCCATTCACCATCCTCACCTGCCAATGTGATCCAGCCAGTTTTTCTTGCGCTCGAGGTGAGGACGTCGACGGGTGGCTGAATAGTTGTGACAGGGTCAGTGGCTTTACCTTGCAAGATAATGCACTCAGACTCCCAAACGTTGCCATCTCCCTGCAGGAGATAGGCAAGACGTGGTGTTTTCACCACGAACGCACTATCACAAATAGGGCAAGGTTTGCGAATGGGCTACGAAAAATTTTTGGCACGCCGTTGACTCGAATTCCCGTACCCAATCACTTGCTTACCTATAGAATTGAACACCCTGATGACACATTCGCCACATACATTGAGGATGTTGTCATCCTCCGCCACCGTGCGGGTGAAGGCATGCCAGAGGATGACAAGGTTCCTCACATATTAAAAACGTATCCTGGTGTTTGCCTTTACACAATTGCTCTAGGAAATTCTACAAGCACAGGTGACGTCAGGAAGACTTGACGACGACTTGACCAACAGCGATAGTCTATTTGCCTGCGCAAGGAGGGTTGAGCCACTCACTAATATGAGCACTCGGACCTGCGTAGGGTTATCCGCGCGATCAATCGCAAAAGACTGCAGTAACAAGAATCGCCGTCCTCGTCACGTGAGTACTGCCGCAGCCAAGCATCCGAGCTCCGAGATATTCTAAGAGAGAAGCTGACATCCATGACGGGGTGTCTGCTCCTGCGTGCTCACTGTACGCAGCTGACAGTGCGCAGACACGGGCACGCAATCCTTCTAACTGCGTGCCACCGCCTGCGCAAAGTTTTTCTCACCCATGGCCCCTCCTCTCGCCACTGTCTACGCACCGTTCGACTCTGCAATTTTAGAAAAACCACCCATAAAAGTGTAGCCACCGTCACTGCAGGCCCATGTGACCACGATTTCCGCAGGACCTGCGTCCTGGGATGTCACCCCTTCATGCGACCGGGGCATCAACAGTTTCTTTGATATGGCCCCATGTGATGCAGTTGTGGGATTACGGGGCACATTTCTCGTTTCTGTCGTCAGCGTCAGCAAGGTGAGTGAAAAGATTACGCCCCATTTCATCGTGACTACAGCCGGTTTCTCTACGGCTATCGGCGTGCCCAACATTTTTCCTCTCCGTGCCGCCCTACGTCACCTTCAGGTCCGCTCAATGCTCGCATGCCTTCCAGTGAATGTCCAGCACGTCGACTCTCCCCTCCGCTGTGCCATCGTTTCTTGTCGCCCCTCCATCCTGCCACCGACGTTATTGCATCATGAAAACTAACTTCGGCACTTCTTGGATGGAAAACGGCACTAGTGAAAAAATCGACAACACTGTTTTAGAGTAAGTAGAAGGTGTTATATTTGATGCACTTCTTTGGTGTACACAGGAGCCAGTATTTCAGTGATTGATGAAAATTTTTCCGTGGAGCTGCGGAAACTGAAAACCGCATGCAGTCGTCCCTCTTTTTGTTGTTGCAATTAAGGTGCAATCGAACCTACCCCATATACCACACTGTGATTTTGAAAATGACAATTTGAACGACATGAAGTGTGCCGCATGGCGCACATGATCTCATTTTAGTGTGGAACGGCCTCTCTTAGCCATCCTCCATCACCTCATTTTACCACATAGACATTGAACGGCCGGAAAACGTCAATTCAAGGGTTACTGACGCGCTGCAGCACCGCTTAGGGGCTAGTGTGAATTGCATTCAAGAACCCGGCTGTGAGGCAGTCATGTCTATTAGTTTCGTTCAGTTTTCAGCCAGTGATGTTCTTATTGATTCCTTCTCTCGCTGTCTACCTAAAGGTATGGTGATCGCTAAGCGCCTTGTGCGCTTTCCACACGAACCTGCTGCTCTGGTCACCAATTGGGCCATTCGTGAGCCCATGATCCCTAGTAATCCCGCCACAATTGCTGCTGTTGCTGACTTTAAAGCCCCAGGTATTTACCCCTCTGTGCACTTTTATCTCCTCCCCACATTAATTTCAAGTCCACTTACCCTGCTCTAACCGGTACGATAAGTTCTCACCTCTATTCTGCTGAAAACGAATCAATACTGAAGCTTCTTACCGAACAAATCCTTTTGACTCTAAGTGGACCGTACTCCTTCAGACATCGGCGGCAACTTATCCGATAAAAAAAAGAACGGTGCCCGAATATTCACTACGGTCCTTGCCGAAAGTTATCAGTGACAACGTGACGGACATGCTTCATCGAAACATTACTCGGCCGTCAACCATCCAGTCGTCGTCTCCGGTGTTTCTCTTGCAGAAAAAAGAGGTATGGGTGCAAATTTGCGCTGATTAAAGCGCCTTGAGTAAGACTACCGAAAAAATGTCCAGCCCATGCAACAGAGTGATAACGGCCTAGATTCTATACGGGGGGCTGAATATTTTTGAGTCTTTATCTGGCCTGTGGTATTGGCAGATCCCTAAACACGAGGCCGATAAAGAGAACGGCGCGGTTGCCATCGCGAACGGGCTTTATAAATTTATTAGGCTGCCATTTGGGTATTGCAACAGCCCTAAAACAGTCAAATGAATGACCGATACAGTTCTTTGGGGTTTAAAATAGGAAACATGGTTTTGTTACCTTGACGCTATCGGTATCTTTTGTACAAATTTTCCTGAACCTCTAATGCCACGGGACGAAGTTGTTCTACTCATGCCAATGCAGGCATTCCAATTTTTACTATGAAGAGTCAGTTAGAAAGAAAGGGATTTTCTGATAAATTAGGTTAAAAACAAGGGGACTGTGGATATTTTGAACTTATTTGGTAGTACACCACCATATACCACAGCCCGGACGAACAGAGAACTGCGGATGAAAAAGTTTAGGTGAGAACAAATGTAGACAAAGAAATGAGGAGAGAAAGAAAGAGATAAGAGGTGAGTAAGGCTGGCTGGGAGGCATTGGGCTACACCAGTGGTATGAGTTTGAACCCCTTGAGGAAGGCCAGGAAAAGTCAAAATGTTTCCCACTGGATGAAGTTCAGGCTCGTGGGGAAAGACAGGTAAATCAGAATTGGCTGGGCGGCCTGAGATGCTCGAGTGCGGCCTGAACCCCTTCTCGCAGGTTATCGGGCTGGAGGCCGGAGCGGAGCAGGGGCTCAAAGGTCCAAGGCTCTGGGCAGTCAGCACATGTGGACGTTGGAGGCGGCCGTTTCAGTTCAAGCAGGCTGCCACCTTCCAGGAATCGAGCAGCATGCGGCACAGTATAATGCAGGCGTACCTGCTGACGCTGCCAGGCAGGAGTTATGGAGCGGGGCTGCTGATGACTCAGGGGTAGGGGTGCATCGTCTCCACGTCCCGCGCCAGTATGCCCTGTGTGAAGTTAAAGGGCCTCAGGTGGCGGAACGCAGAGACCCCATCCTGGCGAGCTTTACTTCTGGACAGGGCATCAGCCACCTCATTGTCGGTGATCCCGACATGAGATTGTTTCGCCCGAAAATTCACTACACTGGCTTCCACCTTTAACAAGCCCATGCAGTAAGGAACACCCTTTCTTGTGTAGAGAATGGGAACAATCCTCTTAAAAGTTTAAAAGGCCTAAGTTCCCGTCCATTCTTGAGTTAAATTGAAAAATTCTGGCCGGTTCTTCTCCACACGCATGCAAGTGGGCATGAATTAGGTGTCGTTTTCTTGCAGGTGGCTGACCAGCCCAGAGAAATGGTTGTTTCCTATGGCAACTGCTCTCTCAGTAAATCTCAGGGCCATCACTTTAGTTCGGTGACTGGCCGCCATTCGCTCTATGATTACAGTCACAAAAAAATCTGTCACGCCACCTTCGACTTCAAGAATAATCGACTAAAATATGGCTTCACAGTAATTTACAAATCATAAAAGAACCACATTGTGGCAGAGACCCTTGCACAATGTCCGAAGGATTCTCCTGAACTACTCCTTCGACACCATACCTAGCACGTATGGGGTAATGTCCGCTCCTGTCGCGGACATTACGCCTAAAAAATATCTGTTATGGCGACCGTTCAGCAATCCCATTGTTACAGCTGTAAAATATTTGAGCATACCACCATCTCTAACTATCCCGTGTACAGCCGCCGTCAACACTGTCAACTTCAACAATTATGGCTGTTTGGGGAGGCCTTTACCGTTTCAGTCACCACTTCTAGGCTACAGCGGTGTCCCCGTTCCGCTGCGCACCTCTGTCACAAAGATAATTCAAGCCGTGAAGAATGATGCAGCAGCTGGTCATATAGGCTTCGATAGGACATACGATCCCGTCTGCAGCCGGTGTTTTTGGCCTGGTATTGCCACTTGTGCGCCCCCAACATTGCATGGTGAACCTTGGATCAGCAGCACCAGTGCTGTACGTCCGCTCCTGTGGGACTACTACAACCATACCCTTGTCCGTCGGCACCTTTGGAAACTGTGGGAATAGACCTCTAGTGGACTTTACTTTCCAAGGCTGCCGGATATCGCTGGGTGGAAGCGGCCCTTGATTACCGCACAAGATACGTGGAAACAGCTCCCGTTTGTACCAGCTGTGCTACCGAGGTAGCTGACTTCTCCTTGCAGGCGATTCTCTTACGCCATGGCGCCCTCCCCCTGGACTCCCCTTGTGTGATCACAGCAGGACGTACTTTTTCAGAAGTGTTGAAGAATTTTTCCGGGCTTCTAATACTGTGCACAGGACCACATTTACCTACCATACGCAAGAATACAAACTACCATCTCAATGCTTCAACCGTACACTATAAGACGCGAGTGTTATGTATATTCCGCGCAACCACATACACTCCGCAAAAAGAATCCTAAAGAAATCTGGGATCAGGGAAATCAATTAGAAATTGAAAACGTGGTCAGGAGCAACATCCAGGAAACGATGTGTGCCATTTGCTGTAACAACAAAGGTAAAAATGGTCAAAAACGTGTTCGGTTAGCTAGACATGAAACCGCGTGCGGGTCTTTGCATTCGCGGCTACATTTGGTGTATGGTAGCGCACACCGGGGCCCGTGTATGACCAGGCTGGTCCGGGTTTATAGGTACAACATGGTACCGGAGGAGTTGTTGTTCCTTTTGGGGAACAAGCAACCACGCAGGGGAGATTGTCAAGCTTGGGGGTTTGGGAGCACGGCATGAACCCAGACAACTTCATTGTAATCAAAGACCGACCTTTCTGGGAGGAGCCCTTCGCGATCTTGGTTGATTTGATCTGCCAGGTAAAAGATCCACCTTCCCTTCGTCTACTTCCACTTGCCACCACCACGTCCGAGCATAGCGAAAGAACAAAGCTATGAGCCTTAAAATTGGCGAAGCTTGGGCCTAGAAGTTGATCTTACAGAACACGTAGCAAGGTGTCGGCATGCTTATGGCCGCTAGGCCAGCCTCCCTAACGATCACAAAAACGTTGTCATCCTCATTTCTTGTATGAATGATTGTACATCCGCAGTTGATTTCGCTGTACGTAAACTATGTTGCTGCCCTTTCGGAAATAAACGCCATTATCTCGAGTGTTCTGAAGCCGTAAAAAGCGTGAGATACGGAAAGGTGCAGCACTTTTGCACAATACTTCACTGTTTTAGCTGATTCATTTAGGATTTGTTTACACCTCTCCAAATTATGATTTAGGAATTGGCCCCTTCCTATTAGAATTCCTTGTTTTTGTATAATGCAATGTTCAAAGACAACAAGAACTAAGCACATTTAGGCTATTTATATAGAAGGACGACAACTAGTTGGACAATACTAGTTTGAGGTTTTCTTCTCCTAACGATACTGGCGTGAATGTATTGACAAACTTCTAACGTCATAGACCAAAAGAGAACATTTCCACACTCTTTTGGAAATGTCACCAACAAAAACGAATGTTTCTTGCACTCTGCTTGAAAATTCAGTGCGCTGCAAACAACAATACTACTATTTTTCCAGTAACAATAGCCATATATTTCTTTCTGTGCAGTGTTAAAACTAAAAATTTAAAACAAATGTACTTACTTCCGTTTACTCTCCACTGTTCTTCCCGAACATAAATCCATTCTGGAACATCAATTACGACAATTCATACAAATGTTACATGAGGGTTTAAACTCCGAAGTTTGGCAAATGTACAACGTATTGTTATGTTCTCTGTGTTACCGTTCCAAATATTTGGTTCATATTTCTGCAGTCGGTTTGTGTGAAATGTTTGGGATAAGTAAATTTATGAATAAGATGTCACGTAAAGATTGCCGAATTACAGTTGTTAAGGTTATTCAATTTTGCCACTTGACTTGAGTGTCAGAACATAGCATTATGTTAGCAAGATGGATAACAAAATTCATAATTAGTGCTCCGAAAGCGAGTAGATGTATATATTGACCCATTGCACAACAGTGCGTATGGCAATGACACCAGTACTATAGGTCCTTTTCAGGGCACACACACATACACACAAGTGCTGAACTAGGGGTAGAAGACATGCGTTGGAGTTTGCATGCATGCGCGCGTCCGGGTATGCGTATTAACGTCTGCGTGTGTTGGTGTGTGGTCAGATCGCATTCTTCCTCACAACGATAACCCCAAGTATTAGGAGTAGTCGCTAACACCGGGATCTTTCGCTTTCTTTCATACATTGTGGGTGCCCACAATTATCACGACATATATTATTGTTTCATACGCTCATCACCATTGAGTTTTTCTGGTTTGGCAACTGCTCTCCCAATAAAGGCTAAATGCCGCATGCAGGGCCTCCAACCCATGTTTCTAAACACACTCTCACACACACACACAGACGCACACACACACACACACACACACACACACACACACACACACACACACACGCGCGTACGCGCAGCACGCGCACATGGTCGCGCACGCGCAAGCACTCACGCAAACACACACACACACACTCACGTACAGCACGAACATATATAGCGAATAAGAATAGGAAATGAGGAGCTCAGTAAACAAAGACAGAAATAAGGGTTGGCAGTAAAGAAACCCTCAGAAAGCTGAGGGGGTAATGTGATAGGTTATTGAGACAGATGAAGATAGATTAAGAGGGTTCAATGCATGTTGACCACTCTGGACATGTCGTACACACGCGAGTCACGGCCCGGCTGTTCACAAGAAGAATCCCTTCACCCCGAGTAGTCCGAGTGGCGCTGGTTTAAATCTCCAAGCGCAGGAACACATAATACCTTACCATAAATACTCGAGAAAGTGGAGGGGAAACAGCCCCCCCCCCGGTACCATACTGGTTATCGGACCAAACGCGTACTCTGGAGGTCGTGGGTTTGGATCCCACCAGGCGGGCATTTTGTGCGCAAGTTTTCAGGGCGATGCGCACTGCGCTCAACCGGATATACTGAAGACATACAGACGTCTCTCTATCTAGTACTGCTGTGGCACCATGTACACGCGAATGACCAACTTTGTACGTTCCTGCGAACAATGCGAATGCTGCAAGTCTCTGCAAAAGGAACCGGCGGCTCCATTGCAAACTCTGCCATGTTCAGCACGACCTTTCGACCACGTAAGAATAGTTTTGTATGAACCACTTTCCCCCACGGCTTCTGAAGAACGCTATGCCGACGTCGTTGTAGGCCATCTAATCTGATACAATGAAACTGCTGCACTACCAGACGCCAACGCCCGCAAATTCACCTCATTTCTCTTAAGCTGTTTCATCTTTTCTGATGGTGCTAATAGACAGATGCGAAGTGCGTTGTGGCGCATTTTTTTGTTCCGGAGGAATTGAAGCACTGGTCGCAAACTTCAACATTATTCACAACAACACCACTTGTTAGCATCTGCACACCAATAGGTTTACGTAACGATTTAATGGGACACTGGGCATCGTAGGTTTCGGATGACCACACTGCTTGAGACCCGATTCGTCCGTACGTTATGTATGCTCACGACTCCGCCACTTAAGCGGCTAGGAGATTTTCGTCTTTCTTTCTCCTCTACGGCCATAAAATATAATATTCGTTTGGCATCATCCTGCCGCACCGAATTGATTTATTTGAATGTGCCACCTCCCGTTGCACGCATCTGTGCACGCTAAACATTGTTGCCATTTTGCCCATACCCTCTCTTTTGTAAAACAACCAGGCCAGCAGCAGCGTCATGACAGTGGAAAACCACCACTTGTGTTCTCCACCGCTTCTGTTGTGTGAAGGTGGATTCCCCCTCTTCCTGGTCTTGCTCAGAAGTGACTATCCAAATAATATGGTCCTTACCGAGTTATCGAGCTTATGTCCTCAGTGAGCTACGTGGTTGTGCTGCTCACATACACTGGACCCTTATTGCCCCAGTCGTGAAATTGCATGTTGAGCGTCTCAAGGTTTACCATGTACCACTGCTTCTGTCTTGGTTTTTGGCCGCCGGGATAGCTCCATTTGTCCGCGGGGGGTAACAATAGTGCTAATAATTCGCCCCTTTACAGTATGCTGATGCACACTGCGAAGGACGTGCTATGTAGGTGGGTATGCTACGACAGCTGGCCAAGTGCACTTAATGAGTAGGCAGCGAATGAGTGTTGTGGAGATGACGAGTACTCAGCGACATCTTCTCGCAACAACTCTCCGGCATATACGCTCATATAACGATAGTTCATGATGTGCTATGTGATATTCTTATTCAACTTTCTCTTCGTCGATGTGAAGTCCGATGCGCACACCACTGCTACCTGATAGCAGGGCTCCCGACTTAAGAAAGTTGTTGGGGACACAACACACTATAAAAGCACAACACACAATTAAAACAAGGCACAGGCACACCTCAACAAACTGTCACGAACACTTCTAACACATTTTTCTAAGGAAAATGTTGTTTCAGTAATTATGAATAAATCATGTCCATTAAATCACATTAAAATACATGTTGTCTGTTGTCTAACTCATGGCAAGTGCATTTGGAATGAACCACAAGTTTTTTTGTGTGTGCTATAGGTTAGGCAAGCAGGGAGATTTTCGTTGGAACAACTGACTTTCACGCCAGTCATCCTTTTCTTTTATTCCTCAATTCAATTTGCCGAACCACATGCATCAGGCTTTGTGTGACTTAGAACTGCGTTTCTGATAAAAGTGGAAATGGCAGTACCACAACATTATCCCCGTCTTCTCTGTATACTCGGCTTACTCTTCCGGTTGTTCAGTATATGCGAACATAGAAAAGAACAGGTTGATATGTCTAATCTTGAAATGAAACAAGCTAAATGTTTCAACGGAAGCTGAGCCCAGCCTAAACCTTGCGCAGTTGCGGTGGACAGGCCCACTGCTGAAGTATCCTAAGCTCTGAAAAAGTCTTCGAGTTGTATTGGCCTCCTTCGGTTGGTGAGCAGACTTTACTCAAACGGCCTTGCCTCCTTCTATTGTTATTTCAACAACGGAACTCGCTTGCAGCAATTTTCCGTTTCATCCGAGTTCAAACTCTCGGGGGTAGCAGAATGGGTCAGTGAACAACTACAGTTGCCCGGGTCAGGTCAAGAGGTGTGTCTTTCAGTTTGAGCCACGGCTTTCAAAGCAACCCGCATATATATATATATATATATATATATATATATATATATATATATATATATAGAAAGATAGGGCAGCAGTCTACAACGCCAAAGGAGGCATAGGGGTGTGGTTAGTTTTTTTTTCTTTTCCACTACAGTTATTTAGGTAAACATTTTTTTTAAATATACAGAAGAAAAAAGAAAAAAACACGCGCCCAGAGTGGGGACCGAACCCACGCCTTTCGATTACATGTCGAATGCCTTACCAATTCGGCTTTCTGGGCGACTGTGTTCTCCTTCACTTTCTGGGCTATTTATATATATTTTTTTACTAGAAGTGTATCTTGCGCTAGAGGGTGGTGGCCAGCGCCACTCTGACTACACGGGGACAAGGGCCCTTCTTTACAACCCCCGGGGCGTGACTCCAAAGTCTACAGCCTGTCATGAGCGGGTTACTGGCGGGAAGCCCTCTTATGCTACCTAGGCATCAAGGCTGCCAGAACCGAGACCCTCGCTAGGCTTTTGCAGTATAATATAGTAAGGAAATGAGGGGCTCATTGAGGAAATACAGAAAGATAGGGCAGCAGTCTACAACGCCAAAGGAGGCATAGGGGTGTGGTTAGTCTTTTTTCTTTTTCACTACGGTTAATTAGGTAAAAATATTTTTTCATATACACAAGAAAGAAAGAAAGAAAAACACGCGCCTAGAGTGGGGACCGAACCCACGCCTTTTGATTACATGTCGAATGCCTTACCAATTCGGCTATCTGGGCGACTGTGTTCTCCTTCACTTTCTGGGCTATTTATATATTTTTTTTACTAGAAGTGTATCTGGCGCTTGAGGGTGGTAGCCAGCGCCACTCTGACTACACGGGGAGAAGGGGACCTTCTTTACAACCCCCGGGGCGTGACTCGAACGTCTACAGCCTGTCATGAACGGGTTACTGTCGGTAAGCCCTCTTATGCTACCTAGGCATCAAGGCTGCCAGAACCGAGACCCTCGCTAGGCTTTCGCAGTATAATATAGTAAGGAAATGAGGGGCTCGTTGAGGAAATACAGAAAGATAGTGCAGCGGTCTACAAGGCCAAAGGAGGCTTAGGGGTGTGGTTAGTCTTTTTTTCTTTTTCACTATGATTAATTAGGTAAACATTTTTTTAAATATACAGAAGAAAGAAAGAAAGAAAAACACGCGCCCAGAGCGGGGACCGAACCCACGTCTTTCGATTACATGTCGAATGCCTTACCAATTCGGCTATTTGGGCGACTGTGTTCTCCTTCACGTTCTGGGCTATTTATATATATTTTTTTACTAGAAGTGTATCTGGCGCTTGAGGGTGGTAGCCAACGCCACTCTGACTACACGGGGAGAAGGGGACCTTCTTTACAACCCCCGGGTCGTGACTCAAACGTCTACAGCCTGTCATGAGGCGACCCGACCGTGGCTTCGTAGCTCCTTCATTTGGGGGCGAGTCGAAGAGAACCCAAAATGGCGATCAAGCCCAAGCGCTGATGATGATCTCCAAAGAAGGCGGATCGTCGATGATGATGATTATGTAGAAGAAATGAAGAAGTGATTACCTCAAACCGGTGGTGATTGTGAGCAATTGCTGCCTACGGTGGCAGACAAGCTGTAGCCTCAAGATAAATATATATATATATATATATATATATATATATATATATATATATATATATATATATATATATATATTTATATATATGATGTGCCGGAACGGGAGATTAGGCCCTAAGAGACGGTGTGGTGCAATAGTGGTAGACGAGGAAGAGGAAGTTGGTTGCCTATAAAGGTCTTGGTTCCATGGACGCCATGTTTCCTGCGTTACACTCGCCGACAGGATTTACCATGCAACCCCGCATCGTGACAATATCCAAGAAAAGCTTCATCATCCACACGAACTCGGGAGCAAGCGACCATGTTCTCTTTGAGAAGTGGCTCCGACTCTTCGAGGTTAAGACTGCGTCTGCTGCATGGACCCAGCGACACAAGCTGGGCCATTTCTCTGACGACCTTGAAGGTGCGGCCTTCCGCTGGTACCTTACTCAGGTGTTTGACACTCACGCAGCTTAGGAGGACATCGTTTCCTGCATGACCCAACGCTTCGCAAGCGCCATCGTGGATCCAATCTCTCAGTTCATTCATTGTCGTCGGAAATTCGGCCGGAGCCTCAAGATGTACTAGAGTAAATAATGTGCCAGGGACGCCTTGCTGATCTAAAGGACACCCACCTAATATCACGGCTGATCAGCGGTCTCTCTGCTGAAATGGAAATGGCTCTGGCTGGTCTTACTTCATCTAGCTCTGCAGCGTGGCTTTCAGCTTCACTTAGACCAAAGCCTGCTAAGCACCTGGCTACGTCACAGCGCGTTCTACCAGGTAGAAGTGCGCAGATCAATGCACCGAATAGCAATTACCATCAGCGTCCAACTAATCCACTTGTACGAGCACCATTGTCCTAATGTAGGTACTGCGCTGTGCATGGCTTACCAGGACAGATGCACTGGCGCAGTGAATGCCCACGACGTGCAAACATTTCTACCCTCGCTACCGACCAGGGAAACGAGGAGGACGACCCAAAGGTATGTTAATTACGATCATGCACTCAATAACGGGCAACCATTCAGCGCAACTCTCGATACCGGAGCTACAATTACCAGTATCAGCGAGGCATTACCGAAGGCCTTTCACATGCAAATAACGAGAGATTCGTGCATCATCGTCTTACCAGTTACTTCATCTCTCAAAACTTTGGGTCGCGTCAATATAAAGGTACCGATTAAAAATATTACTGAGAAAATTGAAGCAGATGTATTGCAAGGCATGAAGAGCAATTTACTCCTTGGCTTGGACAGTGCATGTCGCTTCAACATGTCTCTAGAGATCGACAACCTTACACTACGCCAAGGAAATGACGGCCTTCACCTTCGCACAAAAGCCAGTCAAACGGCTGACAGGAACGCCTGTTTGCAAGAACTTAAAGTTTGCAAAACATAGAACCTGAATAAAAATCAGAGGTCAGCCATTAGGCAACTTCTGCCCAAGTATGAAATTTTTTTTCGAAACCCCAAACTGACATTGGGTGTATCAGTAGCGAGATGCCTCGCATTCCTGTCACCAACGACGTCCCCATCTGCAAGGCTCCCTATCGATGCTCAGAAGCCGATAGCGTCGAAATGGACAGAGAGGTCAGCGACCTTCTCACGCAAGGCGTAATAAAGCTGTGTACGTCTCCATACGCTGCCCCGGCATTTTTGGGAGAGAAAAAGGGTGAAGGGCACACGAGTTTCTGCATAGATTACCGCAAGATGAACGCAGTGACGGTGCCGCACTACAAACTTATCCTCGCATTGACGACATACTAAGCTCTCTCGGGAAATCGACGTACTTTTCAACATTAGACATCGCGCACGGTTACTGGCACGTTAAAATGCACCCTGAGACATTCCGAAAACAGCATTTGTGACACGTATGGTCACTACAAATGGCTTGGCTTTCTGTCTCCGGAACGCCCCATTCACTTTTCAGCGGGCTGTCAAGTCCATCCTGGCAAAACACCGCTTAGCGCACGTCACGAACTACTTCGATGATAGTGTGGAGTATTCTGACACGTTTTCTGGCCATCTGAAGCGTCTCGACGCTGTTGTAAGCGCTTTTCAAAGCGAATGCGTCAGGCTCAAAATGTAGAAATGTCAGTTCGCACATACAATCATTTAGTACCTCACAGGAATTTAAGTGGCGCAGTCACTCCGAAACGAAGCAACATGGAGGAGACTTAGCGGTTTCCCACACCATCGCTCCCGAAAGAGCTGCAGCGTTCTCTCAGTACCGTGAATGTTTACCGTCGGTACATCGCTCACTTCAGTAAAATTGCCCATCCACAGACGTGCCTCCTCAGCAAAGAGGCTGCATGGAACTGGGACTCTGACTGCCAACTGGCTTTCATTAAGCTGAAAAAATGTGCCACGGAAGAGCTGGTTTGTGCCATCTACGATGCCTCCATACCTTGTGTGCTGTACTGGGATGCGTCCAGACAAGGTATCGGCACCGTTTTGAAGCAGGCCGATGAAGAAGGCCGGGAGTACGCAGTTGCATACCACTCACACAAGCTGCTCAATCATGAAGTCAATTACGACATCACCAAGCTTGAGGGCTTGGCAAATATTGATGCTATCGACAAATGGCACTGCTATCTACATGGAAAACCCATTACGGTGGTCACCGATCACGCTGCGCTACAGTGGCTTAAAAACATCAAGAATCTGCGTGGCCGTCTGTTCCTTGAAACACTCCATGTACGCGGTAAACATCAAGAACCAAAAGGCCACTGACAACATCGAAGCTGATGCAGTATCGCGAAACCCGAATATTGAGCTTTTATGAGCTGACCCACTGCAAGAGCATCCCAACCACAAACCGCCTTGCAAGCAGGTCATTGAGAATGGAATGGCCATAGTGGCGCGCAGAGGGATTCGAACATTCTATGTTCTATCGGCTCTGCGATCTTCTCTTCTTCTGAAGGCTCACGACGCATTTGGTCACGTTGGAGTCAAGAAGACATTGCGACTTCTTTCCCCCTAATAATATTGGCCTGACATCATCACCGACGCCTCAAAATACATTCGCCACTGTGACGCTTGCCAGCGCCGCAAGAAGACGAAGACCAAGCGTTTCCGATATTTGGAGTCACTACTACCAGCTGAACAACCATTTGATTTTCTGGCCATGGATACCATCGGAGTTTTGCGAACTGTGCTTCTCCAAAAAGGTTCATTCACTTGGCCGTTGATCATGCCACTCGTTATGTTTTTGCTTTTGTGCACCAAAATAAGACTTGAGATGCGTACAGTTTCTGCCTGAAGAGCATCTTCATTGCTGGAAAGCCTCGAAATTTTCTCTCCTACCGCGGAACAGGATTAACCGCAGGCGAATTCAAACAGTTCCTCAAGCACAACAACATTCATCAGCTGTTTACCAGTTCACAACGGCCGCAGTTTAATGGACTGAACGAGCGCACTAATCAGTCCATAGTGACTCCCCTCCGCGGAAAAATCAACGACAAACCGCAAAAACCATGTACACACCTCCTTTCAGAGGTTTTTGATGAGTACAACAAGACACCTCATAAGGTCACCGGCTACCCACCATGTTTTTTATTGTAATGCACACCAGCATACCCCTACCTCCTCTCCAACACTGCCGAATCGCTGCAAGAGGCTCACGCAAACGCAGTCCGCAATTCCCTGGCGTATGACGACAAGAATAATCTAACCTACGACAAGAGGTTTTGTACGTCAGAGCTCCAAGTGGGAGACTGTGTGTTATAGGAGATACCCTGCCATCCCAACCGCGGCAAACTTTGGGCAATAATGGAAGGGCCGTAAACTGTCCTAAGCAAGATTTCTGAGGTAAACTACGAGATCGACCGCAGCGTGGTTTTACTCGGTGGTCAGATTGAATTGTCCATCTGGGAAAACTAAGACGATATAACCCACCCTTACACGGACGACTCTCTCGGAGGGAGGGCGACGCGTGTGATGATCGCAGAGGGGTGGTGTAGTGGACAGTTCCGGTATGAGAGATTAGCCACGAAGAGACGGTGTGGTGCGATAGTCGTGGACGGGGAAGTGTAAGTTGCCAATAAAGGTGTTGGTCCGACGGACGTTATGTCTCCTGCATTTCATACGTATAATATATTCACAAGTGCCTTTGCACCCATCCCCGGTGTAGGCGTGCACAGATTGTGGTGGATGGAGGGGTGATGCAAGCACAGCAGGGCAAAGGCCACTACCAATCACGTACTCATTGTGGTGGTGAGATATTTAACTAGGGAGTTGCATGGGCCAATGCGCCCGGTTCCTAAGCGGTGTGGGTCTGAGTTAGTCTGTTGAACTGACAATAAGATGTTTGCAACTCAGTAGCGAAAGGAACAACTACTTGTGCGTCAGCAAGAATAAAGGTCGATGACTTGAGGTGTTAACTCGCCAATGGACAGACGCTTCTTGTTAGCATAGGGGAAGGAGAGCGAAAAATGAACAAGCGTAAGTCCGTACAGAAGCGTAAATGGGCGCGAATACAATGAAAAGCTCCTGCCTCAACCGCATCCTCCACCTCGTTGCCGCCTCAAGATATAGCTGGTGAATAGCTGCGAATTTCTCCAGGTTGAGCAGTAACTGGCGCGCACGAAACGCCGACATGGGCCGATATCACTTTTTCAGCTTAATCTGATTTCAGAGCGACAAGTTCCACAGTGTCTTTACTAAGCACTGTCTGATGACCCGTCACCGGTTTATGCGGGCACAGGTTCGGAGTGGACGGAGAGGGCGGAAGCGGGCGCACTGCCTATAGTTCATGCCCTTACTGACCAGGGCCCGCTTGCACGAACACACGTTCTTATTTGCAGTCTTATTCACAGTCTAGTCTTATTCACGGACTTCAATAAGACCGCGAATAAGATTCGGATTAGTGCGCTTGCTCGAAAGCACTCGGGCCAGTCTACAGAGCGGTCTTATTTAAGACTGTAGGGACAGCGGGTACCTAGACGAGCAGGAGAGAGGCGCCTAGGGAAAAGCGGGGAATGCGGCAAAAACACTGTCGCTTTGGCGTTGCCAGCTAAGAGAAAGCGTTTGTTTTGAACCATTGTCGGGACTCTTGTATATATTTGCCCACCGGGCAGCCTATGTGAACGCTATCACGAATTATTTATAATAAACCCGTAACTGGCCAACTCACGCGAGGTGTCTTGTCTGCGCCGCTTGCAGTGTACGCTCTGCCCATGCTTTCCCTGCGTGAAACACGGGCTACGCAGACGACGGGTGCCCGGCGGGGCGGCATGAGTCATGAACCGGTGGCGTGTTTCGGAATCGTCTGCTTAACGGCGCAGTTGTTGCGAAATCGCCTGCGCTTAGCAGACGATCTTCAGACGATCGTAAGCTGAGCCGGTCGTGTGCAGACTCCAACATTGACGCGCGGCTTGTCTCGTAAGGAACTAGTCACGGGTGGGCTTGGGGTTCCACACGGATGCGAGCAGGCCTAGAGAAATAGCCCTACTATCGCGGGAGGGTTCTCTTTGGAAGGCGCGGATCGGCGAGGTGGTTGCGGCAGCACCTTTTTGCAACTCTCCGGACGTCATTCACCAGTGTTTGTTTATTGGGACACGCTCTGTTTATGTTATGGCCGAGGAACCTGTCTGCAAGCACCAAAAGGGCCAACATTGGAGTGACGATGAAAGATTTGAGCTTGTTCATTTAATAAGGGACAGAAAAGTTGCACTCTTCAGCAAATTTAATTCGACTGTGACGAAAAGAAAGCGGCGAGAAGCATGGGCTGAAGTCGCTGAGATTCTCAACGCTCATCATAGTAAAAGGCGCGACACTAAAGAAGTGAAGAAGAAGTGGCAGAATCTCAAGCAGCAACTAAAGGTCGGCCTCCAGCAGGTTCGCGGGAAGGAAAAACAAACATGTAAGCGTTAGTGTTTTTATTGAGGGCATGTTATAGTAAACAACATAGAAAGTCACAAGTATTTCGCGAAATTACGCCGGAATGCACGTTTCTGCGATAAAAAGTACATTTATTGAGCGCCACAAACATACACAATGTATTTAACAACGAGAGAAAGTGCAACACCCGTTTACGTTTGAAATAATTGAAGATAAATTATTATAAGTGTAAGACTGTAGATATTTTATTAAAGCGTGATACTTTAGTACCAGTAATGAAAAAAAATATCCTTTGTAAATATAACTCCTTATCGACATATTAATCGCATACCATCAACCATAAAATCTGGCGTGGAACACCGATTTACGTCAAAGACTACTTTGCAGATGTCTATCATTGCGAGGCAGATTACGAAGTCATCGAAGCGTCCTAGATTCCATAAATACTTGCTCCACATTTTATTACTTTCAATTCACCTTAAAACCTGTAAATTCAGCGGTCATTTTGATGCAGTCATCGGGAATGACTTTCTATTGAAAAATATCCTCACCAATGCATCGTCGTACCTTTAACTAATAATGTAACAGTAGCTGAAAGGACAAATCCCTCTGTGTACTTGAACTTTCAATGAGCTGTTGATATCTGTTACTGTACCGGAAGTGGATCTGTTTTATTTTGTTTCTTGTACGTGACATGCGTGTAACATACTTTTGCGTGCCCTGCATTGGCATATTGCGGTTATCTGCTAATTACAAGCGTGTGCACTCTGCTCTCCGATCTCCTAGATTGCGTTGAGGGTCATAATGTTTCTGAAAATAACATTTCAGGTGGTGAGCGCAGTGAGTACGAGCTTCCAGCCCTTCTGGAAGCGGTCAAAGATGTACTCGGCAAAAACAACCCTGGGCTCAGTGGCATAGCCGGCGGCGTGGAACTGCCAGCGTAGGAAGTAGCTCTCGTGTGTTTCAGGCAGCACTGGGGACGCAAAAATTCCAAAAACTGGCATGGTAACTACCGGTGGAGGCAAATTAGAAATTTACTATGTGTTATCTACGCCTCTGTGCTGCAGATGCAGCAACCATGAATGTTAGAAACTGGGGGCCATTTTTTGTTATTTGTGGTTTTGGTTACCTGAAAAGGATCCGAAAGCACTCTGCAATGCAATATTTGGTTGTCAGTAACAGCAGCTGCAGCCGCTTTACATGAAAGTGAAACTTCTTCCTCCCAGAATTTTCCGCTTTTGCAAAAAAGGTTAGTATTCACGGAGTGTACGAATAGTTCACGTAATAATGTAATAGATGTTGGAAGCAAGAGATATTACAGCCAGCCGTATGGCAAAGAGCGATTCTGACATTAGAGCAGCGTCAAAGTTACTGGACAACGTTAACTTTGCGCTCCCCGCCTTAAAACTTCACTTATTCCGTCACACTGTACTGCAGGAAAGAAATAGGGCAGATGGGTAGTAATAATATCAATAAAATATAGATTTATTATTGCATTTGTTCGATTTGTAGAATTTGTATGATCCTAGAGTTCAGGTGAAACAATGTGCTGTAGGGTAAGCCCTTGGAAGAGGCTATCATATTTAGCGTCACAGTAGCCTGTACCTACATCTGGAGATAACTGTGTAGTTCTCCGCTTTCCATGATGTGAGGCATGAATCACGCAGGAACAATGCTCCAGAGAAGGCTCCATGTGAAGTGACCTCAGACACGGCAGAAGATGGATCATCGGAGGCTGTGCCGGTACAGCAAGGGCTTTATTCCAATCAATGTACTCGAACCGCAGTAGCCCTGAAGGTCCTTATCAGGACTGCATTCCAGAAGAAGAGCTGCTGGGTGACGTTATTCGGTCACGGCATCATCAGCTCGCCACCGAAGATGGTTCCAGTGTAGCCGCTTCAACTGCACAACTGCCGACCTCCCAACACCCACAGGAGGGGGAATCGGAAATACAGCATGCAGGCACCGGTGGAGGCCCGACAACGAGCTCGGGTCCGGCACGTCGCCCGCAAAGACAAGCACGCACTCCTTCAGCAACACCGCGGTGCCTTCGTGTGCAGGAAGTTTTGCAGCTGAACCAGAAGATCGTTCAGCTTGAAGAAGCTTCCCTGCAAGCTCGCAAATACGCCGCTGAAGCCGCGTTAGCTACCTCAAGTGCAATCGCAGACTCAACAGAGAAGGTAGGGCACGCAGCCGACGCTTGGGAAAATTTTAGTGCACCTGCAACACATATGCTGAACAATTTTTCTTCCCTGTTCGAACCACTCACAGGTCTCACTCACTTGGGGATAAAAAAGGCTGAGCTCGAGATCAGAGCCTTGGAACTTGAGGAAAAACAACGCAAACAGGCAAAAAAAATCTGGAACTTCAGCAGAAAATGCATGAGCTAAAAAACAACACACAGGAGTTGAAGAACAGAAAGCTCGAGCTCGAAATCATTAAGCTTAAAGAAGAGTAAAACAAGGCAGCTCTTTGAAGTTCACCTGCACGTTGCTAGAAGCTGTGTGGCATACCGGTTATACCATGACAAAATGCTTGTTTTTCCTTTTTCCGGTACAGTGTAGGGCATATCATCTATTTTTAAGCATATAAGCGTAAGCATTCATGTTACGTTCAGTGCGTAATATATATAGAGTTTTTTTTTAATAGCAGTACAGCTTGCCTTTAATTGTTATGTTTAGCTTCTAGTGTGTGTATAAGGAATGACGAAAAACACCTTGGGGCGACAGAAACTGGGGTGTTTGCCACCCAACGTTACATTTGACAGTTGCTTTCTCCGCTAGTTCTTGCCTGTGCTTCCGATCTAGTTCTAGCCCGCTAATTCTTGACGGCACTTTATGTTCGTCCCATTCTGTTTAACGCTGTCAAGCACTTGCAATGCGCCCATTCTGTTTTTTTCTCCACTTCCTTGCTTTGCAGCTGTCCATACTTTGTACCGGTGCTATTATTAAAAACTGTGAGGGCTTTTTTTCGCAGGAATAGGTGTGTCTTTGCTTGCTCTGTGTTGAAACTCAGGCTCCACACCAACAGTAAAGTCGCTAGCTTTATATGGCGAGCCGGCGTAGACACAGCAACACGTAGGTAACAGTTCCCTGGAGCAGAAGTAAAGCAAGTATATTTTTGGGCATATTGAAAATGTGGGCTAAGTTTATATAGCCTTTCATGCCGGCAGTAGCTATTAATTTTAGCTCGCAGCCTTGACAATCGTCTTGCGCTGTTACTCACACCGCCAAAAGTGCTGCTGTACAATTGCACTACGGAGTGCCACCCCGTCCTCGTCTGCAGAGCTGGGCAGAGCCGGCACTTCTGGCGGGAGAGGGCAGTCCTCCTCACTGCTGCATGTATACACCTTGGCCACGTTGTGCAGCACACAGCAAGCTGCGATAATGACAGCACAGCGGGCCGGCTCCATGCGGAGTTCACCATGCAAACAGTGGAACCGACGTTTCAGCTGGCCGATGGTCCTGGAGGAGAGCAAGGTGACTGGTGACGGTTTTTTTTACTGTCAGTCGAATGAAACAAAATACACTAGCCTTGCCCCAATTGACAGACGCTTGACCAAATAACAATAAAGTAGTCATCGATAGGAAGGCAGCCTTCCAGTGCCTACTGTTGAACACAGTGGCGAGCACATTGTAGCATATTTAATTGAAACACAAGGTAGTTCTATTGAATTTTTACTTGCTGTAATCATCAGCGAAGCTCTTCGCGCACTGACAGTTGAATTGACAATGAGTAATACCTATTTCGTACAATGCGTAAAGTGCAGCGGCACATAATATAACATTACATTTGCGTGTGCTGTGAACAATTTCTTTGTGAGTAGGCTGCCCACACTCACCTTTCTACAATGGCCCGTGTGGTTCCATGCGCAGCATTGTAGCGCCTTTTTCCAGGAGTGTCAGGCGTTCGAAATGGCGTCATGAGCCACGGTTTGCACGGGTAACCGCTGTCGCCCAGTAGAAGACCCGTGTAAGCTCCGCTGCCGAAGTTCCTGGCGACATCGCTGTTGGCCAGCATTTGGGCGTCGTGAACACCACCAGGCCACTTAGCGACGACATCCCGGATACAGCAGCGGCTGTCTACCACAAGTTGTACGTTAATTGAGTGATAGAAATGGCGATTGATGTACGCGTCCTCATACAGCTCGGGTGCCTGTATCCGCACGTGCGTTCCGTCAACAGCACCCACAACACGCGGGAAGCCCGCAAAAGCGTAGAATTCCCGCTGCAAGGTCTGCTGCTCGCTCAGCGACGGCCAGCTGAAAATAGAGCATGGAGTAATTCAGCTGAATAATGATATCACCGATGTTTTTATGCCGCAGTCGCAAAGCAGGCGACGAAGTACATGTGACCTGTCGCCGTCAGAATCTCATCACACATATATAAACAGAACATCCCGACCACGACTTCATTTGGGGCTAAGTAGTGACGACACTGCATAGCACGCACAGACGAAGGCTGATATCGCGAACGGGTTTTTTGGTAACACTTGCCGCCTCCCATGATGCACAGGTCTCAGAACACCACTTCTGTATTCACACTATCGGATTTCATTACAACACGCCTTCCAAAAACGCACACTTGGTTTAGCAACGCCTTCTTCCTTTAGCAAAACGCTAAAAGAAAAACAACCCAGAGACGCAATTGCCACTTCCGACAGGTGTTAAGAAAAAAAATTGCGGATGATGACTTCGCGAAGTTCTTCAAGCGATAGCTCGGTTTTTCTTGCTTTAAGAAAAGGCGAGCCCATTGCTCTGCAGAGATTTACTTTGTGTAGCAGCAACTACCATCTCTAGAATTGTACAACAGCCAAAACACAGAGACGCTATTCGCTAATTCCGGTGCGAACGGGCAGTGAAGATAACACACTCTAGCGCCACGAAAAAGCTCCGTCGGTATTGCGCCGCCTTTTCAAAGTGAACGCATTCGGCGTGTGGTTGGTTGCGAAGGGAGAGAGAGCACAATAAGAACGCCTTTGACCTTTGCGACGCATAGCAATAGCGGCTACAAACCATCACAGCGGTGCACTGAAGCAAACTGCTGCCCCAACAGCAGAACGTGTTGTTAAATGTACAATTTATTCATTAATTCATTCTGCGTTTGAAACATCAACTGCGATACTCACCGTATCCATTCGCCGCTGCGCCGCACGAGTGCGAGTGCAACGCGCCTCACTGTTCTGCTTGCTGTTGACTCGTGAACACCGATCAAGTCCGCAGCTCTGAGGAGGAAGCCTCCTGTGGCAAAGAATTCCAGAGCGAGCACAATTTGCTGCTCCACTGTTAGAGCATGGCTCCGATGTGTTGGACGGCTGAGGTCTGCGCGAAGGAACTCAGCGAGGTACGCAATACCATCCCGCCCGAAGCGGAATCGTCGCCGCAGTTCATCTTCGCTAAAAACTTCAAAGGGGTGTGTTCGATCCCTAAATACCCGTTCTTGTCCCAACAAAACGTCCGCTAGTAGTTCTAGCCGTAGCAATCGGAGGGTAGACATCTTAGAAAGAAATGACGTTCCGCGATAGTATCAGCGTACAGCTGTAGGGCTGCTCGCATCCGTGTGGAACCGCAAGCCCACTCGTGACTAGTTCCTTACGAGACAAGCCGCGCGTCAATGTTGGAGTCCGCATACGACCGGCTCAGCTTACGATCGTCTGACGATCGTCTGCTAAGTGCAGACGATTTCGCCACAACTGCGGCGCTGCGCAGACGATTCCGAAACAGGCCGCCAGTTCACGGCTCATGCCGCTCCCTCCGGGCACCCGTCGTCTGCGCAGGCCCTCTTTCACGAAGGGAAAGCATGGGCGGTACACTGCAAGCGGCGCAGACGCCGCGCCGCGTGAAGTGATTCACTGAGGATAGCGGGTCAGGATAAGACTGTGAATAAGACTGCTCGGAGCAGGCTTAGTTACTGTCTTATTGCGTTCTTATTTATAGTCTTATTCGCTGTCTTATAAGTTTCCAGAAAGCGTCTTACAGCCTAGGGAACATAAGACCCCGAATAAGACTGCCAATAAGATTAGACTGCGAATAAGACTGTCTTATTTGGCTTCGAGCAAGCGGGCCCAGATGTCAGTTGTGTTGGTCTTAGGTTTGAAGGTGGTGGTCAAACGGCCCGAAGCTGCCGCTTGGGTTTCATGAGTGGTAGAGTGAATTAGTTTGTCCTGTTACACAACGAGTAAGATACTACGACACGGGTGGGAAAGAGACACCTCTATGTTTGTGAACTAAAAATAGCTCTTGTCTTCCGAAATTTTAATGATGCAATTGGCTAGGAAGTATGTTCACTCATAAAATATTAACGGACGTGTTTTTTTACGCACTCCGTGGAGGCGTTCAGCTTCGCAGGTTATCTGTTTTGACAGACTGGAAGAGCACTAATTTTTTTCTGACGCCCTCATACTTTTTCCCGATTGCCACTGAACTAAGAGAATATAGATTTCACCTACGCTTTCTTCATTTGTGTTTTGGTATTTATTTCAACCTCATCATCGTGTTTCCCATCCCCGTTTTAAAATCCGGCACAAGACGCTACATTTCACGTTCGTGTCGAGGCTCTGTATTCCTCATGTGAGGGTAACACTGGTGAGCAACCAAACTCTAAAAATCATCACAGTGAGAAAGGTTGTAATTATGGTTGCTTATACAGAAAAACATAGAAAGTAGAGCAACTAATAGTGTGTAATATTACGAGAGTGAGCGATAGAAAAGTTTTTTCCACAGTATTAGGTACAGCCCATGCTGGTATCCCAGAATAATTTGATTAAAGAAAGATATCCCATGTAAATACATTGCTGTTGATTTCCCTCTTGTACCTATACAAATTGCTATACAAAGCAAATGTCGAAACTATTCAAAACATTTTACAGTGCTAAAATCCATGAGCTCTCTTGAAGATATGTGGACACCAGGCAAAGGCGAAGTGACTGATATTATTCGATCCTCAAAGGGTGGCACTGCCAAGAATCTCAATGCAAGGAATGGCGAGAGCGAAAGAATAGACATTATTTAGGTAACAGAGCTGCACCCTTAGCCACTAGATGGAGTGGTGTCTTCTGCACTGGCTCCATATGCTGTTAGGGCATCCAGACCCCTGGCGATCAGTAGGGTCTGGTCCTCCAGGGTGAGGATGACCAGCAAAGTCTCCATGTGTTCAAGAAAGGCGTTGCTGGTCGAGGGAAAGCCTGAGGAGGGCGTAGGAAAAGTCGCACTCTCCAATTACGTGGCGGAGCGTGCCGAGTCATTTGCAGAAAGGGCATTCCTTGTCGTATTGCGCGGGGTAAATTTTGTTTTGAAGTATAGGATGTGGAAAGGACCCGGCTTGAATTTGCCGATTGATCCATTGTTCTTGTCGAGTAAGAGAATGGTGGGGTGGCGGAAGTGCCCTACCATCCCTGTAGTGTCTGAAAATTACGCCGTAGCTAGTGATGGGTTGTTGTGCAGTTTTCTCGGCCTGGAGGGTACCTTCGTGGGCCTGTTGATCGGCAAACTCATTGCCCTCCCCTTCGGAGAGAAATCGGACATATATAGGTTCCGTTTTAGGATTTGTAGGGTCAGTCTATCAGAGAATGTGGGTCGCGGGGATAGACACCCACCGTTTTCTGTATTCCTGAATGCTGTCTGGGAGTCCTTGATGATGGTGCTGTAGCCGGGTTGAGTAAGGGCTATCGCTATGGCTACTTCCTAGGCCTCTTCGGAGGAGGGTGTGACGAGGGAAGCGCAGCAGATGGGCTTGTCAATGATCGTGACGGCTATTGTTGCCCATGTAGAGCCCATAGAGTGTGAGGCGTCTGTGTAGAGGATTCCGTGATTTTGTCCAAACGTTTGCCTAGGGCTTTTACCCTGTCCTTCGGGCGACCTTTGTTGCGATCGGGGTGCATGTTTTTTGTTGATTCATTTACTTTCAATGATGGTGGTACAGATAGGGGGTATGGGTCCTTTGTCTTTTTGGTAGGCTACCTGCAATCCGATTTTGGCTAGTATGGCTCGTCCCGCTGGGGTCTGGCTGAGTCGGATTCGTTGGTTGGAGAGATGGGCCTCGGTTAGTTTGTGGACGGTGCTCTGCTTGGCCATGCCCAGGAGGTGTTCGCTAGAGGAGTGGACGGGGATGCCCAGGGCCAGTTTGGTACCTTTTGCGATTATTTCATCGAGGGGTCGATATCTTTTTAAGGAGTTCTAGCTACAGGGCGGAGTATACTATTCGAGATATTACCAAAGTTTAAACAGCCCAAGTCCGACTTCCTCCTTGAGTCCCCTTTCACGATTGATTACGCCCAAAATCGTGTGGATGATCTGATCAGATGTCGGTTTGAGTTGGGCGATTGCCGCCCCGGCCACGCCGTTTTCTTGGAAGAGTAAGCCTATGATCCCGAATTTATTTGCACATTTGATGTCTGTGCCATAGACGCTGAGTGTTATGGACGGTCTGTTGCTCTTTTTTTCTGCCTGGTGTTATGACGAATAGTTCAGAGTTTTGCGAAGAGCAGCTGGGGTAGCATGTTTGTGCACATTGTTGGACGACGTTGGCTGCGGTTTGCAATGCCTCTTCTATCCATCCGTCCGATACTGCCTTGGAGGTCCATATGCTGATGTTATCTGGGTAGAGGGCGTGTTCTATTCCTTCTCTACTCCCCAAGATGGCTGAATAGGGAGGATGGCCAAGTTAAAGATCGTGGGCGACAGGATGGACCAATGCCTCTGTCGCTCAGCTCGATCGTCTGGAACGTTTTTCTTCTCCGATCTAGATTACGGCTGTTCTGTTGCTGAGGGAGTATTTGGTGTATTTGTAGAATGTTCGCCTCCTCGCGTCCGGTTGAGGTTTTGAGGTATGCTGGCATGAGTGACTTTCTGAAAAGCGGCTTTTAGAAAGAGGGCCCGGATGGCTCTTGCAGTTTCGTTTTTCGCTGTCTTGATGACAAGCTCGTAAAGGCGTAGGAGGACGTCGTGCGTAGTGAATTGTTCGCGGAAACCGTACATGGTTATCGGCATCTGTCCAGGGGCGTCCAAGTGTCGTTGGAGGCGTCTGAGAACCATTTATTCTACCACCTTTCCTGTGCAGGATGTGAGTGAGATGGGTCGCAGGTTGTCGATGCGTTGTATTATTCGTGTTTGGGTATGAACGGGACTTTGGCTTTTTTTCCAGTCTTTGGGAAGTAACCCTTGTTCCCAGGCGTTTTTCTATGATCTAGGAGCTCTATGCAGCTCTTGTCGCAGAGGTTGTTGAGTAACCTGTGGGTGATGGTGTCTTTGCCGAGTGCGCTGCCTTGGTTGGGTTCGTCAATTGCCGCAATGAGTACTTGGTCTGAAAACGGAAGGTGAAGGTGTTGGTTGGATGTTACCTCGTAGTCAGGGAGAGGCGTGGTGCTCTCTTCTGTTTCTAGATACTTGTTTTTGAGGTCATGGATCAGTTGGTCCCTACCCCTCATGTAGTTGTTGAGCGTGCGCGTGAACTTGTGGTTGCTTGCACTTTTGCCATTTAGTGGATCCATCATATTCCGGAGGGGGTCCCATACTTTTCTCGTTGATAGGGTTCATTGTTCTCCAGTACTCCCTCCAGAGTTGGTAGGCATATTGCATTGCCTGTCTGTTGAGGTTTAGAGCTTCTTATTGTCTTTGTCTCTGCGAGCGTTTGGTCAGGGCGTGTCAAGCCTCTCATATGTGCGCGCGTTCAGTGTCAACATACCAGGTTATGACAATGGTGGCTACCTTTTGGGTATGTTTATCGACGAACGCGAGGTGTTCATTGGCCGAGGCTTGATGTGTCCGGGGCGTCCTTCAGATGTTGGCTTTGGATTATCGTGGTAGGTAGTGTTTTTACGGAGCTGGTCCCAGTCTGTTATTCGGCCCTGACCCACCTGTTCTGTGAAGGCTGATAATGCCATGATCAAATCCGAGGTTTGTGCCGATGTTCTGCCATGTCACGTCCAGGTGCCCTTTTAGCAGGGAGATGTGCGGTGTGCTGTCCGTGGACGTCCTCGTGCCCATGTGGGTGAGGGTAGGGCCTACCCTATTCGTTAAGGATTGTAATGGCGTGTTGCTCTATTGCTTGAGTGAGTTATTTGCCTCTCTTGAATTGGTATCGGTATCCCCATTGTGTGGAGTGCGTTAAGATCTAAGAATATTAATGGTCTCATCGCCACCGCTTGTAGGCAGTCATAAAAGGTGTTCTCGAAATCGGGATCATTTTCAGTGGGCGGGAGTAGGCGTTGAGGAGGAAAATGTTTTACTTGTTGCCTATGCTGCGGTTGTTGATTTTAATAGAAACGTGTTAAGATCCGCATTGGGGAGTGACGTGTGGGGTCGCAGCAATATTGCTGTGGACGAAGAGCGCTGTATTTTTTGAGGGTACGTAATGTAATGTACCCGGAAAACTTGGGTGTGCCGTTAGTTTTCTGAAGGGCAATGACTGAAGGTTTTGGGTTAAGGTTGTCGATTTGGAGGTGAAGCTCTCCGAGTTTGTTTTTCATTCCGCTGCAGTTTCAGCGCTACATTTTACTTGTTAGTTTTAGTTAGTCCGGGTTGAGGGAGGCTCATTTTGGCGAAGGCGCTCACCTTGGCGGCGTTTAGCTAGGCCCATCGGGGTTCTTTTGCCGGACGTTTATCCCTGCCCTGCCGCGGGCCTTCCGGAGCATCTCGATGGTTTTTTCAGGCTCCTGGGGAGCTTGCTGTGGGTGCTTTGTTTTGGGACCCTCTGGGGGAGGGGAAGTTAGCAGGGCCGTCACGTCCACCCTCGGAGACCGGTCTTCCAGAGGTTGTTTTTGTTGTTCCCGTGCTGGCTCCTCCTTCTAGCCACCGCTTCCCTTTCCCTCACGGGCTTTGCTGGTTTCCTCCACTGCGCGAGGGGGAGGTTCTTGCTGTTGTTCTCGGGCTGGATGCTCCTCCTTGCCACTGCACTCCTCTCCCTCTGGGGTTTGGCTGGCTTCCTACACTGCGCGAGGAGGGGCAGGACGAGGAGGCGTTGGTGGGCTGGGTGGGTTACACCACCTTTCAGCTGAAGCAGTTTCCTCCGGATTCGTAAAGTTCATCGTGGCCGCCATATCGCCCGCGTCCATAAATTTCTCCAGCTGCGGCAGCGCGGTCGCTTGCTGCTTCGCCCTGCCCCCGTATGACATCGTGCACTCGGCCTGGCCGTGACCAAAGAATGGGCATGTGCGGCACCAGGCTGTTCTGCAGCTCCTTCGGTAGTCCCCGGTGTTGTAGCACCGTAGTCACAGTGCCTGCCAGCCGGCCGCCTCGATGAGTATAGGGCATCCTTGAACTGTGCCCTGGTGGGGAACACCTTCCAGTGCTGTTGGGTTTTACGGCTTCACATGGTAACCCCTGCTAGTTCCGTACATGTGCAACGACCCCAGCTTTCGCCAGCCGTCACGCACCACACGTTGCACTTTGCCGAAGTGTTCCAAAATTCATACAATCTGTCCGTCGGGAACATTTGGAGGAAGCCGGTGCACCTTGGCGGTGACCTTGCGTTTGTTTAGGTTTAGAACCAAGCAACGTTTCTCTTTCACAATTATCTCCGTCCGGGCCGAAAGCGTTTCCATGTCATTGTCCGAAGAAAAAGCCGCCATCCAAACATGGTTGAACTCAATAGGTCCGAGGCATTCGATCATTTTCAGGTGGTTATTTTGTCGAAGGCTGAAGCGAAGTCTTTTACCCCATGCGGTTGTGCTCAATGGAGAAAAATGGAGTTTTCACGGAGTTTGCCGATGGTACTGTAGGCTACCGGGGGGGAGAGAGGTGCGGGCGGGGCGCGGGAAAACCGGTCCGGCGAGGATAACTGGGAAACCGGTTATCCAGCGTGGAAAACCGGAGCTCTCCCTTGACATGACCAGCACCGACGAGAGCTGGGGAGGAAGTCAGGCGTCCTTTAAGTAGATAAGTATTTTATCGTGCTTCTCGGATGCCTTTAGAGTCATTCATGGAAATATCTATTATACGTACAATATCCACCATTATGCGCCACTTCGCACCAGTTTCAACTGAAGATTGTGTCACCTAGTGCTCTTGTGCGATTGCTAGCGCAAACTAAAACGCACTGTTTTTTGGTTGTGGGCTACAAGTCTTCCCAAATGTACTGACCCTGATGGAGCATATTCATTACTTTATTGATACCGATACATTCAGTAGGTGGCTTTTTTGCCTTTGTTGGATTGCAAACAAAAATTTATATTCTCTTCTTTATATTCTTAAGACAATAACAACTTTGCGTTCGTTCAACACGGGCTTTCAAAATTATTTTTATAGTCTTAGCATGTCATATTTTTGTTCAAAGAAGTTCTTTTCCTAATATTCACGTCATGCCTAGGACACCATAGTGAGGTGCCCTACTTCCTTGAAATGTGGCATTTTGGTAGAGGACTTTCTTTGAATATACGGTGAAATGCTCGGCGTAAAAAGCAGTGAGAAGAATTTAACTTCTTTTTCTTAACGTCATTGCAGAAATAAGTGTCACTGCTGCTTTTGTGAGTGCGAGCAGCTAGACGTAGTGGAAAAATTTGACTCCCGAAATTACACAAGGTGTGCCTTTTGTTGTGCAGCTTACTTTCGAAAAGAAAGGCGCTTACCTAAGTTTCCTAATTTGTCATTATGCAGACATATTATTTCGGGTTACAAGAAATAACCAACTAAAATTCTTTAACGAGAAAGGCTTTGTTTTGAAAATCAATATCGTTGAAAATGGCGATGCCCATAGGGGCCTAACTGCACAAAAAATGCATGGTCATTTCTGGAGAGTCTTGTCTGGACTTTGGGACCAAATTATGTCTACTCGATGGCGCTAAGTGCATAACTCTAAAATCCCGTCACCACAAGACCGTGCCCCTAACTTGGACGATACATTAAAAATTACTAAGTATTAGTATACAACTAACCACTGCTCAAAGAAAATCGACACATCCGCTCTGATTGGAGTGTACTCCTAGAACACTGAAATCAATTTGCATCCAAACAAAAACAGGTTTTTGTTGAAATATGTTTAGAATAACCACAACAAAGAAGGGCAATATTTCTTGGGGCATTTATAAAGATGCTGCCACAACCTGAACTGCAAAATTGCTTCCTCCACTTTGCCGTTCAGTTTATAAAACAATTCCCTGCCCAAGGAACAGTTCCCCCAAAATCTCGTGTGTACGTGGTCCAGAAATATTAACGCGAGAGTGTTATTAGCTTATTTTTTATGCCCCCGTGGCCCCCAGCTATCCGTTATCAGCCGTTCTCATTGAGGCGTCCACAAAAATACACCACTGCTGCCACCCAGAAGCCAGAGCCAGCAAGATTCGAGGGCTCCGCTGAACTAGTATTGTGGCGCTACGGTAACAGAAGTTTGGAAAGGAAGACAATGATACAACGTCGCATACGAAAGAAAGGACACGCGTTCTGAACAGGTGTGGCGCCTGCGCGGTGAAGTTTTGTTCTAAGCGCAGTTGCCGGTAGCATGCTCGGCAGACGTTGTCTCCAGCCGTCCCCGCAACTTACGTCATCACACCAAAGTGGGGTTCTACCAGAAGATAAAATATAACTTTCCAGTAATTTATGCCCTGAGGCCATTCGTGGGCTCCGAGGCATGACGGAATGGAAGCCTCCAGAAGATTTCACCACTTTAGGATCATCACCAGGCGCCCAAATCTCGACCCCTGCCGTTTTTGTTTTCTGCTTCACCGGAACAAAACACTGCCGCGGCTGAGAATTTAACAACCAGCCGAGGGCTGAGCATAGCAACGCCTTACCGACTGAGCCACCTCGCTGTGTTTTCCACTGGGACTTATGCCCGGAGAAACAGTGGCTGACCGAACTGAAACATGGGACAATGGATTAACGGCGGTCTCTCCGAATTGAAGGCATTCATATATTATAAGCCGAAAATAGCTAAAAAAGCCTGTTATGTAGCGTCTAAGTACATGTTTTCAAAATACTTTCCGATGTTACCACTCTTCTGTGCCCGCCGAAAACTAGGTTTGGTAAATGACTGATGGCGCCACGTGGCCAAGTTAAAAATCACCCAAAAACTAGGTACAAAAATTCCCCAAGAAAAGAGCCACGTAAAGATGCTTGGTGGGGTTCTAGAACAGCGGGTTGTTCCCAACCCACAATCGCCAAAAACAGGACATCTAACCAATATTTTAACAAGCAGAAGTTCCAACCAAGAAAGACAAAGAAAAAGAGAACGGAAACGATAAGACCAATGCAACCACTCATCATGGCCAAAACTTCGACGAGTCTGCCGTATTACAAATTTAGCCGCGCCAATGAACGTGAAAGAAACACCATCATTAGGACAGCATGTAAGGCATTTCTGAACCTCTCAATTTTGACCATGAGACGAACTAAGAAATGGTGAACCACCAGGGTAACAGAATGAACATGCATAGACGGGTCTGAAAGAAGGGGATGTGTATTTATTCTATGGAGGATAAAACTACAGTATTCGGAGCAAAGAACAAACTCGGGATGTGCCAAACCAGAGCGGGTGAAGGTGAATAGGAGAGGCGTTCACGCTGCACTCGTACTAAATAGGATTGTGATGATAGTGATGATGAATATGTCCTCAAATTGTGTGTTCCTAACGCTTTAAAAAAAATCGGAAAAACAATCTATCATCATATAACCAAGAAAGCGGATATAAAAAGAATATGGGGAGGAACCATCATGCGCCCTCTGAAAAGAAACAGGCACCCCCAAACAGCCATTCCCAAACAGAAGAGAAAAGACATGCCCCCCCCCCTCCCCATTTGAAAGAAAACCCCTGCACGCGTGATAGACATGGCACTAAATTCAACCGCCCCGCAGAAAAACAATCCTCTTCCAGAAATATGGATACAATCGTACGCAAAAAGGGGTGCTATGGCAGGCTCAAGTTTATTGGAGGAAATTTTAAATATAATGAGACCAAAGTATACCCCTAGTCTGGGACGCACGAAAGCATGACGCCCCAATCATCCCAGTTGACTACTCTGGCAATCCTTGTCACGGCATGACTATCCAACATACATGAACCAAAAAGTGAAATATCGAGCCATCGTCCTGGGAATCAGAATAGCAGAAGTAGCAAATAAAATTATACCATCATAACAGACATAAAAGGGACATTAAGTTTTCTGGAGGCAGAAAATGAAGCGCTTCGGTCAGACATTTCCATTCATAATGCAGAAAGTCAACAAGGTCACCGAGATAGCTGGAACCAATGGTCTGAAAGCGAACAACGCACTATGCAAGAGACACACGAACTTACATAGCGTGCTCCTTGTGACCACGACTACTACATTGCCCTCCTCGGGTAACGTTAACCACGAATCCTCAACCTAAGCCTACGAACACAATATTACCACTTCCTACAATGAGGTCTCAAAACCGAGACTGAGACCGTCCAAACTCTGTGAACGAAAAACCAACACAGTTATCTGAAAATACATGAGCGTTCAGGTGTTTGATGGGGACATCAGGCATTAACATAGAACTCTGCTAAAATAGGAGAACGATCCACCCTTTTGCGCACCCTAACCCCGTCCAAGGGTATGGCCAGGGGAGACCAACTCAGACATAATATATTCCACGTCTTCGAACCATGCCAGGCCGATTTAACTAAGTCGTTACGTGAAGATATCACCACGAGCCGATTGAGCTTCTGCCTCTAGTGCCCTAGAATCAGGTTCCACATTTGTGTTCCTGAAGACGACGACGACGAAGATCCAATCGCTCGGTCCGCTTGTACCGGCAGAGAATTTTATCGCTCCGCACATGCTGCATCAAACCTACGGCCACGACTTCGTGTTCCGTCATCGATATAACCCCCTGGTCACCTCCTGAACAAGTATCAACACTCGGAGATCCCGCGTTTTGTCTCAACCAAGGTGGGTCACAGTGTTAGCCGGAGATAGGCCTAACAGGGCCTCTGCACCGGATTTGCCCACTGGCGACGACCAGAATGGCGACCACGATGGATGTGGGTTTGCCAACGAAGGAGGACAAGACTTCGACGATGCACATTGGCAGCCACGGTGGGAGAATGTATACCGAGGTCCAAGGGAAGTCATTACACCCGACGACACGGAGGAATGGGCAGCCTCCGGCAAGCGCGTCAAGCAGATAGCCACCGGCAACGACTTCGGTGAATCTCCTGTTGCCACGCGTCGCTCCAGACCAAGAAATCGAGCCATCTTCGCCAAGCGCGTAGCTGAAATGGTTACGAAGGCGGCATGCATGCCGTCGACCATGCCAATGGAGTACATTAGGATTGTCACGAGGCCACGTGGTGGCCTCAATATTACCAGGACGGAGGCCTCGATAATCATGTCGGTAGTCAACACAGCGGCACGCGTAACGAGGGAGGAAGATAGAGAAGACACAATCTGCACAAACGCAGCACAGAACATCATTGTGGTCAGCACCCCGGACAAACGCCGCGCCGGGCAGTATTCAAGAGTTCGGGCCCTAGTTATCGGGGGCACTACGTTTGAAGTTTTCGCCTACCGAACTGCGCCGGACGGCACTGTCAAGGGGCATTGCAGTCGAAGACTCGCCGGCGGTAGTCAACCGCAGCATTGTGAACTCATCCAACCCACTATCGGTGGAGGCGCACAGGATTGGCAACTCGACAGCGGTGATTGTCCTCTTTGCATGGCAGAAGGTCTCTCATTACGTAAAGTACGGCTCAATCCTCGTCAGATGCGCGCTGTAGGAAACACTTCGAAGTATGCAGGCAGTGTGCCAAGGTGGACATCGGAGCGATGTGTGCCCATACCCCAACACGAAAATCTGCTTCGCCTGCAAAGCTGCAAACCCCAGTGCGGAGCACGAGCGCGACTGCAAACCCCAGTGCAAGCTGTGCGGTGGCCAGCACCCGACCGGAGCCAAGGAGTGTACCAACAGATATAAGATGCCCTACGTAGTCAAGAAAAGGCAGTGGGAATGTAAGATGGAGACTCTGCACCAGCAGCGGCAGCAACAACTTCCAGGCATAGAGAGCTTCTCTCCGCTACGCCAGGCGTCGACTGACAGGCAACGCGGACGGTTGCAACACCGCAGCAGGAGCAGCAGATGAAGATCAAATAGCAAGCGAAGCACCAGCCACCTCCGACAGCCATCGCAAATGAGGGAGCGGGTTGCCTGGGCAGACGCTGTCAATACACCTGGCGCCCCCGCAAGGCAACAGCATGAGCAGAGTGCTGCGGTAGCTGCATTGCGGGCCTAGAACATGAAGCTAAAGCAAAAGATAGCCGACCAAGATGCCACCATCAAAGACACTGGCGAGAAGCTGACGCAACTCCTCTCATTACAACAGCAATGCCAACAGTCACCGCAGGTTGCGCATAGACGAGGGGAGCCCGTGGAGGATGAGCCGGAACCTGAGACAGATCTCCGAGCCCACAAGGCGATGGAGCCGACCCCCAAGAGACGAGCCCTCGAAGGTGCCAAGGGCCGCAAACTGATTGCATGGATAGACAATCAAGACGACCGCCTCGACAAGTTGGAAGCCTCTGCGAAATTCACCAACGAACGCCTCACAGCACAAGAGCAAACGTGCCAGCAGATAACGGCGACCATGCAGAGCATCGAAGCGATGATCATACAAAAGCAAGCGCAACTTCAGACGCTCCTCGGACCTCCCATACCAATTGCTGAGCCCCAGAACACGGCGACAATCCACTAGCCATAGATCGGACAGCCCGCACAGTACCCTACCCCAGTGAGAGACCTCCTGGTCTGGCACTGGATCTGCAACGGCTATCCGAGCAAAAGGGCAGTGTTACAACAGCATCCACAGCAGGTCGCCCGCGTACCTGACGTCAATATGCTCCAAGAGACCCTCAGTGAGATTATACCGAAGCTCCCGGCTACCTCGCGCACGCCAGCCCACCGAGCGCACGCGGCACGGCTAAAGGAGTGGGACGTGGTGTGTGCACCTTTATCCGCAAAGGAATCACCTTTGTAGAGTACGACCTGATTGGCAACAGCGCAATAGAATACTGCGCGGTGAAAATCATCACGGGCAAGCGGCAGAAGGAGAGAGCGTTTATGGTGAATGTGTACAACAACGCTCCGCATCGGCAACAAAAGTTTCGGACACTCATTCACAAGGCTACCCGGGTAGCTGGAGGAAGTACGCTGCTGATCTGTGGAGACTTTAATGCTCCGAATCAGGAGTGGGGCTACCCAAGGACGACGGTCAAGGGACGAGACCTGATGGAAGACGCTACGGACGTGGGGCTGCCCCTGCTCACGGATCCCACCTTTCCCACTAGAATCGGGGCGTCAGTTTCACGGAACACTACTTCAGACCTTACATTCCTCAGGACTGCAGGGAACTCCCGTGACACTCGGTGGCAAAACACAGGCAGCGACCTCGGCAGCGACCACTACATCGTGGAAGTCGTCGTTCCGCTCGCTGGCCCCGGCAACGCTACTGCAACACGAAAGCACCATCTCACTGACTAGGATGCCTTCTCCTGAACTCTCCCAGCGGAACAGCCGGAAATCATGAACATTGAACAGTGGACAGAGGCTATCGTGAAGACTATAGCGGACACGACTACGGAGCTCGAAACAGATGAGAGTATTCAAAGGGTCGACAGTCGGCTCGCGCATCTCTTAGAAGCCAAACACTCCATCCAGGAGCGGTGGAAGAGGCAACGGACTTACCGGCGCCTGCGAAAGAAGGTTGCTGAGCTCAACAAGCACATAGAGACCCACTGCAGAGTGCTCTGCGCGCAGCAGTGGCACGCGGTCTGCAGCGAGGCTGACGGACAGATGCACAAGGGAAGGACACAGAACATGCTACGGCATTTGTTGGACGATACCAAGACGAAGGGCTACCATCACAACAACCTTTCGAAGACCCTTCACAGGGCCATCCGAGACCTAGGAGAGGAAGAGGTGCGCAGGCGTCTAGATGCCTTGTACTTGCCCACTACATCTACAGAACCGCATTCGGAGTACGCAGGCGCTGACAATGAGATACTCGACAGATACATCGATGTATGAGAGGTCCGGGTGGCCTTGCAGACCCTTAACGGCAGATCAGTGGCAGGCCCTGACAAGGTGACCAACAAGGCTCTTAAGAATCTGAACGACGCGGCGATAGAAGCGCTCACGCGTTTCTTCAACAGAAGCTGGTGCACAAAACAGCTCCCTCGGCAGTGGAAGACGGCCAATACGATCCTCGGTTCGAAGCTGGGCAAGCCACCCAGCATATATCCTCTCAGGCCAATCTCGCTCACGTCGTGCGTAAGCAAGGTCCTCGAGCATCATCTCATGAACAGATGGCAGCGATACTTAAAGACTCTGGGTTTTACCCAAACTCCATCATAGGATTGCGGGAGAAGCTCGGGACGCAGGACCCCATGCTCTTGCTAAAAAACGAGATTGTCGACGGCGCAGTGGGTACCCGAGACAACAGAGCCGTGCTGGGTCTCAATCTCCAGAGTGCCTGTGACAAAGTCCGTCACTCCGCCATCTTTGCACAAGTCTCTCTACTGAATATAAGCTGGTGGACGTACGCGTACATATGGGGCTTCCTCACGCGCCGGATCACAAATATTTGCGCGGGCGACCTCCAACTACCGGAGAAACAGCTCGGCAGCGTCTGCACGCCCCAAGGGTCGGTGATATCCATGCTACTATTCAACTTGGTGATGATTGGTGTGGTCAACCGTCTCGAGGAAGTGGAGAATGTCCGGCAAACGATATACACCGACGACGGGACCCTGTGGGTAAAAGGAGGAAGCGATGGGCATATAGAGACAACTCTCCAAGAGGCTGTGGACGCCATCGAGGACCAGCTACGTGAAACGGGGCTCATCTGCTCACCGTCCAAGTCGGAGCTGCTCGTGATCCCGCCAAAGGGCAGAGGAAAAAAGTATACGGAGACAGCGCGGAAAACGGTCTGACGGGAGGAGGTCAAGTGATACCCGAAATGGACAAGATTCGAGTCCTGAGCCTGCCACTTGAACGCAACCGAGTCAACGGAGCGACAGTTACCAAGTTAGCAACGAACGCCGTGGCGGCAGTGCGCCTCATTCGGTGGATATCCTCCGCCACCCCTCTCCCCTAGACCCAGTTTGCAAATAAAGTGTTTCTCCTCCGCCTCCTCCACACGAAGAGCATGGACGAAGAAGAAGAGTCTCACCCGCCCGGTCCAGTCCTTTGCAAAAAGCCACATTGCGTACGTGGCTGCCTTCCACAACTGGCGACCCTGCGACCGAGCAAAAATTGATGTGACTCTCCGAAAGACGTAAAAGACGGCGCTGGGGCTCCTCGTAAGCACGAGCACCGATACGTTTATGGCCCTTGGTGTCCACAATACCCTCGACGAAATTGCAGAAGCCCAACGGACGGCCCAGCTAGAACGCCTCTCCAGAACAAGGACCGGACTAAACATCTTGCAGCACCTGGGGCTAGTTTCCGCGGCAGACCGACAAGAGAGTGCAGTCTCGTTGCCCGACGCCATCAGCCGACGACTTAACATATGTCAGGTGCCCAGAAACATGAACACTGAGCACAATGAGGAAAGGTGACTATCCAGAGCCAAGGCCCTCATCGACCTCCACGCGACCGACAACGGTGCCATGTACGTGGGCAGGGCAGAATATCAAGACACCCCTGGAGCCTACGTCACTGCGGTGGTTGCGGCAGCAACCGGGGAGAACAAGACAGACGGGAGCATTTATACTATGAAGGTACATCATGCAGAGGAGGCGGCCATCGCACTGGCTATAGCGGACCCGGCCTGTACGACGGTGCTGTGTCACTCCCGCACAGCAGTTTGGAACTATGCCAAGAACGGGGTTGCAGGGCAGCGGCGGACATCCTGCGCAAGACGGAAGACAACACGCAAGCGGTATCAATCAAATGGTTCCCGGCCCACATGAGCCCACGTGTCTCGAGTAGGCGGAACGAGAACCACAACAAGACGGCCAATGCAGTCGCGCGAGGACTCGCCAACCGCGCGGCAGCCAGCCACGCCGACCCGGAGTGGAGAACGTTCGACATTAGCAAGGATACGATGACCAACTACAAAGATATCGTGAAGTGGTATCAACTGAATAGGAGAACTATGCCACCTCCGTACCCGGGACTCACCCACGCGGAGGCAGTGCTTTACCGACAGCTGCAGACTGGATCACTGATCACCCCGTTCCTTGCCAAGTACATTTGCCCCAGTGTGTATGAGAATGACGTGTGTATGTTGTGAGCGAAGGAGCGAGCTACGGCAGCTCACATCCTGTGGAACTGTGAGGTGAACCCACGCGAGGCAAGCGTGAAGACAACGATCCCACCGCAGCTGGAGGCTGCAACAAGGAGCTATCACTACGGACTGCAACTCCAGGCAGTCCAGCAGGTCGCGGCGGCCCTCGAGCGGCAGCGACCGGCAGAAGCCGCTGGGGAGGGGGCCGCAATAAGCCTCCCTGGACCCATGGGCGGAACTCGGAAGCGGCCCTCAGGACGCAGTCGCGACGACGTCCAGGCCACATTACGGTGACGGACCCCATAAAGGGGTAGCCTAACCGCTCTGCGTGCGTTTCAGTAAAGCTTCTCTCTCTCTCTCTCTCTGCTATCCATTTACCCCATTTTCTTATACCACAAATATTTCTTTCCAAAAAATGGTACTCTCTCTCTCTTTCTCTTTGAAAAAAGCAAAATTGTTAAGCCCGGCATAGACATTACGGAATAAACAATTTGATACACTGACACTAACTCTCCTTTCCTCAAACGGGCCAACATCTCTCATTTGCTACCTTTCACGCTCACGTTTTAAGCCGCAGAAGTGCAGGAGCCTTTGTTTCTCCTGTACACGGCGATTAAGGACCCTGGTTGCTCGTCTTTGTCTTTTCGATAACCCTTTGTGCTCGTCAAGCATAGATCGTGAATGCAGCAGCTGTATACAGAAACGCTCCGTGGGAGTCGTATTTCTATCACGCCTTACATCTTACGGTACAAACGTAGATGTCCCTCGAACTTTTTAGTCATGACACTACATATTCATGTTATTCAGTTCAAAGGAATCTTCAGTCATGCTTACAGCATATTTTGAGCATATTTTAGGTCAGAGGGCTTGTATTTACTCAAATGAGAACACAATTTTGATGCAGTTTCTAATAGCAAATAATAATACAGGACTGAAAAAAATGATGTATGCAGCTGAAGAACCGCTTCATTTCCCATTTGATGGTGAACAAGGCGTTGGATCTGGCGATATTTCTTTTCACAAAAGTGTCCTCGAAATTATTGCAACGGGACAAACGGGTGGGGAAAAATTCTTGCGTGGTAGAAGGGGAAGAAGCAGTAGATTAAGCTCGCGTGTCACAATACTGTCTACATTAGGGAGATTTGCATCAAAAGAGGCAGTTTTCAGTGACAGTTTTCTGAAGTTGAGTTTCTTAACTTACACTTTTACAAAACTCACGATCGCCGAAAACCACTGCATCATATTTTTACTTTTCTGAAAAAGCTTCTTTCTTACGTCATCCCTGTGTTTCAAAAGATTGAGCTTCCACGAAACTGTTTTGGTGCAACAGAATGGTTCAAGTGCGACATATGAATTTCCAAGAACTACTTTAATAAATCCATAAAATACGCAAAACATTTGTTTGAATTTCAATATAATGCCGAATTTAAAATTTTTTTTAACATATTTGTGACTAATTTGTTTTTGTTGCATTTATGTTAACAGTCCATTTTGTGGTCCGGTATATTTTCTAGGCTCTCGGATTGCCGCAGAATGCACAACATACCTTCTAAAACCACTAGTTGCATTTCAAATGGGTGTGCTTCCAATGGTCTGTAGTTAAATTTTCCTTCTAAGAGTTTCGAAATCCTGAAATGGAACACAGGAACGTCCACCCAATAGGCACTTGTTATACGTGAGTTCCTCTTCGGAGAGCCTTACCTTAGATCATCCCTGGTGTAATTTCTCCAGAACCATATAGTGTCGCCTCGCATATCTAACACACGGTCAATCTTGCAGCTGACGCATTCGTCACGGAGGGTTCCATTTGTGGTCCAAATGGCTTTGTTGTAAACCTTCATAAACTGCAAAAACCCCGGAGTAATTGTTCCTAGGTACAGTCAAAACCACAAAAAAACTGCAGATCTACAATTCTACTCCAGATATCCAGAAAGTGGGCCAATATTTTCTTAAAACACCAAAACTTTACGCAGAATTATGAATACGTTAACAATTACAGGCCTATAATCTGTAAAAGTTAAAGCAATATCTTATCAGCCGTGCACAGCAGCTGTGTAATGTACTGTGGAAAAAAATTCCGGCTTTTGTTAAAAAATAGAAACGTTCACTGAACCTTACAAAGTTGAAAAATTATTATTTGTTTGTAAAATTACAAAAACATTTATTCGCCTATTGTAGAAAAAATATTTCTTTTTCTGTGTTGCATTCAAAGCTCTCGCTCAGTATTAACCGAGCGTGTCACCAACCCGCTATACAAGCACGTCACAAACCGCCGAAAACAAGTAATAGCTTGCGCCACTTGTGTCACACGGCGTTTAAAGTAAGCACAACGCCCGGGAGTTCGCTAGGGGAACGAGGCTTCATTGACAGTAATTCTGGAAGACTGGTGCCCGAAGCACATCACGCCTGTAGGCTAAACCAGTTTGCGCTTAAGAAGAAAGAAGCACAAGTGAACAGTGTAATGTAAACCCAAGGTTGCCGTAAAAAGTGGCTGCTGAATATATAAAATAAACTTATAGTGCATTCATATTTTCTGCTCGTAAGAACGCTTTTTCTGCCCTTGGAATTGGTTTATTCCCCTTATTCAAGTGGTGCCATCCTATAGCACAGCTCAAAAGCGCTCGTTCCTGTGCTCCCGTGCGGCCATCGGCCTCGTTGTAACGAAGTGTACAAAACCGAGTATACAAGACCGTTGTAACCGAGTGTAATACCTGGGAAGCTGTACAAGATAAGTGAACAGGAAAAAAAGAAGAAAAGTCTGAGGCATGGTAGGCTTGCTTTTTGCTAAGTGGGCACATACCATTGGCCCTAATGATGGCACTCTACAAGATGGCCAAGTTAATAATGAGCCACCAAAGCTAGAGTGAGCAGCAGAGCGAAAAATGAAACAATTGCAAAACTTGGAAGGGAGAGGATTATGCAGAGGCAGCGTGACACACGCTCCCCGAGGGTGACGCGTTTTGACAGAACACAAGAATATTGCCCATCCCATATTGCGCTCATGACGGGTGATAACTTCCTAAGACACAGCAGGTATGCGCCGTACCGAAAAGTCTGAGGTTTTTTCTGTGCTCACCTTTTGAATGAGGACATTTTTAACTAAAACAAAGCTTTCTGCCTCTACCACCCCACGTATGTTTCGTGGAGGGGGTTGCCAATAATTCCGAACAAAGCACAGGAGGCAGAAGAAGCATAGTCGAGAGATTCACTCAAGGAGCACTCTGCGGATGGTGCAGCGATTCAGCGACGGTTCTTTTGAGCCTGTTTTCTCGTAGCTTCGCGTCCATTGCGCGCTTCCTTTGCACGGCTTGATTATGTTGTTCGACATCATCTCCTCCGTAACCCGCACCTGACATAATCAAGCGGTCGTACGGCAAACATACGTGAACGATCGGTCTGAAGGGCGGGAATGGAATATGCAGGGACCGCATAAAGACATGTGTCCGCTAGAAAAACGCTATCTTTTGAGAACTGCTTGCCATGAATGGGAATCTGTTGTATAAATTTTCGAATACCGATTCGGTTGTTTTAACAGATATAACAAAAGTCGGAAAGAGCAACCGCTCCCAATAAAAAGCTATTATAAATGTTCCCTCAGCTTTCTCCCAATTCATAGGGTTTTTAAAGTGACTAGTTTTACCGTCATTATCATCATCATCACCAGCCTATCTACGCTCACTGCGTGGCAAAGACCTCTCCCATTATTCTCCAATTACCCCGGTCCTGTGCTAAGTGCCAACAATTTATCCCCTAAGACTTCTTGATATCATCTGGCCATCTAAATTTCTGCCGCCCCCTGCAACGCTTGGCTTCTCTAGGGATCAACTGCGTTAGCCTTAATGACCAATGGTTATCTTGCCTTCGCAACACATGCGCTGCCCACGTTCATTTCTTCTTAATTTCTACTAATATGTCCATGACACGCATTTGTCCCCTGACGCATTCGTCTCTGTTCTTGTCCCTTAAAGTTACACCTATCCTCTTCCGCTCCATTGCCCGCTCTGTCATTCTCAATTTAGGTTGAACCTCTTAGTGAGCCTCCAAGTTTGAGCGCCATAGGTGAGTACCGGTAAGATGCAGCTGTCATACACTTTCTTCGTCAGGGACAAGGGTTGGCTGCCATTCATTATCTGATAATGCCTGCCATTTGCACTCCACCCTGTTTTTATCCTTCTTTATCTCTGCATTATGGTTGGGATCCTGGGTGACAGCTTGGCCTAAGTAGATATATTCGCTTACCGCTTCCACTGCCCCGCTACCTATCTGAACCGCTGTGCTGTTCCCAGGTTATTGATTATTACTTTGGTTTTTTGAACGAAACCAAAGTAATGGTTCTACTCTGTTTGTCCACTGCGGAAAGCATGCCTTGCAATTATTCCCCAGAGTTACTTAGCAAGGCAAATCGGGGGACGAATTGCTAAGCAACAAGGGGGACGAATTAGGGGAAAAAACTGACTACTTTTAATCGGTTTCAACAGGAATCACTAAGCTCACATGGCAAATTGTTTTGGTGTCTACCTTTGTGCCGCTGGGTGACGTAGTCCCGAGCTAACACGTCAGGATAGCTAGGTTTCGCTGTCTCTCCCTTGGAAAGGTGCTCAGATCGGTTTTCTTTCTGCCGAAGCACAGCCAGGCTACGGCGCCGCCGTCCACCGCTCTAGCCGGGCCGTGGCCGACGATGCGACGTCCCTGACACCGACCCTCCGATATTTAGGTAGTGGATGGTGAATATCGAATTTCATTGTTTATAGAGACATGTGTGTGAGCTGAAGCGACGTCGCATGAGCATCTGGTGTATGTGTAACCTAAAGCTTTACTTTCCAACCACTTTCGGAGCGTTGATTGGAGCCCCATTTTTATCCTCCTGTTTATTACGGGTTCGGAAGCAACTTTGGCCGCTCAAGTGACGCGTACAGGTTTTGGTAATGTTACATAAAATAACAAGTCAGAGGTTGCAGCGCGTATCAAATAAGTGTGGGAATCATTGCAATTTCGGCGCATATTCAGGTTTTGAGGACCAAAAAACCACTACAGCTTTTGTATTCGTGAAAAACTAGCACCTCTTGTCACCATGTCAATATTTGTTAAGTTTTGAGTTTTGACATTTCGTGCACTCGCAATCGCCGACAGACTTTTTTATTGAGAGTTTAAGGCGTCAAAGAATCGTCACTATATAATGGTGCAGCTTTAACTTGCTGAGTTTTCTTTGCTAACTAAATGCATCAATGACGCAGTTGCGCCCCTGTTGTGTAGTTTGAATCACATTATTGACGCGGCAGGAAAACAAAGTAGTGAAATTATTCTTGTATACTTCTTTTTTAGGCCAGAAAAAAGCGGCTGTGCTGGTGAGTTTCCTTCAAGTATTGTGGCACTACAGTATCTCCTCAAGATAAGCTGAAATTCTGACAATGGCATCTTGCAGGCCGTACATAAGGAGGATCTAGCCAACAAAAACACATTTCAAAGCAAAATGCCCTAACAATATTCTGCAAAAAAGTTAGATTACTCAAAAAGAGTCGTGAAGAAGACTGTGTAATTGAGGCAGGGCACTTTAATATCAGTAGAAGTGTTTAATATTTCACACATTTTAAGCCTCCTTGAAATTTAGATCGGTATTGTGTACGCCACTCAAGTACTTGGTTTGTTCTCTGCTAAGGACACGAATACGCGACCGTACACGTATGTTTGATTAGCAGGTGCATTCTATGACCTCGTTTATCTAATTTAACCATCATTCGGCACCCATAATTAATATTCGTCGCACCAATGCTTTACTTTTGGATGCGTCTACAATGTATTATCTTTTTGTTGTAGCGTTAGGTGTCACTATAAGACGTAATACACAAATATTGCCGGGAACCATGCATTTGATTTGTTTATTTATGGATTTTGTTTTACCACCCGGCGGCGCCCGGCTCTATTATTTGTGTCCAAAGCGAAGAGCATGTTCTATTCTTTATTTCCATGCCGCATGGGTTATCTCATTCGGATAAGGAGAGCGTTTCGTCCGAACGTCATCTGGCCTGGAATAATCTTCCTTGATCTACAATGTTCTGGGTGTAAATCGAAGCCTCGAGAAACACTCCCGCCGAAAGATAAAAGCCAGCAGAGTAGACAAAGCGGCAGTCATTCGACTCTCCGACGCTCGCTGACGCACCTCACTTTGTTGACTGCTGCTTCGCCACCAGTGCACTTTTTGAGTTGTTACGGAAGCATAATTTTGCTCGAATAAAAGTGCTTTGCATTAAAGGCTACTGCCTCATCTTTGGCTTTGTGTCATCTGGTGAGGGGCGCCGTACATGCACCCTAAGCACTCGTCAAGCCGACAAGCAAGCCCAACCCGCGTCAGTCGCCGACAGCAAGGTCTTCAGCCAGAGTTTGGACTGCTTCCGGATAACGTGAAGAAGGAAGACAACGTAAAAACCGCCAGTATCAATGCACGCAACATGACCATCGCTTTTATTCCTGGCCCTGGTCCTGCAACAGCCCCGGCAACCACCATCGCTCCGCGGATATCCCAGAGAAGACCCTGAGAACTGACTGGTTGGAGAAAGTGGAGCGCGTCCACATCTTTAACAGGTGGAATGACGAAGAAAATTTCCGCCATGTTTTCTTCTATTTAGAAGATACGACCCGAACGTGGTTTCAGAATCATGAAAGCTCTCTAACCGACTGGACACTCTTTAGGGGCGAGTTTCTCAAAACATTCGCTACCGTCATGCAGAAAGTACGAGCCGCCCTTTTGTTGGAAACGCTTACTCAACACCCCAACGAAGGAGTCGTGATCTTCGTTGAGGAGATGAAGCAATTATTTTGCTGCGCGGACCCCGAAATGACAAAAGAAAAGAAGTTACGCTTCCTAATGCGCGGTGCGCAGGAGGAACTGTTTCTTGGACTTGTCGGCAGCCCGCCCAAGATTGTCGCTGAATTTGTTACCGAAGCCACAATTTTGGAGGCCCTGGAAATGTGTGCTAAGCAGCACGACCGCAACTTTGTTGCCCCTGCCAATGCGAACTACGTCGACAACATGCGTATTCCGGCTGATAGCCTACGCGCGACCATCCGCGCAGTAGTGAGAGAGGAGCTGCGGAAAATTCTCCCCACGCCGCCGCAGCCCTAAGTCTTACCGGCGTGATTGGGGAAGAAGTGCAACAAGCTTTGGGAACATCTACGCCATTCGAAGTACCCCGCGAGCTGCAAGCTATGACATACTCTGCGGCTGTTCGTCGACCCCTCCGTGCTCTAACACGTCGTCAAGAGGCCCGCCGTACCGCCGCCCATTGTCGCCCACCCGACCCTCTGTAGTCCGAAACCAGACGCCGAGAAAGGCAGACGTATGGCGAACTCCCGACAATCGTCCTGTATGCTTCGACCGCGGAGAGGCCAACCACATCTACCTTCGCAGCCCATACAAGAAACTAGACTGCATGGTTTCTCCGTCAACGCACCTCGCTCTCTCCCTGCCCAACAACTACGTGAGATCGATGAGTATCTATCTCGAAACAGCGGTGGGCCAGCTAGTTTCAGGCATTCGCCATCGCCATTCGCATAAGAGTCGCCGAACCGCCGTAGCAATGCTGACTTTGCACGTGGAAGGTCCCACAGCCCAAGCAGGGGAAACTAAAGTCAGCACCTTTTGCAGGTGAAGTTGCACAACGGCGGAAAAATGAAAACCCTCCAATGACGCAAGAGCGCGCCAAAGACTGTGATTCACCACATGCCCTCATCCTGACGACCCGACGGTACCCTGACAAGACTCCCAAACACGATGAGAGCTACACGTCGCGACGCGTACCCAACATGACCAATAGGGCTTCTGAGAACAGGACGACAACGACGACGCACAATTCCCGACCGTGAACACGCACAAGTCGAGATGTGACGTCCCGATGCACCCGGAACTGGAGGAAGGCGGCAACCGACGTCCTCTTGTGTATCGAGGGCTTTGACGTAGTCGCCCTCATCCACACGGGAGCCGAACTCTCTGTAATGAGGGGGTCTTTCACGTCTAATCTGAAGAAAGTTACGAATAGATGGAACGGTCCACCTATACGCACAGAAGGCCATCTCGTAACGGCAAGTTGAACTTGCACATCACGCGTCAGCATAGGCGGCACCACGTACTGCGTTCGTCATTTTGCCTAACTGTTCCCGCGACATAATTCTCGGAATGAAATTTTTACCGTAGAACAGTGCAATAATTGATCTACAGACCAAGTCGATAACTTTTTCCTCCGATCACTCCACGACGCCGCAACCGAACCCCGATCACCGTAGTGCTGTAACAATCGCCGACGATCACGTCGCCCTGCCATCCCACGTGAGCTTGATGATCGCCGTCTACTGTGAGGATGCTGCTCCTGACATTGACGCTTTTATAGAGAGTGACCAAAGGTTGCTTAAAAACCGCGGTGTCGGCATCGCCAGAGGCATTACACGCTTTAGGCAATGCAAATCCAACATTTTGGTCACCAAGGGCCCTATTCTCCACTGCACAAATCGCCGGCATTTTGCCCATGTTTTTTGCGTAAGCACGACGTAAGCAATAAGTGACGTGCTGCACCTATAGCTATGACGACATGCAGTGTAATTTGACGAGTCACTAATAAAGATCGCTACCAAAGTATCAAATATTGTACAAGAAAGATATTAAAACACTTGGCATGTACTATAAAAATTAAGACTGTAGCTGAGGCTGACAAGAAAAACACATTTCTGGAGGTCAAATGTGGCGCCAACACTACAAGGCGATCGAGTAACGTTGATCCAAAAGCGAGCGAAAGGCGGATGTCGAGCTAAAGAACATCACACAATTTTTTTACCGTATCTATTTATTTCTTTCAATGGCTTTTATTAACATAGCTGGGCTCTCTGCTTCAATGCAAGCTTTGTTGCGTTATCACCTTCCCTGCCGCCACCGCCGCCACACCATCGTCTGCTGCTATGTTACAAGTTTATGGCGTGATCACAGAAAAAGACGGCAGCGACCATCGCTTCTATGACACATAAGGGCATCGAAGCGATACGCCTGATAACCGCAGAGCGCACCGATGTCGCCGATTCACTCATTCGTCAAGCTCCACTGCAATCAGTGCTGTAATTAACTAAAAAGTCACTTTTTATTGTTATTTTTCTGTGGAGTTCGATCATGTGACCCAACAGCAAACTAAGACAAGTATGGACAAATGCCATGCATTGGGTTCTCTTTGTCATGGAGAGGCTTGTACTGCCCTCTTATGTTGCGGTTACGCCAAACAAATAATTTTTGTTTCATTGCCAAACATAAAAGCAAAATAGTGCATGTTATTTGTATGTTCCATGATCGCTGACTTGGAAGCAGTTGAAACTATAATTTGTTTCGGTAGGAAACATGCTTTAAACAGCGCGCATGCGAAACTGCGCCTCTTGCAAATTGCTGCACATTTCGAGGCGCCGTAAGCCGGGGCAATATTGTGCTCTATTTTGCTTGTATTTTGCGACAAAAACAGCCGCCATTTTCAAGCTGTTACGTAGCATTACGTCACTTCTACGCAGGCTGAAGTTGCCAATGCATGACGTAATCGTTCCGGCCAACTGTTTAAATTACGTCACGCCTTCTCAGCCAATCATAGAAGGGGTGTGTATTACAAGCAGGATTGTTGTTGAATAGCAAAGACAGGCTTACGTTGTCATGTCCGCTGCATTTAGTCTGCTTTTTCATTGCCGGCCAAGAATTATGCGCCTTTATAATGAGAAATAGGGCAAACTTTAAGACTGGTGTCCATAGACGACATCAAACGTCAAAATGACGACAGCACACACAACCGCTTTGTCAACCGGAAGCACGTGACCAAAATTGAAAGCGAATCAGAAAAGACTTCCGGAAAATTGCCTAGATTGCCGGCAATTTGTGCAGTCGAGAATAGGGCCCCAAATTCACCGAGGAGTACCAGCATCTAAAAAAGGGCGCTCCAATTGCGTTCCTCGAAAAAACGCAAGAAGCAAGTCAAACGATTGCAGTAGCTAACTTTGAATGCGCACGCGCAGATGTTTCCCAGCGAACCTCCTTTTGACGTGAACCCGGTGCTGCCGCAAGAAGATCGGGACAAATTATTAGATTTGCTGCGTAGCTTCAGCGAGTGTTTTTCGTCGAACTAAAAACTACGTCAGACACCTCTAGCGAAGCACCAAATTATAACGGAAGATGAAGCCCGACCTACCCGAAACTCACCGTACTGCGTATCTTCACACGAACGGGGGGCCATCCGGACTCAAGTCGACGACATGCTCAGTGACGACAATATACACCCATCGAAAAGCCCCTGGGTTGTGCCGGTGATACTCGTAAAGAAAAAAGACGGCACAGTAAGGTTCTGCGTTGACTACCGGCGACTGAACAAACTCAATAAAGAGGGACGTGTACCCCCTGCCACGAATCGACGACGTCATCGGACACCTCTGATATGCCACGTACTTCTCTTCTATGGATCTGAAGACCTGCTGCTCGCAAATTGAAGAGGAAGAGAGACACCGAGAGAAGACCGAATTATTACCTCGTACGGCTTATACGAGTTCAAGATGATGCATTTTGGGCTGTTCACCGTGCCACACACGTTTCAAAGAGTCATGGAACTGTGCTAGCTGGCCTGAAGTGGCATACTTGCCTCGTATACCACGACGACGTTGTGGTATTTGCCCTGACTTTCGACGAACACTCTGCAATGTTGCAGTTTGTACTCGAGGCTATTCGTACGTCAGGGTTAACGCTAAAGCCTGAAAAGTGTCCTTTCGCATATGAGGAACTCAAGTTCTGGGGTCACGTCGTTAACACCATGAGAGTCCTACCTGACCCGGCAAAACTTAGGCGGTTGGGAACTTCCGAAGGCGGAAAGACAACAAAGGTATGCGAAGATTTCTCGGACTGTGCGCATACTACCAGCGCTTCGTCGCCAACGTCGCACGCAATGCAGAGCCACTCGGACGCTTGAAAAAAATAGCACCCCTTGTAGCTTGGAAAACGACCAACAAAAAGACATTCTGCGAGCTGGTAAAACGCCTGCAAAGCCCGCCCTTGCTCGATTATTTCGATGAAAACGCGGAAACGAAAATTCACACGGACAACAGTGATATAGGCTTCGGTGCCGTCCTCGTCGACAAGCAAAGCGGTTGTGAAAAGTTTACCGCCTATACCAGTCGTGGTCTGTCAAAGGAAGAGAAAAACTACTCTGCCTCAGAGAAAGTGTGCCTGGCTATCATACGGGCCATCTACAAATTTCGACCATACGTGTATGGTAGACCGTTTAAGGTTGTGACAGATCACCCTGGGCTGTGTTGGCTCGCCAATTTGAAGGAGTCTCTGGCCGCCTTGGGCGGTGGAGCTTCCGCCTCAAGGGTTCGACGTTTCAATCGTCTATAAATCCGGCAGGAAACACTCCGACGCCCACTGCCCGTCCCGCGGCCCCGTCGAACCACCACCAGAAGAGACTGATGAAGACAGCGCATTCTTCGGAATCGTGATGGAGAGCGACCTAGCCACCCTGCAGCGTGCCGACCCGGACTTACGCTCCATAATCGACTACCTCGAAGGATGCAACGTCGCCGTGCCTCGGACCTTCAAACACACCCTACATTTAGCATTTAGCCTGAAAAACTCCGTCCGCGTGAAGAAAAATTTCAGCCCCAGAACGAGAACGAATTTTCTTCTTGTCAACCGCGCAGACTTTTGTGACGAAATTTTGGAATAGTGCCACGACAACCTGTCTTCCGGGCATCTCGGCACAGCTGGCACAATTGAAATATCAAGGCAACATATTATTGGCCCCGCCTTAAATCCAACGTCACCCACAACGTCCAGAGCTACCGTAACTGCCAGTGACGAGACCCTGCCGGACATCTGCAGCCACTCGCCTTCTCATCGAGGCCCTTCCTACAGATCGGAATGGACCTTCTGGGCCCGTTTCCTACGCCCCGATCCGACGACAAGTGGATTCCGAGGGGGACTGCACAAGAAGTCGCCAAGTTCTTTATGAAGCAAGTTGTGCTGCGGCGTGGAGCCCCCAACGTCCTAATCACGGACGGCGGAACGGCCTTCACTGTGGAGCTCATGCAAGTAATCTTACTCTACAGCACCAGAGGTCACCGAAGAATGACGGCGTACCACCCACAAACGGACGGTCTAATGGAACGTCTGAACAAGACGATGGTGGATAGGCTGTCTATGTACGTCGACGTTGAACGTAAGACTTGGGACAACGTTCTTCTGTATGTCACGTTTGTGTACGAAACAGCGACCCAGGAAACAACGCAGAAGATACCGTAAGACCTTGTAGACGGAAGACGACCGAGTACGTTGCTCGACGCCATGCTTCCGCACGTAGAAGACGACACCTCAACGCCGACGTCCAAGGATACCTTCAACATGCTGGACGGACACTAGCTCGCTCAAGTTCGTATCACTAACCAGCAGCTGGTGGATACCGGACGCTACAATCTGGAGACTCCGGCACACTGAGTTCCACCCTGGGCATCGTGTGTGGGTTTGGAATCCCATCCGACGACGCGGGCTAAGTGAGAAACTTCTGCGATGGTATTTCGGACCCTACCCTACTCTACGACGTGTTGGCCTATTTACCTACAAAGCGGTACCCGACGGTGAGTCCGGCACATCACGACGGCGCACGTGGCCCGACGTCGTTCACGTGATTTGCCTCAAATCTTAATCCGCAATACGATGGACATTTTTTCGTTGTTGTTGTTGTCTGTTCTCACCATGATTTTATTTTAGCATCGGGTCGATGCACTCTTAGAGGTGGGTAATGCCCTGAACCATGCAATTGTTTTGTTCATTTATGGTTTGGTTTTACTGCCCGGGTGCGCCCGGCTCTGTTATCTGTGTCCCAAGCGAAGCGTATGTTCCATTCGTTATTTCTAAGCAACACGGTTATCTCATTCGGAAAAGGGGAGCGTTTTATCTTACCGTCAACTGGCCTGAAATTATCTTTTTGATCGACCATGTTCTGGATATAACTCAACATTTCGAAAAACACTCTTGCCGAAAAATAAAAGCATTCAAAGCAGACACCGCGGCATTCAATCGACTCACCGACGCTCGCCGACGCACGTCACTTTGTTTACTGCTGCTTCGCCACCTGTGCACTTTTTGAGTTGTTAGGGGAGCACAAGTTCGCTCCAATAAACGTGCTTTAACTTCAAGGCGACTGCCTTATCTTTGGCTTCGTGACAATTTGTTGTGTTGGTATTGCCTTACAGGACAGTTTGATAAATGTAAAACATCATTTTTCTAGCGAGTGGTGCGGCTGCAGTTTACTTTCGGTTCGACGTTTGGGGTGAAGGTTGTCGGATGTAAAATTTTTGACCACGTCTCCCTCTTGTAGCTTTAGGCTTAAAATGGTATAGAAATTTGGTGGCATCAAATAAAATATTGATCGAAAAGTAATAAGGGACAATTCGTTATACCCAACAGGTTTTCTTTCTTAAACTGACGAACGAATAAAACGACGGCAAATTGCAAAAAAAAAGTAGTCGACGAAAGAAACTCGAAGCTTTCTTTTATTAACTGGTTATATGTGGTGCCTTGCTCGCAGAATGTCGGAACCGTACGAAACATACGAATCTCGTAACGATACGGAACAACGTCTTCTAACACGACGCAATTGTCTTGATGGAAAAACATGTTGATTGGAGCGAACATGTGTCCTCCTAACCACTCAAAGCACACACAGGTTGCAAAACAGCATTCAACAAAGTGACGGGCGGAGACGAGTGTGAGGAAAATCGATACCGTAGCATCTGTTATGCCGGCATTTTGTTTTCTCAACTCGAGAGTTTTCCGAACCGTCCAATCGCGTCCAGAACACTCCAGATTCAAAAAGATTGTTTTAGGCTTGTTACGTTAGTTCGTAACACTCTCCCTGTCAAAGCAGATACCACGTGCAGCATTAAAAATGAAACTCCCGCATCACTTGGCCTACGGATAACACAGAAAACGCAACCTGGCGGACCGGTCGGCAGAAACAAAACATAAACAAACCAAATGCACGGTTCGCGACAATAGTTACATATTTGCGTATACATACATTTAGGGAAAATATATACGTTTATATAAGTATATACATTTTTTGTTCTCCGGTTATGCGGACTCTGGACGAGGTACTGAGAGGCACTGGTAAGAAATGGCCACATGGGGTTTTGTAATTATGAATTCACGATGATATATGCGAGACGGTGCAAGAAACGGCAAAGGTGGAGAAAAGCGAGCAAATACTTGTGTTCGCGGAAATGGTGTGGAAAAGATTTATTAAGTGCGAATGCACTTTATAAGCGACCCCAAACCATCCACCGCCGGCGTCGGCGTCCGCAGTGCTCCTCTATATTTAAAAAAGAAACAGCATCCGGCGCCAGGTTTCGATCCGAGGACTTTGCGGGCCGCAGCCCGACGCTCTACCGAATAAGCCACGGACGCGACGCTGATATTGTCAGTAACGCGCCTTATATCTTTAACGCATTCAAACTACGTCGTCAGCGGCGTGCGTTGGCGACTCAGCGGCGTTATAGCGGCTTGATAACTGCGTGGTGTACACGTGATACTACAAACCCGATGGAAGAGAAGGCGGCGAGGCGGTGGGCTGCGGGGGCCGAGCGCAAGCGCCGCAAGCAGGTGGACAACTGTGCATTCGCACTTTCACATTCTCCCCCTCGGGGAAATGCGGGGGAATTTTTTTAGATGATGTTCCATTGTAAATGATCTCTGATACGTGTTAATGAATTGATGCCGGGTTGTCCTGTCGACAGCTTCAAGGCACCCTTTTTCCGTCCGTACGGTTGACAGGCCAAAGAAGCAGTGGACTCGCCCTCAAGCGAAATCGCGCAAGGCCGCCTTCCTCGGCATCCTAATGAGGACGCTGAATCCGAACTGTCGTCGTTGCCGACGGGAATGTGTGTATAGAGACAGTCATGTGCTATTCGGGTACTTGAAGGTCCTTTATAGCGGAAATGAAGTGATTGACATATTTGGATGACACAGAAAATGCAACCAGGGCCCAATAGGGCATAGTTTTTCTCGACTTTGATTTATTTCTCATGTATCATAAAAATCACAATTACCCGTTTGGGCGCTACAAAGCACCTCCAATGAGCAGAAAAGCACTGGCAATAGGGACTGCATCTTTGATGTATGTTGTTTGGGTAGCCCTTGTTGCACAAATTTCTGTTCCTATATATATGTATATATATGTATATATATAAATTTATATATATTGTAAGAGATGTAGTTGACCCTCCGGTAGTAGACCGAACGTTGTTTATTGGCAGGAGCAGAAGCGAGGTGAGCGCAGGTACAAGCGTACAGACGTTGGCTGAACACACGCGCCGAGCACCTTCAGCTGTACTTCGTCTTCCACTGCTACCTGCGTGCGCGCATGCTGTCGTGCATAGATTGGCCACGATCGCATGGCACTCGTTCTTGATGTGGTGCATACCCGGATAAGCTGATGGCGTTACAAGAGCTGCTCGTTATCGTTGCTACAATATGTATATATATATATATATATATTTATATATATATATATATAAATATATATATATATATATATATATATATTTATATATATATATATATATATATATATATATATATATATATATATATATATATATATATATATATATATATATATATATATATATATATATATATATATATATATATATATATATATATATATATATATATATATATATATATATATATATATATATATATATATATAAATATATATATATATTGGAGCGAACTTGTGCTCCCCTAACAACTGAAAAAATACTGAGGCGGCAAAGCAGCGGTCAACAAAGTGACGTACGTGCGTCAGCGAGCGTCGCAGCATCGAATGCTCCGGCGTCCACACTGCAGGCTTTTTATCTTTCGGCGCGCGTGGTTCCCGAAACGTCGATTCACATGGAGAACATAGTAGATCCAAGAAGATTATTCTGAGCTGTTCACGTTAGATCGGAATGCTCTCCCGATCACGACAGATAACACATGCGGCACAGAAAGAAAGAATGGAACACGCGGTTCCCTTGGCGCAGAGATAACACAGACCGGCGCAGCCGGGCGGTAAAAGCAAAACACAAACAAACAAACCCAATGTATGGTTCGCGGCATTACCCCCCCTCTAAGAGTGCATTGACCCGATGCTAACATCAGTGACAGTCCGAAAATAAAAGTAAAATTCGTTATCGTCCGTAGAAAGGTTTTAAGCGAACCACGTGGACGACTTCGGGCCGCGTGCGTCGTCGTGATGTTCCGGAATCACCATCGGGGATCACCTCGTAGGTAAGTTGGCCGACACGTCGTAGATCTGGTAGGGTCCAAAATACCGTCGCAGGAGCTTCTCACTGAGTCTGCGTCGACGGATGGGAGTCCAAACCCACACACGATCCCCTGGTTGGTACTCGGCGTCTCGGCGTCGGAGGTTGTAGCGGCCCGCATCCACCAGCTGCTGGTCTGTTATGCGAACTCGAGCGAGCTGGCGGGCCTCCTCCGCACGTTGAAGATATCCGTGGACGTCGGCGTTGAGGTCATCGTCTTCTACGTGCGGAAGCTTGGCGTCGAGCATCGTAGTCGGCCTTCTACCGTAGACAAGCTCGAACGGCGTCAGCTGCGTCGTCTCCTGGATAGCCGTGTTGTACGCAAACGTGACATACGGGAGCACTTCGTCCCAAGTCGTATGTTCAGCGTCAACGTACATTGACAGCTTATCTGCGATTGTCTTGTTCAGACGTTCTGTTAGTCCGTTCGTTTAGGGGTGGTACGACGTCGTTCTTCGGTGATCCGTGTTGCTGTAGCGTAATACTCCTTGCATCAGCTCCGCAGTAAATGCCGTTCCGCGGTCGGTGATTAGGACTTCCGGGGCTCCATGTCGCATACAACTTGGCTTATAAAAAACTTTGCCACTTCTTGTGCAGTCCCCCTCGGAAGAGCGGCGGTCTCTGCGTAGCGCGTCATGTAGTCTGTCGCTACGACAATCCACTTGTTCTGTGATCGTGACGTAGGGAACGGGCCTAAAAGGTCCATTCCAATCTGTTGAAATGGTCTCGATGGGACGGCGATCGGTTGCAGAAGTCCGGCGGGTCTTGTCGGCGGCGTTTTGCGTAGCTGGCAGTCACGGCAGCTCCGGACGTAGTGGGTGACATCAGAGGTAAGGCCGGGCCAGTAGTACCTCGCCTTGATTTTTCCAATAGTGCGGGCTGTGCCGAGATGTCCGGAAGACGGGTCGTCGTGGCACGCTTCCAAAATTTCGTCACGAAGGTCCGCGGGGATGACGAGAAGGTAATTCGCTCTTGTTCCGCGGCTGAAATTCTTCTTTACGAGGACGGAGGTTCTCAGGCTAAATACTGGTAAGCTGCGTTTGAAGATCCTAGGAACGGCAACGTTGCATCACTCGAGGTACTCGATTATGACGCGTAAGTCGGGGTCGGCACGCTGCTGGGCGGCTAGGTCGCTCTCCGTCACGATCCCGAAGAACGCGGTGTCTTCATCAGAGTCTTGTGGTGGCGGGTCGACGGGGGCGCGGGACAGGCAGTCGGCGTCGGAGTGTTTCCTGCCGGATTTATAAAGGACTGTAACGTCGAACTCCTGCAGGCGCAAGCTCCAGCGCCCAAGACGGCCAGAGGGGTCCTTCAAATTGGCGAGCCAACACAGCGCATGGTGGTCTGTTACAACCTTGAATGGCCTTCCCTACACGTATGGGCGAAATTTTGAAATCGCCCATATAATAGCCAGGCACTCTTTCTCAGAGGCAGAATAGTTTTTCTCCTCCTTCGACAGACCACGGCTGGCATAGGCGATTACCCTTTCGCAGCCGCTTTGCTTTTGGACAAGAACGGCACCAAAGCCTATATCACCGGCGTCCGTGTACATTTCCGTTTCGCCATTTTCGTCGAAATGAGCGAGATCGGGCGGGCTTTGCTGGCATTTTTTCAGCTCGCAGAATGCTTTTTCTTTGTCGTTTTCCCAGATGAAAAGGGTGCTATCTTTCGTCAGGCTCGTGAGTGGCTCTGCAATGCGTGCGAAGTTTGCGACGAAGCGCCGGTAGTATGCGCACAGCCCGAGAAATCTTCGCACGCCCTTCTTGTCTTTCGGCCTTGGGAAGTTCGCAATGGCTGAAGTTTTTGCCGGGTCAGGTAGGACTCCCGCGGCGTTGACGACGTGGCCCAAGAACTTGAGTTCCCCGTATGCGAAACGGCATTTTTCAGGCTTCAGCGTCCACCCCGACGTACGAATGTCCTCGAGTACAGACTCCAACCTTGCAAGGTGTTCGTCGAAAGTCCGGGCGAATACCACTACGTCGTCGAGGTATACGAGGCAGGTGTGCCACTTAAGGCCAGCTAGCACAGTGTCCATGACTCTTTGAAACGTTGCTGGTGCTGTGCACAGCCCAAACGGCATCACCTTGAACTCGTATAGGCCGTCTGAGGTTATAAATGCAGTCTTCTCTCGGTCTCTCTCGTCTACTTCAATTTGCCAGTAGCCGGTCTTCAGGTCCATCGATGAGAAGTACTTCGCGTGGCAGAGGTGGTCGAGGGCGTCGTCGATTCGAGGCAGGGGGTACACGTCCTTTTTCGTGATTTTGTTCAGTCGCCGGTAGTCAGCACAAAACCTTAATGTGCCGTCTTGTTTCTTTACGAGTACGTCGGGCGCAGCCTAGGGGCTTTTCGATGGCTGTATAATGTCGTCGCTGAGCATGTGGTCGACTTGAGTCCGGATGGCTTCCCGTTCGTGTGAAGAGACGCGGTACGGTGACTGTCGGGTAGGTCGGGCTCTATCTTCGGTTATTATTCGGTGCTTCGCTAGAGGGGTCTGACGTAGTTTTGCGCTCGACGAAAAACATTCGCTATAGCGACGCAGCAAAGCCAATAATTTGTTCCGTTGTTCTTGCGGTAGCGCCGGATTCACGTGGAAGGGCTGCGGGAGCTTGAAGGTTTCTACGAGTGTGCGTTCAAAGTCGGCGACCGCGATCACGTCACTTGCTTCTTGCGCTTCTTCGAGGAATGCAATTCCCGCCCCCTTGTTTAAATGCTGGTACTCCTCGGTGAAATTAGTAACCAAAATGTGGGATTGGTGTTCCTTGAAGCGCGCAATGCCTCTTGCGACCGACACACCACGCTCGAGAAGCACCCTTCGAGAAGCAAGCTTCTTTTCCTCGGTCATTTCAGTGTCCGCACGAATAAAAGTCGCTTCATCTCCTCAACAAAAATCACGACTCCTTTGTTGGGGTGGTGCGTTCGAGTTTCAAGCAAAAGCGCAGCTCGCTCTTTTCTCACCACGGTAGTGAAGGTCTTAAGGAACTCCCTTTTGAATTGAGTCCAGTCGGTCAAAGAGCTCTCATGATTCTCGAACCAAGTTCGAGCAGCATCTTCTAAGTAAAAGAAGACATGCCGGAAAGTTTCTTCGTCGTCCCACCTGTTGAAGATGCGGACGCGCTCCAGCTTCTCCAACCATTCTTCAGGGTCTTCAGCGGGGCTCCCCGGAACGATGGCGGTTCTCGGGGCTGCTGCTGGATTATTGGCGACGTTGTTTCTTGCACCATGGTGTTGGTTGCAATGTACCTTCTCTTGGGCCCTTCTGGCAGAAGACCGAACTCGGGTAGCAATCCTTGCAGTCGGGGGCTTTCTCTGGTTGGACTGGCTTGGCGGCTTCGAGATGTCGTAGAGAGCATAAAGGCTTAGTACCCAGCACCTCTACCAGATGTCACGAACCCAAGGACGTCGCAGTTGTTTAGAAAATAAACAAGTTTTTTGGAGCGAACTTGTGCTCCCCTAACAATTGAAAAGAATACAGAGGCGGCAAAGCAGCGGTCAACAAAGTGACGTACGTGCGTCGGCGAGCGTCGCAGAATCGAATGCTCCGGCGTCCGCACTGCAGGCTTTTTATCTTTCGGCGCGCGTGGTTCCCGAAACGTCGATTCACATGGAGAACATAGTAGATCCAAGAAGATTATTCTGAGCTGTTCACGTTAGAGCGGAATGCTCTCCCGATCACGACAGATAACACATGCGGCACAGAGAGAAAGAATGGAACACGCGCTGCCCTTGGCGCAGAGATAACACAGACCGGCGCATCCGGGCGGTAAAAGCAAAACACAAATAAACAAACCCAATGTATGGTTCGCGGCAATATATATATATATATATATATAACACAGAAAATAAGGGTTGGCAGTCGAGAAAACCTCGGAAAGCAAAGGGGAGGATGTGGTAGATCATTGAAACAGATTAAGAATTTGGAAAGAAAGAAAGAAAGTGAAGAAAAAATGCCCGCCAGGTGGGATCCAAACCCACGACCTCCAGAATACCGGTCTGGTGCGATAATCGCACCAGACCGGTATTCTGGAGGTCGTGGGTTCGGATCCCACCTGGCGGGCATTTTTTCTTCACTTTCTTTCTTTCTTTCCAAATTCTTAATCTGTTTCAATGATCTACCACATCCTCCCCTTTGCTTTCCGAGGTTTTCTCGACTGCCAACCCTTATTTTCTGTGTTATTTTCAACGAGCCCCTCATTTCCTATTCTGATTCGCTATATATATATATATATATATATAAATGTATATATATATATATATATATATATATATATATATATATATATATATATATATATATATATATATATATATATATATATATATATATATATATAAATATATATATACACATATATATATATACATGACATATTTTACAGCGACAGTGAGCAGTTCAGAGACAGTAACCCTCTGGATGGTGATGGCGTAAACTGATTTTAAATATTGAACCAGGCACAAAAGTCTTCGTTTCCTCATAACAGTCTTCATTTCAGGATACCAATGGGAAGGTATGTCATTCGCGGAGATTTTAGGGTTCTGAAGTAGCACAACTCACTCTTTTTAGGTCGACAGGTTTATGTGGTTCAAGAGGTCTGTAGTTAGATATATCACGTACCGCTGAGTTACTGGCGATGCATACAGGCCAAAGGACCGCCGAAACGGAAGTCAGAAATAGGATTGTGGCATTCATTCCAGCAAAGAAAACATTGTGCATCTTGCGGCTGTTTCAAAAGACTGCTTTACAAACCCTCGAAAACAAACCTCCAATTTAATCCCGAAAAGGTGGTTGACAGGTCGCACAATCACCCCCGTTGTGACGTAAGCATACACTTGTGTCTCCGCCTCCAAAAATGCTGCTTGTTTATGACTCACAGTGTGGTCGTTATTTTTCATGCATTTCTCTGATAAATCATTTAGGAGAAGTTCGCTGAACGAAAATTTACTTTCAGACAGTTTGCCACGACGTGTGAGCAACTAGGTCCTTGACACATTAGGCTACGAGATTTCGTGCGCAATTTTAAAATATAAACTTGATATGATGACTACATTTTTCTTTTATTTTGTTTGTTGCTTCTAAAAATCATCTTAGATACGTCATAAGTTCAAAAGCGAAATTTTGTAAACTCGCCACCAAGGCTCCTAAAATATACTTTTCGAGCTTTCTTATATTTGGGGCGGATCACTTTCTCCTTGCGGGGTGTTGTCATAGTTCTTTCTCAGTCATGATATCCAGAAACCGGTATCACGCGGCGTCCCGAACCCAAAAGGCGGCTTCAAAAAGTTCAGTCCTTCGTCTGGTCATAATTAAACCTGGGTTTCTCGCGTTATGATGCCGATGCCAACCCCATTGCACTCGAGAGAGACACGGTAGTCCTATGGAAAGTTTGGAGGGGGATCACTACTCTGCGCATTCTAGGCCGCAAATCAGCCCACAATCATTAAAAAAGAAAAATAATAAAGACACACAGTATTACCGACATATCATAAGCACTCACTTGAGAGTCTTATCTATTGTCTTTAAGTGGCTGTGCTGTCAGACTAGTTCCGGTACCCAGACCAGGCTGGAAAATAAATGCTACTGGCCAATATCGTAAATGAATTGATGCAAGCCATCATATCATTAGCATGATAATAAGAACGACAAGCGCTGAGTCTGCAAAAATCTTTGTCCCTTTCACGGGGTCTGTTTTCGCATCAGAAAACTCAGTAAGGCCGCAATAAATATCTTTCCCAAGTTATAAACAACACCGTGTCCAGAACAGCTTAAGAGAGGTCGTCTGAAGCAGCTTGCACAATTTTGTGGGATACAATCTGATTATTAAAATAGAAGTAACTCCTAAGTATTTTACATTCGTTGTTTTAGACCGAGTTATGAAACAAATCTGTGTTAATGAATAGTACGCTTCTGATACATCCTAGGTAGGCTTTATAAAACCTTAGTGAGTAGTCTGAGCGAAGTAGAGTGGTTCTGCTATTTTTTATAAATAAAAAAAAAATTCGGCAGCTTGATGTTATTATTTCCTCTGAATAATTGTTTTTTTTTTCGATTTTGAAGGAGCAAAAAATGCTGTCGTGATGTCTCTACCTCTTACACCAAGCTATTGTAAGCGCACGACATGTGTTATGATGACGTACGATTGACACAGAACAATGTACCTGCACTATATGAACAAGCTGTCGCCCTTTAACATTGAATATTTACTGGGGCTGTCATATTGGGCATTACATCTCGAGGTGAATAGTCACAGAAAAAAAGGAGCGGAACACAAATTTTGTCTTCTAACATTCTTTAAACACCCGGTGTCCAGAATTGTTGATTACTATTTATGTTCTTCTCAAGTTCTATATATATCACAAAAAATTATAGTATACCAACTGGATGTGGTTCCAATTCATTTTTTACCGCCGAATACGCACCTCTGTAGAGATAATGTAGCCAACTTGTAACCTGAGGAATAATGCTATTTCGGAAGAAGTAATGCTATTGCCAAAATATAGGGAGTGCGTTTAAATTAGTGCTCATGAGGAATATAAACAGCGCTCGAAAGCAATTGTTTGCCTTCCATGACACGCTAAAAATAAAACATTTCCCGGCCTTTCTCTGCGAATATCTGTACTATAAATTGTCAGTTTTTGAAATGCGCGACTGCCATGAAGGTTCTTGCAAAAGCGAATTACCAACAGCCTTCAAAAGAAAAGAAGCCCCGAAGTGTGACGTCTCAACTGAGCCGAGCTGCTGGTTTCACGGAGAAGCTTCTAATGGCAGTCAATGTATACTTTGCCATCGGTTCTTTTCGGCGCCAATTTACAGTGAAGTGAATTTTTACAGAGTATTTACGTACTAAAAACGTCATTTGTAAACATGTGCAAGCTACAGCCAAGATAGCTGCTGCAGCCGCAAAGATGTTTGCTTTGCGCTAATGGTTTTGCCCTTTCCCAGCCATTTATATCTTTCTAACAAATTGAAATAAGCATGGCCTGACATTTACGAGCAAATTTTTGTGGATATAATTTCATTTCAATTGCTAAGAGGTTCTTCACTTCGCATCCGTTGTTGGAACTGTAAAAACACGATTGCTGCTTTCGAGCGACTTTTTTTTGGGATGCGATTAAATTGTCTACCCCACCAGTGATATCCAATAATGACAGTAACCTTTGGTTTGGAGTGCGCCTTTTTATCACACCAGGCATAAACCCGTCAATTTTGAACTCTTGAGACCGCATGTTGATTCCCTGAACGGAGCTGTTCAGATGCGTACGGATCCGTATATTTTATTCCGTAAGCTGTCAACATCTTTCAAAATAAAATAAAACCTTCCAAAAAATGGAGAGAGCGGTAAACACCGCGACTTAACGGGTACACTATCGGGAACCACTGTGCGCAAGCTAAGATGCAGGAGGAGCGTCAACGCAAATCTTTGCCGTATGTCATTCTAGCGCACTTGCGTAACAACGCTGCAAGGCGGCAGTGCTCACTAAATTTCTGGAGGGCGTACCAAACTTCTTCGTTTGCAAGGCGCGCGATGGTAATACGGTCGTAGAGATGGCTGACATGACGCGAAACCTCGGACTTGAGAACCTAGCATGTGTGTTTCCAGTGTGCAAGTGAAAGCAGCAAAGTACAAAAGACCACAGCGAATTAGGTAGGAGTAGCCACCATCTTAATGTAGTGCGCCAATGTGCGGAAACAGCAATAAGTGGACTCTTTGCAGTGGGCGGAAGCCAAGGCTTGTCCTCCGGGGTTACGCGCGTGTAAAAAAGAGCTCATATACGAGAATGAATGTACGCTATGGTAGATTGTTTTTCCAGTTGATTCAGCATTCTTGCACTGTTTTCGTGGCCGCTGTTGTCGCTTGAAATGTACCTCAAGCAGTTGCTAGCTTTTGCTTGAAGCCTTTTTTGCTTTTTTGATGCGTCATTCCGGCGTACCAGTGTCCATAGATACGAACGGGGAGCTACGTCATATATAACCAAGCCCATTTCTTTTATGTACTCTTATGACACCTACGTCTTAATGCACAGGCTCAGGGTTACCCCGGAGAGGACTTTTGTGCGCACGGTATGGACAGTTTATGCTTCGCTTAGCCCTACAAATTATTGCTTTATACCACCCCAGACTTTTTAATGATTTCTAAAAAAGCGACACAGTTTTGTACGCACGCAGATTAACAGACATGTCTGCAGTTCATCACCCCAAAATGAGAACAAAGATTTACGGCAGGAAGCAGATACTTCTCTTATTTTCCGTTGGCTCTCTAGAGTAACACAACAATTTTCATAGCACGATACCCAAGCTGAATAGTGCAAAGTGAACCCAAATATTTGTAAAACTATTTTATGGCAGTTGGCAAAAAGAGCAGTTTTAACATTTCAGGGCTATACTCTATCAGCAACCTTCACTGCACTTGTTTATTGGTAACCTAAAAGCGCACGTTATCTTTTTCTAGTGCCAGTCACTGCCGAAATTATAGAGGAGCACATTCTCGCCACCGGGTTTGATAGCTGCCATTGGAATATGCCCTCAGATGCATATTACGCGTTGACTTTTATTTAAACTTCAAGCTTACAATTTAATGGTGATGACGTCGATCGTTCGTGAGAACCAACCAGGGCTACATATCTTCCTTTAAATGCACAAAATACACGTATACAAAATATACCAACTCATCGCCTAAAGTCTTACCAGAGCACAATAATCGATATGCCAAGAATGTATCCCGGAGTAACCCACTCCCCAGTGGTAATGTATTTGCTTTTTTGCTGTACGGGAGCATGCTCCGCCTAATGCTAGACAGAACGTTGTAGCTGAGAATAGTTCTGAAGATTAGGTACATACGATCATACGCACCTTCCCGTCAGTACGTATACAAAGTCGGCATGAATTTGAAAGTAATCAGTGGAGCATGAATCAACGGGCCTTGGAACCTACGCAGCGGCCATATTCTGAACTTCGGAGATAAAGGTAGCTGTGCCTTCTCTGTCTTGCGGCATCTTTCAACTTGGCATTGCTACTTGTTTCTTAGCCACACGAGCGACCAGCTTTCAATTGATCCCGACTGTTTGCTTGCAAAAAGAATGTAAATACCTAGCACGGGGCACATAGAGTAGTCATTCAGGAGTATTTATGATCAAGGTGACTGGCGATGCAGTGGACCCCGTACCCCCATAAATGAGCTGTGATCAACCGTTGCGTTATGCTCAAATAAGGAGGCAAGAAGGTCCACTCAGTAAGCGTTGGAGTGCTGGTCCAGCATCGGCCGGAAAGCTCCCTATCTGTTTACCAGGAAACACGCTCCATGACCTTGTCAGGCACAGCTTAGCCTCACGTGTCTGCACAACCCGTTCTTTTTAAAAACTCGTTTTTCGGATGATCAAGTTTCGCAAAAGAACCTCAAACAACATAACTTTGAAGCCTAATTCAAACCTCATTTTTATTACCCAAAAACCATAACAACGGTCCTGACAATGCATTTAGCTGAGAAAGGATGCCTCATGAACACCCATTGCGTGTTTTCAGTAGCAACGTCAATTCCGAACACCAACTTCTGAACACATGCCGATTGCCGGAAAGAAAAGAGACCAGTCCAACACTATTCGAAGGCATACCAAGTTAGATGACCTGAAAATCACTGCAACTTTCCATAGAAGCATCAATAGCGGCCAAGGGACCATTTCAGAAGGAGAACTAATAAATAAAAGAGTCTGACCCGCGTGAAGGTTGCGGTGAGCCGGGCTAGTCGTTCTCGCTGCTTTACAACGCCATTAAATTTACCCTCTGGACCAGATAAAACAAATGGTATTATTCCAAGTAGGATCCAGAAAAAAATTAATGGGTTGGGGGAACGGTATAAACGCTTCTTCCTGGCAGCTCTCAATGGACGTATGCTTACATTGTTGAGGTTCCTAGTCTGGGTCTTAGCACTTGCATCTCTTGAGGTGTCTGAGAACTACGTTTCAAGGATTGCTTTGTTTACAATGTGCTATTTATGGCGCTGGTTGGGGTAAAAAAAGAGTTTGAGAAGACATCAACATTTTGTTAATAAGTTGCTTAACATATTGCATTAGGCCTCATTTATATAATTGGCAACGCCGGTAACCTAAGCATCTCTCATACCTCAAAGTGCTTCAGTTTGAGCAGGATGATTTTCTGCAACCGTTTTAAAGCTGACTGTACTCTTTTGAAACCGCTCATCGCGCACAACATTTTCCTTTAAATCGGCCTGCCGCGCGAGGTCTGGAGATAATTAACGAACGGCAACTACTCAAAAATTTTTATTGAACCCTAGATTAATTCAACAAAACATTTACGGCGCCCAAAGCTAATAATGGCTGCATAGGACACACAATATGAGGTACTGTTACACTGAGCATTGTGTTCGGAATAAAGGCACTCTGCTTGCGCACCAAACATCAGAGCACCCGTCCTCTACGGCGATGAAAATAATGCAGTATTGTCCAGTGAAGGTAAGTCGTCTGCTCAAGGGCTTTGTTGCCGACAGCCAGGCAATGCGTATGAACAGTCGGTTTGCGGCTACATACATGGTATTTTGATGTCTCTCTTCAGTTTCACAGCGAAGCTGTTACCATCTCGTTGGTCAGAAAATTTACTGTTGTAAACAAAAACCAGGCAGGACCCAGCAATTCTCGCCCAGGGTGGTGAGCGTATGCGTCTGGCTAATTAAGGGTGGAGCATAGAGCTCAGTATTCGTGTAAGGAAAAAAAACACAAAACAAGCACCTAGGCGCTGGTGGACAGTGGGACGGCTCAATGGGATCTGATTACGTTTGCAGCTGCTCTCGAAACGGGAGAGGGCTGCCGTCATTCGAGGGGTAGTGCCTACGTCAGGCTAGGGAGGACCCTGCAGTTGCACGCCCGACTTCAACCGTATGCGTCAGCACCCACAATTTGCCCCCAGAGAAATCGAGGATCAAGAGAATCCCGCCGAGATAACGAGGAACATTTCATACCCTCTCCCATCTGCATGTGTAGCGGTTTGGAACAGTTTTGCTGAGCGTACACTTCCGCAGGCGAAATGACGTCCATTATTGTTTCTGTCTTTTAAAACAAACAATTTTGTTCCCCTATTTATTCTAACCATATTCGCATTCCTTTTTTCGAGGCACATTTCAACTTAGTTTAACAAGAAAATTGCTTTCTTATTTTATTAGTTGAGCAAGAATTAACGTAGCTTCTTAGTTGAACAAGAGGAGTGGAAGCTCGCTGCAAATTCCGCGAAAGCCGACATGTGCATGATTGGCGTTTAAGTACTGACCCAATTGCAATCGCGTTCAGCTTTCAAGGGGCATCCGCAATACTGCAAACTTTACGTTTCTAATTTCACTATTTCAAACGTGTGATTCGGGTATTGTACCTCAATTATGTCAATTATTAGTTATTTCCCAAAATTTACACGCGGCAGTAATAAAAAGTAAAATGAAAGCAACTTTTATTCAAAAATTTGTTGTCTGTCGAGACTTTCTTCCGAAAAAGGAGGTAACATGGTGGCAGCGTTGTGCGGAGTGCATAACCCAGAAAGTAGGCATCCAGCGGCAAGCGCACGGGTAGCAAGTAAAATAATGTTTTAACGAGACATGCAAAAAGCCAGATTTATCACGAGTAAATCAGAAAGAAGCCTTAATTCTTGCCGACATTCTCAAGCAAAAAGAAAACTATAAGCATATTTAGGGCAGCATCAGTACATACGTGATTTATGCACTGTTCTTTTCGGCACAAGGTATTATATTTCAAGTGTACCAAGAATAAATGTAACGAAATGTTCCTAGTAACATACGCAATCAGTGGAACATAGTAAAATAAATTGGCAACAATAGAATTTTATTTGTTATTTTTTTTGGACGTTCTGTGGAACTTAGCCTAGCAACTAGGGCATGTCACACAGCATCCATAGGTCAGTAAAGCTTGCCTGATTTTCTTCTTCAGTGGTGCGAAAAGTGCAGTGACAGCACAGTTGGTGATGTGCTGAACAGCTGTTCTGCAGAACCTCGAATAAAAGCAATCATATCACGCGACTTCTCTAAACAAACAACTTGCTGGTAAAAATCCATTCTGCCGGATGTACAGAGAAACCAGAACAAATACTTGGCATGCGATGGAATACATGTTCAAGAAAATACCTGAGTTTGGTGACAGAACCAAAATTATAAAAATGCGAGGTTACTAAAAATAGTTACAAGGTGAAACGTAAGTCGCACTTTTATATTCTATAACCAGACACATAGATAAAAAACAAGCATAATAAATTTAAAATGCTATATCAAACAGCAGAACTTTTTGCACCGACAGAAAAGGCCATAAAATATGCGCAGTGGACCATGATGCAATATTTTACAAATTCGTGATACAAGAGCAGTACACTGAGACATCAAATACAAAATGGGAGTGTCATGTCACGCCAGAGAGTATCAGGCTTTTCTCTTCATAAAAATATAGATAATATATTACACTAAGTTACATGCTGTGCAATTAATTTTATTATATCAAGTTGCATGCTATATAATCAGAAATGCTGCACTAAATAGAAAAAACTAACAATGGGCGAAAGGCCATACCACACCTAAAAGCTCCTGGGTTTGTTACAAGTTCAAGAGTATATCCCCGAATTTTATAAGACTTTTTTTCACACCTGAAAATGAGACAAAAGCTATGATGTAAATATTAAACATGGGAAACCTTCTCGCTCAAACCTTTTATTTAAGATTGAAATATATATTTACATGATTATTTTTTTGTGTGTAATGTTGCAGAAAACAAGAATACTTTATCCCTACCGTGTAATGTTTACCTTCATTGACACGGACCATGAGTAAGGTTTTGCAGTTGTTTGCTGATTTGAGTACAAAGCTGTGTTCTGAGTTACCAAACAGAAGATTGTGCAATCACAAGCATACAATATGGATTTTGCTTCGGTGATTCATTGCACATAGTATTTTATAAATACTTCGAAAACAAACGAACTTGATTACCTCGCATGTACTATATCAGTTTAAACAGTGAAACGTAATTCGCTGTTGTTTACGAAAAAATTCAAACCACGTCCCCCAGCATATTGATAAATCACGCCCCCACATAGCGGCCTGTATTTTACAATTACGTTTGCACTTCCGCCGCTAATTGAGCAAAACAAAAATTTCAATCCTTACTAGGGTCACCCTGTATAGTGCGGGGTTCCGGAAGAAAGGCATTAGGAAGTTCCCAATTGGGCACTAGGTGAGGACAGTGATTTACACTACCAGCGTATACATGCGCCCCCTCATTTCTGACAACTTACCAAAGGAAACAAGCATTGAAAAAGAATAGGTCTAGCACAAGGGGTCACAAGGGCACGCGTCATTGTTATTTTTTCCTTTACATCAGCTCGCTCATTATCTAGAACGAGTTTGTTTAATACCATAATTTGTTTATTTACAAGGTATTTTCGAACAGCGGCTCTGGGTACTTTCTTCGTGGCATTTTTTGCCTTCCCATGAAATCTTAAAACAGCAGGTTGAATTTATTGAAATACGTCACAATTGTTTTTTTATCTACGTCAAAAGGCTTGCAAGTCAACCACTTCACAATGGGAATTCGTGGTATGTCCATTTTGTTTCTCTGTAATTTAAACTTAAGAAGTGTTGATCCGCATCTTTCTGTTTCTCAAACGGTCTACAATTTAAACCTAATTGTGCGTAAACTAACCTTTGAAGTGCTTTGAAGTAGTTTTTAAACTTTGAATAGGGTCTCGGGAATTTCGAGAAATGAAGGCATCTTGTTGCAACGTTTGAAATCAAGCAGAGTTCTTAAAATGTATAAAGGGCAGATAAGTTCAAAGACCAGCAAATTTGAGTTGTGGAATTTTATTTTCAGTCGGGCAAGCAAATATCGAAATAATTAAAGGTCGATGAACTACAAGCATTATCTCCCAGCAAACAAGGACAACGTCATGGTCCTTGAAGCAATTATAAAAAGCAAAACTGATGTAGCATACTCTGCAACTATGCTGAACATGATATTGTTCGAATGCAAAGAACATTGGAACGGGGAAAATGCCGGGCAAAATATCATTGCAATGTGGTCTTCCCAAGAACTGTTAGCACTGGGTAAGGCAATTGTTCGTGACGTGCACAGCTTAGGAATGTAGATTGCTGTCATCCGTCGGAGTCAAGTGACCTGAGTGTGAATGCAGAATTCTCCAAACAGACAACCAGGATTTGAAAATTTGTAAGCGTTGTCTGATTGCCCACGGTTGCAGCATAAATACGAGTGCACGTTCGTCCGCGCGAAAATTCTGCTAGGCAACGCGGAGGCTAACACAACGAATTTCTTTTTGTTGACCAGATACAATTCACAACAATCACATATCGTGCCGCAAACGCACGACGAACTTGAACGATATAGGAGGCGCAGAAAAGCTGTAGTTATCAAACCTATGGTAAACATGACGGTCTGTTTGTGTATGGCTGCGCACACCAACACTTGCCAGTCAGTGGTCACACGTTGACTCGGATCGACAAAAAGTGGTACTGAGATGTCTGAATATAGCGGCAGTATATCGACTTCAGCAGGTATAGCCGTAACTGCAAAACAGTGTCTGATTTACCTCGCCTTCGCGTCTTCTCAAATGCCACCCGAACCACGCTCACACATACTTTACTAGGGAAGGTTTGGTGTTCATAGTATACAGGATCCGCTCACCGAATCTATGTGATAAACGCCGCTTCTAACGCCTTTTCTGGCAACTTAGCAACCAAGACTCTGCATGACTACACGTCCACCAATTCTCACAGAATAGTCAATGGCAAAAATGACCGCAAAAAAACAAGCCGTGATGTTGGTGATGACGCTGCTCCATCAGCCTATTCATGGGTGCTCTTTAAAGTTGAGGAAGATCATGATGGCGAGGATGCACACCAAACATACGTGTCACCAACGTCATCTGTGTTAAAAAACATGCAGCGGAGCACTTTTGCCAAAATTGCTTTATTGCTGTTTGGTGTACAGAGTACACTAGAGGCTCGCATGGTCATCGCACCTAGCACCCTTATACGAAGTACAGCCACACAGCATCCCGTCGTAGTGACTGTGGTTTACGGCGTAACTCAGAGACTTCGAAAGCCAAACGATTTTTGAAGTCATGCGCGTTCAAAACTCACACATTTCTCGCGCTTTTCATACATCCCCCATTTGTTGACCCAAAAAAACTTTCGGTACATTTCAGGAAAAGTAAACCTAATTAACCGACAGCGGCCTCGTTCATTTAGTTAACAACGCTTGTTTGGTTGATTTTTACGATAGTAATTGTTAATAGGTTGCAGTGCAACGAAGGCATGTTCGGGAAAAAGACAAGCACAAAACGAACAGACCTCACGGTCGCGCTGTTTCAGGCAGGGTGCGCGCGAGCACTGCGAAGGCAAAAAATTTGATATGCGTTGGGTGGTAGCAGTGAGCGGATAACGGCGCTACAGCCCATTGTAGCGAATCACTGTATTCACGCTGAGTAGAACGACTTCAATGTTTTTCCTTTGTAGATGCCTTTGAAAATAAACTGATGCATCCCACTTAGGTTAACGCGAATACGCTGATCGTGCAAGTAACACAGCTGTATTTTGTAGCTGAGAATCGTAACACACAATAGCCCTAAAAGCAGCTTTCATTCAAAAGTGGCGCTAGAGTGCTGTCGTGGGGCTGTAGTTGTGTTTTTTGCTGGTTTACCTTTACGCCCTCATGCCGTGCTACTGTCGCTTCAAGGTCCAGTAAGACAGAATATCGAGCAAGAGAGAACACCTTGTCCAACCTTAGTATCCGCCGAGATGTTGAATCCACCAATTCAGAACATATCATCGAGCTTGAATACCAACCGATAAGAGAGATCTAGCCAGTCAGAAAATCCTATTGAACCTAATATCCGTCGAGATGAAATGTCGACCAACGCAAAAGTCCAAGAATCACAAAGTAATACTTTGTTGATGATGACAAAGCATGTAACAATTGGTTTTACGAAGTTTTGTAAGAATACTTCACCAATCTGGAATGAGCATGTTCAAATCTGGTTTGTCGCATGCATGTAGGACACCATTCTGTGCGATTAGTTACTGCACGGGGGCGTCTTGTACAGAAATGTTGGGGTCCTTTTCAGCAATATGAGTTGAGAATAAAATATTCTAAAAAGCTTGGTTTTATGTGCTTCAATTCGTCTGAATATAATTTGTTGAGTTCCTATCAAACAGTGTAGTTGCATAATTATAACATATCAAGAATAACCCGAAGACTACAAAACACAAACTCCTACCGGTCGTTTTATTTGAAAACAACGGTTGGGCTATCTCATTGAGTGGCCTGGAAGACTACTTCACCTTGTTTCAAGACAAACTTGGTGAGAATAAAGTTGACCGAATGTGTTTGTAGAAAATAGGCGGCTAGGCAGCTAGGCAGCTAGCAGAATCATAAAAACAATTTGTACCCTCTAAATAACCAACCCTATCACTCCATCGTTTCAAATAACGCTGTTTATCCTGAGCAGTTCTATTATATTACTTGGGCGGAAGGTGTAAAGGAACCCTTCAAACATTTTCAAAGTTCGATATAATATTAAAACTTTGAATTTAACGTAAAATGTAGTGTTAGGCTTGGCGGAAAGCCGTGATGTGAATGGTAGCTTACTAATAAACCATGATTAAGTAATATTGAACGTGCGCAACACTAGCGATGGCTGGACGATAATGCCTGTACTAAATTATCGTTCTCCTGCCTTGTCTTACTTGATGGAAAAAGTAACTGTCATTGCAAGGAATGAAGCGCAAGCTTTCTACTCGCTTGCACGGTACCCTAATCATACACGTAGCTGCCACAATCTAGAAATTGTCTGGTTCCGCACATGTTCTGTTATAAATCTTTCCCTAAATGGATGTATGCGAGGATAAAATAACATTACAATATTTTGACTTTAGCGCCGATTGTTCAAACCATTCTGGGGCTGTTTTCATTTCCCCTCATCTAAATCTGCTTTGTGAAAGTTACTCCTATGAAGGAACTCCTGGAAAAAAGAACAAGTTGGAATTTTAAGTACACTGAGAAACGTAGTTATTGTTATTTCTATAGCGTGTACGGGAAGAAATGCACATGAATTTGCCATTTACGGAGTTGCTAAATCAGCCTTTGGCTTATTAAAATACCAATATTACAAAGCGACGTCGGCTGCCGCGACAGAGCCCAAGTCATAAGAAATTGAGGGAGCGCACCTTTTAGTGCACATTAACGCACACCGACCTGCGTTTGTGTATTTGTTAATTTTTGCTCTTTGGAAAAAAAAGTTTAGTGAGACTCGCGACAAGTACAAGTGTAGGAATGTAGGTACTATATCATATTTTGAAGAGTTGAGGGTAGTTTCTGTGTCTGTATTGCCGTGAAATACGCCCCTGGCGTACAATGCTATGATTATTACGCACAATGCAGAGATCCCCCCGACTAGAAGGTCACATGCAGTTGACTGCAAAACATGTCAGGATAAACCCCGTAGCACCGTTTCTAGCTAGCAAGAATCGTTTCATTTAACTCACCTGCGACTCTTTACTGCGTTATAGGCTGCTTACGCCATAACGCGTATACTGCAGGTGCGGCTTGGGTGAACGTAGATGATGTAAAGCCAAATAAAAAGAAAGTGACTTTGTGTAATACAAAAAAAAACTGAAATATTTTGAAAAATCAACGGTCGTGAAACGCGAACACTTTCCGCTAATGAATTATAAAACCGGTCTTGAACACGAACATACTCCCGGTGGATTACACTGCTTGAATGAACGGAGTAGCCGCTCATAAGGTAGGGACTAGAAGAACGTTTACTTCACGAAACCTGTTTCGAGTGATGTTACGCTTTGTACCTTGAAGACTTCAATCAAACAAGTAGTCAGTGATGTTTAACACGGTGTTGTGGGCATCTACGTACGTACTTGATATTCGTAAGCCTCCCAACATCTTCCCGTATCCTACTGTATGAAGCACAACGTGAGTGGCATCACACTGTGTGGAATAAAATCAAGTTGATGAGGACAATTTTTATTTGTCGACTGTGTGTCAGATGCCAACGCGTCTTCTATGTCACGGTGGCTAACATGGGCGATAGATTCGAACGTTAATTTCAAAGACGCAAAAGAAGGGAAAATCAGTGGCCCATTTTCGATTAACTGGATCACCGTAGATAGTTCTTCAGATCTCTGCGTTCACCTTGGCTTTACCCCAATATCTGCATGAAATAATGGTTTCTATACAAAGTATGTACAAGAAGGTTTTGAACAGGCCATTTCTGCAGGCAACAGCATGTTAATAGCGGGTGGCGATGACCATTGAAATGTAACTATTGCACAATCACACCCAGCGTGGAAAGCGAATACCATGTTGAATGGCGGAAGGGAAACCATATATATTTCCAGAATTTTTATAAAATAGGCCAGAATAACTTTTTTTTACATATATTGTGGTTGCCAGTATATATTTTTTTTGTAAAAAAACATTAGCAATGGAGAAAATACAAACGCTTCTTTAATGTAGCCTAAAGAGTAAACATCCTTATTTTTATTGCAACACAACTTCGCCTCACAGGTAACGTCGCGGGAAATACAGAGCTGCATGCTGAATCAGATATACTTTGAAATTTATTTCCTACTAAATGCATTCCATGTAAATTCGCCTTAAGGTGTCGGAGCTTGGTCTATAGGACACCGCACGTTATTGTGAACAAGTGACACCATGTTGCCGAATCACTTCAGTGTTCCTTAAAAGGTGCACGAAAGCGAGTTTTTCAAATTTTCTTTAGTTTTTTAATATTGTAGAGGTGACTATTTTTACAGTGGATAAACACTCAGACAAACCGATATTTTGTTGTTTATCTGGTGGTCAAAGCTGTATACATTTAAACGACGCAGAGTGTGAAGAATACTATGCGGTAGTAGGGGTGGCCACAAGCAGTGCAGAAATGCCGCGGGTTATTGTTGCCTTGTAAATTAAATAGTTCCAAGATTTGAAATTTTATGTATACGTACTTGTGCTGTGTCAACGTTATTTTTTAAAATACCGTTTAGTACTACTGGGGAGATGCAGGTGTGTTGAAAGGCTGTTGTGGTGTGTGTTTGCGCTGTTATTCAAACAAGCTGTGGTTTCTGATCAGTGTAAAACATTCTTCGGCTGCCAATTGCTGTGCTGTCGGCTGTAGAATAGGTCAGATAAGTTTGCCAGCCCGTCGTATATTCGTAACGTACACTAGCTGAGGTGCAGGAAGTGGCTGCATGCAATCCACTCCACCAGAAACTCTAAATTGCGAGGTGCTTAGCCTAAACTTCGAAGATTGTCTGGCTGGTCTCTTGGTCACCTTTTTTGACAAGTACGACAAGCGCTGAAAAGTACAGAAACAAGTGCTGACATCCTCTTAGGCTGGGGAGTCAGTGCCCCAGTCTTGACCTATCATCTGACCCTTAGTACCTTCCTATCGAGGCTGCTCTTGTGTCTTTTTGCATTGGTCAGATTGCTTTTACTTGTGATGGAAGTAGGCGTTCGCACCTCGAGGAGGTGGTTGGATGGTTGTACGCTAGCGCCCAAATACACAACGTTTTATTCAGGTACCGCATGCATAAAGTCAATCGCCAGTAATCCGTACAAACTGGGTGCACCGATTCACAACGAGAATCTGCGCAACGTACAATGGAGAGATAATAAATTGGCATTTAGTTGTCCATAGTCTTACACGTTCACCAGTCTACTCGCGCTACCAGAATGGAGGTTTTCTTGCCCATAATAAACTTTATCTTCATTAGGAGGTAGCGAAAGAAGCAGGATATAGATGGTCTCACCATGAAAGGTCATCAATTCAGCGTGCTCCAGAACAGAGTATCAGAGTGCTGGGCATACGAGCTAACGTGTCCGGAGGAGCTTCAGAGTAGTTTCTACAGTTGAAGGCGCTATAGACTCCTCTGCTCTGTACTCAAAATCCTCTGAAGGATTTTCAATACCTTCTGAAGAGCATTCTAGAGCATCGTCCGCCGAATAGTTCAAGCCATCCTGGTGACCAAAATCTGCTACGGGGCTCTGTGCTCCAGGCGGTTTACAGCGCAGCCTTTCGTGTCATAACGGGGCTTCCCAGACACACGAAAGTCACTGAGCTATACCTCGATGCTCGGCTTCGTACTCTCGAAGAAGCAGTCCTTTGACTGTTCACGATGCCAATGAACTCACACCGCAAGGGCCCCGATTACTGGCCGCTGATGGCCACATTCCACCACCAGACACGCCACTTACACAAAAGCACATCCCGCAGTATAGGAGGACACGCATGTCACAGTGCAATGACGTGCAAAATCTAAAACTCGAGGTCGGAGGCAGACATCGTCCCGGACCTCGAAGGTTGTAGCGGGTGCCACTTCTAGGAGCACTACAACCGTCGAGAAATCTGTGGGCGAATCTTGGCGGCCCGAGTTCTGCATAGGGGCAGTGGCTGCCACGTCCAGCCCCGATGACCAGCAGAGGATCCAACTTATTTCACTGAACTCAGGCCCCGATGTTGCGGAACTTTAGCTTTCTGTTTAAAGTAACGTCTTCTCCTTGCACGCGACGTTGTCACCGATAATCTAGAACAGCGTTACGACCGAGGGCAACTATTGACTGAGTGCACTGAGGTACAGAATGCCTTATTTTGCCACAGAGACAAAATAGCCCCGCCCGCGCTATAAGACCACATTCGAAGAACTAAGGGTTGACTCCGGGGGCTGGTAGCGTTACGCTAGATTTGTGGACATCAAAGACACCCAGGAAATGAGAAGGGTCTTGGGGTTGCTAACGAGGCTTCATGACGATGGTTCGAGTTCATGCTGCCTGTAGCACCAATAACGCTGCCTACTGATCCCGATGCAGAGCGCCTGCGTTGACGTAGTCAACGGAGGCAGGAATTATCAAATGCTATTCTACGACGACCAAAAACCCCCTGGTTTACCTCTAGGTGCTCAGGTGGTTCTTCACCGGGCGCGGTCGGGGTACGCTTATACAGACGACGTAGTGGCTCGATGGCGGAATTACCCGCATCAACCAACATCCAACGATGGCAACCTCCGTAACGATGGTTCCACTGCTGCGTTTCCCAGACCAGTTCGATGCTACGCCTGCAAAAAAGACGTGACTCCTACAATCCACGATCTAGTTTGAAACTGCGGAGCACTAGATAGGCTTCGCGCAAAATATCGCCTCGCCTGGGTCCTCTCCAATAAAAAGCGAATCAGGCCACGCAATCGGCACCAAGATTAGTTGGTCGCGTTGCTGCACTTTGTTTGGGAGGCCACAGCGACCGGACATTATCAACACCCTTCATCAAACCCCGCGGCCTCGAGATATCCCTAAAAAATATTTCCCTCTGTGTCCCTCTTTCCTAGGATACGCGTTCTTACTAGTCTAACAGTGGGAGGATTCGGAACTGAACCCGCAACCTGTGTGTGCGTATGTCGACAGAGCCCAACGTGAACTCTCCAGATAGGCAGTGTCTGGCTCACTCAGTCTGGCACTCACTCCTAGTACAATAATGGTTGCCGCTTATAATGGTGAAAACAGTGCCTATACCTTTACCTTTATAACAAAAAAACGTAACAAAAAAAGCCAATCAGAGGAGTGAACCGGATTTTTGTGACGCACAAGATGTAGTGCTTTCGACCTCTCCGCGCCACCACATTTTTTTTATGAACAACTTTAAAATAATATGGAATACAACATTTAGCAGTTTACTAGGAATATTCTGATTACAGCAGCTAGAATTAGAAACATGTGCAATTTCGAGTTCGACATAAGCCAAGTCGGCGAAGCATCATTAACCAATCAGTGTATTGAATTTTGGCAATTCTAGAGCCACATTAACAAAATTGACTATACTCTGATTCATAGTCAAGACGATAACAAAAAAAAATTGCATGTTTCCTGGGTGTATCTTGTTGTGTATTTTTTTGTCTGAGCCATTGAATTGCGCCGACTCGCCAGCGGCCGTCCGAGTAACTGTCAGAAAGTCGGTAAGCCGCGCTGCGTGTTGAGTCAATTTATTCCTGCAAGAGTAGATATAAAACAAACGTCATTGAAAGCCCGCATTAAAGATAAAAAGAGCATTACAGCAATACAAATTTCATTTTTCTACTTTATATATTCGCACAAAAGCAATCACAGTGGTCGCAACTTGCCTGATGGACTCGAGATTTAAACTTTTACAAATGATTCCACTGTGTGTTTTATTCACTTCAGTTTACCTTTCAAGTAATTAGGCTTCCATATACAGTACGAGGTTTATGAAGCTACAGCACGTGCGTTCTACATGTCTAGATGGTGACCCCTATTTTAATTGTGCATATTTGTGCTCTCCAAAAGAAAAGACTTTCCAAGTCACATAGGAGCCTTAAAAAATCTTGCGGGTGTTTTGCAACTCTCTACGAACTCCTTAGTCAAGACTCCTCAAGGATGTATCCCCGTCAGCTAAAACCTCAAATACGTACTCAGACGCTCCACTGAATACTTGAAACGCGCCTGCCACAATCCTAGCACAACTATCTTTCTTTGGCATTTAGCCGCAGTGGACAAAAAAGACAGTCCAATCTTCGTCTTCGAGATTCCCTAAAGTTCTGAATGTACTTCCACCGATCCGGTGTTTCAACACCAGAATGATTTGCGGCTCAGACACGTAGGCCTGAAAGCAACAATTTTATCTTAGGGTAGCATAATTTTGCAGAAATGCTGCTTCTCGCCCAGTTCGGTTAACTCAGTAGTTGCAACAGTTTAAACACCCTGAAATAACCAATGTTTAAATATGAAGCTTTATAATTAACTGTGGTGAGTCCGGTATTGCGCATACTGTTGCGCAGGGTAGAAAAGTGGAACCATAAAATGCTGCAAGTTTTTATGGTCAATAAAATTTATTGTCCGACTTAGAAATATTTTATCAATCTCAATGGCATAAATGCGACTTTCCAAGATCCGCAGAGACGACTAAATTATAAATCAATTTAGCAAGGGGTATGACTGAGGGAGTAAATGTTCCCAAAATTTAGTAGCGCTTGCGCGAAGTACTTCATTTTTGTTTGCGGCTGGAAGCAACTTGTGTTCGTTCTCAGGCACAATATCTTTAAACAGGCAGTTAATGCGTTGTTTCCAAGTGGAAATAGGGATTATTCGCACGTAGGTACATAAGAACATCAAACCTTTAAGGTGGAATCAGAAATCTGCAAAATGTTTATTGTTGGCCTTGTAGAGTTAATATTAGAGTGATTGCCCATATCACGTAAGCATGTGGTTTGAACTACGGGAAGCTACAGTTCGGAAGTAGCGTTCCTGTCCCCGTGCAAAAATATTGCGGGGAGTATATTTCAAACGGATTCTTATTTATTTAGACGACGCTAAACATTTCCAACTCAAACGCAGACGTTCTCGCTACTGTTTTGCTAAAGTTGGCATAACGTGATTGCAGAGTGCTTAGATTGTGCATTTAGCACAAAGAGCTTCAATATTAGCGAGATAAAAGATGCACTCAGACGGTACATTCAATCGACACCGAATATCTACCGAAACAAAAGTACACTCACGGATAAGATCCACTTCAGCCCCTCCTGAACACCTGAACAGCAGATCCACCGGAGCAGGAGATCCATTTTAGCGTGAATATGCAACGGGATGAAAACTCTAATCCGTATTAAGATCGACTGTTGATTTTTTCTTTCGTTCGATCTCTCGTGTCGTTGCATTTTAAGGCACTATATCTACACCCAACTTTGTCATTGCGCCGGCTGAACATCAATATACTCCGATCGTCGTGCATTAACTGAAAACTTTTATGTTGCCATAGGTTTATTTATTTCCAATACTTTTTTCCATCAAGACACAGCTAAGTTTCCACAATAACATACCCGAAATGAGGGGACAAAATCTTTTAACTATTGCTAAAATATTTACCTGTTTTTTAGTTTTGATAGTTTGGGTTTTGTCAGTTCTTCAAGAATGTCGTTAAGAACGGGGATTCACAATTCTCCGAAGGGGAGCAGACCTCTTTCTAACATAGTGCGCATAAAATTGCGACTACTAAAGTCTCAGATCACAGAAAAGCCTGCGGGTTATTAGGCGGTTAAAACGTAATATTTTTTTCAAAAGTTATTTCCTAGCAAACCAAATACTATATGCATTGTTAAACCATAAGTATATATTTTAAAGAAGTAGGCGAAATGTTAAAATACCAATGGAAACAAAAATCTTGGAGAGGGTGAAAATTTTAACTTTTTTACTGCACTTTATGCACAACCTTTGTGGCCTGTAGAATACCAGCATTTTGAGAAAACATTTCCAATAAAGTGGAAGCTGGAGATGCACAAACAATTTTTATCACTAATATAATTGCATCAGTAAAAGTCTTGGGGAATATATACATTAAAGTTTATATAAAATCAAACAAGTCAATGCGCACCAGAAAAGATGCATCCCATGCTCAGGAAGCATTTTGTGAGCAGCATGCGCTGCAAAGCACATCCCGTGCATTGTGGTTTTTAAACAATAACCAATACTACCACGGTTTTTTAAAAAACATATGTACAACAGGGAAAAAAATTAAAAATGGCACGTTATCGTTGCAAAATCACCGTGTTCACAACGGTTCAGAAATTTTGCAAGTGTATACCCTCCTAAATGTTATGACAAACAGGCAGTTGTACTTTCAATTAGAATTCACGTCGCACGGTTACTAATTTTTTAGATAAGCAAAAACGTTTGTGCTCATCTCTATGGAAACCATTTCCATCATGCTTAATAAAATATGGCATTAAAAATATGCTAAAATACAACCATTTCAGTATAAAACGAGATCAAATAATATTACCAAACTCGATGTTCTTTTCTAGCCAGCAAAGCAGTGAATACGCAGATTTTCATACTTTGAACATAGATTCACAATCATTGGTTTCCTTCAATTACACACCCAAACGAACATTAGGATTTTAATCCCAGAGTTATACCCGGCCGTAATTTTTTTTTCTCTTTTAGAGCCCTGGCTTATAAAGATCTTGAATATTAGGTCAGAATTTTGTAAAATCAAGCTGAAAAACACATCACGCCTATAAAAACTTACAATCTATTGAGCGTATTAGAAGGATGGTCACTTGCCCTCCCCCCCCCTTGATTGGCCGTCCGACCAATGTAGTGTCGGCTACCTGGAGCATCAAACTTGCTTATATAGGTTGTGTTAGAGTTGCTTTCAATTTTTTACTCAAGAAACTTTAGACAGCAATCTCGATCGTTCCAACATCGAACACTTTCTCTTGGTGTCATATATTCCGGTGGGTAAGCTTGGTGTGTTTTTGCGAGGTCCAAGAACTGCACTGCAGTACCTCGATATCCACATGCTGCATTTCCTTAGTGTACCTTTATTACAAACCTAAATTTTAAGATTGTGTTTTTAACCTAACATATTTACCAAAACAGCATTTTGTCATTACATTATGAATGCTTAGCTGGGAAGCACGCCAGCATAGCCACACACTCTTCAATGCGGGTAGCAATATTTTAAGTATTTATACTAAGCTTATGACACCCCTTTACAATGGCAGAAAGAGGCATGTTTACATACGGTTTTAACCATTGTGTCTTTTGTAACTACCGCGGCAAGATCAACAGTTGTCGCACTGAAGCTATGAAAAGTTGGAAAAGCCACCTGGTTTATAAAATATTTATTCTCACAAACAAACAAAAGTGAAGGCTGCTTATAAAAAAGGGATTCTCCTGAGTGAAAATTTGTTCTTCTTCTCTTCAAAGTACTGAGAAATAAAGCGGTTTACACAAGAAGGTTTCCGCCACGCCTAAAACTATAGGACTTGCCTTATCTTGATGAACTCGAGCCCACCAGCTGCTGCTAAGGTAAGGTAATTGCACTTCAGTCCATTCTTCCTTCTGAACCCGAGAAATCAGGGCAAGTATATACTAGTCCTGCAAATATATTCTGGGATTAGTCAGAGCAGGTGAGCTCAACAGCAACGGAGGGAATGGTTGCCTGTGGAGTGATGAGAAAGTTCTCGACAAAGGAAGATACAACAGATTTACACACCTTCGCTCAGCCAGCAGTCGCAAATACATGTGGTATCATGCTGCTGTCACTGTGGAACTTTCCATTAACACATTGGCCAATTTATGCTTGTATAAAGAACTGCCCCAATGACTGACCAACTTAATTTTTTAACGCCGGTAAGAACTGCTGGATTTAGATAATTGAAACTTTTAGACCATATATATACTTAGGGGCTCGGTGATTAGGAATTTCCAGACGTTATGGCACAAACAAACGAAAAGTGGGAGGTTATGCCCTCGTAAGTCTATAAATATCTTCCTCGGCCGCTAGGATATTGTAGTATTTTTGCTGATTTGTGTAGATCTTTCGAATCTAAAACAAGCACATTTACAGTTTTGCAATAACCAGCCCTGCCGGTATATTGCGATTTGGAGCGATTTGGGTGCTTTTAAAAATACCCTATTGTACGTTTTATTGCTTGATTCGTACAATTGTTTTTTTCGTGATAAACATACACCAATCCACAAAAGCAATTTTATGAATAGCGCCCTATGATGTCGCTGAAATAGCGGAAAGCGGTTTGGAACTTGCAACCACGATCTGCTCATCAGGCCGAACAACTGATGTGAAGTCCCAAGCAAATTTCGGGTTGGAAATTTTTAAATTTCATCAGCACGTTCTAATAGGTTTTGGAGCTCAATACGAGCGAATTTTGTCAAAATTACAGTCACGGAGAAGCATTGAAGAAGTGCGTCGTAATTAGTGTTTTTTCTCCAAGGTCGGTACAGACAATGAAGCAGTTTTTATTGATATGTGCCGTCAAAACAAATCTGTAAAAGCAGTTTTACAACAATTTTTTATCTAAGAGCCCCGTAATAGGGAGAATCAGGGTTTCTTGGTAAATTACCTGCTTTTATAAATTTATGAATAACCATTCAGTCTGTTGATATAGCCATTTGTATTTTGGTTAAAAATTGTGCACATAAAATTATTCAGATAAATTTTGGGATTTTTCTCCGAGAAGCATATAAAGTGGTGAGTGGATTTCGGAAAAGCACACCGCCATCACTGTGAAATTCACTTCATGCTTACTGCCAAACCTAGCACTACATTTGTTCAAAATTTCTGCCACCACACACCTGCTGTAGGAATCCTATTTATTGATCACAATACCGTGACTGATGGGTACCTTTTTCATCTTCCAGAAAATACTTCCCCTGAGTATGTTGCCCTTTGAAAACAGGCTCTCGGTAGTTTAAAAATCACTTGTTTATGTTGTTTCCAATAACTAGGCACTTGTGGGCGGAGTCCACGTATTCATAGCAATAAGTACTTTAAGACAAGTAACGGACATCTTAATAATACTTATAACCATTCGGGCAGTATGTATACATGCTCAGAGGGGCTTCGGTGTGTACTAGCGCTAGCTCTTAAAATTTTGCGCGTGGTAGAATAACAAAAAATACTGTGGTGATTTTTTTTTATGTTTGTGTGTTTGATGCGCCCTTCTACATTCAAGAATTAAAGCAACCTTCTCCTTCATTACGCGCATTGCCACGCCTGGAAAAGGTGGAAATACCAACAATACATTTCGAAGTCTGGACGAAGGCACCGTCAAGTCCCTCCTTACCCTCTTCAACAAGCAGTGGGCAGCCAACACCCTTATTCCTCAGTGCCGCCATGCGAACATCACCCTCATGCCGAAACCACACAAATCAAACTCCATTCACAATGCTCCCGCTGTCTGCCTCACCTCTTGCCTCATAAACTCTTCGAGCACCTCGTTAACTCCCGACTTAAAGAATCCATCGAAGTCAATTACCTCTATCCTCACACAATGCTTGCATTAAGGGCACAACTGTCTTTCCAGGATGTGCTTTTACAACTAATAGAGCTAATTCTCAAACTTTTAAGCAAAACGCACCCCAGGTTCATACTTGAACTTCATAAAAGGAGTTTTCATAATGTCTCGCATGCGGCAATACTCGAAGGACATCAAACAACCCTTTGCATGGCGGTGACATACAACTTCGTCCGGGCCTGTCTCATGAACCCCACCACAACCCTCCGTATTGCAACCTACAGCCTGACTCTCTCCAACTTCGCCGAAAGGAACGATACAATTCTCTGTATTCTGTCCACCCAATTTTAAAAGAGCCCTTTTATAACTCCCAGCCCTGCTTTCTGCTTTCCCCAAACGTAGCACGCTTTCTAGGCAAAAAACCTTACGCTCTGAAAAAAAAAAACGCTGGATACCCCGGATAGCAACAAGGCCTTCCCCAAAGATTCATTGGTTTCACACTAAAGTACCTTCAACAGCGTGGTCTGACATGTGCTCTACTTAATATAGCAATCCTCGTTGTTCGAGCCCCCCCCCCCTCTCGGGCCAACCTCCAAATCCCCCTCCAGAGCCGCCTGTCACGATCGATTACACGTATTTTCCCCAAGTACCTTTACTCCGTATACTTGGTATGACGTTACGCACCCATGGCTTTGGAGTGGCGATTCTCTCACGACTTCATGTCACAGTTACCCAGATCACACATCTCATCCGAAAAATCTGTATTCAGCGCAATCGCTTAAAACCACCAGACACCTGCCGTCTTGTTTTAGCCTTACATATGAGCTGGACAACTTATGGTACTCCCAACGTCAACTTCAAATAAAAAAAACATGCCAAATGGCACACCTTTTTTTAAGGAAATCGTGCGAAATCATCATCAGAATACTCGCTTTAACGCCTATGCCTGCCATAAGTAATTACGTATCCACAATTCCCTTTCGCAGCTACTCGAGGCACAGCGGGTACAGCAGCTCATTCTCCTTGCCCTCACCGCTACAGGCCGCAAATTACTGCGTAAACTAGGCTATCCTTCTCTTCTACCTTAAGGTGCCCCACAGCGTATCCCTCCGTCACTCTGCTCTCAAATTTGTGTGCCCACCTTCCCCGAACACATGCACCTTCCTTCAATCAAGGCTGAGGATCCGCCCGCGTCAGCCGCTTCCGAGCCAAATACCACAACTGGACACCTGATACACGGGCATCTCTCCGGACCCATCCCACCCTGCGCACGCACTGGCTGTCGTTGGTTTCAAACCGGTTAATATTATCTCCCTCAGCCTCCTCCACGCAAGCACCAACACGGCTGAAGAGACAACCTTCTCTCTGTCAGCAGCCCCATTTTCTTCCAACTACGTGGCAATCTTCACAGACTCGCAACTCGCTTGCCCCAACTACTGTAGGCCCTATTTCTTTCTCAGCGCTCAAGCTTTTATTGGTAGTCAATTAAGCCCCCATCCAGATCGTGTGGACACCAGACCATTCATCCTTTGAGGAAAACGAGGCGGTACACGCCGCTGCTGGCACTGATACGTTCCAGACATTTTTGTCGATGGAATAGGACGTTTACGAACCAAGCACATACCCCTGCTCCCTCTGCGGTATACTAAAGCTTTATTAGCCTCGTCCTAACCCGTCCCTCGGTACAAAGACTGGTCGCACTGGACGTGTACTACAGACGAACACATTCTAGAACACCTCGATACTAGACTACATCACTCCCTCCACATACCACTGCAACTGCCCCTCTTGCTCCATTCCGAACACCACCTACCACCTGGTTCGCCGATGCCCCTACGCACCAAACTCCCTCCCTTCCCCACCCTCTCAGCAGAGAGAGCGCGAGCTGGACAGCTTCAAGTACTAGGACCAAGAACACCTCATTGCTCGAACTCAAGCAGCTGCACTGCCTTGTGGCTATCTAAAATAAGAAAGTCATCCACTTTTAGGCTTCATAAATGTTTTGCAATGCAAAATGTCTGTTGTCTGATATTTCAGAACACCACGAGTGATCTCTGCGGACGTTTCACAATGCGTATCAAGCCCCAGGTTACCCACTTGCACCAAAACTTCTTTACAAATCTCGGTTTCAGGTTAGGTAACAAAGTGATGCTATTTTAAATCCTTCTGAAACTAACAAGAATGTTCAACAACGTCAGATATACAAGGAGCATCTACAATTTTCTGCAAGGCATACTTTGGCCTGCTGTAATTCACGATGAACCTTTTCTTACACGATGCCTAAAAGGTTACCCGTGTAAGGCTTCGCATTTACCCCTGCGGCTAAATGTGAAGCCTATAGCCGCGAATACGCAAGATACAATTTCGATTGCTATTTGAGTGCAACTTTTGTGCTGCATATCTTTGTTTGATTTATCGTTAGGGGCTAGTAAATTGACAAGAAGATGTTTTCCCGATGTACAGCACATTGAAACAAGTTTTGACCTGTTGGTTTATGCATGCACTTCTTTAGCAAATGATGTATTCAACTCATGCTCACTATGGCAGTACCGTTCATTGCTTGTATTTCAAAGTCATCAGCGATTGCTGCGTTCAAATCTGAGGCAAACCCACGAGAGCGAAAAAGCAATATTATTGTCACAGAGAAGTTGTACTCACTGCGCAACTGAACCTGTTGCGCAAGATAACATAACATACCTGGCCACAGACCTCCTGAATCTGTCATAGAAAGTGATTCCAGTGAAAAAATGCGTCGTTTTGTCATCGTCATTGAGGTTGGCAACTGGCCAGCAGACAGTGTCATTAAGAGAGTGAAATCAACCAATGTAGTCCCACAAGCAAAGTGGTAACCACCGCGTAGTGAAGTGCTTGAAGGGAGACTACGGTCTAGGAGCGATACGTTACACACAGAAATGAGTGAAGGGGATGTAACTTGTCAGGCTTTACCAGTTCAATAAAGCAGTGCGAAAACTCGGAGGGTCCTTAGTTAGTCAGATAGGAGTCTAAAGCATAATAAAAAATATAATAATATTATTAATAATAATAATCAATCAATCAATCAATCAATGTTTATTAGAGTGCCCAGGAACAGCCGAGGCCTTGGTTCTGGCGCACTGAGGAAGACAAAATGCGGCACTAATGTGGATCAATGGCAAAAGTATATGGAACAATGGTCACAGCAGTTGGGTGAAGTAAGCAGACATAAAAACATATTCGCAGATATAGGCGAAAACACAAAGCTTCAATTAAACATGAATGTATGAAACAAAATACAGGAACTGATTTATGAAAAACAGCAACAGAAGATGGAAAGTACCAGACACATCACAATTAATCGGGTGCGATGGAATGCAAGTAGCATACCGTAATATATGACAAGTCGATGAAGCAGTTACAGCAACAAAGTCACGGATATATTGGACTTACAAACCAGAAACCAGAACTATGAAGACATTGCATACATAAAAAAATTATAAAAAACTAAAAAAAAGTGCCGAAAAGATGAGTAATTATTGTATCACAGCTAACAACCCAGTCAAAAACTCCCGAAGGGGACGTCGAAATATATCAAGTTTCCCAGAGTGACAGTTATAGAGACGCTGCACTCTTTGGAGGGGGGAATGGGTGTTGAGTGCTGTAGCATTATGGAAAGGGGGGGTAAACCTTGTTGTTTTTTGCGAAACACGAAGGCTGACTTGTGCAAGTAGTTCCTGGCATGTGATAATACCATGAAGCAGTTTATATAGAAAAAGAAGATCTAGGCGGGTTCGCCGACAACTCAGAAAGACAGGCAATGGGAATCTGGATACTGCTAAGGCAGTCTCGGGAGGCCCATAGGAAAAACGATGCCTGTATATTGATAGAAATTTGGTCTGCACACGCTCTATACGTTTGCTGTTAGAATGACAGATTCCATTCCATACGACAGAGGCATATTCTAGTTGAGGAATACAAAGTGTTTTGAATAGTTTCAGGAATGAATTAGGGGACCGAAAGTCCCGTGAAAATCTGCATACAGCACCAAGAGAGCGAAGAGCCCGCCGAGTAAGTTGATCGACATGGGGCGAGAACGTTAAGGCGCTGTCAAAGAGCACTCCAAGGTCTCTGATACCATCACCTCTAGACAGGGGGCCGCCGTCAATGGTGTAAGGAAAGTAAAGGATGTTTGTTTTTCGGCTATAAGAGATGACCTTTGTTTTCTTTGGATTAAGAGTTAATCTATTCTTTAACCAATCAACCTTTATTTTCGGTGCCCAGGAACAACCCTAAGGTCTTGGTGCTGGCACACCATATAAAAAACATTATTTAAAGAAACGTAGAACAGCACGGACAACACACAAAATCATCGATATCACAGAAAAAATTAAGTAAAAATACTTACAGAAATTTAGAAAAAAAAAACAAAAAAAAACAGTGTTAAAAGCTATGGCCCTGGGCCAGTGAAACTTTCAAGGCGCATGAGAAAAGGAAGTATGCAACAAAATACAGAGTGCATATGATAGAGACAGAGTGTACATATAAAACGAGAGTTTAGATTTCTGAAAAGTTACACTGCAATAAACTATTAGCATAAAACGAGCGATGCCTTTGCAATGTCCCATCGTGTCGAGACACAAAACAAACATAGCAACACGTTTGACAGAAAAATAGCGAAAAAACATTGGCAGGAGTGCAGACATAAATGATCAGACCAACAAATCGCAGAGATAATAAAAATGACGAATGAATCAACCAAATAATTGTTTAATAGTGTGTCCAGTTAGATGTGCTGGTGCGGAAAGAAAAGTGCATATCTCAGAAAAATATAGAAAATAGCATTGCTTAGTCTGAACGAGAATGAGACACTTTGAGATACACACACGCCGACACACGCACATGACCCGCGCACATATGCAAACAAGGCAAGTGTCAGACAACAAGACATTATTAAAACTCAGTACACTGAAACATTTAAACCGGAAAAAGATATTAGCTAAAAATCACGCCACAATGAAGACGTAAAACTTACATACACAAGTGAATCCTCAAAACAATTAGCATACATACATAGATAAACCTAACCCTGGTAGCATAAAGTGTGTGAGTTGAAATTACATACTAGGGCAAGCAAACTACTCCTGGTTTGTCAAGCCATGCAATACGTCCGAACTTTCTGCGTGCATATTGTATAGGTGCTGAATGCGTCCCACGGGACTCTTGACACGGGCGGGGACATGAAACGGCCTAGGAGCCCTGGTGTTGCCTGTTGGGGTTCTCAAATTTATGGCAACCAACAAATCTGTACAATCAAAGAAGCTGTGGACCAGTTTGTACAAGAATAAAAGGTCAGCCTTGGCCCTCCGGCTGTGTAGTGTGTCCATTACAAGCAAGCTGGTGGCATCAACACCAGGATAATTTTTAGCCTTCGCAGTAGCGTAGCTATGTTTTAGTATTGAAAGAAATTTATTTTGCACTCTCTCAATGGCCGCCGCGTTGGACCAACCCGTTGCATTCCAGACCACGGATTCGTATTCCAATAAAGGCCGACACATTGAGGTATAGGGCTGAAGAAATGTGTCTGGATAGTTGAATTCTCTGGAGACACGACTTGTCGCACCTAGTCTTCGCGAAGCGCGACGGGTAATCTCATTAGTATGAGCTGTAAATGTGAGCTTACAGTGAAGTTTTACGGGTGTACGACACCACTTTGTTTTTTGCACTGTTAAGTATCAACTTATTTCAGTTGCACCAGTTCGAAAACGCGGTGATATCACATTGCAGTTGTGCACAGTTTGAGATGTTGCCAATCACTTTGAATATTTTAATATCGTCTGCGTATATCAGGAACGATGAGTACTGAATTGCTGTCGAAACATTGTTGACAAAGAGTGAAAACAAAAGAGGCACAAGGACAGAGCCTTGAGGCACCCCGCAGGTGGCTGAGTACGTTCCGGAGTGTAGCCCGTTACAGTGAACGTAGCAATGACGACTGGTAAGGTAGTCACGCAGCAGATCTAGCAACGGAACAGGAATATCAAGGTGGGAAAGTTTTTACACAACAATGAATGGGAAACCACATCGAACGCCTTGCTAAGGTCGCAGTATACCCCGTCATGTTGGTCTCGGTCTTCCACTGCCTTTGACGCAGGTTCCAGAAAACAAAGTAAGTTTGTAGTGGTCGAGCGGCCACGTATAAAACCATGTTGATTTGAAATAATTTCATATCTTACCTGTATGTAACAATGGAATGAATTATAGTTTCAAAAATTTTAGAAGCACTGCACAGGACGGAAATCAGTTTATTATTTCTTGCACCTGATTTTGACCCTGATTTGTGACAGGTACAACTTTAGCAATTTTCCAACAGTTAGGAAACGTGCCAGTACTAATACAGTTGTTAAACGCACATACAAGCACTGAAGCGAGGATAGGACTGAAAGCCTTGAGTAGAGCCATAGGAATGCCATCTGGGTCACAGGCTAGCGAGGGCTTTGCGATAATAATAATAAAATAATCATAATAATATAAAAAATAAAATAATCAGAATCAATCAATAAATCACGTATATTTATTGTGCCCAGGAACAGCCGTGAGGCCCTGGTGCCGGCACGCAGATGGATACAAGTGAAAAAAGGGAAAAAAGTGAAAGGAAATAACGCTTTGACAACGTAAAAGATAGAAGAGTAAAAAATAACTTTTATATGTATATTGGAAAGTATGCCATATAAACCACTACAAAACGTAGATAGCGTATACACTACATGCAATGAACGCAAACAAAACTGACAGGATACAACAGAATTCGTAATTACGTCGTACAGATGAAAGAGAACATCTGCACACTATAGATAATCGTGTAACGTTATAACGAAATCCATTAGGTGGAAAATAACAAAAAAGGTATATAAACAGCATACTATTCATATATTACCTCAAGCTGGTAAAAAAAGTTACTATAACCAGATCAAGATCCATTGAGTATGACGGAACAAACACATATTTCATATAGTTGCATGTAAGGGAATAAGAGGAAGCGTATTCGCGCATAAAAATTGTCCAAGTGTCAGCACTTAACTGATTGAGGCAGCTGTTAAAAATATCTACGTAGGCAGAATAGAAGGTACACGTGCTTTGCAGCCTGAACAGCCGGCAATGTCGGTTACAGGAGCGGAGAGTACGAAAACGATGACATTCAAAGTTCAACGATTTTGTCCACCATAATGAGCACACCACCACCGCAATTTTTAGAAGTGGGGCTAGTACGGTCACTTAGGAAAACAACATAATTATGGGTAAAATAATCGCTAAACGGAATTTCTGAGGATAGCTAAGTTTCGGTAAGGACGATTTTATTATATGGGGACGAAGCTATAGAGAAAAAAACTCAGCAGATTTGGACCTCAAACCACGGACATTTTGGTAACAAACACTGATCATGCGGGCGAGGAAAGTTAAGACAGGTGCAGCGTGGACTCACGCAGTACGCCCTGGAAGGGCTTAAAAGACACTCATTTGGCCGCAGAGCTGGATCCTGCAGTAATTCATAGCACACGGTGGTTACGGCAGCATAGAAGGAGGCATAGGTTTTGTACCTAGTTTTTATCCACTTGCAAGCAAGACGAGCAGCATCTCTGGAAGTCAGGTACGAGCAGAGCTGAGCTTTTGTGGTTTCGGATGAAAGTTTCGTGACAAACAGAGCCTTCGGCAGCAGCCGCACTGCAACACCGTGAGCTCAGACGAGTCCGACGTTCCAAAGGATGCGGGTTGTCGAGCCTTGCCGTTGACATCACAAATGCTGGTGTGGCCCACGGTTGATCCTCCTCATCCATCTGACGATTGCGATGCGAAACACGCATCGGCACCAGTGGCGACAGCATTTGGGTTGGAGCCGGGCGATGCAAGCTGCCATTGCAGACGCTGCTGTTTGTGTTCAGCCACCGGCTGGTGACCGTGGTCAACGTTTTTAGGCGCACCAGCAACAGTAACAGCAGAAGCGGCGGCAACGGCAGCGGCGAACGACGCAGTCACGGGGACTACAGGTGACCCAGACCCAGCCAGACCAGACGCCGCGGTTGAAAGCATCACGCCGCGAGAAGAGGGGTCTTGGAAGAGGCCGGCAGGAAAACTGGTTGCCGCGCGGCGAGCTGTTCTCAGAGAGTGCGTACCTGTTGCCGAAGGGAAACAACGATGGCAGTGTGGTAGGCACGCTCCCGCTCAATCTCCCGACGAAGACCGTCAAAACCCTGCATATTCTCCCGGCGCGGCTTATTGTCGTCACGCAGTCGGGCCATTTGGTCAGTCAAAAAAGAAATTCCCTCCAACGCGTTGGTGAGGAGCGCACGGAGGACAGCAGCATCAGGCTCAACGCCAACCGGTTGGGACGGCGAAACAGGGGCCTCTTCGGCCGGCGACCTTCGGCGAAGCGAAGAAGTGGAAGATCGCCTGGTGGCGGACGGGCCATTGTCGTTGCTCGTCACTGAAGCTCTGCTGCTAGGCGTAGTCGCCGCCTCGGCTGTCTCGCACAGATTGCACTTGAACGGCCGGGCTCCGGACCTCAAAAGTTGCAGCTCCGCGTCCGGCCACGCAACACACTTCGCTTGCACACTTTTTTTACAGGCGGCACAGCGGAAAAACTTTTGCTTACCTGAGAAAGCCTGGGAGCACAAAATACAAAAATCCGCACCAGGAGCCATCTTAGTACTATTAAAATAATTATTAATAATAATAATATTAATAAGAATAATTAATAATAATAATAATAATAATAATAATAATAATAATAATAATAATAATAATAATAATAATAATAATAATCAATCAGTGAATGATGATTAGATTGCGCAGAAAAAGCCGAGGCCTTGGTTCTGGTGAGCTGAGGGAGACGAAATGCGGCACTAATATACAGCGGAAGCTCACAATAAAACAGTTATCGAGAAGGACGAGCGAACAAAAAAGCAACAAAAAAAACCCAAAGGATAAAAAAAGGTATTCCAACCAAAATTAGACGATTAAAAAACTGTAATGGTGGATCAATGGCAAAAGTATATGGAACAATGTTCACAGCAGTGGGGTGAAGCAAGCAGGCATAAAAACATATTCACAGATATAAACGAAAACACGAGGCTTCAAATAAACATGAGTGTATGATACAAACTACAGGAACTGATTTATGAAATTACAGCAAATGAAGATGAAAATTACCAGACACATATATTATTATTGTAACAAAAATATAATAATAATAATAATTATCATTATTTTTGTTATTATTATAATAATATATAATAATAACCTTTATTTGTCCTTCTATTTGCAAAAAAATTACTGCGTTTTTGCTGCCGCCCCATTCCATAGGGGCAATTTCCTATGCAAGGCGGGTAAACTTCCCAAGTGTTGTAGTACCACACAAGGGCCGAGCGCCAGTCCGGGGAGTCGCTTGTGCCTATTTTACCGGTAGGTGCCCGGCGCCACCAAGGCACACGAATGCAGAAGGTGTATTCCACAGCCACGGTGGATGCTGAACTCGCAACCGCCTGTTGCAGGACGTGCCGCAAGACTCTTTCACCCCCGAAAATGGCATAGCGCGGCAATAATGGCCGGGGGCCCCGCCAGATGGACAAGGGTCAGGAGCCCCTCGCAAGGGTAAACGCAGAATTCCAGGCGTGGATTTCTTCTTCAAGGGTTCGTACTCGACCAGGGAAGCCTGCACCCAATAAAGAAACCAGTGGGTACCCGGCGGTACCAGGATATGACCCCTGTACCTCCTGCATACGAGGCGAGTGCTGTACCTCTGAGCCGTCGCTACGGTTAAAACGTTCCTGCGTTTTTGCAGCCAACCTTTTTCATAGGGTCGACTTCCTGTGCACGCATTGTGAACTTCCAGAGTGTTGTAGTCCCACACAAGGCCCGACCACCATGCCGAGCAGTCGCGTGCACCTATTTCACAGGTAGGTGCCCTGTGCCACCAAGGCACACGAATGCACATGGTGCCTTCTACAGCCACGGTGGACGCTCAAGTCGCCACCGCCTGTGTTAGGACATGCCGCCAGACACCTTCGCCCCCGCTAATGGCGTAACGCAGCTTGATAGCCGGGGGCCACGCCAGATGGACAAGGGTCAGGAGCACCTCGCAAGAGTAAAAGCAGCTTTCCAGAACTGAAATCCCCTTTCGAGGGTCCGCACTCGACCAGGTACGCCTGTAAAAGGACGAGCTACAGATGATGGGAACTCTGGCTATGGATACATCGGCCTTAGCTCGAGTGAGCGGTAGCGGAGCGGCCGGTTGAATGCAAAATCAAGCCCGACTGCTCTCACCGCGTCAATTGTAAAGTGGGCACGAAGTTAGCTTTTACAAAACGCCGGCACAACCACGCAAAAAAAAGTATGTCCGGGGGGAATCAAAACCGGTAATATAGCGCCATTATGCGAGGCGCAACCTCTACATAAATCTGAAGAGTGAGCATGGCGTCTAATCAGCCGGTGTTGCTTTCGTCCGGACGGAACTGTACAAATTTTACGCCGGATTCCTCTGGACGGAACTCTAAGCTCTCAGTTGTATTCCGTCTGGACGGATGGATAACCGGCAGTGCTCCGTTTCGTCTGGACAGAACTTTCGCACTTTTATATTATTCTGTCTGGACGGAACCAAAACAGACGACTGGGCGAGTTGGTACATTGTTTTGAAGGAACGGACACGCAGCGCTGTGTCCGTTCCTTCTTCTTTTTGTGTCCTGTTTTATTTGCGCTGTTACCAAGCTGGACGGAACGCTAGCCACAGCCAAACTTGAAAGGAACTTTGAAAGATATCTAGGCGTTCAGAGAAGCGGTTGTAAGAATTTTGTATTCTGCGCAAAGAAGAATAATTCGAGTTTCGCGCAGCGGTCAAGATCAGGCGATGCGACCTGGTGGGCATTCGTGGAACACTGAATTCTAAACAGCTAAGCATCTCTACGAAAGAAAGGTCACCAGGAACAATTTTGCGAAGAAATGTCAGATCTCAGCGCATACGTCGGCAGTTTAAGGATGGGATGGAAGGAACTACGGGTAAGTCAGAACCAGAACCCGGACTGGGATTGTGATGACGGTGATTAAATATCGATTGAAACTTCTTCTCACACGTTCTGTTATTTCACTACTAGATTTTTATCTGCCGTTCCAGGAAACACAATCATATTCTAATTGAGGGATACGTATAATATTGTATACAATTAAAAATAGATCTGGAGACGAGAATTCACTTGAAATCCGACACAAATTTGTAAGACTTCGGAGCGCTCGCCAGATGATGAGCCTAATATGAGGAGAAAATGACATCGTAATGTCAAAGAGCACACCTAGGTCCTTATACTTATCAATCTTTTGCAGAGGAGCTCCCTCAATACTGCAGGAATACAAGAGACGATGGTTTTTCGGCTGTACATGATAACGTCCGGTTTAGGGGGTTCAAAATTGCACAGGTTTTCCCGCACCATATCGATATTTCCGACACATCCATCTAGAACGCACAGCAGTCCCAAACACCGCTAATATGCCTAAATAAATTGATATCATAAGCATAGATAAGAAACAAAAGTTTTAAGACTGTTGACAGATCATTGATAAAGATGGAAAACAATAGTTGGCGCAGCATGAAACATTGAGGTATACCACTTGTTGCCGTGTAAAAACGAGATATTTTGTAGTTTAAATCTACTTAAAAGAAATTATGAGAGATAGTTGGACAACAAGGCAACAAGAGTTGCGCCTACACCTGATGCCGTAAGCTTGTTATCTAATAATTGATAGTAAACAACCACAAACGCCCCCCTGAGGTGAAAATATATGACCTCCAACTGGCCTTATGCACAAACTGCAGCCGAACCCTGCGTCATAAAGCTTGCAACATATGTAACCGTCGATCGAACCGAAAAATTCCATGCTTGTTTGGTATAAGAACGTTCTTGATGCTAGCAGCACGGACTTTGTACAGAGCTGACTCAAGGAGTTTTCCGGCGACACAAAGCAGTGAGATCGGGCTATAGTTATTAACGACCGACTTATCACCAGACCTAAATATAGGAAACATTCGAGTTATCTTCCATGCACGAGGAAATTTGCCGAACAGGATAGTTATTTTAAATGGAAGCTAAAACAAGCCCAAAAATTTCGCCCTGCGCCTTCATGAGGGCTGCTGGGATACCACCTGCACCAGAGGAAAATCATGGTTTCATTCGTTTAAAGCTATCATTGACAAGTTTTTCATCAAACCTAAGTGTATCAAAATTAGACATATCATTGAATAATAGGCGTTCGTGGTTAGCATCTGGCTCTTGAAAGACAGAATGAAAGTACTGAACAAACCTGGAGGCGACATCCTCAACCTTTTTTAAGCCGTATAATTAAGCGGTCTAATGTGTTCTTTAGACTCCTTAGGACGGCTGCGTATATACCAAAAGACGTCAGCCGGGTTCTGAGACACTGCAGCCTAGAACGACTCTATATAGAGCTGGTGGGCACGCCGGTAGAGGCTTTTACACAGTGAGCGATACCGACTAAACTCCGCCTGTAACTTGTAAACCCATAACGCTTTACCTTTTTACGGGCACTGTCCTTACGTTTAGGCGAACGTCGAACTTCTTTATAGAATCAGTATGAAAATTTGGCATGAACCGGCTTTTCAAGATGAATGTACTTTTCCTTGCCACTACTGACAATATTGGTAAAACGTCGAACCTGTTCGTCAACATCTTTGACATCAAAAACACTTGACAATTCACCAGGCGAATAAAAGTAATACAGCCCAGCATAATCTCTACAATTGAAAGCATATCGCGGGAGTGCACAATTATTACACCGCAATCGCGAAGCTGGACAGCCAAAGAGACAGAGGAGATAAGAGGGGGGTGAAACTCGTCGGGGTGTAGAAGAAATATTTGGAAGGCAGACACTTGTACGTTTTAGATGCAAAGCATCTCTTATTCGACGCTCCGGCGTCCGTCGTCGGCGTCCGCACCTCTCCTCCTCTCCACACCACCTGTGATAACACCACTCTCTCCCCTACACCTCTCCACACCACCTGTGGGCTACGCGCGCTGCTCCTTCTCTACCCTTTCCAGACCAACTGTCACATTGCGCGCCTGTGCGCTGCTCCTCCTGTCCACTCCCTCTGCTCTGCAAATAAACCCGGTCCGTGCTCCGCGGAGTTGCTTCTTCGGTACTGCGCCGTCCGATGACTGGAAATTGACGCCAACGATTCCGTCAATAAAATGGCTGGCACACATTCAACTAGCGCCAGATAGCAAACTGTCGGAACCGCGAGCACATCCGAAGACAAGGCTGCACAGAGGAGAGCTCGCGACACCAAACATAAACGGCAGCGTCGCGCAGCGGATTACTCGCTTCGAGAACTACAAGCCGCTTTGAAACGCCAGCGGCGAATAGCTGATCCAAATGGCGTTCCGAAACGTGACAACGCTTCGAAACGCCAGCTTCGAACAGCGGATTCCTCGTTTCGACAAAAAAAAGCCGCAAAACGTTCCCCACTATTCAATAAAGAAAGAAGACATTTAATACGCGACTACACGTGTCTTTACTCGAACAACCAATTAACATGCTACTACACCACGGCTTAGCACCCCCTCATGGTTCCCACGTAGGAAGATGGTGTAATTTATTTTCAGGTTCTAGAAGCACACATCAACAACATTACCTCAGATGTTTCCTATGCGGCAGAACTGAAGCAACGAAGTGAACGATTGATAATCTAATAAGGTGCTGCATTTCTGTGTTGCATAATGATTTTTGTGCTGAAATGAAAGACTGCTTCAGTTTATACCTGGGGTGTTGGAGTCCGTAAGTGTAATTAGCTAATGGATTGAGTGTGCATTTGAAACATTTTCAATAGATGTGAGCTCTCGATTATAATAATCAACTTACAGCAAAGACACCTTCAGACAATCGATTTTGCTAATGAGGCGCATACACATTTCCTGTTGTTTAACCGTATCTTGTAGAGAATTAGCGTGCGAAAGAACTAAGTTCTTTTCTTAACACTCTTGAAAACATGGCTTCATGCTTAAAATCGGAGCTCCAGAAATGCTTAAGAATGAGAGTACAAAACACAAAAAATGAAATGAAGGAAGTTCAACGGCTGTGAACATCTGATGAGAAATGGGTGCGGAAGAGTTTTAAAGAATTCATTTTAACTTGTTTTTAGCGTGCTCTCAATTCGGGCTTTACAGTGAGATGAACAATCCGCATACACTGGAATGCCATATCTAAGAACACTATACGCCAGGCCATGCATACCCTTTTGCTCCACTGGAAATGGCAGAACGAACGTCATATTAAACAATTCGCACTCAGACACGGCGCGCATCCTACCACGAATAAAAGGTAAGTGGCTATTCTGTGATAGGTCGCTATTTAAATAAACACCTAACTATTTTATCGATTTCGTCTGATTTGAAGGAGCACATTGCCACTCAAAGCAATGCTGCTTATGCAAGAAAATCAGCTCTTTTAAAGTTGCCTTTTTCATGGGTGTCAGAAATCTATAAGTTCAGTTTTATCGCGTTAGTTATCAAAAGAGTTTTTTATGAACTACTTCACTACGCAGCCCACATTTGTTTTGCGGTAAACACGCCCTTTTCGTGAATGATCAGTGAGTAGACAATAAGGCCGCGTCGTCTGCATGCTGCAAAACTGCGAAATTTTAGATTACTGTTTCAAATTGGTTCGTAAATATAAATAAAGAAATGGGGATACAATGCTTACCCTTGTAATACAGCAGCCTCGGTGGGTAGTTTACTTTTGAAGGTAGTAAAAGTATCAATTGCGACAACGTGAAAACGCTCGCCAGAAACGTTTTAGGTACGGCGTGGAAAGGTCGACGAAGCCCCACAAGACACAATTTCTGCAGCTCAATGTTCTAGTCCCACGTGTCAACAGTCTTTATAACGTCAAAAAAGTAGTGCGCAGCTAATTAGGTTTTTGAAATGCAGAATAGATCATCGGCAAACTCTTCCAGCAATGCAATGGTCCCTTTCCCAGCCACACAACCGTACTGACGGTCTGAAATCAGCTTATATTTAACCAAGAATAACGTCATGCACTGCTGTAAAACTTTTGTAGAATTTGCGAAAGAATGGGTAATATAGATACCGGCCGGTAGTTTTCGATCATGTCTTGCTTTACGTTTCGGAACAACGGCTTTACCATGCCCGTTTTCAGAGTTTCGTGTATTCTGGCTGTTTCTATGAATCCATTCAACTTATGAAGTGGAACCGCAGAAAGGGCATGGAGGTTACGCTGAAGCTACATTAACGTGAAACCATCTATTCCCGAAGGCTTGTTTTTCGATGGCTAAAAATGATCCCTGCGAGCTCAACTAATTATAAAGTTGAAGGAAAAGCCCATGCAGGCGTTGTATTAGTTAGTGTACAATTCACGCCACTTTCGGCAGAGGTAGTCGCTGAAGCACGCGTAAAATGCAGGTTGAATAAACTGGTGCTTTCTACCGGATCACCAGACAATATGTAGGACAGAGAAGAATGTTCATATTCTTTGCTGCAAGGGTGCTGATTAAAGACGAAGTTTTCCTCGGGTTTCTTGCGGAATCTTTGACTTGTTGCTGAAAGTATCTACGTTTACCAACTCGCATAAGTGCTACAGCTCTATTTCTTGCGAATCTGGATTCTAGTCAGAGGGTAACATTTTTTGAAGCGCGTTTTGAACGATGCCATAACATTCTCTGTGTGAAATCGCATGCATACATTCAACATTCAGCGTATCGTGTTTTTTTCTGCGCTAAGAGATCACAATTCGCTGACAGTGTTTTCAAATGGTTCAAAATTGTTGAATAAAAACCTCATAGATGACGTGTGGTTGATTAGAGATGATAAGCCGTCACTAATCATATTTGCTGACAATCTTGCCTAGTTTCCCTTTGTCGGTAGCAGGGTTCGGTACAAGTTCTCAGTCATCAGCAGGGCCCCGAGAATTAGAAAGGCGCGAAACAGAGGCATCAGGTAATCGACAGGTGAGGGAATAAATGTAAGCTAACTCTTGGGTAATTAGGCAAGAATCTATATGGTCGTTTGGAGCCGAAATATTCCTATTATCTAGGCAGCAGCTGACTAACCTACCGTTAGGTTTTCTTTCATGTGTAGGGGCGTTTGTAGCGCAATCCAGACCATATTAGGAAATAAAAGATAAGTATTCTGACGTTGCTTGAAATTGTGGACGATAAAATATTGAAGTTTGTCAACTGTCACAATGAATTGTTCTTCCGAGTAGTGCCGAAGGGCATCTTCCAATTGAAGCACGAAGTTGCTTTTGCGGTTGCACGGGGGTGGTACATGGCCAGCAGTGCTAAATAGCTATGCAAGTAACTAAATGTTAGTGATCAACACTCCGCATTCGTAAAAGTGTTTTTCAAGTGCGTCCCTTCGTACTGATCAATTCGTAAGCGGCGTCATAGAATAGCGTAGCCCCGTTCGGGGCTTGCCAGACGGCACTGTAAATCCATAGGAACTATTTACGTGAGACCAATATGTTAACTTGATTGATTTTAGGGTTTAACGCGCCGACGCAACGCAGGCGATGAGGCGAGCCGTAGTGGAGGGGTCCGGATTAACTTTGACCACCTGGGGATCTTTAACGTGCGCCGACATCTCGTACACACGGGCGTTTTTGTTTTTCCCCTCCATCAGAAAAGCGGCCGCCGCGGCCGGGAATCGAACCCGCGACCTTGTGCTCAGCAGCGCAACGCCTTAGTCACTGACCCACCGCGGCGGGTACCAATATGGTAACTTCATGCCATTTGTAAATGCATCATGTTATTCTCCCTTGCTTTTATTATATGAAATCTTTTTTGTGCAAATAATAATTGCACAGTTTTCAGCGCGAAGACGACACCTTTACGTTCGCTAAGCCTGCGAAGCATAAAGTAGGTATGAGAATTTCTGGTAATGGCACAGGCAATCTTGTGTTTGACTTCTCCAAAACAGGCGAAAAATTGTTGCACATAAAGCTGAGCTCACCTGATCTCGGTAATACAAAAAATGATTACGATTAAACTTCTAAAAATATGATTTTCACAATTTCCCTGTGGGAGACTGCGCAGTAGTCGCATTTGTATGTATTGTCACGAAGGCAAAGACGAAGCAGTTGTCTTGAAGGCAGAAAGAAGTTTATTGGAACGAACTTGTGCTCGCCAAACAAATCATGGAATACACAGACGGCGAACCAGCAGTCAAAAAAGTAACATGCGCAGGCGAGTATCGGTAAATCGACTACCGCGGCCTCTGCTCTGCGGGAATTTATCTTTCAACGCGAGTGTTCCTCGAACCGTCGAATTGCGTCAAGAACGCTGTATATTAAAGAAGATTATTCTAGCATGGTTGCGATAGTTCGATACACTCTGCTTTTTAAAGGAGATAACACGTGCGGAATGAGAAATATAACGCTCGCTTCACTTGGCCCACGGATAACACAGATAACAAAGGCCGGCCCTGACGGTCGGCCAAAGCATAAACAAACAAACCGAATGCGTGATTTTCGGCAACACTAATCAATTCCTGGGCATTCCACTTCTGTTTACAGAAACATTGAAAACCATTCAGCACACTCTTTTTCCAAACTTCTGAATGTAGCCTATGTATACATTCACCCCAAGTACAGAGGTCGAAATAACTTCTTTTCTACGTCTCTAGGTAAAAACACCGCACATGGTTATGACGATATAAAAGCTGAGCCTATCAAAACTGTAGCCTATATTTTGAGTTCCCCTTTATTGCATATTTGCAACAGCACATTCGACACTGGCATTTTTCCAAAAGGAATGAAAATTGCACGTGTGGCTATACTGCATAGAAGTGGCCCATTTGACAAAATAATAATTATCGCCCAATATCCGTCCTCCCGTTTTTTTTTTCAGAAGTTCTAGAACATTTATAAAATCGAGGCTAACTAGGTTTCTTGATTCCACTCAAGCTATTGAAGGCCAGCAGTATGGTTTTCGGGAAAAAAGATCAGCTGAAATGATGCTCCTAAATATAAAAGACAAAATCGCGAACAATTTCGAGCAAAATTCGTTCACCGTTGGGTTGTTCCTTGATTTTAGGAAAGCATTTGACTCAATTCGACACGAAGTATTGTATAATAAACTCCCCTTATATAAAATCCATGGTGTTGCAATAATTTTGATGGCCAGCTACTTGTCTGATCGCTTACAATTTACTTGCCCTAATGGGTTTCAATTGTCTATGACACCAATTTTATACGGCTCCCGCAAGGCTCTATTTTGGGCCCATTGTTTTTTCTGCTTTACATAAATGACATTGTGCATATACCTCTGACTCCAAACATTACGTTGTATGCCTACGATACGATTGCTTTTTTCTCAGGAAGATGTTTGCGTGAGATTGAGTCGTCAGTCAGTTCTTGGCTTCGCAAATTGTCAAGTTGGCTAGTTTGCAATAACTTTCAACTGAACGTTAATAAGGCCAACTTTGTTCTTTTAAGCCCAAGAATAAACCCGACAATTGCAGTATCTCCTTAGAATTTCGTAACTCCGTAATCGAACGTGTGTCCACATACAAATTTAAGGTGTTCTCTTCAATGAAAATCTAAATTGAACATATCACGTATATAAAGTTCACGCAAGTATGTCCCGGTCTAAGGGAGTGTTATTCAAAATCAAGTGTCTGATTTTAACCTGGTTGATGCATCAGTTATACCATGCTCTTGTGCAGTCGCACTTTCATTATTGCCGTTTAGTTTGGGGTACCACAACCGTAACAAATTAAGACAGGCTGTTAATTTTACAAAAAAAGCACTTTGATGCATAGAGAATGTGCCGAGCTCACATCACTCTAACCCGTTGTTTTTAGAACACAACTTGCCTAAAGTAACCCAATTGTTCGAACTTAAGCTTGCTGTGCTTATTGGCAGTGAAATGAATAGAGACGCACTGTTTCTTGGTCCATACACTCCAGTTATCCCGCGTTAGAATCTTCTACCAGGAACTCTTAAGACCCCATTTATTCGAACTAACTATGGTTCACAAAAACTAGAGTATTGTCACGAAGACAAGGACGATGCAGTTCTCTTGAATGAGAAACACGTTTATTGGAGCGAAGTTGTGCTCCCCTAACAACTCAAAAGAATGCAGATGCGGCGAAGCAGCGGTCAACAAAGTGACTTGCACAGGCGAGTGTCGTCGAATCGAATAGCCCGGCGTCTGTTCTGCAGGCTTTTCATCTTTCGGCCCACGTGGTTCTCGAACCGTCGGTTCGCATCGAGAACATTGTAGATGCAAGAAGATTATTCCGGGATGTTCACGTTAGATCGGAATGCTCTCCCTATCAGAACAGATAACACATGCGGCACAGAAAAAAAGAATGGAACACGCGGTTTCCTTGGCACAGAGATAACACAGACTGGCGCAGACGGGCGGTAAAAGTAAAACACAAAAATAACAAACCCAATGCATGGTTTGCTGCATTACCCCCCTCTAAAAGTGCATCGACCCGATGCTAACATAAGCGACAGTACGAAAGTAAAAATAAAAGTTCGTCATCGTCCGTAGAAATGTTTTAAGCGAACCACGTGGACGACTTCGGCCCGCGTACGTCGTCGTGATATGCCGGAGTCACCATCGGGGATCAATTTGTAGCTAAGTTGGCCAACACGTCGTAAAATCTGGTAGGGTCCGAAATACCGTCGCAGAAGTTTCTCACTCAGTCCGCGTCGTCGGATGGGAGTCCAGACCCACACACGATCCCCAGGATGGTACTCGGCGTCTCGGCGACGGAGATTGTAGCCTCCGGCATCCACCAGCTGCTGGTCTGTTATACGAACTCGACCGAGCTGACGGGCCTCCTCCGCACGTCGAAGATATCCTTGGACGTCGGCGTTGAGGTCGTCGTCTTCTGCTTGCCGAAGCATGGCGTCGAGCATCGTAGTCGGCCGTCTTCCGTAGACAAGCTCGAACGGTGTCATCTGCGTAGTTTCCTGGGTCGCTGTGTTCTACGCAAACGTAAATTCGGGAGCATTTCGTCCCAAGTCTTATGTTCAACGTCGACGTACATAGACAGCATATCTGCGATTGTCTTGTTCAGACTTTCCGTAAGTCCGTTTGTTTGGGGTGGTACGCCGTCGTTCTTCTGTGATCCGTGTTGCTGTAACGTAAGATTCCTTGCAAAAGCTCCGCAGTGAAGGCCGTTCCGCGGTCCGTGATTAGTACATCAGGGGCTCCATGTCGGAGCACACCTTGGTTAATAAAGAACTTGGCGACTTCTTGTGCAGTACCCCTCGGAAGAGCGGCGGTCCCTGCGTAGCGCGTGATGTAGTCTGTCGCTACGTCAATCCACTTGTTCTGGGATCATGACGTAGGGAACGGCCCGAGAAGGTCCATTTCCATCTGTTGGAAGGGCCTCGATGGACGGCGATCGGCTGCAGATGTCCGGCGGGTCTTGTCGGTGGCGTTTTTCGTCACTGACAGTCACGGCAGCTCCGGACCTAGTGGGTGACGTCGGATGTAAGGCGGGGCCAGTAGTACTTCGCCTTGATTTTTGCTATTCTGCGGGCTGTTCCGAGATGTCCGGAAGACGGGTCGTCATGGCACGCTTCCAAAATTTCGTCACGAAGGTGTGCGGGGATGTCAAGAAGGTAATTCGTTCTCGTTCCGGGGCTGAAATTCTTCTTCACGAGAACGGAGTTTCTCAGGCTGAACGCTGGTAAGCTGCGTTTGAAGGTCCTAGGTTCGGCGACGTTGCATCCCTTGAGGTAGTCGATTATGACGCGTAAGTCGGGGTCGGCACGCTGCTGGGCGGCTAGGTCGCTCTCCTTCACGATTTAGAAGAACGCACTGTCTTCATCAGAGTCTTGTGCTGGTGGATCGACGGGTGCGCAGGACAGGCAGTCGGCGTCGGAGTGTTTCCTGCCGGATTTATAGACGACTGTAACGTCGAACACCTGCAGACGCCAGCTCCACCGCCCAAGACGGCCAGAGGGGTCCTTCAAATTGGCGAGCCAACACAACGCGTGGTGGTCTGTCACAACCTTGAATGGTCTTCCATACACGTATGGGCGAAATTTTGAAATCGCCCATATAATTGCCAGGCACTCTTTCTCAGAGGCAGAATAGTTTTTCTCCACCTTCGACAGGCCACGGCTGCATAGGCGATTACGTTTTCGCACCAGCTTTGTTTTTGGACGAGGACGGCACCCAAGCCCATATCACTGGCGTCCGTGTGTATTTCCGTTTCGGCGTTTTCGTCGAAATGAGCGAGCACGGGCGGGCTTTGCAGGCGTTTTTGCAGCTCGCAGAATGCTTTTTCTTGGTCGTTTTCCCAGCTGAAAGGGGTGCCATCCTTCGTCAAGCGCGTGAGCGGCTCTGCAATATGTGCGAAGTTTGCGACGAAGCGCCGGTAGTATGCGCACAGTCCGAGAAATCTTCGCACGCCCTTCTTGTCTTTCGGCCTTGGGAAGTTCACAACGGCTGAAGTTTTTGCTGGGTCAGGTAGGATTCCCGCCGCATTGACGACGTGGCCCAAGAACTTGAACTCCTCGTACGCGAAACGGCACTTTTCAGGCTTCCGCGCTAACCCCGACGTACGAATCCCCTCGAGTACAGATTCCAGCCTTGTGAGGTGTTCGTCGAAAGTCCGGGCGAATACAACAACATCGTCGAGATATACGAGGCAAATGTGCCACTTCAGGCCAGCTAGCACAGTGTCCATTACTGTTTGAAACGCTGCTGGCGCCGTGCACAGCCCGAAAGGCATCACCTTAAACTCGTATAGGCCATCCGGGGTTATAAATGCAGTCTTCTCTCGGTCTCTCTCGTCGACTTCAATTTGCCAGTAGCCGGTGTTCAGATCTATCGATGAGAAGTACTTCGCATGGCAGAGGTGGTCGAGGGTGTCGTCGATTCGTGGCAGGGGGTACACGTCCTTTTTGGTGATTTTGTTCAGCCGCCGGTAGTCAACGCAGAACATTAATGTCCCGTCTTTTTTCTTCATGAGGACGACCGGCGCAGCCCACGGACTTTTCGATGGCTGTATTATGTCGTCGCTGAGCATGTCGTCGACTTGAGTCCGGATGGCTTCTCGCTCGTGTGAAGAGGCGCGGTACGGTGACTGTCGGGGAGGTCGGGGTCCATCTTCGGTTATAATTCGGTGCTTCCCTAGGGGTGTCTGACGTAATTTTGAGTTTGCCGAAAAACACTCGCTGTAGCGACGGAGCAAATCCAGTAATCTGTCCAGATTTTCTTGCGGCAGCGCCGGGTTTACGTCGAAAGGTTGCGGCGGCTTGGAAGCATCTGCGCGCGCGCCTTCAAAGTTAGCGACCGCGATCACTCGACTTGCTTCTTGCGTTTCTTCGAGGAACGCAATTGCAGCGCCCTTGTTTAGATGCTGGTTCTCCTCGGTGAAATTGGTGACCAAAACATGGGATTTGCATTGCTTAAAGCGCGCAATGCCTGTTGAGAAGCAACCTTTGGTCACCCTCTACGATAGCGTCGATGTCAGGAGCAGTATCCTCAGTGTAGACGGCGATCATCAAGCTTGCGCGGGGTGGCAGGGTGACGTGATCGTCAGCGATCCTTACAGAAGCACGGTGATCGGGGTTCAGTGGCGGCGTCATGGAGTGATCGGAGGAAAAAGTTATCGACTTGGTCTGCAGATCAATTATTGCGCCGTTGTTCATCAAACAGTCCATTCCGAGTATTACGTCGCGGGAGCAGTTAGGTAAAATTACGAACTCAACAGGGTACGTGATGCCATCTATCGTGTCGCGGGATGTGCACGTTCCACTTGGCGTTACGAGATGGCCTCCTGCTGTGGGTATATGCGGACCGTCCCATCTTGTCGTAACTTTCTTCAACTTAGACGCGAATGACCCACTTATCACCGAGTAGTCGGCTCCCGTGTCGATGAGGGCGACTACGTCAAAGCCGTCGATGGACAACTGGACGTCGGACGCTGCCTTCCTCGTGTTCCGGGTGCGTCGGGGCGTCGCATCTCGGCTTGTGTGTGTTGACCGTCGGGTACTGTGCGTCGTCGTTGTCGTCGTCTCAGCGGCAGGCTCGGTCATGTGAAGTACGCGTCGCGCCGTGTGGTTATCGTCGTGTTCAGGAGTCACGTCAGGGTTAGGTCAGGTCGTCGGGATGAGGGCATTTCGTAAGTCACAGTTTTCGGCGAATCGTTGCGTCGTTGGAGGGTTTTCGTTTTTTCGCCGTTCTGCAACTTCACATGCAGAAGTTGCCGCCTTTATATTCCTCCGCGTGGGCTGGGAGACCTTCTTGTGCGAAGTCAGCACTGCTACGGCGGTCGGGCGACTGGTACGGGTAGGGCGACGGCGAATGGTTGAAACGGGCTGGTCCACGGCTGGTGTTCGACAGGTATTCCTCAATCTCAGATGGGTGCTGGCCGGGTCGGGGCGTGGTGCGTCGACGGAGAAACCACGTAGTCCGAGTCTCTTGTATGGGCACCGACGGTAGATGTGGTCGGCCTCTCCGCAGTGGTAGCACAGAGGGCGATTATCCAGTGTTCGCCATACGTCAGTCTTCCTCGGCGTCTGGGTTTGTGCTACAGGTGGTCGAGCGGGCGACAGTGGGCGGCGGTAGAGCGGGGCCTCTTGACGACGTGCCTCTTACGACGTGTTGGAGCAGGGCGGAGTCGATGATCAGCCGTGGAGTAGGTCATAGCTTGGGGCTCGCAGTGTACTTAGGATGCCAGAGAAGTTCCCAAAGCGTTTTGAACTTCTTCCCGGATCACGTCAGTTAGGCAAGCGACTTGGGGTTGCGGCGTCGTCGGGAAAAGTTTCCGCAGCTCCTCTCTCACTACTGCGTGGATGGTCTCGCGTAGGCTATCAGCTGGAATCCGCATGTTGTCGACGTAGTTCGCACTGGCCACGCCAACAAAGTTCCGGTCATACTGCTTAGCACGCATTTCGAGAGCCTTCTCAATCGTGCTGGCTTCGGTCTCGAATTCAGCGATGGTTTTGGGCGGGTTGCGGACAAGTCCAGCAAACAGCTCCTCCTTCACACCGCGCATCAAGAAGCGTAACTTCTTTTCTTCCGTCATTTCGGGCTCCGCTCGCCGAAATAGTTACTTCATCTCCTCAACGAAGATCACGACCCCTTCGTTGGGGCGTTGTGTCCGCGTTTCAAGCAAAAGCGCAGCTCGCTCTTTTCTCACAACGGTAGTGAGTGTCTTAAGGAACTCTCTTTTGAATTGAGTCCAGTCGGTCAAAGAACTCTCATGGTTCTCGAACCAAGTTCGAGCAGCATCTTCTAAGTAAAAAAAGACATGCCGGAACGTTTCTTCGTCGTCCCACCTGTTGAAGATGCGGACGCGCTCCAGCTTCTCCAACCACTCTTCGGGGTCTTCAGCGGGGGCTCCCCGGAACGATGGCGGTTCCCGGGGCTGCTGCAAGACTATTGGCGACGTTGTTTCTGGCACCATGGTGTTGGTTGCAGCGTTCCTTCTCTTGGGCCCTTCTGGCATGACACCGAACACGGGTAGCAATACTTGCAGTCGGCGGCTTTCTCTGGTTGGGCTGGTTTGGCGGCTTCCAGTTGTCGTAGAGAGCATAAAGGGTGAGTACCGCGCACCTCCACCAGATGTCACGAAGACAAGGACGATGCAGTTTTCTTGAATGAGAAACACGTTTATTGGAGCGAACTTGTGCTCACCTAACAACTCAAAAGAATACAGAGGCGGCGAAGCAGCGGTCAACAAAGTGACTTGCACAGGCGAGTGTCGTCGAATCAAATAGCCCGGCGTCTGCTCTGCAGGCGTTTTATCTTTCGGCCCGCGTGGCTCTCGAACCGTCAATTCGCATCGAGAACATTGTAGATCCAAGATTATTCCGGGCTGTTCACGTTAGATCGGAATGTTCTCCCTAACAGAACAGATAACACATGCGGCACAGAAAGAAAGAATGGAACACGCGCTTCCCTTGGCACAAAGATAACACAGACCGGCGCAGCCGGGTGGTAAAAGTAAAACACAAATAAACAAACCCAATGCATGGTTCGCTGCAATATATAGTACCCCAATTTCCTAATACAAGCCCGGTAATATTCCACATATTTCTTCAATTTACCTCGCGGCTCAGACCTAAACGAAATATAAAACGACATTTTTGTACTGAAATTCTCTATAAGTGTGCACTTATTTCTTTTTTTAAATAAGGTCAATTTATGTGCTATGTGTTCTGTTTTCTGCTTTTTATAACATTTGATGTTCCCAGTAGGTTTTCTTGTACACATTGTATAACGTGGCTTTTGCTGGCATCTATCGTTCTTTCTTCTTTTGCTTTTTTTTTTTGTTCCAATCACCATTGCTGATGATCGCCTTTTGTAGTAAATATATAACGCGGTTCTTTTTTCGAAATGTTTTTTTTTCTCTCTCTCTTTTTACTGCTCTCGTCAACACTGTGCAATGCCGACTGCAGCGGCAGTATGCCGTCGTCAGGCAGAGTACATCTGCCTTTTGCCTCTGTACCCCAGGGTACTCCTGTCTGAGTAGACTTCAACTTCAACAATAAATACAAAAATATTTGTTCCCTTTGATATCAGAAAGGAACTGCTAATGTTATCTGTTATAGCGCATTATGGTATGCAATAACATTGTTTGATGTTTTCTTCTATCTTCGCAATTTTATCACTTTTGTATGAGTAAAAGCATTGTGTAATCCCTTCTTTGCAGTGTAGTCAGATACGTCTTAACAATTTTTATTTCCTCCTTCGGAAGAAAAGTAAGTACCAGGAGTTTCTAACAGAAAAATTTGAAGTCTGTTATCAACCTTTGCAGGTATTAAAATTTTACTAATATTTTTGACGTGTCAGTTTGCCATCATTCTGGGAAGCCTAACACTTCTGGGGTGTCTGTTTACACCCAAACAGAGCCTTAGGTTGTTTTTGTGGCGTGCTCCCTTACACAGTATTGAATGTCGCGTAAAATTGTTTGTGACAGAAGTATAAGGCAACGCATGTAGGCATTGCTATGTTCTTCTCCTTAGTGTTTTTTTCGTTATTTTCTACGCCTTTCTATATCGTTATATAAGTAGTGAGGTTGTGTTGGTGCATTCATTTTTGTGCATTGAGCCATTCGCGGCTTCTCTGTTTGGTTTCTTTATTTTTTGTTTTTATACCCTCTACACTTACTTCTCCCTTATTAGGTATTCAGGACCATTCAGGCAAGCAAACCTATGCTTGTGGTTGGCCTGGCACATTGGTTGTTTCACATAGAGCATGTGAAAACATTGTGGTTGAGTAGCCTAGAAGGCCGGTGCTTTATACTACAATTTTATTGGTAACCTGTGTAACCGCTGTTGGCGCTCTGTCCCTCCTTGTGTGACAATCGATATTTCACAAAACCTGCCTTCGTTTAACTTTGTTGTGTTCTAAGGGTAAAGGAGTCAATTCATTTTTAATACGTTGGGATACATTCACCAGCTATACATACTACAAGGGTTTACTCTCATCACCCTCTAAAAACTGAAATTGAGACAACAGGTGTTTTTTTATTTTTATTTTTTTATTTTTAATACCAACACCACAAAACAGTTTTTTTATTTTTGTATCATATTTTTGGTGCAATAAATAGGCCTTCCTAAATGAATCTCGAAATACATTATTGGAGAGTACAATCGGAAATATTTGTCACATATTTAAAATTTTTCATCCTATTAGGGAGAAACAGTACTTTATAACTTTTTATTGCACATTGAAAAAACTGCAGGGTTTCAGAATTATTGGTATTATCGGCCAATAACGACTTATCAACGCAATACACAAAAATCTTTGTACACAGCGAAGGTGGGTCCAACATGAGGACACTCCAAAAATCGTTTCATGCATGCTTCACTTGGTTGAAGAGGCCCTTGTTTCCCTTTAACTCGCAGTTCGCACGACCCCTCTTCATAAAGAACAAAATCTACAACAAAAGAAAATTTTGTAAGAACTGTAATTAGGCCTTGCTGAAGTTTCAGTAAGGGGCAATTATATCAACAAAACTTAAAAAAAAATTTGCAAAGTCGTTTGTAGCGGTCAGGACTTCCTGTGATGTGGGTTCTAATGCATGCCTAAACAATTTAGAACCACAAACTAGGACATCACCCGAGAAATTATGCAGCAGACTTTTGTACAGTTTAAGATATATCCGAAAGAGTGGAAGGTGAAGGAAGTTGAAGGCTGTATCCTATACGTACTCTAATCACTGTGTAAATACATGTCCTTTCTGACCTATTAAAATATAGGGGGGAAAATTACATTATGCTGCAGCACATAGATCAAAAATATTTTGTGTTGAAGGAGCATTTGAGACATCGACCCGGCATAGACATCTGACCCGATAGAGCCGTAATCAACGGAAAATAACTGGTCTGCAACGGCGTCGCGAAAGCGGCTACCCAGCATAAGCTTAACCGGCGCCATATCAAGGACTCCCTACGAAATACAGGCAAGGGCGCAAAACGCGCAAATTTCAGTCAATTCTCATAACAATATTATGGCGAAAAAAACTTGCAATATTTTGTTCGTACTAAACATTGAAGAGGCTATGCTCTAGGTAGGGTGAATTTGATGCCCCGCACTATGATATTTTATCTTTTTTATGACTATCTGTTTAAAACAAGTGGTATTATAAATTTGCGATGCAAACGGAGCCTTGTCAATAACGAAGCCTGTATTTTAATTTAGCAGGCGGTGTTTCAAGGTAAGCTCAGCTACACTTTCAATATGACACATTTGGTTAAACGATCTTCAGAATCCTAGTCAAAGTGGGTTTTGTCTACATTTTCATTGCTCGACGCAGCTTGTTGGGTCTACGCATGATTCGGCTCTAGCAATAGATAAGAGCAAAGTAGTTGACTATTTTATTGGAATTCAAAACTCATTCGACAAGGTTTTATTGGTTTTATGAGACCTTCTTGTTAGTAAATTGCGATTCTATTAACTGAAAAAATCGGTTATTTCATAGATAGCCCAGTATCTCTCTCTAAGATACCAGTCGGTCATTCCAACGGTTGTTCTTCTGAATAATTTCCCGGGACCTGAAAAAACTGCGAGGCCTCAGTTTTTGGGTAATTCTGTAATAAATTATTCATATTACTTTTGATTCTGTAATATACGAATGATATTGCTGCTCACCTGAAATCTTCGTTAAACATTTTTCCGAATGACTTGTATTACACGACAATATAGAATAAATGTGATTTCAAACATGGTAATGCGATTCCTTTAGGGTAATTTGAATCGTCAACATAGTCTATCTCAACTTTAATTGTGAACCCCAATCGTCAACCTCAATGGTAAAACGTGAAACATCAAGACAAAACCTGAGGTTTTATTTTTTTTTGTTTCTATAAATCGACATCTAGATTCCATGAGAAGTGTATCAAAGCTTGTTTCCCCATATTCCAAAGTGGGACCCCAATAATGAAGTAAATTATTACTTTCCTTTAAAGGTGACTCCTTGAAGAATTAATTTTTAAAATCAATACGAAAGCGAAACATCTTGGTCCTAGGATTGTATTCATTGCTTCTCATGACAATGTTCGAAGCGCTTTTTAGAATTATAGTGGTTACAGATCTCAAATTTGTTGCTTACTTTTATGTATACGCTGCTGTAAAGGCGAAGAAGGTATCAAATAAAAGACACCCAATGAACAGTGCCACCTTGTGGGCATCCTTCAGGAAATAGAAAAAACATGGTACAAAAACTGTTTTCCCTCAGTGTCAATTGCGTAACAAAAACCGACTAAGACGCAGCCATTGATACAGCTGAAAGTATGAAAACATGGCCTCTATAATAGGTAGGTTGTAAAGAATGGCTGGTGCTGTTTTCGAGGGGTGTGCTAGAAAGGTCATGTTGCACTCCAAAGCTAGGGGAAGGTGTATATACATGTTTCCGAGCCGCAAGGTCGCCTAAGAGGGGTTGACAGCCGTACGCACTGAAACTGGACCGACGAAATAACGAGTGTTTCTTTCGTTGCAGTTGCAAGGTTTGCTGTATGCATGGTACTATTGCTATGGTATCGGTTTGAAACACATGATAAAACACGAGCCTTACGACTTTTCGTTGCGTGAAGAAAAATTTGTATAGCACTGCATTCACCAGAAGCAAGGTGTTGTTCACAACACGTCTACATTTTTTAACGAAGTGCGACAATACGGGAAAATTAAGTTCTTCTGTGCACGTAAGTCAACAAAACCACAGCAAATATAGGTTGGAAATAAAGATACTTGTTCGATCATTCCTTGAAGAAGCCCTGTGGAAGTACATCAAAAAAGGTGATTAGTATAAAAAATTTTTAACAAAAATGATACTCGGTATTGAGGGACACCACACCCGATCTCACTTTCGTAAAGAACCTCGGCTCGCAGTCGGCGAACTGGCGCAACACCGGCACGGATCTGGGGAGCGACCACATGATCATTGAAATCGAGGTCCCACTGCCAGGCAAGCATCAGGAAGAAAAACGCAAGGTAAGGTGGACCGATTGGAACGATTTCAGAAAGATAAGGGACTCGCGGGGCGAGGAGAAGATCACGGACATTGAATCGTGGTGCCGAGGTCTGAACGACAGCGTCGCAGCGGCTACCAAGGAGATTGAGACGGACTTGGAGGTGAGCAGGATGGACAGCAGGCTGGCACACATGATCGAGGCCAAGAACGCGTTGCTGGCGAGGTGGAAGAGGCAACGCCTCAACCGCAGGCTCCGCAAAAAGATCGCGGAACTAAATGGTGCCATTGAAGAACACTGCAAGGAGCTATGCCACCAGCAGTGACATGAGCTCTGCAACACCGTCGACGGGCAGATGCAGAACGGCAAGGCGTGAAACATCCTGAGGCACTTTCTGGACGAGTCAAAGACCAAGAGTCACCAGAGAGATCGGCTCGCAATGCTTCTACACAAGGCGACGACGGATCAAGGGGAAGACGCCATCAAAAACGACTTATAGACAAATATCTACCGCAGGCGAACACCGCGCTACACGGCCCGTACACCGGCGCGGTTAACGAAGACCTCGACCGAGACATTAGCATCAAGGAAGTCCGGACGGCTTTACACGACCTCAACAGCAAGTCGGCGCCAGGTCCCGATCGAATTACGAACAGAGCCCTCAGAAATCTGGATGATCAATCCATACAGGCCCTCGCGGGATACTACAACCAGTGCTGGAAGACGGGGAAGCTCCCTCCTCAATGGAAGAAAGCTAGGATGATTCAAATACCGAAGCCCGGCAAGTCCCCGGACCCGGACAACCTTAGACCGATCTCGCTAACATCTTGCGTCGGCAAGGTCCTCGAACATATAGTCCACAACCGGTGGCAGGAGTACCTAGAGAAGACGGACGCCTTCCCTCACACGATCATAGGTTTCAGACAGAGCCTGAGCACCCAAGACGCTATGCTATAGATCAAGCACCAGGTGGTTGACGCCAAGACGAGCGGAAACAAAGCCATCCTGGAGCTTGATCTACAAAGCGCTTTTGATCACGTCGAGCACGCCGCAATCCTCAGGCAAGTGTCCGGGCTTAACCTAGGCGAACGGAGCTACAACTACATCAGGGACTTCCTGACAGACAGAAGAGCCGAGTTGGTGGCGGGGGACCTCAAGGTCGGAGAAAGGAGCATGGGGCACATGGGCACCCCACAGGGGTCGGTCATCTCCCCAATGCTCTTCAACTTAGTCATGATTGGCGTGGCCAAAAGACTCGAGAAACTTAAAGACGTCGAGCACACGATCTATGCCGACGACAGCACCCTCTGGGTGTGTCGCGGCAGCGACGGACACATCGAGTCGACGCTCCGGAACGCAGTCGAGGAAATCAAGGACTACCTCAAGGACACGGGCCTCAGATGCTCGCCGAAAAAGTAAGAGCTACTAGTGTACCATCTGGTGAGAACACGCAAGAGCAAGTCGAGCACAGAGTGCGACAAGATCACGATCCGGACCAAGGATGGCACCATCATACCCACGGTGCCCAAGATAAGGATACTCGGTATGGTCATAGAAGCGAACGTAAGAAACAGAGATATGGTGAACCGACTCGTGAACAAGGCAGCCAACGCCACCAGGCTGCTCAAGCGCTTGACCTCGAGACACGGCGGCATGAGGGAAGACAACCTCATCCGACTAATACAAGCTTTCGTGGTGTGCCACGTAGCGTACGTGGCAGCTTTTTATCACTGGCACGCGTGCGAGAAGAAAAAGATTGACATCCTGATACGCAGGGCTCACAAGATCGCGCTCGGCCTGCCAGAAACGGCGAGCACCGACAGACGGTTGAAGTTGGGCGTACACAACACGCTCGAGGAAATCATCGAGGCGCAGAGAGTGTCTCAGCTGGAGAGACTGTCGAAGACCAAGGCCGGATGCACCATCCTCGAGAAGCTGAGCATTGGGTACCACCAACAACAAGGACGCAAGACCTCGCTTAAGGAAGAGATTCGCCGCGACCTGCAAGTGGATCCAATACCCAGAAACGTACATCCAGAGCACAACAAGGGCCCACGTCATGCAAGAGCCAAGGCCCTCGTCGACAAGTACGGCGAGGACCCAAAAGCCCCCTTCGTCGACGCCGCGGAATGCGTGGGCGGACGCCGTTACGTGGCAGTCGCGGTCGACGGCACGGGCAACACAAGAGCGGCGGCGAGCGTGAAATGTGACCAGGCTGAAGAAGCCGAGGAGGTGGCCATTGCCTTGGCGATAATCTACGAGGGATGCACCGCGGTCCTCAGGGACTCGCGTCAAGCAGTGCGAAATTTCGCCAAGGCCGAAGTTTCACCGACGGCTGCTCGCATCCTGGAGCGAGCCCATATTCGAGCCAAAAAACGCATGATCTGGTTCCAGGCGCACGAGGGCAAAGTGTCGGAGAGCAAGATCAATCGGAACGAGTCGGCCCACGCCGCGGCGCGCGCGCTATCCCTCCGCGCTGACGGCGACGACGAGGCCTCGCTACTCTGGTATAGCGCCAAAGACAGACTAGTCGGATACAACGAGATCACGAAGGCATACCGCCTGGCTCGAATGAATCTCCCTCCACCCAGCGAAAAGCTGGACGGAGCCCGATGCCTACCCAGACAGCAAGTGCAAGGTCTGCCGAAGGTAGACGGCCACGCTAACGCACATGCTATAGAACTCAGGACTCCTACCGCCGCGGCTAGAAGCGGCGCTTGCATCATACAACCAAGAAGACCAACTCTGGGCCGTCCAGCAGGTCCGAGAGGCAATGGCGAGGCAGGCCCCGGAGGACATCGATGGGGGACCGTAAAGGGACGGCCCAGCCGTCCCCTCGAGGATGATGTAGGCCCGATCGACGAGCGCATGCGTCTCGACGTCAGCGTTAGTTCTGCAGGCTTAATAAAGTGTATTCAATTCAATCCAACAAAAATGATAAAAACTGGACACACGTTTTTGTGAACAAAATTGTATGGAATGTTCCTGGGTGTTTTGTGGGGTGCTCTAAATGTAGAGTGAAGACATACATGCCGGGTTTAGGCATCACTAAACTCGTCAGGCAAATTTTGCAAAAATAATTGAGTTCAGTAACAGCATGGCAGTGTTCAGGAAGATTGTGGTCAAAGAAATTGCTTAAAATTAGCAGTTTTGACTGTGGAGAAATAAAGCCACAAATATAAGCTCCCATGCGCCCTTTCTCTCCCACCCCTGGTTTATTAAAGCTAGGCCGCCACACGAAAGATATCAAGACCTGGAGAATGCAACCATTTGAGCTATAGCAAAGAACTGAATATTTTCAGCAACCGATAGTAAAAGAGGCACAGCAGGTATAGAAACTTCAAATGGTGAGCAGTGTTTAATATATGAATTTAGCGGTCGAATAAGGCTGAACAATAACAAAGGCGGCGCTGAAGGCTGGACTGCTAGTTGTGTCATGCGGGCTCACTTCTATGTGGGTGCAGGGAACCCAAAATGGTGGGTTTGTGCTGGTGCACAGTGCCACGGAGTCATCTGGGTTTGCTGCGTGCAGTGGACGGTCACCGGCCTCAGTAATGTGACGTACTGTGACTGAACTCTAATGCCCGTAGCATGGCCGAACGTGCGGCAGCTGTTGTCCGGCTGGAGTCCGACGACCGCATCTCGGCTGACGTCCGGTGGTGGTACTTCGGTCACACACGAGCGGCTGTCTAACTACCGGAACCCTACGGCTAGTGTCTGGCTGCATGAATGTAAGCTGGCCAAATGGGCGATGGAGTCTTGCCGTGGGAGATTCATGTGAGGGCTGCCATAACGGCGAAAAGGCCCAGATTAGGACTCGGGCCTAACACATCTGCCCGAAAAAGGCGGGATTGATAATCACTTGCCGACGTACATCGGTTTGCCCAAATAAAACGTCAGCTCACAGCAAAAATTTTAATTATCTGGCTTATTTCGTACATTTACACGTTTTTCTGCTGTTCCCCCTTTGACTGTATATACAAAAACATCACGAACAGTATTAGGCACAGGAAGCACTCAGCATTCCCAATTAATTGGCTATTACATTCAGCGTTCATTACATAATATTGCTAGCGAATATCTGAACACTTTCGTTTTGGGAGCTCATAATGTTGGCATCCACACCCACGGAACCATTGAGTTGCGGTTTTGTTAGTAAATGACAACTTGCGCTAAGATATACACGTTTACAAATATATACACCTAAAATGACGCGTTACTGTAAGAGAGTTGTGAACTGTACAAAGACTTCTTTGTGGTTACAAAAAACAACCATAATTTCCCTTTCAAATAAAACTTTTAGATGAGATATAATTATGGGGCCACATTGCCAAAGCGACTGATGGGTATTTAAGTAACGAATGGTAGTTAGGGGGCTGATACATTCCTCGCTTATATATTTATATTTGCACAGAACTCCGCGGCTCAATATATTAGCGAACACGTTTAGAACATGTAGTCTGTCCAAAACATGAGTTTTTTTAATCCTGAATCAGAATATTTGTGGAGCACATTTTAGCTGCAAAATACTTAGGCTATGGAACATAGGGTTTCTTAAACTTACATTCGTCGTCGAAATCTTTGTTGTATTTCAGCTTTCTGGCTTTGTTAAGAAAGACACCACATTTCTGACCTCGTTCAGCGTAAAGGAGCACCTCAGCATGGCCGGTTCGTTCTGCAGAAAAGGTAAACTTGTAACTTTTGCTTTGTGATTTACTATCGAAAGCTGGGTTGCGAGAAACATGGCAGACTGCAATTTTCGACGAGTCGTAGACCTGCATAGTGATGTCGGTTTTAATGCGCGAGTAGTCAGCGTCGTTCATGTTGTAACAAGCTTTGCTTCGGGCTGTTGTGATGACAACAGGACAAAGTTTCCTGGTACAGCAGCTTTTAATAAGGATTAGTACGAACAAACGCTGATGCGCCTGATGTGCGTTAAGTCGACAAAGAAATACGCCATCAGGATGAACATGAACATACAAGTTCTAGATTATATATCCCCCATATGCATTTGACCGCAGCTATCTCTTTCAGGATCGTATCTCCTGGTTTGAGCCCCACTGAAAACATTTTTAATCACTTTATGGGCCTCATCAAAGGGCATAAAACCACAGACTGTTTGCCTCTTTGTTCCAAGTAATTTAAATACTGAGCATCACCAGGACAGTCAAATTATTTCGAAGATGCGTGTTGGCAAATTTGTTGGTTTGAGCCGCATTCAATATTTCGTCAAATTTAAGTAGGTACGTTCTCGTTTATTCAGGAAATCCAAAACTATTTGTAGGGCTCCCTGTTACACATAATAAAATCCAGCTATAGGCAAGCTCACACATTATTGCTAAGAAAGTTGTGCCGGAGAAGCTAGAACCTGAGGAGCGCGAAACCCTGGTTGGAAAAACTAATGACATGCAGTGAAAACATGCAGGACACAGAAACAAAAACGGCAAATGGAAAATGTGGAAGAATATTGTGTATCAAAATGCACGTGCATGGTATGACCAGAGTACGAAAAAAAAGAGCATGTGTGGAATTTGTGCCTCTGGTTGCGTAGATTTGTTGGTATAAGCTTAGATGGCGAATGTATGCGCAGGAGACTGAACGAACAATTATTATAGATGGGCACCTAACAGTTCCCGCAGGCATATCTGCCAGCTATGCGCACAATACAGATATTTTTTTTACCATTTTGCCGCTTTTTATAATTTTGTGTCGTTGGCGTATGATTGACAAAGTATTTAAGGGACGTAAATTTATCCCACTACCTACGAATAGAAGGTTTCCAGCACCCTCCCAATAGTGTATATATCCGGAAAATTGTCACATACTAAAATTAGTCGACGCGCTCGAGCATGTGGTGCTGCAGAAGTGTGTATATGCAGAAGCTAATAAATAGGACTTTCTCGTAGTCCTCCGCCTTCTCCTTTAGCAAGCGCTCCATCACGTTGGATGCCTCTCCTGGTAAAAGTAAGCAGCTGTCGCGGCCACGATTCTCGGCTAAGCTGGGCCCTCTCGCACGTACGCTCGAAATTGACCAAAAAAAGGCCGATGTCTTCTCCTACCTTGTAGGGTCGCATTACGTCATTATTCGCAACGTAGGTTGGTCAGTCGACGCAGACTGCGCGCTGCTGTCACTCTCACGCCTAGATCGAGGTGCCTCGATCTCTAGACGCTTCATTTCTAGCTAATGCTGTCGCTTATGTACTCGGTTTCTGTCCTCGTGTTCCTTTTTCTGCCTCTCGCACTCGTGTTCTTGTTTTATTTCTTCGCGCGAGTAACGCGAGGAAAGAAATTTCTCCATCCCTCCCAAGACCTCCATTCAACCATTCCTCCCAAGACCTCGTTCCACACTCCCAACTCCAACTTCGTTGTCCGCCTGTTCCGCTCATATTGTACCATGTGAGGCTCCCTTTGGTTGGTCCAGCAAACCTCCTACTCATCTGTGATCACACTGTGTATCTTCCTCAATGGTCACTTCAAAATTTTCCTCGCCATCCCGCAAGCTGATTCTTCTTTATCTTCGCCTTTTCTTGCATCATCTTTTTCTCGGGCCAATGCTTCTTCGGGTATGGGCTCTTGCTTTTCTCACCTTACACCTTCTTACCACATGACCACAAGACACTCATTATTTATTTTATGCCTGCTTGGAATCTTCACCCTGTGTCGTGTGATGTGTCGTTTACTCAACTCGACAAAAACATGGCACAAATGATTGCGATTTTGCAACATTTCTTGTTTTTACGGGACAAGCTCCGATTCCCAGAATTTTAGTCACACATCAAAGACTGCCACGACTGTGGCTTGTGCTGCGCAACTTGAGAACTTCTGGGTCTGTAAGACCCTGTATAACCAGAACAGCATTTTAATGGCAGAAGCATGGAGATATTAATAATTTTACATAATATCATCCAACACCAAATAGCAGTATGTTGTGTACACGGACTCTCTCAATGTTGTACGTGCTTTGGCTGCTGAGAAGCAATCTAAAAACTATGTAATTAATCTTGTTTTTAAGGCCACTCGATCTGCATACACCTAAAACCTTCAAATAACTATATGCTGGATTCTAGGCCAATTCGAAATCGCTGGAAATGGGGTTTTGGATAAAATGGCTGCCGGTACTGCGCTGTAAGACACGGTTGACCTAATACCCGTATCTTACCCTGACATCAAGCCACACATCAGACAACACCTTCGCAAAACATGACAAACACACTGGAGTAAACAGACAAACAACAAACTACACATAATCAAACCACACTTGCAACCATACACTACTGACACACGTAACAGATACACAGAAGTTTCCTTTGCACGGCTACGGATAGGGCTCACACATGCAACACACTCGTTCTGCTCGCGGGGATCTTCAAGACCCTTGTGTAGCAGGTGCGAAGAGGCACTATTTGTAGTTCACATACTCATTCAATGCACAAAAGTCGACACAACACGACACAGTTTCTCCAACTCTACAGACAACGAATCCCACTCCACCCATCGTTGATGTTCGGTGACGAAGGTGTGGTTTCTGTTAAAACTGTTTTTAAGTATTTGTCAGATGTTAAGGTTTTAAACCTCATTTCCTATCATGCATAATCAACACTGCTCCTATACTCCAGCACCTACAATTATCTTCAACTGATGTTTCGTTCTTATTGGGCGACTTAGTGTTTTATACTTTGCCCCAGTTGGCCTTAAGCCATAAAAATCCTACCATCATTATCATCATTGACCATGTAAGCGCTAGGCCCCTGTGATAAGATGGGGCAGCAAACAAGTGCCCCGGAAATAAAAAGGGAGAGCTATCCAAAGAACAGAAAGGGGGACGTGCTTTTCAGAATTTTAGGGCCTATCAAGTGTGGCCCATAGCGATCCGGAAGTCGCTTGCAAACGTCCCAGTTTTGTTTAGAAGAAAAGCAAGATATAAAAAATCAGAATCAGCTATCTTTGTAACGAAATGCCCACAAACACACTAATTGCCACAAAATATTTAGGTTTACGCGCTGTGTTGCAAGTAAACAGTACTGAGCATGCTGACACTCCTATAGCAAATTTATCAAAAAGGGTTGCAGAAGTTTTGAACTATTTGTTTCTAAAGGTAGGTGCATCTTTAGGTGCCTGCTATCATACCAGAGCAACCATGATTTCTGCCAAAAAGAGGTAATACACCTGAGAAAACTCCTACGTACCCTGCGGATAGAACCTGCCAGTGTTCATCCTGAGCAATAAAAAGAGTGTGGAACATTACAAAAAATATATATTATTCTAATCCCGAAAAAGAGGGATATGAAAGCACAACTACTTCCAAAGGATAAATCAGTTTTCTAACACCAGTGCTGGCAAAGTTCAGGAATGTTGCTTCAATTAAAGACAACAGCATGCGGAGTGACACTTCCTCACCACTCTAGTTACCATTAAAAGAAACATTTCAAAGTTCCGCATTCATTCGTTAATTTTAAGACTCCTTTTCACTAGAAGACAAATTTTGGTATAATTAAAATAAAATGTGGACTGCAGGCGCAGAATTAAACTTCAGTAGTTGCCAGTGGTTCTTCTCATACGCTTATGTTCATTCAACTACAAGCCAATTGCTTTGAGGCTCCTAACTTGTGCTTGGGAGTTGAAATGTACCCCTGGGTGGAAAGCAATATCCTTTAATAATTACGAGGAATCACTTTTGAAGCACACTAATGCCACATGAGCTAATTTCGTCTTAAATGTCTATAGGCTCCAAATACCATGGCTCTCAGTTTTTCAAGCAAAGCTTTCTAGTCCTACCATCTAACCATTCTTTCGCGACATGTGTGACAGTAAACTCCCAAAGCGGCGGAGGCGGTGGCGGGGGATGGGTGAGGAAGGATTTTACTCACAGAGCACACCGTAAAAGGGGCGACGAATTTTTGTTGCATTCCACGCGAGGAGGTACCTGCCGTTGGAGGGCGCATTGGCGGTAGGGCTTTGTCTTCTTCTGTGGCGACAGCTGTTTTGGTCCTGTATTGGCGCACCTTCGTGTTCATTGTATGCGTCCCTCGCAAGGCCTGACTAACCTGTTCGACAGTACCGCCTCGGTAACCCGGACCTGAGGGAATTAAGTGGTCATACAGTACAGATACGTGACGGATTGGTTTGACCGGCGGGAAAGCAAAATCTTGAGACCACATACAGACATCTGGCCGCCGGAGAAATGCTACCTTTAGCGCACTGTTTGCCAGGAATGGTACTGTGTTTTCTAAATTGGTGAATACTAATTCGGTTGTGGTTTCTGAGGTATAACAAAAGGCGGAAGAAGCAACTGGTCTTGATAATTAGAGATTATAAAAGTTATCTCAGCTTTCTCAGAAGTAATAAACTTACTAAACTAATTAGTTTAAATCGGTATAAACGGGAATCACTAAGCTTAAATGCCGCATCGTGTCGGTGTCTACGCTTGTGTCGCGTGGTGGTGTACCCTGATGTAGCACATCAGAATGGCTAGGTTACAGTGTCTCACCCTTTGAAAGACGCTCCTCTCCCTTTTCTTTCAGCCGACGTACGGCACGGCTACGGCGGCTGCGTCCACCGCTCTAGCCCGGCCTTGGCCGACGCTTCTGCGTTCGGGACGCCGCCATCGCGAGTTCAAAGTAACGGCTTGCAGAATCTCTCGTTTAACTCTTTGTAGAGCCAAGTGGAAAAATTCAAGCGAAGTCACATGGGCAAGTGTTGTGGGTGTTTCCAAGCCTGGTTTCCAACCACCATAACAGCGTGGATTGGAGCCAATTGTTTTAGCATAGACCATAAACTGCCGCTTAATTGATTTATTGTGGGGTTTAATGCGCCGACGCAACACAGGCGATTAGGCGCACCATAGTGGAGGGCTCCGGATTAATTTTGACCACCTGGGGATCTTTAACGTGCGCCCAAATCTCGTACACACGGGCGTTTTCGCTTTTCGCTTGCATGAGAAAAGCGGTCCCGCGGCAGGGAATCGAACCCGCGACCTTGTGCTCAGCAAAACTGCCGCCTAAACGTGTTCACAAATATCTTGCTTTTATACCTACGGTCTCAGAGCAGCAAGTTCACCTTTTCCAAGTTCGTCTCACAACATTTACTACACTATAAAAGAGGCTAACAGAAAGTATTGTGCTTCCCTGACCACGTTGATGAGTAGGGTGTTAACAGCTAGGATTTTATAATAGGCCTAAACATTTATCCTTACCTTTTGGGGACGTAAAGTGGGTATAGTTGTGCACAAAGTATTCTTCTGCAATAGAAAAAAGGCCTAAATAATATTCCACAACAAGAACAATTTCTTAGCTCAACTTTATCAATCGCAGGCGTCTCACATTTCCGTGTATCCACTGAGATATACACTTCCTCCCTACATCATCCCAAATAGGCAGATTCTCAAGTAGCAGATTGCACTCCACGATCCCTTTCACCCCAAATCGCTTTATATAGCCGCTTCGCAAGTTTTGGTTCTTTGAATGTTTTTTGGTTTTGTTTTTATGATAATTGGCCTGCATAGCTCATATATGTAGGCCCACTGTGTACTTGCTTCATTATATTTTAAACCAACTGCGCTAAAGATGAATCCTCATTATCAGAATATCGCGTATTTATCATCTTGAACATCAAATATTGTATTTAAAAATACAATCAAGGGACGGCAATTGTTGGTTTTCATGCTATATCAATTCGGTGGCACGTTCACTGATGGCATTTTACTTAATTAAGGCACATGACCATTTATATTCAGAAATTATTCGCCACTGCAGCCCAACCAAAATGAATCTGAAACTGTGCTGATTTTTCGGGGCACGTTTATTTAAAACTTAAACGAACATACGGATGTTAAGTTAAGGCACATCTTTAAATACGCGCCCCTATAAAATAGAATTATCACGGTAAGAGAAATCAAGAAAGTTTTTACTAATCAGAGTCCATCGAGCCATACACCCTTTGGATCTGAATACGTTGTTTGCCCGAAATATTACTATAAATTTGCAAAGGTCAACACCCAATCTGCGTAACAGCAAAGGAAAGGAGGATCAAAAGTAGGTATTTTTATACCCAAAACGGTAAAAAAGGGGGCATTTCGATCAATCCGAAATGACGAAAGAATCAAGAATCGAGTCCGCATGGTGCGTGATTTCCCCGCAAGCACATGCAAGACGATTGAGCCCAACTGGTGGTGTTTGGTTGTCCGTTATTCAGAAATCTAAAACAAATGGCTCGAATTCACGCTGGTAAAATGATTGTAAAGCAAAGCTTCAAACCACATCCACAACAATTTCCCATGCGACGTCACTTGAATTCGCATGCATGGCTCTAGAAAGAGTAAAAGGAGAGATTCTGCCAGCCGTTCCATGGAACTCGCGGGACCGGCGTTCCGAACGCAGCGAGCACAGGCCACAGCAGGACTAGAATGGTGTACGCCGCCGCCGTAGCCCGGCCGTGGGCCGGCGAAAATAAAACTAAGGCGAGAGCCCTCAAGAAGGGTGAGACAGCGTAACCTAGCCATCCTGATGTGCTAGCTCTGAGCTACACCACCTCGCGACACAAGTATAGACACCTAAATATTCTTCACGTGAGCTTACTGATTCCTATTTATATCGATTTAAACTAGTTAGTTTACTAGGTTAGGGAATGGCGAAAAAGCTGGGGGAATAATAAAATCGCTATTTTTATTCCCCCCCCCCCCCCAGTTGCTCCTTAACCCTTTTGTTATGCCTCTTAAAACACAATCAAATTCGTAATCAACAATTTCGAGAACGGAATCCCATTCTTGGCAAGCAGTGCGCAAAAGCTACATCTCTCTAGTTGCCAAATGTCTGTATGTGGTCGCTACATTTGGCTTTCCCGCCTTTGAAAGCAATTGTTAACGTATGTTTGCCGTACGAGCGCTTATTTCCTTCGTGTCGCGATTACCGAGGAGGTGTTGTCAGACAAGTTAATCAAGCCCTGTGAAGCCAGCGCGCTTTCTACGCGAAGGTGCGCCAAAAGAGTCTCAAAACTTCAGTTGCCAAACCAGATGACAAAAGCCTACCGCCCATGAGCCCGCCAGTGGAAGGCACGTCCCCGCGGAAAGCGCTCGGTAAATTCGTAGAGCCATTTACAGTGTGCTCCCTGAGTGAAACGCTCTGTCCATCCTCTGTCGTCCACCCCGTAACCGCCTCTACCGCGCGGCGTGTTTACTGTTCTGCTCGCCGCGAAAGAACGGTTGACTGGTGCAGGTAGAAAGCTCTGGTTAAAAAAATCTTGAAAATCACTTTGAAAGTCGGCTCCGTAAAAAATGGTTGATTGCACTGAGGGAAAGCACCTCTTATACCCGGTATAGTGGAGGCATGGACTCCAATTTTTCTGCTAAAGCTCTGCACAACAAAATAGGTAAAAAACACCGGTTCTGAGCCCTAGAAAGCTCATGAAATGGACGCACAAATCTGAGCGGTACCACTTGGCATTTGGTTGCGCTGATTGATCCTCCGAAACATGTACTTTTGTTTAAGGCACATTATAACGTTTAATTGTAGATATTTTAATCTGTTTCTATATACTCGGCATCTTAAGCAGTTCAACATGTACACCTGCGGCGGTGAATGAAAGTTTCAAACCTTTTTATGTGAATTCTGCGGGTTTTAACATCCTTGTTTGTTTTCCCCCGTGTTGCTGAGGTAGGTGTTGGGAACAGCGGCAAATGGTTTCTTTTTCATGGGGTATTTTGTAACTTGAAAAATTCGGTGCACTTGACCGCTAAGCTGCCCTGCTCCTTCGCGCGTCGACCGGCCTCGGCAACAGCGTGCGTACCCTCGTCCACCGAACTCTCTCTGATACTCGTAGAGTATACCTGTCTCCCCCACAGCTCCTCGTGTATATCCTACTCAAGCCGCATCAATTTTATCGAGTAACTGTAGTGCTGGCGAGCTGGCTCGCCGACGGTGTAGTAATTTACGTCAACCTGCCCTGCAGGCTCAATTAAATTTGCCGTGGTCAAACCAACGTTTTTCATACCCAACTTTCATGTGGGAACGGCCTGTGTGGAAAAAAGCGTTACATGAGGGGTGATACAAGTGGGAGAGAAGTACGAGTAGCGTGTTTTAGCTCCATGACTGTAAACCACAACGGCACAAGAAAAACAAGGCAAATGTTTAAGCAACAAGAATACGTGTCCGAACACGCTTAACATCTCATGTGATGGGTCTTGAAACTGCTTCGTGCAAAGAACATTTGAGTGGTATAGTGGTGCAAACATACGTAAAATTGATATTGCCACGAAGTCAAAGACGACGCAGTTGTCTTCAAGGAAAACAAGAGTATTGGATGGAAGGTCTGCTCCCCAAAATGTCCAAGAATACACAGGCCAGAAAGGAGAAGAGGAATGCCTCGCATACTACTCAGGGTTCCCCTATGGGAAGATGACGACGGTGGTTGAACGCTAAGCTATCTCGTGATGGATTCGTTGGTTGGCCAATTCCTAAGGGCATCCTGCCACAATTGTCATCAGCTGTGCCTGGCCAAGCATGCGCAGTGGGGCTTGAACGTCACACAACGGTGTTCATAGAACGTCGGAGGGAACAGGCTTGACCCTAAGATGCTTCGCATCCAAAAGAAGGAAAAACTAGACAAAACAAGAAAAAAGACACAAGCACATCGTTCAATTACGTGCACCATTAGAAATGATTAAAAGACGTCATTGTCTTTGATGAATACCACGTGAAAGGTAAGATTGTTGCATTATTTGGAATTGCGAAAAAAATGTAGGAATGCGTTCTTTCGTGCACTAAGCTCTGAAACTTGCACTTAGGTTTTCGCTGCTACTCGATGCGTGCGCTTTTTTGGAAGAGTGTGGGGTTGAGTAGTAGTGAAGCCTATGAATAACGCACCATTGCGGTTGACCGACCATGGTGAAAGGGGGAAAAGGGCTACACGCGATTCAAAACTTCTGACACTGGTATATGAAAAATCTTCGCTCAGAATATATCTAACAGCACAGTTTTCAAACGCTTCTATGCTGTCGGTAAAGTAAGGCTGAGGCGCGTTCCTAATTGCGACTGCATACGGCAATTTTTAAGCAAAAAAAAATGTTTTACAGTTTAGCGGTTTTTGGAGTGAAGGAGTAAGATTTATAATTTAAGCCATGGTTCCTAGCAGATTCCAAGAGTTTTCCGACAAGCCCAAGTAACGGGCAACATTTGTACGACAGACCGCTTTTTTCAATACCTCTTAAAGCAATTGCAGTATATGGTATATCTCGTGGGCTACTATCCACTCAATGACCATTCTGAAACAGAAAACCGGAACTTTTTTTTTTGCCTAACGGATGCTGGTTCGGCTCAGCTGTATGCAGCAATATAACATCGCGAGGATACGTGTTTTACTCCAAGTTTTTCTGACCTTCTGTACTTTACTTTGACTTTTTTTTTCTTTTTGTCTTCAATGAACTTCTTTCATTAGCCACGTCGCCATAAGAAAGAGCAAAAAAGATATTGTGTTCACTGTTTTTACATTACGAAATAGGCGCAGAGTAATAAGGTGGCTTTTTTGTTTTAAGGAGAGAGTGAACTCCTTCATCGGTGCAGTAACATGTGAAATTTTTTGGCGGTTTCTTCGCTGCAAGATATCAATCATCCTCTGGGCGGCTCCGGAAATCTCCACCAGCTTCACTGAAACGTCGGAGGGGAAGCTGGGGAGGGCACGCTCGAGAACTTCGTGTGTGCTGGACGTGTTAGGTTAGGAAAATTATAAATTTAAACACCCACAAACCTAATGATTTTGTCTGCCCTTAATTTACAGTGGTGCAAGATGTAGACCACATGATCATTGAAAATTGAGAGTTCGGGGTTAACTGCGGAAAAGTGTTGGTGCGCTCCGCCCGCTATCCTTTGCCTAAAGCGGTGAGATATTGGTGAGGTAGTGGGGAGGTTTGTCCAATAAACAGATAGAAGAAAGTGATAACCCGTGCTAGATAAGATCAGATGAGTGCCAGGAATGCCTGGAGCACTAGGCGTGCCTGCAGCACCAAACACCAAATAACATTCGCTTTCCATCTTCTAGTACCATTTTTGCAAAGACGTGGTTTTGTTTGAGGAGGCTCCTCGAGGGCTTGATATATCGAAGGCGCACGATGTGGAGAAATTGTACCTGCATGTTTCCCTCTGTGCTTTTACCTCTGCGTCAACAGCACCACATTGTTTATGCTTGATTGCGTTCATTATAGTTTACTCACCACACGACCTCCAGTCTCTTTTCGTGAAAATGTTTTGCATCCTTTATCGCACACATCTTTTTCATGTCGGCACAAAAATTTTTCCGGGTTTTATTTTCATTTCTATATGTTGTCTTTATGTAAGCTTTATATTCATATAAAAAGTGTGTCACCCGAGAAGGCTCAGCGCTGTAGGTGAGCACTTGAAATAAATAAATAAAAAATATCGCTACACGTTCGCCACACCAGACATGCTGTAGTGTCCATGTATGTGGTGAAATAGTTATCTGTGTACGTGCGGGTGAGATATCTATCCCGTACTGAACGTCGGAACGGATATTGAACGGGATGCATGTGCTATTGCCGCGGAGGGGCCTTGCGGAAGTTGAGTACGACCTAAAGGTATCAGCCACGTTTGAAAGTCACTTTTGTAGAGATGCTTGAAGACCTAGTCCCTGAAGGCGTTTGAACTGCAGATTTTTTTCAGAGTCATACTCGTTTGTGAGACCGGGGAGCTTTGCAAATATCACGAATGGCCCGAAGTATGCACTGTTGCAATCTGGCGGTGCCCTTGCGAATGCAAAAACCCAGTTTCTGCTTTTTGGTAATGCCAAGAAAGGTATCGTGGTTTGTAGCCTTCGTAAGCAATACTCAATGCGAAAAAAATACAGCACGACTTCAGGAAAACACAACAAAGGGATTGAATAGACAAAGAACGACGGGCTCTCCCAAGCCCCTGGTTAGCAAAATGACACCACTGAGGATTGCCCTATTTAAATTATGGTGTTGTTATTTGACTGTCGAGCGCAAAATTCTACTAAAACAACATCCAAAGGATATTTAGGCAAGGACATTATTCCCTTCCAGGGAAATGCCGTCTCAAAGGCACAGAAGAGCTATCACTGCGGCCACGTTGAAATAAATGTAGGTCGGCTTTGGGTACGGTAAATGGAACCAGCAGTTTTGGCTTCAGTGGTCCCGTGCAAATGGTCGGGAATTACCCCAAAGACCCCGTTAATGACCATATAGCTACATCACCAGCGTAAAGAGAGTGGTTGATAAAGGAATGTGGTTGAGCAACACGGAAGCCAAATCGGAGCCATAATGAGGAGGATTGAAGAAAATACAGCTTTTGTAGAGTTTCCGCGCTACTGTCAGGAGAGGGCTCGAAGTCGTCTTTCGTTTTGCGTATGGTTTCACGCTTATAAGGACTTCTTGTCATACTAATACGTAAGCAACCCAAAAGTGGGCACCGTTCAGTTTAGAAGGGATAATCGGAAAACGGAAAGTTTCAGACGTTCCTTCAAACTACAAATAAAAAACCTCCGTCACATGCCCCCGCGCGAGGGACACGAGTAAATGCAGAGCATTGGGGGTGGTCACGTGGCGTAGGTTGTAGTAGTTGGCGGTGGTAGTTGTAGTTGTTGTCGTAGGGGTTGGGTAGTTGGGTTGCGAGACGAGAGAGAGAGAGAGAGAGAGACGAGAGACGTAAGTACGTAACGTGTTATTTATTGCCATCGTTTGCACCCCACCCTCTCTGCGGGGCAATCGGTAGAATCTTTATTATTATTCTTGTCTTCCTTTTCTTTTCTTTCTTATTATCCCTCTCGGGAGGGCAGTGCACCGTCGTCCAAGTTCATAAGCGATGGAAGCAACACCTTCAACCAGTACCGCGACGCGAGCCAACGTCAGCGTTGCAGTACCAGTTCAAGACATTGTGCCATCCTCTTCATCGACGGCGGCAGAAGAAAAGGCGGCGAGACGGCGCGTTGCCGACGCCGAACGCAAGCGTGTGAATCACGCTGCCGACGCCGAACTTCGTGCACGAGAAGCCGCGGCCAAACGTCAACGTCGGGCCGCGGATCCTTCGCTCGGGCAAGGAGTATATTTGTAGCGCGCGCAGTAAAGGGAGAGGAGGTAGCACCTGCTGCTGCAAAGCCTTTTTCAGCGCTGGAGCACGCGCATGTGCGCCCGCAGCTGTTGTTGAGAGCGAGCAAGAGCGGGGGAGGGGCGCACGTGCTGGCTGGCTGCGGACGCCGAGTTACGGACGCATAACATCGTGAGGTAAAGAAATGCTCTTCATTTAAAATGGCTTTTGGGGGCGGAGCGCAGCCGTTGCCCTAAATTTTCTCACCAACACCGGAGCGAGACGGCAATGTTTGGAACTCTTCTTGTTTGAAAGTTAGCGCACGCAAATAGGAAGAAGAAAAATTGCGCCCACCTCCCCTTGCGGGAACCCTGGTGTGATGCAACGCATCTCATAGGGGGTTCCATTGGCGTTTTCCATGGTATTGATTACGCTTATAGCAGGGATTCACACGTGAAGGGGAGGTGGGCGGACGACCGTCGACTGAGACCGCCGGACCGCGGCATGCCGCTTTATATTCACAGCGCCCGAAGGAGAGGAGAGCGCGGACAGAGAGAGTACTGCAAATTGGCAGCGCGCGCAGCGCGCCCACCGGCGCCTAGCAACGGACTGAGAGCGCGCTGCGCCCACCTGCAGTTGTTTGGGGGAGAGTGTTCGCTTTCGGAGAGAGGAGAGGAGGAGATCCGCAGCTGTGCGGACAACGCCGGGCGCTGCATCTAATCAAAAGAGGCTCCAATATATGGTGTGAAGGTTGTAAAGTAACGCTGAAAAAGAGACTTACAACAATTGCCCACGCGGCGTCACTTGAATTCACACACGGGGCTCTACAAAGCGTGCTACCGCAGATTCTGCGATGGATACGAGGGGGTGGCGTCCCGAGCGCGACTGTAGCTCGGCTCGGCATCAGCGAAAACATAGAGAGAAGCGTTTTTCGAAGGGTGAGACAGTGGAACCTAGCCACCCTTGGTTACTAGCTCGGGGCTACACCACCCCGCCACACTTGCGCAGAGCCCAAAAAATTCGGCCTGTGAGCTTAGTGATTCACATTTATGGCGAATTAAACACGTTAGTTCATAGGTTTTAGTATTGCGAGAAAGCTTCCGAGAAAAAGTCGCTCCTTTCGCCTTCTGTGCACCTTTTGAAACACAACCGACTTGTTATCCAGCAAATTTAGAAAACGAAGTACGCTTCGTTGCAAGCAGTGCACAGAAAGTAGCATTTTTGTGGCAGCATAATGTTTGTATTGATTGGATTGGAAAAGACTTAAGTGACAAATATTCTGCAGTAGGCGGGGACCGATTTATGGCTCCGCCTCAACAGGGCCTAACGTTGCATCTCCTTTTGCAGCCCCACTGAGCACTAGCTCCTTTTCGGAGCTCATGCCTTTCAAGTGCGGTGAAGATCTGCTGGATGGCCCATTTTTTATCCATCTTGCTGGCTGACTCGATGACTCCTTGAAGTTTCACTGGATACTTCTCGAAACTGTCCTGTTAGGTGGCACAGTCCCACATAACGTGCCCCCGGTTGCCGGTGCCTTATTGCACACACTGCATAGGGCCTCAAGGTGTTCGTCCGGGAACATCTGATGTAACGCTGCCGGTGATGTGACCGACGCGGTCTGGAGTCATCTTAGCCACACCGCTTCCTCGCGACCCAGAGACTGATGTGGCGGCGGGTACGCCCGTCTCGAAAGCCGCATGTTCTTGACTGTTTCACCATAGCCTCTCGCTCGGTCCTTGGTCTCCGACCACCATTCGCAATCCGGACGACTCTCCGCATTGGGAGGTCGGTGAGTAATAGCGCGCGCCTCCCTGTGGGCCGTCTCGTTGTGTGTTGGGTGTATTCGGAGAGCATTCACCCGCGGGCGAAGGGATCCACCTTACTTCCACTCTTCTTTCTTCCTGCGCAATCCCTCGTTCGATTATCTTGGCTGCCTTGTCACTGATCCGCCCGTTCGCTAGGTTTCGGACGGCTTCTAGCGAATCGCTTAGGACGGTGCGTGGTCTTTATTTTTTGTTGTTACACCCACCAAGCAAATTCTTACGTATCTTTGCTCTGCGGCCATCCAATTTTGTGGTGTCCTAGTTACCCAGGAGGTGCTGTCGAAGACGTCAATCAAGTCGTGCTAAGGAAGCGCGCAATTGACGCGATGCTGCGCCCACACAGGTCCAAAACAACCATTGCTAAAGCAGACGGCAAAGCCGACGAAACGGGTCAAGCCGACGTGGGGGCCGGGACGCTAAGGTGAGAAGGCTGCGGCGAGCGGCGAATGGTGGGTAATAGCGCCCATTCGCAGCGCTATCTACAATGTGCTCCGTGATTGAATGACATTAAATGGGCACTGAAGTGAATTGGTCAAGCTCGCGTTTTTGCTTGGATTGCCCAGACTGACTCGAATATGCCAACATATATTCGTTTATCGAGATGACAAGCCTCTATATTTTAATACAGCTTAAAAATACAAAAACTGTCGTGCATGGTTTCCGGCATCCACTCTAACTCGCAGCAGTGACGTCAGTAAAGGTGACACATGATTGTACGATGTCCAAGATCAGCATTCAAACGAGTTTCGGTTTACGTTCTGGGAAACAATATGCTTGGTATCTGAAGTTATCGTTGGATAGGCATTCATTCGTGATATCTCAGTAATCGGCATACCGCGTTCCTGCCTTCTTGTAGCAAGTAAAATGCGTCAGATAAGCCTACCAGGCTGGCTTGTAATCGTAGCAATCACTAGCCGGGATGCACGCCGTCGATGAACGCCCTCCGCGTCACAACAGACACTCAAACGGGATGTGCTTTGCTCCCTTCTGTAAAGCTTGCCTGACCCGTGCATGTAAAGTAAAAGGCGTGTTTGCACCAAGGCCGAGGGTTTGCTGATATAGAACTTTGCTCACTGGCCCCAAGCAGTCAGTGTTTATGGCAACAGCTTTACAACTAGACCTCGCTAGCACGTCAGTGTCATTCGACGCGTGTTCTGCGAAGTCACTCATCGAGGAATGAACATTACACCGTAGAGATGGTGAATTTAGTATAGAAATCATCGGCCAAGGTCACGGCCAAGGCCAAGGCCAAGGGCACATTCTCCGAAGGCTATACACAGGGGTTGAGTATACTTTGCGCACTTCTGCATCACGTGATTAGTTGTGTGAATAGGGTATGTTTTTGAATAGCCTTCACGAATCCCTGCTTGTTCATTGGGTTGACACAAATCTTAAAAACGGTCGAAATTGTGCTAACGATTCTGCTAATTTCTGCCAACAGTAGGATGATCAGCCTGGAATTTTTAAAGTCCTTCGTGTCACCTTTCTTAAGAAATAAGACGATGGTGGCTACCTTGCAAGATTCCGGTATACTCGCGGTCATTTGGCATTGCATACGCAGGTTTAAACAATTTTCAAGATTGCCCAGGCAAAGCGTCCCCAATCGTCCAGAAGATCCCCGGAATTCCCGATGCCTAGCGAGGGCATTTTTTAAACGGAAAAGTGTTCGCAGATGCGTGGTGCTGCTTTTGACCATTTTTCTAGTTCACCAAGCGTAAAAACGCGATTCCTTCACCCTAGCCTAAACCCTGTACAGTAATAGTTTCTGTTGATTTTATTTCCGTAGTACATATATTATCTTCCCTGACTTGTCTCCCGCCTTGAATTCACCTTAGAATTTTCTGCTAGCATACCAGCCAGTGAAGAATTGTATGTCTTCTTGCGCAGCTCGTCTGTGGAGCACCTGCTCGTGCTTGATACAGTGTACAAATTTGCTAAATAAAAGGACATGCTCCTCTCCGCAAACGTATCGTGGCTCAGTTTCAACTGAGCGAATGAACTGCGATGGCCTGTGAACGGCCGGCGAACTAAATGCTGGGCCGACTGACTTCGTCACAGGGTCGGTGAACCGTGCAGCGGCGCAGTCATACCAAGCCACATTTTGGTGACGTTATGCGAAACGCTACAAAAAGTGAACGACCGTGCAGAGAGGATAACACTATCTTTGAATGAATTTTCCAATGCCTAAATTCGCGTAAGTGGAACGAGAGTGGTCGCAGCACAACCTACAGACACAAAAATGCCATTCGAGCTCGTAATCCTGAAGTGTTTACATACATTTCAGTGTTCCTTTAAGGGGCCGTCGGAGAAACGCAAATTGCCGCTTTTCTTTTGCCGTATTCCACGGTCGCCTCCAACAAGCGCCTTTTCCCTCCCTAGCCGCTTTGGGAGTTTGTTGTGGTGCACGCCACGACAAAACCGTTCGCTGTTAGAGGTAGAAATCTTTGATTTAAAACATGGGCACGCTAATCTAGCTGCTTTTCGATCCGTGCTTGAAAGCGCTTGTCTGGGGTTTCTTTTCGTATTCACGTTTATTTTCGCTAAGTGTAGAATATTCCTCCTTAATGTGGAGTAGAATATCTTGTGCAAATGTTTTGAGAAGAAAGTCATAAAACAGAGACAGCATTTACCTTTGAGCAAGCATTGATGTTACGGTATGAGCCCAGTAATGATCCTGTAGTTAAGGCATTCTGTGAATTTACTGGCCCTCGTGTTGCACACTACTAGTGGTAAGTGGGATTCAAGGAAGGAGTGGGTCAGCCACCCCGCCCAATTCTCACAGTTGGGATGATATTTAGGGGTTATAAATTGGATCTGTTAGCACACTATTTCTGTGTGGTAGACAGTGTATTGCAGGAGAACCGATACTACGACTGCAGTGCGAAAGCGTTTCTTGGGCTGCCGGTCTCTACTTTATCCTAAGATTAAGATATCCAAAAAGGGAGCTATGTTTTTGCAAAATCAGAGTTTATGCTTCCGTACAACTATGCCTACAGAAAGTAAAGGCTGTGTCTCAATGAGGATCCCGCGTCTAAAGAAACGCCGGTTTCTTTGTATTTCAGTTTTAATATCCAACAGAAAACAGCGCAACCCCTGGAAATTACCACGTCTATATTTTATATTTTTGTTGTGCATTTATATTCCACAAAACAGCATTAACCGACAATTTAGGTCTATTTAATAATTACGCGGCGCTACTAAAAGCGTCGCACATAAAGGGTGGCGGTTGTAATCCTTTATTACAACCAAACAAGAATAGGCGAGCCAGGGAGAGTCCTGAAGCGCGTACAAGAGATAACTGAAGACGGAAAACCTGGCAAGGGCTCAGATCAGAAACACAAGGGGACAAATTGCGACAATAGAGATCCGGCTTACACCTAACTTGAGAGCCAACGTTTACGTCTAAACAAAATAAAGCTTGTGAGAAAATGTGGGCCCTAGAAGGGTGCCTTGGGATACATTAGTAATATTGCATTAGTCTGTAATAGATGGTGTAACGTAAACCACGCGCTGAGCCAAACAGCTCGAGTGTGGCTAGAAGAGATATTTTACATTAGGGATACCAGGCAGGGAATTCGCCGATTGCCAGACATTCGGTCAAACAGGTAGTGAGGGCTCTTTTGGTTATATATTTCTATACCAAAACTCCCGCAGAGCGAGGCATCTAAGGAGCCAGAGACAAACAGACATGGTTAACAGAAGCGAGACGAGACATCTGTACACGGCGTCCTTGGTTTACGGAGGGGCCGGCAAGCAGACAGACTCAACTTGTGGTTATCCAGAGAAGGGTGACCAGGGAAGACGCCTGTGCTACATTCTTTTGGGCCTGGTGGCCACATCCTAGTCCGTGTCATTCGGCATTCCTGTCAATGGATAGCGATAAATAATCGCCCTTATGGTGATCATGCTTTGCAGTTTGTTCCCAGTTGGGTGAACAATCATTGAGCCGCTTGCGTAGTACTTGCAAGCAGTAAAGCAATACGTTTTAGTCCAAATCTGTCGATAAGGCAAGGTTGTATTTGAGAGACAAACGATCCCTCGCGCTGGGAATGTTATAGAGTTTCCATAAAGAGGGCGAATGGTGAGCGCAACTATTGGTGTAGGTGTTTAGAGCACCACTCAAAGTTCGACTTTTTCGTGTGCCACTTCCTGTCCTTGAGACTGGGGAGTGGAGAAGACGCCCCATACTGCCGACTGTTGTGCTGTAACCATTTTCATCCGCTGCCTTATTCTCACTCTCTCACGTCGTCAGCATTGATAGCGAAACAACCCGTTGTGTCCCATTGGCATTGGCAAGCGACGCGTGACATGGCCCATTTGAACATAGCGGATCCAAAGACAGAACCTCGGTGATCACCCATATCTTAAAGGGACCCTGCAACACTCTTTTAGCAGTGCAAGTAAACCTGCACGACGTTTAGATTACACTACCAGGAATACCTGAGCCAAATATTACACGTGCACGTGAAGCGGTGAGCGCGCAAATCAATGTGAAAGACGCGGAAAAACCAACCGCTCTCTCTTCAGTTGTCCTCATTATGCAACCCCTGGCATGGCCTAAGGGACGTCACATAGGCCATGGCTGCCCGATCGGCTGTCACTGGTCAACTTCGCGGCTAGATTCTCCCATTTCCGTCATCGTCATCGCTGTGTACAAACCTCTTCTATGCCTGAACCTGTAGGCACAGTTTTGCAGTTTTTTTTTAGTTTTGAGTGCGCGCGGAGTTTGTGTGATGAGCTCAATACTTCCCTTTCAACGGGACCACTCAACTACAAATATTTATTGCTTCAAAAACGCCCTACAAGACCGAGCACGCGCTTGCGAGAAGGCACCCATGCCTGCTTTTTTGTGCCACCAGACCGGAAATAGGCCCCTCCACGTTGCGGAGAAAAGGAGAAAACTACCCGGCATGTGATATATCGAAAGCCACCGAAGAGAACGCCGCGAGCCGCCCCCCTCTCCGGGAGAGAGCGCGCAGCTTTCGTCGCGTTGTCCGCGGTCGAGTTGAGAGGGAACGATTATGCGCGATTCCTCATCGCGCGTAGTTTCGTTAATTTTGAACTAATTTTCATAATTCTTACGGCAGGAGATTTCCGGGACAATAGACTTTATCCCAAAATACATTACTAGTAGTCGATGACAAGCGTTGCAGGGTCCCTTTAATAAAGGTTTCAGGGATGCGGTCTACATTTGTACTATCTGGAAAAAACGTTGTAGATATTTAACAAAATGTTGAGTCTAGTTCGGAACTTTTCGCCAGAAAAGCGCAATTTCCAGCTCTTCAAGGATCGCCACCTTACTAAAATCGCCGAAGATTTTGTGTATATCGGAATTTGTGTAAAATTTTGGTTAACGTCCTGTGATTTAAACTGGCGGTATCGTAGGTAAAGAAATTCGTTAGTATAGAGTGGTGAGCAGAATTCTCTTTGTGAAGGGTCATACATGCACACATATATGCCTTTAAATTTTTTTTACACTATTTTTGGGACTCATGTATATCGGGACTCTGCTATAGCTCTGTTACGCGCTCCATGGGGTCAATATATCAAACCAACTGATATTTATAACGTTTGAAAACATTCTCTTTAGTTTTTCTGGAATGCTTTCAGTTTGAATTCGAGTCAAAAGCTGCCAAAAAAACGCAAAGAGCATCGGCGCCATTTTGTGTTTCTCCCCTCTAGCACACCGTTTGCATGCGTATCGCCAGATTATGTGGCATAAAACATTGATAGCAGACACCGGATGCTAGCTGACCCTTGGACAGCGTGAAGGAAATCAGCCATCAGTTACCACGTGGCCTCAGCGCCACATACGGTTGGCTGTACTTTTTGCGTCGCAGCTTCAACAATCGGTCGTGGTTTTATTTCGAGTTGTCACCGCTAGCGCCGACACCATCTTCCTCATCAGCTTTTACTATTGAAGCGCCCCGCAGATACATATTAACGAGTTGTTCAAGGTACACATACAATTTTTCAAGAAAAAGGTTTTTTCGCGTGAATTCGTTTTTTGTGAGGGCAGTGGGTTTCCTAGGGCTATCTTTGATTTTTTAAGGTGGTAAAGATCAAATCGGCACTGTATAACAAATATTTTTGAGAGCAGTTCATAATAAGGGGTTGAACTATTTAACGATATCGGATTTAAAAGAAATTCACGCATGATTAGCCACCACAGAGAGAGTTTGTTCGGGTTGAGGTAGTGGGTAAATCGGTATCTGCTTGAGGTCTTCATAACGTCGCAAACGGACCAGCAAACCACGAATTTGACCCGCGTTAGAGCCGATCACGGTTTAACACGGCGAAACAATGCCGAGCCAGAAAGGTTCACTTCCGATCAAATGCAAGTGACCGCATTGGCGAAGTCGCGTCATAGAAGTGACGACTCAGAGTAATTACCACTGTGGCGGGATATAGCGCAACACTTGTGCGTCTGCTTCTGCTCCTGCTGCGAACGGTGAGGTGGAGCTGCCGCGAGAAGAGAATAATCTTTTGTGCGATGTCAATCAATTGCCTATGCTATCAGCTTCAACAAATCCGCATTCAAAACTTTATCCGTGATAAACAACCGCACCTGGTACCTGTCAAACCAGATAGGGCAACATCGTCATCATTATCACCAGAGCGCGTCGATACAGTTGGCTTTTCATTGAAGGCGTTTTGGCGTATGGCACCCCCAAAAGCAGAGCCAGCGAGAAGAAGCTTCGCTCAGATATTGTCTAATGGCTTCGGGCCCGTATACTTTTATTTAAAGAACCTATATTCTATTGGTTGGCAATTAGCCACTCAACCTTTGTTAAAGCTTTGAAGCTGAAGCATGTACTGACGCATTTTGTTGGCAGTTTATTGCGTGCGTGAGTTATAATATGTTGCATTATTTAACTGGTTGCAAGCAGATTTGCTGAACCTTGATAGCTTAATAAACAACAAGTGCTTCACCTGGTAATAAAAACTGAATCTCGCCCGCTCCTAAAGCCTGGTACTTGCAACTTCGCACACATTACCTTGTTTGATGGGCAGATTGGAAATTTAGATGGGCAGACGAGATCAAGAAGTTTGGGGGAATCAATTGGTGGAAGTTAGCACAGGGCCGGGATAATTGCAAATAATGGAATAAGCCTTTGTCATGCTGTGGGGGTACATAGGTCGGTGATGACTTATTTGTGTGGACAAAATCACCAAGCGCCCTGCTCGTACTAGCGTGCGCTCGACCATGAAACTTTGTGCGTATGTGAACCAGTAAAAACGATTGAGGTTGCTTATATTGTCGCAAAATTTTCCCGATAACACTGGGATTCCATGTTTTATGTCGGCTTTAAGTAATCGACTGAACGCCCTTCTTGTCCTCCCTGTACGGCGTAGTCGCAGGTATAATTTTGTTATATATATATATAAATATATATATATATATATATATATATATATATTTATATATATATAATCAGTAGAAGAGGTTACTAGCGACTTGATTTGAAATACGTAACAGATCACAATGGAAATTTAAAAGTATTTATTGACTGGAATGTATCGGACGGGGACCGTCTATTACGTATATATATATAATTATATATATACATCTTTAGAAGACTAACGCTGAGCTTTTCCTCAAAAAACAAACATTTTTGTTGGTTTTATTACGTGCCCTAAACGACGTTGGTGCCTTTAAAATTCACAAGGCTAAGATTTCACATTGGCTTGTTTACTGAGGATATTTCAGGGCAGCAAAACTTGTCAAAATTGAAAAAAACGGGGAAAATCGTTGCAGCGTAATTGCGCTAAGGCGACCGGTGGTGCTTTTTAAATTTAAAATATTGCTGCTAAAGTCACAAGAAAATAGTTTAAGTATTATAGACTCCCTGCTCCTGAAAGTACATTCGTATGGTTCTTTTGTTTGGAGGTTTGACGCAAAATTCCTCTAATATGCCTCCAATTTAGGCTGACAGACGTTAGCATTTTTCAGTGAAACATTATTCGAAACACAAGTGATTAAGTAGTATAGCAGAGCGGTACGTTTGCATAAAAATATTGTGGATTTACAGGCAGTCACCTACAAGAGTTGGACAAAAGGGTATCGCATCTTTTGGCTGTTTCGTCGCGCTGATGCAAAATTTCAAGACTAGATGTAGGGTGCATTAGGATGTGTATTCGACATCCGCACAAGGGTGGTTCAGAGAAGTTGTTTCTCTTTTATTGTGAGTTAATAAATGTATCTTTACGCTATGATTAACGGCCGTCCTATGTGCGGTCCAATTTTTCCGCAACAATTTCCTCTTATCTGGGTGAGTTCTTAGCATCTTCTTGGGAAAGGTGGGCGACTCATCGCATTTGTCGACACATGGCCTAAGATCTGCGTATTTTTTCGCATACAAATCCGCTTTTTTGAAGCAACCAAACCATACGCCAAGCTTGGTATGAAGCACAGGCCGGAACATTCGCCTAGAGATGATTTCAACAACCCTTTTCCGTTTCTTTTCCGGAGTATAACACCATCACTACGTGCAAATAAGGGATAAACCGTAAAAATATTGGAATGTTCTGTTTTTGATTGTCAGACAGCTACATTAGGAGGCTGGCCGCTTTATAGGGGAAAATACGGGTGTATGTTTTGTTGACTTTTTTTTTCTTTGGGGAAAACACCATGCGGCGAGGTCGTCTTTAGCCCTACTGATCACAAGAAAAGGTCATAAGTGTTATTTATTACTGTTTTCCCCAAGACAAAAATGAGATAACTACATCATTAGAATACAACTACAGCAATACAGTGACGTTATGAATGTATGTAGTTACGTATTTTAGTGTAAAGACGCAAAGCCTACAGTATTTCTGTATACTGTAAATGCATTAGCTTCAAGAGGGATTACACAAGCAGCCATATCTTTCTTCCTGGAATTAAAATACAGCGCTTCCATGGTTCACTCAGTAATAAGAAAGAAATATGAAGTGAGTAAATTGGCAATCTCCAAGTGCAGGATGGCAACGTAGAGCTTCTGGGGATACCGCGTTTTAAAATACCTTTCTTGCGGCTGTTTTTAACAGGTATTCTGCATGGGTTCGGCGCTAAGTTTTCATAACATTAGGTAGTGGTAATTTCTTGCAGAAGTTGGATACGTGGAGACTAAGGTTAAGCGACAGCACTCATAACCTTAACCATCCAGATGTCCGCAACGAGATCCGTGAAGCAGCTGCGCGCCGCAAAGTCGTGCCCAGAAAGTGATGTCACTCGGAGGTGTTCAGGTCACGCGCACGCCGTGCGTTATCTTCGGGTCGAGCCCGGAGGTTTGGGTCGTGGCCGCCGTTTGAGCGGGAAAATAAAGCCGAAAATAAAGCATTTTGTGCGTGTTACGTGTATTGCTCTGAAAAACATCAGGGCGTGGGCGAGGCTTCGCGGCTCACAGCTTCCGCAAGGATACTGTTGCGCACATCTGAAAAGTTGAGGTTCTGAACGTTGTTGGTATGCACAAAATTACAATTCCGCAATAATTTAATCATTTCTATAGTGACTGACATTCCTCTACAATTATCTCATTACAATCAAACACACAAAAAGAATACCAAAATGAAACTAACACGCTCTATATACTTATTTATCTCTCTCTCTCTCTCTCTCTCTATATATATATATATATATATATATATATATATATATATATATATATATATATACATAAAGATAGGGCAGCAGTCTACAACGCCAAAGGAGGCATAGGGGTGTGGTTAGGCTCTTTTCTTTTTCACTACAGTTAATGAAGTAAACTTTTTTTTTTAATATACAGAAGAAAGAAAGAAAGAAAAACACGCGCCCAGAGTGGGGACCGAACCCACGCCTTTCGATTACATGTCGAATGCCTTACCAATTCACTATCTGGGCGACTGTGTTCTCCTTCACTTTCTGGGCTATTTATATTTACTAGAAGTGTATCTGACGCTTGAGGGTGGTAGCCAGCGCCACTCTGACTACACGGGGAGAAGGGGACCTTCTTTTCTGCCCCCAGGGCGTAACTCGAGCGTCTACAGCCTGCCATGAGCGGGTAACTGGCGGGAAGCAATCTTATGCTACCTAGGCATCAAGGGTGCCAGAACCGAGACCCTCGCTAGGCTTTCGCAGAATAATATAGTAAGGAAATGAGGGGCTCGTTGAGGAAAATACAGAAAGATAGGGCAGCAGTCTACAACGCCAAAGGAGGCATAGTCGTGTGGTTAGGCTCTTTTCTTTTTCACAACAGTTAATGAAGTAAACATTTTTTTTAATATACAGAAGAAAGAAAGAAAGAAAAACACGCGCCCAGAGTGGGGACCGAACCCACGCCTTTCGATTACATGTCGAATGCCTTACCAATTCGGCTATCTGGGCGACTGTGTTCTCCTTCACTTTCTGGGCTATTTATATTTACTAGAAGTGTATCTGACGCTTGAGGGTGGTAGCCAGCGCCACTCTGACTACACGGGGAGAAGGGGACCTTCTTTTCTACCCCCGGGGCATGACTTTTGCGTCTACAGCCTGCCATAAGCGGGTAACTGGCGGGAAGCCCTCTTATGCTACCTAGGCATCAAGGCTGCCAGAACCGAGACCCTCGCTAGGCTTTCGCAGAATAATATAGTAAGGAAATGAGGGGCTCGTTGAGGAAAATACAGAAAGATAGGGCAGCAGTCTACAACGCCAAAGGAGGCATAGGGGTGTGGTTAGGCTCTTTTCTTTTTCACTACAGTTAATGAAGTAAACATTTTTTTTAATATACAGAAGAAAGAAAGAAAGAAAAACACGCGCCCAGAGTGGGGACCGAACCCACGCCTTTCGATTACATGTCGAATGCCTTACCAATTCGCCTATCTGGGCGACTGTGTTCTCCTTCACTTTCTGGGCTATTTATATTTACTAGAAGTGTATCGGACGCTTGAGGGTGGTAGCCAGCGCCACTCTGACTACACGGGGAGAAGGGGACCTTCTTTTCTACCCCCGGGGCGTGACTCGAGCGTCTACAGCCTGCCATGAGCGGGTAACTGGCGGGAAGCCCTCTTATGCTACCTAGGCATCAAGGCTGCCAGAACCGAGACCCTCGCTAGGCTTTCGCAGAATAATATAGTAAGGAAATGAGGGGCTCGTTGAGGAAAATACAGAAAGATAGGGCAGCAGTCTACAACGCCAAAGGAGGCATAGGGGTAATCAGAGGTAATAGAGGTAATCAGGTAATCAGAGAGAGACACGCGAGACAAACATTACAAAAATAATAAAATTTTACTAATGTTGGAGGGAGGGGACTTTCTTTCTGAAAAAAAGGACTCCGAAGAAAGGAAGTCCTCTTCCGGAAACGTCAGTAAACATTATTTTTAATGCTTTTCTCGTGTGTCTGTGTCTCAACTTACCTTATTTTCTCGCGCTCTGTGTTAGTTTTTATGTTTCAAACAGTATATATACCTACATATATGTATATACACATATATACAGTAAAAAATTTGTATTGCTTCTAACAAAACAGTTTATTTGTCGACGTTTCGGTCGGATGCCGACGTTTATCAAGACAGCACTACGCATTTCGCTACATGTATTTATAAGCTCGTCATTCAAGGACGCCAAAAAAGAGAAAAGGGTTTTCTGTGGAGAAAAGCAAAAACAAACTCAAAGAATCGGTGAGCTGCGGTAAAGATATACACAAAATAAAAAAAGGAAAAAAAGAAACGAACCCAAAACATAAGCGGAGGGGGAAAACAGCAAACAACTCTTTCAAAACACTGTCCTCTAGTTCTTCCTATCGTTCGTCGGCTGGTAGAAGGAGTGGCAGAAGCCGCCCACTTCAGTAGGGCGCCGCTATGCTCATGAAAGGAGAGCGAAAAGTGGTAACCGGGAGTCTCTCAGGCGGTCACTGCAGGGCACAAAATTGTAATGGTCACTGACATTACAGGAAGAGTTTACAGTAAGTGGTCACATCGACACATGTGGTTCTGTCACGCAAACGCTAAAAAATATATAGGAAGGGTTGGTAAGAGCGTAGGTACGATCTACGCATTGTGGCTTAAAGCATGCAGAATTCCGCCGACTGGCCGGACGCCCGGGAGGCATTCATCTTTCTTTCCTTGCTTGTACGGGCACCCGAAGCGGTCGTCCCTGACCATGAACCCGGAGAGAGACGCTTAAAGTCAAGCTCAATTATCTACCCGCCCGCGGGAGTAGCGCGAGTCCTTTGTTAGAGCGATTGCCAGCAGACGCCTCGATGTTGGTGGAGGTATATACCGCCTGTGTGGAAGCCGCAAAAAGAGATTAAACACATAGGAATAGTTTGAGAACATGTTTCAGCCATGCACGGACTTACAATAAGAAAGGAGATGATTCCGCAGCCAGATTATAAAGAGCATGTATAGAAGACAAAATGCCCGGGCTAACATCCATTCCACCCTTTAGGGTATTGAACTTGCGATTTATTTATGATTCACGTTGTTCGCGTTCTCTTGTTGTAGAAAATTCACTCTGTAAAAGCGGAACTTTGATAGCATCGAAGGGGGGGTTCTCGGAGTTAATATGTCGGGATAAGGGTAGATCCGCGAGTGAAAGAGCATGTCCGCGGTGGTTGTTGCGCGCATGCGGAATGCCGTGTCGGTCTGGCCAATGTATTGAATGCCGCACACACTGCACTCTAGAAGGTACACCACATTGGAAGAGTCGCCGTCGCGTGTCGCGTGAATTAGGTGTTTCAAATGAGAGTTGGTGCTTTCTGCAACCGTAGTGGCCGGCATGTGTTTACATGCGCGGCACCGCGCCTTTCCGCATCGTTGACACCCATGTTTTGGATGTCCTCTCAGTTTTGGCGTATACAATGTAATCTTTAATATTTTTGGGGCGGCTGTATACGACACGGGGTGGGGTGGGGAAGATTTCCGAAAGCCGTTGACTCTGTTGTAGCATGCTGAAATGCTTTTTTTTTATATTTCATTTTTGTTCGGGAAATTACCCCAAACGTCCGAAGTAGGTTGCCTCTATCTGGTTTAGTTCGTTTTCATTGTGGAGCAACTCTTGGCGACCAAGGTTGGCCACTTTGCAAATACCGTCACTGACTATGGGTAGAGGTATTGTTGCTTCGCGAGTGCATTCCGAAAGTATTCTGCGCTTGCTTCGAAGTCCTCCGTGCGGGAAGAGATTCTCCTCAATCGGTGGGCCTTGGAATAGGCGATACTGTTTTTCACTGGCGTGGAGGGGGGTGGGCCTTGGAATAGGCGATACTGTTTTTCACTGGCATGGAGGGCAAATGTTAAAACGCCGATATTGCTGCCTATTGGTAGGTTTTTGTGCACATTAGTGATCACTTCTCCTTCGTGTGCATTTAAATGCACGTCAAGGAAATTGATTTACCTTGTTGAATAGGTGTAAGTGAAGGTGATGCTTTGATGGACGTTGTGTAAACACCCTATGAAGTCTATTGGTTCTCCTCCGTACTTCTCCCAATAAGAAATACGGAAATAAAAAAATAAGGAATAGGGAAAAATGCGCTTTAAAAAGTGGCTTAATTTCAAGGGTTGATAGAAATTTTGTTTCAAGATTGTTAATGAATATATTAGCGTAGTTGGGTGCCATTCGAGCGGCCATTGTAGTTACGTTTATTTGTAGGTAATATTGCTTGTAAAATTCAAAGCTGTTTAACTCCAGCACTAGCTTGGTCTAGTTTCAATAACTTGTGGATTTGCAGAATCGTCATTCCTATGTATGCGGTAGGATTCAACTAGGGCTTCATTCCTATCTCGGTGTGTTATATTTGTGTACAGAGAAGTTACATCGAGAGTTACGAGGAAGACGGCTTTAGAGATTTTTGTGCTGTCGATTTCTTGTAGAAAGTGATTAGTATCACGAAGGTACGCCGAATGGGTAGCATGTTTCTTCTTAATCAGGGAGTCTATGCAGCTTGATATTGGTTCTATGAGAGTGCCTCTTCCAGAAATTAATGATCAATCAAGGTTGCTTTCTTTAGAAGCTTGAGGCAGCATGTAAAACTTTCCTGGCGTTGCGTGTGCTGCTGTGTGCTTTACAGAGGCGTGGCGTGAAGTATTTGAAACTTGAAGGACATTTTAGTGAGGGCAGAAACAGATGCACCTGAGCGAACTCTAGGCTCCTGGCCATGGGGCATGCCAAGCTGTGAAATTCACCCCCGCATGGCTACCACTAATGTTGTCCAGGCCACCAGGTAAGCTTTTAAATTTGAAATCAAAAACAACCCCCACAGTGACGCCCCTAATCTACAACCTCCGTTTCCTTATATGTAAGGAGAAATATATTGGCCAAGCAAAACCATCTTTCAGCAAAAGGTTTACAATCACAAGTCGCACGTGAAGCGCCTCCTCGACCTTCCACAGTCTAGGCATCTCTGACTCCCGGGTCACTCGTTTGCAAAAATTCAGGCCGCCTAGATTCAGTCCGGCTTCCCCACAACACACGAGCGCGTACAAAGAGTATCATTCTCTACATATAAATTTTAGGACGTTTGCCGAAAGAATAAATGAGACACAGGGAGATTGAGTTGCTTTCAAAACTGAGTTGCTGCGAGGAGGGCCGAAACGAGTGGTCATGCCATAAATTTGTTGGTGTCTATATATATTTTTGTTATATTCTTTTTCTCTTTTAGCTTTGTACAACACATCCTCCGCCCATGAAAGTAGACGCGTTGTGCCGGCATTTGGAATCGAGGGAAGCGGTGGGGTGAGAACGGGACGTACTGCGTGGCAACGGCCACTCCGGCGGCCGCGAGTTAATAAATCCTTCTCCGCCTGATGTTCTTTACGGGGCGTCAATCGGTTCTTAAAAAAACTTCTAAGACCATTTTACTCAGACGGATCCGTACGAGCGTCCACGTATTGCGGCCTCACTGACAATTTTTTCCAAGTCTGTCCAAGAACGCTTCGTTTCCCTAAAAGTTTCCTTAAGCCACCTGCGGGCCATGTGGCACTTGTCTCTGTCTAACAACGGTCTTAAAGCGCAATTAACAAAAAGCGGTTTTTCGTCCTTCCTTACCATTGATCACCAGTAGGCAGAGGTTGACATGCTTCTCTGCCATCCACAGCGATTTGGTTCGGGCTGTCGAGCTGCGACTCTCCAAATGTTATGTACCTCTCTCTCTCTCTCTCTCTCTCTCTCTCTCTCTCTCTCTCTCTCTCTCTCTCTCTCTCTCTCTCTCTCTCTCTCTCTCTCTCTCTCTCTCTCTCCGCACCCAGACGCAGCACGCCGTTTTTTTCTGTAGACGTACATTGGTTCAACTTTATGGGTATGTTTTTCTCTTATAATGTGGCAAATGTGTCTCCTCACCATACCCAACTTTCCTCTCTCTTTTCCTCTTTTCTTCTTTTTTTCGCACCTTCTTTACTATAGTAACGACATGTTAGTGTTATTTTCCCGCTTTTTTTAATCTCCCCGACGGTTTCTTTTTGGCGAGGGAGAGGAGAAAGGGAAGCCCTCGGAGGCAAAGTGTGTATAAGCGTTTTTCTGTCCATTCGAAGAGGACCCCCACAGGATAAAGCTGCTACTTTAGAAATTGTTGGGACCCATAAAATCCTGCTTCAGTGTTCTCCAACTGCCTGCACCCAATTTTGACCTATTGCTACGGTAGTCGCCTTACCTGCTGTATATATATATATATATATATATATATATATATATATATATATATAATATGGAGCTCGTTGAAAAAAATAAGACGCAGAGAAAATGGAGAAAAAATTACAGAAAACATGCCCACCAGCTGGGAACCGAACACACGACCTCCAGAATACGGGTCTTGTGCGATTACCAATACGCTAGCGGCGGGGCTACTTTCCCCTTTACTGTCTGAGGTATATGCGTTAACGTATTTTTGTTTCCAGCACTTGGGGGTAGTAGCCAGCGCCGTTTGGACTATTCGGGGTGAAGGGGACCCACTTTTTAACCCCCGAGGCCTGACTCGAGTGTCTACGACATCTCGAGAGTGGTCGACCAGCATTGAACCCTCCTAAGCTCCCTAAGGCACCAAGACTGCCAGGACAAAGGCCCTCGCTAGGCATGTTGGCAGAAGAGAATGCTGGTGAAGCAGAGGGCAAAATGCGGCAGGTAATTGAAAGAGGTGAATAATTTTGAATGACAGAATGTGGCGAAAAAATTCCCGCAGAGTGGGATCCGAGCCCACTACCTCCAGAATACGCGTCGGATGCGATGACCGCTATGCTACTTGCGGGGGTGTTTGCCCTACACTTCCACAGTTATTCATGTTAACGTATTTTTGCTTCGTGGACTTGGGGGTGGTAGCCAGTACCACTCGGACTACTCGGTGTGAAGGGGGCCTTCTTTTTACCAATAGGCCGTGACTCGAGTGTCTACGACATGACGAGATTGGTAGAACAGCGTTCAACCTTATTAAGTTACCTGTCGCACCAAAACTCCCAGAACCGAGGCCCTCGCTATGCATGAACCGAATAAGAATGGCAAATAAGTGGCTCCTTGAAGATAGACTGAAATAACCGTTGACGGTCAAGAATGCCTCGCGAAACAAAGAGCAGATTGCGGGAGGTAATTGAAACAGATGAATAATTTCTCCACTTTCTTTCGGTCTTTGTAAAATGTTTATATGTTTCGAATTCATGTAGGCACGCTTAACTTTGGGATTTCTGTAAAAGAAATATCCATCACAAAATGTTTGTGTTTTAGCCAGTAGTGTTTTTAAAACAATATATTAAGTCATTTATTATTATCCAGTGACTAAGACTAATTCTTTATTCTTGTTCTTAAGACACTTCATTCTTATTATTTTATTGGGAATAATTATTTGAAGAAACCTTTTGGTTTTATTGTCGGATAGCTTTTTTGGTAAGTGGTAGGTGGCAGCTTTATATCAATTTGCAATAGTTGCCGTTTGTGCGAAGGTCTACACTCATTTATTGTTGTTGAGAAGCCCACTGCTTGTGCACTTTTAAATTAATTATTTTTGAATGTGTTTCCTTTGATGGTTATGAGCTTGGAAGTACAGGTAGGAATATTTACATACCTCGTAAAACTCTTATGTACATTAGGATTGGCGGTTCTTGTTCTCGTCCTTCAAACGTTCCCCAAAGAATTTTGGAAACACTGCAGGGGAATTTACAAACATTCGTTACGTTAGGTATGCAAATTTTTTATGACGAACGTAAGCCCTCACCTCAGGTCTTCTGTGCTATAGTTTCTCCAAAAGTAAACGTCTCGTTTAGAGATGTTTATTATTTGATCTACTGTGCACATGACGCACTCATCGAAGAGTGTTCCATTTGTTGTCCAAATATAGTGTGGGTCGGCATTCATAAACTAAAACAGCGTTGAAAAGATATGGCATTTATTATCATAAACGTGTTAATGCGTAAGGCACCGAACATAGATTTTGTTTATTTTCTTAAATTAGGCTACATATTTTCTGCCAACAAAATGCTTGGGGTACTTTTTGTGCACATTTTTTTTAATCATCCGTAAAATAGGTGCGTAACAGATACTAGAAAATCAATGCGTCAAAAAATATTTATCGATCGAGCCATACTTACAATGGCACGTGATAAGTTTTATTAGTTTTCACTGAATATACATCATTATAAAATGGGTGCTTTTTTCTATGCCTGACTTACAGTAAAGCTGCCAATGGCTAAGAAAAAACGTGTCCTGATAGCGAGCAGAAATTATTTGCAATTTAGAGCACCTCCGGAAAAGACGGAATGCCCGCAGTGTTAAGCGAAAGGGACAGAAACCATCGCGATTAGTTCCTTCTCAAAAAAAAAAAACTTCTGTCGAAACCCGCTTCCGTGACTATCAAATGTATTGATCGGATGTATTGATGTATCTTTATTCTAGGTAGGTGAAGCACTTTCAAAAATTGTCATGAGAAGGTATAGTTCACCATTTCTATCAAATAACTTAAACGCAAAGGAAACCAGCATATTTTATTTGTCTGCTCAAATAAAGTAGGTATATATTTTGGGTTCTGAAAGCAGTGTGTGCGCACTCTGTAACATGACGTTTCTTCGTTTTCAGGACAGTTCGCGCCTATTTTCGTGTATTTGTCCACGTTTGAGGCATAATTTTATTACCAGGTCAACACAACGCTTTTTAATTCAATGCAGGCGTTTGAACCGGTGCCTCAAAATTTTAAACAACACTAAACTGATCAGCGTCAAAACGTTGATATGATGAGCGTGCCGTACTACTCAAATACAATTTTAATTACAGTCCCCACTATCAGCAGCTTGAGTTGGCAAAGGTTGAAAACAATGCCAGTTTGTATACTTACCTCATAGACATTGTATACTTCATGGAAACTACCTTGATGGTAATTCTCGCTCCTTGTATCTGCCGAGCTTGCAAAGCACGCTGATGCCAATGACAGAAAGTGTGCCCACTTTCCAAGCACCATGCTTTGAGTGGAGAAGCCGTTACTATAGAAGTAGGAAAAACTAACTTTAAGGCACCATTCTTATACCGAGATAGCCACCAGTAGTTGCGGACAAGTTATCAGCAGGCACACATAAATTCCAGTTTTCCCCTCATCAGTTATGGACAACCAAATAACGTTGAGGCACCGTAGAGCCATATTCGGTGTGCACTACCGGAAGTTCTTTGCGCGGTAAACAACGAGACGACAAAATTAAGAGAATCTACACCTGCTTCAAACACGATATCCGCAGGGACAGTTTGATTGTACAATTCGTCCGCGATACTTTTCTTGTGCTGGCGTTCTGCGGCAACCCCGCCGCACCCCACAGCAGTAACACCAGCCAAACAGATACCCGACCACAGCTATCTGCCTGCTTAAACTCTGGAGCTTCATGCAACTTTGCGCCCACCGGACTACGGAATGATTATATCCAGCATGACAGTTCATTCCAGCAAGCCTGTCGCTTCGTGGCTCTCGAGGCATGTGGAAGCAATATAATGCTGTCTTATCGCGTTCTATTGCGAGGACCCTAATATAAGCAATGTTCATCCCTTAGACAGAACGTCGGAGGCTGCTTGGTTTGTCTACTTATAAAACAACGGGCTGCCTGAGGTAGGTTAGAACGTGGCGATAGCCACCGCTTAACCTTTGGGCAATGCCCCATACGAGTAAATCAGGCAGAGTGTTTTGTACCAAACCCTGCTGTCTGATATCGTGAAACTTAGCACCTCCTCATCGTCAAAGAGTTTAGTTATGACCGTCTTTTCGTGCTGCTCAACCGAATACGGCACGTTCCGTGCTGACCACGCATCAGATATTAAGGTGGATTCTTAAAGCAGCTTATATTAGAGACCTCGCAGATGCACACTTGCCCGACTTGATCACTGCCGGAGACGCCAAACTTGACCCCTTCGGTCATCTTTCTGGCGGAGTCTACGGACCGCGTTAGTTATTCCCCGCCCTCTCTTTACAGCAATCTTTAGCCAACTCCACCTTAGTCTTGGATTGACTAGGTGGCCACTAAAATAAAAGAATTTGGACGTCCTATTATCTCACGTATCGTTTTGTTGAATATGCGAAAGATTTTGTAGCTATTATTTACCGACACCAAAATTGACCACACGATTCACGTGTTATACATTTGCAATAGCCATCGCCGCTATACTAATGCTTCTCAAAAGCACCAATTTGCACCCGATGCATCCAATAGATTCATTGAACAAACTCTACACTGCGAAGCTCGCTAGAAAAATTCTGCGGCATAAGCTTCTGGCGGCTACCTGAGCCATTAAGCAAGGAGGGGTAGTTTTTAAAGTTTTCACATCACTTTAAATTCCAAATACTTATCAGCTTCTTGTATAGGACGTATGTACATCCTCTTCTAAATATTATGCCGTTTGCTATCAAACATCCGCGTCAATTGTTCAAAGAAAGAGAACATCTGGGCGAGCTGAAACCTTTATAACAACTATTCTGACAAGTTTTCCTGCTTTGGGATGAAATGTGGCGTAAAGACACCAGAAGTAGAAACTGGCACAATAGTACTACAGCGGAAACCATATAAAAATACGGTAGTGGAGCAACAACCACGCTGCAAGAGGTGAGAGATGGCGGTACCTGTAAAATTTAAAGCACGATAAACACCATGACAGAAGAATGATTACGGAAAAAGCCGTAAGTGCCCCCTTGTGCCACCCCGCTTTTTGTCTGTCGGTGTGTTTATTGAGCTTGTAAAGACACCATCGCCATCGTCATCATGCCCGCCACAATGACAATCAACGGTGATTGCCCGGCAGCGTTAGTAGTGCCACGTGCCACAGACAGTTGGAACGCGACTGAGCAGCTGGGCGCCAGCTCGTTCTAGCCGGGCCTAAGCGACCTCAATAAATGTGGGAAGCCGCATCCGCTTCACGCCTGCTTCGTACAAAGTGGTGACCCGGACGTTCCCTACATTTCGTGCCCCGGACACTCTCTACAAGTGGTGATACGGTTATTTCGCCCCTGTCACAGGGTCACTGGCAAACCGACATGGTGACGTCGGGGGACCCCCTTATACCGGAATTTGAACCACGCAACATACAAGGTTGTTTTATCAGTCTTGAGGCTAGGTTCTCCCTGAACTACGTCACCATACAGCCGCTCAAGCACTACATCCATTGGGAAACACTTCCGCTCGAGCTTCGCTGCGCCCTGGGCCTTCCCCCGCCCAGTGGTATCCTCTACGACGACCTTCGCACTACCTAACTCACGCACTACGGTCTCACGGACGACCTGTTTCGGGCTGCAGCAGAAGTGGTACACGCACGCTCTGCGCTCCCTCCGCAGCCTCGCATTTTACCCACTGCGCCATCGCCCTCATCCGTGGCCACTTGTGCAGGCCTCCTAAACGCCGTCTTCAGCACGGCCGCCGAACCTACACCGAGGAAACTTGTAGCAGACGACGTCACGGATACGCACCGGTCACAGCCCGCCTCGACCGCTTCTACTACCCAAGACGAGCGCTCCGGTGAGCGCCTTTTCTTGGCGACCGTGCAATCTTACCGAACCTTGTCGCCAGCTATGCCAGTGCTGCACGTGAAGTCCACCACAACGTTGACGCAGTGCCCTGCTCCACTGCAATCGGAGCCGAACTTAGGTGAAACGTACATCGTGCCCAGCTCCGCGGAGACAAACACAGCCACGAATCCTGCTCCTCGTCGAACGCCCAGAGAGCGGCCCGTCACCTGTGCCTTGCAGGATCACGAGAGAAAGCCCGACCAACCGGCTGCAGATTTTCGATCAGTGCTCACTCGTAGAGATCGATTATATAAAAAATATAGGCTATAGGCGAAAGAATATAGGTGTTTTCACTGCAAATTTACCACGAACCACATACCTTGCGCAAAAAGCTCTGCCTTTCAGAAACGCAAGATGTGGCACTCTATTACACATCAGATTTTAAAGTATGTTTTTCTTCTCCTTCCATTTGTTTAAAATCATCAATGTTTTAAAACCATCAATATCAATAATGCATGTTCCACAATATGCACGGAGTATCTAACAGAGTTTCTTTTTGTCTGATAGTCTTTATATCTACGGCAAATGGTTCACAAAACTGCACAAAAGAGATTGCTACGAAGCATAAGAGCTCACTGTACAAATAAACTTCAGATAAATTCAAGTCGTAAAAAATAACGTTACCAACATCTGTTGTAGTGCTTTGGGGGGTTTTACCATCATGCACTCATTTGAAGCACGGAAATTTTACGTAAGAATTAGGCTCTTTCCAGATTGAATGGGGAAGCCACAGGCTCAGTACTTACAATTCGTTTAAAATTTTGTATAATAAATTTACCAATCCTATAAAGTAAGATAGTTATTATTATACACGAGAAAAAAACGCACCCAGCAGCATTTCACGTATCCGTTAGGGGCGCCTTGTATGTAACAGATGGCGGATTGGTCCTTTTTATGGTGTGATCGCACACAGCAGCTGGCGCCACCACCGCACGAATTATTTTTGAAAAGCACACAGTCATCAGCGGAGGAACATGGGCTACGTTTTCTTTCTGTTGTATAGGTCCGCAAAACACCTCCAATTATTTTACTGTAAAACGTGCCGCCTTCGTCAAATAAAAATAATAAAAACCGTTGTTTTTGACTTTATAACACGGATACAAATGTCGAGGTGAAAGACCGCTGTTTTAAACGCGTGGTTTGACAAGTTGACGATACATATGTGCGCGAATTACAGCCTGAATCATTTTTTTTTTTGCAAACGACGTAGCGCAGCCCCAGCTATTAGCTGTGATTTCCATCGCCGGAAGCCCGAACGGCAAAACCTAACAACAAATAAAAAGTACGGACGTGAAAGTTGGTCCTACGAAAAAAATATGTGGTTTTGTATTGCAAGCGCTACAACTTTGGAGCGTATTTTTTTATTGGGACACGTGGTTTCGAACATATGCAAGTTCTATTGTCGACTCTATAAACGATTAGGAGGCTATAATTGTCAAGCACCAAACAAATTTCATACGTGTAAGTTTTATAATCCCAATTTATATACCCTAAAATTCGTACTTATATTGGCACTTGGAGTAGAGCTGAACGGTAGATTGTGCAAAGGACTTTGCCAAGGATAGGAAACAATATGATTAAGTGTCCTTAGTTTACAAGCTTAACTGAAATTCCTTAAAACTACAAGTTGGCTAAATCAAAAAAGCTAAGAGTTATTCATATATTGCTCCATAAAACCACGCCGAGCGAGAGAGCATTCTCGTGTTGCTTACCAAACACTTACGCAGCTGTGGATAGCTATGCCCGCGCTTCGCTATCCTGGACATTGATTCGCCGAGACTCATCGGTATCGTTAATGCCGTGAGGCCACTGCGCAACACATGGTATGATACCTCCTTTACTGCGTCGTCGTCAAGGATTGCAGGTAGACTTGCACCACATAAGGAGCTCACAAAAAATATTAGGGGACATACCGAGCACACGTTAGTGTGCGCCTCATGAGGAGCACCCAGCGGGACTCAGCTCTACATTCGAGCTGACTGCCGGCGCGCGCTCAGTCACCTCGAATTTAGCTCCGTCTGCCGGGAATTCTTGGAATGATCACTAACGGACTTCTCTTTTTGATAACTGATGTGGTGTGGCTCCGAAAGTAGCGAAACAGACGCCTGGTATGCGCTATAGACGCCTTCTTCGCGAATCCTATTTCCGTAGGATCTAGCGCGTGCTAACGTGGTCAACTTTGGCGAGCTGTGAAATCCTGCGGACTTTTTCAAACACTCCAGGCCTGCCAGTAATACAGACCTTTTAGCGGCATGTCGGGAAATCTATGTGACGTGCAACAGCCAGACTCCTGACAAGGAAAGAGTTGTTGCCAGCTGTGCTGTTGGTACCACCTTGCACAATAGTGCAAGCTGCGCCAATTTTATACATTACCGTCAAACATCCGTACAGCGAGCGTGTGGGACTGCGATAATAGTTTGTTATACACGCCATTTTCGCTATATGCGTCGCCCACTTCGCTGACCCCCTAAAGCAGAAGAGCGTACTGACAGCAAGAATAGGCGGATTTAAACTGCAAAATTCAGCAATTTTTTGTGCACAGTAGTATCACTGAATGCACAACCGTCGCCGACCTGATGCTGTCGAGTTTCACGGTTCCGCTACCCTTTCGCGGAAAGGTATAACGCTTCGCTATGCTGCGAACTCTTCATCACTGCTCGCATGATAATTTGTGGAATCCGTTTTGTGTATGTTGCCCTCTACGATGTCGTTAGTTATCAGGTTAAGCTAAACAGGGCCGGATCATTCACCGAGACGTAATTCAATGCCGTCACAACTTAGGCTGCGCCGCAACATGCATTGTACGTGGTTAATGACAAGTTCGTTTACATTGCAGAACTGGATGACTCGTTTTTGTCGGCACAGCTATCAGTGGTAGGTTACCACGCCATTACCACGGAATTACCACGTGAACAACTCAGCGATTACGAACTAAAAAAATTCTTCGTTAACAGGCAAATTCGCTGTAGTGTTCTTCGCTGCAGCGGGTTCCTAATACAAAGAGAAAAAAAGGAATCTTCGTTGCACACACAATTTTGCAGTAGAAGCGTTAAATGTAGCGGCATTGACTGGGTGCAACTCAACACACAGTCTACTCACCGCAACTATGACGCTAGAAAATCAAGAAGCGACAAAGCTTTTTCGGTTTCGCTTATATTTATGACATGCATTTTATTTAAAAGCGCAGTGTAGTATGTTATATTACAGGGAACTTTTGTGCATCGATTTGCATGTACACAGGTATGCCTAAAGAAGGAAAGAGGCAGTATTGTTTAGCAGTTTAACACGCATAAATCAAGCAATGTACGTTTATACGTTCATTTTTGTTGACACGTGAACAAAGCGCCTAATCACTGGGTGGGGTTTTGCTTACTGTAACCAAGCTAAGATTTTTATATTTTGGCCTGTATTATCAACACAACTCTTTATAACATGATCAATTCTACATGTATACTCACCCTCGACGTCGGCCAAGAGATAACCCGTTCATCAGAGATTATCATTAGACATCGTCACCGGGGTTGAAAAATGTGAAAGTTGACCAAGCTCAATCGGCGAACACTACAGCAATTCCTCGCTTGTCTTCAGTTTTCATGATCAATTAAACATCTGGCAGCACCTTATCGGCAGAGATCCCAGTGTTGTCTTTGACATTATATGGTGGAGGACAGGGTAAGCTTATTTCACCCTGAGTCACCCTCAACAGCCACGAAAACCTAGCCCAATCACCGTACCGGCCGCCTAGTCTTCCTCGAACAACCACACGCTCCATGCAGCCGACAGCAAAAATGCCAAGAACCGGAGTTTGGACTCCTGCCTTCGCAGCAGAGGGATCAAGCGGTGAGTGTGATAGACATGACGTCCCAGACTCAGCAGAGGAAGGGACTTGGTTCGTCGGTTGTCTATTGATTTAACACGCCCCATATTCCTGCGCCTTTCCATGAGCACGTCTTTGAAGATGTGGAGGACTGGGTCCACCAATATGACCGAGTGGTTCGCCGCAATGACTGGTCCCAGGAAAACGCTGCAGAACGTGTCCTTCTTGCTCGAGCACACCGAACGCAGCTTGTTTTGAAGCTACCAGGCTCCATTTACGTCCTTGGAAGTATGCTAGAAACACATGACGTGCAACTTGCGAACCAACACCAACCGCAGACGTACTGAAATCTAGAATTCAAGGGCCTAATGCTACCTTCATCAGCTTTGTTGAAGACGTCGCGCTGACCTGCAGGCCAGAGACAAAAATAAAGCGCGGGCCCTGAAGAACGGCGTCAAAAGCAAAATTTTCGTCTGGCCGGTTTGTTATCTGCCGATGACTGGTTACGCATTGGTGGCTGAATGTACAAAAATTGAAAGCATACTAGCCGCCAGAAGTGACCGCTATCACCTCTGCGGCACCCGCCACCATTTCCGCGTTTACGTTGTCATGTCTTGCCGCGGACAGGCATCCGAGAGGTTTTCTGCGGAATTGTTTAGGAAGGGCTGAGGAAGCTGATTCCATCTCAGGAACTACTGGCGTCGGTCCTAGATGCAGAGGTGGTTAGCGAAAACGTGCCACTTGCGCTGATTCCTCATACCGCTGTCAACTCGATAGCCGAATGTCCGGTTGTGACATACGTGAAGGGTACTGGTCAGTCCTGTTGGTCCGTCATGAGGGCAAAAATGCGTGCATTTAGACGAGATGCCACTGATGCAGCGTACTACCCCCCAACGCCTACCGCAGCAGCCCGGTCTAAGAAAAGCGAAAATCTGGAGGAGGGAGGACAACCGACAGGTGTGCTTTTATTGCGGCGCGGCTGACCACATTTATCGGCGCTGCCCTTATCATAAGGTTGGGCTTTGCGGGTTTCACCTTTGTGCTGTCTGCCCGCGCCCCAGCTAACAGCCTCGGGAAATCTTGGAGTACCTTATATGTTCGGCACCGCACGCGGAGGCCCAAACTCGCGTCCATCGCTCCCCATCACCTTATCGCTTAGGAGTCGCTTCTTTGCCGCTCTCGCCGAGAGAGCCTGTCGCCCCGGCGGTGCCAGGAAAACAAGGCTAGGTAATGCCTGGAGAGAGTGTTTTGGATGATGACTTCCGCGGACAACCTCCAGGAATGTCGACATGTGAGTGCTCAAATAGGAGCGAGTTCCCTCAGCGGCTTTCTGGAGTTACGTCAAACACAAAGTTTATAGCTATCGACAGCCACAACATGACGGTGCTCATTGATATTGCGACGGACTACTCAGTTATGAATGAAATGTATGCCCGCGGTCTCCGAAAATACACGACAGCGTGGAACGGTATGGACATGCGCTCCGCGGAAACACCTGCTGAACGCAAAAGGAAGGTGCAGGGCTCGTATTGATATCAACAGCGAGGCATGTGCTGAGAAATTTGTGGTTTTTCCGAACTGCTCCAGAAACTTTATCATCGGCACGGACTTTCTCCTCGAGCATGCCACTGCATCAATCTCAGCTTGATCAGCTTAACGCTTCGGAGACCTCCAAGGCCACCGTTCAGACCTTCGATAATGCTCTCCGCTGCAAGGATCGTAACCGACCATGTAAAGCTGCCTGCAGGAACGGCCGTTTTCTCCCCTACCGGTCTATTTATGGGACCAAAATTATTGCATCGTTTAACGTAGCCTTACGATTCTTCTCAATGAAGAAATAGGAGTCGGAAAGCCATAGCGCCAATTGAGAACGGGCATGCCCGAGTGCTTACCATGAACTTTCAAAACAAGCCGTAGCACAGGAACTTACACAAAGAGCCGCAGTGCATAACCAAAGGCATGCTGATAACAAACTTCAAAAACCTAGCCACGACCACCATCATTGCTGTATTATCAAAGACTGAGAAAACGCGAAAACAAAACAGCCTCGCGGAGAGAACTCAATGTGGATTCCAATCTTTCTTACGAGCAACGGCACAAGTTTTTGGATCTTCTCGTCGAGTTAAACAACTGTTTCGGTACATTGTCTGGAGCTCACCGCAATGTAGCGAAATATTCGGTGAAAACGTGAAAACCGAGAAAACTACGTACCCAACATGCCAGCTACCATATCGCGTTTAACCAACAGAGTGACAAGCCATACAAAATCAGGTGCGAGACATGATGAAAGACGAACTTATTCAGCCATCCAGTGGCCCCTGGGTCGCCCCTGTGGCGCTTGTTAAGAAGAAGGATGGAAGGTTGAGATTGTGCTGAGAATATCGCGACTGAATAAAATCAGCCGCACCTGTGGCGCTTGTTAACAAGAAGGATAGAAAGTTGAGATTGTGCTGGGAATATCGCGAGTAAATAAAATCACCCAAAAAGGTTATGATTCATTACCCCGGATTGACGAAAGCCTGCATCGCGTTCCCCACAACAGCTATTTATTGTAAATAGACCTGAAGAGTGGGTGTTGGTAGATAGACGCAGATAAGCGAGACCAAAAAAAACGGCATTTGTCACTCCAGATGGACTTTAGGAGTTTAAAGTCGTGCCTTTCTGGCTGCGTTCGGTGCCAGCAACATTTCAGAGTAATTGACGCCTTGATTGCTTGATAAGTGGCAAATGCGGATGCTCACAATATATTTGTGCGTGTGTGTGTGTGTTTATGTGAGTGTTATATTATACAGTCTCCTAAGGCTCACCAGTGATACGGACGGGAGAGTAACAAGACTCGACACAGAAACATAAAAAATCTGAAAATTGCCTGGTTTAAGAATATAACACCCCTAATGGAAGGCACATAAAATCTTCAAGGCTGCTAAGTAACAGGGAAACTTTAAAGTACCCAAAAACAAAAACACGAAATGGTTCCAACAAAAGTCAAGCTGCAAAAACGTAAACAGTTTGAAATCTGAAAATCGGCATACTTTATGGCATCGGTTCAACAAACAAACACGCGGGGATGATAGGCGAAGGAAAAATACGCAGGGCAGCTAACTAATAGGGAAACAGCAAACTGCCGAAAAACGCCCGAGCACCCACGGGAGCGGGTGGTCGGGACGCAGCTTCTGAGTACGTCGGAATGTGAGGTGAAGCAGACTGACATGGCTCGGGTTCGCCTGTCATATACGCCACACCAGCTCTTCCTTGATGATGTCGCGCAGTCTACGTGCGCAGACCGGGGCATTCTGGGGCAGTGAGCGTCACGCCGCTGTAGTTCCTCGCGTATGATGGCGAGTTATAAATCACGGAGCTCCACATTCCCCTAGGGACCCGCCGCGGTGGCTCAGTGGCTAAGGCGTTGCGCTGCTGAGCACGAGGTCGCGGGTTCGATTCCCGGCCACGGCGGACGCTTTTCTGATGGAGGCGAAAAGCAAAAACGCCCGTGTGTAAGAGATTTCGGCGCACGTTAAAGATCCCCAGGTGGTCAAAATTAATCCGGAGCCCTCCACTACGGCGCGCCTCATCGCCTGCGTTGCGTCGGCGCGTTAAACCCCCACGATCAATCAATCAACAATCCCGTAGGGGCTGGTAATCCAGCTGGAGGCGAATACCTTGCGATTGTCAATGCGCTGGCATATTTCCCGCACTTCTGCAATGGTGATTGGATTTTGAATTGCCAGGTCATTGAAAGCGAAAGAGGTGATTCCTTTCATGATGTGTCGTACCTTATCCGCTTCTGGCATGTTTTTGACAGCTCGACGACGCAGACTGACGACGTCTTCTACGCAAAAAGCGTAATTTTCCTCCGGGAGCTGTATGCGGGCGTCGAGTTTTTTTTTGCTCCATCGATGCAAGGAGAAAACGTGCGAAAATCGGACTCAGGTGCTGAGTAAAGCTGCACAAATCACAGATTCTCTCCATATTTTGTGGTACAAGGTCCTGGCCATCTATTTCAAGGAGATACCGACGTTAGTAGCTTAAACGTTTCGTCCCAACGGTTGATGGAGCTCACCCTGTCGCACTGATCGAGCCATTGGTCAATGACTTCACTCAAGAAGAAACTGAAAAACGGACGATCGCGCTCGTGAGATGTGATAATAATGGCGGGCTGGACGGCAGCTGCTCCATTGGTAGCCTCGTGGTTCCTCTTGTGCTGCATGGTGCTGATTTCCAAAGTCAAGCACCGAGCTGATCGTACCTCCAGCGGTGCAACGAAGAGCGGTAGATGTGAGTATCGAAAGCACACTCCACCACTTGAATAGTGAGCACCCTCCAGATCAGAGAGCACCCTCTACATCAATCTGTTCAGTTCTGCAAAGGAGGTGAGGTGCTATTTTGGACTCCGATTCGCACATCAGGCTCAGTGAAATGTTTATTCATAGGTTCCTCGGTCCCTACGTCGTCGTCGAGAAAGTGCCACCTGTACATTACCGCGTATCTGCAGTGGATATTCCAACGGACCGTCGCTGCAATGGAAAAGAAATTGTTCATGTCTCCCGCTTGAAGTGTTTCAACCGCCGCCATCCACAACCGCCTGGCGCCAGGCGGCCACCTCCAGCCAAGAGGGGAAATCATTTCAAGAGGGGAAATCAGCCATGAGCAGAAAGCATTTGTTGAGTTCTAATAAAGTGATTACACAGTGCAAGCGATGCAATACCGTCACTATTCCCTGCCAGTGTGAGCTCGGAGGGATATTATTCCTAATCTCTTGATCTAACACGGCATCGCCATTACCATCTGGAAATAATCATGATCATCGTCGTTGATCTCGCACTGCCCGGAAGGTTCGGTTTGAACAAGAGAATAAACGTCGTAAGGGAGACATCGCCCATCGCTATATATATATATATATATATATATATATATATATATATATATATATATAACGGGTTTGGAAATGAGGGGCTCGTTAGGAAATACAGAAAGAAATAAATGCCGGCAGTCTACAACGCCAAAGCAGGCATAGGGGAATGATTGGACTATTTTTTTTACCGTTAGTTACATTATTATTATTATTTTTAATAATTACATGAGAAATAAAGAAAAACACGCGCCCAGAGTGGGGACCGAACCCACGCCTTTCGATTAGATCTCGAATGCCTTACCAATTAGGCTATCTGGGCGACTGTGTTCTCCTTCACATTCTGGAGTATTTATATTTACTACAACCGTATCTGACGCTTGAGGGTGGTAGCCAGCGCCACTCATACTACACGGGGAGAAGGGGACCTTCTTTTCAACCCCCGGGGCGTGACGCGAACGTTTACAGCCTGTCATAAGCGGGTAACTGGCGGCAAACCCTCTTATGCTACCTTGGCATCAAGGCTGCCAGAACCGAGGCCCTCGCTAAGCTTTCGCGCGATAATAGGGTTTGGAAATGAGGGGCTCGTTAGGAAATACAGAAAGAAATGCCGGCAGTCTACAAAGCCAAAGAAGGCATAGGGGAATGGTTGGACTATTTTTTTTACCGTTAGTTACGTTACATTATTATTATTTTTTTTAAATAATTACACGAGAAAGAAAGAAAAACACGCGCCCAGAGTGGGGACCGAACCCACGCCTTTCGATTAGATCTCGAATGCCTCACCAATTCGGCTATCTGGGCGACTGTGTTCTCCTTCACATTCTGGGGTATTTATATTTACTACAACTGTATCTGACGCTTGAGGGTGGTAGCCAGCGCCACTCAGACTACACGGGGAGAAGGGGACGTTCTTTTCAACCCCCGGGGCGTGACGCGAACGTCTACCGCCTGTCATAAGCGGGTAACTAGCGGGAAACCCTCTTATGCTACCTTGGCATCAAGGCTGCCACAACCGAGGCCCTCGCTAAGCTTTCGCGCGATAATAGGGTTTGGAAATGAGGGGCTCGTTAGGAAATACAGAAAGAAATGCCGGCAGTCTACAATGCCAAAGAAGGCATAGGGGAATGGTTGGACTATTTTTTTACCGTTAGTTACGTTAAATTTATATTAATATTTTTTAAATAATTACATGACAAAGAAAGAAAAACGCGCGCCCAGAGTGGGGACCGAACCCACGCCTTTCGATTAGATCTCGAATGCCTTACCAATTCGGCTATCTGGGCGACTGTGTTCTCCTTCACATTCTGGGGTATTTATATTTACTACAACTGTATCTGACGCTTGAGGGTGGTAGCCAGCGCCACTCAGACTACACGGGGAGAAGGGGACCTTCTTTTCAACCCCCGGGGCGTGACGCGAACGTCTACAGCCTGTCATAAGCGGGTAACTGGCGGGAAACCCTCTTATGCTACCTTGACATCAAGGCTGCCATAACCGAGGCCCTCGCTAAGCTTTCGCGCGATGATAGGGTTTGGAAATGAGGGGCTCGTTAGGAAATACAGAAAGAAATGCCGGCAGTCTACAACGCCAAAGAATGCATAGGGGAATGGTTGGACTATTTTTTTTACCGTTAGTTACGTTACATTATTATTTTTTTTGAAATAATTACATGAGAAAGAAAGAAAAACACGCGCCCAGAGTGGGGACCAAACCCACGCTTTTCGATTAGATCTCGAATGCCTTACCAATTCAGCTATCTGGGCGACTGTGTTCTCCTTCACATTCTGGGGTATTTATATTTACTAAAACTGCATCTGACGCTTGAGGGTGGTAGCCAGCGCCACTCAGACTACACGGGGAAAAGGGGACCTTCTTTTCAACCCCCGGGTCGTGACGCGAACGTCTACAGCCTGTCATAAGCGGGTAACTGGCGGGAAACCCTCTTATGCTACCTTGGCATCAAGGCTGCCATAACCGAGGCCCTCGCTAAGCTTTCGCGCGATAATAGGGTTTGGAAATGAGGGGCTCGTTAGGAAATACAGAAAGAAATGCCGGCAGTCTACAACGCCAAAGAATGCATAGGGGAATGGTTGGACTATTTTTTTTACCGTTAGTTACGTTACATTATTATTTTTTTGAAATAATTACATGAGAAAGAAAGAAAAACACGCGCCCAGAGTGGGGACCAAACCCACGCTTTTCGAATAGATCTCGAATGCCTTACCAATTCGGCTATCTGGGCGACTGTGTTCTCCTTCACATTCTGGGATATTTATATTTACTACAACTGTATCTGACTCTGACGTCAAGACCCAAGAAAGTGGTACGGAACCAAACCCTTTCCAAACCCTATTATCGCGCGAAAGCTTAGCGAGGGCCTCGGTTCTGGCAGCCTTGATGCCAAGGTAGCATAAGAGGGTTTCCCGCCAGTTATCCGCTTATGACAGGCTGTAGACGTTCGCGTCACGCCCCGGGGGTTGAAAAGAAGGTCCCCTTCTCCCCGTGTAGTCTGAGTGGCGCTGGCTACCACCCTCAAGGAGAACACAGTCGCCCAGATAGCCGAATTGGTAAGGCATTCGACATGTAATCGAAAGGCGTGGGTTTGGTCCCCACTCTGGGCGCGTGTTTTTCTTTCTTTCTTCTGTATATTAAAAAAAAGTTTACCTAACTAACCGTAGTGAAAAAGAAAAGAGCCTAACCACACCCCTATGCCTCCTTTGGCATTGTAGACTGCCGACCTATATTTCTGCATTTCCTCAACGAGCCCCTCATTTCCTTACTATATTATTCTGCGAAAGCCTAGCGAGGGTCTCGGTTTATGGCAGCCTTGATGCCTAGGTAGCATAAGAGGGCTTCCCGCCAGTAACGCACTCATGACAGGCTGTAGACGTTCGAGTCACGCCCCAGGGGTTAAAAAGAAGGTCCCCTTCTCCCCGTATAGTCAGAGTGGCGCTGGCTACCACCCTCAAGCGTCAGATACACCTCTAGTAAATATAAATAGCCCAGAAAGTGAAGGAGAACACAGTCGCTCAGATAGCCGAATTGGTAAGGCATTCGACATGTAATCGAAAGGCGTGGGTTCGGTCCCCACTCTGGGCGCGTGTTTTTCTTTCTTTCTTCTGTATAATTAAAAAAAAGTTTACCTAATTAACCGTAGTGAAAAAGAAAAGAGCCTAACCACACCCCTATGCCTCCTTTGGCATTGTAGACTGCCGACATATATTTTTGTATTTCCTCAATGAGCCCCTCATTTCCTTACTATATTATTCTGCGAAAGCCTAGCGAGGGTCTCGGTTTATGGCAGCCTTGATGCCTAGGTAGCATAAGAGGGCTTCCCGCCAGTAACCCGCTCATGACAGGCTGTAGACGTTCAAGTCACGCCCCGGGGGTTAAAAAGAAGGGCCCCTTCTCTTCGTATAGTCAGAGTGGCGCTGGCTACCACCCTCAAGCCTCAGATACACCTCTAGTAAATATAAATAGCCCAGAAAGTGAAGGAGAACACAGTCGCCCAGATAGCCGAATTGGTAAGGCATTCGACATGTAATCGAAAGGCGTGGGTTCGGTCCCCACTCTGGGCGTGTGTTTTTCTTTCTTTCTTCTGTATATTAAAAAAAAGGTTTACCTAATTAACCGTAGTGAAAAAGAAAAGTGCCTAACCACACCCCTATGCCTCCTTTGGCATTGTAGACTGCCGACCTATATTTCGGTATTTCCTCAACTAGCCCCTCATTTCCTTACTATATATATATATATATATATTTATATATATATATATATAAGACAGAATTAAGAATTGGCAGTCAAGAAGACCTCGGAAAGCAAAGGGGAGGATGTAGTAGCTCAAGATAAAGAATTTGGAAAATAAGAAAGTGGAGAAAAAATGCCCGCCAGGTGGGATCCGAACCCACGACCTCCAGAATACCGGTCTGGTGCGAAAACCACTACGCTACCGGCGGGGCTACTTTACCCTCGAATTCTGGGGTATTTATGGTCAGGTGTTTTTGTTTCCTGCGCTTGGGGGTGGTAGCCAGCGCCACTCGGACTACTCGGGGTGAAGGGGACCTTCTTTTTAACCCCCGCGCCGTGACTCGAGCGTCTACGACATGTCGAGAGTGGTCGACCAGCGTTGAACCCTCTTAAGCTCCCTATGGCACCAAGACTGCCAGAACAGGGGCCCTCGCTATGCATGTAGCGAATCAGAATAGGAAATGAGGGGCTCGTTGAAAATAAGACAGAAATAAGAATTGGCAGTCAAGAAGACCTCGGAAAGCAAAGGGGAGGAAGAAGTAGCTCAAGATAAAGAATTTGGAAAATAAGAAAGTGGAGAAAAAATGCCCGTCAGGTGGGATCCGAACCCATGACCTCCAGAATACCGGTCTGGTGCGATAACCACTACGCTACCGGCGGGGCTACTTTAGCCTCGCCTTTCTGGGGTATTTATGTTCAGGTGCTTTTGTTTCCTGCTCTTGGGGGTGGTAGCCAGCGCCACTCGGACTATTCGGGGTGAAGGGGACCTTCTTTTTAACCCCCGGGCCGTGACTCGAGTGTCTACGACATGTCGAGAGTGGTCGACCAGCGTTGAACCCTCTTAAGCTCCCTATGGCACCAAGACTGCCAGAACAGAGGACCTCGCTATGCATGTAGCGAATCAGATTAGGAAATGAGGGGCTCGTTGAAAATAAGACATAAATAAGAATTGGCAGTCAAGAAGACCTCGGAAAGCAAAGGGGAGGATGTAGTAGCTCAAGATAAAGAATTTGAAAAATAAGAAAGTGGAGGAATAGTGGTTATCGCACCAGACCGGTATTCTGGAGGTCGTGGGTTCGGATACCACCTGGCGGGCATTTTTTCTCCACTTTCTAATTTTCCAAATTCTTTATCTTGAGCTACTACATCCTCCCTTTTGCTTTCCAAGGTCTTCTTGACTGCCAATTCTTATTTCTGTCTTATTTTCAACGAGCCCCTCATTTCCTATTCTGATTCGCTACATGCATAGCGAGGACCTCTGTTCTGGCAGTCTTGGTGCCATAGGGAGCTTTAGAGGGTTCAACGCTGGTCGACCAGTCTCGACATGTCGTAGACGCTCGAGTCACGGCCCGGATGTTAAAAAGAAGGTCCCCTTCACCCCGAGTATTCCGAGTGGCGCTGGCTACCACCCCCAAGCGCAGGAAACAAAAACACCTGAACATAAATACCCCAGAAAGTCGAGGCTAAAGTAGCCCCGCCGGTAGCGTAGTGGTTATCGCACCAGACCGGTATTCTGGAGGTCGTGGGTTCGGATCCCACCTGGCGGGCATTTTTTCTCCACTTTCTTAATTTCCAAATTCTTTATCTTGAGCTACTACATCCTCCCCTTTGCTTTGCGAGGTCTTATTGACTGCCAATTCTTATTCCTGTCTTATTTTCCCCCTCATTTCCTATTCTGATTCGCTATATCTATATATATATATATATATATATATATATATATATATATATATTGCAAGGGATATAGTTGACCCTTCGGTAGTCGGCCTACCGTCATTTATTAGCAGGAGCAGAAGCACGCGAGCATAGGTACAAGCGTGCTAACAATGGCCACACTCGCACCTCGCACACCTTCTGCCTTACTTCGTCTTCTGCTGCTACCAGCGTGCGCGCATACCGTCGTGCATAGATTGACCACGATTGCTTGGCCTTCTTTCTTGATTTGGCGTATACCCCGGTAAGCTGACGGCGTTTCGATCTGCTCATTAGCCTTGCTACAATCGCCCCCTGTGCAAAGGAGTTAACCTGTAGACTTAGTGTGACGACGACCTCAATGGTCGTAGTAGGGCTTCAGTCATTGAATAAGCACTGTTTCACGCCCTCCGGGGCAAAGCTTAGATTGGGGGTTACTGGTTCCACAATGCAGTTTACGAGCGAAGTGCGGGCGATGACTTTGTAAGGGTCGTAAAATTTGGCTGCAAGTTTTGAGGACAGACCCGATTTTGGGCTGGGGACCCAAAGCCAGACATGCGAGCGTGGTTCAAATGCGAGAGGGGTGTTTAAATCGTCACGGTGATTATTCTGGCTCTGTTGATCTGCAGTTGTAAGTGAACGAGCTAGTTGCGACATTCTTCGGGGTGCTGCGCCAGTTGCGAAACCTGTTTAAATTCTGTGGCATAAGGATTGTAAGGCAGGATGGTGTGCAGTGTACAGGTCGGCTCGCGTCTATAAACTAGGAAAAACGAAGAAAACCTCCTCGTTGTGTGCGTATTCGCGGTTTATTCATAAGTTATGAATGGAAGTACGAGGTCCCAATTGGAGGGATCCGACTGCAGGCACACTGAAAGCATATCTCCTAGAGTGTGAAGGAACCGCTCTATGAGCCGATTGGTTTGCGGATGGTACGAAAAGCTCGTGCGGTGTACGACGTAAAATTTGCGGAGTACAGCTTTCACAAAGTCCGATAGAAAATAGACTACTTTACATTCCCCTATTACTACTGTGTGAGGAGAAGGGCACAGTCGGCGGGACGACGACGACGACGTCTCGGACACATGCCCGTAAATATGTTGTTCTCGTTTCGTCAGGGTCCAAAAAAATTACACCATCTTCCTGTAGGGGAACCCTGTGTAGTATGCAAAGAAGGCATTGGGTTTATTCTAGTGCCCAGTAGTTTTCAGTTGGTCGTTTCTGTGAAGTTGAGGTACGTAGCTGCTGTTATATTTGCTGTTTGGTTTTCATGGTAACTACCAGACTTTTCAATTACCGGAAGTATGAAATAGGAAATTGCGTTGACCCAATGGCTGTTCGCCTACTACTCAGGGCTCCCCTACAGGAAGATGGTGTAATTTTATGGGGGGGAGGCTATTAGAGTGGAGTGGCAAAGAGAGAGAGATAGAGACAGAGATAGACGTTGTACGTGGTATAATTTTGTCTTTATTTAGGCATTATCATAATCATGTTTAACGCAGGTGACGTCGAGCTGTGGTTGGCCTTACGTTTTAATTATGACCGCCTTATGGTGTGTGAAATGTAAAGAGAAGAGCTGTTGTAATAAATGAACCCTAAAGTTGCTAAAGATGAGGTCAATGCAAGTTCCACGGATGGTTGTGGGCTGCTTGTAATCACAGCCCGCCGAGACTCGCCGACACATGCCACTGCCGACGACGATGAAACATCGAAGGCGCGTGAAGCGTGCTCGTCTCCTGCCGGCCCAGGAATACACCGGCAACACTGTCGCTCCAGGAGCTCTTAAAGGGGAAGCGTGCTCGTCTTGTGGCGGCCCAGGAAGACAACGGCAACACTGTCGCTCCAGGATTTATAGAAGGGTAAGGCACCACCGGGCGTTCAGCAAACCGAGCATGTGCAAAGAAGGTGTGGGCGGAAAACCAACGACGACAACGGACGGAAGGACATAGCCCCGACCACGAGATTCTTCGTATCTAAAAGAAGAAGTGGCAGGTCACACGAGCCGATGACGGTGAACGCGAGTCGCCTATGAGATCCGGCCACAACGAAGCGGTGACGAGGCCAGACGGAACGAGGAAGGAGGGCCATTGCAGTGGAGGAGTTCCGAAAGGACGGCTCGAGGAGAGTGGCGTCCAGGCACAGATCGCGAGCTCATCGGGTTTCGGGATCTAAGCTTAGAGGGGTCTACTGGACGCCAAGGCCTCTTCGGACCAGCATCCTATTCCCCAGCGTCCTGGCCCATGGCAGCACACACGCTGCGGCATGCCGCGGTCCTGAACGACCACGGCCTGGAGATTATCTGCTACCGGCAGCTACCGGGTGCCTACTGCCCACGGCCTTCCGTGACAGGGCGCCTGGGGGTGACCAGGTTCCGGCCATGACAGTTCTTGCAGGTACCGTTCTTGGAAGAGCAGCGACGGAGCTGCATCGTCAACGGCCCAGCATGCGAGACTTCCCGACGCGGCCCTCAGCGCAAAGCAACGCGGCGCCCCAACGAACCGAGTACTACGCCATGTCACAGTGAACTCTTTATGAACTTTTCTGCGGCACCTTTTTGGGGTTTAGATTGATAGGCTTTCCTGTACATTAGTTAGACGTTTTGGGTTTCTTGATGTCCAATTTGTAGATTAGTTATTCCTATTGGGTTTTTGATAGCTCTTTGGTAGTCTCTCGTCTAAGTATTATTGTCTGCGTCTTGCTTTGTTCTAGAATACAAGCTTTCTTCGTAACCACTCAAAGCGCCCTCGTCTGATTACCTGGTGACTATGGCTAGCCCCAGTCACCACCGAACACACGCAACTCAACAACCCGCAGAGGGGGTTTTATTCCCCTCATCACAAAATGGACGTCCACGGCAGGACGAGGGCGTTTGCCCATGGACTGGTTACGGGGTGACAGTTATAGTTATCCCTGCATCGCTGTACGATGAACGTACAGGAGTTAGTACCCACCACAGGGGAGTGTCTTGGGCTGCGTGAGGCGGAGTTGCGTGATTGGGCTGACGATGCTCTAGTGAAGGCGTGAGATGAGAGGGCGGCAGAGTGAGAGGCTAGCCGTCAGGAGCGCGAAAATGCACGAGTGTGACTCGAGCTTGAAAAAAAGAACCTGCAACTAAGTCTCAGGTTGGCAGAAATTGGACAGAGTAGAGGCTCTGGGGCGACTGCTGGTAACGCGCATTCTGCGGAAAGCCCTTTCTTTAATGTCAATCTGCCCAACTTTATTCTCGTCTTCAATCATGCTCGTGATGATTTGGACGCTTATCTGAAGCGCTTTGAACAAGTGGTGAACGGAGAGCGTTGACCGAAAGATAAATGGGCCACAGCGCCCAGTTCGGGTTAGCCACCGAAGCTTTGAAGTTCTTCGAACGGCTGCTTCCTGACGAGTCCGTCGATTATGGTAAGAATAAATTGACGCTGCTGCAACGCCTCTGTTTCACGGCTGAAGGCTACAGGGAAAGGTTCCGGCACAGCAAGAAGCAAGACAGTGAGACAACGAAGCATGATGCGACAAGACTAGACAGTTTCTTCGACCACTTGGTGAAAATGACTGCATAATCCTAAAACCTATGACTGAGTACGAGAGTTAAATGTCGCGGAACATTTTCCTGACCGACTGCCACAGCGCGTTAGCAGTCTTCCAACGGAAAAGAGACTGCACGAAACTCTCGGAAATGACGCAGGCCGCCGATAAATTTCTCGAAGCCCAGCATGAAATAAACCTGGTGGAAACGCAGGACACTGGGTCGTCAAGGGAGGTAAGGAATACGACGAATCCAGCCAGAACCCCTTGGGGCTTTCTGTGTGAAAAGCTGGGTCACCAAGCCTCAGATTGTTGGTCGAGGCCAAAGCAACCGTACTGTTCGGATTGCCGCCGAGTGGGTCATAACGTCAAGTCTTGCCCTAAACGAGCCAACAGCAGGACACAAAATCTTGTTGTATGTCACCGACGGAACGTAGCCTCAAGAAAACCTGGAAAAAAGAGAGCATCGAACACGGGTCGCGTTGGCGAGACGTCACAAGGTCACATACTGCGATGAGCCCGCGTGCACAAGAAAAGAAGCAGACAACGATTGTCAGCCGCAGAACGCTCATTCGAAAGGCGCGTGCGAAGCACGAGCTGATTCCCTTCTCAAACAGGGCATGGTTGCAGACGCACCACGTGCACATGAGTGGAATGCGCCATGTGAGGGCAGCCATACGCAGCCATGCACCGATTTGGAAACACACCACCACAGAGAGCTATTCGACGGCGGCCAAGACACTCAAAAAAAGGACAGGGTGTTTGGGCAGGGGCTAGTAGCCGGCGACAAAAAACATGCAAAAACGCATGAAAGGACGAACGCAATGTCCCGGGAAAATGGTTTCAACCATTCCTTTGCACGCAAAATTGAGCGAAGGAAAAAGGTCGAAGAGCGTTCCTGTTGATGAGGATAGGCCTAAAGTGAAACGTAGAGTAACGGGCATGCATAAGGCAAAAAGGGAATGGTGAAACTGGATCGGAATCAAGTCAAACGGAGAGCAGTAAAACTAAATGACCAGGGTAAGCGCCACAAGCCAGATAGCGCAGGCAGCAAAGTACCCGGTGCGTCCTTCTGGTGGCGAGCTCGCAAACGGGCCCGAAAGATCGCTCGAGACGGAAAGAAGCGGATAAACCTGTGGTTTGTGGCGGAACCTTTGAGCCGCGATTCTTGCCTTGAGCGCGTTACCGATGTGAGCACAGCTGGTTCTAATTACCAAACTGATAGTCTCACCAAGGTTGCGGAGTGAAAGATCCGCAAAAAAAGTAAAGATGAAGCCTCAGATCAATGAAACGGGGTGCAAACACGGAATCGACTTGGCTTGATGCGGGTTGCTTGTTGCTTGTTAGAGAATGCAAATTGAGTGGTCAGACCAAATATTTGTTGAAAATGTGCCTCCACTGCACAGATGTGTAAAGTTTATGAGTGATTATTGTACTATAGCGAAATATTATTGCATGGTGTCGTGAACCGGGAACCGTGAAGTGTTGTGGGGAGTCACGTGCGACTTGTAGTGCGTGAGCGTGCGTGACAGTCACTGAATGGGAGTGATTGTGTTCACCGTGTGCGGGATGGTGTTCACCGTGATGGCAACTACGTCTACCCCATCCAACCACCAAGCAGTGATTCTTTACCTTCATGTGCAGCTTTTTTTTGCGGAATAAAAAAACTTTCTAAAAGGGGAACACATGTCAGGTGAAGCGCTCAGTCTGCGGGCACGACGACGACGACGTCCCGGACACATGCCCGTGAAGGGATTTCCTCGTTTCCGCAGGGTCAAAAAAGAAGTGGCAGGCCACCCGAGCCTATGACGGTGAACGCGAGTAACCTATAAAAGCCGGTCACAACGGAGCGGTGATGAAGCTAGAAGGAAACGAGGAAGGATGGCCATTGCAGTGGAGGAGCTCAGAGAGAATGGTTCGAGGAAAGCGGCGTCCACGCGCAGATCGAGAGCTCATCGGGTCTCGGGGACCCAAGCTCAGAGGGATCTACTAGAAGCCAACGCCTCCCCTGACCACCATCCTATTCCCAAACGTCCTTGCCCGTGGTAGGCACACGCGCTGCGGAGTGCCCCGGTCGTGAACGACCCCGGCCTGGAGATCATCATCTACCGGCGGCTACCGAGTGCCACCTTCCCTCAGCATGCCGGGACGGGGCGCCCGGTGGTGACCAGGTTCTGACCACGACCGTTCCTGCAAGTACCGTTCTTGAAAGAGCAGTGACGGAGCGGCATCGTCTACGGCTCAGCAGGCGAGACTTCCTGACGCGGCCCTCAGCACAACGCAACGCGACACCCCGACGCCCCGAGTACCACGCCACCTCACCGTGAACCCTCACCGTGAAAAAAAAAAAAAAAAGTGAACTCTTCATGAACATTCCTTGGTCACCTTCCTGGAGTTTAAATTTATAGGCTTTTGTGTACATTGTTTAAACCTTTTCGGTTTCTTGATGTCGCATTTGTAGACTACTTATTTATTTTAGGTTTTTGTTAGCTCTCTTATAGTTAGTCTCTCGTCTAAGTATTGTCTGCTTCGTCCTTTGATCTAGAATACATATTTCCCTCGTAACTAGTCATAGCGTCCTAGCCCCAGTCACCACCGAACACAGCCTACGCAAGTACCTGCAGAGGGGGTTTTCTTCCGGTCCTCATGTACTGCTAATTTATTTAAGGACGACCTAAATGATTATAAATACCACTTAACACTTTGTGCCTTTATCATTACGAGATACGCTTGAACCGTGTGAGAGGCCACAATCACTGCAGATGTGCTGTTGCCTTGTAGCGGTTTATCCATTATTTTTACCTTTCCGGTAATCCCTGTGCTAATGAGAACAGAAAGTAGTGGCCGTATTTATTACAGCAATGATGTAAATGGCTAGGATCCCGCAGATCGTCTCCGGTCCCAGAGCGATGTATAGAGGAATCGCTAGGGAGCGTAGCGCCACGTTTCGGACCCCACTCAAATCCCCGCAATCGGAAAAGTGCGCGCCCCACCACCAGGGCATGGAAAAAATCATACAAAATTAAAAAGGTTCTAGCGCCTTCATTGAGCATGCGCCGGGATTATTATACCCGTGCTATAATAAATTTCTACCCACAATTCCTGTGTGTTTTGTAGCGCAAGATACACTGGCCGATGTTGAGCGGTTTCGCGTGTGCCGTGAAGGGCATTTCTGTGCAAGCGGGAGGGGCCTGGGATTCGATTCGATTCGATTGGATTGGTCTGGCCTGGCTTGGCTTGGATTGGCTTTACTTGGATTGGATAAGATTGGATTTAGATTGGGTTGTATAAAGTGGATTGTTGTTCGATTGTGTTGTGTCATAGCCGCGGCAGACGCACTAGCGCTGGCGCGTGCCCAGGTGTGCGCCTCAATTGCGCAGTAGACTAGTCTGACACTGCGTAGGAACCACCTGATAGCCGTTTCACGTGGGTCATGAAGAGGCGTGCTGAGCATGCGCGAGAGCAGTGACTGGACAGGCCTGGACTTTCAGTAATAACCAGGAACAACGCTCAATCGGAAATTACAAACAAACGTGTTTTGTTTCTTGCACCATTGGACTACGACCCATTCAAACCTTACGTGGAGGCTCGGCACTGCAGCTTTGCTGGCCATTCCTCTTCACGGGGTTGAAGGGCTCTAAATTTTTTTTGTTTCGAAACTGGAAAATAATTATTTTGTTTTATTGCGTTTTTAGTTTTTTGTGTTATTCATTTTTATGACTGCCTTTACCAGACCTAGTTTTTTTATTTTTTTTGTATACAAGGAGAAATCTTGAAGTTGAAGGTTGCTATATTTGTTTCTCTTATGGAATAATTCTTCTCTGTGCATTTGTGACCTGAATCTAAGATCAATAACCCCCGCTTCTACTGCCTCAGCTTCTGCTGTCTTTGAGTATCTTTGTCGGATGTTTATGTAGCACCCTCCATAAAATTACTAAGTCTGATTTCCACCTTGTAAGGCCGTGACATCACCGGGTACGACGGGAGCTTGTTCTACACATGTGTAATCACACTAGGTGAGGCTCCCTGGTACACAAACTCCATTTCTTCACTATGCAAAGCTTGGCAACCCTTATTGACTCCGTTTTCCTGATATTTCAGTCCCCCAGCAGCTGCAGTGCCCATAGACAATGCAGCGGGAAGGGATAGTAGAAGGTGCTAAGAATCTCTCGGTCAGGCCACGCTGCCACAATGAAGTACTTATCACATTGTTTATTGCTTGAACACATTCGAAAGTGTAAGCTTATTTGTTCTTTTGCGTAAGCTAGCTGTTTTTCATTACGTTATAACAGGGTTTATCGAGGTAAGAACTTTAGTGATCAGTATCGTGTGCTCCCTACCTGATATGTTTCCTGTTTTGGCAATCATCCTCTGTTACATCTCTTACAGGTAGAGTTCTTGGCTTATAGAACATCCAGAGAATGTAGTAGAATTTTACAAAAAAACACGAGCGCATGGTATTTCTTCTCGTTAACCTCAAGAAGATGCGCAACCTGTATGTGGCTCATGTCCAAGCGACAAAATGAAGTTTTGATGATAAGGTTGGGTGGCTTTCTTACAAAGAGTTGTATTGGCAATGACCAAAGTGAAACCCGGTACTTTGACATTATGTCCAAATGTACTGAAAAAATAGAGGACCAATAGGTGGTGTCCGAGACTGTGGCACAAGCGATGGGAAAATGCCGTATGCCTTCGCGGGTTCCCTTCGCCGAATATTAGGTTCCACTTCGAGGAACAGAAGAGAATTTGCCTGCTTGACCAAAGTGACCAACAAAAGCAAGACTGCCAAAATCAATGGTTTTAGTGTTGCAACACCTGGATATACAACCACCATATACGTTTGAAAAGGATTCGACAGAAACTCTCTATTCGAAAAAATAGACTGAATTCGTTGCGGAATTAGAATCAAAATGAAGCAAAAATATTCAAGATGTTCAAAATTAGCGGCGGAATGGGATGCATTATCCAACAATTCGGACGCTGACTGACGAACTGTAGTGCTGTCATTGCTGCTGTCAGGCAGGCTCACGCGAGATGACGTAGCAACGGTGCGCAAAGCAATGAAAGTTGCGGAGCGTCTGGGATGACGGAATAACCGCCGATACCACGTGCATTCGTGAACCATTGTACTAACTTAGCTTTAACACCTATTCTCGTCGTGTTCGGGAGAGGATAACGGTGCTAAAAGGGTAAAAAAACGCCAATTTATTTCTTCTGCATATCAAAGGTGGTGATTAAGAGCATGAAACTTAAACATAACACTGATTTCAGTTATGCCCATGTATTACGGAAAGGTATTGTCAACCGGCTAAATGCTGCTTCCTGCTAGAGATATTTCCTCTTATTGCGGACTTGTGGTATAATTCCACAGTAATAATGAGCATGTAGCTTTTAGAGGAATTGGGCTCCAAACACACGTTGCAAGGGTTGCAGGTCTATGCGCGTACATAAGCACACGACGTTGATTTTGTGGGCGTTTTTTACGGGGACATTCAATTAGACGAGTAAAAACTGAACACAGTCCTTAAGGGTAACCTAAATGCCAAAATACCAGCACAATAGATAGGAGACCATGCCGTAGGAACATGTGGCATACGTTATTGATAAAACCGCGGAGACATGCTCGCTTTATTTGCGAGAAGAATATTCTGCGCATTATGAATACGTTCTTACAAAAAAAGGCAATAGAAAATGGACTTCAAAGGTCATAATGGCGAAACTAAACACGAACTTCACTGCATCCTAACTGGCACTCCCCTTTGGATTCACGATGTACAGGTAATTGGCCGGATTAAAACAGGTGCTCGCCGAATGGTCAGAAGTCGTATCAGTCTGCATTGAAGAAGGGAAATATTAGAGATGCTACAACAGGAGACCCCTAATCTCCCCTCCCTGTGACGTAAAGTGGACGAATTCCAATTTTTACTTAGGAAAAAAATTCTCTGCGTTGTGTAATGACACCACTGATGTGGACTCTCCCTATTATCATTTAACACTTTTGGTCATGAAGTCAGCACTAGCCTTAGGAGAAAAAAATTACACCATCTCCCCGAAGGGAACTATGTGGTGATGCAAAGCATAGGGGTTCCGTGTCGGTTCCACACCGGAGCACAATCGGCGCAGGTGGTGTCTCGGAGCAGACTGAAGGCTGCGCAGCGCACGCACCTGCTTTTATACCCCTGGAGGACAGACGCGCATGCGCAGTGGGGGTGTGGACGGCGCAACAACAAGGGAGGGACATAGCCCAGACCATGAGATGGCGCCTGGAGTGACAGTGTAGCCGGTGTCTTCCTGCGCCGGCACGAGACGAGGACGCTTCCCTTTTAAGGGTTCTTGGAGCGACAGTGTTGCCGGTCACTTCCTGAGCTGGCACGAGACGATCCGAGCGGCGAGGAGGAAAGCAGCGTTATCACAGCTGGTTTGGGCTCCTTTAGCGACAGTGTTGCCGGTGTCTTCCTGAGCCGGCACGAGACGAGCCGAGCGGTGAGGAGGAGCGGCGAGGAGGGGATCGGCGTTATCACAGCTGGTTAGGGCTCTTGGAGCGACAGTGTGGCCGGTATTTCCTGAGCCGCACGATATGAGCCGAGCGGCGAGGAGGAGAGCGGCGTTATCACAGCTGGCGTGAAGAGGGGGACCTTAGGAGAGGTGCCGACGCCGGACGTCGAGCGACGACAGAGGGTTGACTAAGAGATGCTTTGCATATAAAACAGCCAGCTCTCCAATCGCAGTTGTCACAGAATACTAGAGACATTATTGATGTTAGTCCGCAAAGTGTTAGTCCGCACTTTGGGACACCGAAAATAAATGGCAGAGCACTCCACATTGATCAACACAACCAAGACTGCCTACATCCGTAATTTCAATGTAGCAATTGTAGCAACACTGAAACACGTACGGAGCTTGAAGGCGACTAGATGAAAGCTCACTATTGGCAAAAATACAATGTATGCACTCCGGGGCGCCTGTGTAACATAAGAAACAGTATCAATGAAATACAAAAATAGGCCAGGAATTCTAGAGACACCTATTATCTTGTAGCCTACCTCACACACATGATTTCCCGTAAAAGTTGTGGAACCTAATCACTGGTTACAACACATGAGGTAGCGATGGCGCTCCAAGCAATAAGGAAAGGCAAAGCTGTGAAGATGATTGCATTACGTGCGCTATATTGTGCCTCGGAGTCTCCGTTTTCCTAATGAAGCACGCAGCCCTATTCTCGCTGTGCTTGAGCTCTTTAAGTGTGTCAAAGAGAGAAAAATGGCGAATTTACCTATTTTACATGAATTTTGATGCCAAACATTTCAGAAATTACAGGCCCATTAACCTCCTCTCCGTTACTGTATGGCAGCAGCTATGGCACGTCGCTCTGAGATCGTGGGCTTTTACTGCAGATTGTCTACATCACCGGAACTGCGCCTTGCGATGCTGCTTCGTCGCTGTCAACTATCCCAATGCCCAGTCTGCGACACATGTGTGCCTGGCCTGCACCTGCGGACTGCCCTGTCACCCTTGGCGTGATTCCATTGGCGTGTTTGCTAGCTCAGCAGCTGATGGTGCTCCTTCGTGGAATAACGTCACCGCCGATCGTCCAATGATGTACAGCCCTAATCAACGTCAACATCCAGCAGCGCTATATAGCACCCCGGACATGCAAAGCGCTTGAGTCGGCAGTACGGCAGCGGGTACGGCACGTCGCTCAAACGTAGTCTTCTTTTACTGTATGTATACTATTTAAAGAATGCCTACTGCGTTCCTTCTGACAATCTCTTTTTGCTGCTGCTTTTCTGCCCCAAATGTGTACCGCATATTTTTTCATATGCAGTGTACCGTTTACACTGCCTTTATTTTTGAGCGGGGAGGTTGGGTTGAACCCTGGACATCATAATCTTGCCCAATCTAGAGACTCGCTGGGGTTTGGCCCATTCGTAGATGTCGGTCCCCTTAAGCGCTCAAAATCAGATTTAAGCCCCGCTACGGGGATGCAAGATATGCTTTCAGGTCTGCTAACTGGTCAGAAACAAATCGCAAGTGAAATCGCCGATATCGGGCAGCCATTTACATGCCGTTTTGAAGATCTCAAAGCTCACGTAACAACCCTTGAATCATCAGTCGTTACGAACGACCTTACGCTTTTGAGCGAAAAGTTCAATTCTGGGATTACTTCAGTGAAAAGGGCCATAGCAAGGCTTGCTTCCAAAAACGGCGAGCTCGAAAGTCGCTCCCGTCGTAATAACATTCTTTTGCACGGGTTACCAGCAGACCCCAATGAGAAGGGTGATACGCTTTCATCAATTGCTTTGAAGCTACTAACGGAGATGCTTGAAATTCCTTGCCAGATTATTGAGCGTTGTCAACGTACTGGGAAGGTACGTGAAGGTCAACCATGCCCTGTTATAATGACGATTTTGAATTTCATAAAAAAAACACATATCATAAAAAACGTCTCTAAACTTGAAGGATCCAGTTTTTGCATAATAGAATATTTTTCGCTTAGGGTACGTAGCGTACAAAAAATCTATACGACGCAACGTCATCATTCTGAAAAAAAATGGTTCTGAAGTTAAAATTCCCTACGACAATGTGTACATCGATGACAACCGCTGTGTGTGAGACGAGAAATCAAACTCAATTAAACAGGACCAAAGCCACTCTGTCAAAAAAACTGCAAAACCTAGGGTTCCAAATAGCGTCTCGAGTAGGGCCAGTTGTTTCATTCTGAACATACAAAACAGCACTAAAAACGAGGACTAAAAGAAAAGCACAGACGAGCGCTGTCAGCGCTCGTCTGTGCCCTTGTTTTTTATTCCTCTTTTGTTGCGCTATTTTGTATGATAGGGTTCCACTGCCTTTCATGTGGTGACTGCCAAATAGGACCTGTAACAAATTTATTATCATAACCCTTAACGCCGGAAGTATCACTAAACCTTTACATACTTTCTAACTCCTGTATATTCGCCTGACATAGTTGGTGTTAACGAAACTTGGTTGCATGACCGCATCTTTTACTCCGAATTCACTCTCCTGGATATATCGCAGTTCCAAATGACCGTTTAACTGGAAAAGGTGGAGGTGTTGCTTTACTTATCTGTTCAAATCTTAAATTTTTTGGCTTGCCCCCTCCTCCCGTTATACAACCTCTTTGGTGTACACTTCATCTTATCCAACAATCTATAGTCATTCGCCTTTTCTTCCGCGCACCCGCTTCCAAAGTTTGCACATAGTACAGTTTAGATAAATTTGAAACCAGTCACAGCCTCGAACAGAGTAATCTAATAATAATAAAGGCTTTATTGTCCAAGTCATCAGCTGGTCATCGTGGACTTACTCTGGTCATGACACCACATTTGGGAGCGAGTATATTACCCTTTCCGTGAGTCTTGACCTTACACAGGTTGTCAATGCCCCTACGAGACTGATCGCAACACTTGACCTGATTTTTTAAACTCCAGGGTCAATCAAATTATATCTTGTGATATATTTGAATTTTTTGTGGCGTAGTTTTATCAAGACACGTCGCGACACGGAAACTGTGACCTCACGATGGCTTTACATCTCTCATACAATAAAGTAATAGTACTAGATTGCTGAACTTTCTCTTCACATCCTGAAAACGAAAGCAGGGCTGGGGATTCGTAATACACGCTGCCGCTGCTTTTCGTCAATTTGATATTTGACATTGAGCCCCCTGTGAAAATCACTGCTCATTTACCTTGGAACATGGCGACTGGTAGAGATATGAAGACTTGTCTATAGTGGCATCTACGAACGACACATCGAAGGTAAGAAAACAGAATGCTGCGCAGCTGTGGAGCGTGTCCCAACTACGCAGGGGTGAGGAGAACAGGGGTTACGCAGCAGCTGTGAGGGAGCGTTGAACGATACACAAGTGGTTTGTGGCGAGGGTGTACAGTACTTCCATCAAGAGCGCTGGCGGCGTTCAGGGGGGATTGGAAAGGGCGCAACGTAGCTATCTGTAGCTGCATTGGAGCTAGAATGTTTCTTGGTTTAGGCGCTCCGGCTACGTATGCTTCGATTTCCTTGCAATGGTAGCGTAAATAGTTCGCCTGTAAACAATAATTATCAGTTCAGACATACGGATTGGCCAGTTTTACAGCGAGCGTGCAAACGTCGGGCGATAGTGGTGGTTTACGAGAGACAATAATGATCTCTAGCTTGAGATAGAACTGCGAAGGGAAATGTTTCAACAAGATTTTGTTTGTTACGAAAAGTCAATTTTCTAAAACGCTACCATGCTTCCTGATAACACGTCAGCTACACTTGCTTTGATATACGAAAAGCTGGGAGGCCTTATCGCATTCCATTCGCGGCAGTGTGTTACTCGATGGCGTTGCTGCGTTGAGTAAGGTTTTGCTGCGCAGGTACTCCGAGAAAACTTCATGTGTTCCGTTAAGAACCGACAAAATGATTTAACGGAACTAATCGTGCCCGAAACATTTGCGGTACTGCATATGCTCCTGATTAAAAACTCGTCGTTCAGTCTCTGAAGGTGTTCGTATGTTGTAAATGGAAAAATTTATTTAAAGAAACCACTTGCTCGACCTTCTGGCAACTTTTGCTCGAGAATTACACACTGTGGGACTACGTTGTTGTTTTCCCCTCCGCTGAGAAATTCTGTCGCTCCGGCCATGCCCCAGAACTATCTTGCAGTTACGCCAACAAGACTATAAGCACGACGGCTGGCAAAAGCAGTACACAAACTACTGCACAGTGATAAAAAGAAACGGATTTATTGCTCAAAAACTAAACGAAATTTTAATATCACAAGAGTAAGGATAAAAGACCACACTGTAGAAACGAGCAGGGGAATACAAATGAAAATGTACGACACAAAACGTACAATCAATTCAAACCACCCGGACGGACGCCGGTGCACAATAATGGCCATCCATGCAGAACGCAGCAGAAGGAGGTTACTCTGGTGACCCGGCGTATTCGAATGGTGTGCAGCAGGAGCGCCTGAAAAATATAAAGGCCTTTCAAGATGCGATAGGTTCTTGTTGTTGTGTTAGTCCTTTATTAGGCGAGGGAAGGCCATGCGGACAAAATAGGGGTAGGGCAAGGAGGGGAAAGGAGGAGTAGCCCAGTTAAAAAGACGATGCGTCCATGAAGACGGCACAGGGGTTGCCTTCAGACCGCGGAGGTCAGGGTAAGGTGTAGATCTACCATTAGGGGATTTTCAAGACCGGAGTAGGCCCTATTCTACACTAATCTTGAAAGATCACTCTCTACGCCGAACAGCCCAAGGGCACTGATAAAATTCGGTTCTTCAAATAGAGGATCATATTCTGAGGCATCGGGAGGCATAGCATTGGTGAGGATAGGCCGGAAAATAACGGCTGTCTACGTAAAAGCATGTGTAGTATCTATGAATAACAGTACACATTATGTAAGAATTTATATAGGGCTTTTGCATAAATCAGGTATCTGGAACTGAGTGCGGTTTTTTTTGGGAGTAGTGAATGCACTGAGGAGTAAAGTGCAGGCATTTTAATCCAAAACCGTGCAACAATCGCAATAAACCACTTCCCACTCGCTGGCCATTACGAGTCAAGGTTGCACTAATGCACAAAGGCAGATTCTTTTTCATACGATAAACGTTTCACGGCAGTACAGGTTTGCCCCCGCTCCTAATAAATATCCTTCCGCGCAGTGCTTCGGCAAATTCGTTCACCTGGATGTGAAGGCTCCGCACGTTAAGGGCACGGCCAAGCACCGCTTTGTTCCTCGCGCCATCGCCACCTTTAGAGCTAACTGGGACACCAGATGCCGTAGCCAAGGGCCGCAATCCACCTGTGAGAATAAAACTTGTAATACACACTTTTGCCTCTTCCGTGTAACCACCAGCGAGACAGCTGTTGCGAAGGCCCTGTGTATAGGCGGTACTCGGGGCGACTTCACTGCAATTACTCACCTGTTTTGCGGAAGAGCTTCCTGCTGAGAAGGTTGACGGGAAGGCTGGTTAAGCACCCGTTCGTGGCGAGCCAGTGGCTGATATACGCCTGACGCCTCATCCCGTCTAGCGACATCTTCCTCGGAGTCTTCCCTCTGCTGCTTGCAACACGCCAACAGAGCACCCATTACCGCTTTGCCAAAACTACAACGAAACTAATTCCGACCTTTTGAAGTACAGGCAACGCGTAAAGCAATCTGCAATATGCCCGTTCAGGTTTGCCCAGTAAAAGCTTGGGTTTAGAACGCAAGCGGACTAACAACCTTCCACTTTCACCGGCTTCCGTGCTTGAAACCAGATGCCGCATGTTTGAGTATTTTTTATATGCAGTTATCAGTATGGCGCGAATCGAGGGTGGGTGAGTAAAGCCGATAACTGGAGCATAAGAGCTCGCACCGCACACGCGCAAACAATATCGGTATCCAGAGGAAGGCAGCAGATGAAAAGTCATCATCCCCCACGTGCTGGTACACTAGTTTTTGCTACACGCTTGCAAAAAACGTGGTCATCTAACCAGCTGTTTCAATGTTCTTCTGTACAATGTTATCCTTTAGTATGGGTGGACATACATTTTATACCACCAAAAATGCCTTACAACGTTGCCTGTGGCATCAGCCAACAAATGCGAGCCAATCCACACTGTGATGCTGGTTGGAAAGCGAAGCTGTAAGCATCGCCCAGAACGATTAGCCGTGCTTCGTCACTTTATTGAGCTGTGCTTCCTCACGCCCACAGCGGCTCGAGAGGATGCGTGATGCTATGACGGGGCATAGCAACGACGCAGGCAGTAGACCGGCAGCTGTACTCAGTGAGTACATCGACTGGCTGCCCCGTCTGCACGTGGGCTCGTACCGCAATTAATAGGACAACGGGTTTTCGCTCCGTTTCTCTATTGGTGTAAGGTTGAAATCCTTGTGGGGCGAGTAACTTATAATATTTCTTTGCGGGAGTTTCCCTTGACACCATTGATCGCGAAAGAACCCTTAGAAGGTAGAGGGGAAAACCTTTGCTTTAAAATGGCGAACAGTCACTTTATGGTTTTGTTACAAGCTATATTACGCTTCCGAGCCTGCCTCTGTGCTCCCGCCTCACGCGGGGACCCATTTTAATTGATTGACTGTGGGGTTTAACGCGCCAACGCAACTCAGACGATGATGCGCGCCGTAGTGGAGGGCTCCGGATTAATTTTGACCACCTGGGGATCTTTAACGTGCACCGAAATCTTGTACACACGGGCGTTTTTGCTTCTCGCCTCCATCGGAAAAGCGGCCGCCGCGGCCGGGAATCGAACCCGCGACCTCGTGCTCAGCAGCGCAACGCCTTAGCCACTGAGCCACCGCGGCGGGTTGGGGACCCATTTCGCTACCCTGCTATTAGGAAACAAGAAAAAGAAATGAGCAGGATTTTTTAAATGCTGAGCATTTCCTATGCTCACCTTGTCCTGCGTCGTTGATTGCGGCGCCGTCCACACACTCACTGCGCTTGCGCAACTCTCCTCCTTACACCCACAGCTCCACGATACTACACTATAAAAAAAGAAATAGATAGCTGCGCCCGGTTTCGATCCCACGACACTCTGGCCGCAACGGGAGGTACGCGGTGCTCTTCCCAGTGCGCTACAAATCCGGGACAGGAGCAAGTGCTACGAACGCACCTTATGTCCTTGATTCATTCAAACTACGTCAATAAGCTACTGATACAACGAAGGCACGCGAAGCTGAACGTCAACGGAAACGACGAACTGAAAACTTTAGAGGGGGATGCTGAATTTCCCGCGGGAAAGCTGTGGCGGGAAGCGCCACGCGCCTTCCAGCTCAACCGGCCCTGTCCGCAGCGCTTCTGAAGCTGGTTGTGGCAGGATGCCCATAGGGATTGGCCAACCAAAGAATCCATCACGAGATAGGTTCGCGTTCAACCACCGTCGTCATCTTCCCGTAGGGGAGCCGCTGAAGAACAAGAAGAACGAGAAGACAAAGCTTCGAAGAGGAGTGCGTGTACATTGCTCTCAACCGGTGCACCAATGTCAACAACCTTTACCTCACCAAAGCTGACGGAGACTACCGATTCTACCACAGAGACAGCATCGACAAGAACATGATGGACGAGTTTCGGCGCCTCGAGAACCACCGCCTACTCACCGTAACACAACAGCACTTGCGTGCCTTTGCCACCGGTGTGGACCCGGACGCGGAATTCCCTCTGGCGCTAGTAAAAACCAGATCACTTAACATAACGGCAACACAATGGAACCACAGGGAACCGCCACGATGCTTCGCATCCTCATCAGGGTTCCCCACGGGAAGATGGTGTTATTTTTTTTATTGGCGAGGTGGGGCTCTTACGCGTGCACGTTTGCTGAGCGTCAGCCTGTTAAACTACACGCTGATGAGTGGCCATTTACCCATGCAACTTAGTATTATAGCTACACTTGCATTTAGAAAACGCGTGACGCGACACGCAAAAGTTCACAGTAGGCGTCGATACAGCCTACTCAACCAGCGAAAAAATTGAAACAGGACTGGGGAAATAAGGAGATAGTAAAAATAAGCCAGAACGCTTTTGTTTGGTTTAGTTACCGTAATTGGCCTCCAGTATCCTAAATAAATATTTACACATAAAACAAACTACAAGGTATTATCAACGGGTAACGCTACTCATCACAAAAGGAGCCTCTTGTTGCTGCGGCATTCACAGAGCATATTTACTCCAATGAGTAACACATGTGCGTTTCATTACACGCTCTCGGGTCAACCTGATTTCAGCTGCATCGTTGTAGAGCCACCTGGCTTCCAAAACACAGCTATTGGAGCAATTATCGCGCGTGAAACTTTCGCTACTGCGCAGGAAGCTTTATATACTCTTTGAGAGGGTTCTTAGTTAGGAATTAGGTCTTTGTGACATAATCTAGAAACATTGTGCAACACCCCTAAGCTTGAATGCCGATCGTGCTTTCTACCGCAAGTGTTTCTCATCCGAGGCTCACATATTATTTTTGCAGCTTGAATTCCCAGTTTTCTTTTTATTCGAGAACAGGTAGTTGTTAGGCATTATGCTGTGTGCACCTACTACAAGCTGAATCTTGTGTAGCGGCTAACTCGACCACGCCAACCACCGCGCCGGAATTCGTTTGGCGGATGCAGCCTTTCGGGAAGCTGAAGTATGTGACTGCGTTAAAAGGAAAGCTTTACTACTTTCGTCCAGCGATTTCGCGAAGGGTGGGCAAGGTGACTTTTTTTTACCGGCTACACACCCCCAGCAATACACCCCCCGAAGCACATCGCACGATTCCCTGGGCCCGCTGTCGGCGTTGCACACAAAGCCAAGTTTTCATTCGTTCTCCACAGAACGAGCAGCGGTCGCCGACCACCCCCGCGGCCTCCCATGCATGCGGGCTGGGCCGTCTCGGGCAATGCGCATCGCCTCGCGCCGGGCGACGGCACGTTCGCACTGAATGAACGCCGTGTTCACCCGGCATCCTTCTGTGAGCCGTGCACAGAACGAGACGGCTTTAGACGTGGTCGGCCATACAGCTAAATCAGAGGTTAACCAAGGAAAACCAAGACTGAAACGGACTAAGCCAAGCTTTTGCTGTGCATGGCCAAATAAAGCTCAGCTATGCCGCAGACATTTTTAGGAGGGTCAAAAATCCGAAGTTTTCGGGGAGAGTTACCACGAGCGAAAACCCGGCGTTAGAAACATCCTTGCGTTCGTATACCGGCGCCGACTGAAGAACACGGTAACTGAAAAAGAAAAAGCTGGCAGAACAGATGCTGCGCATGCGGACCGATCCAGCAAATTTTCCGCGACTCGCAAACGCCACTGTTGGTATCATGCATAAGGGAATGATCATAAAATTGACATAGTTCGCTTTACCAATAACACCTTTCCCCTTAAATTCGAAACTTATGAGTCCATTCTTGCAGCCATTATTTGTCAATGTGAGATGCTTCTGTATTGATCTGGGACGTTTAAAAAGACAACACTTCAGAAAAAGCCTTGTTTTCTAGGAACACTAACGTTTCCGCAGTAGTCATGCACTTCTTCAGCCTAATATATATGTAGACGGCGTTCTTCGCGAAACGATGAAATGAAAAGGTCTGCTAATATGGTTCCCTGCCGAAAAAAAAGAGACCGCTCAGTAGGGATATAAAATATTTTTGAATAACTGTTCAGGTGAAACAAACTAATGAGGCCGCACACGTCCTAAGCATATAGTATCGAACAAGCGCAAGATTGGCTGTCATTAATTTGTTTCGTAGCTTGCTATCTCCGCTCTCCGTTGGTGTTGGGTGCAATATCAACAACAATATTGCTTGCTTGCTAGGTTTTTAGGTGGAAACACTCATTTCAAAAGTTTAAGCAGCGAAATATCTGCCACCATTTTAACTTTTTCGATAAAATTTTATAACATAAATTTTCCGAGACCGAGACGGATTTAAACAAGTAAGCAGCACTCCGATAGAGCAGGTCTCATTCCCAGCTTGGCGCTTCGTATTAATGGCATTTCACAAACACTTACCATTGATTTTGGGCCTGAAACGTTTTGCAAAAATCTTACATTCGAAGTATCCTATACGTAAGCTGCAAACAACTTAACTTATCCTGAACTCGCGTTTTGTACTTTTGAAAAGCCTGAAAGACATGCCAGCGTAAGTGGACAATAATTTAGAGCACTGTCCGGCCCTCTCATCATTTGAAAGCCAGGATTTTTACAGGGAAGCTTTCGATGCCCCACTTAAAGATTTTGTCGTCTACGTTAGAACGTACTACAAGAAAGCCTCGTTTACGCAAAGGGTTTCACAAAATGAGGATGATGATATGCGATGGAAGAAAAATGGCCGAAAAAATGCTACCCGTGGCCGTAATCCAACCTGGGAAGCACTATGGAGCTGACGTCTATCCGACTGCAGCATTTCGATACTTTTGTGTATGTTTTCCTGGAAATTACAACAGCTCCCCGATCGCAAATCCCACCATAAATTCTGCTGGGAAATCAGGTGGGCATCCTGGGAAATCAGGTGGGCATGGTGATCAATACTGGAAACTTACCTGGGCAACGTTTTTAAAGCTGGGAGTAGGTGGGAATAATGGCGGTAGGTTAGGTGGGCACCTCGGCTATCCTGGGCAATACTGGTGGCCTTACTGGTCAACGTGACCCACCACAACCATGCTGGCGTTAATAGTGTTGACTGATCGTCTGCGATGGGGACGCCCTTTTTTCTCCTTGGCAATGCCCACCGTCGTTTGCCGTTAAAATGCGCTAACAGTGAAGGGCGCCATGAGCGTTCGAAAAAAGCGGTATAGACATCGACAGCGCCCATGCAATTTGTTGTGAGCGGAGCATGTTTATATTCGCACGTAAATTATTCGGAAGCTTAGCCAGTGATATACCTCCAGGCCTAGAAACGAAGCTTCACTTGAGTAAGCCGACCTGCGTGCGCACAGGCGTGCATAACGCGAACTTATCTAATATATGAACTACAAGATGATATGCCGGGCTCTGCATGTATATGAAAAGATGCAACGCTACGAAGCCAGCGAGAGAACCGCCACCGTCGTTCCTAGCCGTTGTCGCCTGCAGCCCCCGTCACGCCATGAAATAGCTCATGGAACACGTACTGTTTGCTTACAGAACAGGCTCTCAACTCCTGCTGGATGTAAGTGGCACCTGACCTTACCGTTCACCGACAGCTTAGGCGTCCATGACAATGCTAGAGTTTTATTTATTTTTAACGCGTTTTGAACGGCGCGCGTCACTCGACTCAGTTGGCCGCCGGCAGGGGGGCAGCGCGACACAAGACGACGGCGGCGACGTTTCGGCGGCTCGCTCGGCTCCCACCGTCATGGCTGCGTGCAGTGGTTCTACGATTCGGTAAATGCTCAGCGGCGTGAAATTTCTGGTTACGTGATGACTATGGATTTATCTACCGGACGAACAAGTACGGCTGGTCAGTTAAGGTAAGTGAAACGTCGTTTACTAGTCCTGTGTATTTAACGGAGCACTGTTGTCGAGCCGGTGCCGGCCCTTAGGACTGGCGTTCTGTGTGTGCAACGTATCGCTCGCCTTGGTGTGCGATATCTATCATATCGGCGTTACGCAGATTTGGCATTTGACAAGCGACCTTTTCCGTCTTGTCACGTATGTTAGCAGCACTTGCTCCAAAGTTTGCGCCTTGGGTTGTGCGAAGTAGAATCATGTGTCATTAGTCAACTGACCGCACCGAAAACGCTACCGCCGTGTTCTTCGCTATGAGCCACCCAAAAAATACCACTCCCCTCCAGCCTCCAGGTTATAAAAATAATGCGTAGCTGTGTAATCGGCTGAGTACTCTCTTTAGGGGAATTGAACACTAACAAAAAAAAAAGGTAAAACGCGGGGTGTGCCTTGAATTCAGTCTAGAGGCCCCCTAGCACGCTCCGCACTATGAGTGTTTCAGTATTAATGTGTTCAATTATGAGCGTGAATAGTGTTGTGCGTCCGTCAGCCCCCTCGGGAATATGCATTTATACGAATTTTTATGCGACCACGTTGAAACATTGCGCGTATCGTGCCTCGTCTAGACGTTGGCGTGCTACGGACGGATAAACAGCGTTGTTGTAACGAGGTGGCCGCTGCCTTGCGCGTGCTGTAAAGGTCGAAACTTTTTGTAAGTGGCAATAAAATGTGCGTTTAGACTCTCCATGTCGAAAGGGGTTGGCCTTCTGGTTCTCCCATGCCCATCCAAAGTATCATATTCCCCGCGAGCCACTCCTTTCATTTCATCCCTAATTGTGAAAAGTTACCTTGCAGAAGCGCAAGTGCTTCAAAAGAGCATGCCTGTTTTATGTGCGCTGGCTTTTTCGGTAGTGATCCGCGGCCATTGCAGTTCTTCTGATAGATACAAAAAAGAAAAACAGTAGTGTCGATATTTCCGTGAATTTTACGAAACCAGGGCGGTTTAAATTGGGAGGATCCCTCAAATTCGCGCATCCCGTAGTCTAGGTGCAGATTCAGTGCGTGGAACCCCAAAACTAAAAAAGGGGTTCTCAGTTCTTTTTCATGGAAATGAATGAGCAGCTGCTAAATGTCTTGTGCATTCCATCTGGGAACGTTTTACCTTCAGACAAACTTCGCTGATATGTAAAGCCCAAGTTTTGCACCCCTGTTTACAACACTTGTGTGAACCACGACCAACTTTACATCGGACCTGCCCAGCCAGCGGCGCTCTATGGGAGCGCTTGCGCCGAGTCTCGTTTCGCGCCTGGCCGCTAGGGGCGCTTTTACGCACTGTTGCGGCGAGCGGCGGCTACGCTGTGGGAGCGTGCTCGAGTGCTAGTAGCAGCCGTCAGGCGCGGAAATTCGTGTTTAGTCACACTACAGTTAATTGATTTCGGTGAATCTGAATGCAAAAGTAGCAGTTGTATGGTGAACAACCCTGAATGAATGTTTTTTTTTTCTGATTAAGCGTGTTAAAGCGGGGCGGGGCGGGCCCTCCTGACTGGCGTTCCCGTTTTGAGATGCGTTGCGGTGCACGCGGCGCATTTAGTTTCGTGGTCTCATATGAAGTACAAGGTCCCTATACAAGCACCGAAGATGCCAGTTGCGGTCTTACACACACTTATGAGCGGCAATGATTTGGCCCCTTCTTTACGAATAAATTGAAATTTTTTGGGGAGTGCATGTGAAGTGCTACAATGACCTCCTACACAACTAATTCAATACCGATGTCATTTTAAGCTTATTTACAGGCTGCTTTTTTTACATACACAATGCCACGGTTTACGCTCATAATGCCACACTGTAGTCAGGTTTTCAGAACATTAATGAACGCTGGTATTGCACAATCTTTTTCCCTTTGGCATTCTTTTCAAGAGTTCATTTTCTTTCACAACCCTACACTTCACATGAACACTGAAGCACAGTAGTCAGACTTTCAGCTCTTTTCTGAAGTCTGGTGTTTTCGCAATCCTTTTTCCTTTGCCACTCTTGCCGTTTTCTCCGCAGCAAAATTTGTGAAAAAAGGTCGGCTGAACTTCTCCAGTATAAGCTCAACCACTGCCCTCCGTTGACTATCCGATGAGCCGTCGTGGCTGAAAAGCTTGTTTTCCCGTGCAGCTTGTAGAATCGTCTTCACAAACACCGCCATCGGTTTTTTGTAGGATATCGCAAGTTCTGCGAATGCTTGGGCCGCTCTTTCCAGTGCACAGACGAATTCCAGGAACTCAAATCTGGGATAAAATAGCCCACCCCAGTCCAAATTGAGATCACCGCAGTGGCAGGTCCAGATGAGCGAGGCGCCTTAAGCCGCTCCACGCAGAGTGAGCACTTAATGTGTTCCTCGACGGTTCTCACAAGGCAGCCTGCAATGAGGCCCAGTGTGCTGGCCTTGATAACCGGAACTGGATGGCCTAAAAAAAGTACCAATAAATTCCTTGTGAACATGAGAGGCAGGGTCAGATGTAAAGACAGCGCACCGCTGCGCGTTGCCATTTCATACCAATCGACCATATTAAAATACGATAACTGCGCAGCGAATCATGCTAGCTTCAATGTGTCACTCTCGGTCGAGCGATTAAAGCGCATAATTACATAAATCAAACACAATTGTGAAGGGAAAAAATTAAAATAAAACGAAGAGTGTTCTCAGCTTTCCTTGGGATTGTCTTTATCCATTTGTATCGAACTTCAGTGACGGGGAACTCGTGAAAGGAAACATTTGTCACCTTACCTTCTTCAGATCTACAATAAGGTACGAAACTGTATACCATCGTGCTCCTTCAAAAGAAATACTCGCTTCAGAGGATTGAATAAGCTGTATTTTTCATGTGGGGAACTTCGTGCTTCACATACAGCAGACGCAGCTTACGTGCCATGCCGCGTCTGCAGTTGCGCGTTTGCATGGCTGCGCCCGCGCGTTCGGCGGCCGCGGCCGAGGAGCACGGGCAGCGACGAACGACAGGGCTTAAGTAGCGCCACTCCACTCGGAGCGGCAAAATTTATCCCTGCGACGGCGGTGCTGGGGCTGCGCTCGCTGGGCAGGTCCGAAGTATAGTTGGTCGTGGTGTGAACAGACCACATTCCCGCATGCCTCTACACATCTTTCGAGTGGCGTAGCTTCTGAATGCGCAGAGCGTGTATATTTCAAAATAAATGTTTGCCTTATCATTTTATTTTTTGTGCTATCATTGCGGTAAATGTTACTGTTCTTACCAATAATTCTCGGAGAAAAATTAGGATCGTTTGAAATATTGATTGCTGATATTCATGCCCCGTGGTTTTTGTCAGTTACAGCATGTTTACGCTCAGCCTAATGTTGTATAGGAGTGATTTTTATAATCTACCCTACAGTGGGCAAGGCAGCCTGGTGATCTCTGCGATTCTGCATTTTGGGTGCACCAGGTTCGAGGAAAAATGACTGCATCTGGCATGTTGGTTGATAATAATCTGCATTTTGCAGGCCATTGGCGGCTTGCAGGCAGAGAAGTTGCTCTGAAGATAAAGAACGGGCACGACGTACTCCCAGTCAATGGACGAGACTTCTCGTGGGACGTCGAGTGTGTTCGGGCCTAGTAAAAAAATGGTGACCACATTGCTTTTCTGCAGTTCTGAATTGTCTTGCATTATGTGCCTTCTTCAATTTCAGTAAGCTGAATTAGCCTATTTGAGTTTAAGGATTGTTTTAAAAAGCATTTGAGTCTTAGCAGTGTTACTACTTTGCTTATAATGTTTTGACACAGATAAGGTTGACCGATCAGATGGCTAGGTAACATAACGAAGTCTAATTTCCAAATTTGCACCATCTTTGCACGCATCTAGATAAGTTATCACTGCTTTCATCATATTGCTGCCTAGAACTGTTTCAGTTTGTAATTAAACGTAACGAGGCTTGGTGTTGGCTTTTGGCTAGCGTGATGGTGTCTGCTTATTTACTTCGGTGTTTGTTCTTATGTTTTGGCACATCTTACAGCTTTTTAAGCCTGCAACACTGGTTGAGCAAAATAGTGAGCTTGATGTGCTCAATTTATTGTTAGTTTTCTTATCCTGTGAACAGTTTTGTTCCACCATGAACATGCACATAATTTAACCGCATTTTGAAGCAGAAATATAAGATGTTACAAGTGTCAAGTAAAAAAAGATGGAGGTAGTCTTGTAATAGTTGGCTTTGTCCAAAAAAATGAGGAGGAGAGCCGTCACGATACCACAGCCCGAATTGGGAGGCTAAGAGGTGTTGACGTACCTAACTAGCTTGTAATTAATATGGAGCTATAACTGCAAATTAGTTTTATGCATGACTAGGATGGCATGCACTTAATGATGGCTAAACGAAGTTATCGTTAATCTTCATGTGAGTGACCGCAAGCCTTTGAACTATAGAGAACAAGTTGCCAGTGGGTTATTCTGGATTAAGTGTTGCAGGTTCAGGTTTCACATTTTAGCTGATGGGAACTGAGGGGCTCTTGGCCATGGCACGTTTTCTTATTTTTTCAAAGCAAGGCTTCTTTGGGCTTCATAATCACCCATGGCAACTTAAATTACTAATGTGAATGTGTGCCCCCTCTCATTGAATGGTTAGTCTAGCAGCAGACATCACATCTGGAAGTGCGGTGAAGCATGGTGATGGTGATGAACAGTAAAAAAGGAAAAAAAAAACATCAGATGGCCCACCATATTTTCTTTTTTCTACCGGGCCTCTCTTCATTAATGATCTCCACGTGTGCTCTGCTGGTTCGTTATGTCAGGGTGACGTGGGCATCTAAACAAACATGCTTATTCTCATCTCAGTGCTTAGAAAGCTTTTGCTGCTTTCCAGCTCTGCACTTTTTCCTCCCCACTTGTTTGGCAGTTCCAGTTAATTAAGTACATGTGGACATAAAAAAAAAGCTTGCGAAGAATCGGACAAACATATTTGATGCTGACCACGCTGCAAGCAAATGGTTGCCAATGAGGGAGTAGAGGAAAATAACCTTTGCCGGCTGCAGGCTAGTCTCGAGAATGTGCACCTGCTTCCTGGGCTTTCTCGTAAAACAAACTGGTGGCAGATGTGCGGTGACAATAGAATATGCTACTAAGATCCACTGCACTTCTGCCCTGATAATTATTGCCTTCTGGTGCACAATGCAACAATTATTGCCCATAATAGCATTGCTTGGAGCAGCCAGCTAACCACACGGCTAACCATTTTTCTTAGGAACATACGGGGACTTTGAGTATATTGAGCCTGATCCTCATTTGTATCTGCTTTTAGCAGTTGCAGTGCCGGTGCGACCACCACCAGGTTCGCTTGCTGGAGGAAAGGTGTTGCTGAAGCTGTGGTGTCCCCTCTTCCCTTCCTCCTTGAGCCAGTTTTGAGAATGTTTGCAGCTGTAGATAGACAGGTAAGCAGAATTTTTTCCCTTGTCGTTGCTGTACACTAATGAATCATAAGGAGCCAAAAAAACAGAATTTAGACTGCAATTTAAATCTCGGCAGCACTTTTCTTTTAACTTACAACTTCAGCTGGATGCATGCACAGCACTCAAGAGCAAAGTTCTATGAACAGTTATTTCTTAGAAAATATTGGTTCTTAAAGTACAACTGCGCTTGAATTTTTGGCCATGCAAGAATGCTGTCTAATAGTCGACATGAAAAGAACGGTAGCATCAGCAACTGGTTTAAAACCTGATTGCACACAGCACAGACGGTCCAATAAATTGGGGTTTTGGTAACCGATACTGAGAACGGCAGCCGCTCCCGACAGCCTGCAGATACGTGCCGGAAGTGGCTTGTTTTACACTTTTCTTTCTATGGAAGAACAATACTTTGTCGTGGCTAATTATGTCCAGTGAAAAAGCAGTGAAAAACGTGTACAGTAAGAAGTGTAGCGTGTTCCTAACACACAAGTCGCAGTAGACAATGTGGCCTGTGTACTAGCCTTGGCGCTTCGAGTTTACGAATAGTGGCCTGATTGCAGCAGCTATTTGTAAGAGATGAATGACCTGGTTTCAATCGTGTACGCATAAAAATAACCCGCAAGAAGCAGTGATACAGCACTCCAGAGTTTTACCGTCGCACATTTCAATAGCTGTCCTGCAATAAGCTATTCTGTTAACACTGTTTTCTCAGTGGCATGTGTTTTCTCGGTTATGGCTTACTTCAAAAGCATTAAACAAAAATTTTGAGTAGAGTAGAATTTATTTTAAGAAGCAGATTTGGTTGTTGCGGATGCTGCTTGCTACATTATTGTGTACGCGTAGGCCCGGCCAGAACTGGGAGCGCTGAAGACCAGCCGCCCAGGTGGGCAGTCGTGTTTGATCAGCCATTTCATGCTCGTGGTGATGATGGCACTGATGATGATGATGGTGCTGGTACAAGACTTCCCCCCTGGTGCGCAGTGTGATAAATAGAAATGAAAGCACGTTATGGTCAATCTGCCAGTAGATACTCATAGACACTGGAATGCTGGACTACGAACTGGCTTTCATGCAGCATTTTTCTCTCATGCGCGCTGTTTGAACAGTGCAACTGTTGTAGCTGGCTGTAATGTGTGGCGCTAATGCGTTTAAAATACCCAAAAAATGCCGAGTGCTCGTGAGCGTGTGCCTCGAGTAACCGCCAACTGACCCCTGCATGCAGAGTGCCTTTAGCAAAAAAAAAAAGAAGCAAAATGTTGGAGGAGTGCCTCGGGTTGCCTAGCGACCAGCAACGCCACAGTTGATAAACACCTGCTCCATGAAACCTCGACGCAAATCGAGGAAAGCAGCGCATGCGTCGTGCATGTAAGCGCACCACTGCGCCCCAGCTGTTGTTAAGTGGCGCATGCAGTGCTCGCCAAAAGGACCACGACGATATTTTTGCATATGATGACTACTACTACCACAGTGCAAAGCATCGACGGAACATGTAAACAGACAATTTCAAACTTGTACAAACGTGTGCTGCTGGGTCTACGTTCGCGTAGAAAGAAATCCTGCAGCTTCACTATGGCTCAATCCTTGCATGGCTTAGTGCAGTGAAAGAAGCCAACTGTCGGTGAAACATTAACATTAATCAACTTAATTAGCATCCCAGACACCAGACCACGCAGCCAAATGGTTGAGAGCAAAGGAGTTCAAAGAGTTCTTTAGCAAACGATTGTCCCTCTGTGCTCTCCATTACCCTTCGAGCTGCATTAATTGATTGTATGGTGAATTCGCCGACGCTACAAAGGCGATGAGGCACGCTGTAGTGGAGCACTCCCGATTAATTTTGACCACCTGGGGATCTTTAATGTGTCCCGAAATCTTGAACATGCACGCACTTATGCTTTTCACCTCCAATTAAAAAAGTGGCCACCGCACACATTGGGCTTCATTGCAAAATTTGTTGGCACGCATACGTTGTACATTCTTTCATCACTGAGTGGTCATTCCTCTTTTGGGGTCTAACAACGACACCAAGCAAAAAAATGCTTCTAATCCACGCTTTAAAGGTGGTTGGAAAGCAAAGCTGTAAACGACACCCACAACAATTGCCCATGCCGTCACTTGAATTCACAAACGTGGTAGTGCAAAGAGTGAAACCACATATTCTGCCAGCCGTTATCTGGAATTCACGGGGGCGGCGTCCCGATTGCAGCAGTGTTGGCCACGGCCGGGCTAGAGCGCCGGACGCCGCCGCTGTATCCTGGCCGTGCGTCAGCAAAAAGAAAACGGTGACTAGCATCTTTCTAAGGGTGAGACAGCGGAACCTCGTCATTCTGATGAGCTAGCTAGGGGCTACACCACCGCACGACACAAGCGCAGACACCGAAGCAATTCGGCATGTGAGCTTAGTGATTCCCATTTATACCGTTAACTAGTTAGCTTAGTAAGGTTGAGAATTGCGAGAAAGCTGAGGGAACTTTTATAATCGCTATTTATCAGATCCTGTTGATTCTTTTGCCTTCTGTAATGCCTGTTAAAACATAACCAAATTTGTATTCAGTAATTTAGAAAACAGAGTCCCATTTGTGGCAAGCACTGCGCAAAAGGTAGCGTTTCTCTAGTGACCAGATGTCTGTAAAGGGGTCTGTACATTTTGTTTTCCTGCCCTCCAAACCAATCCTAAATGTATCTTTGGTGTATGGCCACTTAATTTTGTCGGATCTGGGTTACCCAGGAGGTGCTGTAGAGCAAGTTAGAAAAGTCGTGTGAAGGAAGCGTGCAATGTACGCGAAGCTGCACAAGAACAGGCCCAAACAACCGTCGCTAAAGCAGATGACAAAGAAGCCAACGGAATGGTTTAGCCAACGTGCCCGCCGGGGTGCACAGCTTCGAAAGCAACTCCGGCGTTCGGGGAACGCTGGGTAATAGCGCCCTTCGCCGCTCCATCTACACAGTGCTCCATGAGTGAAAAGGGCCCTCCTCCTCCTCCTCAGCCACGTTGGGAGTTTCTTGTTGCGCACTCCACGAAGAAACCGTTGGCTGGTAGAGGCAGAAAGCTTTCTTTAAAACTTGTCCGCATTTCAAAACAACTACACATAATACTTGCCGAGTTTCCAAGCATAACCAGGCATAATCTTAGTTGAACCAAAAATAAGCTAGGTGGGGCGGCCGGCTTTGCTCTTTGCCCATCTACGCGTGCCCTTGTGCTCGGCACAAGGGCACGCGTGCCCTTGTGCCGCGTGCCCTTATGCCCTTGTGCTCGGCAGCGCAACGCCTTAGCCACTGAGCCACTCGGCGGGTGTGTGTTATCTTTTGGCCTACCAAAACTTCAATAGTATAGCAGCGCAGTGGTTCGCAGCCATGACTGCCCCAGTGACCCCTTCTTGGCTTGCGAAACAGTGGGGACCCCACGATTGAGCATATGTTGATCGGTGTCATTATGTCAAACAATTTGTACTTGTATGTACAAGTCTTTGAACAGTTATATGCTGCCTTAGGTAGGCCTTTTTATCTCTTGTCATAGCTGGCATGTTGTGCGGAAAGAAGGTGTTAAAATCTGCACTATGCAGAGAAACTGAACATACATGTAATGCAGCGAGGCCACCTTTTTGCATATCAAGAAAGTTCTGGCAAAATCGAGAAAACAGTGGCAGGGGAAAAGTTTTGAAAGAGGCTTCACGGACCCCTGAAGTGCTCTCGCGGACCCCCTTGGGGTCTGCGGACCCCCATTTGAGAACCAGTCGTATAGCATGTTGCAGAGCACGACAACATTTATTTGATCAAATCTTTGGATTTATGTGACCAGTAAAGTTAGGTTACATTATTTAGCTTTCTAATAAAGTAATGTACAACCTCAACACAGGATATAGTACTTTATACCTGATTCAAAGAGCGCAAGTTGATCAGTTGGGATTTTAAAATTAATTGCTTTGTTTTCTAATTGCAAGTGCAGATTGGTCCAAATGTGGATGTGCCTGACGAAAAATGGACGTGGCTGATGCGGAACACATCCTATGGAGACTTCTGCCTCGATCTGGCAACCCTACAGAAGCGGCGGTACAGGATGGACGGGGCAGACCTTCTACAGCATGGCATGGGCGATAGAGAAGACAGCATGGTATCGGCGATAGAGAAGACAGCATCTTTCATCAATGTGGAACTTGAAAAAGTATGTGAACATCTATATTATCGTGCGCTTTTTAAAAAAATAGGTCAAGATTATATTGTCAATTCATGTAATATTTAGAGCATATAAGATGTTTCCAACTGGCTGACACGCCGGTTTTGAGTTGGTATTTTTACTGGGGAATAGGTATTAATTACAGAAAAAAAACCTGTTCCCAGCTGTTCAACTTGAGTTCAGGCTGAGGGGTAGTTTCTAGTTAAAAAATGGGAGGGGACTTCAGACATTTATGATTGTGGGAAACAACACGCTGGAAAAGAACAGGACAACAAGAAGGGGAAGAACACTAGTCCTGACTTGAACTAGTGTTTATTAGGCAACAGAAAGAATGCGCATATACATGCAACTATGCACCTGCACAGAGGGAGAAGAAAAGATGGATGCAGCTGTGCATAGGATAATGCGCTAAAAAGACAAGAAGTTGGAAGAAAAGGGGTGTGGAGAGGGGCTGACAAGTCACGTGAGCATATGGCCAACTAGCTTGGCTTTTTTTTTTGTGGGACGTAATCGAGGTCTGGCTTACGCAGTCACCTTTATAGACCATAATTGCCTGGCTCTCCCTGGGCGCGGCATTTTTCCGTGATCAGTGTGCTGCCATGCAAGCACTTTGTGGGGGAATGTGGGCACGCCAGCTGCCGCCCCCGCAGCGTGGCATCGCTCGCATCATGGACTGCATATCGTGTGTCTCGTGTGGCTTGAAAATTGCTAAGCGCCTTCCCATTTGATGTATCATGCCACAGTTAGCTTGTTCACCAGAGAGCACATTCAAGGAAAACGAGAACTAATTCTTATGCGAGGCTTGACCATGCTGCACAGACTGTGAATGCAGTGTGTGGCATGTTGTTTTCGACAAAATCATGACTTGTGTGGCTCTATTTTGTAGTGCCAGACTTCTTGATGCCCATTGTTGTACCCGGGTTATTACAGCTGCTTGCTTTCTTTTTATATCCCACCTCCAAGTCACCATGCCCTGCGTGAAATACACTATGTATGGAAGCTACCCGTTCAAGCATGACTGCGCTGCTGTTGACTGCACTAACAACCAACACAACTGCAAAGTCTTCATGCAAGAACTAACCCACAGAAATAGGCGTATAGATATCGTATGATGGTGCAAACACACAGAAGCATAAGGAAGAAAAGACAGAGCTTGCATGTTTTTTCTTCCTTCTGTCTGTGTGTTTGCACTCTTGTACGAAATGAACTTAAGCCAACTCCCCCAATTTAATACTTTACTCAAGCGTGTACATGTGTGAAGTCTGTAAATTTTCTGGAGGCTTGCAGCGCTGCGCAAATAGGTCTTCATGTTGAACCGAAAGTACTTCCTATCCAGCAGCTTGGCACGAGCAGCAAAAAAGAAAAGGTGTGGCACGCCAGTTTAGAAAGCCCGTTTATTGATCTAAATGCAGTTGCAGTCAGAAACTCAGTTTTTCTAGAAGTTAGCTGTGTTTATTTTACGAGGCCAAGGTCTGCACAAATCAACCCTTTGCTTGCGTTGCAGCACGGGTATGTGAGAAGGGCGAGTGTGCAGCTAATCCCTCGAGTATGGCAAAGTCACCTACAGCAATTGACCACAAAAGGGTAGTGCAGCAAAATAGATCCTCACAGGCCACAATTTGAGCGAGAATGATTGACAGCACGCTTGTAAATACCCAAAGTCGGCAATGAACGTCAAGGGGGTCAGTAACAGGTTTCTAGAAGAAACATGCAGCCACACTTTTTTGCTCTTTGTGCCAAACTGCTTGATTCAGTGTTTTCAGTTCAGCGTGATGACCCATTTGCACAGCACTGTGAGCCCCAGGAAAATTTATAGGGTGATTAGACTTCATGTAGGAGTAAAGCAGTGAACGACACACTTGGAGTGAAGTAAGGAAAAATACGCAAGCGATGTGTGTCTTTCTATTATGCTTCTGTGGGTTTGTCTCATTGTATATCTATACGCTTAATTCTTCAGGATATTTTTGCACTAATATTTTGTGCTTGCATTGCTTGTTAGTGCAGTCAACAGCGGCGCTGTCACACTTGAACGGATGGCCTCTGTGCATGTGAATTTCTGTCTGAGCACGGGACTTGAACGTGGGAATTAAAAAGACGGCAAGTAGCTGTAAACACCTGGGTATAGCAATGCACATTAGAAAGACTGGCACTACCAATTGTGGGCTAACGTACGGGATAGCAGAGGACCCCGGCTAGCTTCGCTAGAGAAAGTGCTACGAGCCGTACACTAGCCCTGAGGAATCCGAAGACTCGCGCACGGGTTCGGGTTCTCAGAGGCTTTATTGCCTGGCAGTTACAGGGCATATACCAGACAACATGACTGTCGCTTGTGGGGAGACAGTGGCTCCGTTTGCTCGCTCAAGCTGCGGGACCCAGACCTCGATAACGGTCATCACGGCTGCGGGAGCAGGGGAGGCATACCGTGCAACCGATCAGGGCAGAATCTCAGCAGAGTCCGTGGAACAAGCTAGGTTCCCGTCATCGGGGCATAGCCAACCGATTCCGACCAAATCGCCCAGTCCTTCCCCCGCGCCCTCGCGCACAGATTCACAGCGAGCCGGTTCGGCGCATGGCATGGGGTCACGAAGAGGTCATGGCTCACGCGATGCGCTGGCCGCCCAAAATGGCAGCTCCTGGTTCGCGAAAGCATGTGCAGGCGAGGCGTAGGGAAACACGGGTCCCCACAAAATTGAACCACACAGTTCGTGATTTTGACGAGAACGCGCAACACCTTTCATTCACGACATGCGACACTCTGGCACACTGCATCTGTGTGCAGCGTGGTCAAGCCTGGCATAAGAATTAGTTTTCCTTGAATGTGCTTTCAGGCAGTAAGCTGTGGCATGATGACACATCAAATGAAAAGGCATTTACACATTTTCACACCATATGAGACGCACAAAATGCATTCCAACGTGAGCGGTGGCATTCGGCTGGGGCAACGGCTGGTCTGCCCGCAGTACCCACAGTAAGCAGCCGGACGGTGCAGACCAAGGAGTGCCGGAATATTTTGATTTATAAAGGTTAATGTTTAAGGCTTCTACTATATTCCTAAGCATCCGATTTCTATGCTCGAAGAGCCCCTCATTATCACCGAATCGAGGTTTGCATGCACACTTTTCTTCACTGTGCGGGTAAATTTGCATACGTGTGATGTTTTATCGTCTGTGGGTGCTCTTTTCAGCAGCTCCCATATGCCCCACGTACACTGTTATGCAAGAGAGCAGTATCTGGTAAACGACACGCATTTTACAAGGCACAAAAGCACGCGTGTGCTTGACTTTGGAAGTTGTAAAACTGGCGTTATGTGGACGCTTTTTTTCACCAACGAACAAAGCCTGCCTATTTTGTTCTTAGCTGAGAAAAGGATTTGCACGCCATATCGAGACCCCACATTTTTCAGCCCATGTGCCATCTTGTGCATGTAGGGCATGACCGCACGTTTCACGAGTTCCTTTGCTGAGTTGTCTTGCCGTACATGCACAAAACGGCACGCAGGCAAAAAATGTGGGGTCCCTATATAGTATGCAACCCTTTTACTCAGCTAAGAACAAAATAGGCCGGCTTTATTTTTTTCATTGGTGAACAACAAAAAAACGTTCTCATGGTGTAAACACACGTGTGCTTGTTGCCTTGTAAAATGTGTGCCGTTTACCCATAACCGCTGTCTTGTGAAGTAGAGTACATGGGGCAGGTGGAGCCCTTCTTAAATGTAAGACTAGAAGCGCACTCGGGGACGATAAAAGATCGCACGTACACAATTTCACCTGCAACTTGCAATAAGTGTGGGTGCAAACCCTGTTTCGATGATAGCAAGGGGCACTTCGAGCTTAGAAATGGAATGGTTAGGGAGATACTAGAAGCCTTTTACGTGAACATTTAAAAAGCTGACTGCGTAAGCCACACCTTGATTACGCTCCACAAAAAAGAAGCCAAGATTGTCGGCCATATGCTCAAGTGATTTCTCAACCCCCTCTACACACGCTTTATCCTGTGTTTTCTTGTTTTTCAGTGCAATATTGTTTGCAAAGGTGCATCAATATTTTCTTCTCCCTCTGCGCATGCGCGCACCTGCATGTGTTTTTCCATTTTGCTAATACAGGTTGCGGGTCAACGCTTGTGTTAGGCCTCTTACTGTTATACTATTCCTTTCCACGCCCTGTGGTTTCAGTATGTTAATGAAAGGCAGAAAATATTTTTGGTGAGAACTATATTTCCCGTAGTTTTTTTTTTGTCAATGGTTTTCACTCGTTTATCCTTAAACCAGGCTGAGTTCATATATCAGAATAAGAAGGCAACTTAAAATGTTAATAAGAAGGAAAGAGGACGTTTTATTGCGAACAAACAAAAAATGGAAGGTCTGTGTGAGTTTCCTTGACCAGATATGTGGCCTGCCTTCTACTTTCAGAATCCCCTGGTGAAATGTGCGTCAACTATGCCCTCAAGTACCTGTGGAGGTTATTTACAGAGGCGAGCCGCCGTGAAAAGAGGGTCTGTGCACAATAAAATGAAGCTGTGGTGTGAGCGCACGGTTTCGCATTACTTTTTCCACATTAAGCAGCAAAAGTGTCCCGGCAGCCACGCATTCTATGCGCATATATTCTGTCAAGACGGCTGCCATTCCAGAAAAATTCACGACCCACTATTCTCCCTGTGACGCCTATGCCCGCTAGACGGGTATGCCGCCATCTGTACCACCATGCCCCCCAAGTGACGCCTAAGCCCGCTAGACGGGTATGCCACCATCTGTACCACCATGCCCCCCAATAGTGCCCGATAGTGCCCGCCAATGCCCGCCATTTGGCATGGCGGGGTCTCCACTACAATAATCCACTATTTTGACCGGCAGCAGCTTCCGCTATGCCCGGCGTGGCGGGATTTCGGACAGGGTCCATTAAAACCATCTTCTTCACAGCTAAAAATACACTGTCGTGGCCGTTTGGATCTGCTGCTTTGCCGTTTACTCAGGTTGCATTGTGCAAAGCTTCGCGTTGTAACTATCTTTAACTTAAGAAGGAGGCTTTGAATTTTATTAAGCGACATGCAACCTCAATCGCAGGTTTTAACTTCCTGCAATTCAATGCATTATTTCTTTGCCACAAAACACTCAAGAGTAATACAAATTTTAAGAGCCGTTTGGAGCCGTTATTGATAATTCTTAAGGGCAATTAAAAAAAACGCAGATATGTTCACTCAAGTGTTAACCAAACCGATAACGCTAGCTGAAGATGTGGGTTATGTTCGATATTGACCGGAGGCACTAATATTTCTAACTGATTATTACGTACCTGACTACTTTAAAGAGCATAGTAGTCATCCAGTACGAGATATTGGCATGAAACTACAACCCCCACACCACCTATTCCCGATTCTCAAAAATACTCACCGTAACTGTATCTTACACGCTTTCTTTGGTGAACTCCATAGGGCATGCGAATGTATACGCGAAGTTCTCTTTGTAAACCTTGACATCGCCGCAAAGGACCCCATAGGGCGCATAGGGCATTGGGTGACCGCGTTTAATTTTTAAGTAAAAACAATTCGATCAGATGCAATTGTGGCAACCACGCCTTCAGGGTCCGTCAAAAAAAGAAAAGCAATAGCAAAATATTTAGGTGCCCGCGGTAGTTGTGACATGGGCTGAGCCAATTGGGAATCCCTAATACTTTTTTAGCTCTAATGAACATAGTTGTATACGTGTTGTCTTCGGTACTGTATACAAAAGGAAATATTGATTTCGAGGTGGGAACCGTTGTAAGCTGAGAAGCCGTTTCAGCAAATGTAAAGAAATGGCTGTGGCATAGGTCAGCCAAGCATGGATATGCAAAGCAAGCGTTTGGCTTAGTCTCTTTTACAGTTGGTTTTGCTTGGTTAACCATTGATTTAGCTGTATTGCCGACCACGTCTCAAAACCATACGGTTCCGTTCAACGCTCACAGAAGGAGGTCGGGCGCACGCGGTGTTCACGGCGTTCATTCATGGTGAACGCACCGTTGCCAAGCGCGAGACGATTCACGTTGCCCGAGACGATCCAGCGCCGCATGCATTGGAGGCTGCGGGGGTTGTCGGCTGCCTCGGTGGCAGCGGCGGCGTTGACCGCCAGTCGTTCTGTACAGAATGACTGAAGACGTGTCTTTGTGCAGAGTTCCGGCCGCGGGCCTGGTGAATCACGTGATGCGCTTCGAGTGGTTTGTGTTGGGGGTGTGTCTCCGGTCAGAAGGTAACCTTGCGCATCCTCCGATAAATATCTGGACGAAAGTAGTAAATCTTTCCTTTAATAAATCCAACACTCATGTGATCATATTGCTTTCATTCTAACGCAGATCGAAGGCTTGAAACTATTTTGAGAAACCACCCATTGGTTCCGTTCCGGCCAGGCGCCTAAAGCTCAGCGAAATCACCCTTAGCGAAATTCGCCGAGGAATGCTGGCATGAAGAAACTGGCCATGCTACGCCCGCACGTCTCCTTTACTAAGGCTAAAGCATGGTATGTATTATGCGTATGTTCCCCTGACTCCCTTAAAAACGTTGCGCCGTAAGTGAAACGAAAACTTGAGGATCCAAAACAACAAAATTACCACGTGACAACAAGAGGCGTGCCAGCGTAAAAGCGTATTCTAGACCAGTATGACCGATCGAATATATAAATTAACACTAGCTAAAACAAAGACCGACTGCGGCAGCCTAAGGCGCCTCTTCCCGCTTGATGAAACGGCCGCATGTAAATCCCTCTTGAGGACCTCATTGATCGTGGGGTTTAAGGTACCTCGCAACGCCAGCGATGAGGCGCGCCGGATTAATTTTGACCACCTGGGGATCTTTAACGTGCGCTTAAATGTCGTACACATGCGTGTTTTGGCTTTTCTCCTCCATCATAAAAGCGGTCGCCGCGGCCGGGAATCGCACCCGCGTCCTCGTGTTTAGCAACACAACGCCTCAGTCAATGAAGCACCGCGGCAATGATCCTAGGAACATTCTGGAACGGCAGTTTCGCCGCTGCCATCCACTTACGGCTCACAAATGCACCTTTTTTGACCCCAGCCGAGGCTGTGCCACAGCTCCCACCCAAACTTCGTTGCACGGGGTGACGCGCCGACAGCGGGGCTGACTCAAGCCTCGTTAAACCGGACCAAACCGCCCGCGGGGGACAGGCTAAAACATGCCCGCCGCAGAGTGGCCTCATTCTTCTGCGTCGCGGCGGCTCGGCCGAATCATGCATCGGGTGAATGATCGGCCTTACGCCGGGAGGCTGCTTCACGGAAATGCCATGTACGTCCCCCTGCTGTCCCCCATCATGGCGGCTCGGTTGACTCAACCGCTTCTCTTCCCTTCATGGGATTTATATCTTCGGCTAGTGAGGATCCTGTTTGGAGCGACTGAATCTTGTCGGGGCTACAACGGCCTTCCTGGTGTATAAACCCTGCCCGGAGGCAATTATCCTTAACATTCTCCGGCAGAATTCCTTGGGGGAACTTTCGGAGGCACTCAGCGGAGAGGTGCTGTGGCCGTTGCGCGAGCCATGTAATTTTTGCCTACTCTTGTACATACTGTATATAAATGTTGGTTCAACTTTTCGTCGGCTCGAAAACTTCCTCGCTTTGCTCTGCGCCGCGTTGAAAAAGGACGGGGCATGGCAATGCCGCTACACCGGTGGCTGCGCTGGGAAGGCCAGTCGCATGAGTGGTGACGGCGTCGGGATAGTTGATTCCCACCACCGGTGACAAGCTGGGATGCGAGTCACAAAATTGGTGACTGCGGTGGGATTCCTAGTCCCAACACCGCCCACAGAGGCCAGATATTGTATAGGTGTCAGGCATTTCGCGTTCCCGAGCAAGTCTGTGGCGTCAGCTGGAGACACCCTGATGTTTTAAAAACAATAGCGTCTCCCCTGCCACTTAGTCTGTTGTTACGGAAGATTATCGCCGTTCGAATACGTATAATACGAAGTCGGCATGTATGAGGCTTTTTTTGTGGACAGGTAATATTTTGTTTGTTTAACAGCTGCTTCCCAAAATTTAACTTCTGCAAGCTTCATGCAACTGCAACTGTACAACTTTCCACCTGCGTCGGTTGTGATCGACGCTACTGCAGGCGTATTTCAGCCGTATCCGAAATCAACCATCACTCCTCTTCCGCATCATCCTCTGTGACACTTACTGTAGTGTCAAGTGCAATAAGAAGAAATAATAGTGTCACTGCTACTCAGATTGATTCAAACTATGGAGTTTAAACACGCCAAAGCTACTCTTGGGATAGAAGGAGCACCCTACCAGAGGGTACCAGGTAACTTTTAATAACCTGCGATTACTTAACATGCGCCAAAATTTCCGCCGCACAGGTGCGTTTTCGCTTTTTGTCTCAATCTGAATAGCGGGCGCCGCAACTCGTAAACCAACCCCCGTCCTGATCGGCAGTAGCACAACGCATTACACACCGAGCCGCCGTCGGTTGCTCAGATAAATACTATGGGCACATAGCCCTGTAAGATACCCTTGCGAATTTTTTACTGCTGTGTCGCTTCCTATTTTCGTGAATTTATGGCCTTGGTCGGAGTAACATTCGTAATAATTGTTCGTACATTACATATTAGCATGATTACAGAATTTCAGTTTGCAGTGATCAGGTATGTTGTGCTTCAACTTTAAAATAAAGACGAATGCTTTGAAACTTATTTAATGTAAAATATACCTGTTTTCTGGTTTCAAATAGAAATTTGTAGCAAATCAATAAAACACGACAGGAGCATAATAGCTTTCGCGATACGATATCAGAAACCTACATTAGAAACGAAAGTTTTTCACTGCTGGTTTGCACATGATCTACTCACTTGACAAAATCCAAGTGTGACCTACACTCTCTTTTCAACACCTCTTTCTCTTTAATTTAGAGTTATATTCAGCGGGAAGATTAGCCTACCGATGCTTCGGATTGCTGTCCGACCCCCAGACAGGGTGGTGTCCCAAAGAATGCAACAATAACTTGCGGAAGCGCTGGCAGCTTACTGCATGATCGCACAGTATGCACACAGTGGCGACTAATTTTGTTCACTAGTCAACCACCACAGTTTTTCGAAAAAATAGGACCTCGCTAGTGCTCCGTGCACTAAAAACGACATTATTTGTTTGTTTTTTTCACTACGGAAGTTCCCATCTGTCGGCTAAAATGAGCGCTAAGAGCAATAAATATAACTTAGGAGATCCGGCGGAAAACAACGCACTTCTCTGATGCGTGGTTAAAACATCAAAATGAAAAAAAAAGTTCAGGTGACATCCATGTTTGCATCTTACGATGTAAAGCGTGATAGTGTGACTTCGATTGCCAGGGAGCGTTTTCGAACGCAGTTTTCCTATTTCAGATCTATACTTCACGAGAACTGAAGGTAAGCGAAGAGAGAAAGACTAGCAGCGAGGGTTGTTTTGGCATGGCCCTGAATAGACAAAGGCCCTCTGCGCATGTGTGGCTTGAGATGTGAGCGTCAAAGGTTGCGGCTGCAGGGTGTTGGTCATTTTGAGCTTGACGGTGTTAATGTCAGTGTCTCAAAATGTTTATGATCTGATGTGTATGTCGAACTGAACCTTTTCGCTTTGTGCGGAAAAAAAGAGAGCGAGAGAGAGCAAGATAGATAGAGAGATAGAGAGAGTGCGAAGGTCTCTGTTACAGATAAAATAATTGAAGTTTAGGAAAAGACGGTAAAGCGATTATAATCAGCCCACGGGTGGAACGTCAAGTCTATAGTGCCGTATTCTGCAGGTACTTCTCTTGCCCTCTCACATCAGTTCGCGCTGATTTTGAGGTCACGAACTAGTAAAAGCTGACTCTCAATTAACCCCAGAAGTGGAATATGTAATGTTCGAGTGGTTGTCCCTTGAACATACCATTGCACATGGCAAGGTTGCGTGAAAGAGTGCAGATGTTTTTCCAATTTAGGCGGAGTTTTAGCTTAATGCGTGATGTTCGCACCAAACACCTTCGCCCAGAGAGATTCTTAGATACTTGGGTTTGTGTTTGCGATTCTTCGGCTTTGAGACCTCATTAAAGCAGTGGGGAAAGTGGTTTTCCTATGCGTGAGATGAGGAGACCTTCTTGGAGTGTTTCTTGAAGCGGAGTGCGGTAGTCGTGCTCGCAAGGAGCATGGTATGGGTGTTTACTTGCCTCTTTGTCGGTGCGTCATTCTCTTCCAGGCCTTTATATCCGGGTGTCCAGGAGAGGTTAACTTTTTTAATTAAGGAAGGGAGTATCTTACCAAAGCGTTTATGTATACTCTGCATGCAGAAAACACTTTCTTGCTATTTCAGAGTCTCTAATGATGTTTAAGCGTCTATTCGGTACTTCCGATTGGCGTACTGCGAAGACGTCTCCGACTTCCGTTAGATTTGTTCCTGTATGCAGAAGGGTAATGCACATACAAGCTAAGTAGTTAACTACGGCAATTACTGCCTCGTAGTAGCTTCGTAAATGCCGGAGTCGGCTTAGATTGAGGTCTCATAATTTTGGAGCTTCCTCAAATGAACTTTATCCTCTATTATCGCTTGTTATTATGTCGGTTTGGATCCGTGTTTTTGATAGAGGAGAATTATTATGTGGAGTCGCTGGATTGGTGATGTGTCGATGTCATGGCGTGCTCTCGATTCTTTTCAGAGGGGTAGCCTGTCTTACATACCATGGCCCGTCACGATTTTGTTTTCCCAGCCCATCTCTTGGTGCCAGGAGGGTGATATTGTTGATTTCTTCTAAAGTGTTATGGAGACAAAATTTGAGGGCGTCATCATCCCCATCCTATTTAGGTCGGCTGCAGGACGACGGCCCCTCCTATTGACATTCGCCGCTCTTCTCGTGTACTGTTCGAGTCCATTCTTTGTCTCCGAATGCTGTTTTATCATCCCTTCATCGAGTAATGTGCTTCCCTTCTCGATCCGTCTCTGGGAGCCCTATTTGTTCCCTTGTGGTCCACCTGTTGTTAGTTCGTCTCACGGCAAAGAAATTGCGAAGTTGAGGATTGCTTTACATGCTGTCCTGATGGTGGTGTTTTCTTGATTTTCTTCTGTGTGGGTAAATTTGTGGTACGGCAGACTGCAACACCCGGATCAGTGGCTGAGTGAGCCTCACCGTTTCTTCTTCTTTCTTTCCAGCTCTTCTCTTCAATAGGCAGTTTATTATGTAGGCAATTGGTTAAATGTTTTCTCTTTTTTGGCAATGTTGAGTTCGGCTCTGCCGCTTAACTCTAAAGCACGCCGAGAATTCATACGCGGCTGATCTCTGTACGGACATCCGTAACTGTTTTAGGATGATTGTTAACTTTGTCGCGTGGAGCCTTTGGTCGTTTGCGAAACAGAGCTTGCAGAGGGGAGGCAATTATGGTACATTAAAAAGTAGTTTGAAAATCCATGTGATGAGACCCTATTTGCTGGGTTTTCGTAGCTTATATCTCCATCGAGTTCTTGTCTGACTCCTATTACGTTTACTGTTTATTCTCGGGGGAGAGGGGGAAACGGTGAGGGAAAAACGGGGGAACTTTTGGGCGATAAGTAGGACTTAGCTATCACTCGATAAACGTGGCTGGAGATCTTTGGGTGTGGCCTTGGTTCTGTGGTGGGCACAGCCAGGCTGATAATCATGATGATGACTGGGCTTTCTTTTGCTTCGTTTCTTCTCGTAATCACCGCCTTCCTTGATTTCAGAGAGACTGGCATTAACCCTTTGTACCCTGTTTTAGTTAGGTGACCCAGTGCTAGTGCCGGCATGAGTACGGTGAGAAACACGCCGTGGTGGCTTTAGCTGTTGTGGCATTGCGCTACTAAGTCGAAGGCCGAGAGTTCAATTCCCGGCCGAGGCAGCCGTTTTCCTAATGGACGCGGAAAACTGAAACGCCCGTGTGTCGAGATTTCGGCGCAGGGTAAAGATCTCGAGGTAGTCGAAATTATTCCGGAGCCTTCCACAGCGCCGTGCCGCTTAGCTCAGGTGTAGCTTTGCCACGTGAATTACCGGAAATTAGTATTTTTTCTTGTGGTGGAAAGACACTTTGTTGTGATGGCATCAGTTGCGGGCACGGCTGGATACGTGTCGGTCGAGTATGCTATCAGCGACTGGGCGTTGAACAAAATTCATTGCGCAGGTGCGGCACCTGCTAAAAATGTGTCCTCTAATTTCTCTGCGCCGTAGTATCATTGTCCTTTACACACTTCAGCTGCCCCTGCGCCATATTACAGAATCAGGCCAGCCTTCGAATCTTCCTGCCCCAGTCGCGGCTTCCGGGTGGCAGCAGTGACGTATTTCCGTGGATGCTTGATGAGAACGGGTGATAGCGGATGGGTAGCAGGCACGGGGAAATCAAAAAATGAGCCTAATAACGGTGTTGTGTTAATAACTGTTGCCAAAGTGCCTTGAATAGACCTTTTCTATGCACTATATCTGCCGCAGCCGCAGCATTTCTTTCAAGGAGACAGCCTTATCTGAGTTGCTGTTTCCGGCGGGTGCAGCGCACTAAATATCCCGCACTAATTTCAACAAGCATTTTTGAAGTTTTCTGTTCACCGCTACACTCGTCTTTCAAGATGGTTAACATGTTCATTCGACGTTCCTAATATTTTCCATTTCAGGTTCAATACCCCCAAAAATAAATGAATACAAATACTGGCTGTAATGAAAGCAGAACTTTATTCCTTGTCCAAACAGGAAGAATAAAATATGATTGAAGCCTGAAATGCCTATTCGGTTTTCGGGAGAAAAAAATAAAAGGATATCAAAGCTGTGCAGAGCAGCTGGGAGTTTGTTGCAAAGATATACGGCCAATGGCGATGGTCACACATATTCGCGATGATCATGACGGCGAAGTTCACAAAGAACGAAGTTAGGACTCGCTGACTAAAAGCACACGGTTGAAGCCCGGGCAGTTCTGGAACCGAATCATCTGTAAGAAGAACCAAGAAACACATTAAACAGAGATAAGAATATTGCAGCACAGACATAGCATTTGTTTGATTCTTGACTAAAGATATATTCGCCCAGAACAGCGTATCCGCATAAATGTACACCCGCCCAATTTTTTACCAATATCACGGGAGCGTCGACCGTTCGGTCGATCAGCGCCGCGTGATGAAGTGATATGGCAAACTCGGCGAGAGTAGCCGCATGCGCACTCAGCAAAGGCCGCTGCTTCCGCCGTCTGCTAGGCGGTTCCAAGAGAAGACGGCCGTCCCCCATTTTTGTTATTCGCTTATCACACTCCCTCCCATACTCAAAATTTTTCTTCATGACTTTGCACGTGGCGCCAACTGAAAACAGTAATCAGCGTTGCCGAACGCAAGGTTCGTTCAGGGCAAGGTTCGTTCTGCAACGCTGATTACGCTTTTCAGTTGGCGCCACGTGCAAGGTCTTGAACCAAAAATTTGGGTATGGTAGAGAGTGTGATAAGCGAAGAACAAAAATCGGGGGCGACCGTCTGCTGTTGGAACAGCCTGGCAGACGGCGGAAGCAGCGGCCTTTGCTAAGTGCGCATGCGGCTACTCTCGCCGAGTTTGCCATATCACTTCATAACGCACCGCTCATCGACCGAACGGTCGACGCTGCCGTGATATTGGTAAAAAAAATGGGCAGATGTAAATGCACCACCTAAGCGGAATTTAAACAGATCAATCGTAATATGAAGAAAGAAAAACAACATCTTAAAGAAGCCCAGCGTCGTCACATTTTGATGTAACAGCGTACGAGTAATCAGCTGTAGCCTCAGTCATCTGTTTACGCACACACACCTGACGTGGTATTGCAAAAATACATACTTCGCTTTCCTTATTTATTGCGTCCGCTGCACTTAAGTAAGTTAAAAAATATTTTGTGTCTGAAGGAAACCTGACTCATGATCGGTTAATTCTGGTGTTCAGCCTTGCCAAAGGTAGGCCAGGCCTATGCGGCACGCTGTAGTGGAGGGTTCAGGATTAATTTTGACCACTTTGGGTACCTTGACCGTGCGTCGGAATCTCGACCAACGGGTTTTTCACTTTCACCAGTGCAGCGGCCACCACGACCGGGAACAAAGCCGCGTCCTTGGTCTGAACAGCACTACGCATTAGCCACAATACGGTGGGTGGGAATGAAATCAGTTTCTCACCTCGTGTGCGTACGCTCAAGGAAGGAATGGCCCGTTGTTTGCTTCTACGCTTCTGAGCTGAGGCTTGTGCTAGTGTTCCTGTAGCTACTGGCACTACTCGTTCGTCCGTTGCTACAGCTGCTACTGCTAAAAAGACAAAAAAAACAGGTGCCAGCGTTCAAAGTATCAGTCTGGGTAAATTCCTAGACGGCTCAATCGGCAGGTTTATTGCCTGCGATGGCTTTCAGCAAGGGTAAAACCACATTAGATGCAGTCGCGGCGGGTTCGTTCAACTTCGGCGAACTTTGTAATGTCCATCATACACATTTTTTGTAATGCGCAATGCGTGTGCACCGTTAATGGGAAACAGTTCTCAGGCAGTTATTAAATGACTAATTGGTTGTGAAGTAATCGGTTGTATGCCTAGATTCATTACCAGTTTATTGTCTTTTTTATTGATATATGTGCATACTTCATTTTGTTTCTTTTTATCCAGGTGCATTTACAAACTTCGCCCTCGGATATTACGTTCTGAATAGGCGATGATGAACTTTTTTAATATTTAACACACCGCCGTTCTTATGCTTCGTAAGGTGGCCTCGACCCCATATTTAACCTCTTCTCCCGTGGTGGAACATCAACCTTGAGTCCAAAAATAAGCATTTGATTTGGTGTCATTTGATCCTCCTTGAGCGGCAATGACATCTTTAAACAATGCAACTTACCTTGCAACGGTCACAAAATCATGCTCTGTCGGTTGGCCTGGATCTTGTGAGCTAGTCGATGTGGCCAGATAATTTGCAACACGTTGTCTCCAACTTGTCAGAGATTTGTGGATGTAGTTGCCTTCAACACCCCGACGCGAACAGCATGAGCACAGAGATCCCATTGCAGTGTGGCTGGTCTGTCAAAAATGCAAATAAATCTTTAGGCCCATTTTATGAATTATAAATAAAAATCAGCCTAATGAAACAAAGCGTCACAATATACGTGGCGCGGTCCAGGTCCGAAAGTATACTTGCCTTGAAGTGAGCAGCCGAGTTGAGGCCCCTCCCTTGGACAGCCAGCCGGCAGAATGTGTGCTTCAGGAAGGCTTGCACAGCGTCCCAAATGTTTAGTAATAAAGCGGTAGCGACGACCAATCGGCCTGTCAGCGCCATATCACTGTGTTTACCATCAAAATAGGCGAGGGTACGCGCACTCGCATAGAACTATTTCTTATCGGAGCATCATCTGCTCCGCTGATCTTCTCAGAGCAAAACACTCCATTCTTTTCTTATCTTGCAAGGCCATTTCACTACCGTCAAAGGTAGCTGAGCCGCGTGGGGCACAAAGTCATTCAGATGCAGTGGCCTGGGGTGTACCACTCTCAAGGAAACAGCGTAGCAGACGACACTCGTACAGCACATAGCCCTATAAGCGTGCGCGTACCCTCGCCTATTTTGCTGCGGAACACCGTGATAAGGCGCTGACATGTCGGTCGGTCGTGGCTACCGCTACATTATTAAAAAATGTGGGAAGCTGTACGTAAATTTAAACATCCTCCTTAGGCGCATTTGTGGAAGGAGTGTTGAATACGTAGTTAGTAAGATTCTGCTAATCAGAGCAAGTGTAAGGAACAAAACCATGACGATGCAATAAAATACTCACCATGCAACGCACAGCCTCCGACGATTGCTGGCTATCAGGCTGAAGGATTTCTGAGCTGTGCGCGTGCGTGGTGTTGTCTGAGTGGTTTCAATTACGCCTCCTGGTAAAAGTCTTACCTGATCTGCACATAATGCTGCACACTTATTTAGTCGCGTATTTGGCAGCTCCGTGCCATTAGGATAATTATTTCTCTCTAATAACTGCGTCCAACGCTTCATTTATATATTGCATTCATTGATTGTAGGGTTCAACGGGGCGACGCAGCGCAGTTCATGAGGCGTGCCGTAGTGGAGGGCTCCGGACTAATTTTGACCACCTGGGTATCTTTAACGTGCGACGAAATCTCGACCACACGGGCATTTTGGCTTGTCGCTTCCATCAAACAAGCGGCCGCCACGGCGTGGAATAATAGCACCCGTGCCCTTGTGCTCAGCAGCCCAACGCTTGAGCCACTGAGCCACCGTGGTGGGTTTTATTTTAGAAGACCCGCCGTGGTGGCGCAGTGGCTAAGCCATTGTGCTGCTGAGTCAAAGGAGGCGGCTTCGATTCCCGGCCACGGCGGCCGCTTTTCTGATGGAAGCGAGAAGCAGCAAATTGGCTGGCGATTACGATACTCCCTAATGCTACATTTAGCCGAAGCAGCAGTGCGCTGAGATCGTACTCGCTCGCGGGTGCTATCGACGGCAGCCATGATGAGACTTTGCGTCGGCGGCGCGAAGATGCGTCTTAGGCGAACGCGCATCATAGACACGCGCACGCCCACCTCACGTGTACGCCAGGCGTCACGCCGTCCAGTGCCTTATGCGGACACAGCCTCCTCTCCCCTCACCCCACCACACACTTTCCTAGAGCGCTGGTTCACACCGCCACGGCGAACCGCCCGCCCCTCCATATCTCGCTACACTCTCCTCCTTTGCTTTCCTTCAGGTGTCGGTGTTCCCATCATTCGCTTTTTCTTTCAGTCGTTGGTATTCCCATCATTCGCACGTCACGTCACGGTGACGCGGCTCAGCCCAGAGACGGGGGACAAAGAGGTGCGCCTAAAACGCCCGTGTGCTTAAGATTTCTGCGCACGTTAAAGAACCCCATGTAGTCCCAAGTACTCCTAAGCCCTCCAATACGGCGCGCCTCGTCGTCTGTGCAGCGGAAGTGCGTTAAAACATCACAATTATTTCAATCATGCGAAATCATCAATCAATCAATCAATCAATCAATTTTCGATGTTTATTTGTATTTGATGAAGATGAGAAAAACCAAGGACAGCCTTGTATACACATTTGCCGACATTCGGCAAATGTGTTATCGCGCAGTCGGCATTCTAGCCAAGCTACCACAGCATCCTCGGACCCCTCTTCTTGACGAGGAACGTGATGCGATCAAGAGCCTCCGCAGTAACATGGACATCGTAATACTTCCCGCTGACAAAGGAAACGCCACCGCAATCTTGAATAGCGATGACTACGTCGAAAAAATGTCTGATCTCCTGCAAGACGACAGCCCGTACGTGAAGCTAAAACGGGACCCAACCCTCAAAGTGGAACGAGGTTTGCAAACGCTTTAACTGACGTTTTCCGGTTAGTTCCCCCCCAGAACAAGTCGCTGTACTTCAAGCTCCACTGCCACAACGGCTCAGCAGCTGCTTTATACGGCCTCCCGAAGCTCCACAAGCCGAACGTCCCGATGCGACCGATAGTTCACTTCACACGTTCACTCTTCTACCACCTGTCGGGCTTTTTTCACAAAGTTTTTGCACCACTCCTTGGAAAGTGGTCTAATTTCATACGCAACTGCTCAGATTTTATTAAAAAGGTGCGCGATGGGCCACGACGAGATAATAGTGTCCTCTGATGTGAAGTTACTGGTTACCTGCATACCGGTGGATTTGCCGGTGGAGGTTTGTCGGACTGCACTGCAACATGACGACTGTTTGAGTGAAAGAACCCACCTCGAAGAACCAGATCTCCTGACGCTGTTGCAGTTCTGCCTCGAGAACGATTATTTTCTTTTCCGGGTGGCAATCTGCAAGCAGGTCTACGGCACAACCATGGGCGCATCTATCTCTGTAACAACCACCAACCTTACCATGGAAGCATTGGAAACGCGCGCACTGTCTTCATTCGAACCACGACCCAAGCTCTTTCTGCGGTACATCGACGATTGTTTCTGCATCATCGAAAAGGACTCACTAACTGCCTTTACAGAACACATGAACAGCATGGAGGAATCCATTCAATTCACTGTCGAGGAGGAGGCTGCAGGTCGTCTTCCTTTCCTGAACGTGTTGGTTGAACGTCGTCGCGATCGCCTTTCGTTCAACGCTTACCGAAAACAAACCCACACTGGACGTTACATCCATTTTAATTCCGTTTATCCAGACGGTCATAAGCGCTCTGTCTAGGCTTCCCTAACTCAACGTGCCGAGAACCTCTGCTCGCGGCCAAAAGGGAAGGCTGCTGATCTACGCAAATGCGCAGAGAACTCGGCAATTGCGGCTACCTTAAGCAGTTCGTGGACTCCGTGCTACGACAGTCATCACGCCCATCAGATCCCAATGATCTTCCTTGCCGAAGCCGAGAGGCGATCCCTTACGTGCCGGGCGTGAGTGAGCTTTTGGCTAAGGTTCTGTGCTCGTACAATGTGCACGTCGCTCACGTCCCCGCGCGCAATCTGAGGCACGAGCTGGTGGCTGTCAAAGATGGAATCAACAGAACTTCTCCTGTGTGGTGTACAAAATTTCCTGCGCTGACTGTGACTATTGCTATATTGGCGAGAGCTGCAATTTCAAAAGAAGATTTCGGGAACACAAGAATGACTTGAAAAACAAGAAGATTGCGTCGAATGTGTTTGCGGAACACGTGGAAGCCACGACACACAAAATAGACTGGCACGAAGCGTCAGTTATCGCTAGAGAAAGGAAATTGATGTGACTCCAATATCTTGAGTCCCTGATGAATCAAACTACGGAAAAAACCCTGATCCACAATGTAGGCAATCTCCCGTCTACGTATGCAAGATACCTGGGGCGATTACTTCGACGCACTTAAAAGCTTCAAGCTTCGCGCCTTTCCACGCAGTGCACAAGGCTTCCGTAGGAAGCCGAAACGTCTTTTTTAGCCTTTTTGCGTAAACCTTTAGTCGGCGATAACCAGCTTCTTCAGCAATGAATTCAGCAAACCCTAGGGAGCATGCGTGTGCTGCTTTGAGTTATAACGACGTAGCGTTTCTTGTTTTTTTCGAGCTCTGCAAAAAAGATTTACCTTTTCATGGCGACAGCTTGGGCCGCCATTCTAGTGCAGTAAAAGCTCGTTCATTCGAACGCGAAGGGGACCATAAAATTGTTCTAGTTTTGCGGAGTTCGAATTAGCGGGCGGACGCTAGTATGAATGGATATCGCGGAACCCGGTGCGGCCAGACCCCAAAGAAGCCACCTCCTGACCCGTTATCGAGAATTTGGCGCTACTGCAGGTTTGTGGCAGGCGAGTTCGTAAATCATGTTCATGAAGTTCGAACAGTGGACGAAATTATTTGATTAGTTTATTTGATTTGATTAGACGCAGAAACAGGATCCGACAGGTATTCTTGTGGTCAGGAAGACGCTATGCTAAATAATGATGTTTTTCATGCTCGAAAACACCTTTCTTTAGATGACGGGGTCAAGGTAATCAAAATAAAAGAAATCGATTGATTACTATTATTTTGAGACGAATTCTCTGCCGGCTTTTTCAGCGAGGAGTGATGGAAACCATAAATCCAGTTCGAATTAACGGTTCTCGAGACTGTTGTGCCAGAGCACCCGGCCCAAATACGTTGCACGAGGCGACGTGCCGACAGCGGGGCCGATTCGCGCCTCGTCCAAAATAGACCAAACCACCTGTGGCGGACAAGCTGAAACCAGCTGAAACATGCACCGCCGAAGAGTCACCTCACTTTTTGTGTCGCGGCGGCTCGGCCGAATCATGCATCGGGTGAACAACCGGCAACCGTAGTGTCGCTACTCACCTGGAGGCGTGTTCGTGGAGATGGCGTGGGCATGGCCCTCCCTTTCCTCATCGAGGGGGTTCGGCTGATGCAACCACTTCACTTCCACTCGTCCGATTTCTAATTTAGGCAAGCGTGAGTCCTGATTGGAGCGTTTCAAATTTCTCGGGGCTCCAACGCGCTTCCGGTGGTATAAAAACCCGCCTGGAGGACGCACTTATCGTCGGATATCTTGAGCGGCATTCTTCGGCGGCACTTTTCGTAGGCACCAAGCGGAGAGGTGCTGTCGCCTTTGTGCCAGCCATGCAACATTTGCTTACCCTTGTACACACTGTATATAAATGTTGCTTCAACTTTTTGTCCGCTCGAGAGCTTCATTGCTCTGCTCTGAGCTGCGTCGATAGCGGACGGATTAAGGCTACGTCGCTACACCGGTGACTGCACTCGGATGGTAGTGCAACAGTGGAGTCTGTGGTGAAAGGGCCCTTCACAAAAATACCGACGTGTTCGAATTATCACCAGTTTTCCCCAATTGAAAAATACAGGGCTGTGCCGGGACCAGGAAGTTAGTTCGAATTATCTGCCAGTTCAAAATAACCGAATTTGAATTAACCACCTTTTACTTTAGTGTACTTTTCGGCTGCTTAAAAAATACACAGCGTCGCCTTCTTCACTAGGCATCAGATCTATTGGCCTGAAGTACTCCAACACACGTGAGGATCAGCGCAGGCGCGAACCTGGGTATTATAGCAGCTAGATGATGTGGCATGTATCGGGGGCTATGAAATCCATCCGAGTTTCTAGCACCAATGCAAAAGCACAACCACAAGTACGTGGCACGTGACAAGAGTTTTAAATTCACATATTTTCGGGTGTTCCTAAAGTGACAGTAAAAATTATTAGCAAACCCTTTCAAGCGTGTGCCGAAAGTAAAATGCCTTTGTCCTTGGACATGGTGAAGTCCTCTTTTCTTATGTATTTCTAGTGTTTTTAAACATATATTGTAAAAGAAAAAAAACGTTCACACTTCTGAAACAAACAAAACAAACTGAACGAATTTTCAACTAGAAAATCGCACAAGCCTGTGTTTAAAAGTACAAAAATTATTCTTTGTGATATCTTCCAAAAAAGTCGGGTTTATTAAGTTGTGAGAGTACACAACCAAATTTAATGCACGCCTTCGGTTAACGGCGACAATGATTGAACCCAAAGCTTTCTGTTGAGATATTCTTCGGTTGTCCCCTGAGGTCAGAATGATTCGTAGAATGTTTGAACTTTGACTAATTGAATTTTGACTTAGGCTGGCCCTCAGCTTTGTCTTTTTATTGCTGCGGCTTCGCCTTCTACGATTCGCCATTTGATTTGACACGAGAAAGCCTCGGGTTTGACTATCATCATGGTTGGACGGAGGGTGCAAGATTTTACTGGCTCTCTTCGATTTACAGTCTCACACTCCCCGTGGACTCCTCGAGGAGCACTCCAGCATTAGATTTTTCCTTGTACACCTACGTTTTCGAGGAAACCTCGGGCTACCCACGGACTATCTGCGGTGTGTCCGAAACTGTAAATCGAAGAGCCGTACTGTTTAAATTTGGACTTCCATGCACCCCTTACCCAATCATAAATGCTCGTCCGTGTAAAAAAAATTGCGGCAATCCACCCCGTGAATGTGGTTGGAAAGCAAAGCTGTAAGCGGGACCCATACGATTCCCCATGCGACGTCACTTAAATTCACTCACATCGCCCTACAAATAGTAAAACCAGAGAGAAATGAAATGCACTTTACTACACCATTTATTACTTCAAAGAGATATTCTTGGTAAGGTTAAATCAATGCATGATGCATGAACGGTGTTTGGTTGAGTTGTGTTGGTGTTGCACAAGAGTGGAAACTTTTTTTATAAAATAAAGTAGGCTCCAACCCGGTGTTAGACGATCTGACTCCCCCGTCTCTGCGCCGCGAACGGAGGCGACGAGATTTGCGGCAGAGAAGGAGGAGCAGGAGGAAGAAATACTTCTGTTCAGATTTCTGAACTGTCCAGAGTGCAGCCCTCGGGAGTGATTCCTTCTTCTGTGGGGCCCATATGCTGTCCGCGCGGCCTGTGTTCTGTCCACCCGCTGAAGCTGGGTAGGTAGAGAGGGCCTGGACAGCAGCACCTCCAATTGCTCTTGTTGGGTACTTGATGGAAAGAGAGGAGGATGTTCAGGGCTGTCTCAGAAGGCGATAATCCTGGGTTATCTCCCTGAACGTGACAAGCGGGTGACTGTCCTCGTGCAGCTCCATAGCACGGGAGGTAAAAGCGCAGACTTGTTGGGTGACCGTATTTGTTTCCCTCTATTGAAGCGTGAGGGGGTGTCCAGATGAGCTGAATGGAACCGTTTTGGGAGTGGTTTTTTAGCACGCGCAGTGCATGTCAGGACACCCAACCCGACCGGTAATTCCAGTGGGCTTGCTGGGAATCGGTGACTACGCTCCGAACCCCTGGTTGAGTGAGAGCCAAGGTGATGGCTGCCTCTTCTGCTGCCGTCATTTCTTGGGTCGTAAGCGAGGTACACGCAAGGAGGTCGTTTCGGGAGGTAGCCACGATGATGGCGTATTGCTGCCCTCGATGTTTGGAGGCGTCTGTGTAGATAACTGCATGATCCCCACCGAGGGTGGTGTTTAGCGCTTGAGCCCGTGCTTTTCGGTGACCCTCGTCATGTGAGGGGTTCATATTTCTAAGCAAAGAGAGCATCATTAGTTTTAGTCGCCAAGAATCTGGGAGTACGTCAAGCGGAGTGACATTCTTGGCTGCCCAGCCAATCTGGTGAAGCATGCGGTTACCCACCGCAGTTCTGAGTCGGACCTTCTGGATAGAAAGATGGCCTTCTATAAGCTCTTCCACCGTGTTGTGGAGCCCCGTGCTAAGCAGCTTCTGTGTGGACGCACTCATGAGAAAACCAATGGCCTGCTCGACCGCCTTTCTAATCATTATATAAAGCATCTCTATGTCTTCCTTGTCGAGAAGAAGACAGGAGTTGACGTAAGTGGATCTCAAGAGGACAAAAGCTTCAATTAATCGAAAGGTACCGGATTCTTTTAGGCCTCGCTTCTTGGTGGCAACTCGCCTGATCATGTGTATGACTTGATTAATGCTGTTTTTGAGGCGCTGCAAGGAGACGTCACTCTTGGTGTTAGCCTCGAGATGTAGGCCCAGGATCTCGATGCTGGGGCCTGGAGTGATGGCCTGGCCATCAAGGAGTATTTGAATGTATTCCTTGGTTTGGCGTGTGGGCGGACAACAAGGAGCTCTGATATTTACGGGAACACTGGAGGCCACAGGCTTTAGCACATTGGCGTAAGGAAGTGAGATGCCAAATGTGAGCTTCCTTTAATTTTTGTAACTCTAAGCACATGAGGAATGTGCGCACAGGGCCGCTAGACGGGCGTGATTGGTCGCGTGACGCTTTCACGTGGCATTCAGCGAGAACGCAAGGGGGAACCCGTAGATATGCTTGGTGAGTACACCACCTGTCTTCCCCGTCTTCGCGTGGGCTCGTAGCTAAATCGGTAAGACAACGGGCTCTCGCTTTGTTAGTGCATGAGTTCCAGGTTCGATTTCCGGCGGTGCCAGTGAATTCTTTTATTTGTTCGCTGGAGGTTTCTGGTGACACCAACGGTCGCGAAAGAACCCTTGGGGGTAGAGGTAAAAAGCTTTGCTTTAAAAAGGCGCGATCGCCTAGACGCCGGCTTCATAACGCAAAGGTTGTCGTTTCGCTTAAAACCACCGGAGATGTTATAAAACCACCGTTGATGTTCTTTTCTCTCACTTCACGCAAGATCATCCCCATCGTCGATAAAAGTTGGTCTTCATGCAGTTCGTCTTGCAGTGCGAACACATGCCATCAGTGAGACATAAAAAACGTGTCGTAGATAAAACATACTGCTCCTTATTTTTTTCTGTCGATATACAAAACACCTCGACGTTTGACTTGCCGGCGCTACGCATCAAAGATAGGGCAGGCTGTTGTGAACAGCTCCGGACTACATCCGAAACAACGCCCACTGCTCTTCTAGCTGTTAGCCTCCATCTTAAACGAGGCTGATTGATACCGAATCGAAACCCGGTTTTAAAACTCAACAGAAAAAATGTTTTAAGAAACCAGACATCCCCGCACGAGTTTTTCTTGATCACAACTAACGGCCCAAAATATCAACCCTATCCTACCTACTAGGTTTTCTACTCCTAAATCAAAGTATCTCCGTTTTGTTTGCAGCAATAGTTTAAATAGCTGCTAGTAGATATCAAGTTCTGAAAAGATATAAAAATGCGGCCTTCACGCGCTGCAGTCTTGTATCTTTTTACATACGCCCTTCTTTTGGAAATCTATCAGGCCATTTAAAACAACCCAAGTCATCAAATCTTTAAGGCTTCGTTACTATGCCGAATACAAACAGTATTTTCTCACGTGAGGGGTGTTCCTAAATCAAAATATCCCCGTATTGTTAGCAGAAATACTATAAATAGCTGCCAGTAGATATCAAGTTCTTAAAAGATATAAACATTCGGCCTTCACGCGCTGCAGTCTTGCATCTTTTTACATACGCCCTTCTTTTGGAAATCTATCAGGCCATTTAAAACAACCCAAGTCATCAAATCTTTAAGGCTTCGTTACTATGCCGAATACAAACAGTATTTTCTCACGTGAGGGGTGTTCCTAAATCAAAATATCCCCGTATTGTTAGCAGAAATACTATAAATAGCTGCCAGTAGATATCAAGTTCTTAAAAGATATAAACATTCGGCCTTCACGCGCTGCAGTCTTGCATCTTTTTACATACGCCCTTCTTTTGGAAATCTATTACGCCATTTAAAACAACCAAACTGATCAAATCGTCATGCCTTGGTTACTTATCCGAATACAAACAGTATTTTCTCACGTGAGGGGTGCATTGTAAAAGCACGTCATTTAGTAAATTCGAGCTCCTTATTTGTGGTTGATATTAAAAGA